>NC_064635.1:34606720-35869577 GCF_023864275.1 Schistocerca cancellata | reverse complement strand
TTGAAGGGGCACAGGTTCACTACAGACTGAGTTTAGGACATAAACGCAAACTCCACCTGACACTCAATTATAGTCGCTACGGTTCCTGTAATGTCCCTTATAGCTGTGGAGGGCAGGGGTCCGCATTGCTGGGAACCAGGTTTACTGGAGAGCAATGCAGATAGCAGGTGTAAAGCTTAACAGTTGTCGTAGCTCAGCGAGGCGGTGGAAAAAACCACCACAATTCCACTGGAGAATGACATCGTGTGACTGGGAAGGCATGGAACATTGAATGAGGAGTCACCTGCTGCCACTGACTTTTTGCCTCAGCAGTCTATATCCATTGTGTCTGAGGGTCTGGCCAGATCTAGGACCTCAGTGGACACCAAAATCTCCACCCTATCAGGCGCAGAGCTTGTAGGTAGCAGTGGTCATGGTGCCACCACAATTTCCTTCATCTTAGGGGTTTTCTTTTTGGATTTCTCTCACTGCTCCTTGGGTTTCCCTGGCTGGGAGGACTTCACTGGCTCAGTCTCTGGGTCTGAGGATGAGAGTGAAGCTGTACGACCGGCTGCTTTTGGGCTCTTCAGCCACTGTTGGGTGTAGTCTTTCCCACTAACAGAAACCTGAGAAGGGAGTGACTCAAGGGACCCTTTCCTAGCGAGACTTACGCTTCTCCGGCTTAGAAGTGGGGACGGACGTCCTCGATGGTTGGGGGGGGGGGGGGGGTGTTGCTCCCAAAGTAGGTGGTGCAGGAACAACAGGGAGGGAAATGTCCCCCACCATCAAGGGGGCAGGTGTAGTCTTCCGGCTCTGAGAGGTCACTTAGATTGGCGGAGCTGATGGTGCCAGAACTGTTCTAGCTGGGGCGTAAGACGATGTCATACGCACAGGATTCAGACGTTCAAATTTTCTCTTAGCCTCAGTGTAGGTCAGTCGGTCCAGGGTCTTGTACTCCATGATTTTCATTTCTTTCTGGAGAATCCTGCAATCTGGTGAGTAAGGCAGCTGGGAGGCTGGGAACATGGAGTATTGGGATGTGATGGGTGTCCGCAATCTTGGCATGTGACGCTGGAAGCACAGCGGGAAGACATATGGCCGAACTTCCAGCACTTAAAGCACTGCATTGGGGAAGGGATATAGGGCTTTACATCACGTGGTAGACCATCACCTTGACCTTCTTGGACAATGCATCACCCTCAAAGGCCAAGATGAAGGCACCGGTGGCAACCTGATTATCCCTCGGACCCCAGTGGACATGCCGGACGAAATGTACACATTACTGCTCTAAATTGGCATGCAGCTCATTGTCGGACTGCAAAAGTAGGTCCGTGTGGAATATGACACCCTGGACCATATTTAAACTCTTATGGGGAGTAATGGTTAGAGAAACATCCCCCAGCTTGTCACAAATGAGTAACTCCTGTGACTGGACAGAGGACGCTGTTTTGATCAAGAATCACCCAAATTTCATTTTGGTCAAGGCGTCCACCTCTCAAAACTTGACCTCTAAATGCTCAACAAAAAACTGAGGCTTCATCGTCATGAAAGACTCCCCATCAGCCCTTGAACATACAAGGTACTGGGGCGAATAAGATCTGCTGGCATCCTTAGCCTGACATTCCTCCCATGGTGTGGCCAGGGAGGGGAAGGATTTGGGGTCATACTTCTGTGTGTTGAATTGAGCTCATGATCGCTTAGAGACTGCTGGTGTTTCATCACCAACAAGAGATGATGGACTACGCTTCATCATGTGTCATCCGCCCTGATGCCACCCACTCCGACCAGCGGTCCTCCCCACGGGCGCCACCCAGCCGCAGCAAAGGCCACCTGGCAGGACGGCCATTGCTGGGAGTCCTAATGCCCCAGGGGGACGGGAATCCACCCCTTGGTATATGTGGGGAGTTAACGGCACAGGCATCAGCAGAGCAATCCCTGTGTGGTCAGGGGGCTACAACCAACAGGGTACATGGCGGCCCCACCACAACGGACTGGCTACCATGCTGGATATCAGGTGCAAAGAAGTTTATGGTCATCATCGACACAGAAAGCGACACTGCATAGTGCATGGTGGAAAATGCACCTAGGAGGGTGTCCTCGCCCAAGAGGTGGAGAATGGATGGGACTGCAATGCGACGACAAAGTGGGCTAAAGATCTCAATGCACGATGGACACGTTGCATCATGTAAGGCACCCTTCGCCAATTGGCTTGCTCTTCAGGAAAATTTTGAAGACTGGGGGTCAAACCCTACAGGGGACCATCACATAAAGGCTGAAACGTGTGAAACTCCTGTTAGTCGCCTCTTACGACAGGCAGGAATATCTCGGGCCTATTCTAATCCCAGACCCACAGAGGGTACCACATCTGTAATGTGCATATCGCTATCCCAGCACTTTTGTCACTTCAGTGTGTGTAGACCCGCCCTTAGTGGAAACTAATTTGGTCATGTGGTTACCTACAGCGACGTTCCAGTTCAGATTACTGCAAGGAGTTACTTCATAGAGCAGTTGCGAAAAGTGATCAATAAAAAATGTCTTTGCAGGTAGCAGTGGTGACTTGCTGCTAATATCATTAAACATACTGATGATGAGAAAAACAAGGCTGTGATATTTCTGAGAAGAAAGCAAAATGTTGCAAAATGTTGAAATTAAGAAAGTCAATGGTGTGCAAATTACAATAGTAAGGAACTATGCTTAACAGAGATGAACTCCAGTATCTATCCCAAAGAAGAAGAAACAAAGTGTATACACTATGCCTTTGATGTATGGATAAGTTTTTTATTAATCAGCAGCTTCTGCAATATTATGAACAATTCAAAGAAATACCAATGTCACAAAAACTCAGCTTCTCTTGCTCAGAACTGGATTTCAAGGCTAACACAAAAATGCTGGGAACAATTATTCTGTCTGTGCAATTGATTTGAAAAGGTGCCAGAATAAATTAGTCCACATATTGATAAATGATACTTTTTATTGATGTGGAAGGACAAGGCTGTTTGCTTTTTGTATTTTTTGATTTACTGGGCAGGTATTGAGCACATGTTTATCACCACTGGTCTTTTATTATATTTTTAAGCCTTCATATAAGTTTTTGTAGATGTTCTATTACTTTTACATAGTGTCTAGCACATCCTCCTATTAGTATCAGTTACTTTTATATCTTCAAATTTAACACATAATTCGGACAACACAACAACACATATAAGTCACTGAGTAAGTTGACCTGTGTACAAGTCGGCATTCGATCAAACACTGAGTCTCAGTCTAGCGGCCGCTGCTCGGCTGGCCGCTTAGGTGGCGCAGCTGCTGCCTGGCTGGCAGACAGCGCCGCACGTAGAGGACGTGCGTAATTGCGCGGCGGCACTTTGAATAATCGGCGAGTCACAACAGTTACGCTAACTGTGCTTTATAAGACCAGTTACATAAATAAAAAAGGCATACTAAATTAAATTTTTATAAAAAAATGGGACTTCAGAACTATGGTGGCTAGTGGTTTATTCAGACAGGATTCATATATATTACACTGTGAAATAATACCACTGTGATAGTGTACTAGCAGTATTGTCAAACAATTTTTATTTTCTGTGCTATGTAAGGCTTTGGCATATGGCCACGTAGCGTGTGACAGTGCTCGACCTGTGAAGGTACTGCAGCAGACGCTGTTGCTACCTCCCCTTCCTGATTCTCAGGTGTAAACACAACAGTACTGTCACATTGGCCACGTCTTCAGTTGGCCTCACTGGATAATACATTCTGATCACTTTTCATAAGCTGTGCTTTCAAGTTCAGTATACATTATTGGCAGATTATGCAAAGGTTCTCATTGTGATATTACTACTATTAATAAAAAAATGATGAATGAATTATATTCCATTGGTGCTGTCTCAATTCTAATGTGCTTCCAAATGATGCCCAGGACACAGCTGAAAATAGATGCTAAGTCTGTAACATTTCCTCTACCTTCAAGTACAAATAAATGCTCTTGAACCAATCTACAAGATACAGGATGTGCAGTGACAGATTTCCCAATTTCAAAATTAAGTATCTCAAAAACTAAAACTGATAGATAAGTGCAACAAACAGTGTGTCTTTGTGAAAGCTGTAAGAATGTTATATAGTAGTTTTGAAATTGTTCAAAAAGCTGCTAACAATTGGTGCTGTAATCACAACAGATAGTGCATGTAAATAGTGCACCGCAACTCAGAGCAAACATTTCCACTGCTGAAATGTAAAAGTTGGTTAGCATACTGATGGAGGAGGTAGAAATCATATATTCCATTGAGAAATGTACTTTTTTCTGATACTGGAATACCAAGGGTTAGATTACAGTCAATAGGCAACAAGATGTAGTTTGCAAACATGATTTAATGTTCCAAAAGTACTCATTATGAAAACCATCCACAAACTCTTCATGAAGTTCCAACAGACAGGCAGTGTGGCTGATGATCTAGTGAGGAATGTTGGCCCCAGACAAATTGCAGTTACTTCTGAAAACGTCACCACAGTTCCTCGTATTCAGCAAAAAGCAAGCTTTCATTTGACTGGTTGTTAGTATTTTCACATCTTTTGCCTTTATTGTCCATGCCTCACTGCCATATCACAGCACAGATCTTGCTAAGGTCTTATAGTGACATATTCTGGTGTGCTTCTGGAGTACAGTATTAATGACAGTACAGTATTAATGACTCCTATTGTTTATTTATACAGGGTGTTTATAAATGAATATCGAGGTTTTAACGCTTTATAATATTTATTATATTAAACTTACAGTTATAAATGATATGTCAAATGAAAGAGCAACTCAAACAGTTTTACCAAGAGCCTTATAAATGTTCAATGTGAGCACCACGTCACACGGTACACATCAAGTCTATAGCAGAGTTCTTCCCAAACGTTGATAAGTGTGTCTTCAGTGATTGTAGCAACAGCTGCTTCAATCTGGTTTTTGATTCAGGGAGGTCTGCTGGTAGCAGAGGCACATACACACGATTCTTGATGAAGCCCCAAAGGAAAAAATTGCATGGCGTTAGGTCAGGTGAACGTGGAGGCCATGCGAAGCAAGCACTGTCATTGGGCCCCTTGCGGCCTATCCAGCACTTGGGTACAGTGAAGTTCAACCAACCGCGTACTTCGCTATGCTAGTGAGGTGCCGCATCATCTTGCTGGAAAATGAAGTTCTCTGGCTTCTTCCAACTGAGGGAAAAGCCATTGCTCTAGTGTATCATGGTAAGAAGTGCCAGTTACAGTAGGTTCACCAAAAAAAGAAAGGCCCATAAACTTTCCACATATAAGGCATAAAAAACACTTGCACCTGATGGGTGCCGTGTGATAAAGGATGCTCACATTGAACATTTATAAGGTTCTTGGTAAAACTGTTTGAGTTTCTCTTTCATTTTACTTATAGCTGTACGTTAAATGCAATAAATATTATAAAGTATTAAAGCCCCGATATTCATTTATAAACACCCTGTATATGTGGTGGCTTTCTCAGCTATGCCTGTTTCTTCCAGGAAGGATAGTTTACAGCCTAAATATGTGAATGTATTCACTGTTTCTGAACTTTTATTTTCAAACAAATATTCCTTCGTAATGGGTATTTCCTGCAGAATGCATAGTCTTTGTTTTTTCACTGTTGATGTCCATACAGTATATCTCGGATATGTCAAAATATCAAAAATACTGGGTAGCTGGTCTCCTGCCCTGAACATCCATTGTGTAACACTTCATCTTATGCAGGAGCACAACTCTTCCCAACTGGCACTTACATTTGGTGGGCTGTCGCTGAGAGCACGAGTGTAGCAGGTCATGGCGTCCTTCTTGCGCTCCTTGATGTGTGCAGCGACCCGCTGTTGGTGCATGGCGACCAGCTGGTGCTTCTCTGCATCCCCCTCTTCCTCCAGGGCTTGCACTGTCATCTGGAACCGCTGTGTCATGCGGCGCTTGAAGTCGTCGGCAGCTCGAGGGTCGCTGGCACGCATATCCTGGTAGCGTTCCTCTAAGTCTGACCAGTCCTTCATCACCTGCAAATATATTTACAACAAACATCTTACAAACACAGTAATTTATCTTCTAATAATAGAAAATACTTTTCTGCTCCTCCCCCCCTCCCCTTTCAAACTACCCGACTGCATCTAGCTGCCCTGCTCTGTCCCCACCACGTCACTGCCTACTTCCACAAGCAGCACTTCATCTTCCTCCTCCCCAACCTGCTATCCCTTCCCCTTCCAGTTCCAAGCCTCCTCTTTAGCACCACCACCCAGATCGCTTCTCCCATCATGTGCAGTTGCTCAATGTCTGGCCTCAGCGATCGCGAGTGTGTAAGTTGTGTTTGTGTGAATGTGTGTGTTGCCTACTTTAGGAAAAGGCATTTTGGCTAAAAACCCAACATGTATGGCAATCTTTTTGTTGTGTATGTCTGTGACTCAGCATCTACTCTATAAAGTGAGCACCAATGTTTCTTTTTCAATACTGCCATAATTTAACTTCTTTCTTAGTAAACTGAAACGTTATGGGGCTCTGTTACTTGCAAATCAGGGTATTGTGGATGTTATGTCTACAAATACCAAATTATGTAACATTAATGCCAGCAACAAATGCTTTTTATTATGTTTCATGCAAAAATTTCAGCCACACCTACAAGGTTGTGAATAGCCTATGTCATACATCATTCATATAACCCTGAACACACGGAAATCTTAAGAGACTATACACACCCATATACAGACTTGTGATGATGGGGTCACCTCTTCCAAAGGCAATTTGAAACTACTCCCAGCTCCCTCCTCCCTCCCTTCCCTTCCGGTGAGGAATCTATGTACCCCTCCTGTTTGCATCTAGTGCACGGTCAAAGCATTTGTGCGTTGTGTGATGTAATAATTTAATTTTTGTCGTTTAATTAAGTACTATGTAGAGATATATGTACAGTCTTCATCACAATGTATTAAAGTTAATGGATTAATTTCATTCTGGTTTTATATGATACAAAGGAATTTCCTTAGAGTCCTACCAATCCCTTCTGTCCAGATGCATGTAAGAATGCCATATTTGTATCTTTAAGCTAATTGTGAATAATAATCTTACTACTGAGTTAAAATGACTTACTATTTATTGAACATGTACCTTCAATATCACTAATTGCCTGTAGAAATATATGTTTCGGCAGCTTAATTCCGCTGGGAAGCGAAGGTTTGGTGATACAACCATTACACACTATCGGTGTACTATCACATCCATATTAGCATTACACTGCTTAGAACCAGCAGTCTAAATTGTCTGTTATATGTAGTCAGATTGCTCTTGTTGTGCACTGTGATGTATTTCATCATACTGTACTACATTTGAACATGGTCAACCATCAGCCAACTTATTGCTCTCCTACTGTGATCGGTGTGCATGGTTTCATCACAGTCGGAAAACTAATGGCAATGCACACAGAATCATGCGCAGTGAGAGTTTTTTTTGCCAAGTTGTATGTTACCTGAAAAATTAACAAAATCATTTTCGTCTCGCCCTAGCATTTGTGATTTTCCCATCTCAGGGCAATTAGTATTCAGAGGCACAATGCAACATAGCATTCCATCTTTATTCTGACTTCATTTTTGTGGGAAATATTATAGTCTCTGCAGCAGAACATGAGAACCAGCCGAGTATTTGCCTCAGTGGATGTGGGAAACTGCTTAAAAACAACAACAGGCTGGCCAGCACACCACTGCCCATGGTTAATCCGTGAGGCAGATTTGATCTGGGTTGGTGTATGTCCTCATGTTCAGAAGCAGGCGTTAACATGCTCATCCTCCTCCCTTCTGGGTGTGTGTGTGTGTGTGTGTGTGTGGGAGGGGGGGGGGGGGGGGGTGTATGAGTAAGACGCAAACTTCTAGAAACTGTATGTACAAAATATTGGAGGATTTCTCAACTCATGAAGCTGTTCTAAAAGAGCATTTATGGAATTCAGTGCTACAAACTGGGAACAGACTTCAAACTTACATCAAAACTACATTTCAAAATACACAATAATGAGGCACTCAACAGGTTCATCAAACTGCAGTATCTTTACAGGACTGGCATATTCGTTTATGACAGAAGGAGAGAGAATGAAGAAATGAGAGCATGAAAACTACTGAGGAAAACTTTAGGTAGAACATACGCCCCAAAAGGAATGCATAGACTAACAGAAAATAAGGAAATTCAAATGTACACACACACTTATTCAGATATTAAAAATTAAAGGCTAAAATTCTATGGGCACATTAATGCAATCAAATCAAACAGATAAACAAACCAAGTTATGGAGTTTTATGAAACTTTTAGTTAAGCTAAAATAAGACAATAAAGAGGACTGCAGCTGTAAAAGAAGATCTGAAAGAAACAGGGATAACAACAGGAAATACACCCGTCAGTAGTAGAAATCATTGGCTGACTATCTCATGGTGAGTATAATATCCAACAGCCCTGTATCCCACATTAATTCATTCATCATGTTCCAAATATGTCATTAGGAAAGAGCATTTTCAGGTTTACAGAGTGAGTCAAGGCACGCATTCTGAACTAGCAGACACTTTTAAGACGCAAACTACCCCAAGAAAGCCTATTTACAAAGTAAACTTATAAGTTGAATCTAGGAACTACAACCCCTATTTATCACTTGCATAGGGATCATTAGATTAGTTACAGCATGCACAGATACATTTAAACATTCTTCCCATGCTTCAATGTGAATGGAACGGGAAGCGGCCCAATAATTGGTACACTGGAGGTACTATCTACTGTGCACTCCACAGTGGTTTGGAGAACAGGGAGCAGAAGTAGGTTAAGAAAAGAGAAGCGGCTATTAGAGAATAACCTATATTCACCAGATTTGCAATAAACTATCACTATACTTCTAGAGGCCCCAGCACTTACACTAGCTAAATTTAACACACTAAGATCAGGAAACACTTGGCGGCTTCCTCAGCTATATTAAAAAGTCTCTGTTTATATTACCCATTTAGTTTAATATATCTTTGATCATGTTGGTACTCCTAATTCTGTCACACAGCTAAGCACAGTCTCTAATTTCTAAATTATAATTTATCCTAAACTCATATTTAGGTTGGCATGGGGGGGGGGGGGGGGGGCGGGGGGGAAGAAGAGACCAATCTGTGAGGTCATTGGTCTCATCGGATTAGGGAAGTAAGTCAGCCGTGCCCTTGCAAGGGAACCATCCTGGCATTTGCCTGGAATGATTTAGGGAAATCACGGAAAACCTAAATCAGGATGGTCGGACGTAGGACTGAACCGTCGACCTCCCGAATGCGAGTCCAGTGTGCTAACCACGACGCCACCTCGCTCGGTAATAGGGCATGCTGAAAAGTAATTCCCCAAATTTTTTATGTGAAAAACTCAAAGCTTTTTAAATAAAACGAAAGTTGAAACTTCGTTGCAGAATAAAACTGAGTGCCAGACCGAGACTTGAGCTCGGAACCTTAGACTTTTGCAGGCAATTGTTCTACTGAGCTACCCAAGCATGACGCATGACCTGCCCTCGCAGCTTTACTTCTGCCAGTACATCATCTCCTACCTCTCAAACTTCAAAGAACAGAATGAGATTTTCAATCTGCAGCAGAGAGTGCACTGATATAAGAATTCCTAGTAGGTAAAGTTTGGAAGGTAGGAGGGGTTATGGTGGAAGTAAAGCTCTGTGGACAGGTTGTGAGTCATGCTTGTTTAGCTCAGTTGGTAGACCACTTGCTCATGAAAGGCAAAGGTTCCAAGTTTGATTCTTGGTCTGGCAAACAATTTTAATCTGCCAGGAAGTTTCGTATCAGTGCAGACTCCACTGCAGAGTGAAAATCTCATTCTAAAAACATGTGCTGTTAACATTCTATATATTTATTCTTCATGTCAACATATTTGTTTCTCAACGTAGCGACGCTGGCAACTAACACATTTCTCCCAACAAGAGATCAGTTGGTTGATACTGTCACTAGAATATTTGAGTTTGCTGACAGAGCCACAACCTCACATCTGCTTGCAGCACTTCTTCACCAAGTGAAGTCTTCGAAGGTGTTCTTTAAGTTTTGTAAACAGATGGAAACTGGATGGGGCCAAGTCAGGATGATCAATGAAAGTGAACCCAAGGAATTGTGTCAGATTGTTCTGCATGTCGTAGCACTTCTGTGTGGTCTGGCACTGCCGTGCTGGGAGAGGGCACACTACGTGTGACGAACTCTTCAAATTCAAAACCTGATTATAGGACATCATTTCTGATGTACCTATTTTGTTACATTACACACCACCATGTTACATCTCAGAATACAGAGCTCTTTCGTGGTAAAAGGCAGCATGAAGAATAAAGATGTAGAATGTTGCCGATTTTCAAACAAAATTTGATTTGCAGTTTAGAAGAACTGTTTTCTCCCTGCTCTCTCAGTTAATGTAACCTGTTAGTTATGTACATTTTCTTTCATTTCGGAGTAACAAAAATGTCAAAATACTTTTCTTCATTAAATTAATTTCTTTACAGATCTTGTGTGTAAATCAACAATGACAGACTTCTCATACGACAAATTTAGAAAACTCCCCTTGGTATTTGACTTTGGCTCTTGTCTCCACTGTGCGTATCTATTAACTCTATACAGGGTGTTACAAAAAGGTACAGCCAAACTTTCAGGAAACAATCCTCACACACAAAGAAAGAAAATATGTTATGTGGACATGGGTCTGAAAACGCTTACTTTCCATGTTAGAGCTCATTTTATTCATTTCTCTTCAAATCACATTAATCATGGAATGGAAACACACAGCAACAGAACGTACCAGCGTGACTTCAAACACTTTGTTACAGGAAATGTTCAAAATGTCCTCCGTTAGTGAGGATACATGCATCCACCCTCCGTCGCATGGAATCCCTGATGCGCTGACGCAGCCCTGGAGAATGGCGTATTGTATCACAGCCGTCCACAATACGAGCACGAAGAGTCTCTACATTTGGTACCGGGGTTGCGTAGATAAGAGCTTTCAGATGCCCCCATAAATGAAAGTCAAGAGGGTTGAGGACAGGATAGCATGGAGGCCACGGAACTGGTCCGCCTCTACCAATCCATCGGTCACTGAATCTGTTGTTGAGAAGCATATGAACACTTCGACTGAAATGTGCAGGAGATCCATCGTGCATGAACCATATGTTGTGTCGTACTTGTAAAGGCACATGTTCTAGCAGCACAGGTAGAGTATTCCATATGAAATCATGATAATGTGCTCCATTGAGCGTAGGTGGAAGAACATGGGGCCCAATCAAGACATAACCAACAATGCCTGCCCAAACGTTCACAGAAAATCTGTGTAGATAACGTGATTGCACAATTGCGTGCGGATTCTCGTCAGCCCACACATGTTGATTGTGAAAATTTACAATTTGATCACGTTGGAATGAAGCCTCATTCGTAAAGAGAACATCTGCACTGAAATGAGGATTGACACATTGTTGGATGAAGCATTCGCAGAAGTGTACCCGTGAAGGCCAATCAGCTGCTGATAGTGCCTGCACACGCTGTACATGGTACAGAAACAACTGGTTTTCCCTGGTACAGAAACAACTGGTTTTCCCATTGCACTCTCCATACAGTGATGTGGTCAACGTTACCTTGTACAGCAGCAACTTCTCTGATGCTGACAGGGTTATCGTCAACTGCATGAAGAATTGCCTCGTCCATTGCAGGTGTCCTCGTCGTCCTAGGTCTTCCCCAGTTGCGAGTTATGGGCTGGAATGTTCCATGCTCCCTAATACGCAGATCAATTGCTTCGAACATCTTCCTGTCGGGACACCTTCATTCTGGAAATCTGTCTTGATACAAATGTACGGCGCCACGGCTATTGCCCCGTGCTAATCCATACATCAAATGGGCATCTGCCAACTCCGCATTTGTAAACATTGCACTGACTGCATAACCATGTTCGTGATGAACACTAAACTGTTGATGCTATGTACTGATGTGCTTGATGCTAGTACTGTAGAGCAATGAGTCACATGTCAACACAAGCACCGAAGTCAACATTACCTTCCTTCAATAGGACCAACTGGCGGTGAATCGAGGAAGTACAGTACATACTGATGAAACTAAAATGAGCTCTAACATGGAAATTAAGCATTTCCAGACACATGTCCACATTACATCTTTTCTTTATCTGTGTGTGAGGAATGTTTCCTGAAAGTTTGGCCATACCTTTTTGTAACACCCTGTATAAAGAGCAATAATTAATTTAAAAAATCGTGTATGTTTATATATTCTGGTAAAGGTAACAGAACAATGCAGCACATCACACCTTGGAAAACCCGTAAATAAATGAAATAACACACACAAAACGCACTTGAAAATGGGAATCATGTCATGCGAAAGATAAATAAAAAGAATATTATGACTGGTATCAGAAAGTTTCTAGAATGAAATTTTCACTCTACAGCGGAGTGTGCGCTGATATGAAACGTCCTGGCAGATTAAAACTGTGTGCCGGACCGAGACACGAACTCGGGACCTCTGCCTTTGCCTTTCGCGGGCGTGAGTCCCGCAAAAGGCAAAGGTCCCGAGTTCGAGTCTCAGTCTGGCACACAGATTTAATCTGCCAGGAAGTTTCATATCAGCGCACACTCTGCCGTAGAGTGGATATTTCAGTCTAGAAACATCCGCCAGACTGTGGCTAAGCCATGTCTCCGCAAAATCCTTTCTTCCAGGAGTGCGAGTTCTGCAAGGTTTACAGGAGAGCTTCTGTGAAGTTTGGAAGGTAGGAGACGAGGTACTGGCAGAATTAAAGCTGTGAGGGTGGGGTGTGAGTCATGCTTGAGTAGCTCAGTCGGTAAAGCACTTGCCCGCGAAAGGCAAAGGTCCCGAGTTCGAGTCTCGATCTGGCACACAGTTTTAATCTGCCAGGAAGTTTCATATTAGAAAGTTATTTTATAATGAAACCCACTTTTTTCGAAGATGCAGGCTTACACCAATCATTTCGAATGGATAAAATCACATTACTAAATTTGTTGGGGTGGCAATGCTAAAACAGGAAGTTAGCTTGTTCATGTTTCTACAGTATGAGTCTCAAGCTGTCTGTTGTACACGTACTGCTGCCACACAGTGTGTCAGCCCACCTTAGTGACCTTCTCCCGGTGCTGCTCCTCGAGTCGCTGCTGCGCGTCCTTGTAGGCCTGGTGCTCGATGCGTGGGTCGAAGTGCGTGAAGTAGGGGTCGGGCGTGGGCACGGGGGTGGCCGCCTGCGAGCCGACTCCGGAGGCGGTGGCGGGTGCAGCCGTGGGGCTGGGCAGAGCGGCTGCAGCTGGGGCCCTGTCAGAGGGACAGTCGTTATACTGATGGAAAACCAGTTTCTAACACATTCTCTGAATGCGAATATGTAAACCTGTGCTTATACACGATACTTCATTCATTCCTCCACAACTCATGTTCTGTCAATTCTATCATGCAGGAGAGCTTTCAGCACGAATCAGGTTATATATTAACAGGCAACAGCAAGTGCTGCTAGTTACTCCTGTAAAACATCCTAACAACAAATTATGATTCACACTAATCTACTCAAACTGATAATTATGGTATTTACTTCTAACTTACTTAATAGATGTATTTCAGGAGAAAAACAGCTACAGTACTTTGAAAAACAGCCACAACTCCTTGTCCTAAACTACTCAGCTGCTCTTATTGTAGTATAACTAGCTGGGAAAACCAGAAATGCCCAGGCATTTTTTTGCCACAATTTCTTCCATTAGTGCATATTCTCTTCCCTCCTTGCTCTGTCCATCTCCTCCTACACCTGTAATTCTATCTCATCCTCACCCTCTCTTTCTTAATCTTCTGCTCCCGCTCTCTCTGTCCATTTCCTCCTCTTTCTCTTTCCACTTCCTCCTCCCCTGTCTGTTTATCTCCTCCTCCTCCTCCATCTCTCTGCCTCTTATCCATCTCCTCCCCTTTCCTATAGCTGTCCATCTCCACCTCTCCTCTCTCTGTGTGCACTTTCCCCACCTTTATCTTTGCCCATCTCTTTCACCTCATCCTCCTCCTCCTATCTGTGCCCCTCTCTTCCTCTCCCCCTCACTGTCTGTCCATCTCCTCATCCTCCCTCCTCTCTCATCAGTATCACACTCGCCCCAATAGGAAGTTTGTGACTCCTACAGTATTTACTTCCAGATTGTAACTAATATGTCAACCAGGTTTGATTGAAATCGTTCCAGGGGTTCAGGATGAACTTTTTATCTGTGGCTTTGTTCACATACGCACATGTCAAATGTTTCACACATATTTAACATATCTCATGCACGTTTGTACACGTATTTCACCTGAATGTCTAGTGAATTTCGCCCCACAGTTTCATTTTCATACAGCTTAATTTTTATGACGTCGTATCTCCTGAACGTTTTGTTGCACAATGATATTTTTTTCTATGTACATTTAACAGCATATGTAGATACAGTGTGTGAAATGTGTTGCAAATAGAGTTAGCAACAAACAAGTAATAAAATGAAACTTCATGCATCACGAGCTAGTTTTTTCTTACATCTTAGTATTTAACATCATATCTCCTGAACTGTAAGTCGTACAGCGCTTGCCGCGCAGTCTAATGAGCTGCTTCCTGAGCAGGAAGGCATGCAGGTCCCGGCACAAATCCGCCTAGCGGATAAGCATCTAGGTCCAGTGTGACGGCCAGCATGTGGATAGTTTTTCAGGTGGTTTTCCATCTACCTTGGCAAATGCGGGCTAGTTCCCCTTATTCCACCTCAGCTAAACTGCGTTGATGATTGCTGTGCGAACACTGTTTCCACGTATGCGTGCACCATAATTATTCTACCATGCATACATTTGGGGTTACAGTTGTCTGCTATGAGACGGTACCAGGGGAGGGGTCCACTGAGGGCCGATCCGCACAATAACCCTGGGTTCGGTGTGGGGCGGCGGTGGAGTGGGTGGACTGCTGGGGCCTGCTGTGGGGTTGTGAACCACTGAGGGCTACGGCGGGACGAAGCCTCTCCATCGTTTCTAGGTCCCCGGTTTAAGCATGCATACATACATAAGTCGTACAATGTTACATTTTTGAAGGTACATTCGGCGGCAAATGTGGATACTGTTTGCTGAAAGTGTTGCAGATAGAGTTAGTAATAAATTTAAACGTCTCGTATCATGTGATAGTTTTTCACGCATTCAGTGTTATGTCATAGCTGCTGGGCTAAGTGTCGTACAATGTTATTTTTCTGCTTCATTCAGTGGAATATATGAATACAGTACGCACAATTTCATGGAAACAGTTAAAAACGTCATGCTTCGTGTGGCAGTTTTACTGCTTGAACAGCGAGAATGATGTGAGTGGCAAACTTCTTTCCTTTCATCATTTTGTGGGGTTCGTGAGTAAGAAAATGTTTTGTAAACATTCGAAATTATGTGTGAAGTTTGTTGCAGGTCTCTAAGCACTTTCATTCTCAAATACCGGACAACCAGATTAAAGGTTTCCTCGCGGCCGGGCTACTTTTTCATATACACTGACACCTCTTTGATAGGTAGGTGGTTTTAATCCCAAAGTGATTCTCTCCAGAGAATAAATGACACGTTTACAAAGTTTGGTTGAAATCGGTCCAGTGGTTTAGGATAAGATGTGAAACATCCATACATATTTATAATTTGTATAGATTACATTTTCACTCTTCACATCAGCGTCAGGCGTGACTTTTTAATTTATTTCTTCATTACTGGTACTTCTATTCGCAACACAGTTTGCACACAGTATACACATACGAGGTCTGTTCAAAAAATTCCGAAACTCCGTCCACAAAATTTTTCTACGCTTACCTTTTACATATGGATTATCGTTCCACGATTGAAACACCGCTTCCAACACAGTTTCCACTTCCTGAAACAGTCTACCCCCGCCTCTTGCTGGATCGCACGTAGCATCATCAGTGAATTTTCTTTTATCTCGGCTATTGTTTCAAATCGTCTTTTCAACGGGGTTTTCAACTTTGGAAATGAAAAACGGACCACGTCTGAAGAGTACGGAAAGTGAGGCAGCACAGTGATTTCGTTTTCTGTGCAATAGTCACGCAACAACGGGAATGAATGTGATGATGATGATGATGTTTGGTTTGTGGGGCGCTCAACTGCGTGGTTATCAGCGCCCGTACATGAAAAACGGACCACGTCTGAAGAGTACGGAAAGTGAGGCAGCACAGTGATTTCGTTTTCTGTGCAATAGTCACGCAACAACGGGAATGAATGTGATGATGATGATGTTTGGTTTGTGGGGCGCTCAACTGCGTGGTTATCAGCGCCCGTACAATTACCCAATCTTTGCTCAGTCCAATTTCGCCACTTTCCTGGATGATGATGAAATGATGAGGACAACACAAACACCCAGTCATCTCGAGGCAGGTGAAAATCCCTGATCCCGCCGGGAATCGAACCCGGGACCCCGTGCTCGGGAAGCGAGAACGCTACCGCGAGACCACGAGCGGCGGACAGGAATGAATGTGCGAGTGTGTTATCGTGATGCGAGAGATATGAATTGTCTCGCCACATTTCAAGCCCTTTCCTTCTCAAATTTTCTCGCTGGCGTCGCGACACGTTACGATGGTAGAATCGATTAACAGTTTCTCCCTGCGACACGAATTCGTGATGAACTAATCCTTCAAAGTCGGTCGGTAGACGTCGAAGGACTTTCTGAACGAGAGCCATCTTAACTTCCGTCCGGTGATTTTTGAACCGTGTGAACAATTCATAACATCGAGTACGCCTTCAGCACTCATTACCATAGGCTTTCTGCATTATTTAGCGTGTCTCTGTAAAGGTCTTCACGAGTTTCACGCAAAATTTAATGCAGATGCGTTGCTTCTCTAACTCTTGACATCCCGAAATTCATAAACTGTGCGACACAAGATTCTACTCAATGCAGCGTTGCACAATAATTAACAGAAATACAACAATGAAACTTCCGGCAGTTAAACAGAGGCGTGTGCATGGATGCCAACCGCACTTCGTTCCAACACACCACTGACGCAAAATTACGAATGTTCCGGAATTTTTTGAACAGACCTCGTATACTACCGAATATACCTGCAAAAAAACGCACGCAATTCAGAAGACACGACGTTATAAACGTTGAGATACGTAATAAGTAGGTTTTCTTCAAACAGAGCAAAAAATTACCGAACCTACACTCATTCAGTCTTCTCTTGACTTTCTCACACACTATTGGTGAATAATACTAACGTAATTACATCTATATAATTAAGGTTTTGCGTCTTCAACCATTTAGGTTTTCATGCTTATTGTCAAAAAAAAAAATTTTTTTTTTTTGCTATCGTTTTGGCCTGCTATGGACCACGAAGATTTTTATCTCTCCCCTGAGAGTAGATTTTCATTTTGGCTAACTGTGCTTCTTTTCTCTGTTTTGGCCATTTGCATAGTAAGCGAAATAACGTTTTTAGTAATTTTGACTTTTTCTCTGAAAACTTCTCGATCCTGAATGTCATCAAATGAAATTTCAGCGTCCTGTAAATCCTTTTTAACTTGGCTTGCCCATTTTGAATACGATTTTGTTTTTGAAATTGATGAATGTATGCGATGAGTAAGTCTTTGCGGGTTCATTCTTTCCAGATAACCAAAAAGCATCAATCTCCACTTCCTCATGCTGGTAACAATGTCTTCTGCATGTTCGTATAATTCACAGTTGTGTCTTCGGCGGAATTCACCGTTTTCATTGATAGGATTTTCCTCAAAATTTTCCAGTCTTATTTCAAGTTTTCGATGTGGTCCTTTCTTCGTCATGTTTAAACATTCTGATGCGTACAAAGCTGACGGTCTAATTACGCTCTTATAATGACAACGTTTTAGGTTTAAAGACAGGCTTTTGATTTTGTATAAGTCTTTGTACAGATGAAAAGCACTTCTAGTTTAGAACACCTACTTTCTACAGCTGCATTTTCTGAACCATCAGGTGTAATTATTTCTCCGAAATATTTAAGTTTCTTCGACTGCTTGATTTTCTCTCGTTGTATTTCAGTATGAGGAGGAGCGTGTTTGATGTTTGTGACGAATTCAGTTTTGTTAAATGCTATGTTTAGACCAGTCTTAGCAGCAATTGGTTGTAGGCTGGACACTTGAACCTTAGCTTCGTCAATATTATTTGCAATGAGTGCCAGATCATCAGTAAAAGCCAAACAGTTTCCACTGAGGCCATTTCTTTTGTGTCCAATTTGAATCCCATAATCTGGCGGTACGGTTGTTTTCCAGGACACAGTTGAAAAGCAATGGAGAGAGCAGGTCACCTTGTCTCACCCCTGTACAGATTTCAAATGGTTCTGATACTTCCGTCTCTGAACTTGATCTTTGACACTGTATTACTTAAAGTGGCGCCTATCTAGACAAAATTCGGCAAGGGTGTTCTTTATTGTTTACTGAATTGTGACGTAATTAGACGTCTGAAGCTTTTTTATTCTTTAAAAAATCGGGGGTGGGGTAGGATCATTGGTTTGTACCAACTGAGACAATATTTCATACAGAAGTCAGTGGACGGCACGTAGCCACACATTTGCAGTTACTTGGCAAACGCCTTATTTTTTGCTCCATGTCTACCGTAACAGTTTTGTTTCTACGAAGTATTATCGTGTACTTTCTCGCCCCTGTCAGTGATTCCTACTAATCGTGAAATACGCTAATAAAAATGCAGTTGGCACGTCTCTAGCTGCTTTGTGCCCCCTCTATGACAGAGCCACCGCGGGATACTCGCGCAACGCGACGTGTGGAAAGGCTGAGGAAATCCAGCGGTGAGGTCACATCCAGGAGCGACAACAGCTGCAGGAAGCAGCATTCACTTTGTTCGTACGTCAAACAACTCGTGACTGCGGTTCACGGGAAGCGGTTGCTAGCGGAAAGGACGTTAACTGGGAGCGAGCGCCAGTCGAAACAAGTCATTAGTGTTCATCTAGTGTTTGTTTAAAATGGAGTGACTCAGACACGCCGACAGCAAGTTCACTGAAGTTATTCTATTTTCGGATGCTCGGAGGTTGAAATCTCATGAAATTTGCCGCAAATTTAAATTACGAGGGTCATTTCAAAAGTCCTGCACAGTGCCCATGCGCGACCGTTTCTGTGATGTGATCAAATTGAAAATCATTTAAGTTGTGTGTGAGACTTAAGACGTGTCGGTCGTATATGTGTTTGCTGGTTCGCGTAGCTGTGTCGTGAGTAATTCAATTTTAAAATGGAAGATCAAACCGAGTCAGGTCGGATTACACGCGGCGACCAGCGTTCCTACACTCAAAGTCGAATGCTTACGTGGAAAGAAGCCAAAGAAAAAATTTCCGTTGGTGTAGGCCTACACATTCTATTTTGCTAATAACGGCATCTCAATAAGGCTTAGAGTTCCCCACGTTGTTGTATGCCTTACTGTCACCACCGCCCAAGTATTTGGTGTACCGTACGCCTCTTGTTTCTACGGAGCGATGAAATATTTGTTGTACTCCATGAACTTCCATACCCCCACTTGATCCACTAAAATTAGCCACACAGTTGTGTTTTTATGTTCATTGACTTTACAACATTTGCAGTACTTCGACATTATCTCCACATCTAACACTTTTCCAGTGTCTACACTCGTGGCAGTCACTACTCCATTCAGAGAAGTATGTCCACGTTTCTACCAACTTCCATCAAGTGTAACTGCAGTATCCGAACATCCATCATTTTCTTCCACTACTTCCCCAGCAGCCAGTTTCATGCTTTCCTCACTGACCTCACAGACAGCTTTCTCTAATACTGCAGTCAGTTTTTCAAATTTATTTGGTGGCTGATGTAAGTTCATCACTGAACAAAATGTTCTCCCTGCAGCCATGCCCTTGCCAATGGATCGTAAGGCATGCACTAATCTAGTATTGATTTCATAAGGGCCACTTGCATCTGGTTTTGAAGAACTCATAAATGAAATCACAGCTGAGCATTTAGTGCAAATTAAATCCAGAGCAATTGCTAAGCCTTTTCTCCCACTGGCACACTCACAAATTTTCACAGTCTATATTGTACAAATATAGAAATTACATCTGATAATATTCTCAAATTTATAATAATGTTACTGCACACCTTGTCACTTACAGCAAAGTCGGTGTAACACTCTTGAAATGTTGAGAGCTTCTTTGATGACGCACTTGTTGAAGAATTACAATTAGAAACATCGTTGCCAGGCGACATAACCTTTTGCACAGAAAGCTTTCTAAATTTTTTTCCTCTAAATTGTCGTTTCTTGAAAATGCCTTTACGTTTCGTCATCTTCAATAAACACAACAAAACACACGTAAACAAGCACTGCAGACGTAAGTATAACAATTACTCGCAATCACACTTGAACAAAACTAACCGCGTGTTTGAAAGCGTGTTTTTTACAAACAGCAGAAACAAAAGAATACCGACCGTTGCATTTCAAGGATAGCCAACACACTCGGGAGTAAAAAAAAAATCCCTAAAGTGAAATGTAGGGGATATAAATATCTAAAATATATGCACGTGGTAGGAAAGTGCTCTTTAAATGCTCGAAAAAAATTTTTTTTCGGCAAAATCCTTTACAGAGTACTTAATAAAAACCGTACTCTATCGAAATATGATGAAAAGCGAAAATAGATTTTTTTCGACCTGAACCACGGTGTGGTCCCCTTAATGGCGTTATCGTTAAAAGTATACATTAACCTGCGTACTGCATTGGTCAAATAAATGAAGGAAGTTATTATACACTTTAAGGTAGCGGATTGCCAGCTTCTCTGGAAATGCTTCTACTTTACATTCCTGCTCCACAAGCCGTGGCTTTTTTTTTTTTTTTTTCATTTGCTAATGATATAGTAAAAATTACTGTCGGTTCACAGACCCCTAACACCGCCCAATCCAAGGACTTTTATCTGCGGCTTTTTAACGTGTTTCACCACTCGAATTGTTGGTTGGAGTGAAAAATGTCGAGATGCACCTTAGTTCCGAGGGCACGTTAAGCCATAGGTCCCCCTATAACTTCCTGGAACTCAGCTCAATGGTTGGAGAAAGGCAATGGCATACCACCTCCAACAGGATCACGCCCAGCAAAACACTACGGTATACCAGTCAGCCTTCGAGTTGTTGAGAGCTTTTTATCCCTTCTTCTCCTCTCCCCCTCCCCCCCCCCTCTCTCTCTCTCTCTCTCACCTGTCCCCCCCCCCCCTTCTCCCTCTCTCGGCTTTCATTGCACCAAGTAGAAATTCTGTCCAAATCATCCTAAGTCCCTATAAGGGATTGCGAAAAACTGACGCAACGTGGTAGGAGAATCGCTGATGACCACGGCTCCTTGGAAGTAGTGATGGGGAGCTCGTGAATGAGTCGTTCAAATGAACGCTTCACTTCAGTGAAGTGTGAACTAACCACTCAATTTCAATGAACTGGTACTTCAAACTCTTCACAGATAGCACACTCCACACTTTTTTCTAGTTCACTCACTCTCTTCTCCTCTCCCTCTCCACTACATCGGCGCTACGTCACTCATTCTCCCTTCACTTCAGTCCTCCCTCTGCTGCCTGTTGGGGAGGTGAGGGGAAGGCAGCGTCAGCTGCTAAGTGCAGTGCTGACATTACTCGTGACTATTTGTGTGTTTATACTTCGCGTCTACGGGTAGCCTACCGTTGGCGGCGCTTGCAGACAAATGAATATTAAAGATATAAACGAAGGGGCTGGCTGTGTGAGCACGCACAGCCAACATGAAAATAAAAGGTTTGTTAATAACACTGAAAGAGGAATTTTACATGAAATCGTACCAATGACTACAGGTGACAGTTTACGTTTTGAATCTGGAGAGTCATTATTCTCAACAAAAATAAAATCTACAGGAAAACTTGTGAATAATTACTTAACGTAGGTATATAGACTGTGACAGTTGTAAACATACTCATTCTATTTTGGATTAAATTTTACAAGGAACTTAAAATTGGACTGCATTTCGTTGGTAGCCCTATTTTTTAGTTCATGAATACAACAAATAATATTTCATTTGGCAGATAGACTTTTTTGGACGCTTCATGAGAAAATTTCGAGCAAGATTAAATATAATGCCTTCTTTATATGTGACAGGCTTCTCTGTTTATCTTTCCTTTGTCCCCTTCGACCATGCTCTATTTAAGTTAACTCAGACGCTGTAAGATCGTAAAACGTTGCGTGCACGTTACTGCATAGTTCGGCCATCTGTTGGTAAAATTATGAAGTATTACGAAGCTTCATTGTACGAGCGAGGCGAAGCGAGCGCAGCAGCGGCTGAGCGGCGAACTGGGCAACTTCGACAGGCTTCCATACTTCACGAATGAACTACTTCATTTGAACGCTTCACGGCAAAGAGTGAAATGAATGAAGTAGTTCACGGGAATGAACGAGTTCGACCCATCTCTACTTGGAAGTCACAGGACCATTGGTCACACATGCGACATGGGAGGGGAGTCCCCAGAACTCTCAAGACCTGACGGGGGAATCCCCAGTACTCACGCGCTGCTCGCATCCTGCTCCTTGTCCACAGCACCCTCATCTTCCTCGTCATCATCATCGTAGTCATCACCGGCGCCCTCCTCCGTCTCGTCCTCTTCGTCTGTCACGGCGTCGTCCTGTTCCTGTTGCTCCTGATCCTGTTCCTGGTCCTGAAACAAAAGCACTTGCGTTAACTATCAGCCTTGTCTGGCATTCACCTAATCCGAGATAGCGAGGAAAATGAACGCTCACAGATAAAAAGTGCTGCTCTAATACATGAGTGTAATTGGATTACTTGAGAGGGAAATACAGAAGCGTCCGATTCCACTCGTCTACTTTGACCCATGACGTCACAAATGTGGCGGAAACGACCATACACTACAACTCCAATATGGCGCCTATGACGTCATTACGTAAACATGACCACAAATGCGAAAATACATTGATACACCAACACACACACGTTCCACAAAAACCCTAATGAAACTAACGAGACATGCGTGGGAAATTGGGGGTTTTTGGGTGGGGACAAAGTAAATATAAAAAAAATTTAGACACACGTCACCATACCATACCAAACAACAGAAAACGACGAAAAAAACCGACAACACAAAACTCCCCAAATTCCACTAAACACAATATCCTCTGGACACTTCCCTTGACCTAAATAGCTCAACAGCAGCTCCTGAACCCACAAATAACACTTCCCTTGGCCTATATAGCTTAACAGCAGCTCCCGAACACACAAATTGGAATCGAACACTTCCCTTGACCTATATAGCTCAACAGCAACTCCCGATACCGGAACACTCAAAATCACACATTGGAATCGAACACTTCCCTTGACCTATATAGGTCAACAGAAACTACCGATACCAAATCTTAAAACCCAAAACTACAACCACATCCACAATCATCACTACCTCAAAAAACAAAACAAACCAACAAAATTGACCTGTTATCCTTACGACATCTCCACATACAGCCGTCCCTGGTCCGAGACGCCGGAACTTTAGTAAGCCTCATTTCTTCACGACGTACTGAACACTTCACGACATCCAAAAATCCGAATAGTTGAAGAAATTTTATTAGAGACAACGCATTGTTCCCCCATCATCGCCGACAACCGAAAACTGTTGACCTAGTCAGTCATATCCATACCTACCAAAGACATTAAAAAGCAATTTACCAAAATTCACACACGACGAACAATAAAAAACTACAATAACGTCGAAATAACAAAACTAAATTCCTTGACACACTGAAAAATATTTCGCTGAAAGCACAGTCCCGATACCACACACGTTCAATGCTATTACGCAAATGAACCCCATGACCACCGACCGCAACAATATGCCACACACGCACACTAAACCAGAAACATCACCTAACACACCACCAGTGAGCACCAACGATTACATCAAAACGGCACTTACGAACACGCCACTCTCACAAACTGAATTCCGCGCCGTCGTTACGTCACACACCACAACAGCCTTACGTCACGGGTCAAAGCCGACGGATAGGATCGGACGCTTCGGTCGACCCCTTGAGAGACATGGGGAAGACACAGTAAAGATTATCTATCCAGACAGAAGGGTAGGCATACGAGGATGGTTTGATGAGTCTGGTAAAAACTTACATGGTTACTACGTTGACCACACAAACCGCAGTCGGTCTTCGGCCTCACCAATCAGCCTCCTCCAGCGTCCTCGGTCCACGTATTCTTCTTGAGACAGCCCCAGTGTACTCATATCGTCTCTGACCTGATCAACCCACGGGAGACGTGGTCTTCCCCGTGATCTTTTGCCTCTAATATCTTCCTCCACTACCTGCCTGATGATCTGGCCTTCTCGACGCGTTACGTGTCCATACCACTTCAGTCTTCTTTCTTTGATCACTGCCACGAGGTCCATCGACTTGTATAACTCCTGCAATTCACAGTTCTTTCTTTTCCTTCATTCATATCCATCATTCACTGGCCCAAAACTCTGTCTGAGGATGGCATTCTCAAATGTTAGGCGTTTCCTTTCCATCTTTTGGGTGATGGTCCAGGTCTCTGCTCCATATTAGCCTACAGGTTGTATTATTGTCTTGTACATCTTTGTCTTTGAGGATCTCGATAGAAGCCGGGACTATAACAGATTTCCCAGAGCAAACCTTGAACTGTTTCCAGTTTGTATTCGTGCTGCAGTTTCCTGGTATATCTCGTTCCTTTCATTGAGTGTAGCCCCAAGATATTTAAACTCTTTTATCCTTTCAGTGACTTTGTCCTCCACCTTCAGGGGTCTGTTATCATTTTCTCTGCTACGAGGTATTTTGTCTTATCCATATTCACCTTCAGGCCTGCTCTCACTACTTCTTCCATTAGTCAGGTTATCCTCCATTCAGAAGGCTGTTGCAAGCAGCAACTATTATATCGACCTGTAAATAACAGATTTCAGCTATCAGTCGTTCTTTTGAAATTTTATTGGCAGGTCTAGATTTCAGCTAGATACTAGACATTCTCAATGCTAAGAATACAACAGGTACATAGTTAGATGATGTCATATAAAAGTTGCAATTAATGGCTTAACTCATATGGTTTGTATATTACATACCACTATCATTTTTGGCCAATGCATGTAATGCCTGTTGGTCGAGCTTCATCCACAGTTCATTGAATACTAATGTTTGCGGAAGGCGGGCAGTGTGGAGAACACATCGGTTGGTTACATGGCGCCATCTATGTGAACTACGTATAAACCTCAAGGGAAGTAAACCACTTCAAATTTAATTACGTAAAATGGAACGTAAGTAAAATTCCTACATTGTCGTCCGACTTATTTCATAGTTATCATCATATTTATTACTTGATGATAAATCATCATATTTATTACTTGATGATAAATATAATATAAGTCGGACGACAATGTAGGAATTTTACTTACGTTCCATTTTACGTAATTAAATTTGAAGTGGTTTACTTCCCTTGAGGTTTATACGTAGTTCACATAGATGGCGCCGTGTAACCAACCGATGTGTTCTCCACACTGCCCGCCTTCCACAAACATTAGTATTCAATGAACTGTGGATGAAGCCCGACCAACAGCCATTACATGCATTGATCAAAAATGATAGTGGTGTGTAATATACAAACCATTTGAGTAAAGCCATTAATTGCAACTTTTTTTATGACGTCATCTATGTACCTGTTGTAGTCTTAGCATTGAGAATGGCTAGTTTTTAGCTGAAATCTAGATCTGCCAATAAAATTTGAAAAGGACGACTGATAGCCGAAATCTATTATTTACAAGTCTTCCGTTAGTGTTCTCGTCATCTGAACCAGGTCTTGCTCTTTCTCTGCTATTAAAATTACATCACCCGCATAGGCCAGGGTGTTGATCCTTCTTCCTAGCTGTATTCCTGTCTCCAGGCTTGCTACCTTCTCTCCAGTACCAGGTTAAACAGAAGAGCGGAGAGGCACTTTCCTTGTCGCACTCCAGTCCTCACCTTGAAGTTCTTTTATATGTTTCCATTTACTTTCACCATGCATGTTGTCTCCTAGGTGCATATCTGTGTCAGTTTTATGAGTTTTCTGGCAACTAGAGCCCTTTTGAGTCTTGCCATATTGATTGTCTATTCACACTATCATACGATTTTGGAAGTCCACAAAAAGACAGTGAACATTTTTGCGAATTCCCAGCTCTTTGCTAGCACTTGCCGTATTCTATGTAAATGGTCTACAGACAAAGTCTGGTAAGAAAGCAAGAAAAAATGTTTGTACCGAAAACAATTTATCTTACTTCTCGCCATAGATTCCTTTGAGAGATATACACTTGGTTCATCAATGCTCCAGCTTTTTCATCCCATCGGGGAAATAGGTTCTGTCAAACTCTGCAAAATACTCGTTGACTGCAACCATCACTTACTCACTTGATAATTTTTTTCCCCCATCAAGCCAAAGCTTCAAATTAGGGAACAGGAAGCAGTCACTTGCGGCTAAATCTAGTGAACAGGGTGAATGAGGAACCAGTTCAAAGCTCAATTCCGGTAGTTTCTCCATTGTAATAGTGTGTGTGTGTGTCTGGGATGGTGCACTTTCCTGGTGAAAGAGCATATTTTTGCGTGCCAACCTTCATCTATCTTCAGCCAACGCAAGTTTAAAACGATTCGACAATGAAGCATAACAGGGTCCAGTTACGGTTCTGTCTTTTTCCAAGTAATCTATGAAGATTATTCCTTGGGAATCCCAAAAAACAACGGCCATCACCTCACCAGCTGACAAAATGGTCTTCGCCTTCTTCGGTGCACTTTCAGCAGCCTTTGTCCATTGTTCTGACTGCCGTTTCGGCTCTGTGTGATGATGCATCCAGGCTTCATCAGCAGTTACAAGCCGGCGCAAAATGTCTTGCGGATTGCGATCAGACATAGCAGACATTGTGTCGAAAAGTTGTGCCGAATGTGCTTTTGATCCTCAGTGAGCAGTAGCGGCATCCACGTCGCACACAGCTCATGCATAGCCAATTCTACGTGCAGGATATTATACACTCCACTTGAGATGCATACAGTCTCAGCAACCTCGCAAATTGTTATTCGGTGGCCTTGCATTCCTCATGACGGATTCTGTCAATGGTTTCCTTTGTGGTGACCTCAACAGGACACCTGGAACGCGCTTCGTCTTCAGTGATTGTCCAACCACGTTTAAATTAATTATTCCAGAAATAAAAGGTCTTCAATGATGGTGCAGAGACCGCATGAACTTCATCCAGTTCTGTTTTTATTTTTACAGAGTCCAACCCTTCAAATGAAGTTGTTTAATAACAGCACAAAACTTGCTTGTCTTCATTTCCGGTCGCAGTCGACACACTGACCAATTCAGGTGACTGTCAACAATGAATTGTACGCTGTACTTCTTTGAAATTTTATTATGATTCTTGGAATAATCAAGCTTACCAACCACGAAGGCGCAATAAAGAAGTTTCATTATTTCATGGAAATTTACCAGACTTACCAAACCATCCTCGTAAGAAGGAGACAAAGGGAAAAGTGGTGCCATAGTATATGTGTAAGACAGCAGGCTTGGTGTACTCCCAGATATGCACGTAGAAAGCAAAACTGCAAAAGCAAGAAGGAGAATTGAAAAATCACTCCGAAAGACGAAAAATACACAAACAACACATTCTAGAAGGTGCCTGAATAAAACACAAGAATGAAAAGTATGCATCACATTTATCAAATGTCCGCCCCCGGTAGCTGAGTGGTCAGCGCGACAGAATGTCAAACCTAAGGGCCCTGGTTCGTTTCCCGGCTGGGTCGGAGATTTTCTCCGCTCAGGGACTGAGTGTTGTGTTGTCCTAATCATCATTATTTCATCCCCATCGACGCGCAAGTCATCGAAGTGGCGTCAAATCGAAAGACTTGCACCTGGCGAACGGTCTACCCGACAGAAGGCCCTAGTCACACGACATTTACATTTTTATTTACCAAACAATTTTCCTATATGGAGGTTTGGATTTTTATCTCCATCACTTGCGAAAAGTCTGATGATCAGTAAGACCAGAATTGGATAATAGAAGATGGAGGAGGAGCAGAAATTGGAAGTAAATGAGAAAGAAGATGAGAATCAGGAGAAGAAGAAAGTGAAAGTAATAAAAATACAGTGGAACATGAGATAAATAAAGAGGAGAAAGCAGTATGAGAACAGGGTATGGGAGGAAGAGAATGAAGAACAAAAAAATTGGTCAGGTGCAGGTACGACTCACGTACTGAGTGTTCCGTTACAAACTTAATAATGTATATAGGCAGTTCACCCGTACTGGAATTTGAGGATCTCCACGATTTTTGCCTGTTATCGACATTGATACTAGCAAGATATTGGTCCCAGGGATTCCCAGACTTACGAAAACGTTTTAATTTCAAGTTTAAAGTCATATAACGAATGACAAAAGAAATATTTTTTCTGTGATATAATTACATATTAACAATTTTCTGCTTCTTATCCTTTACTTGCACTGCGAATTCTTCCCTCCTGCTAGCTTTAAAGATTCTACCTCAAGGGGGGAGCACCCTACAGATTTTGATGAGTGAGTTTCCGAGTATCAAAACACGTGACATAGATGGCCTCACCTTATGATTCCATTGACTTACAAACTTCACTTTTTTACGTAGCCAAGGAACCATTGACCATAATACGTGACATAAATTTCAACTTGATATGTCTACCCGTTCAGGAGTAAAAAGGGTTTTGGACAGTTAGGCAGACTGATATCAAAATGATCCTGTAAGTGTTCCATTTTTATAGATTCCAGTATGGTGCCCTAAAAAGTAACAGAATAAAATGGAAAGGTAAAGGAGGAGCAGGAGGAGGAGGAGGAGAAGGACGCACCATACAAGCGGATGTGTGAAGGGGAAGGTAAAAAAATTTATAAGAGAAAAAGTGCACAGATGTGAGGAATATTAGAAGTAACTGAGGAGAAGAAAAGACAGTAGCAAAAGAAAAACGGTAGGTAGGTGAAGATGTGCAAAGGAAAGATGGAAGAAGAAGAAAGAAGAATGTAGCAAGGAAATTTGAGGAGAAAGCAGAAGAAGAGATTGAGAATGAATAGAGAATAGTATGAAGTGAAGAGGCTGGTGATGAGAAGAAAGCTGTAAGAGTAGAGAAGAGGAGGAGAGAACGTGTTTAAGGAAGCAAAAGTGGTATAAAATTAAGAGGATGGACATGAGGAGGAAGAGATATAGATGTACAAGGAAGGCTTAGCAGCATTAAATTAAGTGGGTGGTGTGATGAAGATGTAAGGGTGGAGGAGGCTGAGAGGTGAAAGAGATGGTAAAGGAAGAGCAAGAAGTACAAGACTGAGAGGAGGAATACATAAGATTAGAGTGGAGAAGAGGAGATTATGAAGGAAGAGGAAGTATTTCATAATTAGGAGGATAGGGATGATGAGAAAGTTACAACAGTAGAAGAGAGATGACGGGAAGGAGATGGAGAAGGAAGGTAAAGTATTACGAAATTACGAGTATGGGGATGAGAAGAAAGCTGTAAGAGGAGGAGACGGAGATGTAGATTTAAGAGAAAGTAGCATAACATTACGAGTGTTCGGATGAGGTGAGAAGTTCTAAGAACAGTGAAAAAGTTACGAGAAGTACGAGGACGAAAAAGTATTATGAAATGAGGAGGATGGAGATGAGGAGATTAGTCATAAGAGTAAAGAAGGGACACGGAGAAGGATGAGAAAGTAGTATGAAATAAAGAGTACGGCGATGAGGAGGAAGGTGTTCGAGTCGAAAGCTCGAGCACTGACCGCATCTTCGTCCTCGTCGTCCTCGCTGAGTTCGTCCTCGGGCAGCTCGTCCTCCTCCTCCTCGTCGTCATCCTCGTCGTCGTCTTCCTCTGGCAGCTGTGGTGGCTGCTGCTGGACCATCTGCTGCTGCTGCGCCGCCTCCAGGATCTTCTGCTCTTTGCCCTTCAGCGCTGCCGCCGCAACAGCCAGCTCCAGTGGCTTCTTCATCTTGCCGTTATCTGCAAACGAAACACCAGTACGTCACGCGACGGTACCAACAGAGGACACTGCTATGTTTGGACAGCCATTTCCATCAAGCACATTGGAAATAAGTTATTGCTATGGCATACTCAAAATATGTGTATATACACTACTGGCCATTAAAATTGCTACACCACGAAATTTAATCGACAGGAAGAAGATCCTGTGATATGCAAATGATTAGCTTTTCAGAGCATTCACACACGGTTGGCGCCGGTGGCGACCAAAAAAAAAATGGCTCTGAGCACTATGGGACTTAAAATCTGTGGTCATCAGTCCCCTAGAACTTAGAACTACTTAAACCTAACGAACCTAAGGACATCACACACATCCATGCCCGAGGCAGGATTCAGACCTGCGACCGTAGCAGACGCGCGGTTCCGGACTGAGCGCCTAGAACCGCTAGACCACCGCGGCCGGCTCCGGTGGCTACACCTACAACGTGCTGACATGGGGGAAGTTTCCAACGGATTTCTCATACACAAATAGCAGTTGACCGGCGTTGCTTGGTGGAACATTGTTGTGATGTCTCGTGTAAGGAGGAGAAATGCGTACCATCACGTTTCCGACTTTGATAAAGGTCGGATTGTAGCCTATCGCGATTGCGGTTTATCGTATCGCCACATTGCTGCTTGCGTTGGTCGAGATCCCATGACTGTTAGCAGAATATGAAATCGGTGGGTTCAGGAGCGTAATACGGAACACCGTGCTGGATCCCAACGGCCTCGTATCACTAGCAGTCGAGATGACAGGCATCTTATCCGCATGGCTGTAACGGATCGTGCAGCCACGTCTCGATCCCTGAGTCAACATATGGGAACGTTTGCAAGACAACAACCATCTGCACGAACAGTTCGGCGACGTTTGCAGCAGCATGGACTATCAGGTCGGAGACCATGGCTGCGGTTACCCATGACGCTGCATCACAGGCAGGAGCGCCTGCGGTGGTGTACTCAACGGCGAACCTGGATGCACGAATGGCAAAATGTCATTTTTTCGGATGAATCCAGGTTCTGTTTACAGCATCATGATTGTCGCATCCGTGTTTGGAGACATCGCGGTGAACGCACATTGGAAGCGTGTATTCGTCATCACTATACTGGCGTATCACCCGGCATGATGCCATTGGTTACACGTCTCGGTCACCTCTTGTTCGCATTGACGGCTCTTCGAACAGTGGACGTTACATTTCAGATGTGTTACGACTCGTGGCTCTACCCTTCATTCGATCCCTGCGAAACCCTACATTTCAACAGGATAATGCACGACCGCATGTTGCAGGTCCTTTAAGGGCCTTTCTGGATACAGAAAATGTTCGACTGCTGCCCTGACCAGCACATTCTCCAGATCTCTCACCAACTGAAAACGTCTGGTCAATGGTGGCCGAGCAACTGGCTCGTCACAATACGCCAGTCACTACTGTAGATGAACTGTGGTATCGTGTTGAAGCTGCCTGGGCAGCTGTACCTGTACACGCCATCCAAGCTCTGTTTGACTCAATGCCCAGGCGTATCAAGGCCGTGATTACGGCCAGAGGTGGTTGTTCTAGGTACTGATTTCTCAGGATCTATGCACCCAAATTGCGTGAAAATGTAATCACATGTCGGTTCGAGTATAATATATTTGTCCAATGAATACCCGTTTATCATCTGCATTTCTTCTTGTTGTAGCAATTTTAATGGCCAGTAGTGGAATATAGGTAGCAGAAAACCTATGCCTACTATTCGGTATTCGGAACCGCTGTCCCAGTTTGTCAGTTCGCTGGTATGTGGCTGATAAAATCAAAACACTATAATTAGCCGTGACTTCAAAAAGTGAACGAATGAGATGTAAAAAATTATTTAAACAAACTACAGAAATGTGCGACAGTCTTCATGCCTATTCTAGCTTTATTCAGCCGAAAAAACGACACTGAAACAGAAGAACTGTTTCGAAGCTGTTTTAAGCATCGGATCTCGGGACGTTACCAGCGCACAGCCATCAAAATAGCTCTGAGACTGACGGACGGGTGTTTTGTCGAATAGCAAACAGTTCGCCAAAACTTCTGTGTTTTCAAGGCTTGCACATCTCTACACAAGAGGAACCGCAGTAAGAGTGTACATTGGTTGGAAGAGTGGCGATTCCGATTGACGTTACAGTGGGGAGAGCAGTGAAAGCAAACCTTCAGCTATTTAAACGAAGTCCGCTCTTCCTCTGGAGGCATGACAGTTTTCTTTACAAAAAGTGGCGCTGTGAGCCGATTGCTTTCTTCACGACATCCTGGAAGCCATGGATCAAGGCAGTCAGGTAGAGGAGGCTATTATCGCTGAAACAACCGGCATTTGCGTACACCGTTCTTTTCTGCAGTTTAACTTGGCTATTAAACCCGAAAAAATTACCACTTTGAGAAATAACCGCTTTTGGTTGTTTATTTCTACACTGTCTAAAAAAATTAGTACGCCCATTTAGAAGTTTCCAACCATTCAAGATTTATTGTTGCTACAGTGAATATGGAGTACATGAAAAGATTTCATTCACAGATCAATAGCGCAAGCGGTTCTGATGTACCAGTAATTGACCCGTGCTGAAACACCAGTAAGAGGTGTAGCCTCCATGGGTGGCAATGCAGGTGCTGACTCTGGCAACCAGTCGATCGTACAGATGGTGAATACTGCACTGGGATACATTACAGCACACCTACAGGCAGGAGAATGTTCTCTCATCGCTGAAGACCACGGCGCGGCATTCCAAGTGATCCCCTAATGACACCAGTGGAGCCGCGCACGTTGATGCTGCGGCGTGAGTGGCCGAAGGGCTAGAGGCGTGCGTGCCAGTAATCCCACTGCTAATAACGGGTTCGAAACTTTACAGATCGCGTTGACACATCTGTGCTATGGTAGCTGTACGATCTGCCATTGCCGTCCTTACAATAGGACATTACTGGCAGGTAGTAGGAGTTGTTGTTGTTGTTGTTGTTGTTGTGGTCTTTGGTCCTGAGACTGGTTTGATGCAGCTCTCCATGCTACTCTATCCTGTGCAAGCTTCTTCATCTCCCAGTACCTACTGCAGCCTACATCCTTCTGAAACTGCTTAGTGTATTCATCTCTTGGTCTTCCTCTACGATTTTTACCCTCCACACTGCCCTCCAATGTTAAATTTGTGATACCTTGATGCCGCAGAATATGCCCTACCAACCGGTCCCTTCTTCTTGTCAAGTTGTGCCACAAGCTTCTCTTCTCCCCAATTCTATTCAATACCTCCTCATTAGTTATGCGATCTACCCATCTAATCTTCAGCATTCTTCTATAGCACCACATTTCGAAAGCTTCTATTCTCTTCTTGTCTAAACTATTTATCGTCCATGTTTCACTTCCATACATGGCTACACTCCATACAAATACTTTCAGAAACGACTTCCTGACACTTAAATTTATACTCGAAGTTAACAAATTTTTCTTCTTCAGAAACGCTTTCCTTGCCATTGCCAGTCTACATTTTATATCCTCTCTACTTCGACCATCATCAGTTATTTTGCTCCCCAAATAGCAAAACTCCTTTACTACTTTCAGTGTCTCATTTCCTAATCTAATTCCCTCAGCAGAAGCTGATTTACTTCGACTGCATTCCATTATCCTCGGTTTGCTTTTGTTGATGTTCATCTTATATCCTCCTTCCAAGACACTGTCCATTCCGTTCAGCTGCTCTTCCAAGTCCTTTGCTGTCTCTGACAGAATTACAATGTCATCGGCGAACCTTAAAGTTTTTATTTCTTCTTCATGGATTTTAATACCTACTCCAAATTTTTCTTTTCTTTCCTTTACTGCTTGCTCAATATACAGATTGAATAACATCGGGGATAGGCTACAACCCTGTCTCACTCCCTTCCCAACCACTGCTTCCCTTTCATACCCCTCGACTCTTATAACTGCCATCTGCTTTCTGTACAAATTGTAAATAGCCTTCCGCTCCCTGTATTTTACCCCTGCCACCTTCAGAAGGTGGCACTGCTGTCCCTACAATACGACAGTACTGGCTGGTGTATGCGCTGCATGGGCGTCCAAAACCTCATCTGCTGGTGCAAGAATGTTCACATGACCACTGATATCAGATGACTTTCACACTGGTAGAGTAACTTAACAACATCGAATACATGACGGTTAGCGCTGGAGCCCCTTTGCTGCTTTTCCAGATTTTCCAGTGCACATCTCGAATCCGTGACAATAAGGATGTCGTTGAACTGATTTGCCATATATTGAAGCGCCTTTAATCGCAAGGACTTCAGCAGTGAAGATGCTGGCTTCTACAACAGACTCTATTCGCAACGCATTTTGCAGACGGTGTCCACATACACCACTGAATGTACCTGCCAAATTACATCATTGTACGACACACAGTTCAGGACATATGACGGCAGAAAGATTGAGATACCTCCAAAACTAGCTTATGCTTAAAATGGAGATCAGATTACCCAAACAATCGTCGTCGTCGTCGGCTGATACTCGTATCCGAGTTTTCATTTCCCTCCTGAGATTTCCTTTGTCACGGTTCAGGCGTGGAAGTGTCGTTGATGGCTTAGCAATCCAATCCTAGCGTGGAACACGCGGCCACAGACATTACAGCTGATGGAAGGTGGAGGACGTGGCTGAGCCTGGAGGAGTTTACGTCTCCGGCGTTTGCCATCCTCCATTCTTCGACGTTCCAGCTCAAAGTTTTGAAGAGCATTTGAGGTAACTAAGCGCCAGCGACTTCGGTCTTCTGCTATTGTGGACCAGTTACTCGGATCGATGTTCAAGTTTTTCAGATTTTTCTTGTACTGATCCTTATAACGTTTGAGAGGGGCACCTCGTGGCCTTTTACCTGTGCTCACTTCGCTGTACAGCATTTGGCGTGGAAGTCTGTCATTTTTCATCCGCTGGACATGTCCGACCCATCTGAGTTGATGGCCAATGATAAGAGCTTCCATGCTATACATTTTTGCTTTCTCAAGAACAGCCGTGTTGGATATGAAGTCATCCCATTTCAGGTTCATGATATATCTTAGCTCCTGTTGGTTGAAGCGTTCTAGTTTCTTCAGATCACAGCGATATAACGTCCAGGTTTCGCAACCATATAGCAGGGTGGAAATGACTACAGCTTTGTACACCATCAGTTTGGTGTACAGTGTTTGGTCTTTATTCAGGAAGACACGCTTTGTAAGACGTCCAAATGCTACATGGGCAGCACGTAATCTATTCTCCACATATTTTACATATGAGCAGTTAGATGACAGTATGCTTCCCAGGTAGAGGAAATGGTCCACTTGTTCCAAGAGTGTATCATAAATGGATATGCTGAAATCAGGAACGGTGGAGCCCGGAGTTGGCTGCGCCATCACCTTTGTCTTTGGAATATTGATGGAGAGAGCAAATCTTTCGTACGCCCTGCTGAAGGAATCAACTGACAGCTGCAACTCTACAGGTGAATGAGCTGGAGAAGCATTGTCATCAGCATACTGCATCTCTGTCACACGAGTGGGACAATATTCATCCGGTAGTTCGTAATGATAGCACTTAGCGATTTACAATAAATTTTAAGCATGATTTCAAACATTTCCTGAAAATTTTCTGCCTTGCATGCTTAATGTCAAACATTTGACTCCTCGCGGTTTGAGGAGTCATGTTATGGACTGTGCGGCCCCTTCCGCCGGGGGTTCGGTCCTTCCTCGGGCACGGGTGTGTGTGTTGTCCTTAGCGTTAAGTTAGTTTAAGTACTGTGTAAGTCTATGTACCGATGACTTCAGCAGTTTGGTCGCTCAGGAATTCACACACACACACTCACACACACACACACACACACACACACACACACACACACACACACACACACACAGATATATATATATATATATATTTGACACATTAACTTTTTTCTCAAGTTATCAGCCGTTTCAAGCTCTTTTGTACAAGATAGTTGGCTTCTTAGAAGATTGTCTGTTTACTAGTATCATCCAGTATGGTATAACAAGATATAGTAAATGGTTCGCAGGCGGTAGCAAAGTACTTTGGAACTAGTAACCTATCAAAGATTGCACACCCTGTTGCTTATACATGCAAGGAATATATCAATGCCAACCAATGATACAGTTTTCGACTCAACGACCTTTTAACATCTCTATATCCATGTTGTAGCAATACCTGAAAAATAACTTACATCTATGTTACCATCTCTTGAGACTTGAGGGAGTATTATAATATTTTCTGACCTATCGTCCTACATACGTAATCGTTGCTAACTAACTGATCCCTGAGTTCAGCTCTTGACTCATGTTCCAAGATGTGCTCAGTACATGCTCGTACGTTATAAATTACAAACTAGGATCATCAAAAATCTTATTACTACTAAAGGACATCAGGTATGGCGGCCTCTTTAGAACATCGCTAAAGTGGGCCCACAACTGCCCATTGCACACTTCTGTCTTTTCGTTTAATACACTGACTCGTTCATCTCTGACAGTACGAAGTATTTTTACTTCTTATATAAATTTAATAGCAACCATCTTTTTCCTCAGTGCAGTATATTCAAGCTGTCTCTGACGCTTTTTAACGAGCGCTTGTCATCCTAAAGTACTTTGCTACCGCCTGCGAACCATTTAGTTAGTTACCAAGCGTGACGTATGCACAATACACCAGTTAATATTATAATACTCCGTCAAGTGTCAGTAGATGGAAAGCATTGTAACATAGGCGTCAGAACGTTCTTAGGAATTGCTATAACACAGGAATTCGGCTGCTGTATAGCGGTTGGCGTCGATGTGTACGAAACAGGATGTTACAATCTTTGGCAGGCATTTGGCACTCGATTTTCGTTAATGAACAGAGTTCTTTGAAAGTGTTAACCATCAACAGTAATCGACGATCTTTAGACGATCTTACACGTAAAATGACGAGTCTTGTGTACAATGTATGGCTATAACATAACGGGACTGATATGCCAGAGTAAGTACGCCCGCGCCAAAGATAAAGGACCAACAGCTTATGTGGTCACTGTGAACTACATGGAGGCATCTAAGAGCTCTTATTATATTAATGGGTTCAGTAATGTAGTACTTATTCCTGCTGCATATATTTTTAGGTTGGTTGGTTGGTTTGGGGAAGGAGACCAGACAGCGTGGTCATCGGTCTCATCGGATTAGGGAATGATGGGGAAGGAAGTCGGCCGTGCCCTTTCAAAGGAACCATCCCGGCATTTGCCTGGAGTGATTTAGGGAAATCACGGAAAACCTAAATCAGGATGGCCGGACGCGGGATTGAACCGTCGTCCTTCCGAATGCGAGTCCAATGTCTAACCACTGCGCCACCTCGCTCGGTATATATTTTTAGGACCATGGCGTTTTGCTGTATGCACTTTATTACTGAAATGCGCAAGATAGCGCGAAATAAGTGTCCAACGAATAGAAAAGCAACTGGAATCACTCAACAGAGGAAAGTCCACTGGACCTAACGGGATACCAATTCGATTCTACACAGAGTACGCGAAAGAACTCGCCCCCCTTCTAACAGCCGTGTACCGCAAGTCTCTAGAGGAACGGAAAGTTCCAAATGATTGGAAAAGAGCACAGGTAGTCCCAGTCTTCAAGATGGGTCGTCGAGCAGATGCGCAAAACTATAGACCTATATCTCTGACGTCGATCTGTTGTAGAATTTTAGAACATGTTTTTTGCTCGAGTATTATGTCGTTTTTGGAAACCCAGAATCTACTATGTAGGAATCAACATGGATTCCGGAAACAGCGATCGTGTGAGACCCAACTCACTTTATTTGTTCATGAGACCCAGAAAATATTAGATACAGGCTCCCAGGAAGATGCTATTTTCCTTGACTTCCGGAAGGCGTTCGATACAGTTCCGCACTGTCGCCTGATAAACAAAGTAAGAGCCTACGGAATATCAGACCAGCTGTGTGGCTGGATTGAAGAGTTTTTAGCAAACAGAACACAGCATGTTGTTATCAATGGAGAGACGTCTACAGACGTTAAAGTAACCTCTGGCGTGCCACAGGGGAGTGTTATGGGACCATTGCTTTTCACAATATATATAAATGACCTAGTAGATAGTGTCGGAAGTTCCATGCGGCTTTTCGCGGATGATGCTGTAATATACAGAGAAGTTGCAGCATTAGAAAATTGCAGCGAAATGCAGGAAGATCTGCAGCGGATAGGCACTTGGTGCAGGGAGTGGCAACTGACCCTTAACATAGACAAATGTAATGTATTGCGAATACATAGAAAGAAGGATCCTTTATTGTCTGATTATATGATAGCAGAACAAACACTGGTAGCAGTTACTTCTGTAAAATATCTGGGAGTATGCGTGCGGAACTATTTGAAGTGGAATGATCATATAAAATTAATTGTTGGTAAGGCGGGTACCAGGTTGAGATTCATTGGGAGAGTCCTTAGAAAATGTAGTCCATCAACAAAGGAGGTGGCTTACAAAACACTCGTTCGACCTATACTTGAGTATTGCGCATCAGTGTGGGATCCGTACCAGATCGGGTTGACGGAGGAGATAGAGAAGATCCAAAGAAGAGCGGCGCGTTTCGTCACAGGGTTGTTTGGTAACCGTGATAGCGTTACGGAGATGTTTAACAAACTCTAGTGGCAGACTCTGCAAGAGAGGAGCTCTGCATCGCGGTGTAGCTTGCTCGCCAGGTTTTGAGAGGGTGCGTTTCTGGACGAGGTATCGAATATATTGCTTCCCCCTACTTATACCTCCCGAGGAGATCACGAATGTAAAATTAGAGAGATTACAGCGCGCACGGAGGCTTTCAGACAGTCGTTCTTCCCGCGAACCATACGCGACTGGAACAGAAAAGGGAGGTAATGACAGTGGCACGTAAAGTGCCCTCCGCCACACACCGTTGGGTGGCTTGCGGAGTATAAATGTAGATGTAGATGTAGGTAGAAATAATGCGATAGGCATAACCTTCTGAAGCAGGCACCAAATGCCCGAAACCGGTACATAAATTTCTTATATGCAGCCGGTTGCTTATTATTTCCTTATATACGACTACAGTTGCTGAAGATGAATAAAATAATAGACCAATAGCTGTGAATCGTGAAACCTTCTCAGTCGAATGAGCGTCTGGCCTTCGATGGTGTAAAAGCTGTTATTTTGTATTGCCGAGAAAGTAAGTGTAATAATAAAGCAACGAATTGTCGTGAAGTTTCACATGAACCTTGCAAAAACTGCTACTGAAACCTATCTTTTACTAAAAGAAGTGTATGGCGAACACTGCTTTTCACGTACGCCAGTTTTTGAGTGGTTCAAGCGTTTCCAAGACGGCTGAGTAAACGTTCAGGATGACTCATGCTTGGGACGCCCTTCAACGTCAAAAACGGATGAAAATAACGAAGAAGTAAGTAATATGATTGGATTGACCGTTAGTTGAGACTGGATTGATTGCTAAAACTGTAGGAATTGACAAAGAAGGCATAAGGCAAATTTTACACAGCAAACGAAGCATGAGAAAAGTATGTGCGAAACTGGTACTGAAAATCCTCTCGAAAAAACCTCGTGAAAATGAAACTAAGCGCCAATCCATGCAATGAGGGCCCACCATCACCGAGACCGAAAAAACTCAAACGAGCACACAAATCAAGGATCCAAAGCACGGATGATTGTTTTTTTCCCATATTCGTCGAATCGTGTGTCTTCAATGAGTTCTTGAAGGTCAGACTATCTTCAGGTTCTTGCTCACCTCCGCAAGAAAATAAGGGAAAAAAACAACGTTCGAAGAACAAGTCAATCTGCGTTACAAGGAAAAAGATTTCAGTCCGCTGAAGCAGTGAAAGAAAATGCGGCACGCGTCATCAAGCAGATCACAGAGGAAGACATCCAGCACTGTTTCAAAAAAAAAAGGTTCAAATGGCTCTGAGCGCTATGGGACTTAACATCTGAGGTCATCAGTCCCATAGAACTTAGAACTACTTAAACCTAACTAACCTAAGGACATCACACACATCCATGCCCGAGGCAGGATTCGAACCTGCGACCATAGCGGTAGCGCGGTTCCAGACTGAAGCGCCTAGAACCGCTCGGCCACACTGGCAGGCCAGACTGTTTCGATCAATGGAAAATTCTCATCGCATTGTAGGGACAGAGGAGGGGCGTATGTTGAGGGTGACAATAACTAAATATGTATGTTTTTGATATAAAATGCTTTACAGCCATAGTCCCGTTGTTTCATAGCCGCATCTCTTATGTCTGACGATGCAGTTTGGCAGTATGCATGTTTCTAACTGTGCATAATGGTGTAATAGTGAAGTACGTAATACTAAATACACACCATAAATGTACACTAGTGTCCATTAAAGTTGCTACACCAAGAAGAAATGCAGATGATAAATGGGTATTCATTGGACAAATATATTATACTAGAACTGACATGTGATTAAATTTTCACGCAATTTGGGTGCATAGATAATGAGAAATCAGTACCCAGAACAACCACCTCTGGCCGTAAAAACGCCTTGATACGCCTGGGCATTGAGTCAAAAAGAGCTTGGATGGGGTGTACAGGTACAGCTGTCCATGCAGCTTCAACATGATACCACAGTTCATCAAGAGTAGTGACTGGCGTATTGTGACGAGCCAGTTGCGCGGCCACCATTGACCAATTGGCCAGACGGTTTCAATTGGTGAGACATCTGGAGAACGTGCTGGTCAGGGCAGCAGTCGAACATTTTCTGTATCCAGAAAGGCCCGTACAGGACCTGCAACATGCGGTCGTGCATTATCCTGCTGAAATGTAGGGTTTCGCAGGGATCGAATAAACGGTAGAGCCACGGGTCGTAACACATCTGGAATGTGACGTCCACTGTTCAAAGTGCCGTCAATGCGAACAAGAGGTGACCGAGACGTGTAACCAGTGGCACCCCATACCATCACGCCGGGTGATACGCCAATATGGCGGTGACGAATACACGCTTCCAATATGCGTTCACCGCGATGTCGCCAAACACGGATGCGACCATCATGATGCTGTAAACAGAACCTGGATTCATCCGAAAAAATGACATTTTGCCATTCGTGCATCCAGGTTGCCGTTGAGTACACCACCGCAGGCGCTCCTGTCTGTGATGCAGCGTCAAGGGAAACCGCAGCCATGGTCTCCGACCTGATAGTCCATGCTGCTGCAAACGTAGCCGAACTGTTCGTGCAGATGGTTGTTGTCTTGCAAACGTCCCCATCTGTTGACTCAGGGATCGAGACGTGGCTGCACGATCCGTTACAGCCATGCGGAAAAGATGCCTGTCATCTCGACTGCTAGTGATACGAGGCCGTTGGGATCCAGCATGGCGTTCCGTATTACCCTCCTGAACCCACCGATTCCATATTCTGCTAACAGTCACTGGATATCGACCAACGCGAGCAGCAATGTAGCGATACGATAAACCGCAATCGCGATGGGCTACAATCCGGCCTTTATCAAAGTCGGAAACGTGATGGTACGCATTTCTCCTCCTTACACGAGGCATCACAACAACGTTTCACCAGGCAACGCCGGTCAACTGCTGTTTGTGTATGAGAAATCGGTTGGAAATTTTCCTCATGTCAGCACGTTGTAGGTGTCGCCACCGCTCTGAAAAGCTGATCATTTGCATATCACAGCATCTTATTCCTGTCGGTTAAATTTCGCGTGTGTAGCACGTCATCTTCAAGGTGTAGCAATTTTAATGGCCAGTAGTGTAAATCACAAATTAGGACAAATGATGCTTCATAGCGTCTTTACCGACTCCATGGCTACATAACTAGCTGTCTGGAGATGGTGTAGCCATAATATTAAGAGTGCGTACAAGATTTCCTGCCACCTAACTCTCCTGCAGTAACAGCATTCTACCGCTAGTCTCTACAGCACGGCGGACGGAATTCGTACTTACCGGCCTTGGTGTTTCTGACGCGATGCGGCAACCTTCAAGAGTGACGGATACAGACGTTGCGTAAGAAGGAAGTAAGCTTTAGGTTTCGCGAAGCGTCATCGACGATAGTTAACTGGAATTGGGTAACAAAGGTTCGGGAAGTCTTCGAAGAAACAATAGCGCCTTTCCGATCAAGTAATTTTGGGACGCAGTGGCAAAGCCTAGATGAACCGCGCACTCCTGAATTTGAATGCAGTGCGTTAACGAATACGGCACCCACCTCTGCAGCAGACGTCGCCAACGGAAAGCCGTGCAGTGGCACCCGACGGCGGAAGTGCCCGGTTCGCATCCTGGTGGTGGAAGAAAGTTCAGTATTTGGGCGTAGGCAGGATGTGATGTGGTGGTGTACAGTTCCTGATCACCAGACTTTGCATCATCAGAGTTCAAGAGTGTATCCGAGCTCTGATCTAGGGGGAGGGATGGGGGGGGGTGGAGGAGGGGAATTCATAATAGTTTCACGGTGAATGGTGAAATAGTTTAACGAGCTGTGTGACGGAAGTAATGTGACTGATTTTTTACATACCAAAGTTTTTATCTTTTCAAACAACAATATTGTCCTCTTGAAAGTAGTGCCATTCGGCAGCTAAACACCACCGGAATAGTTGTTCCCAGTGTTAGCAGCAGCGCTGAAAGATTTCAGCTGGTAGAGACTTGAACCTGTCGGTCACATTCTTTTGAATCTCCTCCACAATCCCCAAAATAACGCCCTTTTAAGACATATTTCAGTTTCGGGAAACCCAAAATGTCACAAGGGCTCAGATCAGGTAAATAGAGGGCTGTGGAACGACAGGATTGCTTTTTAGATAAAAAAATTCCTTGACAGAAGTGGCCGTGCGACATGGGATAATGGTGTCATAATGCAGCATCCTCAAGTGTTTCCGTCGGTGTTTTAGGCTAGAGGTCTCGCCATCCACAGAGGCAACAGAGCATCACACTCGTGAGAGACAAGCCTTTCCACTCACTCATCTTCTCCGATGGTGGCAATCAGTCGCGATCACTGAATAATAAACATGCGCGATGTTCCGTCTACAATCTGTCCGTGTACAAAGTCACGCTTGCTGCTACAGGGGTTTGTAACAGAACTGAAATGATGGTGGGCTGACAGTAATTTGGAGCCCGCGCGTCGGAAACGGGTGCGCTTGTGTGAGACTGCCAGGGAGTGCACCCTGATGCCATCTATTGGCGAAACTGGGAATTAGCGCTACCTGTCAGACAATGCACTAAGCTCTCGGAGTCAAATGTATTCTTTTTCTTGGTAATTATAAGTTATTACTGTATAATTTAATGTTGCAAAGCGCTAGTAGTAAATCATTATGACTGGTATGAACTCCAGGGTAATAAATATAAATATTCTTAAATACTAAATGATTTCGGTAAAAAGGTGGTTGGGGAACGCCCCCACTCTTGGTGATATGAGTGTAGCTAGGGGTAGCTGGAGACACAGGGACTGAACAATGGAATGGCCTGGGGAGTGTTGACGTGATCGGACGTGCGTAACTGTGCTCACGCAAAAGTGCTTGTGCAACAGAGAAGAGGCGAATATCGTCGCTGTTTTTGGAGTAAAACGCGAAGAATGGTTGTTGAAGCCGCCTCTATGCCACTGGGGCTGATTGTAAGAGTTCCTGCGCCCAGATTTTATGGCGGACGTGCAGTAGCTTATACGAGTGCTACAGCTCGTAGTTCCAGCCGCCATTAAGGGCATGAGGCGTGAAGAGCAGCGTTAGCCACATGCATCTCACCACCAGCACCGACACGTCTACCTAAGGCAAGACTGCTTGCAATTGTTAAATCGAACTTTGTATACATGTAAAAGGAGAATACCAGTTTTCTTTTATGCAAGTGCAGAGGACAGAATATAGTAATGAGTAAAATTACGACGCATGTTGTTCATTGTAAAGTGTAGTAACCTCAAACATAGTATAGTGAAATCAGACTGAGGCCATCATCGCCTCTTTCATTTACAATTCTTTTGGTTGTAGAATACTTTAGCGTATAAGAATGTTGAAAAGAGCAATGGTCACACCAGAATGAGTCGCCTATTTATAGTTACTTAAATTTTTCTGAGTAACCTTTCAAGTAAAGTCACTTAACTAATTCTGTATCAATTGTCCAAAGAGTAATATCCAAAATCATTAAATAAGTTGAAGGATAGAATTTTGTTAACCCAAGTTGCATAAACTGTCTTGGTAGTAATTACCAAGCCAACTCACAGAAATTGAGAGAGTATTTGCTTTGTAGAATCATCTAGAATGATCAGAAGTAGTAATATTCAGAATTAAGTTTGAATTCAACTCAAGCCATTTCATTTTGAAACGAGCCAAAAATTGATTTATTCTTTTGCTCCTTCAGAGCTGGCGACCGTAGTTATAAGTATTTTCAGGAGGATTCGACGGTAAGTCTGCTGCTCTCGTCGTGCTGATAGGATTATCCACTGCTGCTAGCAGTGGTGATTGGATACATAAGCTCACTACCAAGTTAAGTGGGTCAGGTAGGCAGTGTTACCGTGTGAACTGTAGGGCACTGTAGGCCGTGGATCGAACCCGTTCAATCAACACAGCTCTTAGGGAAATAGTCCGGTTAGGAGTGTACTAATCATTAGGTAAATACTGGCGAGTAACGGTCAAAAATGTATACGCAAGTGAATTTAGCAAGGTCCACGTAGCACCTAGTTAATGTGGTGCAATGGCGAGGGTAGGAGTGGAGTAAAAGTGAGCTGAACTTGTGGCAGCTGTGCTGTATTCAAATATTAACAACGTGAATTCACTACTATCTCTTACCATTAGGACTGAGCTATTTACAGTTAAAATACGTAGCAGTAAGCGCAAAGGCGTGACAGCTACAAGTCCGTATTGGTTTTATACACTCCTGGAAATTGAAATAAGAACACCGTGAATTCATTGTCCCAGGAAGGGGAAACTTCATTGACACATTCCGGGTGTCAGATACATCACATGATCACACTGACAGAACCACAGGCACATAGACACAGGCAACAGAGCATGCACAATGTCGGCACTAGTACAGTGTATATCCACCTTTCGCAGCAATGCAGGCTGCTATTCTCCCATGGAGACGATCGTAGAGATGCTGGATGTAGTCCTGTGGAACGGCTTGCCGTGCCATTTCCACCTGGCGCCTCAGTTGGACCAGCGTTCGTGCTGGACGTGCAGACCGCGTGAGACGACGCTTCATCCAGTCCCAAACATGCTCAATGGGGGACAGATCCGGAGATCTTGCTGGCCAGGGTAGTTGACTTACACCTTCTAGAGCACGTTGGGTGGCACGGGATACATGCGGACGTGCATTTTCCTGTTGGAACAGCAAGTTCCCTTGCCGGTCTAGGAATAGTAGAACGATGGGTTCGATGACGGTTTGGATGTACCGTGCACTATTCAGTGTCCCCTCGACGATCACCAGTGGTGTACGGCCAGTGTAGGAGATCGCTCCCCACCCCATGATGCCGGGTGTTGGCCCTGTGTGCCTCGGTCGTATGCAGTCCTGATTGTGGCGCTCACCTGCACGGCGCCAAACACGCATACGACCATCATTGGCACCAAGGCAGAAGCGACTCTCATCGCTGAAGACGACACGTCTCCATTCGTCCCTCCATTCACGCCTGTCGCGACACCACTGGAGGCGGGCTGCACGATGTTGGGGCGTGAGCGGAAGACGGCCTAACGGTGTGCGGGACCGTAGCCCAGCTTCATGGAGACGGTTGCGAATGGTCCTCGCCGATACCCCAGGAGCAACAGTGTCCCTAATTTGCTGGGAAGTGGCGGTGCGGTCCCCTACGGCACTGCGTAGGATCCTACGGTCTTGGCGTGCATCCGTGCGTCGCTGCGGTCCGGTCCCAGGTCGACGGGCACGTGCACCTTCCGCCGACCACTGGCGACAACATCGATGTACTGTGGAGACCTCACGCCCCACGTGTTGAGCAATTCGGCGGTACGTCCACCCGGCCTCCCGCATGCCCACTATACGCCCTCGCTCAAAGTCCGTCAACTGCACATACGGTTCACGTCCACGCTGTCGCGGCATGCTACCAGTGTTAAAGACTGCGATGGAGCTCCGTATGCCACGGCAAACTGGCTGACACTGACGGCGGCGGTGCACAAATGCTGCGCAGCTAGCGCCATTCGACGGCCAACACCGCGGTTCCTGGTGTGTCCGCTGTGCCGTGCGTGTGATCATTGCTTGTACAGCCCTCTCGCAGTGTCCGGAGCAAGTATGGTGGGTCTGACACACCGGTGTCAATGTGTTCTATTTTCCATTTCCAGGAGTGTACATACGGAATTAGGAAGCGGGTCATTCCGTCAGTGGAGGGGGTTAAAACAACCGAGTCAGTTGAGAACATACCCCATTTACTGATGGAAAGATTCGGCGGTTCGGTGGCAGGTTGCCTAGTGGCAGGTGCCGGCACCTGTAACTTAGACGCTCTGTAGCGTCGTTGGGTGGTGTTTCCAGACAGGGGTTCCTATCCTCCTATCCTACAACTCCGCGAAGTTTGTCGCTACATTTCTGCGTCACCCTGTACTCTGATTGACAGTAAAACTGAAGCACCCGGAAGATACGGTGAGATGCGAATGTACCATCCTACGTGCACACACACCACCGGCAGATATGTAAGTGGTAGGAGTTGTCATTTTCTGTGATAGGCAGAATGGCCACCAGAGTGCATTAGTGCTGATCGTGTTAAGTGTTGCTGCGAGACCTGATAGGGTATATAACAGGCGCGAGCAGCATCTTACGTTGAGTGATCACTGAAGGACATGGAGGCGCTGCGTATATGTGTGAGACTGAGTTATCAGCACCTGAAAAGTTTGAAATTATGGCACGCCATTTGGCCTACTGGGCGGATCATGTACTATCGAGAGTTGTGGGGCATTTGGATGTGACAGTGGCTCGCTGTTAGGCTGCATGGGAATGTGAGGCCAGGCATATTCGTCATCAAGGTTCTGAACCACCCCATGGCCACCACAATGGAGGATTGCCCTATTGTGCACAAGCACATAGTAATCCCCTTAGCACCTCTGTCTCCCATCCTAGAACAAGTAATCGACTCGCTGGAACATTGTGTGTCATGCAGCACCATTTGTCAGAGACTGGCAGCAGCTAGACTAGGAAATTACCATCCTATGCTTAGGCTGCTGTTAACACTAAAACACAAACAACTGCATTTGGAGTCGTGCATGACCTGTTGCTTTCGGATATATCAGGGAGGGCATTAGTAGCAGCTAAAATACTACTCTCAACAAGACTTCTATTCGTGATGTGATTTGTTTATGATACACTCTGAAAGCACCTGATTATCTCGCGGCTGCGTGTCATTTCGCTTGTTCTTGATACGAAGGAAACCGCGAGTGCCTGAAAATGGCAAACAAGTTTATTTATACGTATACGGATAGAAAAGTAATCTCAATCGTGCAAAAAAAAAAAAAAAACAAAAAAAAAAAACGCTTCGATTAGTAAGCACAAGCCAGTTAATCAACATAATTTCGTCAAAATGTGTTGCGACATCGGCGAAAAAAAGGTCAACCGTACGGTACTGGCATTCCCGATTAAAGGTTTGTTCAAGTACAACACTAAAATATACAAGTAGAAATTTTGAACGTCTGTTTTGGAAAAACAACATTTTTCGAGTTGGCGGAACTTATGAAATATACACGCAGTTACATTACACTTTTTTGTATCTTGTGAGTCGACATTTTTTTCTGTTGTAGTACGTAGAATTTTTGGGATATATTTTAATTTCGATTTTTGGTGCACATTTTATAAAGACTTTTTTGTCTTAAGTTTCGACTTTTATTTCAGAGTGCCGCCATTTTGCTAAAAACCATTTTTTTAACATCCTTACGTACTACGTTATACAATGTCATTAGCTTCAAAGCAGTTTTTGAAATAGGTCGACAACCGTGGCGTTCAGAGCCGCCACTAACTGCCCTCGCACTTCGCGAAGGCCTGTGGTCGATGTCGTGTAGTGTCCTCTATGTGCAAGTTTTTTACTTAAGGATGTCTTCGACAAAAAATGGAAGCTGAAGTACTGAATTAAAATTCGTACCAAAGCTGGGACTTGAACCTGAGGTTTTCCGTTTACTAGGCAGATGTGCTGACCACTACACGGTGCTGACATTGTGCCTAACACCGCTGCATGGACTACTCGAGACCAATGCCCTCGCTGCCACAAACTTCAATTCACACCTCGGATTATCTTCATTTTCTCCTTCTTAAATCATCAGTACAGCCGAGGCTCTCCGGTACTGGTATGACACACCAGCTCTTGAACTTAATGGGGAAATCCTGGCTGTACTCCAGGTACAGGTGATTTACTGATCTAATGGAATCACATTTCAAGTCCCAGCCTTTGCACAAAGTCAATACTTCAGCTTCTATCCTTATCGCAGATAAAGTTCAGACTCCGGTTGTCTCCAGGAAAATGTAATTCTAGCACATCAATACTTAAAGATACATAATACAATCTTAAGGGTGTACAGAGGGGGCTAAAGTTGTTTGTTATTTTATTGAAAACTGAAGAGCCAAAGAGACTGCTACACCTGCCTAATGTCATGTAGGGCCCCGCGAGCACGCAGAAGTGTCGAAACACGACATGGTATGTGTGGTGTCACCGCCAGACACCACACTTGCTAGGTGGTAGCTTTTAAATCGGCCGCGGTCCGCTAGTATACGACGGACCCGCGTGTCGCCACTGTCAGTAATTGCAGACCGAGCGCCACCACACGGCAGGTCTAGAGAGACGTACTAGCACTCGACCCAGTTGTACAACCGACGTTGCTAGCCATGGTTCACTGAGAATTACGCTCTCATTTGCCGAGACGATAGTTAGCATAGCCTTCAGCTACAGTTGCTACGACCTAGCAAGGCGCCGTATTCAATTGCTATAATACTTCCGTATCATCAAGAGCAATGTTCTACAAATGTGGATTAAAGTTAAGTATTCCAGAAGCTACGTACTTTTCTTTATAGCATTCATTACGTATCCTGTTTCAGACCTCACGCCAGCCTGCGTGAGCTTATAGCGTGCATTTCGGCCTCCTCTAAAAACAGTGTTGGCAATTCTGCCGACACTTCAGTATGGACTCGACTAATGTCTGAAGCGATGCTGGCGGGAATTGACACAATGAATCCTGCACGCCTGTCCATAAATTCGAAAGGGGTGGAGACCTCCTCTGAACAGCACGTTGTAAGGCATCCCAGATACGCTCAATAATGTTCATGTCTGCGGAGTTTGATGGGCAGTGGAAGTGTTTAAACTAAGAAGAGTATTCCTGCAGGCACTCTGTACCAATTCTGGACGTGTGTGGTGTCGCTTTGTCCTGCTGGAATTGCCCAAGTCCGTCGGAATATACGATGGACATGAATGGACGCAGGGGATCAGACAGGATGCTTGCGTATGTGTCACCTGTCCGGGTCGTATCTACACGTATCAGGGGTCCCGTATCACTCCAACTGCACACGCCCCACGCCATTAGATAGCTTCCACCAGCTTGAACAGTCCCCTGCTGGCACGCAGGGTTCATGGATTCATGAGGTTATCTGCATACCCGTACACGTCCATCCACTCGCTACAGTTTGAAAGTGGCCGAGCGGTTCTAGGCGCTTCAGTCTGGAACCGTGCGACCGCTACGGTCGCAGGTTCGAATCCTGCCTCGGGAATGGATGTGTGTGATGTCCTTAGGTTAGTTAGGTTTAAGTAGTTCTAAGTCTAAGGACTGATGACCTCAGATGTTAAGTTCCATAGTGCTCAGAGCCATTTGAGCCATTCTGAACAGTTTGAAGCGAGACTCGTCTGACCAGGCAACATGTTTCCGGTCATCAACAGTCCGATGTCGGTGTTGACGGGCCCGAGCGAGGCGTAAAATATTGTGTCGTGCAGGGATGAAGGATACACGGGTGGGCCTTCGGTTTCGGCTGTTTCGTTGAATGTTTCGCACGCTGAAACATGCTGGTGGCCCAGCACAGAAATCGGCAGCAATTTACACTTCTGTCACGTCGAACGATCCTCTTTAGTCGTCGCTGGTCTCGCTCTTGCAGGATCTTTTTTCGAACGCAGCGACGTCGGAGATTTGGTGTTTTACCAGACTGCTGACAATCACGGTACAGGGAAAATCCCCACTTCATCGCTACCCCGGAGATGCTGTCCCCCATCGCTCGTGCACCGGCTGTATCACCGTGTTCAAACTGACTTAAATCCTGATAACCTGCCATTGTAGCAGCAGGAACTGATCTAGCAACTGCGTCAGACACTTGCTGTCTTATATAGGGTGAAAAGTATTTAATCCGACAAACTCTGGAGGTTGTAGGGGACATCAAAACAAATATTTTCCCCTAATGTCATTTTTTCCTATGAGGAGTATTTAAACCGGTGTTGTTGTTGTTGTTGTGGTCTTCAGTCCTGAGACTGGTTTGATGCAGCTCTCCAACCGGTAGAGGAAGATTTCTCTGGTCGAAAATTAGTTTTCCGTAGTTTCCCTCCCAAAACGCCATTTTTAATTTGCTTTTACATTTTTATGACCATAGACAACATATTAACACAACCCAATTTCAGTTACATTAGATTTTCAAAAATGCCTCCATTGACACGTAAACAAAGGTTACACCGTCGGATCATGTTCTGTCTGACACGGGCAAAAACCCCAGGAGTATCCTCAATTGTTCCTCCTGCTGCTACTATCCGGGCAACCAGATCCTCTTCTGATGCAACAGGAGTTGCGTGAACAGGGTTGCGCATCTAGCCCCACACAAAAAAGTCCAGAGGGGACATATCTGGGGATCGAGCAGGCCATGGTACAGGACCACCTCTTCCAATCCACGTTTCTGGGAACCGTCGGTCCAGGAAAGACGCACACGACGACCGAAATGTGCCGGCGCCCCGTCATGTTGGAACCACATCCGTTGTCTTGTAGGAAGCGGGACGTCTTCCAGCAATTCTGGCAATGCTCTGGCGAGAAAATTGTAATAGTGCCAGCCATTTAATGGCCTAGGTAGCAGATACGGCCCAATTAAACACCGACCCACACATTAACGAAGAACCGCACTGATTGAAGGGTCCCACTCCACATGCTGGTGTGGCCGAGCGGTTCTAGGCGCTTCAGTCCGGAACCGCGCGACCGCCACGGTCGCAGGTTCGAATCCTGCCTCGGGCATGGATGTGTGTGATGTCCTTAGATTAGTTAGGTTTACGTAGTTTTAAGTTCTAGGGGACTGATGACCTCAGATGTTAAGTCCCATTGTGCTCAGAGCCATTTGAATCATTTTTCCGCATGCTGCAAGACAGCTTCCTCAAATTGCAGCGTTCTTACCGCGCGACGGCGTCCCTGAACAGGTAATCTGCTAAATGACCCTGTCTCACGCAGACGTTGGTACACAACACCAAAGGTCGTACGATGCGGGATACGGCGATTAGGATATTGTTGTTGATAAACCCGCTGTGCAGCTCGTCCGTTGTGGTGCGCTACGTAGTACGCACCAACCATATCAGTGTACTCACTCCAGGTGTATCGCTCCATTAGTAAACAAAGACAATGCACTACTACACTGGTGGACTGCAGTTGCCTACAATTGAAGAGCGTAACACGCCCTCTAACAACTGAAGATCGTAATACGGCGTCTAACAACTGACGAGCGTAATACGGCCTCCACCTGTTTAAATAATCCTCATAGGAAAAAATGACATTAGAGAAAAATATTTGTTTTGATGTCCATTGCCGGCCGGAGTGGCCTTGCGGTTCTAGGCGCTACAGTCTGGAACCGAGCGACCGCTACGGTGGCAGGTTCGAATCCTACCTCGGGCATGGATGTGTGTGATGTCCTTAGGTTAGTTAGGTTCAATTAGTTCCAAGTTCTAGGCGACTAATGACCTCAGAAGTTAAGTCGCATAGTGCTCAGAGCCACTTGAACCATTTTTGATGTCCCCTACCACCTCCCAGAGTTTGTCGGTTTAAATACCTTTCACCCTGTATAGGCTTTGCCGACCGCAGCGCCGAATTCTGCCTCTTTACATACCTCTGTATTTGAATACATATGCCTATACCAGTTTCCTTGACGCTTTGGTGTATTGTTTTAAAAATACTCTCTGATCCGTGTAATTAAATCAGCTAGTTCTCGTTCACAAGCGACTCACTGGTACGCGCTGGGTGGCCAGAAACGTTACGGCCTGCCCTTTAGCTCTGGCCAGTGTCGGCTCTGCTAGCGATCGGCCAGACAGACAACAGGCGTGCAACCCACCGGGGCCCCCAAGTTCTGAGTGGAACAGACTGCGCACGGGCTGAAAGAGGAAGCGGCAGCTGCCACAGAAAGCGCGCACTGCTCCCAGCCCAGCCACACAGCCGGGGCCTTCGTCTCACTGCTTTAGCCGACAACTACTCTTGGCCTAGCCTTAGGCCGGTATTACGCTGTCAAATATCTTTGTCCAATATCTTTGTCAAAGATATTTGATGGTGTAATAGGGAACTTTGTCAAATGTCCAATATTTGATCAAATCTAGGGCCTCGCTGTAGATTTGGTCAAAGAAGTCGCTTGTCTTCTGTTCACTGCAACGTGACATGTTACCGCATGGAGCGCTAGCATCGCTGCAGCATTCTGTCGTCTGTAGTGTTTTTATAAACATTGCCGGTAAATACAATTGGTGTGTGCCGACAACTACAAAATTAATAGCGATGTATGAAGCTGATGAGTCGCTTTACAACGTGAGGCACCCTGAATACAGAAACAGATTAAGAAAATTGGAGACCTAACCATCTCCTGTAGCAAGGAATCGGAATGTTACAGTGAGCCTGTCTTCTGCAGATGTAGCAGTTCTTAAGTGAATATTGTGCTTTGTGATATGAGGATACACTTCACTGAGCACATACAAAAATGTATGCTCATCCATTCTTAAATAATTCTTAAATAATTGATGTACGACTCATGTAACAAGTTTTGTTGAATGCTTTTATCGTGTCGTCGTAAACGCCACGGCTTCACCCAGATTAGATTAGTTTTTCGTTCCATTGACCCGTGCTGAGGAGATCCTCGTGGATGTGAAACTTGTCAATTTTTTTAAGCTGAAATAACAATACTAATAGTATGAATATATACAATACATCATTTGTTTCTATTAAAAAATTCGTCAATGGAGTAGAAGTTGGCCACTAGTAAGTCTTTCACGCTCCTTTTAAAGTGATCTTTATTTGTAACTAAATTTTTTATGTTTGCTGGCAAATTATTGAAGATGAGTGTTCCTGAGTGGTGGACCCCTTTTTGAACTAAAGTAAGTGCTTTTAAGTCCTTGTGCAGATCATTTTTGTTCCTGTTATTGTATGTATGAACTGAGTTATTTGTTGCAAAAAGAGGTATATTATTTAGAACAAATTTCATTAAGGAGTAAATATACTGAGAGGCAGTAGTTAGTATACCCAGTTCTTTGAAGAGGTTTCTACAGGACGTCCGTGAATTTACTCCACAAATAATACGTATTACACGCTTTTTGACTCTGAAAACTTTTGTTTGACTTTAAGAGTTACCCCAAAATATTATACCATATGACATTATGGAAAGAAAGTAGGCAAAGTTTGCAAGCTCTTTCATTTTTATGTCGCCTATGTCTGCTAACACTCTAATTGCAAATACAGATTTGTTAAGGCGTTTCTGCAGTTCTGTGGTGTGCTCCTCCCAACTGAGTTTATTATCAAGTTGCAGTTCCAGGAATTTAAGACTGTCAACCTCGTATGTATGGTTCCTTCCCCCCCCCCCCCCCCCCACTTCTCTTCCGCATGTCCACACAATGCAATTGTGGTACATGCAACTGCTGCGGTTAATAACAGTGTAATACCCCTTCTAGCGCTACGTCAAAGAACTTTGTCAAATATATTTGACGGAATATTTGATCACATCTTTGGTCAAATCTTTGACAAAGAAATCTGATAGTGTAATACTGGCCTTAGCCATTTACAGACGTAGTCCTTTCGCAATTCTCCTAACAAACGCATGTCTCCAGTCTCTCTGATATTTCTTGTCACAAAGGGCACAGTTCACAATAACTTACGATAAGTCATCGAGTGAAAAGCAAGTGCTACCCGGCGCTCCCGAAGGAAATATTGTAGACCTTCTGCTGTTCTTAATCTAAGCGGCGTGATTCAGCTGTCCCTGCCTTTGAGTTTTATGCAACTCACAACGCCTGCAAATACCATGAGCAAAAACTTCATATTCTCTCACTCAGTACACGCTAAACGGTCCATCACACAGATAGAATGAACAGGGCCTTTTTGTGGGAAATATAATGTAATTAAATTTTGTACTGGGGTATGTTTGCCCTAGAGGCTTTAGTTTTCGACTTAATCAAGAAAAATGTGCAGAAAGTTACCTTCAGATGCATATTTCTTGCATAAATCGAAAACCGTGGCCTCCATTGACAACGTATCCTAGTACAAAACATAACTACATTAAATTTTCTACAAAAATGTCCTGCTCATTTTTTCTGTAGAAGTAACAGATGGTCCATAGCGAACGAGGGAATACGAAAATCTCCTGCCTGGTTTTTGAAGGTCTTGCGGGTTGTATAAAATCCATAGACAGGGGCAGCAGGTGATATCACTCGGTATAAACGAGCCACCACCATCGCACCTGAGTCCTCAAAGAATCAAACTCTCGCGTGTCACACAATGATATAATTATGCAGGGATATTTAGTGGTATTTGTGGATACTGTCTACAAAACGGGCAGCGAACAGAGCTAGCAGTTAACAAGTTATAAATTAATACATCATGTCTGATGCTGAAGTTTTACTGCATCAACAATGAAAATGCAGTAAGCGATAAACTTCTTTTCGTTTCATGATTTTGTGACGGATGTCAGCGAGAAAATGTCTCCAAAAGATTTGAAATCAGGTAATAAGTCCGTTGGAAGTCGCCAAGTTCTCGCATTCCCAAGTTTTGGATGAATATAGTTGGGGTAATTTGCGCGCCTTGAGTTATGCTGCCTGAAGACACATACACGAACTGTAACACGTGGCTGATTGTGTTAAACCTTTAACGTAAGACTATATCTCTTAACGAGTAGATTACGAAAGAATTTTAAGACTTTCAATTCGGTCTATAATGATAAACCAACCGAAAAATGCTCCTGTCGGAGCACAAAATATCTTCCTTTTTAAAAGACCGTGGCAGAAAAGTGGAGGAACCAGTTACGTCAATCGTCATTCCGCATTCCTCACAGAAAAATTTTGGCATGCGAACATACTCACGCTCTTTTAACACACAACATTCTAAACCCTTTTACCCAGCCTCTGTTTGTGGTTAAGCCTTCAACCTTTTCCTCCCATTGATTTACAGTCTACCCCAATGCCACTGCCTCTCCTATCACTTACAGTCTATCCTTTCGTCTTTATTCCCCACTCTATCTGCACAAAACCTCGGCAGGTGTAAAATTCTGGGGGTTCAACTTATTTTTCCCCCTCTACTCACGTGTTTAAAATTTCGGCGCAAAATGCGCCCTCTCCTACACCTGCGTGTTAAAGTTCGCCGTTCTGGAAGAGTCCAGACCTCCCAAGCGTATGTATGATCTCCACTCATCTGTATTTTTCATTTCCACTGTTTCCTCTCTCATTTGCTACCACTTCTTCTATCTCCATCCATCTCCCTTCCTCTCTTGCTGTCACTGTATCACTGATCATCAATACCTCCTCTCTATTTGGCTCCCACAGCTACTACCTTCATCCAGCTTTCTCTTTCACGCCCATTCTCTCCCGACGCCGCTGTCTCCTCTCCTCTCTCTTTCTCTTCCAGTGGCACTGTCTCCTTTCTCATTCACCGTCACCTTCTCTCTGCTACCCTTTTTCAGCAAAAAAATTGCGAACATGCTCGCTTGCCAAAATTTTTGTTGAGGAAGCCGGGATGAGTATTGAGACAGCAGGCTCCCCACTTTTCTGTCAGACCCTTTAAAAAAGAAACGTATTCGCCACTTTTGTGTTCCTGGGGGAGTACTTTCCCGCTAGTTCACTTCTTTTCAATGTTACGACTGGGTGTGCTGCATATATAAACGAATTCCATTGGGTCAGCAACGTTTTCACAGTTTCTTTACACACTATGTGATCAAAAATATCCGGACACCCCCAAAAACATACGTTTTTCATATGAGGTACACTGTGCTGCCACCTACAGCCAGGTACTCCATATCAGCGACCTCAGCAGTCATTAGACATCATGAGAGAGCAAAATGGGGCGTTCCGTGGAACTCACGGACTTCGAACGTGGTCAGGTGATTGGGTGTCACTTGTGTCATACGTCTGTACGCGACATTTCCACACTCCTAAACATCCCTAGGTCCACTGTTTCCGATGTGATAGTGAAGTGGAAACGTGAAGGGACACGTACAGCACAAAGGCGTATAGGCTGAACTCGTCTGCTGACTGACAGAGACCGCCGACAGTTGAAGAGGGTCGTAATGTGTAACAGGCCATCACACAGGTATTCCAAACTGCATCACGATCCACTGCAAGTACTATGACAGTTAGGCTGGAGGTGAGAAAACTTGGACTTCATGGTCGAGCGGATGCTCGTAAGCCACACATCACGCTGGTAAATGCCAAACGACGCCTCGCTTGGTGTAAGGAGTGTAAACATTGGACGATTGAATAGTGGAAAAAACATTGTGTGGAGTGACGAATCACGATACACAATGTGGCAATCAGATGGCATGGTGTGGGTATGGCGAATGCCCGGTGAACATCTGCCATCGTGTGTAGTGCCAACATTAAAATTCTGAGGCGGTGGTGTTATGATTGATTGTGTTTTTCATGGAGGGGGCTTGCACCCCTTGTTGTTTTGCGTGGTACTATCACAGCACAGGCCTATGTTTTAAGCACCTTCTTGCTTCCCACTACTGATGAGCAATTCGGGGATGGCGATTGCATCTTTCAACACGATCGATCACCTGTTCATAATGCACAGCCAGTGACGGAGTGGTTACACGACGAAAACATCCCTGTAATGGACTGGCCTGCACAGAGTTCTGACCTGAATCCTATAGAACACCTTCGAGATGCTTCGGAACGCCGACTTCGTACCAGGCCACACTGACCGACATCGATACCTGTCCTCAGTGCAGCACTCCGTGAAGAATGTGCTGCCATTCCGCAGGAAACCTTCCAGCACGGATGCTTGCTAAGGGTGGGTTAACACCATATTAAATTCCAGCATTACCGATGGGGTACGCCACGAACTTGTAAATCATTTTCAGCCAGGTGTCCGTATACTTTTGATCACATAGTGTATATGCCTTACATCCTTACATTTGTCCTCTAGCCTTTCCCGCTTAGCCATTTTGCAGTTCCTGTCGATTTCATCTTTGAGTCGTTTGTATTCCCTTTTGCCAGCTTCATTTATTGCATTTTTATATTTTCTCCTTTAATCAATTCAGTTGAGTGTTACGCCTGGATATTTACTCGAAATGACTGTGTCGAGCTGCACATTACCGTTTTTCCTGCTGACCTGCATTAACTTACATTTTTATATGTTTAGAACAAGCTCCCATTCATCACACCCAGAAATTTTGTCTATATCAGCCTGTATCCTCCAACATTCGCTCAACCGACACGTCGTACACCACGGCATCATCAGCAGACTGCTACTCACGCTGTCCATCAGATCATTTATGTATTCAGATAAGAAGAGTGGTCCTATCGCACTTCCCCAGGGCACTCCTGACGATAATCTAGTCCCTTATGAACACTCGTCGTCGAGGACAATATATTTGGTTTTACTACACTCCTGGAAATTGAAATAAGAACACCGTGAATTCATTGTCCCAGGAAGGGGAAACTTTATTGACACATTCCTGGGGTCAGATACATCACATGATCACACTGACAGAACCACACGCACATAGACACAGGCAACAGAGCATGCACAATGTCGGCACTAGTACAGTGTATATCCACCTTTCGCAGCAATGCAGGCTGCTATTCTCCCATGGAGACGATCGTAGAGATGCTGGATGTAGTCCTGTGGAACGGCTTGCCATGCCATTTCCACCTGGCGCCTCAGTTGGACCAGCCTTCGTGCTGGACGTGCAGACCGCGTGAGACGACGCTTCATCCAGTCCCAAACATGCTCAATGGGGGACAGATCCGGAGATCTTGCTGGCCAGGGTAGTTGACTTACACCTTCTAGAGCACGTTGGGTGGCACGGGATACATGCGGACGTGCATTGTCCTGTTGGAACAGCAAGTTCCGTTGCCGGTCTAGGAATGGTAGAACGATGGGTTCGATGACAGTTTGGATGTACCGTGCACTATTCAGTGTCCCCTCGACGATCACCAGTGGTGTACGGCCAGTGTAGGAGATCGCTCCCCACACCATGATGCCGGGTGTTGGCCCTGTGTGCCTCGGTCGTATGCAGTCCTGATTGTGGCGCTCACCTGCACGGCGCCAAACACGCATACGACCATCATTGGCACCAAGGCAGAAGCGACTCTCATCGCTGAAGACGACACGTCTCCATTCGTCCCTCCATTCACGCCTGTCGCGACACCACTGGAGGCGGGCTGCACGATGTTGGGGCGTGAGCGGAAGACGACCTAACGGTGTGCGGGACCGTAGCCCAGCTTCATGGAGACGGTTGCGAATGGTCCTCGCCGATACCCCAGGATCAACAGTGTCCCTAATTTGCTGGGAAGTGGCGGTGCGGTCCCCTACGGCACTGCGTAGGATCCTACGGTCTTGGAGTGCATCCGTGCGTCGCAGCGGTCCGGTCCCAGGTCGACGGGCACGTGCACCTTCCGCCGACCACTGGCGACAACATCGATGTACTGTGGAGACCTCACGCCCCACGTGTTGAGCAATTCGGCGGTACGTCCACCCGGCCTCCCGCATGCCCACTAAACGCCCTCGCTCAAAGTCCGTCAACTGCACATACGGTTCACGTCCACGCTGTCGCGGCATGCTACCAGTGTTAAAGACTGCGATGGAGCTCCGTATGCCACGGCAAACTGGCTGACACTGACGGCGGCGGTGCACAAATGCTGCGCAGCTAGCGCCATTCGACGGCCAACACCGCGGTTCCTGGTGTGTCCGCTGTGCCGTGCGTGTGATCATTGCTTGTACAGCCCTCTCGCAGTGTCCGGAGCAAGTATGGTGGGTCTGACACACTGGTGTCAATGTGTTCTTTTTTCCATTTCCAGGAGTGTATTTAAAAAATATTCGAGCTGCTCACTATGTCTGAGAAACTATTCCGTATGCTCGTACCTTTGTTACCTGTCTGCACTGGGGCGCCGAGTCGAACGCTTTGCGGAAATTTAGCAAAATGAAATCTGTCAAAAATGGCTCTGAGCACTATGGGACTTAACATCTGAGGTCATCAGTCCCCTAGAACTTAGAACCACTTAAACCTAACTAACCTAAGGACATCACACACATCCATGCCCGAGGCAGGATTCGAACCTGCGACCGTAGCGGTCGCGCGGTTCCAGACTGAAGCGCCTAGAACCGCTCGGCCACACCAGCCGGCAGTGGAATCTGCCTGTTGCCCTTCATCTATGGTTCGTAGGCTATCGTGAGCAAAGGGCAAGTTGCGTCTCGCATGAGCGATGCTTCCTAAATCCGTGGTGATTCGTAGTCAGAGCCTTCTCAAGGAAACTTGTTATATTAGAACTTGGAATACGCTCAATAATTCTGCAGCACACAGATGTTGAGAATATGGGTCTGTAACATTGCGGGTCCACTCTTTTATCTTTCTTTTATACAGGGGTCACATGAGCCTTTTTCCAGTCGCTTGGGACTTGGCACCGAGCGAGAGATTCACGATAATTGCAAGCCAAGTAAGGGGACACTGTCGCGAAGTACTCATTTAAAACGAAATTGGGTTTCCGTCCGGACCGGGCGACTTTTTGTTTTAACCTCTTTCAGTTGTTTCTCTACGCCGAGGATGCCTGTTTCTGTTTCCTCCATACGGGAGTCTGTGCGACAGACGGCATACTTGTACGATTCATTTAACTGTTCCTTAAACGTGATATTCAAAACTTCAGCCTTTCTCCACATCACCTTTTTGTGCTCGTTATCGTCTCAGGGACGGTTCCGTGCAGTTTGACCCCATTTAGCAAAATCGCACTGCAGAGGGTATGTGGAATGGAATCTCGTTTCCTGGGCTCCACCTGCTAGAGCGCTAGTTCCCAGCCTTTCCGACCCATAAGTGTAATCTGAAATTGACTGGTACCACCAACCCCTGCCCCCAAAAGAACGAACATAAGCACCCAACTGAACTTTAGAATAAAAAAAATTTCTTTGAACTTTTTGTTTTTAAAGCGATGGAAGGTAAGTGACATTTAGTTTTTGTAGGAGCTTTTTTTTCTTTCTGCAGCACTCCTCTCCCTATGTTGTTTTTGTTGTTGTTGCAAGCCTCTTCATCTCCGAGTAAATACTACAACCTGCAACCCTGTGAACTTGCTTACTGTATTCATCTCTTGGTCTACCTCTACGATTTTTACTCCCCCCCCACAAACACACACACACTTCCCACCAGTTCTAAATTGGTGATCCCTTGATGCCTCTCCCTAATGATGCTGCACTTTCTGTTTCTGAACCACTTGGCTGCTGGACTTCTTGTTTCTAAAGTGTGAGACGTTGAAAGACTTCAGGCTGGAAACCCTGTTTGTCTAAGCACTACCACCAGTAATAATAATAATAATAATAATAATAATAATACTGTGTAGGCAATACAGCAATTAAATAGCCCTTACATAGTTACTATTACGTTGTGCTGCCAATTACTTCGTTTATCTGTTGCAAAGTGTATAATGAAGCAACTTCTGATCGACTGCGGGAACTACCTACGACTCGAAGAAGGCATTTTCATGAGTATATATGATGTGTGTGTTTCAGTTTTACTGTCATGGATGGTTGGTACAAAGTGCATAGTGTATATGTAGTAGCTGGATTATGTGAGGGAGATGATGTTCATATATTCGTTTCACAAGTTTTAACCTCCATCACAGTTTGTCACACACACACACACACACACACACACACACACACACACAGAAGTGCTGACACTTTCTGCACGACCTGACCATCATTTTGCAGGGCAATGCTCAAGCACGTACAGTGCAAGCTGTTACTGATTTGTCTGACTGATGGGCCTGCTAAGTGCTATACCACCTGCTGCGTTCCCCTGACTTACGCCCTCGTGAGTTCAACTTGATTTCTAAACTGAAGCAAACACTTCCCAGAATTCGCTTGAGAATTGCTACAAATTCGTTGGGCAAACAGACCGCGCCACTCCAACTGTCAACATAACTGGCACTGCTAAGAGTATCCTACGACTTCCACATCGCCGGCAACGGGCTATACAGAATTCTGGTGACTACTTTGAAGGTCATTAAAACTTTGAAACTAGTATCTACTTTGTACGAGCTGTAAATAAATTAAAAAAGTTCCAACCCTCGTATCTCTGTAGTTGAATACGCATGCCTGTACCAGTTTCTTTGGCGCTTCAGTGTGTTTTAAACCAACGTAAATTTTACGAATATAAATTACTCCTTTTGTAAGGTGGCAATATTTTGCACCTTACAAGGAGCCTTTCCATCGAATATTACTTGATTAAGCGACTTCAAGGAGATGTCAAATATGTTCTAATTCGTTACTGAACCATCTGTGTGACTCCTATTGTCACGTACACTTAGTTTAATTGATATTGTTGGTGCATGTTGGGTGATTGAGTAGAAGTAATGTTGCACTAAAGTGCGCGTCATTTATGTTGGCGGCCGAGTTTAGGTTCGTTCTGCGCATCTGACGTCACAAAATACAGTCAGCCAATGAACAGAGAACGACGTTGCCAGATCTTGACTGCAGTGCAGAGCACGGACGAGTGTCTTCAGTTTTAGAAACGTTCAGTCATAAATAAAGTAATAGAACAAAAGCAATGTCTTGATAGCAGACTTTGTTTTATAGAAAGTTTGAAAAAACCATTCTTTATACCAATTGCTTCATATTCTGTTAATTAATTAAACACAACAAGCAGTAAGACTCCTAATTCAGGCGATAGCAAGGAAAGGTGTTCGTATCAATTTCACGAACCGCTTTTTCGCAATAAAGAACAGCGGTTATTGTTTATTTCCTATTGTACTTCGACGAAGTGCGAGTAAGTCATAGGCATACCAACAGTGTTTGTCAGAATTTTGTTACAGTCCTTATGGAGGTACGTTGCAGAACGAGCTGCATTAGCGTAATGGTGAAGGCGTTGGGATAGCAAGCGATGGGTACAGAGTTCAAACCTTGTGCGATGCTAAATATTTTCTTTATTTAAAAACAATATCGAAGTGTCTTACTTCACGAATTTTATTCGTTTGAATGCAATTTTTTGAAATTTCTAGTGCTTTGTCTCTTCATTAACCCTTTCGCTGCTGCAGTTACGTGCTCCCTGCAATCCGCGCTGCGCCAAACGTGCCAGGTGTAAATAAAACTTTTGTTACAGTCGCGAAAGAAGGAATATTTCTCAATATTACATACGACACCTATGTGGTACTTAAATTAAATGAGATATTGTTATACAGTAAATTTTATATGAAATTTAGGTATCTCGTCCACATTTCATTCTCAACATTGTGGCAACTAAAATCGACCATAAGGAAAGTATACTCTACGAACTTTTACCTCTGGAAACTCTTCAAAATTTAATGCTGCATAATAACTGCGTTGAACATCGAAACAAAATTAAGTCATTTATGGGGGGAAGCTATCAGTCAAGAACATGTGTAAAAATCTAATTTCTGGGCCAAATAGTTTTTGTGGAATCGAATGATAAGAGTGTCAAAGCAGTCGGAACACAATGTGTCAGCACAGGCGAGCAGTGCAGTGAATGCAGGGAGCACGTCTCTGTAGCGGCGAAAGGGTTAATGCGGCCGTGGTGGCTTTACTTCATAAACTGCGCGCTCCCCCACCTAAACGTAAGCTTGCGAACTATGCTATACTATGGCGCTGCTTCTATTGGCGCGTGCGTCGTGTGCAACTGGCAACGCAGCAATCTCCCGCGTCTGGGCGGGCATGCGCGAGCCGCCAAGATAAAAGAATTGAACTATAGCTCAGTATAAGAAGGAACGGGTGCGTATGCTTACACCAAGCCGTTTTCCTTCTCGGGAACTCTTCAGACGCGTAGCCGTGGGAAAGACGATAATCCGTTCATCATTAAGAATGTTTTTTTTATTGCAGAGGGCAGCTAACCCTCTGACCGCATACGCTGAGCTACCGTGCCGGCACGTTACCGGCTGCTCTACATGTTCAATGTGTATTTGTTTATCAACTGCATTACACACAACGCTGGGAAAACTTCAAAGCCGATTACCTCCGTAGATTTATGAGAAACATCAAGAAGAACCCATTTCTCGGCACTTTTTAACCGTGTTCCACGCGCTTGTCTCACTACGGAACAGAAATCAGCCTCAGCCATTTTCCTACTATGCATTGACAGCGCGACAATCAGAGCACGACGCTGCAGAGGCCGTGACTGTACACGATTTTTGAAACAAAAACTACGTGGCTAAAGAGTGATAAAGAAAAACGTTGATGGCTGTCAATAAATTTGAATATCTTAAAGTTTCATTTAACGTAACTTAGTAATAAGATATCTAATACATAAGTAGGACCTACTTCCAAGCGCGTAACAACACCAGCGCACGTGTGCTACGGCTTCTGACCAATCATCGCGTTTGTGTTTGTTTACATCAGGTTTATTCTTACGATGAACTGATTATAGTAGTCCGCGGCGGCCGTCTTCGTAAGAGTTCGGCGGTGAATGGGGGGACCAGCTTAAGAGTCGCGAACCCGGAGACACGGCGGCGTGCAGCGCCTGGCTGTCCCGACCCTAGGCAATACAATGGATTCCACACGTCTCGAGAGCCGCCACGACGGCGCAGTTAACCGTTAACTTGTCCGACACGCGAGTTCCCGCGGAAAATGTAACCGACTTGACGTGGATTGGTAGGTTCACATTTCGTCGAAGTACGGTGATTTTTTAAAAATTCTTTATTCAAAATTATTATAATTATACATATTAACCCACTACCGAAGTACATTAGTGGGTCCTAATTTCACATTCCAGAAGCTTCGATGCCAAAACCAAAATCGAAGTCGGAGACTCGTCGGCGCGCCGAAAGAATGCGACTTCCAGAAATATGATTTAAAAAAATGTTCAAATGTGTGTGAAATCTTATGGGACTTAACTGCTAAGGTCATCAGTCCCTAAGCTTACACACAACCTAAATTATCCTAAGAACAAACACACACGCCCATGCCCGAGGGAGGCATATCCTGAATAATTAATTATCTGCAGGATAATTCTGGGAAACGGATAGGCAATGTTGTTGTTGTTGTCCTGAGACTGGTTTGATGCAGCTCTCCATGCTACTCTATCCTGTGCAAGTTTCTTCATCTCCCAGTACCTACTGCAACCTACATCGTTCTGAATCTGCTTAGTGTATTCATCTCTTGGTCTCCCTCTACAATTTTTACCCTCCACGCTTCTTTCCAATACTAAATTGGTGATCCCTTGATGCCTCGGAACATGTCCTACCAACCGATCCCTTCTTCTAGTCAAGGTACGCCTCAAACTCCTCTTCTCCCCAATTCTGTTCAATACCTCCTTATTAATTATGTGATCTACCCATCTAATCTTCAGCATTCTTCTGTAGCACCACATTTCGAAAGCTTCTATTCTCTTCTTGTCCAAACTATTTATCGTCCATGTTTCACTTCCATACATGGCTACACTCCATACAAATGCTTTCAGAAATGACTTCTGACACTTACATCTACACTCGATGTTAACAAATTTCTCTTCTTCAGAAACGCTTTCCTTGCCATTGCTAATCTACATTTTATATCCTCTCTACTTCGACCATCATCAGTTATTTTGCTCCCCAAATAGCAAAACTCCTTTACTACTTTAAGTGTGTCATTTCCTAATCTAATTCTCTCAGCATCACCCGACTTCATTCGACTACATTCCATTATCCTCGTTTTACTTTTGTTGATGTTCATCTGATATTCTCCTTTCAAGACACCATCCATTCCGTTCAACTGCTCTTCCAAGTCCTTTGCTGTCACTGTCAGAATTACAATGTCATGGGCGAACATCAAAGTTTTTATTTCTTCTCCATGGATTTTAATACCTACTCCGAATTTTTCTTTTGTTTCCTTCACTGCTTGCTCAATATACAGATTGAACAACATCGTGGAGAGGCTACAGCCCTGTCTCACTCCCTTCCCAACCACTGCTTCCCTTTCATATCCCCCGACTCTTATAACTGCCATCTGGTTTCTGTACATATTGTAAATAGCCTTTCGCTCCCTGTATTTTATCCCTGCCACCTTCAGATAGGATAGGCAAACCTTAGGCATTTTGTGAGAGTAATATAAATAGATTAACGAGCTCTTACTGGGGGGTACAAAAATGGTTCAAATGGCTCTGAGCACTATGGGACTTAACAGCTATGGTCATCAGTCCCCTAGAACTTAGAACTACTTAAACCTAACTAGCCTAAGGACATCACACAACACCCAGTCATCACGAGGCAGAGAAAATCTCTGACTCCGCCGGGAATCGAACCCGGGAGCCCGGGCGCGGGAAGCGAGGACGCTACCGCACTACCACGAGCTGTGGACTTGGGGAGGGGGGGGGGTACAAGTAAGTGTCACAGCACCCATAACATTGCACTATAAAATCCAATACGTTAAATAAATCACTTGTACGTACTTATGCCCAGTCCCCGCCATCACTACCCGGAAGGATGAATGTTACAGTTCTTAAAAAAAAAAAAAAAACGATCCAATGAAACTGAAAAATTTTAGCCCTTTTGCTATGGCTAACTGATATTTTGGTTTATTTACTTGGAGATAGTAAAAAATATGAAAAATCTCTTATAATCGTACCGTACCGAAAAATACCGGTTATTCAAAACTAAAATACCGGTATCGGTTGTAACCGGTCGGTTTTTCGCATCCCTACTCAGTGACTCAGCCAGTTGGATTGCCTAGCTCCGTCGGCGTACAAGTGTGTGCTGACAAAGGACGATCAGTGCAGAAGACTGATATTACGAGCGCGTGTTTCTGGAGCAAGGTTGTTGTACTGGGCCGAGTGCCAGTCGTGCGTTCGGCTTTGGTTTGGGCTGTAAAAACAGTTGCCAGCTGCCGCAGAACCGAGCGTTAGCGGTCTGGTACGGCGCTCAAAAAAGTTCGCTGATGCGGGGACCCGAGGATAGCATCCACACTGACGAGCCGAAACGCTAGGACCATCTGATCACTACTTTCAAGGTCGACTTCTGGAACGGAATACAGCAGCCATTGTCGTATGGTAGGTATCCGGAGGTATCTGACACCATAGGTTTGTGCGAGCGAAGTTGGCGTCCGACGCCGTCCCAGATTTGTTCCGTAGGGATCACAACAGGCGTGTCTAGTGTATTCCTGCAACAGGGAGAATGACACAACCATGAATCGAGACCAATGTTGTTATCGTTGTGTGCCCACCTACGTTTGTAAAACGTCTAAAAAGGACGATGAACTGAATGGATACGTGATAAGGATGTAGACAGTGTGACATATAGAAATTTGGGTCTGTCCGGAGGGCGTGACAGCCAAAGTGTTTAAGGCGACCGCTCGCGATAAGTGGGGAATCCGGGTTCGAATCCCGGCCTGCCACAAATTTTCATGTGTCACTAATGGCTAATATATCTATACCTAACAAGGTTGATGTCACGGAACTCGCAGTCAGCGTATGAATTCCGAACTCTGTGTGACTTGTTTACTGCATCACCTATTTGTAATCCCCAGTGTAATTTCTCACAAGGGAACCTCCCCATCGCACCCCCCTCAGATTTAGTTATAAGTTGGCACAGTGGATAGGCTTTGAAAAACTAAACACAGATCAATCGAGGAAACAGGAAGAAGTTGTGTGGAATTATGAAAAAAGTAAGCAAAATATACGAACTGAGTAGTCCATGTGCAAGATAGGCAACATCAAGGACCGTGTGACGTTAGGAGAGCCGTGGTCCCGTGGTTAGCGTGAGCCGCTGTGAAACAAGAGGTCCTTGGTTCAAGTCTTCCCTCGAGTGAAAATTTTACTTTCTTTATTTTCGCAAAGTTATGATTTGTCCGTTCGTTCACTGACGTCGCTGTTCACTGTAATAAGCTTAGCGCCTGTGTTTTGCGACCGCACCGCAAAACCGTGCGATTGTTATTGAAGTCGCGAGCTATATTTGCTGGATTCATATTGCCCACGGAACACATCTCACGTATTTAATGCACTCTCGTCCAAAGTAGTGAACAGTCAACTGACAGCCAGGGAGCCTCGTTAGCAGGAATACTCTCTCTTCCGTGGGCTGTAGTCGACTGACGTCGTGTGTTTCGATGTTTGTTTAGGTGTGGCGTCCCCATACTACGGCGCAGTTACCTCGCATCGGACGGACGGACGGACGGACGTACAGATAATAATTGTCTGAAAATAAAAACTTAAACTTTTCAGTCGATGGACGACTTGAACCAAGGACCTCTCGTTCCGCAGCCGTTCACGCTAACCACGGGACCACGGCGCTCTAGAACTCACATTGTCCTTGATGTTGCCTATGTTTCGCATTGACTACTCAGTCTGTATATTTTGCTTATTTTTTCATAGCTCCACACAAGTTCTTCCTGTTTTCTGGATTGATCTGGATTCAGTTTTTCAAGGCTTATCCACTGCCACTGTGCCAACTTATAACTAAATCTGAGGGGGGTGCGATGGGGAGGTTCCCTTGTCAGCACTGACAAGGAAACCTCGAGTGCGAGTTCGCAAAAGGCCAATGATCTTTACGGCATTTCACGCCCAACGTTCTGTCTGCCTCGCAACCACAATAGTGTCTGCTAATGGCAACAGAGGGCGGGACTGGAGGTATCCTATGCTGGGCACAGCATGAGGCTACGGAGCGCAGCTGTTCTGCTTAGTTGACGAGTAACTCACAACAGTGGTAGTGGTGTTGACGTGGTGTCCACAAGACACCACACTGGCTGGGTGGTAGGCTTCAAATCGGCCGCGGTCCGTCAGTACACATAGGACGCGCGAGTCGCCACTGTCGACGCTAGCAGACCGAGTGCCGCCACTCGGCTGGTCTTACGAGACGAGCTGGCGCACTGGCCAGTTCTACAGCCGACTTTAATAGCAATGGTTCACTCATTATAGCTTCAGAGATCTCATTTTCAGAGACGCTAGTCAGCATAGCCTTCAGCTAAGTCAGTAGCTACGACCTAGCCAGGCGCGGTATACAGTTTGGGCATTGACAATTGATCTACGAGGGCCGTTCAGAAAGTAACCTCCGGTTGATTTAAAAAAATACACCAAGTTAAATAAAAATATTTTAATATATACATCTTACAACTACATCTTTGCACTATTTTTCTACATAGTCTCCATAGCGATTGAGGCACTTATCATATCTCTTCACAAGCTTTGAAATTCCTTCTGCATAAAAATCACCCGCTTCTGCCTGGAGCCAGCCTGTGACCGCATCTTTGAGCTCTTCGTCGTCATCAAACCGCTGTGACCCCAGCCATTTCTTCAAATGCATGAAGAGGTGATAATCACTTGGCGCCAGGTCTGGGCTGTAAGGTGGATGGTTGATAACGTCCCACTTGAAGGACTCAAGAAGGGCCGTTGTTCTGCGAGCAGAGTGAGAACGGGCATTATCGTGCAAAAAAACGATACCGGAAGTCAGCATACCACGGCGTTTGTTCTGTATAGCCCGTCGTAACTTTTTTATTGTTTCACAGTACACGTCTTGATTAATGGTCGTACCACGTTCCATGAATTCAACCAACAACACCCCTTTGGCATACCAAAACACCGTTGCCATCAGTTTTCTGGCAGAAAAATCTTGCGAGGCTTTTCTTGGTTTGGTAGGCGAATTTGAATGTGCCCACATCTTTGATTGTTCTTTTGTCTCAGGGTTCACGTACTTAATCCAGGTTTCGTCACCGGTCACGATTCTGTTTAACAATGGTTCTCCTTCGTCCTCATAACGTGACAGAAAGTCTAATGCAGAGGCCATTCTTTGAGTTTTGTGGTGGTCGGTAAGAATTTTGGGCACCCATCGTGCACAGAACTTACGGTAACCCAATCTTGCTGTCACCATCTCGTACAAGAGAGTCTTAGAAATCTGTGGAAAACCAGTAGACAACTCCGACATTGAGAAACGTCGATTTTCACGAACTTTTGCATCAACTGTCTGAACGAGTTCGTCAGTCACCAATGATGGTCTACCACTCCTCTCTTCATCACGAACGTTTTCTCGTCCACTTTTAAATAAACGTACCCATTCACGGACAACTCCTTCACTCATAACTCTTGGTCCGTACACGGCACAAAGCTCACGATGAATAGCTGCTGCAGAATATCCTTTGGCTGTAAAAAACCTTATGACAGCACGCACTTCACATTTGGCGGTGTTTTCTATTGCAGCACACATTTAAAACTGCGACAAAAACTAAACTAGCGCAGGTACGACGTTCACTCGACCACGGCTTGATGCCGACTGACCTGTTGAGTGCGTGAACGCACAGATGGCGTCGCTACTCCCCCCACAACCCGCACTGTGACCGATCGGAGGTTACTTTCTGAACCGCCCTCGTACATGTGTGAAGCAATCAGAATCGTATTTGCAGTTCAGTCTATAACTGCACTTGTAAATATTATTGTACAAAGTCAAGATCGACGTTCACCGCTGATGCTGAATTAAAGCTAAGTATGTAATTGTATTTGCCAAGTCGTACCTTAGGAGTCCCTGGTTTGTCAGTTAGAGGTGGGACTCCGTCACCTCCAAAGGTCCGAGGCATTTTGCTCTGATTGTTGCCAGCATCATATTTAAAGTACCAGGGAAGCAGGTTGCTAGCCTTACTTGCCCCGAGTCCCATTGGGTTTTACCCCTAACAGCTGAGGGACTAACCGGTGGATTTGGTAGTCTTTGCCGTATGAGCACAAAGGTGATCACGACTCAGAATATGTCCGAGATGCCCAGCCTTATTCCGAAGTAACTGGTATCCCGACTGTCGGGACCACTTACTTGGCCACTCATACGTTGCCCGTGGTTCATGAACTAGGACATGACTACAGGAAGGGGTAAGACAAAGCTGCAACCTGTCTCCACTGTTGTTCATATTATTTATGGATCATATGTTGAAAACAATAGACTGGCTGGGTGAGATTAAATGTGAACACAAAATAAGCAGTCTTGCATATGCGGATGACTTAGTTGTGATGGCAGATTCGATTGAAAGTTTGCAAAGTAATATTTCAGAGCTAGATCAGAAATGTAAGGACTACGGTATGAAGATTAGCATCTCCAAAACGAAAGTAATGTCAGTGGGAAAGAAATATAAACGGATTGAGTGCCAAATAGGAGGAACAGAGTTAGAACAGGTGGACGGTTTCAAGTACTTAGGATGCATATTCTCACAGGACGGCAACATAGTGAAAGAACTGGAAGCGAGGTGTAGCAAAGCTAATGCAGTGAGCGCTCAGCTACGATCTACTCTCTTCTGCAAGAAGGAAGTCAGTACCAAGACTAAGTTATCTGTGCACCGTTCAATCCTTCGACCAACTTTGTTGTAAGAGAGCGAAAGCTGGGTGGATTCAGGCTACCTTGTCAACAAGGTTGAGGTTACGGATATGAAAGTAGCTAGGATGATTGCAGGTACTAGTAGATGGGAACAATGGCAGGAGGGTGTCCACAATGAGGAAATCAAAGAAAAACTGGGAATGAACTCTATAGATGTAGCAGTCAGGGCGAACAGGCTTAGATGGTGGGGTCATGTTACACGCATGGGAGAAGCAAGGTTACCCAAGAGACTCATGGGTTCAGCAGTAGAGGGTAGGAGGAGTCGGGGCAGACCGAGGGGAAGGTACCTGGATTCGGTTAAGAATGATTTTGAAGTAATAGGTTTAACATTAGAAGAGGCACCAAAGTTAGCACTGAATAGGGGATCATGGAGGAACTATATAAAGGGGGCTATGCTCCAGACTGAACGCTGAAAGGCATAATCAGTCTTAATTGATGATGATGATGATGATGTAATTGTATTCCTGTCTGCTAACTTTCTTATCACCTAAGATGTTCCAGATACGTCTCGTCAAGTATAGTTCATTGATCCTCACATCAGCCTACGTGATCAACGCGTGGAATTAATGGCCACACCTCGTGATCAGACTAAGAGTCAAATTGCGTGACTCAGCCGGGTCACCCTTTTTCCGTGAGGCCCATAGTTCCGTCTCACAACAGTTGATACATAGCAAAAAAAAAAGTCTCTGAGCACTATGGGACTCAACATCTTAGGTCATAAGTCCCCTAGAACTTAGAACTACTTAAACCTAACTAACCGAAGAACATCACACACACCCATGCCCGAGGCAGGATTCGAACCTGCGACCGTAGCAGCGCCAGAACCGCACGGCCACCGCGGCCGGCGATACATAGCAGAGCGATGGCAAAGATAAAGAGAGAAAACACTGCGTTTTATCTACAACAACAGTTGCTGAAATTGACGTTCAGTAGAAAGGCACACAAGGAATTTCGCAGAGTGAGAAAGAAGTGGCAGTTTCACGGTTTCTGCAAGATGAGTCAGCGGCATCTGTGGTGTCGTATAAGCTGCACTGTGCGGACAATGTAAATGAGGCCTGTAATGACGGCGATACGTGCTTAGTAAATGCAAATGATATTGAAACAGGTGTCGAGCTACGTCGTTCATCACCCTTGTCGGACAGGGAGTCACAAATCCCGTCTCCAGTGACACGTAGTAAAGCACAATCGTTGTCCAAGGAGTGGATATTGAACAGATGGTCCGCAGAAATATGAGCGTGTAGTGTATAAGAAAAGCTATGCATATTCAAGGGAGGACACGGCGCACTTCTTACAAAAGCTGGTGTTTGCGCGTTTCAAGGATGCTCGATACAATTTACAGTATGTGCATCATAGAGACCTACAAAGTTACACACATCAGACTGTTCGCGACATAGATTAACGTATTCCAAGGAAATCAGTGGATGGCTGTATACGTTCAAACAGTGCTACAGAATTGGAAGACGAAAGATAACGAAATTTCAAACAAAGCGTCAACTTGACTAAAGCAAACTAAATACAAGGGAACTCACAGGCTGAAAACTTACAAACACACTCAACAAACACACACGATGACAACACCACAAATGGTACACAATGACCTACACGCATAAACTGCCGGCCGCGGTGGTCTTGCGGTTCTAGGCGCTCAGTCCGGAACCGCGCGACTGGTACGGTCGCAGGTTCGAATCCTGCCTCGGGCATGGATGTGTGTGATGTCCTTAGGTTAGTTAGGTTTAAGTAGTTCTAAGTTCTAGGGAACTGATGACCACAGATGTTAAGTCCCATAGTGCTCAGAGCCATTTGATTTTTGAACGCATAAACTAACACACAGAGTTGCAAACATCCTAAAGCGACAGGGCTTCCAAATCGCATATACGTCTGGGCAAACCCTCCAATCACACCTAAGGCAACCAGTTACCAAGAGGGACAAATTCCAACAATCAGGAATATATAAACTTTAATGTAAAAGTTGTGATCCAGTATACATAGACATGACATGCAGGAATTTTAAAACACGATACAAAGAACACATCAGGTGTTGGAAGTACGAAACAAACTATTCCACATTATTTGCAGTGCATACACCATAACCACCATCCTACAAACATGGAACAGGAAACGGAAATAATGAGAATAAGCAACCATGACAAACATCTTATACAAACGCAAGAAAACTTCCACATTCAGAAAGCCATCGCTGAAAACGAACAAACACACATCAGCACAGGCTTCTTACTACACTTTATAAAAGAAGTAAGATAAAAAAAAAGAAAAAAAGATAGAAACCAATCGTTCCTCTCACACAACCAGGAAACAAAATCTCTCTCTCTCTCACACACACACACACACACACACACACACACACACACGCGAACAGATCACAGATACTTCAATAATTACACTCGAAAGTTTGGCAATAACATTCGATCTTTGGCAATAACATCTGACAGTTTGGCAACAGAAACCAAAACATTGCACCGACACAGGTGTTCAGTGCATAGTGCTGTGAAATGTGGGGAAAAAACCGCAAATTGGAATTTATAAGAAGAAGAACAACACCAAAAACGCAGCGGGAGCGTAATATGTAGGAAATCGTCCACGTAACCTATAAGTACTGTTCAAAACATTACTACTTAATAGGAAATACCAACCTCCGGAACTGTTTATAACCTATAGTTACAGTGACCAAAATGTAGATTAAACAGCGAACATACGTACATTTTCCAGGCCACTGATGATACCTTGCAGAAAATAAAAGCGTATGGCACTAAAATTGTGTTTTATTCAGTTGCTGTCAGACGGTCCATAAGTAAAAATTATCAATATACCGTAACACAGCAAACTGCTTTAGCGGCCAGAAAATGTATGGATGAGGTACACAAACTTATCCAATCGTTCAGTAAAATATTTGTTTTCAATTCCGACCAATTGGGATCTGAAGAGGAAATACATATGGAAAGAACCATGGAAATTAGAGATGCCAAGGGAATTGTATCAACATCAACTGCACTAGTTGCATGCCATCACTTCTCATCACCCCGATACACCACAGTGATACTACACTACTGGCCATTAAAATTGCTACACCAAGAAGAAATGCAGATGATAAACGGGTATTCATTGGACAAATATATTATACTAGAACTTACATGTGATAACATTTTCACGCAATTTGGGTGTATAGATCCTGAGAAATCAGTACCCAGAACAACCACCTCTGGCCGTAATAACGGCCTTGATACGCCTGGGCATTGAGTAAAACAGAGCTTGGATGGCGTGTACAGGTACAGCTGCCCATGTAGCTTCAACACGATACCACAGGTCATCAAGAGTAGTGACTGGCGTATTGTGACGAGCCAGTTGCTCGGCCACCACTGACCACACTTTTTCAGTTGGTGAGAGATCTGGAGAATGTTCTGGCCAGGGCAGCAGTCGAACATTTTCTGTATCCAGAAAGGACCGTACAGGACCTGCAAAATGCGGTCGAGCATTGTCCTGCTGAAATGTAGGGTTTCGCAGGGTAGAGCCACGGGTCGTAACACATCTGAAATGTAACGTCCACTGTTCAAAGTGCCGTCAATGCGAACAAGAGAAGAGGTGACCGAGACGTGTAACCAATGGCACCCCATACCATCACGCCGGGTCATACGCCAGTATGGCGATGACGAATACACGCTTCCAATGGCCGTTCACCGCGATGTCGCCAAACACGGATGCGACCACCATGATGCTGTAAACAGAACCTGGATTCATCCGAAAAAATGGCGTTTTGCCATACGTGCACCCAGGTTCGTCGATGAGTACACCATCGCAGGCGCTCCTGTCTGTGATGCAGCGTCAAGGGTAACCGCAGTCATGGTCTCCGAGCTGTTAGTCCATGCCGCTGCATATCATAGCTTCTTCTTCCTGTCGGTTAAATTTCGCCTCTGTAGCACGTCATCTTGGTGGTGTAGCAATTTTAATGGCCAGTAGTGTATATCTATGATATCGTTTATCTTTTAACCACAAATTAATTAGTATTGTGGACGTATACTGATGTCCCCAAGGACATCCGCATCGACAGTATTTCTATGCGCAACCTAATTACTGCAGCGGGTGTCCGTATCCGCGCAAACCTCTGACTGTAGCAGAGACCTCAACTGTGGCTCTGATCTGAGAAACAGGCCCAACCCAGATCTCTCGTTTCCCAGAGCCTGGTCGGGTGACGTCAACTCGTGAAGAAATCAGCGGCTGGAGAACCGGTTTCCGGGCAAGGTGACCTCTCCTTAGACGAACCGTGGCGCGCTTCGGTTATGTTCGCCGACATCCAAATGCCGATCCGCCGTTTGCCGCGAATTCCGTCACGTGCGGCGCAGGTAAGCCACGAGTCACGTGTTGTCCGTAAGCAAGGAAAGAATGGAAGTCCTGTGGTAGCAGGTAAAAAAAAAGACAAGTGCGGGTAGGACACACGCTGTGAGTTCCGTACGAACTTAACTATGTATACAAATAGCTCATCTATAGGTTTTGATGAATGAGTTTGCGAGTATCAAAATCTGTTTCATAAATCGTTGTACTATTTGATTGCAACGAGTTAGAAGCTTAAATTTGTTATACCGAAAAGGGACCATAGACCTTAGTACGCTTACACTATAAAGATGGATATGGATATGTGCGCGCGCGCGCCCGTCTGTGTGTGTGTGTGTGTGTGTGTGTGTGTGTGTGTGTGTGTGTGTGTATGTGTGTGTGTGTGTGTCTTTGGATGTGTGTGTGTGTCTTTGGGTGTTTGTGTGTGTCTTTGGGTGTTTGTGTGTGTCTTTGGGTGTTTGTGTGTGTGTTTGGGTGTTTTTTCACATCCACATCTCCTAAACCACTAAATCGATTCCAACCAAACTTGGTAAACATATACCTTACTGTTAGGCAATGATCGCAGGGGCAGTAAGAATCACCTACCTATCAAAGGAGTGGGGTGGGGGTGAAAAGGCAAGGTAGGCTGTGAGGCGTGAATTGCTAGACTTTGTTAATTCACTATTTGAGAATGACGTGATCTAGCACCTTGCAACAGACTTTACACGCAATTTCAAATCTTAACGAAATTTCTTCTTGCTGGCAATCTCTAAAAAAAAAAAAAAAAAAAAAAAAAGAAAGGGAAATTGTTTCTCGACACTATTTTTCCGCTGTTCAGGCGGTAGAAGTACCGCTTAAGGCATGACGTTATAATTTATTACTTCATCTTAATTGAATCAACTGTGGGTTGCCCGCATCTCGTGGTCGTGCGGTAGCGTTCTCGCTTCCCACGCCCGGGTTCCCGGGTTCGATTCCCGGCGGGGCCAGGGATTTTCTCTGCCTCGTGATGGCTGGGTGTTGTGTGCTGTCCTTAGGTTAGTTAGGTTTAAGTAGTTCTAAGTTCTAGGGGACTTATGACCACAGCAGTTGAGTCCCATAGTGCTCAGAGCCATTTGAACTGTGGGTTCTTGATGAAGCATTGTAAATTAACTAAACAAACACTGTTTTTAGCCTTGTTTCACAATTTATCATTAATGTTATTGCACAGCCTAGGTTTCGGGTTGTAAGCCCATTTTCCAGTACATTACTGATTCCCAAAGATGATAACGCATATATAAACACGATGACCAGGCAAAGATAATTATCTCAACTTCTTAAGGTATAGATCCATAGCTTAATGTCCAATTGAAGACGAAGGGTTTTTCTGTGTGTTTCTATGTCCCTCAGACAATAGGTAGTTTCTTGTTCAATGTAAAAGACAAACAACCAGCTATCACAAAAAAGTGGGGTTTATAAAATCACATGTCGTGAGGGTCAGTCTTGCTGCATTGGATCGACGGTCGCCGGGGAGGGGGAGGGGCGGGGGGTTCAATCTGTACCAGGCTTAAGGAACACCACAGAAGCTGGAGATTGAAGAAGCCTGATTCAACCTTTGCAGAAAATTGCCTGAACAATAACCACAAATACACAATAGATGTACAGGTCCTACACACAGAGGAAAAGGCGACCAAACCCAACCAATGAGAAATTTTAGAAATTAAAATAACAGATATGTATATCCCCAAACCTATTATTAAACGAGCAAAACCAATCAAGTATTGACCTCTTTAAAATGAGATCACAACCCCACGATAGAAACAAGACTTCGGGCCCCAGTCCAACGTACTTAAAAAGCTCTTGGCTGATGCATTACTTTAGTCCGATCATTGCAGTGTAATTGCTGACTGTGTCGTAATGTATGTAATTTGTTAAAAAATGGTCATTGACGTAATTGTACAAAATAAACTATGGATCGATACCTTAAGAAGTTGAGATGATTATCTTTGCCTGGTCATCATGTTTATCTGTGCATTATCATCTTTGGGAATCAGTAATGTACATGAAAATGGACTTATAGCCGGAAACCTAGGTTGTGCAATAACATTAATAATAAATTGTGAAACAAGGCTAAAAACAATGTTTGTTTAGTTAATTTATTACTTCGTTGCCACTGTCTATATTCGTGACACATTCTACAGACAGTATGCACACATACCAGTGAATGTAAGTGCAAAATTATATCATTGTACGACACTTGGTTCAGGCGATATGATGTGATAAACATTAATCACAAGGTCAGACGCTGTGTGGTACGGGCGTGGTCGCACAGCTGTAAATAAACACCTGTGAAACGTCAGTCTATCCGCCAGACTGACATAAACATCACCGTCTACACGCCCCTGACAAGTAGGAATATTGACAGACGGACAACAAAGTCATCCTATGCGGGTTCCATTTTTACTGACTGACGCACAAAACCCTACAAAGAGAAACAAATAAAAGAAATCCTACATCTGCATTCGGTAGGATCGTGGCCCACATCACAATCCAGCCAAAATGACATAACTCCATCAGCTACTTCACTATTCCACGTATGCGTTGAAAACTATCTAGCCTTTCGAATATGTGGCTGGGACCGAAAAAGTAGGAAGATATGATACAAAACAACAAAGAAAAGAAGAGAGAAAAGTAATCAGCTCTAAAAGTGGTGGTGATGGATGCGAAGACCTAAAGAAGAACTGTACTACAGGATAAGGACAAAACCACGAAAAGAAAGACTGAAATTGGTGAAATGTGCGGGACATTTGACCAGGACAGAGTGACGAAAAGAGCGTGGGAAACAAAAGAGGAGGATAAGAGGAAAGACAGTAAGCAAGCGGATTGTTGAACTTAGGAATGATCATTCGGAATTGGGGTCAAAGAGGACGGGAAGGAATATTAAATAATCAAGTACACACCGACCAATGTGCCAGAGACCGACGACTGAGAACAAAACAGGAGAGGGATAGGGTGTCACCAGTGGAGCAGACAAGAGGAAAAGATACTAAAAATCTCACAACAGCAACGTGAAAGAAGAAGAGAGAGGATGAAGAGTTTCTGGAGTAGGAAAATGCAACACTCGAAGGGCCATCCGTGATCCTACAGAGGCCGTAATAGAAGAAGAAGAAGAAGAAGAAGAAGAAACATATGTCTTCATATAAAGGGTGTAACGGATATAAGTGCAGATATTTTTATTGCTGGCTGACGTCAGTGCATTACATCAGTACTTACGCCATTTGCAAACTAAGGAGTACAGCTATTGTGAGTAGTACATTTTTAGGTTAGTTAGCACCTCCAAGAACATGTGGCAAGAACAAGCCATTAATGCTTATTTTCCCCTGGCAGCAAGTTGTTACAGTAATAAAATGCAATAAAGTTAAACTATTGTTGTGTTTTAACTTATTGCATTTTATTACTGCAATGACTTACAAACCTGGTAAGCCCGCTTCAGACATTACCGATTGTATTCTTTTTTTATTTTATATCGTACAATTATATCATTGAAGAATGTGTGTACGCCTACAGAAGCGACATCTGTTGATCTTGCGACATAAACATTTTATGGCCAGGGTACGGCAGTTTGTTTTGAACAATAGCGCAGTTAAGAGTATGACTGTGATATACACCGTAGTTTGTATATGTCTGACTATGCTGGCGCTGATTTTGTGTTTATCAGTGGACGATGTCACTATGGCTCCATTATATTAGAACGTGTTTTTAAAACAGGTATGTCTCATCATACTTGGTTGGTTAAAATGGCTCTGAGCACTATGGGACTTAACATCTATGGTCATTAGTCCCCTAGAACTTAGAACTACATAAACCTAACTAACCTAAGGACAGCACACAACACCCAGTCATCACGAGGCAGAGAAAATCCCTGACCCCGCCGGGAATCGAACCCGGGCGAGGGAAGAGAGAACGCTACCGCACGACCACGAGCTGCGGACTCCATCATACTTAAAGCGCATAATTTACACATGTATGTTAGTAATACTTTTCATCATGACCTATTCTATTGTTTTAAACTTAAGACAACCCACTAGTTGCATTTGTATTATGTTCTGCTGCAGATCTGAAGATGGTCATTGCTGACAAACTGGTATGTATATCTTTAAGCGTCAAACGAAAAACTACAAAGAACGAAACTTGTCTGGTCTAGCTTGAAGGGGGAAACATTCATATTTCTTTACGTACTACACGAATATGTAATAAAAAATGGGGGTTCCTATTTTAAAAAACGCACTTGATATCCGTTTGACCTATGTCAGTGCCATCTAGCGGGCCAACCACGCCATCTGTTTTCCCTCTTCAAGCTAGACGAGTTCCGTTCTTTGTAGTTTTTTCGTTTGATGCTTATTTCGTGAGATATTTGGCCTGGTCACTATCAATGGGCCACCCTGTATATCGGAGACAACTGGTTAGTATAATCTTATATGTATTTTTCCACGATGAATTGTGTTTCACATCAGTCGGTTGATTTACGGTGTTGTAACACTTGCACATTTAATAATGGCATAAGGCCGAAGTCTAGACAGTGGAATAAACACGTTATATATATATACTTCCAGGATAATGACTAACTTGAATGTTACACGATTTTCATTCTTTGTTTGTGTTCCTGTCAACTTTGCTCTGCCCTACTTTTTCCTGTTTTCTTCCTTTCTTTTACTTCAAATTTCATGTTCATAATTTTGTTTCTGAATTTGTCTCTTTCATTTATCATTTCAGTACCGATCCCTGCTTGTTTTACGGCTTCTTCTATTTCTTGGAACCAACTGGTTTTTACGATTGAACTGGTTTATTACATCAAAAATCCTCTTTGTGAGTCTGTTGTTCATTCTACGATGTGTCCATAGAACGTTAGTCGGCGTGTGTGATCATGTTTGTAAGCCTATCTGCGTGTTTATATCATTCTTTGGTTGGTCTCTTGATCCATATACGATCTCTGTGTACTGCTCCAAAAATTTTTCTGAGGATTTTACATTCCACTACTTTCTGCCTCTGTGATGCCTGATGCTTCAATCTGATGGGTAGAGTGCTTCTGGTAGTACAACTGTACAGTAGTGTCTGAGTTTAGGCTGTCCTGAAATATTTCTTTTGTTATAGTGCGTCCATGTCAGTTTGTATGATTTCTGAAGTTTTTCTTTTCCTTGTACGTTGGATGCCTTGCTTGATCCTTCTATTTGTATACTGTATATCCCGAAGATATTTGAATTTTTCCTGTCTGTTAACCTTTCCGTGTTGTTGTTTTTTCTTTCCATGTATTGCGTCTTCTCATACGATATCTGTAGACCTGTTTTCGCAGAGATTTCATGTAAGTATTCCAGTGCTTCTTGCGCTTTTTGTTAATTGTTGCTGAGTACTGCCCGGTCATCTGCAAATACCAGGCATTACATGATCGTCTTGTTTGCATACATTCTTCTTGACTGAATTCCTTTTACTTTTCCTTTCCATTGTTTGATAATTTTATACAAGACAACGCTGAATAAAAGCTATGAGAGACCATTTCCTTGTCTGGCACCTGTGTGTATCTCGAATGGGTCTGTGACGTCTCCCATAAATTTTATTTTAGATGTGGTGTCTGTATGTGTCTGTAGTATGAGTGTCCTACTTTTTCTGTCCATTCCATATTTTTTTTATCTGTCAAAGAGACTGTCTGTCTCTCTATGGAGTCGTAGGCCATCTTAAAGTCCACCAATTTGACTACAGTGATGCTCGTGTCTGCCCTTCAGCAGCACTGGCAGGTTCCATATTTGTTCAATATAGGACCTTCTTTTCTGAAGCGTCCTTGGAATTCTATCTTTGTATCGGCTTGTGGTTCTGGTCTGTTGAGTAATGCCTTGGTGAGAATGTTGTAGGTGACAGGCAATAGTGAGATACCTCTGTACTTATTAAGGTCTGACTTATCGCCCTTTTTGTGCAGTGGGTAAATCAACGCACATTTTCATTCCTGTGGCATTTTCTGTGTTCCATATTCCTGTAAGAATGTCATAGATTTTCTTTATGATTGTTTAGCTTTTGAGTCTCCAGACTCGGTGATAATGCCGCCTTCTCCTGGGGCTCTACTGTCATTTTATAGTATCTTCCATCTCTTTTATTGAAGGTGGCTTTGATTCTGGATTTGGTACTTTAATTTTTATTTTGGCTTCTCGAAGTTGAGGAGTTTATCAACATAATTTTTAAGATTTTTGCAGTTTTCCGTAATATTTTTTCCATAGATCCGTCCGTTCTTTTGAAGCAAGTATTTGGAAGCTGATAACCCTTCATATTTTCTCGGAAAACTGTAGAAATTTTTCGTGTTACTTGTCTCGAAGTCTTCCTCGATTACATTTAGTCTATTTATGTCGTACGTCCTTTTTACTCTTCTAACATCTTTCGAGGATTGTTTCTGGGTTTTATGGAAATCTTGCGATGTCTCTTTTGCTCTGTTGCTGCTAAACTTCTTCCAGATCTGGATTCTACGTTCATTATACGTAATATATTATAGACGAGCGTTGGAACTTAAATAGCAAAAAAAAAAAATGGTTCTCAGCACTATGGGACTCAACTTCTGAGGTCATTAGTCCCCTAGAACTTAGAACTAGTTAAACCTAACTAACCTAAGGACATCACAAACATCCATGCCCGCGGCAGGATTCGAACCTGCGACCGTAGCAGTCTTGCGGTTCCAGACTGCAGCGCCTTTAACCGCACGGCCACTTCGGCCGGCACTTAAATAGCGGCAACTATTTATTCACAAACGATACAAAATAGTTACATGTTTTCACCTGTTGCTGTCCTTCAGAGTAGTCACCAGCGTTGTGTAGAACCCGTTGCCAGCGATGTGGAAGGCGTAGTATACCGATAGCAGAGCCTGTTCTGTTGATGGTACGCATGGAGCAGTCTACTGCCTGTCGAATCTCTGGAACAGTGGTTCCTTCATCTTCGGGATCAAATCAAAGTCACAAGGACTTAAGTCGTATTACTGTTCGTTTTTGGAGCATCACCTGCGAGCGGCTTTGTGAAAGAAGCGACGACAGTTTCTGCGCAACCCATCCATCATTTTGCAAGACAATGCGCGGGCGCATTGTGCGCAAGCTGTGGCTGCTCTGTTCTGTCAATGGGACTGGGAAGTACTGTACCATCCAAAAATACTCCCCGGACGTAAGTCCTTGTGACTTTGATTTGATTCCGAAGACGAAGGAACCACTTCGTGGCATTCGCTTCAGAACTGTTCCAGAGATTCGACAGGCAGTAGACCACTCCATTCGCACCATAAACAGAACAGGCTCTGCTTACGGTATACTACGCCTTCCACATCGCTGGCAACGTGTCCTACACAACGTTGGTGACTACTTTGAAGGACAGTAACATGTGCAAAATGTAACTCTTTTGTATCGGTTGTGAATAAATAGTTGCCACTATTTAAGTTCCAACACTCGTAATATACATAACAAATTTCTTTATTTCACGTCTATGAGAACGGTCCGAAGGACAAGGACCTTTAGGCAGACCGAAAATAAGATGGAGGGACGAGGTGGTCAATGATCTTCAGGTAGTGGGAGAAAGGAAAGAAGACCCTGAGGATAGAATGCTGTGGAGGTGGTTACATAATGAGCCCAAAAGCCCGCAGTGGTTTGTGGGGCCAGGAGAGCAAGTAAGTATAATATTTTTATAAATTAGCTGTGACAGTAGCTTTGAGATACGAAACAATGCAGGCAGCAGAAGACTGAATAGGCAAAACGACGAGGCCCAGCAGGCATAATTGGATTATGCACGAGATCTACAAATGCGTGGTGAAAAGTAACGCCTCAGAAGTTTTATGTGAAAACTATTAAAGCTGTTTAAGTAGAACAAACATTATAAAGCGTCACCTTTATTCTTTATGGCAACGGCCTTGCCGCAGTGGATACACCGGTTCCCGTGAGATCACCGAAGTTAAGCGCTGTCGGGCGTGGCCGGCACTTGGATGGGTGACCATCCAGCCGCCATGCGCTGTCGCCATTTTTCGGGGTGCACTCAGCTTCGTGATGCCAAGTGAGGAGCTACTCGACCGAATAGTAGCGGCTCCGGTCAAAGAAAACCATCATACCGACCGGGAGAGCGGTGTGCTGACCACATGCCCCTCCTATCTGCATCCTCAACTGAGGATGACACGGCGGTCGGATGGTCCCAATGGGCCACTTGTGGCCTGAAGACGGAGTGCTGTGCTGTGTGCTGCTGTGTCTATTCTGTATGTCTACATATTTATTACTCAACATAACCACCTTGGTGATGAACGCGTTTCTCCCAACAAGAGACAAGTTTCTTGATACAGTCATTGTAGAATGGTTGACTTCATCGACAGGGCCACAGCTTCACCTTTCCTTGAACTGCTTCATTAATATCAAAGTGAAGTCCTCGAAGGAGTTCTTCAAGTCTTGGAAACAGATGAAAATCGGGTTGTGTCCACATCAGGACTATAATGAGGATGATCAATGACAGTTAAACCCGAGGTGTCGGATTGTTGCATATGCCACAGCACTCATATGTGATACAGCATTGTAATGCTTAAGGAGAGTTGCATCACGAATGGTCCAACTCCTCGAATCTGTGCTTTCATTTTTATGAGGTGTCTTCATTTCAGGCTTATCAATGAAATTCCACCGAGGCCCGCAAGAAAGACAGGCAGCGCATACTTCACAGCACATGACACTGCAGGTTGTACGAGTGCCAGCACCTCTCCAGTGGGGAAAAAATGGTTCAAATGGCTCTGAGCACTATGGGACTTAACTTCTGAGGTCATCAGTCCCCTTGAACTTAGAACTACTTAAACCTAACTAACCTAAGGACATCACACACATCCATGCCCGAGGCAGGATTCGAACCTGCGACCGTAGCGATCGCGCGGTTCCAGACTGTAGCGCCTAGAACCGCTCGGCCACCCGGGCCGGCTCCAGTGGGAAGCGAATAGCTATTTCAGAGAAGTTTAAAATTACTAACTGGGCATTTAAATGAATGCAAACTGTAGATAGCGCAAGACACAGTGAAGATCTTTAGTGGGTATTATTTTGTCGAAAACTGCACACTGAGTCCGTGCCAGCATACAAAATACAGATTGATTCTTGCTGAGAAGATAACAGCAGCCAGCCACTTTTTCCAGCGCTATTTATTTACAGTGAGTAGCGTTTCAGCGACATATTGATTTCCAGTGGGACCTGCATTGAGCCGAGCGTTCGCCAAGTATGCCAGTAAGGCAACTAGTGTGACGTCACCGTCGCGGGGCCTGCCATCCTCGTAGGCTTCGAATTACACGCTATGACGTTACCAACTCCTCGTCCACGTACTTGTCATGTCCCGTGAGAGGACAGTTTAAGCGTGCGTCACCCACAATGAAAACCACGTCTGGTGTGCTTTACACTGAGACACACGTCCCGTGTGGAGACGGCACAACCAGTTGGAAATCACGTTCACGTTAGCGTTGCAGCATGAGAGAGAGAGAGAGAGTGGGGGAGGCAGACTGACTGACTGACCAGAGAGAGACTGACTGACTGACCTTTGAAGTGTTTGGGACAGCAGACGAACTCGACGCCCGAGAACAGCGAGATGCCGCAGGGCAGCAGCATGGCGAACGACCGCAGCGCCAGACCGCGCTCGCGGCAAGAATCCGCAGCTGTGGCGTTCCATCGGTCGAACTGCCAGCACTTGGTCTGGTTGTGGATGTGGTCGAACAGGCAGTTCTCCGGCACCAGCAGCGCATCGCTCTGGAACGGGCCTTCTGCAACACAAAACAAAACACATCGAGTCAGCATACTAAAACTGGGTCCACACGGTAATCAAGCACATGAACGTCTGGCAACCATCATATTCACTAACCAAATTTTACAAGTATTCAATAACATCGTTTGGTAACTAAGAAATCTCACTGTTTGAATCACAATATTCTCCTAGATAAACTTAGGTTGGATGGGATTGATAGTACAGCCAACTAATGGCTGACGTCAGATCACCCAAAATAATGCGGAAAGTTGTATCAATAGTTCAACCAACGTAAGTGGGGGAGATTCTAGTGAATGGGGCGAAATCGCTTATGGTGTTCCACAAGGCGCATTGTTAGCTCCATGATTGTTTATCGTACACAGTGGAGGAAAAAAAGAATGCAACACCCTTTAAGGACTGTGTGCAATGGCACCAGGGTGTGATACGTGAATACTGCCGGGTTGTACTGTCACTGCATCATTCGTCACGACCATCGGCTATAGACTGTATACGGGAGGCTCGTCTCTGCATCCTCTGCTTTGACTGCAGGCAGTAACTATGTTCTGTGTTAAGGGGCTCCGGAAAGGCTCAAAATCATGAAAAGTTTAATTTTTTTTTGAAATGTGTTCTACATGGGCGTGACCCACTGTGGCGCTGTTAAACTGCTGTCAAATGGTGTTATTATTAACGTCCGTGTTCATCAGGTACATTTTAGTGATGTGAGATAAAGTATGTGTTGTGGCTAACCTGTGATGGTTCAATATACGTCGCTAGTGTGATTGTCGATTGTTTCATGTTTATTTACTCTGTCGTTATCTCCAAAATATCCGTAATTAATTCTGTTTCTTGAGTGTCTGTTTTGTTGAAGTATAATAATGAATAAAAGTAAACTTGCTGTTGCGACTTTCAATGATGTCAACATTGTAAGGTACAAGGTATTTAGAAATATGGGAATGAAGATAGGTTCTAACATGGTACGAGCGATGCTTGCTTTAGACAAGGAACGCCTTCGGGCTGCAGACAGGGCTGTAAAGAGTCTAGAAATACAAGGAAGAGTAAACAGGAGGAGGAACAAGAGGAAGCTGGAGGAGGAGTTTGCAGAGGATGGAGATAATCCATCCTATGGACCTGGAATGCACTAAAAAGTTAATCCAATCTTTGTCGCTCGATTCCCAAAACTTTTATTGTCTCATACTAATTACATGTTTTCTAAGGATCTTCCAAACATATTTGTTTCAAACTTTCAGTAAATGTTACACAGTACCTTCTGCATAATTTAACACAGCCTTTTTACAAAAAACTGTATATTTTTGAATATATAAATAAAAAATTGCAAAAAAATGTTGTGAATTTTCATTACAATTGATAAAAAATCATCTTTAATAACTGAACAAAATTTTGTAAAATCCCTGTGTTAAGTTGTAGCCCATATTCCAATAAATATTCTGTAAAAAGTTCAACTTCCTACCTCAAATACTTTGTGAGGAAAGATGTAATTTATAAGCGTTATTTTAACATTGCAAGTATAGGGCGTTCCGGAGCCCCTTAAGTTTAGAGTTTAACGGTGTTGGCAACATGCGTTTTGGGAAACAATCATGCACCGCAACGAGTTCATACTCGTGTTGCACCGTTTCAGCGATTTGAATGGAGGTCGCATTGTGTGTCTTCAGGAAGCTGGATGGACGTATCGACGGATTGCTGCACATGTCGGATACAATGCATCATTAGTGTGTTGCGGCTTTGAAAAGAGGTCTGTGAAACTTCCCACGCACCTGCAGACCACGTTCCAGACGTCTGTGTAGTACAGAGACACTTCAAGATCGACATATTGTTCGAGTAGTGACGTCTGACCAAACGTCATCCAAGGATGAAATCCGGACACGTGTCGCACACTCTGTGTTGTAAGAGGCCATTGGGAAACGTCTGCCTGCAGCAGGATTAAAACCACGTGTGCCTCTGGCTAGGAAGTCACTGACACCATGGAACTGCTGACCATGGCTGCTCTGGTTTCGTGAACGAGTACACTGGAGTGTGGAATGGCATTCTGTCGTCTTCAGCAAAGAGAAAAGGTTCTGTCTACAGGCGAGTGATGGACGTAAACACGTACGGGGTATACTCTGCAAGCTGCCTATTGCAGAGAGCATTCACCCATGACAAGCAGGTACGATCCCAAGTTTCATGATGTGGGAGGTCCTAAGTTACAACTCGCGGTCATATTTTACGTTTGTGCTGAGAGTCCTCGTTACATTGCATAGGTTAGAATCCCCTTGCTCCTGCCATTTCTTCACCAGGAACTTGATGTGCTATTCCAGCAGGACACTGCACAGTCAGATAGAGCTACTGCGACGCAACATGCTCTTCATAGTGTACAACTGTCCTGGCCAGCGAGGTCACAAATACTCTCGCCATTTCAACACGTATGAGAAATGACGAAGAAGTGGTAAGCTACTCGTTCTCCATGGCCTGTAACAAGCATTGCCAAACTACAACAAAAGGCACAGGAAGCTTCGGACTGTCTGTGAGCAGGTTCCATTCGGCACCTTCATGGTCGTCTGCATGCGAGAATACACGAGTGCATACGAGGGAGAGGGGGTACACGTCTGCATTACTGTACGATGCATGTTCATTTGTCTGAATTATTTATCATGTACTCCTACGATGATGAACTACCTCTCAGCTCACTTGTCAATAAAATGATCTTGTCCTTGAGACTGCTGCGTTTTTGTCCACCCCCTGTACATAGACGACCTCTCTATCTAACATACAGTCTTCCCTGCCGTCCCTCCTCCCCCGTCCCCTTTGGGGCAGGATTTGCTGGACCCCGTCTATCTGCTCTAATGTTATCGTGTGTTCAAGTACAAGAACGTGTTCCAATGTGTATATCTGAGTCGTAATGCGGGTACCTGCCCGGTACTCACCAAGTGGGATGTGGAAAACCGCCTAAAACCCACATCCAGGCAGGTTAGCTCATCCCATATCGTTAATACGCTGGGTGGATTCAAACTGCGGCCAGGGACGACGCTCTGTGTCCCAGAAGCAGGCGCTTTAATGCTTGTGGCTATCAGGCTAGGTTCTTCCATCTAATATACACGAGGGTGATAAAAGTCACGGTACACTTTCTAATATCGTGTCAGACCCCCTTTTGCCTGCCCTAATGCAGCAACTAGACGTGGCGTGGACACAAGTCTTTGGAAGTCCTCTGCGGAAATATTGAGCCATGCTGCCTCTACAGCAGTTCATGATTGCGAAAGAATTGGCAGTGCAGGATTTTGTGCACGATCTGACCTCTCGATTATGTCTCATATATTTTCGATGGTATTCATGTCGGGCGATCTGGCTAGCCAAATCACTCGCTCGAATCGTCCAGAATGTTCTCCACACCAAACAACTGTAGTACATGGTGTCATGGCACATCGTCAACCATGAAAATTGTTTGGAAACATGAAATCCATAAATGGTTGGAAATGGTCTCCATGTAGGCGACCATAACTACACTCCTGGAAATTGAAATAAGAACACGGTGAATTCATTGTCCCAGGAAGGGGAAACTTTATTGACACATTCCTGGGGTCAGATACATCACATGATCACACTGACAGAACCACAGGCACATAGACACAGGCAACAGAGCATGCACAATGTCGGCACTAGTACAGTGTATATCCACCTTTCGCAGCAATGCAGGCTGCTATTCTCCCATGGAGACGATCGTAGAGATGCTGGATGTAGTCCTGTGGAACGGCTTGCCATGCCATTTCCACCTGGCGCCTCAGTTGGACCAGCGTTCGTGCTGGACGTGCAGACCGCGTGAGACGACGCTTCATCCAGTCCCAAACATGCTCAATGGGGGACAGATCCGGAGATCTTGCTGGCCAGGGTAGTTGACTTACACCTTCTAGAGCACGTTGGGTGGCACGGGATACAAATGGTTCAAATGGCTCTGAGCACTATGGGACTCAACTGCTGTGGTCATCAGTCCCCTAGAACTTAGAACTAATTAAACCTAACTAACCTAAGGACATCACACACATCCATGCCCGAGGCAGGATTCGAACCTGCGACCGTAGCAGCAGCGCGGCTCCGGACTGGAGCGCCCAGAACCGCACGACCACCGCGGCCGGCACGGGATACATGCGGACGTGCATTGTCCTGTTGGAACAGCAAGTTCCCTTGCCGGTCTAGGAATGGTAGAACGATGGGTTCGATGACGGTTTGGATGTACCGTGCACTATTCAGTGTCCCCTCGACGATCACCAGTGGTGTACGGCCAGTGTAGGAGATCGCTCCCCACACCATGATGCCGGGTGTTGGCCCTGTGTGCCTCGGTCGTATGCAGTCCTGATTGTGGCGCTCACCTGCACGGCGCCAAACACGCATACGACCATCATTGGCACCAAGGCAGAAGCGACTCTCATCGCTGAAGACGACACGTCTCCATTCGTCCCTCCATTCACGCCTGTCGCAACACCACTGGAGGCGGGCTGCACGATGTTGGGGCGTGAGCGGAAGACGGCCTAACGGTGTGCGGGACCGTAGCCCAGCTTCATGGAGACGGTTGCGAATGGTCCTCGCCGATACCCCAGGAGCAACAGTGTCCCTAATTTGCTGGGAAGTGGCGGTGCGGTCCCCTATGGCACTGTGTAGGATCCTACGGTCTTGGCGTGCATCCGTGCGTCGCTGCGGTCCGGTCCCAGGTCGACGGGCACGTGCACCTTCCGCCGACCACTGGCGACAACATCGATGTACTGTGGAGACCTCACGCCCCACGTGTTGAGCAATTCGGCGGTACGTCCACCCGGCCTCCCGCATGCCCACTATACGCCCTCGCTCAAAGTCCGTCAACTGCACATACGGTTCACGTCCACGCTGTCGCGGCATGCTACCAGTGTTAAAGACTGCGATGGAGCTCCGTATGCCACGGCAAACTGGCTGACACTGACGGCGGCGGTGCACAAATGCTGCGCAGCTAGCGCCATTCGACGGGCAACACCGCGGTTCCTGGTGTGTCCGCTGTGCCGTGCGTGTGATCATTGCTTGTACAGCCCTCTCGCAGTGTCCGGAGCAAGTATGGTGGGTCTGACACACCGGTGTCAATGTGTTCTTTTTTCCATTTCCAGGAGTGTATTTCCAGTCAATAATCGGTTCAGTTAGACCAGAGGATCCAATCCATTCCAAGTAAACACAACCAACACCAGCTTTCACAGTGCCCTGTTCACAACTTGGGCCCATGGCTTCGTGGGGTGTGCTTCACACTCGAACCCTACCATCAGCGCCTATCAACTAAAATCGGGACTCATCTGACCAGACCACGGTTTTCCAGTGGTCTATGATCCAACTGATACGATACGATCACAGCCTAGAAGACGCAGAGCAGGCGATGTCGTGGTTTAGCAAATGCACTCGCGTCTGTCGTCTGCTGTCATAGTCCAGTAACACCAAATTTCGCCGCACTGTCTTAATGGATATGTTCGTCGTACGTCCCACACAGATTTTTGCTGTTGTTTCACGCAGTGCTGCTTGTCTGTTTTGTCTGTTAGCACTGATAACTCTACGCGAGACCAAGCGAGGTGGCGCAGTGGTTAGCACACTGGGCTCGCATTCGGGAGAACGAAGGTTCAATCCCGCGTCCGGGCATTCTGATTTAGGTTTCCCGTGATTTCCCTAAGTCGCTCCAGGCAAATGCCGGGATGGTTCCTTTGAAAGGGCACGGCCGACTTCCTTCCCCGTCCTTCCCTAATCCGATGAGACCGATGATCTCGCTGTTTGAGCAGATGCGCAAAACTATAGACCTATCTCTCTGACGTCGATCTGTTGTAGAATTTTAGAACATGTCTTTTGCTCGAGTATCATGTCGTTTTTGGAAACTCAGAATCTACTATGTAGGAATCAACATGGCGGGTAACAGGTTGAGATTCATTGGGAGAGTCCTTAGAAAATGTAGTCCATCAACAAAGGAGGTGGCTTACAAAACACTCGTTCGACCTATACTTGAGTATTGCTCATCAGTGTGGGATCCGTACCAGATCGGGTTGACGGAGGAGATAGAGAAGATCCAAAGAAGAGCGGCGCGTTTCGTCACAGGGTTATTTGGTAACCGTGATAGCGTTACGGAGATGTTTAACAAACTCAAGTGGCAGACTCTGCAAGAGAGGCGCTCTGCATCGCGGTGTATCTTGCTGGCCAAGTTTCGAGACGGTGGGTTTCTGGATGAGGTATCGAATATATTGCTTCCCCCTACTTATACCTCCCGAGGAGACCACGAGTGTAAAATTAGAGAGATTGGAGCGCGCACGGAGGCTTTCCGGCAGTCGTTCTTCCCGCGAACCATACGCGACTGGAACAGGAAAGGGAGATAATGACAGTGGCACGTAAAGTGCCCTCCGCCACACACCGTTGGGTGGCTTGCGGAGTATAAATGTAGATGTAGATGTACATCTCTTCCCCCAAATCAGTCAAGTCCAGTCAGTCATATCTAGACGTATCAGGTGTCCCACATCACTCCAACTGCACACGCCCCACGCCATTACAGAGCCTCCATCAGCTTGCACAGTCCCCTGTTGACATGCAGGGTCCACGGATTCGTGAGGTTATCTCCATACCCGTACACGTCCATCCGCTCGATACAATTTGAAATGTGCGCGCGACAGCGCGCGCGCGCGCGCCTGTGTGTGTGTGTGTGTGTGTGTGTGTGTGTATTAATGCAGATGAGTAGGGAAACAATCCAATATACAGAATTAGTTGTGTGCTGCCTGACAAATTAGTTGTGTGCTGCCTGACAGTCACGTCGATTAAATGTATTGGCATAATGTTGCAAGGCGACATGAAATGAAAGGAAATGAACGCGCCAGGTTGGTAGTAGCAAAGGGAAATGCTCGACTTCGTTTTATTTGGAGAATTTTGGGGAAGTGTAGTTCATCCATAATGAAGACAGCCTATAGAATTGTACGGAGACCCATTCTTCAGTACAGTCGGAGTGTTTGGCATCCCCACCACGTCTGTTAAAGGAAGACATCGAAGCAATATGGAGCCCTGTTTGTACATTTGTTGCTGGTACGTTCGATCAGCACGCAAGTATTACGGAGATGCTTCGGAAACTCAGATGAGCATCCCTGGATGGAAGATGACGCTCTTTTCACAAAGGTGCTGCTGCGAAAATTTAGAGAACCGGCATTTGAGAAGGACCACGGAGCAGGTGTCGACAAATGTGAAAATTACCGAACTATCTGTTTAATAAGTCACGGCTGCAAAATACTAACCCGAATTCTTTACAGACGAATGGAAAAACTGGTAGAAGCCGACCTCGGGGAAGATCTGGATTGCGTAGAAATGTTGGAACACGTGAGGCAATACTGACTTTCGACTTATCTTAGAAGAAAGATTAAGGAAAGGCAAACCTACGTTCTATCATTTGTAGACAGGGGTAAAGTACAGGGAGCGAAAGGCTATTTACAATTTGTACAGAAACCAGATGGCAGTTATAACAGTCGAGGGGTATGAAACGGAAGCAGTGGTTGGAAAGGGAGTGAGACAGGGTTGTAGCCTATCCCCGATGTTATTCAATCTGTATATTGAGCAAGCAGTAAAGGAAACAAAAGAAAAATTTGGTGTAGCAATTAAAATCCATGGCGAAGAAATAAAAACTTTGAGGTTCGCCGATGACACTGTAATTCTGTCAGAGACAGCAAAGGACTTGGAAGAGCAGTTGAACGGAATTGACAGTGTCTCGAAAGGAGGATATAAGATGAACATCAACAAAAGCAAAACGAGGATAATGGAATGTCGTCGAATTAACTCAGATGAAGCTGAGGGAATTAGATTAAGAAAGGACACACTTAAACTAGTAGATGAGTTATGCTATTTGGGGAGCAAAATAACAGCTGATGGTCGAAGTAGAGAGGATATAAAATGTAGACTGGCAATGGCAAGGAAAGCGTTTTCTGAAGAAAAGAAATTTGTAAACACGGAGTACAGATTTAAGTGTCAGGAAGTCGTTTCTGAAAGTATATGTATGGAGTGTAACCATGTATGGAAGTGAAACATGGACGATAAATAGTTTGGACAAGATGAGAATAAAAGCTTTCGAAATGTGATGCTACAGAAGAATGCTGAAGATTAGATGGGTACATCACATGACTAATAATGAGGTATTGAATAGAATTGGGGAGAAGAGGAGTTTGTGGCACAACTTGACAAGAAGAAGGGATCGGTTGGTAGGACATGTTTTTAGGCATCAGGGGATCACAAATTTAGCATTGGAGGGCAGCGTGGAGGGTAAAAATCGTAGAGGGAGACCAAGAGATGAATACACTAAGCAGATTCAGAAGGATGTAGGTTGTAGTAAGTACTGGGAGATGAAGAAGCTTGCACAGGATAGAGTAGCACGGAGAGCTGCATCAAACCAGTCTGAGGACTGAAGACCACATCCAAACCAACAACGGAGCGATTCTACTGCCATAAACATACATTTCGCATAATGACCACGAAGAAAGACGCGAGAAATTAGAACTCGTGCGTAAGCTTTTAGACGTTTTTGCTTCGCTCTGTTTTTGAATGGAAAAGGAAAGGAAATGGCTGAAAGTGGTACGTGATACCCTGTGCCATGTACCGCAGGGTGTCTTGTGTACGTATGTAGGTGTAGGTGCAGAAGTGCACAGCAGACATCTGTCAAAACGCATGCGATTTTGGCACGGACGGCCAAACGGAAACAACCACTGCAAACACGCGAGACTCAAACTGCACAGGCACTGCAGTCGATTCACTTTGCGCGAGTAAATGACTGAGACGAAGAACTCGTGTAAAGGCCGCTTAATGCCTATCCGCCCGCCGCCGCTATGGCTCGGTCGTTGTTGCGTCTGTTGGCAGCGAACAGCTAGTCTACTCGTCACGTCACGGGGAGCGCCGTTCCTTTGTTCTGTTCCACCGGGTCACGGCCGACACCAAGGCTGGGCGTGCTGGCGCGGAAAAGTGACCACCTCATCTCATCCCAGTTGTCTGTAACTGCCTCTATTTATATACGAGGGTCACTTCAAAAGAAGTGCATATTATTTTTTTTTAAAATCCATCTTTTATTCTACATGTTTGAAAGTTTTACAGTGTATAGGTACATCCTTTAGGAACAATATTTTCATTTCTCCACATAATTTCCATCCATCTCAACTTCCTTACGCCATCTTCGACCAGCGCCTGTATACTCGCACGGCAAAATTCTGGACCAACCTGTTGGAGCCACTGTTTGGCAGCGTGCACAAGGGAGTCATCATCTTCAAATCTTGCTCCACGAAGAGTCTTTCAGTTTCCCAAAGAGTCAATAGTCGTCTGGAGCCAGGTCAGGACTGAAAGGCGGGGGTTTCAATATTGTCCATCCGAGTTTTGTGGTCGCTTCCATGGTTTTTTGAGCGGGCATGTGGCCGTGCATTGTCGTGCAATAGCGAAACATCCTGCTTTTGCCGATGTTGACGAACACGACTCAGTCGAGCTTGAAGTTTCTTCAGTGTCGTCACACATGCATCAGAATTTATGGTGGTTCCACTTGGCATGATGTCCTCAAGTAAGAGTCCTTTGAAATCGAAAATCACCGTAGCCATAACTTTTCCAGCAGAAGGTGTGGTTTTGAATTATTTTTTCTTGAGTGAACTTGTATGATGCCACTCCATTGATTGCCTCTTCGTCTCTGGTGAAAAATGATGGAGCCATGTTTCATCATCTGTCACAATTCTTCAAAGAAATTCATCTCCACCATTCTCGTACTGTTCCAAAAGTTCGCTGCATACCGTTTTTCTTGTTTCTTTGTGAGCCACTGTCAACATCCTGGGAACCCACCTGGCACCAAACCTTTTTTAACGCCAACACTTTCAGTATTCTCCAGCCACTTCCTTCCCCTATCCCAACGTAGTGTGATAATTCGTTCACTGTGATGCGTCTGTCAGCAGTCACCAATTCGTTAACTCTCTGCAAATTGTCTGGAGTGTGTGCAGTACGAGGCCTGCCACTGCGAGGACAATCCTCAATATTGCCGTGCCCACTTTCATCACGTAAACTGGTTGTCCACCGACTAACTGTACTGCGATCGACAACAGCATCTCCGTACACCTTTTTCAACCTCTTGTCGATGTTTCCCACTGTCTCGTTTTCACAGCACAGGAATTCTATGACAGCACGTTGCTTCTGACGAACGTCAAGTGTAGCATTCATCTTGAAGACATGCTGTGACGGCGCCACTCATGGGAACAGGTTGAACTAAGTTTGAAAACAAGCGGGAAGGATGTATCTACACACTGTAAAACTTTCACACATGCCGAATGAAAACTGTTTTTACAAAAATAGTGTGCATTTCTTTTGGAGTGAGCCTCGTACATGTTGCGAGGGGTACTGTGACTCCGCTCCTTTCGAAGATACACTTTGGCTGAAGAATCAGGCATAAGCCGTATTGGATTAGGTAATGACTTATCAGCATTTGAAGCTTTCAGGTGCTCTATGACCAACCAACCAAATACCAGGATGATTCGTTTGAAAGGGCACGGCCGACTTCCTTTCCCATCCATCCCTAATCCGATGGGACCGATGACCTCGCTGTTTAGTCTCCTCCCCCAAATCAACCATCCAACAAACAACCAATTTTGTCAGGATTACTGTGGTGTAGTGGGACCTGCCAGGTTAGGCGAGAGCGCTAATGCGCTGCTTCCTGGACTTGGTTAGGCGCGCCAGCCCCGGATCGAATCCGCCTGCCGGATTAACGACGAGGGCCGGTGTGCTGGCCAGCCTAGATGTGGTTTTTCGGCGGTTTTCCACATCCTTCTAGGTGAATACCGGGCTGGTACCCACGTCCTGCCTCAGTTACACGACTCACAGACATTTGAAACACATCTGCACTGGATGCAGCCAGATGGGGTACGCTGATTCCGTCCGGGTTGGGTGGGGGGGGGGGGGGGTAGCGGCAGGAAGGGCATCCAGCCACCCTTTCACATTAACATGCCAAATCCGATTTAACCACTCCGACCCCGCGCAAAATGCGGGGCAAAGGCGCAAGCGATAGAATACTGTTGTGTAGTGGGTACACAAGTGGAGTTACAAAATCGAAAGCTCTCTTATGCGTCCAGCAAACTACAAAATTTTTGTTTTCACCTCCACATTTCTGAAAACTAACACTCACAATAAAAAATGTAGAAACAGTAGAATGAAATTTTCACCCTGCAGCGGAGTGTGCGCGCTGATATGAAACTTCCTGGCATATTAAAACAGTGTGACGGTCTCAACTCGAACTCGGCACCTTTGCCTTTTGCTGGTAAGTGCACTTTCCCGCCAAAACCAAAGGTCCCGATTTCGAATCTCAGTCCAGCACACAATTTTAATCTGCCAGGAAGTTTCATATCAGTGCACACTCCGCTCCAGAGTGAAAGTTTCATTCTGGAAACATACCCCAGGCTGTGGCTAAGCCATGTCTCCGCAATATCGTTTCTTCCAGAAGTGCTAGTTCTGCAAGTTTCGCAGAAGTGCTTCTGCGAGGTTAGGAAGGTAGGAACCGAGGTACTGGTCGAAGTGCAGGTGTGAGGATGGGTGACGAGTCGTGGTTGGGTAGTTCAGTCGGTAGAGCACTTGCCCATGATAGGCAAAGGACCCGAGTTCGAGTCTCGTTCTGGCACACAGTTTCAATCCGCCGAGAAGTCTCATGCAAAAGACTGATAAATATGACAAAGAATCAGAAAGCGATGGTCTCAGTCACCTACTAAGTGAAGAAGGAAATTTACAAAATAGTTATTTTAGGAGACTTCTTTTCCAAACAAGAACATCTTCAATTAAAGTACACATTCAAATGAAATATATTCCACTACTTGTACGCTAATGTTCATGCTGATGATTTTTCTCGTTGTTCCACTTACTTTCAAGTGTAAAAGAAGATGCTTAATTTTCTGGCAGTGAATTTTAATTTTTTGCACAAATTACAACATACTTCCCACAACCAGCGAATTTATTTACTACTGAGAGAGCTTCTCCTTAAATACTTTTTTGTTACAGATACAGATATACAAATAGTCAGTATGAAGCCGGCAGATACACAGAAAGAAAAGAAATCAACGGTTTCCAAAATGTGCAATAAATGCATCACGAATAGGAGAGCCTGTTTTGTCATCGCTGGGTCATTCTGCAAACAGAGAAGTGGCAGCATAAACGCACCCAAATTCAGACTGCACACGCTACCCAGACTGTATTCATTCATTATTTGAAGATGAGAAGCAATCAGCGACGTCCATCAAATATCATACACCAATATAAACCTTTACGAAGCTTTCTATTCCCGACACATACCCATAAAATTGTGATAAGGAAACCACTTATCGCTTAATATATTTGTCGCTGTTCATATAGTAAAACTACAGCATCAGGCATAACGCTTTATATTACTGATTTTTACTTCACTCTGTTCGCAACACCTTTTGCGGACAGTCTCCACATATACCCCTACTTATACGTGGAAAATCAGATCGTTGTACGACACACAATTCAGGACGTTGTAGTGTTTTTTTTCAGTCCGAAGACTGGTTTGATGCAGTTCTCCATGCTACTCTATCCTGTGCAACGCTCGCCATCTCCAAATAACTACTGCAACTTACATCCTTCTGAATATGCTTATTGTATTCATCTCTTGGTGTACCTTTACAGTTTTGAAACACACACACACACACACACACACACACACACACACACACACACACACACACACACACACACTTCCCTCCACTATTAAACTGGTGAGTCCTTGATGACGCATGGTGTGTCCTATCAACCGATACATTCTTCTAGTCACGTTGGACCACAAATTTCCCTTCTCCACAATTTTGTTTAGTGCCCCTCATTAGTTACGTGATCGGTGCAACTAATCTTCAGCAATTTATGTAGAACTGCATTTCAAAAGCTTCTATTCTCCTCTTGTCTACACCATGTTTCAGTTACGTACACTCCATACAGATACTTTCAGGAAAGACTTCCTAAAACTTAAAATCTGTATTCGATGTTAACAAATTTCTTCTCTTCAGAAACGCTTTTCTTGACATTGCCAGTCTATACTTATATCCTATCTACTTAGACCATCATCAGTTGTTTCGCTGCCCAAATACCAATTCTCATCTGCTAGTTTAAGTGTCTCATTTCCTAATCTAATTCCCTCATCATCACCTGATTTTGTTTCAACTATCCTTGTTTTGTTGTTGGTTTTGTTCATCTTATTTCCTCCTTTCAAGACACCGTCCGTTCTGTTGAACTGCTCTTCCAAGTGCTGTGTTGCTGCTATGTGGCTGGCAAATCTCAAAATTTTTATTTCTTCTCCCTGAACTTTAATTCATTCTCCAAATTCTCCTTTGGTTTTATTGGCATTAAGCTCCAACCCTCACTCCCTTCTCAAGGACTGCTTCCCATGCATGTCCCTCGACTCAGAGAGCTGCCGTCTGGTTTCTGTGCAAGTTGTAAACAGCCTTCGCCTCTGTATTCTATTACCAAAAGGTTTCTCTAAGTCTACAAGTGCTATAAACGCAGGTTTGCTTTTCTTAACGTATCTTCTAAGATGGGGTCAGTATTGCCTCGCAAGTTCCTAGGTTTCTCCGGTACTCAAATCGACCTTACCCGAGGTCGGCTTCTACCAGTTTTGCAATTCTTCTGCAAAGAATTTTGCAACATTTCATGAGATATGATATCATAAACATTGAAATGCCAGAGAAACTAGATTTACGAAAAACGGACTCATTTTATACATGGGAGTGAGTGGGAGTTGGGTTACTGTTGTCTACTTATTGCTTTATTTTTTGAATTTGGAAGACACCGTCTAGTCATAACACAATCACGCAATATGTCTTCGCAACAAATAATTGTGATTTACCCTCCCATACTTCTCTCAGTATTGTAAAGGAATTTTCTTTATTGCTCGTTACAATTACGTGTTGCTATGAGCTACTTAGAGCTGCTACGTGCTCTGCATACCTTACACACATTTGTTTTAATCATAAGAAGTACCACTTACGACGTATGGTGTCGGATGCGTGGTTTAACCGCCATATGCTGACAGCATAAAATTTCAGCTCCCCCGCAACGAAAAATTAAGCCATTCTAGCAGCTGAGGCTAAATGGCACATTCGACAAATTCCGCAGGCGAGTGACGCCTTGTCTGGACATGTGCCAGCAGCCGAAAACCAAGAGTCGACGTCACCGCCATGTGTGCTGAAAAAAGTTACCGCAGAAGCCACGCTAACCTGTCCGTACTTTCCTGGAAGGCGAGTCACCGCGCGGCCATGCTAACGTCAACAAGCTGCTGCTACGAATGGAAACTTCGCGTGAGTCACCATCTTGAGCATCATGTCTGCCTCCCCATTTCTCTGCTCGTGATGAATATTCATCCGGGCTTCTCCTTTCCCCTCTTACAATACACTGCCGGTCATTATACGCTGAAGCGCCAAAGAAACTTATATACGCATGCGTATTCAAATACACAGATACACAAACAGGCAGAATAAGGCGCTGCGGTCGGCAACTCCTATATAACACCAGTGTCTGGCGCAGTTGTTAGATCGCTTACTGCTGCTACAATGGCAGGTTATCAAGAGTTAAGTGAGTTTGAACGTGGTGTTATAGTCGGCGCACGAGCGATGGGACACAGTACCTCCGAGGTAGTGATGAAGTGCGGATTTTCCCGTACGACCACTTCACGAGTGTTCCGTGAATATCAGGAATCCGGTAAAACATCAAATCTCCGACATCGCTGCGGCCGGAAAAAGATCCTGCAAGAGCTGGACCAATGACGACTGAAGGGGTCGTTCAACGTGACAAGTGCAACCTTTCCGCAAATTGTTGCAGATTTCATGCTGAGACATTAACAAGTGTCAACGTGAGAACAATTCAACGAAACATCATCGATATGCGCTTTCGAAGCCGAAGGCCCACTCGTCTACCCTTGATGACTGTACTAAACAAAGCTTTACGCCTCGCCTGGGCTCGTCAACATCAACATTGGACTGTTGATGACTGGAAACATGTTGCCTGATCGGACGAGTCCCGTTTCAAATTGTATCGAGCGGATGGACATTTACGGGTTTGAAGACAACTTCATGAATCCATGGACCTTGCATGTCAGCAGAGGACTGTTCAAGCTGGTGGAGGCTCAGTAATGGTGTAGAGCGTGTGCAGTTGGACTGATATGAGACCCCTGATACGTCTATATACGACTCTGACAGGTGACACCTACGTAAGCAACCTGTCTGATCACCTGCACCATTCACGTCCATTGTGCATTTCGACGGACATGAGCAATTCCAGCAGGACAATGCGACACCCCACATGCCCTGAATTGCTACAGAGTGGATCCAGGAGCACTCTTCTGAGTTTAAACACTTCCACCAAAGTCCCCAGACATGAACATTATTGAGCATAGCTAGGATGCCTTTCAACTTGCTGTCTCGTACTCTTACGGATTTATTGAAGCCCTGCAGGATTCATTGTGTCAAAAAAACTGAGCTAACAGCTACTTATTGGCAGAGCAAATAACGGAACGGCAGTAAGAGTAATGTCAGCCAGTAATAGAGAAAAATAAAAAATAATGATTAGACAATGGGGAAACGATCGAATGTTTCCGCTCTAAATAATTAGAGCCCGACCGCATCGACTGTTTTAATTCGGTTGTTCCAGTCGCTATTTTTAACGTCAATATTCTAATAAAATGTTCATTCTAGTTGTAGTTGACTTGGCGAAAACGTAGTAAGTTCGGCGCTAAGTTCGAGACCATAGTGACAAATTAAAATATATTCGCCCAACGTGGGGCTCGAACCCACGACCCTGAGATTAAGAGTCTCATGCTCTACCGACTGAGCTAGCCGGGCGCCTTGATGTGGTAACCTTACACAATATTCAAAGCAAAGTTGTTCTAGCAGAAATACGTCACACATGAGCATGACAAATTGGTGCGAACGCATACCGCATGAGCGTGATTTCGGTGCGGTGAAAATGACGAGGCCACGCGCGAAGTGATCTCATCATGCGCCACGGGTTACGCAACAGGAAAGACAGCGCGCCGCGCTCAGAGAGATGCAGCTACATACAATGGCCGGGAACTACTGAACACCGCGTGCTTAATGGGACTCCACCACGGCACAATTACAGGCTTAACTTTTTCATCAGTTTACGTAACACAAGAGTGCAAATTATGTCGTAGATAGTTTGTAGTACAGAAAACATCCTGTAGATTGTAGTAGCTGGGAGACGCTAGGATCATCTCTGAACACTTCCCTGTGACGTCACTAACCCGTGTACATGCGTAATTTTGACCTACGGCTCCCCTCTCATTATTCGTACTTTATGTACGGTATACACGCACAATATGCATCATTTGTTGGCTTCACTGATTTATCTTCCGGTAAACAACTGTTGTATTGTATATGGCATCTTCAGTACAAAAGAGATTAAACAAATGTCTATACAAATAATTATACAAATGGTTAAGATACACAAAGATTGCAGTAGTTCAAAATCAAACGCCTTTTGCATGCTGCACAACGTGTTTTTTTTTATTCAGTTTTATTCTCAGAAACCAGTTTCGCCAGGATCGCTTATAAATATTTTTACTGATTACCGGTTTTGACAGATCTGTGCTGTCATCATCAGATCATGTAATATTTTAACAGTAGTTCATAATCTTTACAAACTTGCAAGCCACATAGTGATGGAAAATGACGCAACGTCACTATGTGCCTTGCAACGTCGTAAAGTTTATGAACTTCTGTTAATATGTTACAAGAATCCATGATGACAGCACAGATCTGTCGAATCCACTAATCAATAAAAAGAAAGCGGCCCTGGCGAACCTGGTTTTTTTAGAATAGTGCCACAACTCAGATCGCTCCCAATAGTTGACACAATGTCGATCATATATAATTTTTTTATTTAACGAAATGTGCAGAATCCAAAAGGCGTTTTTCTTTTAAATTGCTCCAATTTAAATATAACTACTGCAGAAATGGCAACCACAAGGAAATTGGTGCACAAATATTTCTAGCTGGTAAACGTGGCAGAGTAATACCGAAAAAATTTGATTTCCATGTATCCGTGAAAACACCTTTGAAATTGTGAAACAGTCGTATAAAGAAATACGAGTAACGTACAAATGCTTAATTACAGCACCCAAATTGCGAATCATAATATTTAAAATAAAAATTCTGTGCAACGTTTATCTAACTCAGAATTTGATTATAAACAACAGTTCTAGTTACATGACGAATAAATAGTTGAGCAAGTGACATAAAGCTACCCCTGTGACTCGTTAATTGTAATGGGAAACTGATGTCTCACTGGAAACTGCAATCTCTTGAAGTGGAAGGATAGATCTGTCACAGTAAGGGGGATCTCTTGAACTAATGTCTAGCACAGTCGTATATTTGTGTACGTAAATTCCCACAGCGTGTGTGGATACCGTCAGCGAAATGTTTAGCGAATATGCGAGAGTCGTTCAGTAAGTAATGCCAAACATTTTTTTAAGCCATTAATATACATAGACAAACGTCCTTTTTGGTGCTTCACATTTGATGTTTGTTCTGTGCGCCGGTGGAATTTCGAACCGTTATGGCAGATGCCAGAGCCGTAGGACAGCGTCGAAATGGCCTCTACATACGACTCACGTTACAAGCAGCGTGCTGTTATTGAATTCTTGTGTGCAGAACAAGAAACCGTGATGAACATCCATAAACGTTTGTGTGCAGTGTATGGCGATGCTGCAGTTGATAGGAGTACAGTTGGGCGGTGGGTAAAGAGAGTTACAGCTTCAGGAAATGCAGAAAGAGAGCTCCATGATCAGCCACGCTCGAGTCATCATTGCCTCATCCACCCTACGGTTCGAACCTGGCACCCTCGGTCTTCCATCTCTTTGGGCCGCTTAAAGATTCTCTATGGGGACGGGAGTGTCAGTCATGCAGTGAAAACGTGGCTACGCCTACAGGACAAGAGCTTTTACCAGCAGGAAATAATGCTCTTCCACAACGTTGGCGTACGGCCATACAATGTGATTTATTTATTTATTTATTTATTTATTTATTTAACCTGGCAAGAAATGGAGACTATGTAGAAGAATAGAGCATGGACAAGGCATGTTTATGTGTACTGTCACTAAATTCTGACTCTTAGCAATAAATACGCTCTGAGAAAATAGTTAATAGCAACGTCATGCATGATACAGCAGTTTTCCCCGCATCTCACTGTTTACAACTATAACATCCACGATATATATATATATTTTTATTACGAGTGGAATGTGAACGTTTGGAAAATACCGTAACTCAATAATATTCATTCAATTAGGTAATTATTTCTTAAAAAGATGATAATTATGTAAAGCAGAGACAATACTTGTCTCACATTCTTTGTTAATCTATGTCATTCTTTTCTTTTGTTTTGTACCCTTTTGTCGTCTTCTTCTGATGTACGTCGTCGACGCAAGACGCGAATCGATTTGAGGTCTGTTGAATGAAAAACATTTAATGTAAAATTATTGTACTTTTATGGTCATTTGCTGGTAAAAAAAAACCAAATAGAGACAAATGCGTTAAAACTGTTTACGATTAATTATTGAAAAATCACTTCCTCTTTTAATTATAATTTTGTATTAATTGTTTTATCATAGCTGCAAGAAGCGCAGCCATTGTTAGTTGCGATTATATAGCAACTTCGTCTGTACTTCTAGTTGAAAATAGCATGGGTTTGTGTTAAACTAATTTGCAAAACAATTTAATAATTTTTTTATTGGAGACATCAATTTAAATTATTAATTATTTATTGAGCAAAGGAAAATCTTAACTAAAAAAGAAATCCTGTATCTTTTGTTGGCCGCCATCTTAACTTTTATCTCAGCGGCAAATTTAAATTACTTGAAGCTGCAAACAATATTCCGATGTGTAAGAAATAAATGTGCACCGGTGGTACTGAACTCTATCTATAAAAGAAAAAATTAATCGAATCAGACTGCATCTTCTAAGAACAGTGCTGATGGTATTTATTGTTGAACAAGATTTCATTGCTGATGTATGAGGCCAAAATTAAACTACGCACGAATCACGGAGAAAAATATTTCTGGTAGCATACATCAGTGTTGTGTGCGGGTGGTATTCTGTGGTTCCTCTTCAAGATCAATTTGCTAAGAATAATTAAATCTATCGAAGACCATCGAAGACAAAATTTATAAAAGCTCTGATGTACGATCTGCAATTTTAGTGATATGAACACAGCTTACAGTCAACATTATTACACTACGTCAGGTGGAATTCTTGTGCAATTTGAACAAAATAATTATCCGGGAGAAGTTGTAGTATGAGTAACGCATTATACATGTGTATAATATTGTCAGTATCATTTACAACATCAGATCAATGCAACTGCTAAATAACAGAGTGAATTCAAACCGCAGAATACCATAGAGTATCGTATCATCCATATTCATTGCATTTGTTCATGTTGATGATACACAAAAACCGCCATACGACGTTATACCACCTGAAATATGATAGCCATTTGGTTCCTACCCCCACAATGATGGCTGCCTGACAGTAAGAGATATGTGCACCAAGTTTGGTTAAAATCGTTGCTGTGGTTTACTCGGTAACTGGATGGACCTGGGTTCCGTTAACGATGACAGTACCGGTTTAAACTGAGATGGTGTCAGATAAAATGTTTGCACTATGCTATCAGTTTCACGAGATTCATTATTCGTTTACCTAAAACATACAAAATTATATCACTGTATGCAGCGCCGGCTTCAGGGTGGGGCGACCCGGGCGGTCGCCCAGGGCGCCGGGGCCCAAGGGGCGCCACGTACTAAACGCATGTAAAAAAAAAAATTACAATTTACAATCACCCATTTCGCGAAACTAAAATATTATTCAGTCTCATTCAACATACGTCACTAATCTCACGAATGCGCCATGAATTCGGGGTAGCAGAAGGGAAATCATGCTGAATGCAATCTTCGTATTGTCTGCAACCATCCATGTTTGACGCGGGCTAGCACGGGCTCTACCAAAGCGCCTCTCTTATTTGTTTCAAGAACTGCAACAAGGAAGAGCCCATGCAGCCGCACCATCTCTCGTTCACAACAGAAACTACCGGTCGCTCCAAATAAAAGAAAATACAGACTGTGAAATATACATTACATTACGCAGTATTTTTAGACAATTTCCCAAAACGTGAATGCCCAAACAATATATCACTGCTATACTGACTCTTACGGCAGCGACAGCAGCATGCTGGGCTGACGTCACAGGCTACACAAGACTCACATGGAGCGTCTTAGCGGGCTTTCAGATTATTTGGATTTCATTTCCATTTAAAAAAATAAAATACTCAAATTTACGATGGAAAAAACCATGTTATGATCATAAGATGACGCCATTAACCACTTAAGACGATTTCTAGAAAACAGTCAAATACCGTGTTGCAAAGCACTGCCAGGTTCGCTATTTATACAATAAAGGGCGCCAACTGGACGACACGCCCGGGGCACCTGGATGGCTAAGGCCGGCCCTGACTGTATGGGACATATACCAGGAAATATACACATCTAAAAAGTTTTGCATCACCGTAGTTCCCAGAACTCCTGGAATGACGTTTATGGAGACGACCATTGACCTAGTGAAGTCAAAATGTGATTCCCCCGAAGAGCCGAAACGTTTCCATTAATCGACGGTGGCATCCCGATGGTCCCGTACCCATTGCAATGGTAACTGACGATGTCGTTGGGCCAGCATGTGAACACGTAGGGATGGTCTGTTGCGGAGCTCCTTGTTCAACAACGTACGATGAACGGTGTTCTCCGTGACACTTGTGCGTGCATCAGCATTGTGCCCTTTCGGCAGAGATGCCACAGATCGCCATCTCCGCTACTTTACGGAGATGGTAAGACTCCGAACCTCACGTTCTGAGCAGAATCGTGGACGTCCAACCATTTTGCGCCTAGCGGAAGTTTCACTGTCCTATATGTTCACGACAGTAGCACATGAACAGTCTACCAGTTTCGCCGATTTCGAGTTACTCGTTCACGCTCTCTGCGTAATCATAATATGCCCTTTGTGAAAGTCCATGGATTTCCCCATTAGGAGCCCATATCTTCGCTAGGGTAGTCCCCCGTCCGTGTCGGTTTTTTTTTTTTTTTTTTTTTACCGCGTCACGGCCTCGCGACGCCGCCAAGCGGCATCCAACGTAGCGGTGGGCAGTCGTCATAATTTTTAGGCTTATGAGTGCATTTCACATAATAAGGAAAAAATTACTAACAACAATAACAAAGAAACTTCCTGTCAGGTTAAGACTGCCACGAAGTTTCGTATCAGCTGTTGTGGATTGGCAAGACAGCCAACCCACTATGACAGGAAGCCGGAAGGCACGCGTTTAAGCTCACGCAGGCTGGCGTGAGGTCTGGAACAGGACACGGATTTTAGACTTCAGAAAAAAGGAGGTAACTGGTAGAATACTTAACTTTAATCCATAATTGGTGAACATCGCTCTTGACGGTACATGTTTTACAGCATCATTAGCAACTGGTAATGGCGCCTTGCTAGGTCGTAGCAAATGACGTAGCTGAAGGCTATCCTAACTATCGTCTCGGCAAATGAGAGCGTAATTCGTCAGTGAACCATCGCTAGCAAAGTCGGCTGTACAACTGGGCCGAGTGCTAGGAAGTGTCTCTAGACCTGCCGTGTGGCGGCGCTCGGTCTGCAATCACTGATAGCGGCGACACGCGGGTCCGACGTATACTAACGGACCGCGGCCGATTTAAAGGTTACCACCTAGCAAGTGTGGTGTCTGCCGGTGACACCACATTAGCGCACACACCGCTGCAGTGTGGAAATTTCATACTGGAAACATCCCCCAGGCTGTCGCTAAGCCATGTCTCCGCCATATCTTTTTTTCCAGGAGTGCTAGTTCTGCAAAGTCTGCAGGACAGCTTCTGTGAAGTTTGGAAGGTAGGAGAAGAGGTACTGGCAGAACTGAAGCTGAGGGGAAGGGTCGTGAGTCGTGCTTGGGTAGCTCAGTTGGCAGCCGGCACGGTAGCTCAACCTGAACGGGTGTCATCGGACGTCCGCCCTCAACAAATTCAACGAACAATATAGAACAAAATGAGAAAAAAAAAATGGTAGAGCACGTGCCCACCAAAGGCAAAGGTCCCGAGTTCGAGTCTCGGTCCGATACATAGTTTTAATCTGCAAGGAAGTTTCATATCAGCGCACACTCCGCTGCAGAGTGAAAATCTCATTCTGGGAACAATAACAAAATTTATACAAAGTGAGTCAGCTGCCCCAACCTATAGGTTTTAGGCAACCCGCAATGCCTTCAAAAACCACATACGAGATTTTCATATTGTCTCGCTCGCTACGCGCAGACCGTTAGTCCTACAGAAAAAATTATCAGGGCCTTTTTGTAGGAAATTTAGTGTAGTTCAATTCTGTACTGGGATACACATTCGCTGGGATTCTCGAGTTATTCAAGAAAAATGCGTTTGAAAGTCACTTTGTGACGTTGTTCTTGCATAATTCGAAAATATCTGTTCATTATATGACCTGTCATTGTAAACTACGAGTGTTTCGTTACACTATCGTGGTCATTTGGTGGTAGCTTCTTTTCTGCCTTTGTTTTGTACGTGTGATAATTTTCTATTAAAGTCATGAGTCGTCTTTTATTTTTTATCCGAACGAATTTCGTGTCTTTGTCTCTTGTAATGAAAAAAATAACATAACTACAGCGCGCTGTTTACACTGTTCGATCACACACTGAAGAACCAAAGGAACTGGCACACCTGCCTAATATCGTGTAGGGCCCCCGCGAGCACGCAGAAGTGCCGCAACACGACGTGGCTTGGACTCGACTAATGTCTGAAGTAGCGCTGGAGGGAACTGACACCATGAATCCTGCAGGGCTGTCTATAAATCCGTAAGAGTACGAGGGGCTCGAGATCTCCTCTGAACAGCACGTTGCAAGACATCTCAGGTATGCTCAATAATGTTCGTGACTGGGGAGTCCGGTGGTCCGCGGAAGTGTTTAAACTGAGATGAGTGCTCCTGGAGCCACTATGTAGCAATTATGAATGTGTGGGGTGTCGCATTGTCCTGCTGGAATTGCTCATGTCCGTCAGAATGCACAATGGACATGAATGGATGCAGGTGATCAGACAGGATGCTTACGTACGTGTCACCTGTCAGAGTCGTATCTAGACGTATAAGGGGTCCCATATCACTCCAACTGTACACGCCAAACACCATTACAGAACCTCCACCAGGTTCTGCAGTCCTCTCCTACATTACATTTCCTACAAAAAGGTCCTGTTCATTTTTGCTGTAGGACTGACACTTTGTGCGTGTGAAAATTTTGTGTGTGGTATTTGAAGGTGGTGTCGGTTGCATAAAACGATATGTAGGGGAAGCTGAAACACCCTAGATGTCTGAGTCGTTAGAACGTACTATAAACACGTTGCTGACGTCTTCAGTCTGGTAACTGGTTTCATGCAACTCTCTACGCTACTCTATCCTACGCAAGTCTCTTCACCTCTGCGTAACTACTGCAACCTACTTTCATCTGAACCTGCTAAACTGTATTCGTCTGTCTTCCTCTAAGATTTTTAGTTCTCCCCCTGACACACACACACTGCTCTCCATTATTAACAAATTCCTGATGTCCCTAGGTATGTTCTATTAATTGATCCTTTCTTTTCTCCCATTCTCCCCAGTTCAATTCAGTCGAAAGAGTCTCATTTAGTCAATGCAATTTTGTCATATGATGACATGGCTGGAGACTGTGGCTGTTATTTGAAGAAAAATGTTGATGGTATTGAGACATCAACCAACCATAAATTTATTTTAAGTTCCTTTATTCAAAAGGCACTGTTACCGGTTTCGAATCATTACAATTCATCGTCAGACGGCTATCATGCTTTCATCAGGACATGTTCTAATGAAAGCATGTTATCGGTTTCGAATCACTACAATCCATCGTAGACTGCTTTCATGCTTCCGTTAAAACATGTTCTAATGAAAGCATGAAAGCCGTCTGATGATGAATTGTAATGATTCGAAATCGGTGGCGGTACCTTTTGAATAAAGGAACTTAAAATAAATTTGTGGCTGGTCGCTGTCTCAACACCAACAACATTAGTCTCTTTAACTATTTTCTATACGTTACCTTCAACATTTTTCCATAGCAAAACATTTGAAAAGCTTCTATCCCTGTCTGAATTGCTTATTGTACGGTACACACTTCACGTCCGTAGAAGACTACACTCCAGATGATTACCTTCAGTTAAGACTTCGTAACACTGCACTCCAAATAATATTCCATGGCAACAAATTACTCTGTTTCTAAAATGATTTCCTTGCTATTGACAAGTCTGCATTTTACATCCTCTTTACTTCCGCCATCATCAGTTATTTTGCTGCCCAAGTAGCACAAATTGTCGTCCAATGTTAGTGCCCCATTTCCTACTCTTAATTCCCTCAATACCGCCTGATTTAGTTCCCACTACATCCCATTACTATTGTCTTATTTTTGTAGACGTTATCCTTACAACGAGACACCATCCATTCCTTTAAACTGCTCAGATCACGCAACTGCGCGGGATTACCCGAGCGGTCTGGGGCGCTGCAGTTATGGACTGTGCGGCTGGTCCCAGCGGAGTTTCGAGTCCTCCCTCGGGCATGGGTGTGTGTGTTTGTTCTTAGGATAATTTAGGTTAAGTAGTGTGTAAGCTTAGGGACTGATGACCTTAGCAGTTAAGTCCCATAAGATTTCACACACATTTGAATATTTTTGAAGTCACGCAGTAGTGTCTCACCACTACCCTTGTTAGCAAAGAGGATGTAATTAACTGTCAAACCCATTACCAGAGTATGGGATACAGACTTACGTCGTCTCTCCTCCTGCTCGCTTCCTCGTTGGAGGAAACTTACTCCGACCAGACAAACACACACACACACGCACACACACACACACACACACATCGCAAGCGTCAAGAAGGCTTCAAATCCGCGTGCCACATCCCAGATAAACATGCCACAAAACAAATGAACAACACACGGCCACAACAGCACGTAATGGTGGGAAAAACACGGTACTAGGCGAACAAATCACAGAAAATGCATGTGAAACGACAAGAGCAAAAGGAATAAGCGTGTTACCTCGACACAAAGGAGAAAATACTAGAACATCAAAAACTGTTAAGTAACACCGCAAACAAAACTGTACGTAGTACAGGTTGACTCTTACAGAGAGGACAACAGCAAGCAGTCACTTTTTACAATGCTACTTAGTTATTTAAATAGCGCAGTTACTGGTTTCGAGCTGAAAGGTTCATCTCCAGATCGCTAATTCACGTTACGATGCATTTTACATTAGCTTTCGCTTTTTGATTTCCCAAGTGATTAGATTTCAAAATGTTCAAATGGCTCTAAACACTAAGGGACTTAACATCTGAGGTCATCAGTCCCCTAGACTTAGAACTACTTAAACCTAAGGACATTACACACATCCATGCCCGAGGCAGGATTAGAACCTGCGACCGCAGCAGCAGCGCGGTTCCGCACTAAAGAGCCTAGAACCGCTCGGCCACAGCGGCCGGCTGATGAAATTTCCTTGGGATGGTGGTGTCCTACAACCAAAACAAGATGTGACACAATGTCTTTTTAGCTGTGTAATTGTGTCTCTCAACGATTTTGGACGATGTAAACAAATTATTCTATACATAGTGATTCTCAATCGGACATGGATAATAAACAGAAAAATAAAATAACATTTTGCTGTTTGCAGATGACAAGCTGAAGATTGCAATGTAGATCTAAAGCTACTAGCATAAACATCCAGTAGCTTCATGTGAGCTTTGTAAACAAACGCACACATCCAAAGCAAACAACGTCCATCACCTTGTCAGATCTAGCGTCAAACAAAAATTCTCTCAACCGTGTCAAATATGTTTGACAAACACGTCAAATAGCGTTCCACGTTGTGAAATATTTCGAACAACTTGTAAAGTTTGACAAACTGTGTGATCGTTAACAAGCGCCTTGCGGCCGGTGCGGAAGGACGCCGTCAACGGCGGTGGGACTTCCGTACACAGAGGGAAGAGGCGGACGTCTGGCAACGGTGGCGCACGGGCGCTCGAGGTCAGAGAAGCGGGCGGCCGCTTGCAAACTTGGCAGAGGGGGCCGCACTGTGCGACGTAGGGGCGCGAGTCGGCGCGACGCAATACGGGCGCTGGCAGAAGGCATGCGGGCCGCGGGCGTGCGCCAGCCCGCCAACGCATTCCGTGACGCACCCTGCCTCCTAATACGTCACTACCGAGCGCGTCGTGCAATGTACGCTTACTCCGCTGCCGTTAGAAGGTGGTTCGAGAATTCGTAAAAAAAGAAAGTACAATATGTTTATACAGGGTGATTCAAAAAGAATACCACAACTTTAAAAATGTGTATTTAATGAAAGAAACATAATATAACCTTCTGTTATACATCATTACAAAGAGTATTTAAAAAGGTTTTTTTTTCACTCAAAAACAAGTTCAGAGATGTTCAATATGGCCCCCTCCAGACACTCGAGCAATATCAACCCGATACTCCAACTCGTTCCACACTCTCTGTAGCATATCAGGCGTAACGGTTTGGATAGCTGCTGTTATTTCTCGTTTCAAATCATCAATGGTGGCTGGGAGAGGTGGCCGAAACACCATATCCTTAACATACCCCCATAAGAAAAAATCGCAGGGGGTAAGATCTGAGCTTCTTGGAGGCCAGTGATGAAGTGCTCTGTCACGGGCTGCCTGGCGGCCGATCCATCGCCTCGGGTAGTTGACGTTCAGGTAGTTATGGACAGATAAGGTTTCATAACCAACCTTTTTCGTAGGACTCTCCATACAGTTGATTGTGGAATTTGCAGCTCTCTGATAGCTCTGCGAGTCGATTTTCCCGGGCTGCGAACAAATGCTTGCTGGATGCGTGCTACATTTTCATCACTCGTTCTCGGCCGTCCAGAACTTTTCCCTTTGCACAAACACCCATTCTCTGTAAACTGTTTATACCAACGTTTAATACACCACCTATCAGGAGGTTTAACACCATACTTCGTTCGAAATGCACGCTGAACAACTGTCGTCGATTCACTTCTGCCGTACTCAATAACACAAAAAGCTTTCTGTTGAGCGGTCGCCATCTTAGCATCAACTGACGCTGACGCCTAGTCAACGGCGCCTCACGCGAACAAATGTGCAACTAAATGAAACTTTATAGCTCCCTTAATTCGCCGACAGATAGTGCAGAGCTCTGCCTTTTGTCGTTGCAGAGTTTTAAATTCCTAAAGTTGTGGTATTCTTTTTGAATCACCCTGTATTAGAACAAATAAGCCCTCGGTCACAAATATTAAGTCAAATTGACCAGGTTTCGACGCTACTATGAGCGTCGTCTTCAGAATTTAACGGTTCTAAAACATATTAAGCATATAATACATTAATAAAATTAAAGTTTGTACTGACTGGAAAAGATGCAGTACTTACAAGTCACATATTAAAAAAGATCTAAACCGGAAAGGCGACGTCATGAATAGTTGTGAGATGGCGAGCCGCTAAGGGCTGCTCGTACTGTGAACAAAGGTTGCAACCCTTGTTCACAGTACGAGCAGCCCTTAGCGGCTCGCCATCTAACAACTACTCATGACACACTTGGTCCAGGGATCCCCCAGCTTTTTCATCCGATCGGGAAAACGGTTTCTTTCAAACTCTGCAATGTACTCGTTGACTGCAACTTATCACTGCCTCATTTGATGTGAAGTTCTTCCAGCAAGCCAAAGTCTGAAGTCAGAGAATAGGAGGAAGTCACTTGGGTTCAAAATGGTTCAAATGGCTCTGAGCACTATGGGACTTAACATCTGTGGTCATCAGTCCCCTAGATCTTAGAACTACTTAAACCTAACTAACCTAAGGACATCACACAAGATGGCGCTTCAGTATGCACTACTGGCCATTAAAATTGCTACACCTAGAAGAAATGCAGATGATAAACGGGTATTCATTGGACAAATATATTATACTAGAACTTCCATGTGATTACATTTTCACGCAATTTGGGTGCATAGATCCTGAGAAATCAGTACCCAGAACAACCACCTCTGGCCGTTATAACGGCCCTGATACGCCTGGGCATTGAGTCAAACAGAGCTTGCATGGCGTGTACAGGTACAGCTGCCCATGCAGCTTCAACACGATACCACAGTTGATCAAGAGTAGTGACTGGCGTATTGTGGCGAGCCAGTTGCTCGGCCACCAATGACCATACGTTTTGAATTGGTGAGAGATCTGGAGAATGTGCTGGCCAGGGCAGCAGTCGAACATTTTCTGTATCCACAACACAAAGACCCGTACAGGACTTGCAAAATGCGGTCGTGCATTATCCTGCCGAAATGCAGGGTTTCGCAGGGATCGAATGAAGGGTAGAGCCACGGGTCGTAACACATGTAAAATGTAACGTCCACTGTTCAAAGTGCCGTCAACGCGAACAAGAGGTGACCGAGACGTGTAACCAATGGCACCCCATAGCATCACGCTGGGTGATACGCCAGTATGGCGATGACGAATACCCGCTCCCAATGTGCGTTCACCGCGATGTCGCCAAACACGGATGCGAACATCATGATGCTGTAAACAGAACCTGGATTCATCCGAAAAAATGACGTTTTGCCATTCGTGCACCCAGGTTCGTCGTCGAGTACACCACCGCAGGCGGCCCTGTCTGTGATGCAGCGTCAAGGGTAACCGCAGCCATGGTCTCCGAGCTGATAGTCCATGCTGCTGCAAACGTCGCCGAACTGTTCGTGCAGATGGTTGTTGTCTTGCAAACGTCCCATCTGTTGACTCAGGGATCGAGATGTGGCTGCTCGATCCGTTACAGCCATGCAGATAAGATGCCTGTCATTTCGACTGCTAGTGATACGAGGCCGTTGGGATCCAGCACGGTGTTCCGTATTACTCTCCTGAACCCACCGATTCCATATTCTGCTAATAGTCATTGGATCTCGACCAACGCTAGCAGCAATGTCGCGATGCGATAAACCACAATCGAGATAGGCTACAATACGACCTTTATCAATGTCGGAATCGTGATGATACGCACTTCTCCTCATTAGACGAGGCATCACAACAACGTTTCACCAGGCAACGTCGGTCGACTGCTGTTTGTGTATGAGAAATCGGTTGGAAACTTTCCTCATGTCAGCACGTTGTAGGTGTCGCCACCGGCGCCAACCTTGTGTGAATGCTCTGAAAAGCTAATCATTTGCATATCTCAGCATCTTCTTCCTGTCGGTTAAATTTCGCGTCTGTAGCACGTCATCTTCGTGGTGTAGCAATTTTAATGTCCAGTAGTGTATTTTGTTTGCGTCTGAGCGGGGTGTGTGTTACACGTCAACCTCCCCTCTACCTTTTTCAATCGCGTCTATGTAGCTGGTGGAATGTAGGGCGCTGTCTGCATCCGAGAAGTGCGCCGCTGTCTGTGAGACTCGGCATCCCGCGGCCGCCAGAGGCTGCTGGCTGTTCCCAGAAGTCTGCAAGCCCGCGCCCGCCGTGACCTCGTGCGCCAGCGGTCCGACTGCGTCACAAGCCTTTCATCCTCCCGCCCGGTTCCTCCTCGCTTCTCGCGCCGGTGAGGGGCAGCCGGAATCGCATCTGGCCTTCACTCCGCGCGACGCAGCGACCCTAATTCACTCAGCTCGCCTGCCTCGCGCTTAACATCCGATCCCTTACATCACTTGCCAAATTACACTGTAGGCCATTTAAATAGCAACTCCACGAAGGATACCAAAACAAGAACTTCTATATACTTTAATGTCGTGGGAACAAGATACATCTACAAGACTACGCTGCAATTCAGACTAAAGTGGCCGGGAGTGGGTTCTTCGAACGACCTGTAAAATGAGATGATGAAGGTCATGGAACAGCGATATGCACATATACAGATGGCGATAGTACCGCGTACAGTGAGAGGTGGCATAAGCCCTCTATCATATTTCTATCTTACTCTGAGTAATTCGATTTTCCTATCTAATTGCATGCCGTGAAAAGTTGTTCTTCCTTCACACGCTATTCATTCTTCTCACGCAGCGTCTCTCGTCACCCGGGGGTCCGGTGACAGGCGGGTTATGCTGATCTTGACAGGGTTAAGCCGACGGTTGTGAGTGAGTCGAGTGGATGCTTTCCAGACGCCGACATTGTCGTAAGAGCGGGGGCGACACGCCCACAGGGGCCTGAAGGAGCGGTTCCGCTAGAGATTCCGTTGCTTCGCAGAAACTTAGTGAAAACACTTTCTGGCGGGCTAGCAGCGAGGTTCGCAGATGACATTGTAATTCTGTCAGAGACAGCAAAGGACTTGGAAGAGCACTTGAACGGAATGGACAGTGTCTCGAAAGGAGGGTATAACATGAACATCAACAAAAGCAAAACGAGGATAATGGAATGTAGTCGAATGAAATCGGATGATGCTGAGGGAATTACATTAAGAAATGAAACACTTAAAGTAGTGAAGGAGTTTTGCTATTTGAGGAGCAAAATAACTGTTGATGGTCGAAGTAGAGAGGATATAAAATGTACACTGCCAATGGCAAGGAAAGCATTTCTGAAGAAGAGAAATTTGTTAACATCGAGTATCGATTTAAGTGTCAAGAAGTCGTTTCTGAAAGTATTTCTATGGAGTGTAGCCATGTATGGAAGTGAAACATGGACGATAAATAGTTCGGACAAGAAGGGAATAGAAGCTTTCGAAATGTGGTGCTACAGAAGAATGCTGAAGATTAGATGGGTAGATCACATAACTAATGATGAGATATTGAACAGAATAGGGGAGAATAGAAATTTGTAACACAACTTGACCAGAAGAAGGGATCGGTTGGTAGGGCATATTCTGAGGCATCAAGGGAACACCAATTTAGCATTGGAAGGCGGTGTGGAGGGTAAAAATCGTAGAGGGAGAACAAGAGATGAATACACTAAGCAGATTCAGAAGGATGTAGGCTGCAGTAAGTACTGGGAGATGAAGAAGCTTGCACAGGATAGAGTAGCATGGAGAGCTGCATCAAACCAGTCTCAGGACTGAAGACCACAACAACAGCAATCACCAGCGAAGCGTGGGAATGACTTGTGTTCCCAGGCAGTCTTGGCGGGCAAATTTCCGCGTTTTCTGCAAAATCATATCAGTGATTGGCTTCCTCAGGAGATAGCTCCGTGAAGTAGCAAAATCGGCGCAGAAATTGGCGCCAAGTATCTCCATTGGTGGAATAGTAAAACTTCGGCAATAGAGTGGAATTTTCCGCCGGTTTTCGAGTTGCTGATTGGCACGTATTAACCACGGCCACTGTCGTGAGGGTGGGAATGTTCTGTATTCGGCTTGTACGGGTGCTCTTGGTAGAGTCGAGTCTCGCTTTTCGGTCGGAGTAGGTTACAAGACTGAGCTCTCGCTGCTCTGGACAGCCTGCCTTCCATTGGCTGTCTAATATACTTTCATTTAATTGTAACTGTTTGACGAATTTGCCGAAGTTTCGACTTCAACATAACTTTCCGAGTACAGGTGGCAATTGTGTGTTCTGCGTACAAGCGGCCTATGTTGTCCGTCTCTAGCAGTTTTGGCTGAAGTTGACTGTACCGGAGTTACTGTGTGACTTCGCTTGTTAATCAATCACTGTACCGTCAGAGATTGTGTAGCGAGCCTTCTTCGTCTCCCTCAGAGGCGTATTTGTGTTGCTAGGAAGTCTTTAGACCAGGAGAATTTGTTTCGGGCTATACTCACGACATTATCATCACCACGACGGGACGTCGAAGCAACCAGCCATCGCCTCCGGTATGCCACATCGTGTCCTTGTAGTTAAGAAGACAGCTTGGTAATGTACGTCCGCAGCACCGGCAAATGAGGGAATTTTCCTAGGTGATAATCAGAGCTCAGCAGAGCGCGCCTGTTTGTCTTTTCTAACTTTGATCTGTCTTGGGTGTTCATTGTCTGAGTTCTCACTAATGTAGCAGCAATTAATGCTGGGTTGGCTGTGTGTCTCTCTTAAGACTTGAGTTGCAAGGAATTGGCTCCACATACCACTTCATCATAAATGTCACAATCTAGTTTAGGGACAACTTCACCTTCACAGCATTTATTTGAGTATCCAGTTTGATGTATTGTAAATGTTTCATGTGTTTTGTTTATTATTTTGAGTTTAGTCATAATAAATCAAATTGTTATTTTGGACAGAACTTTCATTCTGTTAATAGGTAGAGCAACCCTTTCATTTCTCACTACGTTAATGAAACTTTCCTTTATGTAATTAATTCCTATCCAATTAAATTATTGCAGGTGCCAAACTCTTTTCTACTCTACTTGCAGGGTCGATTACAGTCAGTTCGCGTTTCTTCTTAATCTATGTGCGACGGCAAAAGTCGGAGGTAGAAAAGGGGGGGGCTTAGAGCATCATTTCCATATGAAAATTCGAGAAGAATTTAGTGTTAAATAGACTGCTAGCCCCGGCACCTCGCAACAGTATGTATAAAAGGGCAATGCGTTGGTGGAGCTGTCATTTATACTCAGGTGATCCATACGGAAAGGTTTCCCGGCGTGATTACGGCCGCACGGCGGGAATTAACAGATTATGAACGCGGAATGGTAGTTGGACATAGAGGCAAGGGGATATTGTATTTGGAAAATCGTTAGGGAATTCAATATTCCGAGATCCACTGTGTCAAGAGTGAGCCGAGAATCCCAAACTTCAGGCATTACCTCTCACCATGGACAACGCTGTAGCCGACAGCCTTGACTTAACGACCGAGAGCAGCAGTGCTTGAGTACAGTTATCACTCCTAACAGGCAACAACACAGCGTGAAATAACGACAGAAATGAATATGGGACGTATGTATTCGTTAGGACACTGTGGCGAAATCTGGCGTTAATGGGCTATGACAGCAGACGACCGATGCTAGCGCCTTTGCTAACAGCACATCAGGTGCAGCACCTTCCCCGGGTTCGTGACCATATCGGTTGGACACGTCTGAAAACCGTGGAGTAGTCGGATGAGCCATGATTTCACTTGCTGAGAGCCGATGGTAGGGTGCGAGTGTGGTGCAGACCCCACGAGGACATGGACCCAAGTTGTTCAGATGGTTCTGAGCACTATGGGACTTTACATCTGAGGTCATCAGTCCCCTAGAACTTAGAACTACTTAAACCTAACTAACCTAAGGACATCACACACCCATGCCCGAGGCAGGATTCAAACCTGCGACCGTAGCGGTCGCGCGGTTCCAGACTGTAGCGCCTAGAACCGCTCGGCCACACTGGCCGGCGACCCAAGTTGTCAACAAGGCACTTTGCAAAGGGGTTGTTTGGGGAAGGAAACCAGACAGCGAGGTCATCGGTCTCATCGGATTAGGGGAGGACGGGGAAGGAAGTCGGCCGTGCCCTTTCAAAGGAACCATCCCGGCATTAGCCTGGAGCGATTTAGGGAAATCACGCAAAACCTAAATCAGGATGGCCGGACGCGGGACTGAACCGTCGTCCTCCAGAACGCGAGTCCAGGGCACTGTGCAAGCTGGTGGGGGTTCCATAATGGCGTGAACTGTGTTTGCCTGAAATGGACCAGTCCTTTGGTCCAGCCGGACCGATCATTGACTGGAAATGGTTATGTTCGGCTACTTCGAGACCATTTGCAGCTATCACAGACTTCACGATGGAATTATTATGGATGACAATGCGGCATGTCACCGGGCTACAACTGTTCACAACTGGTTCGATGAACGTTCTGGTCTATTCGAGCTAGTGATTTAACCACCCAGATCGCCCGACATGAATCCCATTAGAACATGATCTTGAAATCATTTCGTGCTTAAAATCCTGCACCGACAGTACATTCGCAATCATGGATGGCTCTAGAGGTAACATGGCTCAGTATTTCTCGAGGGAACTTCCAGCGTCATGCAATGACTGGCTGCTGCACGAGCCCGGCGAAAGCAGGTCCGACACAATAGTCAGAGATATCCCATGGCATCTGTCACCTCAATTTATTTCGTTACCGTTTCATACTCTAACGGCGCATGGGAAAATTGAGCTCTTAAATCTTTCTGTACGAAGTCTGATTTCGCTTGTTTTATTGGTTCAAATGTCTCTGAGCAGTATCGGACTTAACATCCGAGGTCATCAGTCCCCTTGACTTAGAACTACTTAAACCGTACTAACCTAAGGATATCACACACATCCATGCCCGAGGCAGGATTCGATCCTGCGACCGTAGCAGTCGCACGGTTCCGGACTAAAGCGCCTAGAACCGCTCAGCCACAGAGGCCGGCGCTTATTTTATTACAGTAGTCGTTTTTCCTTTTGTACGTGGGAGCCAACAAAATACTGTCGCATTTGGAGGAGAACGTTTTTAATTGAAATTTCGTGAAAAGATCTCGACGTAAAAAAACTCCTTTATTTTAATGACTGCGACCCCCAACTCGCTTATAGTATCGTATACATCAGGGTACATACGTGGACAAGAAAACAAATCCCGGATTTCCCGGTTAAAAATAGTTTTTTCTGGGTGAAAATGTATCTTTTTCCGGGTGAAAAGACACTATACCCCGTGTTAATTGACAACACACTTCCCCACCTATCAGTCCTTTCAATGGTAAACCGGCGCAGAACATGGCGACACTCCCAGCAAAAAACAACACGTTTTGGAAAGACCCTTAATACGCGGCAACATTTACAGTGCAGATTTTGGTATCACGAAAGGATAAATACGAGTTCACCTAAAACAGTACAGTAGTTTCCGAACACAGGACACCGACATATAATAACTGAACTACTAATTCGAAAAATATGACGCGATAAAATGTATTCTTGCTTCGCGAAATATGACTACTAGATGATATTTTTCGTCAAGTATAATACTACTCCTCAATAATTTTTTGCTGTTTTTTTTTCCGAACGTGCTTTTAAAGAAGCCTTTTGCAAGTCATGGACACGAATTTTTTTGCACTAGATTCCAAACCTGTTTTCCGTGTACTTTCGCCCAATGGTTCCATCGACTGGAGCCAACTATTATTCTCCCCACCTTCTGGAATATTACAATTTATAAGTACCTTACGTCACCAGTAGGGTTAACAAGGTTCTCTGCAAATAATTTCCAATTTCGGCTGCTATTCGTATGTATTATCACCATGGAACCACTAACTGTGCCTTTCAGCGCTGAGTCTGATCAGCGCATGCTGTTTAGTAACTATCTGCATGCGCTGCTGCTGCTGCTACTACTACTTTTATTATTATTATTATTATTATTATTATTATCAATGGGAATGTGGAAATATCACGTCCATTACCACTAGGGAGACATCTACATCTACATCTACATTTATACTCCGCAAGCCACCCAACGGTGTGTGGCGGAGGGCACTTTACGTGCCACTGTCATTATCTCCCTTTCCTGTTCCAGTCGCGTATGGTTCGCGGGAAGAACGACTGTCTGAAAGCCTCTGTGCGCGCTCTAATCTCTCTAATTTTACATTCGTGATCTCCTCGGGAGGTATAAGTAGGGGGAAGCAATATATTCGATACCTCATCCAGAAACGCACCCTCTCGAAACTTGGCGAGCAAGCTACACCGCGATGCAGAGCGCCTCTCTTGCAGAGTCTGCCACTTGAGTTTGTTAAACATCTCCGTAACGCTATCACGGTTACCAAATAACCCTGTGACGAAACGCGCCGCTCTCCTTTGGATGTTCTCTATCTCCTCCGTCAACCCGATCTGGTACGGATCCCACACTGATGAGCAATACTCAAGTATAGGTCGAACGAGTGTTTTGTAAGCCACCTCCTTTGTTGATGGACTACATTTTCTAAGGACTCTCCCAATGAACCTCAACCTGGTACCTGCCTTACCAACAATTAATTTTATATGATCATTCCACTTCAAATCGTTCCGCACGCACACTCCCAGATATTTTACAGAAGTAACTGCTACCAGTGTTTGTTCCGCTGTCATATAATCGTACAATAAAGGATCCTTGTTTCTATGTATTCTCAATACATTACATTTGTCTATGTTAAGGGTCAGTTGCCACTCCCTGCACCAAGTGCCTATCCGCTGCAGATCTTCCTGCATTTCGCTACAATTTTCTAATGCTGCAACTTCTCTGTATACTACAGCATCATCCGCGAAAAGCCGCATGGAACTTCCGACACTATCTACTAGGTCATTTATATATATTGTGAAAAGCAATGGTCCCATAACACTCCCCTGTGGCACGCCAGAGGTTACTTTAATGTCTGTAGACGTCTCTCCGTTGATAACAACATGCTGTGTTCTGTTTGCTAAAAACTCTTCAATCCAGCCACACAGCTGGTCTGATATTCCGTAGGCTCTTACTTTGTTTATCAGGCGACAGTGTGGAACTGTATCGAACGCCTTCCGGAAGTCAAGAAAAATAGCATCTACCTGGGAGCCTGTATCTAATATTTTCTGGGTCTCATGAACAAATAAAGCGAGTTGGGTTTCACACGATCGCTGTTTCCGGAATCCATGTTGATTCCTACATAGTAGATTCTGAGTTTCCAAAAACGACATGATACTCGAGCAAAACACATGTTCTAAAATTCTACAACAGATCGACGTCAGAGATATAGGTCTATAGTTTTGCGCATCTGCTCGACGACCCTTCTTGAAGACTGGGACTACCTGTGCTCTTTTCCAATCATTTGGAACCTTCTGTTCCTCCAGAGACTTGCGGTACACGGCTGTTAGAAGGGGGGCAAGTTCTGTGTACAGTGTGAATGTCGGATACACGTGGCTTACGAAACGTATATTACTGAATTATATGCAGGAATGAAATTGGCAAATAAAAATGATTACGCTTCGCCCCAGAATCGAACACTCGACGTCCTGCATTGCATCCCAAGACGCTATCTCCTGTACTAACACCACAGAACTACCGCTATTTGATGACGGAGATAGTTACTGTACATGTGATTACAATTTTGTCAGATTGCCAATTTATAATGTTCACTTACTGCAGGAAATACGCGAAGGACAAAATTTTGTGATAGGCATTTTTGACATTACTATAGTTGGAGTCATGAACGATGGCGGTCGAATTTAATCTTACTCTGCGCATCTACGTCACGCATTCTCCGACGGCCAATGCGCGTTCGGAAGTGTTATGAGCATCTGTCGTGAATGCCGTAGCTAATGCGAGCATTAAACACGATCGTAGCAAGTCGTTTGGTGAATTTATATTTCATTTGTTGCGAGTTGTCGTCACTGAGAGTAAATTATGCATAAGCAAGCGAGAGACATAATTTGCAGGACATATGGTTTTTCCAAGCGTAAAACACGGACGTACGCGTACCACCACTGCCGCTTGCAATCGCCAACAATGCAATCCCCGTCCGTGCCTCGACATACGGCCGCGCGGGATAGCCGCGCGGTCTCAGGCGCCTTGTCACGGTCCGCGCGGCTCCCCCTGTCGGAGGTTCGAGTCCTCCCTCGGGCATGGGTGTGTTGTCCTTAGCGTAAATTAGTTTAAGTTAGATTAAGTAGTGCGTAAACCGAGGGACCGATGACCTCAGCAGTTTGGTCCCACAAGAGCTTACCACCGATTTACTCGACATGCACGAACCGCCATCGTTCGTGGCTCGGACTGTAGTATGTGAGGAATCGCGTTGCGCAGCCCGAGTGTGCGAATTTTTCTTCAACCTGTGTACACTTGACAACCGTCAGCAATATTAGTAACCTGCAATTCCAGAGAAAGAGAAAATTTTAGGGTTAAAAAAGATATTTAACGATATACGAGGCGTGTTTTTGAAGTAAGTGCCGTTTTGAAATTAAAGAAAGACGTGGTTCAAATGGCTCTGAGCACTATGGGACTTAACTTCTGTGGTCATCAGTCCCCTAGAACTTAGAACTACTTAAACCTAACTAACCTAAGGACATCACACACATCCATGCCCGAGGCAGGATTCGAACCTGCGACCGTAGCAGTCGCGCGGTTCCGGACTGAGCGCCATAACCGCGAGACCACCGCGGCCGGCTAAGAAAGACGTGCTAATATATCTAAATACTTTTAGTTTTACATGAAAAAAATGGTCCAAAATGCTCTGAGCACTATGCGACTTAACTTCTGAGGTCATCAGTCGCCTAGAACTAAGAACTAATTAAACCTAACTAACCGAAGGACATCACACACATCCATGCCCGAGGCAGGATTCGAACCTGCGGCCGTAGCGGTCGCTCGGTTCCAGACTGTAGCGCCTAGAACCGCACGGCCACTCCGGCCGGCTTTTACATGAAAGCCTGTACCTTAATCTACTTTGCTACATAATTTCCGTCAATATTGAGGCACTTGTCATAATGTTGTACCAGTTTTTGAATACCCTCCTCATAGAAGTTTGCCGCCTGACTTGTTAACCACTGCATCACCATTGTTTTGACTTCGTCATCGTCTTGAAGACGCTGACCGCCCAGGTGTTTCTTCAAGTGCAGGAACAGATGGTAGTCACTGGGCGCAAGATCGGGGCTGTACGGAGGATGATCTAGAGAAAAGATATGGTAAGATCTTTGGTCTGATTCGCCACATGCGGACGGGCATTGTCTTGCAGCAAAACGATGCCCTTGCTCAACTTCCATGGGCTGTTGCTTTGATTCTGGTGTGACGTAGGCCACCAATGTTTCAACGGCCGTACCAGTTTGGCTTAAGAAATCACCACCGTCGTTGTGGAACCGCTCAAGGAAAGACAATGCACGTTTGGTTTCGTGCACATCCGTCAACATTTTCGGTACCCAACGAGCGCACAATTTTCGGTAATTCAAGTGCTCGGTCACAATGCCATACAAAAAAACTACGAGAAACATTAGGAAAGTCATCCCGCAAGAAGGAAATCGTAAAGCGTCTGTTTTCTCTCCCCTTATTGTCCACTTCCTGTACCAATCTTTCATTAACGACCGAAGGCCGCTCACTCCGTTGTTCATCATGCACATTTGTGCGGCCATGAGAGCATTTACTCACCCACTTTCTTACCATTCCATCACTCATAATGTTTTCTCCGAAAACTGCACAGATCTCACGATGAATATCGATCGCTTTTAAGCCTTTAGTACTAAGAAATCTTACAAGAGGCCGTACTTCACAGTCGGCGGGACTCACGATTATCGGAGGCATCTTAAACACTCAGTACACAACGTAAACAAGGAAGAATCAGACTGTAATGGCGTCAGTGCGTACATGAAGGTACAGGCTTTCATGTAAAAATAAAGTTATTGAGATATCTTAGCACGTCTTTTTTTAGTTTCAAAACGGTACTTACTTAAAAAAAACACACCTCGTATAAAAGATTGTCCCACTTGGGGGCCAAGACAAGGTATGAAAAATGCCACTCCTGTCTGAAGAAACTATGGTCACCCACACGGACCCCAGTAAGGAAATAAATAAGCTGCCGTTCTCTCTTATACACAACCCTCCGGACGATAAGCACTGACAAGGCACTTTCTGTCGAGTTTCGTGAGACATTCCACACTTCCGATAGCTATTTTCGTCCTCGCTGCATCACATTAGACGGCCGTTAAGGCTGAATCACACTCGATGCCACGACGATGTGACGCGGGCAGCTTTTCCCTCCCATTTGTCTGGCGGCGCACATTACGGAAACGGACGTCATCACCATGCCGTGGCTCACCTTGTCTGGGAGAAGGTTGGAGCAGCGACTGCTGTGCAGTGCCCTACGTCACGGCCTGATGCTAACTTGTTTTCGCCACTATTGTATCTGTTGCCAGTTTTTCGGCTTTTGACCACCTGAGTCACGCTATATATTCAGTCCTTGTACTTTCCACGTATCCATAACTCTCTCTTTCCATTGAATGTATTCGCAATTGCGAATATGGCCAACCGTCAGCTGCAGAATGGAATAACGGCAGTGATAATTTGTGCCGGACCGGGACTACTTTCAAGTAAAATATCTCACCTGTACGGGAATGTACACTATGTGATCAAAAGTATCCGGACACCTCCAAAAACATTCATTTTTCATATTAGGTGCATTTTGCTGCCACCTACTGCCAGCTACTCCGTATCAGCGACCTCAGTAGTCATTAGATATCGCGAGGAGCAGAATGGGGTGCTCCGCGAAACTCACGGACTTCGAACGTGGTCAGGTGATTGGGTGTCCTTGTGTCTTACGTTTGTACGCGAGATTTCTACACTCCTGAACATCCCTAGGTCCACAGTTTCCCATCTTATAGTGAAGTGGAAACGTGAAGGGACACGTACAGCACAAAAGCGTAAAGGCCGACCTCGTCTGTTGACTGACAGTGACCGCAGACAGTTGAAGAGGGTCGTAATGTGAAATAGGCAGACATGTATCCAGACCATCACACAGGAATTCCAAACTGCACCAGGATCCGCTGCAAGTACTACGACAGTTACGCGGGAGGTGAGAAAACTTGGATTTCACGGTCGAGCGGCCGCTAATAAGCCACACATCACGCCAGTAAATGTCAAACGACGCCTCGCTTGGTGCAAGGAGCGTTACCTTTGGACGATTGACCAGTGGAAATACACTCCTGGAAATTGAAATAAGAACACCGTGAATTCATTGTCCCAGGAAGGGGAAACTTTATTGACACATTCCTGGGGTCAGATACATCACATGATCACACTGACAGAACCACAGGCACATAGACACAGGCAACAGAGCATGCACAATGTCGGCACTAGTACAGTGTATATCCACCTTTCGCAGCAATGCAGGCTGCTATTCTCCCATGGAGAAGATCGTAGAGATGCTCGATGTAGTCCTGTGGAACGGCTTGCCATGCCATTTCCACCTGGCGCCTCAGTTGGACCAGCGTTCGTGCTGGACGTGCAGACCGCGTAAGACGACGCTTCATCCAGTCCCAAACATGCTCAATGGGGGACAGATCCGGAGATCTTGCTGGCCAGGGTAGTTGACTTACACCTTCTAGAGCACGTTGGGTGGCACGGGATACATGCGGACGTGCATTGTCCTGTTGGAACAGCAAGTTCCCTTGCCGGTCTAGGAATGGTAGAACGATGGGTTCGATGACGGTTTGGATGTACCGTGCACTATTCAGTGTCCCCTCGACGATCACTAGTGGTGAACGGCCAGTGTAGGAGATCGCTCCCCACACCATGATGCCGGGTGTTGGCCCTGTGTGCCTCGGTCGTATGCAGTCCTGATTGTGGCGCTCACCTGCACGGCGCCAAACACGCATACGACCATCATTGGCACCAAGGCAGAAGCGACTCTCATCGCTGAAGACGACACGTCTCCATTCGTCCCTCCATTCACGCCTGTCGCGACACCACTGGAGGCGGGCTGCACGATGTTGGGGCGTGAGCGGAAGACGGCCTAACGGTGTGCGGGACCGTAGCCCAGCTTCATGGAGACGGTTGCGAATGGTCCTCGCCGATACCCCAGGAGCAACAGTGTCCCTAATTTGCTGGGAAGTGGCGGTGCGGTCCCCTACGGCACTGCGTAGGATCCTACGGTCTTGGCGTGCATCCGTGCGTCGCTGCGGTCCGGTCCCAGGTCGACGGGCACGTGCACCTTCCGCCGACCACTGGCGACAACATCGATGTACTGTGGAGACCTCACGCCCCACGTGTTGAGCAATTCGGCGGTACGTCCACCCGGCCTCCCGCATGCCCACTATACGCCCTCGCTCAAAGTCCGTCAACTGCACATACGGTTCACATCCACGCTGTCGTGGCATGCTACCAGTGTTAAAGACTGCGATGGAGCTCCGTATGCCACGGCAAACTGGCTGACACTGACGGCGGCGGTGCACAAATGCTGCGCAGCTAGCGCCATTCGACGGCCAACACCGCGGTTCCTGGTGTGTCCGCTGTGCCGTGCGTGTGATCATTGCTTGTACAGCCCTCTCGCAGTGTCCGGAACAAGTATGGTGGGTCTGACACACCGGTGTCAATGTGTTCTTTTTTCCATTTCCAGGAGTGTATGTTGTGTGGAGTGAGGAATCATGGTACACAGTGTAGCGACCCGATGGCAGGGTGTGCGTATGGCGAATGCCGGTGAACGTCATTTGCCACTGTGTGTAGTGCCAATAGTAAAATTCGGGGCGGTGGTGTTATGGCGTGGTCGTGTTTTTCCATGGAGGGCGCTAGCACCCCTTGTTGTTTTGCTTGGCAGCACAGGCCTACATTGCTGTTTTAAGCACCTTCTTGCTTCCCACTGTTGTAGAGCAATTCGGGGATGGCGATTGCATCTTTCACCACGATTGAGCACCTTTTCATAATGCACGGCCTGTGGCAGAGTGGTTACACAACAATAACATCCCTGGAATGGACTGGCCTGCACAGAGCCCTGAACTGAATCCTTGAGATGTTTTGGAACGCCGACTTCGTGCCGGGCCTCACCGACCGACATCGATACCTCTGCTCACTGCAGCACTCCCTGAAGAATGGGCTGCTAATCCCCAAGAAACCTTCCAGCACCCGATAGAACGTATGCCTGCGAGAGTGGAAGCTGCCATCAAGGCTAAGGGTGGGCCAACACCATACTGAATTCCAGCATTACCGCGGAGGGCGCCACGAACTTTTAATTCATTTTGAGCCAGGTGTCCGGATACGTTTGATCACATAGTGTATATAATGGATGTACGAGTACAGGTTGTAGACGCATGGTTGACGACATATGGAAGTTTGGGTATGGCTGTGATATTCAAATGGTAAGGCGACCACCCGCGATAAACGGGTAATCCGGGTTCGAGTCCTGGTACGACACAAAGTTTTCACTGTTATCATTCCATTCTACAGCCGATGGTTGTCCACATTCGCAATTGTGAATACATTTAATGCATTTCATGACGCTGTAGTCGTCGCAGTGCCTGTGTGGATGCATGTCCAGAAGGACTTTGCATCGTAATTGGGAATAACACCGGCACTGAAATATCGTATCTTTCTTCCCATGTTGACTTTTCGTTCTCTGCAGATTCTTCCTGTTTTTAGAGTTCCGTGCCTCAATCATACGATCACTTTGTTCTCCGTCTGTCTGTCTTTCTGTCCGACTGTTCTGTTTCTGAGGAATGGATAGGCGTATCAAGTTAAGATTTATGTCGCATATTAAGCTCTCTTGTCCCTTCGCAGTGCAAAATTTTGATCTTCTAAGTCAGTTCAATCAAAAGATACGGCCGTTTATGTCATATGTTTTGATAATCGAAAACTCACTCATCAAAACCTATATGGTGCTACCGGTTGACCTAGAATCAAGAAAATTGGTAAGAAGCAAGGTTTCACAGTACAATAGACGAAAAAAATCCGAAAATACACACACACACACACACACACACACACACACACACACACACACACACACACACACGCCCGAGGGAGGAGTCGAACCCCGGACGGCAGGAGGAAAAAACCCGAACACTGTTAATTTGTAATTACATAACGCGAAAAAATATTTTTCGTCACTTTTCATCTGTCTGTCTGTCCCTCCGTCTGTTACAATTCCTTCTTCTCCTGAAAAGATTGCCGTATGAAGTTTAAATTGTTATCACGTCTATAGTCACTTGGCGGTGTAAAAATTTTAAGGTTGCTCGTAAACTGAATCAGAAGATAAGTTCATTTATGTAACATATTTTGATACTCGAAAACTCAATCAAAACCTATGGCGTAGTTCCCGTTGACCTAAAATAATGAAATTTTGCGAGGAGTAAGCTTTCACTGTACAATTAATGGGAAAAAAATCCGAAAACTGTTAATCTGCAATTAAATAAGATGAACTAATTTTTTTGCCCTTCTGTCTGTTAGAACTCCTTTATCTCGTGAGTAGGTTGGCGTATCAAATTCAAATTTATGCCGCATGCTAAGATCTATGGTCCTTTGACGGTGTAAAAATTTTAAGCTTCTGAGTCAATGCGATGAAGAGGTTCAGCCATTTAAGTTGCATATTTTGAAGCTCGCAGACTCACTCATCGAAACCTACAAGAAACTTTCCCTTGACCTAGAATCTTGGAATTTTGCAAGAAGCAAGGATTCGCAGTACACTTGAAAGAAAAAAAAATTAGAAAATTGTTAAATTGTAATTACGTCATACAATATTTTTTGCCACTTTGACATACATTGCACCATCCGTAAAAAGGAAATCAGAGGAATATTACCGCATGCAAACAAAAAAATGTAAGTTGTACTAAGTAGATTCAGAAGGATGAAGGTTGCAGTAGGTACTGGGAGATGAAGAAGCTTGCACAGGATAGAGTAGCATGGAGAACTGCATTAGAGCAGTGACTGGACTGAAGACCACAACACAACACAGTCACGTTTTAGTAAACAGACAAAAATATTTTGTTAAATTTTCCCTCTTTATATACACTCCTGGAAATGGAAAAAAGAACACATTGACACCGGTGTGTCAGACCCACCATACTTGCTCCGGACACTGCGAGAGGGCTGTACAAGCAATGATCACACGCACGGCACAGCGGACACACCAGGAACCGTGGTGTTGGCCGTCGAATGGCGCTAGCTGCGCAGCATTTGTGCACCGCCGCCGTCAGTGTCAGCCACTTTGCCGTGGCATACGGAGCTCCATCGCAGTCTTTAACACTGGTAGCATGCCGCGACAGCGTGGACGTGAACCGTATGTGCAGTTGACGGACTTTGAGCGAGGGCGTATAGTGGGCATGCGGGAGGCCGGGTGGACGTACCGCCGAATTGCTCAACACGTGGGGCGTGAGGTCTCCACAGTACATCGATGTTGTCGCCAGTGGTCGGCGGAAGGTGCACGTGCCCGTCGACCTGGGACCGGACCGCAGCGACGCACGGATACACGCCAAGCCCGTAGGCTCCTACGCAGTGCCGTAGGGGACCGCACCGCCACTTCCCAGCAAATTAGGGACACTGTTGCTCCTGGAGTATCGGCGAGGACCATTCGCAACCGTCTCCATGAAGCTGGGCTACGGTCCCGCACACCGTTAGGCCGTCTTCCGCTCACGCCCCAACATCGTGCAGCCCGCCTCCAGTGGTGTCGCGACAGGCGTGAATGGAGGGACGAATGGAGACGTGTCGTCTTCAGCGATGAGAGTCGCTTCTGCCTTGGTGCCAATGATGGTCGTATGCGTGTTTGGCGCCGTGCAGGTGAGCGCCACAATCAGGACTGCATACGACCGAGGCACACAGGGCCAACACCCGGCATCATGGTGTGGGGAGCGATCTCCTACACTGGCCGTACACCAATGGTGATCGTCGAGGGGACACTGAATAGTGCACGGTACATCCAAACCGTCATCGAACCCATCGTTCTACCATTCCTAGACCGGCAAGGGAACTTGCTGTTCCAACAGGACAATGCACGTCCGCATGTATCCCGTGCCACACAACGTGCTCTAGAAGGTGTAAGTCAACTACCCTGGCCAGCAAGATCTCCGGATCTGTCCCCCATTGAGCATGTTTGGGACTGGATGAAGCGTCGTCTCACGCGGTCTGCACGTCCAGCACGAACGCTGGTCCAACTGAGGCGCCAGGTGGAAATGGCATGGCAAGCCGTTCCACAGGACTACATCCAGCATCTCTACGATCGTCTCCATGGGAGAATAGCAGCCTGCATTGCTGCGAAAGGTGGATATACACTGTACTAGTGCCGACATTGTGCATGCTCTGTTGCCTGTGTCTATGTGCCTGTGGTTCTGTCAGTGTGATCATGTGATGTATCTGACCCCAGGAATGTGTCAATAAAGTTTCCCCTTCCTGGGACAATGAATTCACGGTGTTCTTATTTCAATTTCCAGGAGTGTAGGTATCCAGATGCTGGAGGAGTAAGTCATGTGTGCATAAGGTATGTATGCTTGTGTATATGAATGATGTGTATTCCTCTTTTGCTGGTGAAGGCTGTGGGCGAAAGTTTTATGCAAGTCTCTTTTAATTAGGTATGTCTGCAACTTAACGTGTCTTCTTCGCGGCCGGCCGGTGTGGCCCTGCGGTTCTAGGCGCTTCAGTCTGGAACCGCGTGACCGCCACGGTCGCGGTTTCGAATCCTGCCTCGGACATGGATGTGTATGATGTCCTTAGGTTAGTTAGGTTTAAGTAGTTCTAAGTTCTAGGCGACTGATGACCTCAGAAGTTAAGTTGCATAGTGCTCAGAGCCACTTGAACCATCTTCTTTGCGGTAGATAGCAATCTGTGTATTCCTACGTTGTCAATATACTAACTTTTTATTTTGAAACTGGTCTAAGTCAATTCTTTTGAAAACACTAAGGATCACAGACTAATTATACACTAGACTGATCACAAATTATGTGAGATCTGATTTGTTCAGAAAACACTCTCGTTGAATGATCACATTGTATTCACAGTTGTTCGTTGCCCCTGGCTGGCTGGTAACGCGTCATACGGAAGTGTAATGCTGGTAGCATAATTAGTACAGTTAAGTGAGAGCCAGACTTCCGACGCGTCGTCGAATGGGAGGATCTAGCGCGAGCCACCCGTGATGAACTCCGTCCAGTGGGAGGATGTAGTGCGAGCCACCCGTGATAAACAGCGTCCATTGGGAAGAAACCGCGTCGACCGCCGTTGGTAAACGCCGGCATGAACGTATTAACTCGCTCTCGTAACCATACAGTAATGGCTGTTTCTGCCTGTTTATGCGCGATACGTTACAATTGTTTCTGTTGAGGGTCAGTTACCGGCACAGTAGTAAAACTACCTTAGGCTCGGTAGACTGTCTTAAGTAATCGTAGCTCTGGTCTGTTAAAATCGCAACTATGGTACTGGTACGCATATAGGGTGTTACGTCATTGCGATCGCTTTGTTCGGATGTGCTATCATTGTTTTAGTATATTTGTCTACAAATTGAGTGAGGATAAATAAACGGCCACATAACCTACGGAACATTTCTGTTCTCCATAGTTATCCTCCTGTTTGCTACCTAAAAAGAAACTGTATTTATAGCGAAATAGAAATGGTCAATGTTCAAGTTTAATCAGAAAATTGTTGATTCGTAATGTGAAACATACAGATGTTGTTGTTGTTGTTGTCTTCAGTCCTGAGACTGGTTTGATGCAGCTCTCCATGCTAATCTATCCTGTGCAAGCTTCATCATCTCCCAGTACCTACTGCAACCTTCATCCTTCTGAATCTACTGAGTACAACTCACATTTTTTGTTTGCATGCGGTAATATTCCTCGAATTTCCTTTTTACGGATGGTGCAATGTATGTCAAAGTGAATCTGCTTAGTGTACTCATCTCTTCGTCTGCCTCTACGATTTTTACCCTCCACGCTGCCCTCCAATGCTACATTTGTGATCTCTTGATGCCTCAGGACATGTCCTACCAACCGATCCCTTCTTCTAGTCAAGTTGTGGCACAAACTTCTCCCCAATCCTATTCAATACCTCGTCATTAGTTACGTGATCTACCCACCTAATCTTCAACATTCTTCTGTAGCAGCACATTTCGAAAGCTTCTATTCTCTTCTTGTCCAAACTATTTATTGTCCATGTTTCACTTCCATACATGGCCACGCTCCATACAAATACTTTCAGAAACGACTTCCTGACACTTAAACCTCTACTCGATGTTAACAAATTTCTCTTCTTCAGAAACGCTTTCCTTGCCATTGCCAGTCTACATTTTATATCCTCTCTACTTCGACCATCATCAGTTATTTTGCTCCCCAAATAGCAAAACTCCTTTACTACTTGAAGTGTCTCATTTCCTAATCTAATTCCCTCAGCATCACCCGACTTAATTCGACTACATTCCATTATCCTCGTTTTGCTTTTGTTGATGTTCATCGCATACCCACCTTTCACGACACTGTCCATTCCGTTCAACTGCTCTTCCAAGTCCTTTGCTGTCTGTGACAGAATTACAATGTCATCGGCGAACCTCGAAGTTTTTATTTCTTCTCCCTGGATTTTAATTCCTACTCCGAATTTTTCTTTTGTTTCCTTTACTGCTTGCTCAATATACAGACTGAATAGCATCGAGGATAGGCTACAACCTACAACCCTGTCTTACTCCCTTCCCAATCATTGCTTCCCTTTCATGTCCCTCGACTCTTATAACTGAGCCGGCCGAAGTGGCCGTACGGTTCAAGGCGCTGCAGTCTGGAACCGCAAGACCGCTACGGTCGCAGGTTCGAATCCTGCCTCGGGCATGGATGTTTGTGATGTCCTTAGGTTAGTTAGGTTTAACTAGTTCTAAGTTCTAGGGGACTAATGACCTCTGCAGTTGAGTCCCATAGTGCTCAGAGCCATTTGAACCATCTTATAACTGCAATCTGGTTTCTGTACAAATTGTAAATAGCCTTTCGCTCCCTGTATTTTACCCCTGCCACCTTCAGAATTTGAAAGAGAGTATTCCAGTCAACATTGTCAAAAGCTTTCTCTAAGTCTACAAATGCTAGAAACGTAGGTTTGCCTTTCCTTAATCTTTCTTCTAAGATAAGTCGTAAGGTCAGTATTGCCTCACGTGTTCCAACATTTCTACGGAACCCAAACTGATCTTCACCGAGGTCGGCTTCTAGTAGTTTTTCCATTCGTCTGTAAAGAATTTGCGTTAGTATTTTACAGCCGTGGCTTATTAAACTGATAGTTCGGTAATTTTCACATTTGTCTACACCTGCTTTCTTTGGGATTGGAATTATTATATTCTTCTTGAAGTCTGAGGGTATTTCGCCTGTCTCATACATCTTGCTCACCAGATGGTAAAGTTTTGTCAGGACTGGCTCTCCCAAGGCTGTCAGCAGTTCTAGTGGAATGTTGTTTACTCCCGGGGCCTTGTTTCGACTGAGGTCTTTCAGTGCTCTGTCAAACTCTTCACGCAGTATCGTATCTCCCATTTCATCTTCATCTACATCATCTTCCATTTCCATAATATTGTCCTCAAGTACATCGCCCTTGTATAGACCCTCTATATACTCCTTCCACCTTTCTGCTTTCCCCTCTTTGCTTAGAACTGGGTTTCCATCTGAGCTCTTGATATTCATACAAGTGGCTCTCTTTTCTCCAAAGGTCTCTTTAATTTTCCTGTAGGCTGTATCCATCTTACCCTTAGCGAGATAAGCCTCTACATCCTTACATTTGTCCTCTAGCCATGCCTGCTTAGCCATTTTGCATTTCCTGTCGATCTCATTTTTGAAACGTTTGTATTCCTTTTTGCCTGCTTCATTTTTATATTTTCTCCTTTCATCAATTAAATTCAATATTTCTCCTGTTACCCAAGGATTTCTAATAGCCCTCGTCTTTTTGCCTACTTGATCCTCTGCTGCCTTCACTACTTCATCCCTCAGGGCTACCCATTCGTCTTCTACTGTATTTCTTTCCCCCATTCCTGTCAATTGTTCCCTTATGCTGTCCCTGAAACTCTGTACAACCTCTGGTTTAGTCAGTTTATCCAGGTCCCATCTCCTTAAATTCCCACCTTTTTGCAATTTCTTCAGTTTTAATCTACAGTTCATAAGCAATAGATTGTGGTCAGAGTCCACATCTGCCCCTGGAAATGTCTTACAATTTAAAACCTGGTTGCTAAATGTCTGTCTTACCATTATATAATCTATGTCATACCTTTTAGTATCTCCAGGATTCTTCCATGTATACAACCTTCTATTATGATTCTTGAACCAACATACAGATATTGCAAGAAATTTTAAAAAACGAAATATACGGATTATCATGCAGTGTTAAAAAAACGCAGTTCCTTCGAAAAAAGGCGAAGTTAAAAAATAGCATAAAAATGTATCATACATCTCTTCAACACTTCGTCGAACTGATGTAAAACAAGTTTATGGTGCTGTTAAACAACTTTCGCACTTATTAATGATAAGAGGAAACTGTTGTCTACATCTACATCCATACTCTGCAAGCAGCCTGATGGTGTGTGGCGGAGGGTAGCTTGAGTACCTCTATCTGTTCTCCCTTCTATTCCAGTCTGGTATTGTTCGTTGAAAGAAAGATTGTCGGTATGCCTCAGTGTGGGCTCTAATCTCTCTGATTATATCATCATGGTCTCTTCGCGAGATGCACGTAGGCGGGAGCAATATACTGCTTGACTCCTCGGTGAAGATATGTTCTCTAAACTTCAACAGAAGCCCGTACCGAGCTACTGAGCGTCTCTTTTGCAGAGTCTTCCACTGTACTTTATCTATCATCTTCGTAACGCTCTCGTGATTACTAAATGAACCTGCAACAAAGCGCGCTGCTCTCCGTTGGATCTTCTGTACCTCTTCTATCGACCCTATGTGCCGGCCGGTGTGGCCGTGTGGTTCTAGGCGCTTCAGTCTGGAACCGCGTGACCGCTACGGTCGCAGGTTCGAATCCTGCCTCGGACATGGATGTGTGTGATACCCTTAGGTTAGTTAGGTTTAAGTAGTTCTAAATTCTAGGGGACTGATGGCCACAGATGTTACGTCCCATAGTGCTCAGAGCCATTTGAACCATTTTGACCCTATCTGGTACGGATCCCATACCGGTGAGCAGTATTCAAGCAGTGGGCCAACAAGAGCAATGTAACCTACTTCCTTTGTTTTCGGTCTGCATTTCCTTAGGATTCTTCCAATGAATCTCAATCTGGCATCTTCTTTACCGACGGTTAATTTTATATGGTCATTCCATTTTAAATCACTCCTAATGCCTACTCCCAGATAATTTATGGAATTAAGTGCTTGCAGTTGCTCACCTGCTATATTGTAGTTAAATGATAAAGGATCTTTCTTTTTATGTATTTGCAGCACATTACGCTTGTGTACATTGAGATTCAATTGCCATTCCCTGCACCATGCGTCAATTCGTTACAGATCCTCCTGCATTTCAGTACAGTTTTCCATTGTTACAACTTCTCGATATACCGCAGCATCACCCGCAAAAGCCTCAGTGAACTTCCGCTGTTATCCACAAGGTCATTGATGTATACTGTGAATAGCAACGGTCCTACGACACTCCCCTGCGGCACAGCAGAAATCACTCTTACTTCGGTAGACTTCCCTCCATTGAGAATGACATACTGCGTTCCGTTATCTAGGAACTCTTCAATCCAATCACACAATTGGTCTGATAGTCCATATGTTCTTACATTGTTCATTAAACAACTGTGGGGAAATGTATCAAACGCCTTGCGGAAGTCAAGAAACACGGCATCTACCTGGGAACCCGTGTCTATGGCCCTCTGAGTCTTGTGGACGAATAGCTAGAGTTGGGTTTCACACTATCGTCTTTTTCGAAACCCATGCTGATTCCTACAGAGTAGATTTCTAGTCTCCAGAAAAGTCAAAATCTTTGATCATTAGGTAGAACGTTCTGTTGAGTACAAAATAACAATAACTATATAGATTTTTTTGGGTTTACCAGGTAAACTATACTTACATCAAAAGTATTATCGTGGTATGAGGGCGCAGAAGGGACGCGAGCTGCTAATTTTTGTTACTTGTAAAATGCAGTTCATATTTTGCAAGGATAAAATTCGCAATGGACTAACACTGAACTGTGTGTACTCCTAATTACGCGCAAGGAAAAAAAAATAAAAAATAAAAAAAATAAGGAGAAGTCGACGGCGCTCTGTTCCTGTCACACACTATCATTTGTGTTCCTTTCCCTACCAATGCTACAAATACTACCGCTAAACCTACAGTTTACAACGTCATTTGTGTACTGTACCCTAACTACTGAACCGCAGCTTCCTCATTTTGATACGATTTTCTAGCGTTGTGACTTCTCTGTGTACAATAGTATCATTCACGAAAAGCCTCAAGGAACTTCCCACATGCCCGGTGTCCTTATAAAAGTGACCCTCGGATGAATAAAGCTGCTGCAACCACAACAATTACTACTACTAGTACTACTACTACTGTGTGAGGTGAGAGCCTCAGTAACTCAGTTTTATTCCCGCAGCGTGTCGTGGCGGCGTGCGGTTTGCAAACAGTGCGACGCCCCGCTCTGCCCCCACCACGTTGCCGCTGCCGATGACGTCAGGGTCACCTTGGAGGTATCCGCGCGTCCATCTGGCTGGCCCCCTCCCAACAGCGTTCCGTTAAGGCAAGGCAGCTATCCGCTTCGGCTACAAAACTCTCTCTTCGCAGTCTCGGGCCGTTGCGATCCCGTCACCACCTAGCGTTAGAGCTGCACAACGTATACACTCAGTCGCAAAAGTATTCGGACAGTGGGAAGTTTCACAATGTGTACTCGACAAACACTGACTTTGAAACCCAAACATATTTATTAGCAATATATATGCGTAACAACATATATTACAAAAGAATTATTGTATTATTTCGTTTCCAAAACATAAATAACAGAAAAATTAACAACAAAAATGAAACACCCTGCTGCTACAAAAGTATTCGGACACTGTCCAATAAATGTTCATAAGTTGTCCGACGAAAATGTCAATACCTTGTGAGTCCACCTTTCATTTTCAATACCTCCTCCAATCTACTAGGCATAGTTTCCACCAGTTTTTTCGTGAAATCTGGGCCTATATTTGCCCATTCTTGGCGCTGTTTGTCTTACAAGGTCTCCTTCGTATAGATGATGTCCGCGCGGAGGGTCCGTTTCAATGTATCCCACAAATGTTCGATTGGGTTAAGGTCTGGTGATTGGGGAGGGGGTGCAATACTTTCGGGCAATTGAAGAGCAACCACATTTGTACAATATGCGCGGTATGCTTGGAATCATTATCCTGATAAAAATGAAAGTTGTTCGCAATACCTAGATGTCGTGCACTCTGCTTCAAATGTCCTCGCAGTATATTCAAATACGTTTCCTTGTTCATCGTATCATCAATGAACGCTAAATCACCCACACCATTGCCAGACACCATGATGCTCCCACCTGCAAACTTTACTGTTGGTTTGAGGTTGGTTTGAGGTTCCTGGGATTCAGCTCTCCATTGGTCTTTCGCCACACGTTTGCCTTTCCGTCGCTTTGCCATAATGTAAATTTACATTCGTCGCAAAATATCACCCGATTCCACCAAGCCTGATCGTATTCGGCATATTCCATCGCAAACTGCATACGTTTCTTCTGGTTCCCTGCATTTATGAATCTCTTTCGCCGTGCCACTCGACCACGGTACTGCGATCATCGTAGTATTCCCGCACGGTTTCGGGATGAACTTTTATACCGAGGTCTCCCTCCACCTCACTTGCAATTCGTGTGGCAGATATTTTCGGATTCTGTTGTACCTTTCGCACAATCACACGTTCATCTGTCTGTGAAAATGTCCGTGGCCGTCCTGTACTGCAACGGAATTCCAATAGGTCTTCTTTCTCGAACCGTTTAATAATGTCGTGAACTGTACTTTTCCTCATGTTCACTATTGCGGCAATTTCCCTGCAGGTTTTCCCCTTCGCGTGATGCTAAACGACAAGTCGCCTTTCCTCGAACGTAGGACACTTCCCTCTGCGACCCATCGTCGACCTGCACAGGCTCGCGCTACGTGTTCGCTAATCATCGCTACCGTCTCGCGGAAATGTCGGACACACTGCCGTCGCTTCACCCTCTGTGCTTCTCGGAATGAACTATTCTCTCACGTTGTCCGCCTTTGTCCGAATACTGTTGTTGCACCTTCCCGTGCCGTTTTCAGGAAATATTACGTAACAGACACACGTCCGACAACAATTCTTCGTATTTGACGCGTGTTTCACGTTGCGACATCGTACCCAGAGTCCCAAATACATTACAAAGTGCAATTTCTGTATTTGTTCATGCGGCAAACTGCAAAATTATGCGCCGTTACGTGCTGTCCGAATACTTTTGCGACTGAGTGTAATATGACTTTCTCAGTGAACTACGTTTGACTGTGCGCCGCCTGAAAATTGTACGAAACGCAGTCAGTACCAGCTGACCCTCAGATTAGCTGTAACATTTTGTGCACACAGGGTGGCGACTTTGTTTCTCTCTACGAGATTTCCCAGTCTTTATCAGGTTGAAAGGGTACTAATGCCTAAATGCACTGGTTCTTATGACGTCTATCCTAACGGGGCAAAATTATACTGACAAGTACTGCAGTGAAAGATATACTACAGAAAAGGATAGAATTGCAGTTACAAACGGCGGGAAATATACTGAAATTTCACCAACTGCGACATAATCGCGTATACAAACAGTGATGCAATACTGTAAAATGCTTTTTTTCTTCCAGTCACTGATCACAATATGAATTCTTTAGGCGCTGACCGGTTTCGGTCTGTAATGACCATCCTCAGATCTAAAATAAATAAATATATACATCTAGTGAGCAGTGTGTCTTTTAACATAAAACAGCAATTGTATCACAATATACTGCCATGCAACCAGGGAAATGTACAGATAAAATATGGTATAACGTACCTTTTTTACACCATGTCCTAAAGTGATACGGCCATAATGGCATCATCAAAACACATAATCAGCATAGCATCTTAAATCTGTACATTTCCCTGGTTGCATGACAGTATTTTTTTTTATTCCGATTTTGGCCATCTAGGGACCGCGTTAAACAACTATTTTTCAATGTACATTTCTCCTATTGCGCTCCTCCTCTTTTCTCTTCTGCCAATATGTCTTCATCCTCTCTCTGTGCTGCTCCCTTCGGTCTTCTGTCCACACTGTTCCTCCAGTTCTTCTCTTCTTCACTTCAAATCCTTCAAAATGTTGAATTTTGTCTCTCATTAAGTCTCTGTTGGTTATATCATCTTCTCCTATACCCATCTCCTCTAAGTCTGCTTTGACTTCTTTGAACCAGGTAATTTGGGTTCTGGGGTTCTTGTCAAAAAACATGAATATTTTCTTTGTCAGCCTTTCATCATTCATTCTTTTCAAATGGGCGTAAAAGCTTACTCTTCTCTTCCTCATAGTATCTTCCACTTTCTCAATTTTGTCATACACTTCTCTATTACTTATAAGCTTCCAAGTCCCATTCTCAAACCTCGGCCCAAGTACTCTTCTAATGATTTTTCGTTCCTTTTTTGCTATAGCTTCCATTTCCTTGTTAGTGTTCGTTGCTAAACATTCAGATGCATACAGACACTCTGGCTTAATCACAGTGTTGTAGTGCCTTATTTTTGCGTTAATTAATGACAGTATATTGTAATACATATTGCTGTTTTATGTTAAAAGACACACTGCTCACTAGATGTACATATTTATTTATTTTAGATCTGAGGATGGTCATTACAGACTGAAACCGGTCATCGTCTAAAGAATTCATATGGTGATTAGTGACTGGAATGAAAAAGCATTATACTGAAATCTGCTCTGATTCTTTAAATTAAAGTAACTTTTGCTTTACGTAACGGCGCACAGTCTTGCTAAGGATGGGTGGCGTCAGGCGCCTTAAAATGTTACACGTGAAATACTTGTCGTCTATCGAAAAGCTAAACATCTCAGGGCATCCAAAGCATGATAAAATATTATTATTCGTGGGTGTCGCGTAGCGAAATATTGTTGTTTCTACGTAAGGGAACGTGAATTATCATTTTTTTATCTCAAAATATTGCCTTCGAAATGATATTCGATCGCCGTGAAGCGGCCTGTTTGAATCACTGAACTGATAGTCCACAAATGACGAGAAATACTGCAAATGCCTTAAGTTGCTGATATATTCGTATAAGTCGTGTGAAAGAGAAATTGTTAAACGTCTGAGAGAAGCTGTGAAAATATTAAAAGAAATGTTACGGCCGGTAACGGTGGCCAACGACGACTATTACTCGTGCGAGCCTTCCGCGCTGGTGCAGTCAACCAAAATTAGAAAAGTTACTTCTTCCCGCACGGGAAAGACTGTGTACTTGAATGAAACAGTAATAACTCTTTCTATTATATATTTTAACAATTATTAAATTATTACGGACTCGTAATGTTCAATGGCCGACCGTTGCTTGCATTCCAGAACGAGAGAAAACTAATAGTGAAGCCGGCCGGTGTGGCCGTGCGGTTAAAGGCACTTCAGTCTGGAACCGCGTGACCGCTACGGTCGCAGGTTCGAATCCTGCCTCTGGCATGGATGTGTGTGATGTCCTTAGGTTAGTTAGGTTTAATTAGTTCTAAGTTCTAGGGGACTGATGACCACAGATGTTAAGTCCCATAGTGCTCAGAGCCATTTGAACTACATGACACGTCAAAAATACACCCAAAGAAAAAAAAAATGACGCACCATGAAAGAATTAGCAGAATGGGACGCATATCGGTAGATGTGAAGAATTGATTTATTCAAGAGAAGCTTCACAAACTGAGCAATTCAGTAACGAGTTGGCCCAACTCTAGCCCCTACACAACCAGTTACTCATCTTGGTATTGACTGATAAGAGTTGTCGGATGCACTTCTGAGGGATTCGTGCCAAATTCTGTCCGATTGATGCGATAGATCGCAAAAATCCCAAGCCTGTAGGAGGGGCATGCCCATAACGCTCCAGACGTTCTCAATTACGGATCCGGCGATCTTGCTGTGGCCACGGTACGGTTTGACAATCACGAAGAGAAGCAGTAGATACTCTAACCGTGTGCGGGAGGGCATTATCTTGCTGAAACATAAGCCCAGGACGGTTTGCCACGAAGGGTAACTAAACAGACTGTAGAATAGAGTCCTGCATGACCGAGTAAGCGAGCACAAAATACGAGGTGGGGCGAGCACACCCTAACTGGATAGACTACCCGCACTAATTCTTGTGACCGAGCATAGAAGCCGTGACCGAATACGTAGCACATAACTTCAAACACATTACACGTGCTATTATCCGTGTGACACTGCAGCCAGTGCGGGCTTCTCATTTGTGGTGTGTCTCTCTCTCTGTAATCATGCAGCGCGAGGAAGCCAGTGTAGTAAGACGTAAGATTGAAACCAATGTTTACACATTAAAGAAACGGGAAGGTCTAAAAAGCCAAGTACGGAGCATATTTATGGTGGTTGTAGACGAAAACATTGCGTCTACTGGGTACGTATCGTGCATAAACTATTCCACTTTATTGTTTTTCCAGTCGGGAACCACTCATTTAAAGAAACACAGTAGCAAGAAACCTCACAAAGATCGTTTCTTTGGCCGTCCTTCCGTTATCTTAATATGCTTGAAATAAGTGAAAAGCCGGAAATTGTTAACAATGTGTGCTACGTACGCAGGTACAACATTCAATCATTAACATAATCGTTTTTGCATAGTTAGTGGAAAGTGTATTATAGAGAAACCTGAATGTTGTACTCGTATAATATTTCATTAACGTAAAACATCTCGTTTTTATGGGAACGGGGGTCGGGTTGTTTGGGGGGAGAGACCAAACAGCGAGGTCATTGGTCTCTTACGGGAATGTTTCGATGATTTCCATATCAGTTCTGTATTACTTGTCTCTTTTGTTTATTATCATAGATCCTTCAAGTACTGTGTCATCACCACCCAGAAAGAGAGCTCGTTTCAAGGAATGGAGGAACAACAGATCATCCGAAGCAGATGAAGTAGATCTGTACATTTTAATGCGCCCCGGAGATGATGATGATGATGATGATGATGATGATGATGATGATGATATCTTAAAGTGGTGGAGCAGACACGAAACAGATCTGCCAGGTTTGGCTGCAGTAGCAAGACGTATTTTATGTATCCCAGCAACAAGCGCACCTAGTGAAAGGTGCTTCAGTAAAGCCGGAATGTTACTAAAAAACTGCCGCAGCCAATTAAATCCGGAACGCGTTAGTGATTTCCTGCTGATCAACAATAACTATAATTTTGTTTATGTTGCAAGCAATTGAAACGTATGACAAGTTACATCTGTAAATGTTTAATGTTCTTTGTGTGCTTTCTTTATGAAGATGGTTGTCTTCTAGATTACAGGGAAAGCACTTATTTAATGTTTCCTATAAATGAAAGGAAAAATATCTCTTTTTGTTTGGAAATGAGACTCGCCTTCTATCCGCGATTGAATTGAAATATCATTTTACTTTCCAGGTGCTTTATGAATTTAGCTGTGTCACGTACCCGTTCTTGGAAATGTTACTTTTGTGTTAGAGAGAGAGAGAGAGAGAGACGTTGGATTTGTACAGTAAAGTACAGAACAGCGAGCCGCGGCGAGGGTAGGTGAGACGTCAGCGGTGCCCGGTCATGCTCGGTTATCCGCGTGTCCGGAATCCGGACATCAGACATGGGGCGAGTACGCGACCGAGCCGAGTGGTATGGGGCCGGACACGAGCGGCTCGGTCCCCCCGTCAACAGGCGAGCCGTGACCGGTCAAACACTGAGCGTTGCAGCACTCTACTGTAGAATATCGTCGACCGCCGCTGTGCTGTAATGATGCCGCGGATGACAACCAAAGGGGTCCTACTATAAAATGAAATGGCACCGCAGAACATCACCCTTCGCTGTCGGCCGGTTTGGCGGGCCATAATCAGGTTGGTATCCCACCGATGCCTGGGGCGTCTCTAGACGCTGGTCATCGGGGCTCAGCTTCGAAGCGGGACTCATCAGTGAAGATAATTCCACTCCAGCCATCCAGCCAATGAGATTCCAGGCCCGCACACGGTAATATTTTAGACAGCTTGTCATCGTGCTTGCCAAATCATACTTCGGCCAGCAAGCTCAATGGATCCCTCCCCAACTGAGAACGTTAACAGCATTGTGGGCAGAGCGCTCCAACTATCTGGAGTACGTTGGCGGTCTAATGCGCCAAATGGACAGAATTTGGCACGATATCCCTCAGGAGAGAAGTTGGGAAGCAGAATTAGGACAAATTACACGGGAAGAAATGGAAAAAGCTGTGAAGAAGATGAATGGGGGTAAAGCCCCAGGACCTGATGAAGTATCAGTGGACATGATAAGAGCAGCAGGTCCAGTGGGAATGCAGTGGCTGTATAGAGTACTATCAAGCGTGTGGAGAAATAGTAAAATACCTGACGACTGGAGAACAGGAGATATTGTTCCCATCTTCAAGAAAGGCAATAAAAGACTTTGTAAAAACTACAGAGGAATAAAGCTCATGAGTCATACAGCCAAGATTTTTTAAAGAATTTTACTAAATCGAATCAGTGAAAAGATAGAAAAGGAGCTGAGTGAAGAACAGCATGGGTTTAGGAAAGGAAGGAGCACGATCGACCTGATATTTTCTATCCGTCAACTGATGGAAAAAAGTTGGGAGTATAACAAAAGGGTGATACTGGTTTTTATAGACATAGAAAAGGCATATGACTCAGTTGACAGGGAAAGACTCTGGGAAGAACTGAAGAAGATAGATATAGACGATGGATACATTAATGTTATAAAGACAACGTACAGAGGCCACAATTGTAGAATTAGAACACCATTGGGGAACTCTGAATACTTCGAAATAAGACAAGGACTTAAGCAAGGAAGTAGTCTATCTCCTGCGCTTTTTAATGTTGTGATGGAGGGAATGAATAGGGCAGTTAAAGATATAGTAAAAGAAAAAGACAAAAAGATGATTTTTGCAGATGATATGGTAATATGGGGTGATAAAGAGGTAGATGTACAGTTACAGCTTGATGCGTGGAAGGAAATAATGAAAAGGTATGGATTAAAAATAAATAAAAATAAGAGTGAAGTAATGGTATTTGGAAGGGAGAAAGGAATCAACGGAAATATTTCCTGGAATGGAGAACCCCTCAAAGTGGTAGAAAGTTTCACTTATTTAGGGAGTGAAATATCTAGGGATGGAAGAATAACTAACGAAATTAATAGGAGGTTACAGAAGGGAGGCAAATTCTACCAAACTATAAAACATCTGATTTGGAGCAATGAAGTTTCAGAAAAAGCAAAACTCCTTATGTATAAGAATTATTACATCCCTATTGTCACCTATGGTGGAGAAACATGGGCAATGACAGAAAGGGACTGGAGCAGACTGCAAGCAGGGGAAATGAAATTTCTCAGAGCAGTTAAGGGAAAAACAAGAATGGACAGAGTAAGGAATGTAGAGATTAGAAAGGACCTCAAACAAGAAAGTATGAGAGAAGAAATTGAAAGAAAGAGATTAAGATGGTATGGGCATGTTAAGAGGATGCATGGGCAGAGAGACTCCCCAAAATTATGGAAGAACTAAAGATGGATGGGAAAAGAGCTAGAGGGCGCCCAAGAACACGGTGGAAAATGGGAGTGATAATATCTGTAGAAAGGAGAGGTGTGACCTGGCAGCAAGTGGAGGAAGAAAAGTGGTGGGAGGACCGAGCCAAATGGAGAGGACTCGTCAGCACCCAGACCCGGCAGTAGCTGGAGCGGGATTCGGATATAGATAGATAGATCCCTCAGGAGGTCATCTAACAAATCTATCAACCAATGCCGAACCGAGTAACTGCTTCAATAAGGGGCCATAAGTGGATCTATGCATTCTTAAGTTTGCGAACTTCTTTCTGTACGATAAATCATCTAAAGTTTTTGAACTTGTAATCATTTATTTGTCTGTGCATATACATAACATCTGCCGTCCCATTAAGATAATTCCTTCGTGGCGCATCGTACACTGTAAGAGGCTGTTACGCGAATGCAAACTAAGCAGAGGTTATTTCCTACAATTTTTAAACACACACCAAAAAAAGTTTTGCATCACCTAGGTTCCGAGAGTTCCGGAATCTATACAGAAAATTGGAATAGAGATCAACATAAGCATCACTTCCGACCTTTTTATTGCTCATGAAAACCGCACATTGCCTGTTCTACCACCATACAGTGAGAACTTCAGAGATTGTGGTCAAAATTGCTGTACACACTGATACCTCCAATATCCACGTCCGCTTGCATTGATGTCTGCCTGTACTCGTCATGGCATACTATTCACAAGTTCATCAAGGCACTGTTGGTCCAGATTGTCCCACTCCTCAACGGCTATTCGGCGTAGATCCCTCAGAGTGGTTTGTGGGTCACGTTGTCCATAAACAGCCCTTTTAAATCTATCCCAGGCAAGTTCGATATAGTTCATGTCTGGAGACCATGTTCGCCACTCTAGTCGAACGATGTTATCCTGAAGGAAGTCATCCACAAGACGTGCACGATGGGGGCGCGAATTGTCGTCCATGAAAACGAATGCCTCGCCAATATGCTGCCGATGTGGCTGCTCTGTCGGTCGGAGGATGGCATTCACTTATGGTATAGTCGTTACGGCGCCTTCTATGATCACCAGCGGAGTACGTCGGCCCGACATAATGTCACACCGACACAGCAGGGAACCTCCACCTTGCTGCACTCGCTGGACAGTGTGTCTAAGGCGCTCAGCCTGACCGGGTTGCCTCCAAACACGTCTCCGACGATTGTCTGGTTGAAGGAATATGCGACACTCGTCGGTGAAGAGAACGTGATGCCAATCCTGAGCGGTCCATTCGGCATGTTGTTGGGCCCATCTGTATCGCACTGCATGGTGTCGTGGTTGCAAAGATGGGCCTCGCCATAGACGTCCGGATTGATTTTGCGCATCATGCAGCGTATTGCGCACAGTTTGGGTAGTAACACGACGTCCTGTGGCTGCACGAAAAGCATTATTCAACATGCTGGCGTTGCTGTCGGGGTTACTCCGAGCCATAATCCGTAGGTAGCGGCCATCCACTGCAATAGTAGCCTTGGGCGGCCTGAGCGAGGCATGTCATCGACAGTTCCTGTCTCTCTGTACGTCCTCCATTTCCGAACAACATCGCTTTGGTTCACTCCGAGACGCCTGGATACTTCCTGTGATGCGAGCCCTTCCTGGCACAAAGTAACTAACCATACAGGAATGGTTGAACTTCAGACAACACGAGCCGTGTACCTCCTTCCTGGTGGAATGACTGGAACTGATCGGCTGTCGGACCCCACCGTCTAACAGGCGCTGCTGATGCATGGTTGTTTCCACCTTTGGGCGGATTTAGTGACATCTCTGAACAGACAAAGGGACTGTGTCTGTTATACAATATCGACAGTCAACGTCTATCTTCAGGAGTTCTGGGAACCGGAGTGATGCAAAACTTTTTTGATGTGTGTATTTTTCAATGGTAATTTTATCAATGTCTACAGCTTACAGTCAACAATTGCCTCAACGGTATACATTCGCAGACCGAATTTCAAGGAATAACCATCTGGCGATGGACCACTGGATACGGTAATAACCATGAAATATCCATCAGGTAAACGTCCACAGCGACCTTACGTGGAATGACCGCATTAAGGGCCGACGCAAGACGAGATTAATTTGAAGAAATCTAAGGTAATTCATTCACGAATGAAGTGGCCCCCGAAACCCTCTTTCTACAGAGTACGATTCTGATCGTTACGGGAACCATAAAGTGTAGGATTAACAGACGAGACAAGGAAGATCCAATAAAAACCGGAGCGTTTCGTCGCTGTGGGTTATGCCTGTAGTAAAATCGCAAATCCACATCTCCTGTAGATATACTTATCTTGCGGTCGCTTGTTGTTCACATTAGCAAATCCACGTCTCCATATGAAGGGCTTATTTTAATAGTGGTACAAGTCCATTTTTGTTCATTTTGAGATACAGAGTCCTAAAGTTAAATGAGCGCTGAAAAATCTGCAGTTGAGGTACGAGAAATATTCAAGCACATAGATTCTTGCTAGGGATGAACCTTTCTTTCTGTTTGTTTGGGTCATTAATGTCAGAAGCATTATAGGCCGGAAAGTGGAGGTAATGGACTTGTACCACTATTGAAATAAGCCCTTCATATATTGATTGATTATTGGTTGATTGATTGTTGATTCATCTTTATATATACAATTCTACTGTACGTGTGTGTGTCACTGAACTCCTCCTAAACGGCTGGACCGATTTGAATGAATGTTTTTGCATGCGTTAGATTCACAAATGATCCCGCCAGATGGCGCTGCAGTCGGTATCTAGGTTATTTATCTATACTCCAACGAAACGGATGGATTGATTTGAATGAATTTTTGTGAATGCATTCAAGTGGGGGCCTGGATGATTTAGATTCACAAATCAGCCCGGCAGATGGCGCTGCAGTCGATACCTAGTTTATTTATCCATAGCGCAACTAAACGGCTGGATCGACTTGAATGAATTTTTGTGTATGCATTCAAGTGGAGGCCTGGAAAATTTACATTCTTAAATCACATTCTTAAATCAGCACGGTAGGTGGCGTTGCATTTTTATGTGCAATGTTGAGCGTATTGTAGTCAGATATAAGTTAAGCGCATAGGATTTCGTTTATTTTTCGACATTTTAATTTGAGTGTATTACATTATGTGTGTTTCGCTATTTTGACATTTTCATTTTTTTACGGTGTCTTTTGATATTTCAGGTGTCGCATTTCAGTGAATATCAAGTGTATTATATCCACATATAAGTTACATACATAAAACAATGCCTTGTGTTCGTGGACGAGGAGGAAAAATTGGTCGACAGACTCGGAATTCACAATTAGTCCAGAGCCGTCGGTTAAATAGATCGGCCGATGATCAATTGACGGACAATGAAAATTTAAGAAAGCAGGCTGCAATCAAACTTGCTAATGAAAGTCGAGAGCAACGCAACGAACGCCTTCGAGCTCATGCATTGAGACAAAGAATGGCCTGTCAACGAGTCACCGACACATTCAGAACAACAGCGTTTGCAAGTGTATCGCGCACTGACACGTGCATAACTTCTTCGCCTTGCGTTTGAATATGAGTCGGACATCGATCATTCGTCACATTCACAAATTGTAATCGGTGCTATGAACAAACAATGCCAACACTGTCATGCACTCAAATACACTTCTGGAAATTGAAATAAGAACACCGTGAATTCATTGTCCCAGGAAGGGGAAACTTTATTGACACATTCCTGGGGTCAGATACATCACATGATCACACTGACAGAACCACAGGCACATAGACACAGGCAACAGAGCATGCACAATGTCGGCACTAGTACAGTGTATATCCACCTTTCGCAGCAATGCAGGCTGCTATTCTCCCATGGAGACGATCGTAGAGATGCTGGATGTAGTCCTGTGGAACGGCTTGCCATGCCATTTCCACCTGGCGCCTCAGTTGGACCAGCGTTCGTGCTGGACGTGCAGACCGCGTGAGACGACGCTTCATCCAGTCCCAAACATGCTCAATGGGAGACAGTTCCGGAGATCTTGCTGGCCAGGGTAGTTGACTTACACCTTCTAGAGCACGTTGGGTGGCACGGGATACATGCGGACGTGCATTGTCCTGTTGGAACAGCAAGTTCCCTTGCCGGTCTAGGAATGGTAGAACGATGGGTTCGATGACGGTTTGGATGTACCGTGCACTATTCAGTGTCCCCTCGACGATCACCAGTGGTGTACGGCCAGTGTAGGAGATCGCTCCCCACACGATGCCGGGTGTTGGCCCTGTGTGCCTCGGTCGTATGCAGTCCTGATTGTAGCGCTCACCTGCACGGCGCCAAACACGCATACGACCATCATTGGCACCAAGGCAGAAGCGACTCTCATCGCTGAAGACGACACGTCTCCATTCGTCCCTCCATTCACGCCTGTCGCGACACCACTGGAGGCGGGCTGCACGATGTTGGGGCGTGAGCGGAAGACGGCCTAACGGTGTGCGGGACCGTGGCCCAGCTTCATGGAGACGGTTGCGAATGGTCCTCGCCGATACCCCAGGACAACAGTGTCCCTAATTTGCTGGGAAGTGGCGGTGCGGTCCCCTACGGCACTGCGTAGGATCCTACGGTCTTGGCGTGCATCCGTGCGTCGCTGCGGTCCGGTCCCAGGTCGACGGGCACGTGCACCTTCCGCCGACCACTGGCGACAACATCGATGTACTGTGGAGACCTCACGCCCCACGTGTTGAGCAATTCGGCGGTACGTCCACCCGGCCTCCCGCATGCCCACTATACGCCCTCGCTCAAAGTCCGTCAACTGCACATACGGTTCACGTCCACGCTGTCGCGGCATGCTACCAGTGTTAAAGACTGCGATGGAGCTCCGTATGCCACGGCAAACTGGCTGACACTGACGGCGGCGGTGCGCAAATGCTGCGAGCTAGCGCCATTCGACGGCCAACACCGCGGTTCCTGGTGTGTCCGCTGTGCCGTGCGTGTGATCATTGCTTGTACAGCCCTCTCGCAGTGTCCGGAGCAAGTATGGTGGGTCTGACACATCGGTGTCAATGTGTTCTTTTTTCCATTTCCAGGAGTGTACAAATGTGAATCGGCCGGTTTCTGCTGCGCGTCTGGAAAAGTTGTATTGCCACCACTGAATTCGCCGCCGGAACCATTCAATTCATGCTTTCAAGTGACATCATTTGGAGCAACAAAAATCGTTCAGAATGAGGATGGTCGCAATTTTCACTCAGCGTTTAAGACTCAGTGCCAAGTGTATCACGAAATTGGTTCTTTAATGCCGATGCCTGATACCGATTCAAAATTTCTGCAAATCTACTTCATGGGCGATGAGGAGCAGCAAATAAACGCACGCTGGCAGTAAAACCACATCGAGCAGATGGAGGAGCGAGAAATTGTGGGTAATTTTAGAGCCGTTTTTACAGAATCACAACCAGTTGGTCCAGTTGTATACCGTTTCAAACAGACAGCAAAACGACAACTATACAGCAGACAAAGTACCATCTGCGTAGCAAGCGGGCCGATATAATGCACCGACCATTAATGAAGTTGCAGTTGCTATGGTTGCCGACGCATTTGAACGTCGAGATAAATACGAATCCAATTCAGAGATACCACAGTGCATACGACTGAAGACAGTCATCGCTCTTACGATGCTTTGCAATATCCACTGATATTTTGGGAAGAAGGAGAAGATGGGTATCATTTAAATATCAAACAAAAAATGTAGGACAACGTCTGTCGGGTCCACTAGTATTATAAATAGCAAAGCAAAGTTATGAGTGATTTTTTTTATTGTTGTTCACTACAAAAAAAGAGGGTGATTTCAGCAGAATTATATCACGCCTGGTTCGCTCAGTAAGAGCGTTACGTAAATGCTCGACAAACTCGAGTAGCAGACGCTAGAAGGGAAGCGCAGTGGATCACGGAAAGATGTAGTTCTGAAACTCCTGGAGCGGGCATTCCGGGAAGACTCAGGCAACATATCAGCTTTCTCCCACTGGCGTAATTACCGTGTCGGCAACAGCAGATATACTCTGGCTAACACGCAAGCGTGCCGACCATCCACAGGAAAAATATGGAAACGCCGGCAGAAGTGAAAAACGTGGACGTTACCCAGTCCTGCATATTGCTGTGTTAAATCTGACCACGAAGATTAATTGTCCAATATCCTCAATACCTCGTAAGAATCAGTTGTGGTCAAACAGGGTTCTAGGTAACTGTGAGTGCATTGTGCCGCCGGTAAGTGAAGTCTACATCTACATCGATACTCTGCAAATCACATTTAAGTACTTGGCAGAGGGTTCATAGTACCACCTTCACAATTCTCTATTATTCCAATCTCGTACAGCGCGCGGAAAGAATGAACACCTATATCTTTCCGTACGAGCTATGATTTCCCTTATTTTATCGTGGTGATCGTTCCTCCTGTAAGTAGGCTGTCTAGGTTTCTATGTTGCTATCGCCACGTAGAGCTCTGTATGGAAATCACTGACTGTGTGCAGTCTCTGGCTGGTTGGCATTGTTGAAATACTCGCTATTGTAGTTTTGGGCAGTTGGATGTGAACAGCGCGTAGCGTTGCGCAGTTGGAGGTGAGCCGCCAGCAGTGGTATGTGGGGAGAGAGATGGCAGAATTTTAAGAGCGGACGATCTGGACGTGTGTCCGCCAGAAAGTGTAAATTTGTAATGCTGGATATCATGAACTGATATATATGTTATGACTTTTGAACACTATTAAGGTAAATACAATGTTTGTTGTCTATCAAAATCTTTCATTTGCTAACTACGCCTATCAGTAGTTAGTGCCTTCAGTAGTTAGAATCTTTTATTTAGCTGGCAGTATTGGCGCTCGCTGTATTGCAGTAGTTTGAGTAACGAAGATTTTTGTGACGTAAGTGATTCATGAAAAGTATAAGTTAGTGTTAGTCGGGGCCATTCTTTTGTAGGGATTTTTGAAAGTCAGATTGCGTTGCGCTAAAAATATTATGTGTCAGTTTGGTGTTGATCAGAATAAGTAAAGAGAGTAATGCCTGAGTATGTTCAGTTTTGCTCAGCTGTTTGAAAATCAAATAACGTAGAGGTTTATCAGCACAGTAATTCATTAATTGTCCATTATAATTATCCGGTCTGTTATGCCGTGGTCGGTTGATAACAGCCCGGATAATTATAATGGACATGATATTTCCGGCCGTGAGAGTCTACATTTTAATTCATTAATTTTTCTAAGGGGACGCTACACTCCCTATGTAGGTCGGCGTCAACAAAATATTTTAGCATTCGGAGGAGAAAGTTGGTGATTGGAATTTCGTGAAAAGATTAGGTCGCAACGAAAAACGCATTTCTTTTAACGATTTCCAGCCCAAACCCTGTGCCATTTCTGTGTCAGTCTCTCCCATACTGCCCGATAATACAAAACGTGCTGCCCTTCTTCGAACTTTTTCGATGTACTCCGTCAGTACTATCTGGTAAGGATCCCACACCGCGCAACAGTATTCTAATAGAGAACGGACAAGCGTAGTGTAGGCAGTCTCCTTAGAAGGTCTGTTACATTTTCTAAGTGTCCTGCCAATAAAACGCAGCCTTTGGTTAACCTTCCCAACAACATTTTCTGTGTGTTCCTTCCAGTTTAAGTTGTTCGTAATTGTAATACTTAGGTATTTAGTTGAATTTACGGCTTTTAGATTAGTCCGATTTATCGTGTAACCGAAGTTTGAGTTCCTTTTAGCAATCATGTGGATGACCTCACATTTTTTGTTATTTAGGGTCAACTGCCACTTTTCGCACGAAAGTGTATGTTTCCAGAATGAGATTTTCACTCTGCAGCGGAGTGTGCGCTGATATGAAACTTCCTGGTAGATTAAAACTGTGTGCCCGACCGAGACTCGAACTCGGGACCTTTGCCTTTCGCGGGCAAGTGCTCTACCATCTGAGCTACCGAAGCACGACTCACGCCCGGTACTCACAGCTTTACTTCTGCCAGTACCTCGCCTCCTACCTTCCAAACTTTACAGAAGCTCTCCTGCGAACCTTGCAGAACTAGCACTCCTGAAAGAAAGGATATTGCGGAGACATGGCTTAGCCACAGCCTGGGAGATGTTTCCAGAATGAGATTTTCACTCTGCAGCGGAGTGTGCGCTGATATGAAACTTCCTGGCAGATTAAAACTGTGTGCCCGACCGAGACTCGAACTCGGGACCTTTGCCTTTCGCGGGCAAGTGTCCCGAGTTCGAGTCTCGGTCGGGCACACAGTTTTAATCTGCCAGGAAGTTTCAAAGTGTGTGTTGTTGAGTGATCGTGGCGGACGGTCGTTGACGACGTTTATGACGAAAAATAAGACGCCAACTCAGAAGTGACCGCAGACCCGAATGTGCTCTCGTGAACACTGCCAGCACCGAAACAACATGAACAGAGCTCCAGAATTATGGAATCGCACGACGAGCTGGAATTCCAAAACCACTCATCAGTGATGCAAATGCCCATAAGAGGAAACACCGTAAAACTTTGACCATAGAGAAATGAGAGAGTATCAGCTGGCTCGATGCGTCTTGTTTGACACTGTTGACAACTTGTGGGCGAGTTTACGTTCCATGAGAGAAACATAGCTGGCGCTCGGTGACGATTAGGGCAGCGATATCGTGGTATTCTAAGGGTCCCAAGGTTTATTAGTCAAGTCGTATTTCTGCGAAGGATTACGTGTCCATTTGGCTAATAAGCTCCACTTCATTCTACAATGTTTGTTCCCTAAAGGTTATGCTGCGTTCCTAAACGACAGGTTCGCTGCTCACATCTCGCGTCGTCCAGGACTGGCTTCTACAGCAACATCTACAACTACATCTATTGTGGACTGACAAGACAGCCAGTCCACAGTGACGGGTAACCGAAAGGCACGCGTTTACAAACGCCGGCTGGCGTTATGTCTGAAACAGGATACGTAATGAATGCTATAAAGAAAAGTACGTAGCTTCTGGAATACTTTACTTTAATCCATCATTTGTATACAGCATTCTTGATGATCCAAGTGAGACTATCTCTAGAAATGGTTAATGGCGCCTTGCTAGGTCGTAGCCATGGACTTCTTCAGTGTAGTCGCTAGCAAAGTCGTCGTACAACTGGGGGTCGAGTGCTAATACGTCTCTCAAGACCTGCCGTGTGGTGGCGCTCGGTCTGCAATTACTGACAGTGGCGACACGCGGGTCCGACATGTACTAATGGACCGCGGCCGATTTAAAGCTGCCACCTAGCAAGTGTGGTGTCTGGCGGTGACACCACAACATCTACATCATTACTCTGTAATTCACTCTTAAGTGCCTGGCAGAGGGTTCACAGAACTATTTTCATACTACTTCTCTACCATTCCACTCTCGAATGGCGCGGGGGAAACAGGAACACCTAAACCTTCCCGTTCGAGCTCCGATTTCTCTTGTTTTATTATGATGATCATTTCTCCCTAGGTAGGTGGGTGCCAACAAAATATTTTCGCATTCGGAAGAGAAAGTTGGTGATTGAAATTTCGTAAACAGATCTCCCCGCAAAGAAAACCGCCTTTGTTTCATTGACTGCCACCCCAACTCGCGTATTATTTCAGTGACACTCTCATCCCGATTGCGCGATAACACGAAACGAGCTGCCCTTCTTTGCACTTTTTCGATGTCCTCCGTCAATCCTTCCTGGTAAGGATCCCATACCGCGCACCAATATTCGAGCAGAGGACGGACAAGTATAATGTAGACTGTCTCTTTAGTGAGTTTGTCGCATCTTCTAAGTGCTCTGCCAACAAACTGCAGTCTCTGTTCCGCCTTCCCCACAATATTATCTATGTGGTCTTTCAAATTTAAGTTGCTCGTAATTGTAATTCCTAGGTATTTAGTCGAATTGACAGCCCTTAAATTTGTGCGATTTATCGCATACCCACAATTTATCGGATTTCTTTTAGTTCCCATGCGGATGACCTCGCACTTGTCTTTGTTTAGTGCCAATTGCCACTTTTCGCACCGTACAGAAATCCTCTCTAGATCGTTTCGTAATTGAAATTGATCGTCTGATGGTTTTACTAGATGGTAAATTACAGCGTCACCTGCGAACAATCTAAAGGGGCTGCTCAGATTATCACCTAGATCATTTATGTAAATCAGGAACAGCATAGGACCCATGACACTACCTTGCGGGACGCCAGATATCACTTCTGTTCTGCTCGATGATTTACCGTCTATCACTACGAACTGTGACCTCTCTGAGAGGAAATCACGAATCCAGTCGCACAACTGAGACGATACTCCATATGCACGCAATTTGATTAATAGTCGTTTGTGAGGAACGGTATCAAAAGCCTTCTGGAAATCTAGGAATGTGGAATCGATCTGAGATCCCTTGTCGTCAGCATTCATTACTTCATGGGAACAAAGAGCTAGCTGTGTTGCACAAGAACGATATTTTCTGAATCCGTGTTGTATCAAATGGTTCAAATGGCTCTGAGCACTATGGGACTCGACTGCTGTGGTCATCAGTCCCCTAGAACTTAGAACTACTTAAACCTAACTAACCTAAGGAAATCACACACATCCATGCCCGAGGCAGGATTCGAACCTGCGACCATAGCGGTTGCGCGGTTCCAGACTGTAGCGCCTAGAACCAGGATATATATCAATAAGTCATTTTCTTCAAGGTGATTCATAACGTTCGAGTACAGTATACGCTCCAAAATCCTACTGCAAATTGAAGTCAGTGAAATGGGTCTGTAATTCAATGGGTATTTCCTTTCTTGAATATTGGTGTGGTTCGAGTCCTCCCTCGGGCCTTGTCCTTAGGATAATTTAGATTAAGTAGTGTGTAAGCTTAGGGACTGATGACCTTAGCAGTTAAGTCCCATAAGATTTTTTTAAAAAAATATTGGTGTGACCTGTGCTACTTTCCAGTCTTTAGGAACAGACCTTTCGTCAAGTGAGCGGTTGTATATGACTGCTAAGAAAGGCGCTATTGTGTCTGCAGACACCTGATTGGTACACCATCTGGACCGGAAGACTTGCCTTTCTTAAGTGATTTGAGTTGTTTCGCAACTCCGAAGGTATCTACTTTTATGTCACTCATGCTAACAGCTGTTCTGGTTTCGAATTCTGGAATATTTACTTCGTCTTCCTTCGTGAAGGAATTACGGAAAATTGTATTTGGTAACTCCGCTTTAGTGGCACCATCATCGGTAGCATTTCCATCGCTATCGCGCAGTGACGGTATTGTCTGTTTTTTTGCGACTGGTGTACTTGTGAGTACAAGGCCTCCGGAATCACCAGAGCTCAGTACCATTGAGCATTTTGTGGTCTACTTTGAAGAGAAAGGTGCGTGATCGCTGTCTTCCCGTCTTTGCCTGAATTTGCCACTATTTTACAGGAAGAAGGATGTAGGATTCCTTTGACAACCATACAGCGAGACGACGGGTGAGCTGTTTTGAACGTCAACGGTTTTCCTACACCGTGTTAAACTCGATAATGCTTCCCGCACCGAACATTTGCGGTTGCAGTAGGGAGGGCGCGGTGTAACACTGCTAGAATACCAGCTGCGACACTGTCACGAAAAAACAGTGACCCGTATATGTAATAAGTTTCCTTTAATTTACGTCTATGGTCACAAACGTTTTGTTAACACATTACCGGTTTCGGTCTTTAATGACCATCATCAGATCTGCAGCTTAAGAACAATACATAGACCATAATGAAAAGTAGTACTGACAAAATTTACATTTGTGCGCTTTAAATATGAACAGGCATACCTGTTTCATAAAAACGAAGTCCTAATGTACTGCAACCATAGGGGCATCGTCAAATGTTAAATGCGGAATCAGCACTAGCATCTACAAATACATATAAATAACATCATATCCACGAGTCATGTTATTAGTAGCACTACTGTTTAAAACAAGTTGCCATACAGTAGCCACAAGATGTTCCACCAGATGTCGCTAATGCAGCACTGTTTTCTTTCATTTGTGGTTCCTTTAGCTATTTGTTTTATGGTTGTTTAATATTACCCGGTGCACTATCAACGGTGTTTAATATTTATGTCATTATCTAGAATATTGGCACTAGAGCACATGTCAACCACCGTTCCTTAACTCTTCCTCTTTTTAACAATCTTACTTTTGTCGTGTTGTTCTTTTTATTGCTTTTTATTACTGTAATGCCTTTTATACGTTATAAGCTTATTACAGACTTCAACTGTTATATCCCCCTTTAAATTCGGTTTCAATTAATTATTGAAAACTAGTGTCTGCCGACATTAGCGACATATGGTGAAACATCATGTGACTACTGTACGGCAGCTTGTTTTAAACAGTAGTCCTACTGATAGCATGACTCGTGCATATGATGTTATTTATATACAGGGTGTTTCAAAAGTGACCGGTATATTTGAAACGGCAATAAAAACTAAACGAGCAGCGATAGAAATACACCGTTTGTTGCAATATGCTTGGGACAACAGTACATTTTCAGGCGGACAAACAGCGGCCTCGGGTTTCCGTTCGCCGTGTTGCAGCTGCGGTCCAAATGACGCCAACGTCCACGTATCGTCTCATGCGCCAGAGTTTACGCCTCTATCCATACAAAATTCAAACGCGGCAACCTCTCAGCGCCGCTACCATTGCTGCACGAGAGACATTCGCTAACGATATAGTGCACAGGATTGATGACGGCAATATGCATGTGGGCAGCATTTGGTTTACTGACGAAGCTTATTTTTACCTGGACGGCTTCGTCAATAAACAGAACTGGCGCATATGGGGAACCGAAAAGCCCCATGTTGCAGTCCCATCGTCCCTGCATCCTCAAAAAGTACTGGTCTGGGCCATCATTTCTTCCAAAGGAATCATTGGCCCATTTTTCAGATCCGAAACGATTACTGCATCACGCTATCTGGACATTCTTCGTGAAGTTGTGGCGGTACAAACTGCCTTAGACGACACTGCGAACACCCGGCCACATCGCACGGCCGACGTCTTTAGTTTCCTGAATGAATATTTCGATGATCGTGTGATTGCTTTGGGCTATCCGAAACATACAGGAGGCGGCGTGGATTGGCCTCCCTATTCGCCAGACATGAACCCCTGTGACTTCTTTCTGTGGGGACACTTGAAAGACCAGGTGTACTGCCAGAATCCAGAAACAATTGAACAGCTGAAGCAGTACATCTCATCTGCATGTGAAGCCATTCCGCCAGACACGTTGTCAAAGGTTTCGGGTAATTTCATTCAGAGACTACGCCATATTATTGCTACGCATGGTGGATATGTGGAAAATATCGTACTATAGAGTTTCCCAGACCGCAGCGCCATCTGTTGTTGAAAATTGCAACTACTGTAATTTCGAAAGTTTGTCTGCCTGAAAATGTACTGTTGTCCCAAGCATATTGCAACAAACGGTGTATTTCTATCGCTGCTCGTTTAGTTTTTATTGCCGTTTCAAATATACCGGTCATTTTTGAAACACCCTGTATACTTGACGATGCTGGTGCAGATTCCGCATTTAACATTTGACGATGCCACTATGATTGCAGTACATTAGGACTTCGTTTTTATGAAACAATCATGCCTCTTCATATTTAAAGCGCACAAATATAAATTTTGTCAGTACTACTTTTCATTATGGTCTATGTATTGTTCTTAAGCTGTATACACTTTGCGAGTGTATTTATGTTTTTCCCATTTTTGCTGCAGATCTGATGGTGGTCATTAAAGACCGAAACCGGTAATCTGTTATCAAATATTTTGTGAACATAGACGTAAATTAAAGGAAACTGCTAGAATACTTTGTTCTTAGCATGCTGTGGCTTAAGGAGTAACAGTATGAAGCCGAAGTCCCCAGACAGGGAAACGTAATTCCAGTCCGCGGGTGGTTGCGATGGCCGCTGGAAGCCGCACACACGACGCTCACTCCGGAAATTACGCTCTGTAATTCCGCAGCACTTGCGAGAGCTCATCCGGAAATTAGCCTCCTGACAATGTTTGCTCGCGTAGCCCTTAGTGGGGTCTTTCTCCGCAACGCCCAATGTGCACTGCTGGCGTTTTCCTTCCAAATGCTCAGCAGCTTGAAAGCGCAATGTGATCACCAGATATGAGAGCCCTCTAGTCTGTGGACTCTCTACCGCTGGAGACGTTTCCGTCACGTACCCAGAAATACAATTATCAGTTTCAAACGACAACTTGGCAATTTTGTTGACGCATTTCCTAGCCGAGCGGTCTAAGGCGCGCAATCATGGACTGTGCGGCTGGTCCCGGAGGAGGTTCGAGTCCTCCCTCGGGCATGGGTTTGTGTGTCTGTCGTTAGGGGAACTTAGGTTCAGTAGTGTGCAAGCTTAGGGACTGATGACCGTTGCAGTTAAGTCCCATAAGATGTCACACACATTTGAACATTTTTTTGATGCATTTCTAGATTTGTTCTGCAATTATCCAAATGGAGGATCATTTTTACGGGTACCTGTCGCGCCTTTCATTCCACCAACGCACAAGGTTGAAGATATGTCGTGACCTGCTGCATGAAGGAGGGCACAACTGCCTGCTGCATATCCTCGTCCAACATGAATCGATGACCTTTTAGGCCTTTTTTAAGGCGCCGAGGCCGCGACAATCGCACGGGGACCATTCCCCAGTGGTGGGGACACCACGTTCTTTCAAATAAATGCGAAATAAATACGCAATATCAAGAGCTCAGATGAAAACCCAGTTCTAAGCAGAGAAGGAAAAGCAGAAGCGAGGAAGGAGTACATAGAGAGTTTATACAAGAGCGATGTACTTGAGGACAGTATTATGGAAATGGAAGAGCATGTAGATTAAGATGAAATGGAAGATATGATACTGCGTAAAGAGTCTGACAGAGCACTGAAAGACCTAAGTCGAAACAAGGCCCCGGGTGTAGACAACATTCCATTAGAACTACTGATAGCCTTGGGAGAGCCAGCCCTGAAAAAACTCTACCATCTGGTGAGCAAAATGTATGAGACAGGCAAAATTCCCTCATACTTCAAGAAGAATATAATAATTCCAATCCCAAAGAAAGCAGGTGTTGACAGACGTGAAAATTACCTAACTATCAGTTTAATAAGCCACGGCTGCAAAATACTAACAGGAATTCTTTACAGACGAATGGAAAAACTGGTAGAAGCCGATCTCGGGGAAGATCAGTTTGGATTCCGTAGAAATGTTGGAACACGTGAGGCAATACTGACCCTAAACGTATCTTAGAAAATAGATTAAGGAAAGGCAAACCTACGTTTCTAGCATTTGTAGACTTAGAGAAAGCTTTTGACAATGTTGACTGGAATATTCTCTTTCAAATTATGAAGGTGGCAGGGATAAAATACAGGGAGCGAAAGGCAATTTGCAATTTGTACAGAAACCAGATGGCAGTTATAAGAGTCGAGGGGCATGAAAGGGAAGCAGTGGTTGGGAAGGGAGTAAGACAGGGTTGTAGCCTCTCCTCGATGTTATTCAATTTGTATATTGAACAAGCAGTAAAGGAAACAAAATAAAAATTTGGAGTAGGAATTTAATTCCATTGAGTAGAAATAAAAACTTTGATGTAACTCGATGACATCGTAATTCTGCAAGACAGCGAAGGACCTGGAACATCAACAAAAGCAAAACGAGGATAATGGAAGGTAGTCGAATTAAATCGAGTGATGCTGAGGGAATTAGATTAGGAAATTAGACGCTTAAAATACACTCCTGGAAATGGAAAAAAGAACACATTGACACCGGTGTGTCAGACCCACCATACTTGCTCCGGACACTGCGATAGGGCTGTACAAGCAATGATCACACGCACGGCACAGCGGACACACCAGGAACCGCGGTGTTGGCCGTCGAATGGCGCTAGCTGCGCAGCATTTGTGCACCGCCGCCGTCAGTGTCAGCCAGTTTGCCGTGGCATACGGAGCTCCATCGCAGTCTTTAACACTGGTAGCATGCCGCGACAGCGTGGACGTGAACCGTATGTGCAGTTGACGGACTTTGAGCGAGGGCGTATAGTGGGCATGCGGGAGGCCGGGTGGACGTACCGCCGAATTGCTCAACACGTGGGGCGTGAGGTCTCCACAGTACATCGATGTTGTCGCCAGTGGTCGGCGGAAGGTGCGCGTGCCCGTCGACCTGGGACCGGACCGCAGCGACGCACAGATGCACGCCAACACCGTAGGATCCTACGCAGTGCCGTAGGGGACCGCACCGCCACTTCCCAGCAAATTAGGGACACTGTTGCTCCTGGGGTATCGGCGAGGACCATTCGCAACCGTCTCCATGAAGCTGGGCTACGGTCCCGCACACCGTTAGGCCGTCTTCCGCTCACGCCCCAACATCGTGCAGCCCGCCTCCAGTGGTGTCGCGACAGGCGTGAATGGAGGGACGAATGGAGACGTGTAGTCTTCAGCGATGAGAGTCGCTTCTGCCTTGGTGCCAATGATGGTCGTATGCGTGTTTGGCGCCGTGCAGGTGAGCGCCACAATCAGGACTGCATACGACCGAGGCACACAGGGCCAACACCCGGCATCATGGTGTGGGGAGCGATCTCCTACACTGGCCGTACACCACTGGTGATCGTCGAGGGGACACTGAATAGTGCACGGTACATCCAAACCGTCATCGAACCCATCGTTCTACCATTCCTAGACCGGCAAGAGAACTTGCTGTTCCAACAGGACAATGCACGTCCGCATGTATCCCGTGCCACCCAACGTGCTCTAGAAGGTGTAAGTCAACTACCCTGGCCAGCAAGATCTCCGGATCTGTCCCCCATTGAGCATGTTTGGGACTGGATGAAGCGTCGTCTCACGCGGTCTGCACGTCCAGCACGAACGCTGGTCCAACTGAGGCGCCAGGTGGAAATGGCATGGCAAGCCGTTCCACAGGACTACATCCAGCATCTCTACGATCGTCTCCATGGGAGAATAGCACCCTGCATTGCTGCGAAAGGTGGATCTACACTGTACTAGTGCCGACATTGTGCATGCTCTGTTGCCTGTGTCTATGTGCCTGTGGTTCTGTCAGTGTGATCATGTGATGTATCTGACCCCAGGAATGTGTCAATAAAGTTTCCCCTTCCTGGGACAATGAATTCACGGTGTTCTTATTTCAATTTCCAGGAGTGTAGTAAACGAGTTTTGCTATTTGAGGAGCAAAATAACTGATGACGGTAGAAGTAGAGAGGATATAAAATGTAGACTGGCAATGGCAAGGAAAGCGTTTCTGAAGAAGAGAAATTTGTTAACATCGAGTATAGATGTAAATGCCAGGAAGTCTTTTTTGAAAGTATGGAGTACAGCCTTATATGGAAGTGAAACGTGTACGATAAATAGTTTAGACAAGAAGAGAATAGAAGCTTTCTAAATATGGTGCTACAGAAGAATGCTGAAGATTAGATGGCTAGATCACGAAATTTGTGGCACAACTGGACTAGAAGAAGGGATCACTTGGTAGGACATTTTCTGAGGCATCAACGGATCACCAATTTAGTATTGGAGGGCAGCGTGGAGGGTAAAAATGGTAGAGGGAGACCAAGAGATGAATACACTAAGCAGATTCAGAAGGATGTAGGTTGCAGTAGGTACTGGGAGATGAAGAAGCTTGCAAAGGATAGAGTAGGATGGAGAGCTGCATCAAACCAGTCTCTGGACTGAAGAACACAACAACAACAACAACAACATACGCAATGGGCACCGATAATCGAAGTACAAGGTGGGCATCACCTTTCCAGCAACTGGCTGGCTCTTGAACTTCTTGGGACGTGGGAACGATGGATGACACCAGTGCGTCATACATATTCTTGATTCTCCGATGGATGTTCACCGGCGTTTGTCCTTCGGCAATCATCAAAAGAATAACAACCCGTCGGTCTTTTTTGGACCCATTTGGCAATAGTGTTGCTATAGTTCATGCATAGTTCCGCATTTACCACAAGCACGTCGGAACGACACGAGTGCTACACTGATCCCCTGCCTATATATCGGTGATTATACGAGGTGAATTCAATTATTAATGCAACATTTCTTTTCTGAAATCAAATACCAATGTGTACAAAGCCAGACCAACAGGCATTACATGCATTGACCAAAAAAGGATAGTGCATTGAGAATGGCTAGTTTCTAGCTGAAATCTAGATCTGCCAATAAAAATTCCAAAGAACGACTGATAGCTGAAATTTATTATTTACAAATCAAAATAACGGTCGCTGCGTGCAACAGCCTCTGAATGGAGGGTAACCTGATATATAAAAGCTGTTAAATTCTTTAAAAAATCGCTTAATTTAATAAATTTAACTGTAAAATGTGAAGAAATTGTTGTGGATTGGCAAGACAGCCAACCCACTATGACAGGAAGCCGAAAGGCACGCGTTTTAGCTCACGCAGGCTGGCGTGAGGTCTGGAACAGGACAAGGTAATTATAATAGCAAATAACGTACGTAGCTGCTGGAATACTTAACTTTAATCCATAATTGGTGAACATCGCTCTTGACGGCACATGTTTTACAGCATCAATAGTAACTGGTAATGGCGCCTTGCTAGGTCGTAGCAAATGACGTAGCTGAAGGCAATGCTAACTATCGTCTCGGCAAATGAGAGCGTAATTTGTCAGTGAACCATCGCTAGCAAAGTCGGCTGTACATCTGGGGCGAGTGCTAGGAAGTGTCTCTAGACCTGCCGTGTGGCGGCGCTCGGTCTGCAATCACTGATAGCGGCGACACGCGGGTCCGACGTATACTAACGGACCGCGGCCGATTTAAAGGCTACCACCTAGCAAGTGTGGTGTCTGGCGGTGACACCACAGAAATGGTGGATGATACATTTTAAGTATCATATTTGGATTTACCACCCTAAAAACATGAGAATAAGGTAATTAAAAAAATTTTCCATCGTTGGCCTGTGTTATTGAACGTCCCTCGTATATCCGAATGGGAGTTGCACTACATCGCATATACGCTGCAGCAACGTGCAAGAAAAACTTTTTGCCACGTCGTGGAAAAGAAAAAGAAAAAAAGGAAGAGCAAACCTTGTTCGGCTCGTAGACATATGCCACTCCGGTATAAGAAGGATGTATGGGGCGGCATCCAGCACTATTCTGGACTATATGTAACCATTTCCAAGCAAAATACAAATGTATGGACCTTTTGGATACGACCTGCTGTTTATTATTTGGTAGCTGAATGCTCCCTTCAAAGCCACTGACTTACGAGATGAACAGTAGGTGTCGCTTTGAGAGAGACACAGTCAGTCCGGCTGCTATACTCGTGGAACCGGAAAGCGCTTCTATGCAGTAATTGCAGCAGCCGGAGTGCGACGTGACCTCTGTTCGCTGTCATGCAGTAGCTACGCTGTTATTAATTGAATACCCACTGCACGGTTTGTCCACGTGCCAGTTGCCTTCTTTAACTACGGCATGACGCAAGCGTTCAACTACAGCGTTTTTTTGCTGTCCACTGAGATGAACTGGCCGTCTCACTTCTCGCCGGCGTAACAGACGATTTGCAGCTGAGATGAGCAAAGGGCAAGAGACGCTTCCACACGCCGGGCAGGAAAGCACATTGTTCGCTATTAGGAGTGAACCAATTTGAAGACGGTACACAGTACACGACAAATTGTCGGCAAGTGTACTACATGCATCGACACGCAAAATAATGGCACTTCAGCAAAAGCGCACGATGTAGATAGGAGGAACGTCATCTATAATCGAGATATGAGGAAAGGTTGCGCAGCGCGCTTCTGATACAGAAATCTAAGCTGAATGTTATTTGGTTGTGAGAAGATCGTGCTGTGCCTCGTCCACTGGTGTGCAAAACTCAGGGACGAAAGTAGCTTTCGCATGATGTGTCACGGCCAACTAACACAAGTCGATGAACTTGGACCGTACACAGTAAGAAAGTTTTTGAAAACGGCCGTAAGTCGAACTTTATATGCACTCCTGGAAATGGAAAAAAGAACACATTGACACCGGTGTGTCAGACCCACCATACTTGCTCCGGACACTGCGAGAGGGCTGTACAAGCAATGATCACACGCACGGCACAGCGGACACACCAGGAACCGCGGTGTTGGCCGTCGAATGGCGCTAGCTGCGCAGCATTTGTGCACCGCCGCCGTCAGTGTCAGCCAGTTTGCCGTGGCATACGGAGCTCCATCGCAGTCTTTAACACTGGTAGCATGCCGCGACAGCGTGGACGTGAACCGTATGTGCAGTTGACGGACTTTGAGCGAGGGCGTATAGTGGGCATGCGGGAGGCCGGGTGGACGTACCGCCGAATTGCTCAACACGTGGGGCGTGAGGTCTCCACAGTACATCGATGTTGTCGCCAGTGGTCGGCGGAAGGTGCACGTGCCCGTCGACCTGGGACCGGACCGCAGCGACGCACGGATGCACGCCAAGACCGTAGGATCCTACGCAGTGCCGTAGGGGACCGCACCGCCACTTCCCAGCAAATTAGGGACACTGTTGCTCCTGGGGTATCGGCGAGGACCATTCGCAACCGTCTCCATGAAGCTGGGCTACGGTCCCGCACACCGTTAAGCCGTCTTCCGCTAACGCCACAACATCGTGCAGCCCGCCTCCAGTGGTGTCGCGACAGGCGTAAATGGAGGGACGAATGGAGACGTGTCGTCTTCAGCGATGAGAGTCGCTTCTGCCTTGGTGCCAATGATGGTCGTATGCGTTTTTGGCGCCGTGCAGGTGAGCGCCACAATCAGGACTGCATACGACCGAGGCACACAGGGCCAACACCCGGCATCATGGTGTGGGGAGCGATCTCCTACACTGGCCGTACACCACTGGTGATCGTCGAGGGGACACTGAATAGTGCACGGTACATCCAAACCGTCATCGAACCCATCGTTCTACCATTCCTAGACCGGCAAGGGAACTTGCTGTTTCAACAGGACAATGCACGTCCGCATGTATCCCGTGCCACCCAACGTGCTCTAGAAGGTGTAAGTCAACTACCCTGGCCAGCAAGATCTCCGGATCTGTCCCCCATTGAGCATGTTTGGGACTGGATGAAGCGTCGTCTCACGCGGTCTGCACGTCCAGCACGAACGCTGGTCCAACTGAGGCGCCAGGTGGAAATGGCATGGCAAGCCATTCCACAGGACTACACCCAGCATCTCTACGATCGTCTCCATGGGAGAATAGCAGCCTGCATTGCTGCGAAAGGTGGATATACACTGTACTAGTGCCGACATTGTGCATGCTCTGTTGCCTGTGTCTATGTGCCTGTGGTTCTGTCAGTGTGATCATGTGATGTATCTGACCCCAGGAATGTGTCAATAAAGTTTCCCCTTCCTGGGACAATGAATTCACGGTGTTCTTATTTCAATTTCCAGGAGTGTATTTTAGAGATTGGTTTTGAACTTGAATGAACAAGAGCATCATCAGAATAAACATGGAAAGAGTACAATTGAGACAATATGGAAAAACTTACATTGACATTATGTGAAATGACCCCCCCATGAACCATGGACCTTGCCGTTGGTGGGGAGGCTTGCGTGCCTCAGCGATTCAGATGGCCGTACCGTAGGTGCAACCACAACGGAGGGGTATCTGTTGAGAGGCCAGACAAACATGTGGTTCCTGAAGAGGGGCAGCAGCCTTTTCAGTAGTTGCAGGGGCAACAGTCTGGATGATTGACTGATCTGGCCTTGTAACATTAACCAAAACGGCCTTGCTGTGCTGGTACTGCGAACGGCTGAAAGCAAGGGGAAACTACAGCCGTAATTTTTCCCGAGGACATGCAGCTCTACTGTATGATTAAATGATGATGGCGTCCTCTTGGGTAAAATATTCCGGAGGTAAAATAGTCCCCCATTCGGATCTCCGGGCGGGGACTACTCAAGAGGACGTCGTTATCAGGAGAAAGAAAACTGGCGTTCTACGGATCGGAGCGTGGAATGTCAGATCACTTAATCGGGCAGGTAGGTTAGAAAATTTAAAAAGGGAGATGGATAGGTTAAAGTTAGATATAGTGGGAATTAGTGAAGTTCGGTGGCAGGAGGAACAAGACTTTTGGTCAGGTGATTACAGGGTTATAAATACAAAATCAAATAGGGGTAATGCAGGAGTAGGTTTAATAATGAATAAAAAAATAGGAGTGCGGGTTAGCTACTACAAACAGCATAGTGAACGCATTATTGTGGCCAAGATAGACACAAAGCCCATGCCTACTACAGTAGTACAAGTTTATATGCCAACTAGCTCTGCAGATGATGAAGAAATAGATGAAATGTATGACGAGATAAAAGAAATTATTCAGGTAGTGAAGGGAGACGAAAATTTAATAGTGATGGGTGACTGGAATTCGTCAGTAGGAAAAGGGAGAGAAGGAAACATAGTAGGTGAATATGGATTGGGGGGAAGGAATGAAAGAGGAAGCCGCCTTGTAGAATTTTGCACAGAGCATAACTTAATCATAGCTAACACTTGGTTCAAGAATCATGAAAGGAGGCTGTATACATGGAAGAAGCCTGGAGATACTCACAGGTTTCAGATAGATTATATAATGGTAAGACAGAGATTTAGGAACCAGGTTTTAAATTGTAAGACATTTCCTGGGGCAGATGTAGATTCTGACCACAATCTATTGGTTATGAACTGCAGATTGAAACTGAAGAAACTGCAAAAAGGTGGGAATTTAAGGAGATGGGACCTGGATAAACTGAAAGAACCAGAGGTTGTAGAGAGTTTCAGGGAGAGCATTAGGGAACAATTGACAGGAATGGGGGAAAGAAATACAGTAGAAGAAGAATGGGTAGCTCTGAGGGATGAAGTGGTGAAGGCAGCAGACGATCAAGTAGGTAAAAAGACGCGGGCTAATAGAAATCCTTGGGTAACAGAAGAAATATTGAATTTAATTGATGAAAGGAGAAAATATAAAAATGCAGTAAATGAAGCAGGCAAAAAGGAATACAAACGTCTCAAAAATGAAATCGACAGGAAGTGCAAAATGGCTAAGCAGGGATGGCTACAGGACAAATGTAAGGACGTAGAGGCTTGTCTCACTAGGGGTAAGATAGATACTGCCTACAGGAAAATTAAAGAGACCTTTGGAGAGAAGAGAACCACTTGTATGAATATCAAGAGCTCAGATGGCAACCCAGTTCCAAGCAAAGAAGGGAAAGCAGAAAGGTGGAAGGAGTATATAGAGGGTTTATACAAGGGCGATGTACTTGAGGACAATATTATGGAAATGGAAGAGGATGTAGATGAAGATGAAATGGGAGATAAGATACTGCGTGAAGAGTTTGACAGAGCACTGAAAGACCTGAGTCAAAACAAGGCCCCGGGAGTAGACAACATTCCATTAGAACTACTGATGGCCTCAGGAGAGCCAGTCATGACAAAACTCTACCATCTGGTGAGCACGATGTATGAGACAGGCGAAATACCCTCAGACTTTAAGAAGAATATAATAATTCCAATCCCAAAGAAAGCAGGTGTTGACAGATGCGAAAGTTACCGAACTATCAGTTTAATAAGTCACAGCTGCAAAATACTAACGCGAATTCTTTACAGACGAATGGAAAAACTGGTAGAAGCCGACCTCGGGGAAGATCAGTTTGGATTCCGTAGAAATGTTGGAACACGTGAGGCAATACTGACCTTACGACTTATCTTGGAAGAAAGATTAAGAAAAGACAAACCTACGTTTCTAGCATTTGTAGACTTAGAGAAAGCTTTTGACAATGTTGACTGGAATACCCTCTTTCAAATTCTGAAGGTGGCAGGGGTAAAATACAGGGAGCGAAAGGCTATTTACAATTTGTACAGAAACCAGATGGCAGTTATAAGAGTCGAGGGGCATGAAAGGGAAGCAGTGGTTGGGAAAGGAGTGAGACAGGGTTGTAGCCTCTCCCCGATGTTATTCAATCTGTATATTGAGCAAGCAGTAAAGGAAACAAAAGAAAAATTCGGAGTGGGTATTAAAATTCATGGAGAAGAAGTAAAAACTTTGAGGTTCGCCGATGACATTGTAATTCTGTCAGAGACAGCAAAGGACTTGGAAGAGCAGTTGAACGGAATGGACAGTGTCTTGAAAGGAGGATATAAGATGAACATCAACAAAAGCAAAACGAGGATAATGGAATGTAGTCAAATTAAGTCGGGTGATGCTGAGGGAATTAGATTAGGAAATGAGACACTTAAAGTAGTAAAGGAGTTTTGCTATTTAGGGAGTAAAATAACCGATGATGGTCGAAGTAGAGAGGATATAAAATGTAGACTGGCAATGGCAAGGAAAGCGTTTCTCAAGAAGAGAAATTTGTTAACATAGAATATAATTTTAGGTGTCAGGAAGTCGTTTCTGAAAGTATTTGTGTGGAGTGTAGCCATGTATGGAAGTGAAACATGGACGATAACTAGTTTGGACAAGAAGAGAATAGAAGCTTTCGAAATGTGGTGCTACAGAAGAATGCTGAAGATAAGGTGGGTAGATCACGTAACTAATGAGGAGGTATTGAATAGGATTGGGGAGAAGAGAAGTTTGTGGCACAGCTTGACTAGAAGAAGGGATCGGTTGGTAGGACATGTTCTGAGGCATCGAGGGATCACAAATTTAGCATTGGAGGGCAGCGTGGAGGGTAAAAATCGTAGAGGGAGACCAAGAGATCAATACACTAAGCAGATTCAGAAGGATGTAGGTTGCAGTAGGTACTGGGAGATGAAGAAGCTTGCACAGGATAGAGTAGCATGGAGAGCTGCATCAAACCAGCCTCAGGACTGAAGACCACAACAACAACAACATGTGAAATGAATAATGACTTAGTATAAAGTTGGCTGTCAGCATTAAAGATTGCCTTTAAAGTTGACTCTAAGGATTAACCTGGCTATACTATTTCGTTTGAAGTACAGATTTAAGTACAGAAGTAAATAGCGGCACTGACTGCGCCAAAGATGAAATTGGCTGTACAACAGTACTTGTAACGTCCATTGTTTAGTCCATCCAAAAATGATTTACTACTACAGAAAACGAAAGTCTGTGTTATGAGCGCGTGTATAGACATCTCATACCTGTACGTATCTGCTTATCTTTCAAAAAATAAGAGTACACCTGTAAAAATTGAAATATCTTTCAATTTAAAATGTCTATACAAAAATGCTTTCAAAACTACCATTTCTAAAAATATTCGTTAGGATGATAGGGCAGGTATTATATTTTGGTTGCCTATCTACAGCAGTTCATCAAATAACTGGAAGAACTCATGTAGATTTAATTTGTTTTGTTCGTTTAATAAAACCCGATAAAATTTACTAAGCAAACAAAACAGTGGAATTACCATTGCACTCTTCTTGTTGCCATCGTTAATTTCGACTTTTCTATAACTGAATCAGTCCTTCTGATGCTTATTTCTTTTTCGATTTTTTCTCAATTTTCCTGCAGACATTTATCCCTGGCCTGCCTGCAGTTCCTATGCATCCCGTGACTTATATGAGGGCTATTCAGAAAGTAAGGTCCCATCGAGCGCGAAATGGAAACGACAATGAAAATCCGATACAGCTTTGCCCTGATGTACTGGGCAATGTCTCTAGCATGGCCGTCGATCGCGTCATGTCACTCTTTTCACTTCCGAGCGCACAGTGAGCACATAAAGATTCGTAGAAAATAGTGTCTCCTGCCTAGTATGAGTGCCTGGTGGGAGATTTCGCCTGATGTGATGCAGCCCACATAACGTAACTGTTGTGTGTTTCCTTCCTCGTGACAATTCTCGGCGGCGCTCTGCAGGGGTAATGTAGCTGCTCCTTCAGCGTTTCTGGTGGGAAGTGTGTGATTACCCACGATACAGCTCTCCTCGAGTTTGATCTCTACCCACATAAACCGTTGACCATGAAAACATTTCGGCACGGACTATGAGCTGCATACCAACGTAGAGAATTGGTGAAAAGCACAGGCGATGGGGACATGGAAAAGTTGGTACCACGCTTCTACAAGTGTCGAACATGGAGCGGCGACAATGTAAAGACGTAGCTGGAAGCTGTAGTTGACTGTTACAAATAAAAAGGATTTTGATTTTCACAATGGTTTCCGTTTCGTGACATATTGGACCTTAGTTTCCAAACAGCTCTCGTATTGGTGTATTCCCGTCCTTCCCTGAACATTTCTGTACCTCCTTTTGTCGACCTCCTGAAGTCTTTCTTCTGTTAGCCTAGGTTTCTTCGCAGTCACCTTCCTTGTATCTAAGTCCACCGATTTATTGGGCTGTGACTTTCGGGTGTGCTTTCCATGTTCCGTGCACCTCTTAAGGAACGAGGAGGAAGAAAGATTTAACTCCCTGTCCTTTCTGCCAAAAGTGCGAAGGCTACCGACAAAAGTAGGTCATATCCTCACCAAGTACAAAGCTAAAGTGATGTTTCGCCCAGCACCGAAGACAACAGCACCTTTTCGATTCCGTCACGGTTGACTTGATGTGCCGCAAGGTTGGAGGTTTACAAGATACCACCCGTTAATGTGGCCTGTACAGTCCATGAAGGCTGCGTGGAACACCAAAGGTACAAATGGCTCACAGAGTCCAGAAAAACGGCTTAACAGAACACTACATCCACATTGGCCAGTCTGTACTGTATGCCAGTGTGGAAGCTCTAGCGTATACTTCATCATTTTGGGTTTCGTTGATGAAGGCAGTAGCTGAAATTTGTTTGACAACGCTCGTATTTAATTAACATACAGAGTGTCCCAAGAGCAATGGTCAGTACTCCGGTATATGACAGAAACAACAATTCGAAGCAAAAAAACGCTAGTGAACACGGAATCTAAAATGCATTCCTTAAGAGCTATGAGCAGCACTTTACCTTCGATACTGTGAAACAAATCTCTTCTACTGCAAGCTCATTGTGTTCCATATTTTGGAAGGAGGCAGTATGGGGAAAAAACTAGTAATCATGGGCTCTAAAATGCATACCTTAAGAGCTATGAGCACTTAGCTGCTGGTAAACCTTTCGGGATGTACAGTCGTGGTCCAAGAAACTCTTCTGTTCCTGGCGTTTCGACCAGATCTGCGCTGGACATCCTCAGAGGCGCTCCTCTGCTGAATCTTGCTGACTGACCGATCGGACGTCCGAGAGCGACATACCACGGTCACTCGAAAAGAAATGCACACTATTTTTTTTAAATTCCTCTTTTATTCTACATGTCTGAAAGTTTTACAGTGTGTAGATACATCCTTTAGGAACACTATTTTCACTTCTCCACATAATGTCTATCCCTCTCAACTGCCTTACGCCATCTTGGAACCAGCGCCTGTATACCCGCTCGGTAAAATTCTGGACCAACCTGTTGGAGCCACTGTTTGGCAGCGTGCACAAGGGAGTCATCATCTTCAAACCTTGTTCCACGAACAGAGTCTTTCAGTTTCCCAAAGAGATGATAGTCACATGGAGCGGGTGTTTCAGTGTCGTCCATCCGAGTTTTGTGATCGCTTCCATGGTTTTTTGACTGACATGTGGCCGTGCATTGTCGTGCAACAGCAACACCTCCTGCTTTTGGGCTCAAATGGCTCTGAGCACTATGGGACGTAACATCTATGGTCATCAGTACCCTAGAACTTAGAACTACTTAAACCTAACTAACCTAAGGACATCACACACATCCATGCCCGAGGCAGGATTCGAACCTGCGACTGTAGCGGTCACGCGGTTCCGGACTAAAGCGCCTAGAACCCTCGGCCACCTGCGGTCGGCCCTCCTGCTTTTGCCGATGTGGTCGAACACGACTGAGTCGAGCTTGAAGTTTCTTCAGTGTCGTCACATATGCATCAAAATTTATGGTGGTTCCACTTGGTATGATGTCCACAAGCAAGAATCCTTCCGAATCGAAAAACACCGTAACCATAACTTTTCGAGCAGAAGGTGTGGTTTTGAATTTTTTTTCTTGGGTGAATTTGCATGATGCCACTCCATTGATTGTCTCTTCGTCTCTGGTGAAAAATGATGGAGCCATGTTTCATCACCTGTCACAATTCTTCCAAGAAATTCATCTCCACCATTCTCATGCTGTTCCAAAATTTCGCTGCATACCGTTTTTCTTGTTTCTTTGTGAGCCACTGTCAACATCCCGGTAACCGACTTGGCACAAACCTTTTTAAACGCCAACTCTTTCAGTATTCTGCAAACACTTCCTTCCCCTACCCCAACGTAGCGTGACAGTTCGTTCACTGTGATGCGTCTGTCAGCAGTCACCAATTCGTTAACTCTCTGCACATTGTCTGGAGTGTGTGCAGTACGAGGCCTGCCGCTGCGAGGACAATCCTCAATATTGCCGTGCCCGCTCTCATGACGAAACCTGCATGCCCACCGACTAACTGTACTGCGATCGACAGCAACATCTCCATACACCTTTTTCAACCTCTTGTGGATGTTTCCCACTGTCTCGTTTTCACAGCACAGGAATTCTATGACAGCACGTTGCTTCTGACGAACGTCAAGTGTAGCAGCCATCTTGAAGACATGCTGTGACGGCGCCACTCACGGGAACAAGTTGAACTAAGTTTGAAAACAAGCTTTCACACATGCAGAATGAAAACCGTATTTTTACAAAAATAGTGTGCATTTCTTTTGGAGTGACCCTCGTAAATACTGTAGGAAAACGGGCGTGGTCAAAGTAACTCTCTGCTGCCAGCAGCTATGTGATAGGGTCGTGAAAACCTTCATTCTATGAGCACTTGTTCGGTAGCAAAGATGCGCTGCACAGTAGCGAAAATGAACACGTGCTCATATCTATTAAGATACGCACTTTACAGTCCACGTTTACCGGACATTTTTCCCTGTTTTGGTCCATACTAACAGCTCTCATGTAGGGCTGAACATGGGAGTTCATTTTGTATTATTGTGAAACAGGTGAGGAAGTACCACAGATATGATACGCAAATTGGTGTAGCAATCAGTAAAACAAAGTCGTTTTTCGTTGCGGCAGAATGTTCTCGTGAAATTTCAATAATTAACTTACTCCATATTTTGTTGGCGCCCACCTACACAGGGAAAAATGATCACCGTAATAAGACATCAGAAATCGGGGATTGCACGGCAAGATTTGAGTTCGTTTTTCGCACTCGCTGTTCGAGAGTGGAACGGTAGAGAAATAGCTTGAAGGTTGTTCGATGAACCCTCTGCCAGGCACGTGATTGTGAATTGCAGAGTTAATCACGTAAATGTAGATGAATGAATCTGGAGTGCTCATTCACACACATCTGGCAGTCAGCCACAACGAGAATTGGCAACGAGCCGTAATAAGTTCTCGTCTGCTTTACATCCTACGCTCTGTTCTGCCGTTGCCATTCATAGCGTTACGTTTGGCTGCTGAGCTCGGGACTGCTGTATCCGCAGGAAGTGCTGACCGGAAATGCTTATCGCGGTAGGTAGCGGAGGGAAACACAGTCCGCATCGTTTTTCCTGGTCACCGTTGGGAGCCGGAATGTTGTGGCCTACAGAGCTTTGGACACCGTTCCTCACAAGCACCAACCAACCAATGCAGTTGCGTCCCTATGGAATGCCATCTCAGCTCTGCAACCCCGTTTGTGATTTACTGTCACATTCCATAGCAATGCGAGGGCATTCATTTATTAAAATCGAGATGATATTTGCAGTTCCCCATGGAATTGTTATAGGCCCCTGCTGTTCCTATTACAGGGCTATTACAAATGATTGAAGCGATTTCATAAATTCACTGTAGCTCCATTCATGGACATATGGTCACGACACACTACAGAAACGTAGAAAAACTCATAAAGTTTTGTTCGGCTGAAGCCGCACTTCAGATTTCTGCCGCCAGAGCGCTCGAGATCGTAGTGAGACAAAATGGTGACAGGAGCCGAGAAAGCGTATGTCGTGCTTGAAATGCACTCACATCAGTCAGTCATAACAGTGCAACGACACTTCAGGACGAAGTTCAACAAAGATCCACCAACTGCTAACTCCATTCGGCGATGATATGCGCAGTTTAAAGCATCAACGATGCTTTCAAACTCATTGATGGGGACATGCTGCGCCGAGTGTGGGAGGAACTTGATTATTGGCATGATGTCTGCCGAATCACTAAAGGGGCACATATCGAACATTTGTGAATGCCTAAAAAAACTTTTTGAGTTTTTGTATGTGTATGCAAAGCATTGTGAAAATATCTCAAATAATAAAGCTATTGTAGAGCTGTGAAATCGCTTCAATCATTTGTAATAACCCTGTAAATATATATCGATTCTTACGATAAATCGCCGGCATCCAGCATGTGACTTACAATTAGTGCATTTTCCAAAGATACAGGTTTCAGAGGTGATCTGCACCACTTGTAAGGCATATCCTGGTGATGGGGATTTATGTGATAATCGGACATATATTTTGATACTGAAAAGTGAGTAATCTCTGACCAAAGAAAACTCACAGTCGAAGCTGCCCGGTAGGTACTGTCTACATCTACATCCCCATTTCCGTAATTACTCTACAATTCACAACTGGTATATGTGGTGTCACCGCCAGACACCACACTTGCTAGGTGGTAGCTTTAAATCGGCCGCGGTCCAATAGTACATGTCGGACCCGCGTGTCGCCACTGTCAGTAATTGCAGACCGAGCGCCACCACACGGCAGGTCTAGAGAGACGTACTAGCACTCGCCCCAGTTGTACGGACGACTTTGCTAGCGACTACACTGACGAAGCCTTTCATTTGCCGAGAGACAGTTAGAATAGTCTTCAGCTAAGTCCGTGGCTACGACCTAGCAAGGCGCCATTAACCATTTCTAGAGAGAGTCTCACTTGTATCATCAAGAATGCTGTATACAAATGATGGATTAAAGTTAAGTATTCCAGCAGCTACGTACTTTTCTTTATAGCATTCATTACGTATCCTGTTTCAGACCTAACGCCAGCCGGCGAGTGTAAACGCGTGCCTTTTCGGTTACCCGTCACTGTGGACTGGCTGTCTTGTCAGTCCGCTACGGTATACGTGCCCAATACCGTGTCGGAGATCTGCGAGCATGCAGAAGTGCCGCAACACCACGTGGCATGGACTAAATGTGAAGTACTGCTGGAGGGAAATGACACCATGAATCCTGCAACGCTGTCCATAAATCCGTAAGAGTGCGCGGGGGGGGGGGGGGGGGGGGGGGTAGAGGACGCTTCTGAATAGTTCGTTGCAAGGCACCCCAGATGTCTGGGAAGTTTCGTGGCCAACGGAAGTGTTTAAATTCTGTTCCTGGTGCCAATCTGTAGAGATTCTAGACGTGTAGGGTGTCGCATTGTCCTGCTGGAATTGCCCAAATCCGTCGGACACGAATGGATGCAGATGATCAAGATAGGATGCGCATGTACGAGTCATCTTTCACAGTCGGATCTGGACGTATCACGGGTACCATATAACTGCAGCTGCACACGCACCACGCCATTACAGAGCCTCCACCAGCTTGAACACCCCTCTGCTGGCATACAGCGTCCATTGATTAGGAGGTTTTCTCCATACCTGTACACGTCCATCCGCTCGATACAATTTGAAACGAGACTTGTCCGGCCAGGCAACATGTACCAGTCATCAACAGTCTAATGTCGGTGTTGACGGGCCAGGCGATTTTGATGTTATTGCTCGAAGAGAGCTCGGTGGAATGGGAAGGATGGTCATCAGTTGTACACGGTAATGTTTCCACCCCGCCAGACACCTCCGCATTCCCTCTTTCCTACGGTGTTCCAGCGTGTCTTGGAAACAAGTACTTTCTTCACCAGCAGGGCCGACTGAAGACGCTGTACTCCACGCAGTGGAAGAGGACATGACGTCGACAACCAGAAACATACGATTAATGTTCAGAAAGTAAGTATACGAAATTTTCTTAGTTTTTAGAAAAAATTACTGGAAAATGTATTACAGGATATTGTTGATACACTTGATGACTATATTTCCACATAATCGCCGTCCCCTTCAACGTGCAATATGTGATCAAAAGTATCCGGACACCTGGTTGAAAACGACTTAAACGATTGTGGCGCCCTCCATCGCTAATGCTGGAATACAATATGGTGTTGGCCCACCCTTAGCCTTGATGACAGCCTTCACTCTCGCAGGCATACGTTCAATCAGGTGGTGGAAGGTTTATTGGGTAATGGCAGCCCAGTTTTCATAGACTGCTGCACTGAGGAGAGTTATCGATGTCGCAGATGACGTTCACCGGGAATTCGCCATACCCACACCCTGCCACGGGATCGCTACATAGTGTACCGTGATTCGTCAGTCCACACAACGGTTTTCCACTGTTCAATCGTCCAATGTTTACGCTCCTTATACCAAGCAAGGCGTCGTTTGTCATTTACCGGAGTGATGTGTGGCTCATGAGCAGCCGCTCGACCATGAAATCCAAGTTTTCTCACCTCCCGCCTAACTGTCATAGTACTTGCAGCGGATCCTGATGCAGTTTGGAATTCCTGTGTGATGGTCTGGACAAATGTCTGCCTATTACACATTACGACCCTCTTCAACTGTCGGCGGTCTCTGTCAGTCAACAGACGAGGTCGGCCTGCAGGATTTTGTGCTGTACGTGTCCCTTCACGTTTCCACTTCACTAATGCATCGGAACCAGTAGACCTAGGGATGTTTAGGAGTGTGAAAATCTCGCGTACAGAGTGTGACACAAGTGACATCCAACCACCTGGCCACGTTCGAAGTCCGTGAGTTTCGCGGAGTGCCTCATTCTGCTCTCTCACGATGTCTAATGGCTACTGAGGTCGCTGATATGAAGTACCTGGCAGTAGGTGGCAGCACAATGCACCTGATACGAAAACGTATGTTTTCGGGGGTGTGCGGATACCGTTGGTCACATAGTGCATACATATTTTTAAATTCTATACTGAACAGAACAATATGCTGTTTTGTTTCCTCACCGACGGTTTTCACGGAAAGCAGTGAGGTTGTATTTCTGGCTTATCGGATTATGATGGGAATACTACTATAGATTCTTAATCTGCAGTTTCGTTATACAAGTCTCAGAGCGGTGGGAAAGGGAGATCAACACAGGGGTAGGCGGATACACACCCATGCCCGAGGCAGGATTCGAACCTGCGACCGTAGCAGTCCCGCGGTTCCGAACTGTAGCGCCAGAACCGCACGGCCACCGCGGCCGGCGAGGAGATGGACAGGAACCAGAGGGAAAATTAGATAAGGACGTATACCGAATTCCCATACATATTAGGGTACTGTGCACAGTGTATGTTTTGAGGGGATTTTCGATATGGGGTCGTGCACTGTCATGATGCAAAATCATTTTTTCATGTCTATCGCTGTAGTGTGGCCGTTCGTCTTTCAGTGCTCGGCTCAAACACATCAATTGCTTTCGATAATGATCTCCTGTGATTGTTCCCGTCGGCTGCAGTAGCATCGAAAGCTTTCTCTCTTTCACAACCATGCCGGCCTTTAATGTCAAAATCAACATTCTTGAAGCATGTAAACCATTTTCTGCGAAGTTCTGTCACTAACAGGCACCTCATCATAGGTCAGCTTTTTATGAGCCTCAGCCGCGAATTTCTTTATATCAAAGCAGAAAATTAAAACCTGCCGCAGATGACGAGATTTGGGCTCATAAGTTGACGTATTCAGTCGAGAATAACTTCATGATGCAATCAAAAATCGACTGATGTTTTGATGGCATTACGTTAAAAAAAATGGCTCTGAGCACTATGGGACTCAACATCTTAGGTCATAAGTCCCCTAGAACTTAGAACTACTTAAACCTAACTAACCTAAGGACATCACACACACCCATGCCCGAGGCAGGATTCGAACCTGCGACCGTAGCAGCCTCGCGGTTCCGGACTGCAGCGCCAGAACCGCACGGCCACCGCAGCCGGCGATGGCATTACGTTCTCAAATGCCTAAGCTTACTGTATGTCACTTACGACGAACGATTTGTATCACTACTTTCCACTACTGCCGTCTATTGCAAAACGGTCGATGCAAAGTTGTAGACCTAATAGATGAGAAAATGTCAGAATTACCGAGAAATAAATGTCTCATGAGAGACATTGTGGTTTCAATGACAAGGTATGCCAACCGTGAACCTTCAACACTGCAGCGTATGTCGAAAGAGATGCCGGCATCGGAATGCAGCATCGGATCTGGCGGGGAATACAAACGCAGCACCGCGGCGCAGTAAACAGCAGTGCGTTGGCCATCCTGACGTCATGTGACAGTGCGACATACAGCTGTGGTGGACGCCCACTGCGTAATCACGCTCTCTGTTGTCGCAGAGAGGCCGCTTCGACTCATGAACCGTGGTTTATACACGCACTGTTTTATAAAAAGAGGACTTTTGTTATACAAGATATAAATTTTAAGTTGACAAACCAGAATAACTCGAAAATAAGCTTCATACGAAAAAATGTTTAGAATCCAAAGTTGATTATTTTCGAGGGGGACATCTGCTGGTGCTAAAATTAGGCGGCCACCGCAGCGTACTGGGGGTGGGGCGGAAGGTAACTTTAAAATTTCAATTGGGAACCCCCATTTTTTATTACAGAATCAGATTCTATATAAAAAACTACGTACATTTCGCCTTAACATTTGTTTTGATTCTTGGTAGTTGGCGCTGTAGTTCAAGAAAATCCATGTTCTCATTTTTGCGTGGAAAATGGTTACGGATAAATAAAAAATACTTATTAACTTCGCAAATTTTGATTCGCTTAAACTAAAACTCTCCCTCTCTCCCCATAGAGCGGGGTTTGAGAGGGAGGAATTAGAGTTTTTGCAAATGTTGTCCCAAATATTAATTTTTTCCGCAGATTCGGATAAGTGTTGTTTGTTTCGTGGTCATGAGGCGACACAACTTTTAATTATCAAAGAAATCATCTGACTAGCTAACTAACTAACCAAACATCCCACTTACTAACGAGTGAATTCATTAACTAACAGAGTAAACAAAGTAAAAGACGCACTGAGGAAAAGATATTTAAGCCTCACTTACTATGCAGCGCCCGAATACCACAGTGCACATTAACCAAAATAATTCCAGAAACGCGTGAAGTGATTAACAAAGCACTGTAGGAGGAATATCAGAATATAAATAAATGTTTAGTGCACTACACGGACATTAAGAACTATTTTTATTTTTGAATAATCTAACTAACTACAAAATTAATAACAAGTACGAAACAGATGAAGCACTTTTTAGCTTGTGGCATCCAGAGTTCAAGAACAGACAAACTGGAGTCGGGAGCTAAGAAAAAAATTTATTTTAGAATTTTCGTCCTCTCTTCCTGCCGGCTGAAAAGCTGCCTAGATGTTTCCAGATACAGCGGTGGATGGCTATAGCTGTAATTGTGGATTTGAAGTCGCTCACAACATATCGCACCTTCCCGTCAGCACACATTGTACCCGTTACTCACCCTCCCCCCTCCCCCCGTCGAAGCAAGGTTATTATAAAAAGAGTCAAAGGACCACATTAACCAAACTTTGCAGCCATGTTTACATACTACAGACCTCAAATATCTGTAGCAATGGTTCGAATGGCTCTGAGCACTATGGGACTTAACATCTGAGGTCATCAGTCCCCTAGAACTTAGAACTACTTAAACCTAACTAACCTAAGGACATCACACACATCCATGCCCGAGGCAGGATTCGAACCTGCGATCGTAGCGGTCGCTCGGTTCCAGACTGTAGCGCCTAGAACCGCTCGACCACCCCGGCCGTCTATCTATAGCAATGCCAGCGCTCCAAGCGGTTACATTTCACACTGCAGTGAACAGAAGACGAACATCTTTTATGATTAAATCTGCGTGAGACCCTAGATTTCATGATATTTCTTTGACGGAAGGGTAGATTTCACAAAGTTCCTTATTACAATATCAAATTTCTCTGACAAAAATGTCTGACATCTCAACTTTGACAAAGAAATATGATAATGTAATGTCGGCCTTGGAGGCGAGGGTAGGACCGATAATCCCAACCGCCGCACGTGGGGAGAGGTGCGATATCTGGTGACGTCACATGTCAAACATTTGTAATCCACTTTTGATGTATTTCCCAGCAGTTGCGGCCCCATGTGTCTTATATTAAATTTCTCGTCTCAGCATCATCTACGTCGCTTCAAGGGTTTTTAGAAGTTAATAAGAATCACCCCCTACATCTAAATGGTAATATCTCCTTAGTTCTCCTAATAGCTATCCCTCGCGCTTTCATTATGAACCTAGAATGAGCCATAGCTGTGCCTAATGAAACGTGTATGTTTGGCCGGACTCGACAGAAGAAATAGGACACAACCGCATATTGGGGCAAGCTGTGAACCCTAATTCTCGCGCTCTCCCTCCCCAGAACACAAGCGTGCTGAGCCTGTCGCTACTTACCAGGCTCACTAGAAGCGGCCTAAAGTTGTGCGGGAATGTACAGAGCTACCCCTTCCCCCCTCCCCTCTCTGTACGAGACCGCTGTCTGAGCTTCGGCTACTGCAACTTCCGGAACTGCACGTGTTGCGTATTCTTCAAGGTATAGTCTGTCTGTAAACTCAAGAGCGAGCAGCGCTTTTGGTGGGGGAAGTGGCCTTTCCCTGAAGAACGCTGTCACCCGCCTACAGCGGCACCCAAAATCTGTTGCCCGTTACCTGTCTAGCAGCGTAGATAGGCGTGCAGTGATATATGTCGTTTCTGTTCGTCGGATCTTAGTTGCCAGTGTCAGTGAGTTAACTCTGTATACTTATTGACGTACTTCGATATCCAGAAGTGATGGATAGTCGTCTAGCATTGCAAGAAAATGTGCAGAATACGAAGAAAAGGAGGTATTTCGGGAGTAACGAGCGTTCGATCGTCTCTAATGTTATTATAGCGTGTATTAAAGAGGCGACCCAAAAAGAACTGTTGGCTAATATTACCAGTTCCAATCAAAGGCCTGCAATTTATGCAAACATTAGCCTCACCTAGTAGGACGCATAAGTAAGGAATGGAAAAATAAGCCACATGGTTTACAGGAATCGCCAAGAAGGAAAACTGATAATTTTGGGAGAAACCCATCGTTATAGACAGTTTCAAAATCACGTAAAACCTTTTATCCTTACGGAACACTAAATCTCTATCTCGGTCACTATTCACCTGATTCTAAGACATATTGCTTAAAACATGTGTTCAATAGCTATTCTAAACACTGCTGAAATTTCCTTCGAAACATGTACACCGATTCGGGACTTCAAGCAAAAAGCTTGACATACGAGGTGCGTTCTCATTTCAATTTTTATTTTTTGGTAAGAACTTTATTTTTAATCTACAGCAATGTTATCCTCTTCAAAATATTCCCCATTACATACTATACACTTATGCCAGTGCTTTTTCCAATTTTCGAAACACTTTGGGAACTGTTTTTTCGGGATACTTTATAGGTCTCTTAACTGTGCATTTTTAATCTCATCCATGCTTGTAAAACCGCTGTCCTTTAAGGTCTGCTTTGAAATGTTTATACCACTTGTCTGCCCTTGGTTTACTCATAACTGGCTCACCAAAAGCAATATTTACCATTTATAAAAATTTCATACACTTTATTCCATTCTTATAACCAACTTTAATACAGATTCTCTAATTTATTTTTATAGAAAACGAACAATCGTTGATGCTACTAAAACACATGTAACCTTTCTGACAGCTGACAACAAAGTAAATACCCAATATGCATGACACTGAACACATAATTTTGAGGCATTTTTACGAAGACAGTGACAAAAAATAGTGCAAATCGGACTAATAGAACACACAAAATTATAAATTTCTGCTTACTTTTTAAACACTCTTTGTGTTGCAAGAATTGTTAAGTTTCAGTGCAGTCGTTCATAGAAAACTTCTACCTTTTAGTAGAAACACAAAATAAGAACAAGCCTTAAATTCTACAGACTGATTGCGTTATATGGGGTTCGTTTTATGAATAACAATAGAGGAACATACATTCACATGAACAGGCATTTCGTTCTATGTTTGTAGTAGAATCCTGTCCTAACTGCCGTTGTTATGTTAATATTATTTACTCTATAATGTTGTGTTTCGGAAGAAGCTATCGTTTTTTGTATTCCTTATGGTCTTAATACATTTGTCTAAGAAAAAAACGCAGCCGAGACGTATCTGTACTCGGCTTCGCCACAGATTAGAAGCGCGCGCCGCGGCAGGGCCTGTACTGCATCGTGAAATAGCCTGTAGAAGGGCCTTGTGACGTAGCTAGGTTGGAAGAGTCGGGACTCGCTCCCTCGCTCTTCAGTTTACCGACAAACTATAGCAGGGGCTGCTCAACTGTTACTCTGCGTGACGCCAGGCATCACGTGCCGGCTAGTCATCCACACTGGAAGGGAAGAGGGGAGGTAGCAACGTTGCCGCCCGTCCCCCGGCAATGCCCTACCCATGCAGAGCTCCGCTGTGCCGGATGACGTCACAACAGTGACGTCCATCTACCTCCCTTAAACCAGCGCTACCTATGGTCCGGGAGGCTTTGGCCACCGGCCTCTGTAGAAACGCTTCAGTTTCCGTTGCCGTGCCGTCTGGAACGCGGTGCTTCGTCCCCCTTCTCTTCAACACCCCGAGCTCGTCATAGACAAGGTACGTGCCGGTGTGGTATCACTTGCCCCTTTTAAATAACCGTACTTTATTTTTTGATGCTTTAAACAGCAGCCATTTACGCAGAACAAATAATGGGCCAGGATTCAACATCTTTAAACGAACCAGAAAATCCTTCGTACGTTACTTTTCTTCCTCAACGAATGTTCAATACTTTTGTGCCATCAGCATATCTTATTTTAACTGAAATGCGTTGGAAAAAGTTAGACTTAAAAATATTTGTTTACATCTGCATCTACGTGGTTACTCCGCTATTCAGAATAAAGTGCTGGCAGAGGGTTCAATGAACCACCTTCAAGCTGTCTCTCTGCCGTTCCACTCTCGAACGACGCGCGGGAAAATCGAGGCATTGTAAACGATTATTCGTTTTCAAACTACATTTTCCAAGTTTTGCATGCACGAACGGATTGGTGCACGAACAAAATCGTAAAACGGGCGGGAAAAAACCGTCTGGTCAACAACAATACCAGCATTTGGTATCTTCGGTATTTCTTTGGTCTCTGTTAAAACTGGTGTTTTTATTTTTTTACTAATAACAGGTTAAAAAAACAGAATTGTCAATTAGGTATATTGCTAAATTATATTTTTAAATAAAACTCAATTTAAAGGAGGCTTGATTTTTATTTGTAAAATTTGTGTTGCTTTGAAACGTTCCGTTATTGCAGAAAATGGGAAAAAGCGATCAGTGCTATTTTAATAATAATGCCGACAGAAAAGAGCAACAAATACATTGTATAAGAATTGGTACAGCTCTGTTGAGAGAATAAATGTACCTCTTATCACATGGCATGGCCAATTAGACGGTATGCGTGTACATGCAATATGCTAGACTTGCCCCATCTGATCAATATGGAAGTTTCCAACTATCGTCGTCGGACTTCAGTTGTATTACAGAATGGCACCATCCTTGGTTTGGAAGTATTCTACGAAGAGCGGCATCAATAATTTAAGAATTTTTAGGATATTGCAGCCCCATAAGCAACTGTGATAGACTAATAGTTTGAGGAATCAGCCTCAGTTGCACAAATTTTCTGGTCTTTACCAGGTTTCAGCTAAATCAATTTGTGCAGCTAAGGCTGATTCTTCAAAAATAAAAGTATCAATAATTGCTCCAGTTGCTTTAAGAGATTGGAAACAGGAAGAGCTACAACGAACTTCTGACATACGAGGGGAAAACCTGAAACTTAACAGTTCGTAGTTAGATTGAAAACAGAACGCAGCTGATCTGGTGCCAGTGTCTACATAACACGCCTGTTTGTAGTCCTTGGAAACGGACAAATTAACAGCCGAGGTGTTCCACCTCCATTCCCAGCGTTTAGCACTGAATATTCGTTGTGTCCAAATAGTACTATGATCCCCGACTACAAAATGGTTTTTAAGCAGAATTTCAAAAAATTTTGATCAATAGGATACTGGTGTTTCTTTGTAGTTATCAACTACTTACCACTTTTCGAGAAAAACAGCAACCGGACGACACATTTTTCTTTCATTTGCGTATTTAATATTTTGATCAATTTATCTTGAAAGCCAAAATTTGTCAAACTTTATTAGATTTCTATGTTTATTACAGAAAATAATAGGAATAAAAAAATCGAAAATCGGTTATTTGAGAACCCAGTTACTTTGAGCGGTTTTAACATCCCAGTTAAGCTGGCGTTAAACAAACCGATATAACCGAAAACCGGTTGTTTCATCGATTACCGCCGTGCCTACTGGAAACACACCAGTTTGCGTTAAGAGTGCAGTGCGTTGACAAAATGGCAACAAAGCAAGGGGAGAATATTAGATGTTTCTCTGTTGAAACAGTTCAGCATGCATTTTGAACGTAAACAGAACACTGTACATTGTTATCGACAATTGACAGGCACTGGTTGTCACTGTAAACAGAAAAGTACTGTTAGATAAAGAGTGCCAGACGCAATGGTGAAGAGGGCGACAAAACTTCCTTTCAGTCCCAACAAATCACCGGTCGGCCAAAGTCACAAACTTTGAATACCGCAGCAAATTGTGTGAAAATTTGTCCGTACAGACTAGGTTGACACTCAGCGTGGTGCCTGGTGGGAGAGACCCTAAAGGCATTTCCCATGTACGGTCTTTACCGTCAGCCATTGCGCCGAATGTCAACTTAGTTTGCGCAGACAGTACCGTCAACAGCTGTCGTGCAACAGTTAATACAGGAAGATTAAGGCTATTGGCTTCAGTTTTCCATCACAATGCAGTAAGCACTTAAGGACGAACATTTTGCCTCCAAGCTGCTACTCAGCGACAGGAAAGATAAAACGCCACAGTATGAGAGTGTGGACCACTGAACATTCTCACGAAATTGTGGCATATGAACGAGATACGCCGAAGATATTTTCTTTAATGAGAAGACTGTGAGAAGTTCCTCATACCGTAGTATGTTGCAGTGGAGATTCTTTCAGCGAATAACTGATTCCGAGAATTTAATTTGATAATTGAAACATCGATGTTTGTCGCTACCTAAACGACAATCTTCCGCATCGCAGGTTTGGGCATAGTGGTGAAGATGTGGGTCTGTTACTTGCCCCCCCCCCCCACACACACAACTTTGTCTGATATAATGCCTTTTGATTTTTTGCTTTGGGGTACATTAAGAACCGTGTCCACGTACACCCAGTGCCAAAAACACTGGAACAGCTCAAGAATGCATCAGTGATGCTGTGATGACTACGGAGAGCATGTTGCTACCTACATAAGGTGCGCAGAAAACTTGCGTTGACACTTGGATGTGTGTCTTGGGACCAGAGAGGCACTCACAGGACATTTGTAGAGGACAAAATACAAACTTGCTATGTTTACAGTTACACTATGCATGAGCATGAATGTGCGACTAATGCTTTAGAAAATACAGAGCTTCATAGTAGCCCTGTATTACATTTACTGTAAGACTGTGCCAGTACCGTGTCACCTGCAATGATATTATTTGAAGGCATTTGAAGAGCAATCATGTCTCTCTTTCACTGCAATTTTATTAAGTGAAAATAACTCGCGACAATAGTTTGTGGATGACGTACAAAGCAGTGTGAAGGGCGTGGTAGAGGCCACCAGATAGGGGCTTCTTCCCCATCAATTCACATGTTGAGTGTGTTAACAAGGTTGGAAGCTTGTTAATGAGTCACTATAATTAAAGTACAGCTCCTCACGTTGGTTCAGTATTGAGTGTAGTGATGGTATGGTTATTATGCTTGGTACATATAATAATGCGTAACGGATTTACGCCGAAAAAAAAAATTAGTTCCAGTTTTGGCCACCAGGTGAACATCTGGCGCTACATACTTTCCTAACAGCGATTATCTGCGTCGTGATTACACTGCATATTTTGAACGGTCGAGGGCAGTGGGCCCTGACAACTCCTGTATAATTTTGGTTGGTTTGCTTGCTTGTCACGCGGTTAACGGGAAATTATTCCGTTTCTGTGGCGCGGTGGCGGTTTCTTCGCTGACCTGATTTAAAGCGGAGGTGAGCGTTCGCAGAAGAGCCGAAGTAGAGCCTCCAATCGTATCTGTCCTTCCCTCATACAGCCCTTATCGAGACGAAGAACAGGACCCGCCTGACACCCGGGCGCGTTGATTCGCCAATTCCTGGACATAATAAACGTGGGTGCAGTATAGCAGTCCCTCATAAGCCTCTGATTTCCACAAGAAAGTGTCCTCCCCTTCTTGCACAAATTAATAACAGTAGTTAAGCGTTTTTCAATGGACAGAAGACACGTGATGGATCGCTGAATCTACGTGCTGCCACACTGCCGTTGCTATAGGCTGAAGAACATGGACGTGCTATGCGCTGGTGGATTCATCTATTGACCAAGCGCATAACGAGGTCTAAAAAGATCTGTCTAGGAACTGGGTCTGCAGTACAGCACAAGATGCAGTTAAAGATATGCGAATTCTGTGCGCTAGTTGACGTATCTGTACGAAAACTGGAAACAAAGCCCTCTTTGTTCCAGTCATAAGCTGTTGAGTGGTTATAGAGATCAGTTCAACGATGGTTTGGGTGTTTCCTCATGCCTTCCTGGTGGAATTCCAGCCCGAGGTGTCAGTGTATCCAAACAAATGTAACTAGATAATTCATTAATGAATTATTTCTTCTACTTCTCTTTCTAAGTTGTAGTAATGAGTTCACCTCGCGGGATCGTAATAGCCGCATCACTTCGCTGCTCGCTTCGCCGATGGCCGCACGAAGAAACACCATCGGCCACTCGGTCTGGTTAATTATTGATAGGGTATCTCTTACGTGAAACAACTCTGGCAAAAGTAGAGGATTCCCTTTGCATTTTTTCGTGGCTTATGTAACATACTACTAAACTTTAAAGAACCCAGTTCGCGTGATTAAGAAGGCTTCAAACGTCTGTTTACTTTACAAATGAGTTATGCGGTAAACATTTAACTTTACGCGTGTAAACGAGAAAAAAACTTGGGAAAGGTTCGAAATTATGTCTTAAGTTTGGTGGTAGTAGCTAAGTGCTCTGTGATACACTGGATAAACGAAGTCCGGATATTTGCGCCTGTCAGATACTCTGGCTAAAGACAGTTTCCAACTGCAATACATACTACACTACTGGCCATTAAAATTGCTACACCTTGAAGATGACGTGATACAGACGCGAAATTTAACCGACAGGAAGAAGATGCTGTGACATACAAATGATTAGCTTTTCAGAGCATTCACACAAGGCTGGCACCGGTGGCGACACCTACAACGTGCTGACACGAGGGAAATTTTCCAAACGATTTCTCATACACAAACAACAGTTGACCGGCGTTGCCTGGTGAAGCGTTGTTGTGATGCCTCGTGTGAGGAGGAGAAATGCGTACCATCACGTTTCCGACTTTGATAAAGGTCGGATTGTAGCCTATCGCGATTGCGGTTTATCGTATCGCGCGACATTGCTGCTCGCGTTGTTCGAGATACAATGACTGTTGGCAGAATATGAAATCGGTGGGTTCAGGAGGGTAATACGGAACGCCGTGCTGGATCCCAACGGCCTCGTATCACTAGCAGTCGAGATGACATGCATCTTATCCGCATGGCTGTAAAGGATCGTGCAGCCACGTCTCGATCCCTGAGTCAACAGATGGGCACATTTGCAAGACACACGCCATCTGCACAAACAGTTGGACGACGTTTGCAGCAGCATGACTATCAGCTCGGAGACCATGGCTGCGGTCACCCTTGACGCTGCATCACAGACATGAGCGCCTGCGATGGTGTACTCAACGACGAACCTGGGTGCATGAAAGGCAAAACGTCAGTTTTTCGGATGAATCGAGGTTCTGTTTACAGCATCATGATGGTCGCATCCGTGTTTGGCAACATCGCGGTGAAGGCACATTGGAAGCGTGTATTCGTCATCGCCATACTGGCGTATCACCCGGCGTGATGGTACGGGGTCCCATTGGTTACACGTCTCGGTCACCTCTTGTTCGCATTCACGGCACTTTGAACAGTGGACGTTACATTTCAGATGTGTTATGACCCGTGGCTCCACCATTCATTCGATCCCTGCGAAACCCTACATTTCAGCAGGATAATGCACGACCGCATGTTACAGGTCCTGTACGAGCCTTTCTGGTTACAGCAAATGTTCGACTGCTGCCCTGGTCAGCACATCCTCCAGATCTCTCACCAATTGAAAACGTCTGGTCAATGGTGGCCGAGCAACTGGCTCGTCACAATACGCCAGTCACTACTGTAGATGAACTGTGGTATCGTGTTGAAGCTCCATGGGCAGCTGTACCTGTACACGCCATACAAGCTCTGTTTGACTCAATGCCCAGGCGTATCAAGGCCGTTATTACGGCCAGAGGTGGTTGTTCTGGGTACTGATTTCTCAGAATCTATGCACCCAAATTGCGTGAAAATGTAATCACATGTCAGTTCTAGTATAATTATATTTGTCCAATGAATACCCGTTTATCATCTGCATTTCTTCTTGGTGTAGCAATTTTAATGTCCAGTAGTGTAGTTCTTTTGTTGGTAGAGTTCACGATTGGATTTGTGCCATCGTCTCCATATGGTAGGATCCTTGGTCGTACTACCTTTCACTGGTGTTTCCTTTCTTGTGAGTCGAGGATTCTTACTGGAGTCTTTTTGTTTAGAGAGATGTACTCTGTTGCATGGGGATCGACTGAAAGTTTTGTCTAACACGCAGGAAACTCTTTAACTCCCGAACATGTTTCAGAACTTTTGCATCACCAAAAGCGGACATCGAGGTGGGTGCAGATGAGCGGGTGTCGGGTGTGGATATCGTAGCGGGAGAGTACACAACGTTGTTAGCGGCGGAGGCACGTGAAGCGTGGAATGGACAGAGCCAATGACTCAGGCGTTTACCTTTCCGCGACGGTTTTTCTGATACGGCAGTTCTTTCTTCAATTCCAGCTACCTGGGACCTGACCTTCACCTTGCGTTCTGGTGTTTCCGCGTGTTAATGTGCTCATTCACGGTGGTTGCATTTCTGTGTATCACTGTCCTCGTCTCCACGCTGTGTTCGGACTCTGTGCGGCCCTATAGATTCGGCCACACGTTGAACTTGTTATATTTTCCGGGGTCCAGCTCCCAGACTTTGTTTTCGAGCCACCGTCGGCTAGTATAAAATAGTTACACTACTGGCCATTAAAATTGCTACACCAAGAAGAAATGCAGATGATAAACAGGTATTCATCGGAAAAATATATTACACTACAACTGACATGTAATTACATTTTCAGGCAATTTGGGTGCATATATCCTGGGAAATCAGTACCCAGAACAACCACCTCTGGCTGTAGTAACGGCCTTGATACGCCTGGGCATTGAGTCAGAGCTTGGGTGGTGTGTACTGGTACAGCTGCCCATGGAGCTTCAACACGATACCACAGTTCATCTACAGTAGTGACTGGCGTATTGTGACGAGCCAGTTGCTCGGCCACCATTGACCAGACGTTTTCAGTTAGTGAGGGATCTGGAGAATGTGCTGGCCAGGGCAGCATACGAACATTTTCCGTATCCAGAAATGCCCGTACAGGACCTACAACATGCGATCGTGCATTATCCTGCTGAAATGTAGGGTTTCGCAGGGATCGAATGAAGGGTAGAGCCACGGGTCGTAACACATTTGAAATGTAACGTCCACTGTTCAAAGTGCCGTCAATGCGAACAAGAGGTGACCGAGACGTGTAACCAATGGCACCCCGTACCATCACGTCAGGTGATACGCCAGTATGGCGATGAAGTATACACATTTGCAGTGTGCGTTGACCGCGATGTCGCCAAACACGGATGCGACCATCATGATGCTGTAAACAGAACCTGGATTCATCCAAAAAATGAAGTTTTGCCATTCGTGCACCCAGGTTCGTCATTAAGTGCACCATCGCAGGCCCTCCTGTCTGTGATGTAGCGTCAAGGGTAACCGCAGCCATGGTCTCCGAGCTGATAGTCCATGCTGCTGCAAACGTCGTCGAACTGTTCGTGCATATGGTTGTTGTCTTGAAAACGTCCCCATCTGTTGACTCAGGGATCGAGACGTGGCTGCACAATCCGTTGCAGCAATGCGGATAAGATGCCTGTCATCTCGACTGCTAGTGATACGAGGCCGTTGGGATCCAGAACGGCGTTCCGTGTTACCCTCCTAAACCCACCGATTCGATAGGCTACAATCCGACCATTATCAAAGTCGGAAACGTGGCTAAAATGGCTCTGAGCACTATGGGACTTAACATCTATGGTCATCAGTCCCCTAGAACTTAGAACTACTTAAACCTAACTAGCCTAAGGACATCACACAACACCCAGGCATCACGAGGCACAGAAAATCCCTGACCCCGCCGGGAATCGAACCCGGGAACCCGGGCGTGGGAAGCGAGAACGCTACCGCACGACCACGAGATGCGGGCAGTCTGAAACGTGCTGGTACGCATTTCTCCTCCTTTCACGAGGCATCACAACAACGTTTCACCAGGAAACGCCGGTCAACTGCTGCTTGTGTATGAGAAATCGTTTGGAAACTTTCCTCATGTCAGCACGTTGTAGGTGTCGCCACCGGTGCCAACCTTGTGTGAATGCTCTGAAAAGCTAATCATTTGCATATCACAGCGTCTTCTTCCTGTTGGTTAAATTTCGCGTCTGTAGCACGTCATCTTCGTGGTGTAGCAATTTTAACGGCCAGTAGTGTATCTGTAAACAAAAAGACTCCAGTAAGAATGCTCGGTTTACAAGAAAGGAAACTCCTGCCAAAGGTAGTACGATTAAGGATCCTACCATCTGGAGACGAGGACACAAACTCAATCGTGAACTCTACCAACACCAAAAAAACTAGCTTCCTACAGCAACCTGTATAGAATGCATCCACCTATGCTGTCCTGTCAGTCAACAGTAAAGCCAATGGATACGTGTGGATCGAGAAAATAGAGACGTCGTAGAAGTCCGTATTAGGAACGACAGGGATGGTTACCACTTAGCTATTGAAACCAGAACCTGCCCAACATCCCTTACTGCAGGAAATGGTCCAAGGAACGCGAGCTATAGTTCAGTAGGATGTGGACCGAATACTGTGGTAACATAAAAGCTTTAGGTACTAACAAGGAAACGGTTGCTACACACGCATCGACAAACTGGACGTGTGTATGAGTATTGACCGACCAGCCAGCGAACTTTCCTTGTCGGGATATCGGGCGCCCGCCTCCCCTCGCCACCCACGCGTAGCGCTGTCGTGCCAAACGCCCGGTAAAAGCTCGTCCTTTTCACTGCGCGCGGCATTAAATGCTGTTCTAATACACATGATAGGGTGCGCGTGCAGACGGAACTTCGACATATCATACAATGTAGGCTTTCGCAGCCGGCGGCTTCTCCAGCTAAAACTTCCGGGCTAAGAGGCCGTGGTACGTGTATAAAACTGTTCCCACTCAGTAGCAGCAGTCGTTTTTACCTGTGAAGATGTCTCCCGCAGTTAGCGACGAAACGTTAGGAAGCAGTTTTATACACTGCCCACGACCTCTTAGCGCACATCTACATCTCTACATGTACGTGATTACTCTACTATTCACAGTAAAGTGCCTGGCAGAGGGTTCAATGAACCACCTTCAAGCTGTCTCTCTACCGTTCCACTCTCGAACGGCACGCAGGGAAAAACGAGCACTTAAATTTTTCTGTGCGAGCCCTGATTTCTCTTATTTTATCGTGATGATCATTTCTCCCTATGTAGCTGGGTGCCAACAGAATATTTTCGGAATTCGAGGAGAAAACTGGATTGAAATTTCATGAGAAGACCCCGTCGCAACGAAAAACGCCTTTGTTTTAATGATTGCCACTCCAATTCACGTATCATGTCTGACACTAGCTCCCCTATTTCGCGATAATACAAAACGAGCTGCCCTTCTTTGTACTTTTTCGATGTCATCCGTCAGTCCCACCTGAAGTTTTAATTGAAAAGGTTTTAAGGAAAGAGTTTCTGGAGAAATTTAAAGACTCAGATGTTTGTGGAACACGTGGTGTGAGGAGTAGAGCTATATAGACGCAAGAAATTAGGCAATTTCTTCATTCTGTTACGAAAAATTGATGGTTTCATGTGGCACATAATGCTTCATTTCTTATGTATTGAATTCATTACACGATCTGAGCCACCTTTGTGTAGCCTTTATTTTTCGAATCTAAAATGCGTTTCTTAAACTTAAGTCATCTTTTATGTTACATTCGTAAATAATGTAATAGCGTTTACATAATAGTTGTGGCGATACAACAGCACTAAATTTGGGATCCTATTAAATTCTGCCAGTGGCTAGAAATGGTTATGTTGGTAGCAGCCTCTCCTGGCACTTACAGCTTCTCTGATGACTGTATTCTTTCGTGCTAAGCAGCTCCGAAAGGCATAATTCGTCCGTTGAGAGACAACTACGAAAATAAACGACTTTCAGCTGCTTAAGTAACAGAACATGGGTGAAATACTTTCCCCTCATTAGCCACTTCTTTGCCCACAGGTTTAACTCGGCTTTTTTCGCCTTTTGACCTACAAAACGGCTAAGGCAAACTACCATTTTTGTTTCTGTGTTAAGACCCATCGAGGTTTCGTAGAACACTCAATGAATGTAAGATAAACAAATTACAACAGGGCGGCGCTTTAATCGCTTGGTCGGTCGGTCGATAAACTGCTGCGTGAGTAGGGACCTTAAACTTCACCAAGAACGTCGTATGTGGCCGATAGCACCACAGCAGAGACAACAGTCCCATGGACCACAGATGAGTCTTCATTCCCTTTCCGAGGTGATAAATATTTAACAACCCCCTATATGGACCGCGAACCTCGGGGATGATCAGTTTGGATTCAGTAGAAATATTGGAACACGTGACCCTACGACTTATCTTCGTTTTGGGAACACAACCTACGACCAGCTTAGAGACAGAAGTGATGACACTTTCTGCAGGGCCTGACCATCATTTAGCAGGACAATGCTCAAGCACGTACAGTGCAAGCTGTTACTGTTTTGACTGATGGGGCTGCTAAGTGCTATACCAGCTACTGCACTCCCTTGACTTAAGCCCTCGTAAGTTCAATTCGATTTATAAACTGAAGGAAACCCTTCACGGCATTCGCTTCAGAACTGCTACAAATTCGTCGGGCAATAGACCGCGCCGCTCGAACTGTCAACACAACTGGCACTGCTAAGAGTATTCCACGACTTCCACATCGCTGGCAGCGGGTTATACACAATGATGGTGTCTACTTTGAAGGTCATAAAACTTTGAAACTAGTATCTACTTTGTACGAGCTGTAAATAAATAGTTGCCACTATTAAAGTTCCAACCCTGGTATAAAACGTGCCTATCCAAAAATGCAAATAAGGCATTACAGGACAGAATTGAAGCCAGAATGCCTTTAAGCAAGCGAATGCCTGGCATTAAACTATAATTTACATAAATTAGAAGTACTAGAAAAGCGAATTATAAGGAATATATTAGAACCACAAAACACAGCAGAAGGTTGGAAATTACGAGTTAATGCTGAAATATACCAAAATATAGAAAATATTTCAAACGTAACGGGAAAAAGACGACTCGTGTTTTTTTTTGGACATCTGTTTCGAATGCAAAGCAGTAGATTAAGTAATAAAATTTTCAAATATTTGTGGGTTAAGAAGTCCACAACCAGCAGAGTCAACGAAGTAAAAAACGATTCAGAAAGAAATAGAAGATATAAACAACAGAGAAGCCTTTCCGGCAAAATATTGAAAATTAAGGATTACAAGGCAAGAGAGCTAGAAAGACTGGTTCAGAATGGAAAACAGAAGAAACATATTGAACAGATGAAGGCGTACTGGAAGAAAAGAACAATGAATTCAAATTGGAACGTGGTTCTCAAATGGCCTATTCGCAGCAAAAAAGCTTAAGTTGTTACTAATATGCAGGATGACCCCTATATGGAGTTTTTTTTTTTAATCCGTCCACGACAGTTGAATTACGATACATCCCTCACACACTTCGCTCGTTACGGAGGACGCAGACACGGGCTGCCCAGCTAGCTGCGAGGTTGTGATCGGCGCTGAGCCAGTGGTTGTTCGCGTCGGTGACGTCACCTTCCGGGGCGGCCCTTCTACCTCCTCTCCCCACCTCCTTACCCCAGCCGCAGCAATCCACCCCACCCCGCCGTGCGCGCTTGTCGCGGCTGTTTTTATACTCCGGCCCGGCGCGGGCCGTTTCACAAGTGGAGCAGTCAGTGTGAGTAGAAGAGGAATTCGTGAGGCCCTGCTGGAATCTACAAGGAGTCTGCTGTCAAGGTGTGTTCCTCTGAGGACTGTTGGCGTCTTATTCGCAACTCTCTTTCTAGCGTGAATGTCGGTCTTTCAATAGTCTTTCGCGATGTGTTCGACTTCAACTATTTGGAAGGTTTGTTTGGCGTGTAAGGTGTTGACATCATACGCAGCGACGTTCCACCCTCTGCCATGCACCTCATGGTGGTTTGCAGAGTATAGATGGAGACCTTACGGTTAGCACACATTCGCAGATGGGTTGTGCTGTTCTTATCTCAGTAAGTCAAACAATGGACGCTCTTACATTCGTTTCCTAGTTCATTCGATATATTGTTGTTGTGTCTTCAGTCCTGAGACTGGTCCCTCTACGATTTTTACCCTCCACGCTGCCCTCCAATGCTAAATTTGTGATCCCTTGATGCCTCAGAACAACCGGTCTCTTCTTTTTGTCACGTTGTGCCACAAACTTCTCCCCAATCCTATTCTATACCTCCTCATTAGTTATGTGATCTACCCATCTAATCTTCAGCATTCTTCTGTAGCACCATGTTTCGAAAGCTTCTATTCTCTTCTTGTGCAAACTACTTATCGTCCATGTTTCACTTCCATACAAGGCTACACTCCATACAAATACTTTCAGAAACGACATCCTGACACTTAAATCTATACTCGATGTTAACAAATTTCTCTTCTTAAGAAACGCTTTCCTTGCCATTGCCAGTCTACATTTTATATCCTCCCTACTTCGACCATCATCAGTTACTTTGCTCCCCAAATAGCAAAACTCCTTTACTACTTTAAGTGTCTCATTTCCTAATCTAATCCCCGCACCATCACCCGATTTAATTCGACTACATTCCATTATCCTCGTTTCGCTTTTGTTGATGTTCGTCTTATACTCTCCTTTCAAGACACTGTCCATTCCGTTCAACTGCTCCTCCTTTGCTGTCTCTGACAGAATTACAATGTCATCGGCGAACCTCAAAGCTTTTATTTCTTCTCCATGGATTTTAATACCTACTTCGAATTTTTCTTTTGTTTCCTTTACTGCTTGCTCAATATACAGATTGACTAACATCATTCGAGATTATATATATTGGCTGGCTCTGAGCACTATGGGACTTAACATCTGAGGTCATCAGTCACTTAGAACTACTTAAACCTAACTAACCTAAGGACATCACACACATCCATGCCCGAGGCAGGATTCGAACCTGCGACCGTAGCAGTCGCGCGGTTCCGGACTGCAGCGCCTAAACCGCGTGGCCACCGCGGTCGGCTATATATATATATTACTCGTCAGAGACTTCTCCACTGCCTAATAAATGTTTTCCGAATTTACCTCGCAGTTTTAGTTTCTATGATGAAAATTGCGGCAGATATGACAAAGTGCGTTTAAACACGACACCAAAGTAAACATTAGGCTACGCTACGGTCAATTTATTATCAAATTTGTCATTCACATTTGCTGACTTCGGGAACTAGCAAATTATCACTTTCCCTACATATCCAAGATTTAGGACTAAGCTACAGACTAGCGTGTCACCACACTCAAGATTTCAATGACGCGCTCTTGCCCTCATCTCTTGAGAAATGTGTAGGACTTTGTCTCGTACTTGGCTGGTCGGTCGGTTCGACCACGTACGAGTGTTACAGAATTGCTCCGTAAGCTTCGGAAGAAGAGGATATTTTACCCAAACAATTCTGAGCAAGTTTAGACAACATCAATTTGCAACAGACTGCAAAACGAATTTAATGCCTCAGCTTTCATCTCGCTTTAGGACAAATTAAGCGTATAAGGCAATCGTTTCTCCTTTGTTCCATTTGCTAGGGGAACAGAAAAAGAAATAATTTAAAATGTGAAAATGTTTCAAAGTACCTTTCACCACTTCTTGTACAGAGTATGTGGATGAATCTGGGCACAGTTCGCTTTCAAAAATAATGAACCCTACTTCCAATACGGTGTTTAAAATTATACATATACAGATAGTGAACACGATGACGGTGAACGAGTCACTACGTATACAGTCGTAAACTTATCTTTCTCGGACGCGTTCTGCGTGAGACGTAGCGCCGGGGGTTAGATACACATACGGAAGTCAACATTGCGCCATGAATTCGTGTACGTCATTTGTCAGGTCGGATGATTCTCCTTCCCGCGGTAGGTACACCACGCCATATCGAGTACAGTCGAGTACGATAGGATTACTTCATACTGCGGCCAAGTGGCCGACGCACAGACTTTTTGGCGTATCTAACAGGCAAGTGTAACGCGCCAGTTGAGGATTACGTTGCGGCCACAGAAGGTAAACATCTACAAGAGTGCTCTGTAATTCACACTTACGTGTTTGCCATAGGATTCGCAGACACGCTTTTGAGACTTTCTTGACCGTTCTACACTCAAATAGCAACTGCAAAAAAAGTACATTTAAAGTTTTCCGTGCAAACTCTGATTTCTCGTGCTTTAAGCTGTTCAGTTCTCGCACGTAGCTGGCAGTCAACATCAGTAGGAAACATTGATTCCGCAACTGTGTTACCATATCTGACACCCCACCCCCACCCAACGTTTTCCATAGATGGCCCCCCTTCACCACTACGAAATGTGACCTTTGACAGAAATGACCAATCCATTCACACAAGTGAGACGATATTTCGTAGGCGCGCAATTTTATCAGATACCCCCGTGGGTACTACTAGCGTGAGACAGAAAGCGAGTGTTAGAAGCCTTCTCGAAATCGAGAAATACGAAATGAACGTGTGTTTACGACCAGACAATCAGACGTCATATTCCAGGTATGCTATTTGTAAACAGGTACAGAAGTAATAAATTGTAACGTCGTGCCCGAACAGTGAAAATGTAGTTATTGGTAATTTTTTCGTTATTTTATGGGGAGTGTTAGCGAGAAAGTTTCGAAAAGGTTTGAAATTATGTGTAAAGTTCGTTCATGTCGCTAAGTGCTCTCACTTCCAAAACCTGGGTGAATATAATCCGGGTATTTGGGCGTCGTGATCCACGCTTCCACAAATATATATATATATCAATACTAGTTTGTGTTAAAATCTTAAACTAACATTATACATCTTAATGAGCAGATTATGACATAATTTAAAATTTTTAAATTCGCCAATGAAGTATGTGAAATACTGAAAATAAATTTTTGTTACCGCTGGAAGTCATTAGGTAGGCAACCCGCAACTGACTTATCGTCTGTTCAGTAGTATAGGTTTTTGCCACGTTTCACATCAGTGGTATGTTTGTAGACTTCCCTAAAACATTAAGATAAATCTGTGCTTTTTAAGATTTCTGCGCAAATGCTTCGGTGTCGAACATGGTCACCACACATTTCGACGACGCACACGAACCGAAAAACCCCCGTGGGTACTACTAGCGTGAGACAGAAAGCGAGTGTCCAGTGAAGGACAGAGGCTTAAAGCAAGAACTGCACGGCTTAAAACTTAAAGGACAGTGAGTGGAAAAAAACGCTTAAGACTTTAAATGCTTGTTTTCAGCCTTCGTCGACCTATCATTCGTGTTACAACAACAAAAAATACGTAATCCAGAAGTAGGTCCTATTTCCAATGACGTTCCAACACCTTGCTGAATGTGCACAGTTAGTGGTGACCAATCGCGGAAAGTGTTTGTTTATACCTCCGCTGAACGTGCGTTGGTGGAAGTATAGCTCCAGGTGACTATTTCTGAACGCAAGCTTTCGCTGCTACCGCCACAGGACTCGCTGGCGAATAGTTCCCAGCTGCGGCGGGGGCGTGTGTTACTGAAGCGCCTTTCAAGAACGCTTCGGCGGCATGTGTGGATAGTCGAACGTGCCTAGCGGCCGCTACTTTCCTCTCGTTAGCCTTTCCACCGACGGCGCGTCGTTAGGCGACAAGGTAATCTCTCGTGTTTACGTCCGAGAGAGAGAGAGCCGAGTCGGAGATGTTCCAGTCGAGCACGCTCCAGGGTCACTAAGAGCAGAAAGCTGTCGCACGCTACTGGTGAAAAAGATCACTCCACTCAAGAATTTAACAAATTCTCGTTGTCTGGCGTTTGTCAAGTGCTGCTATGTTGCCACGTCGGTCTGTGTCTCAGTTCAGGCTAGCAAGCTGCCGACACAGGAGCAGAAGGCTTTACTGCCCGATAAGGTACGTGACGAAGGGTACTTCCGCTGCCACACTTCCTTGCCCCTGCCACGAGTGGCGCGTGGAGAAAAACGAGTCGATAAAACTCCATGTGATGATGATGATGTTTGGTTTGTGGGGCGCTCAACTGCGTGGTTATCAGCGCCCGAACAATTACCCAATCTTTGCTCAGTCCAATTTCGCCACTTTCCTGGATGATGATGAAATGATGAGGACAACACAAACACCCAGTCATCTCGAGGCAGGTGAAAATCCCTGACCCCGCCGGGAATCGAACCCGGGACCCCGTGCTCGGGAAGCGAGAACGCTACCGCGAGACCACGAGCGGCGGACAAAACTCCATGTGACATCTAATTTTCTACAGGTTGTCAAATCACCTTTCAGCCGTCTAGTTTCCGAACAGTTAGCTTATTTGGCTACCAGTTTCAGCGATTTACTATGCCATCTTCAGGCCCACTGAGCGACGTGTACATCTACATCTACATAGATATTCTGCAAATCACATTTAAGTGCCTGGCAGAGGGTTCATCGAACCAGTTTCACAATTCTCTACTATTCCACTCTCGTATAGCGCGTGGAGAAAACGAAGACCTATATTTTTCCGTGCAAGCTCTGAATTTTCTCAGTTTTTTTGTGGTGATCGTTCCTTCCTGCATAGGTCGGCGTCAACAAATATTTTCGCATTCAGAGGAGAAAGTTTGTGATTGCAGTTTCGTGAGAAGATTGCGTCGCAACGAAAAACGCCTTTGTTTTAATGATGTCCACCCCAAATCCTGTATCATTTCAGTGACACTCTCTCTCTCTCTCTCTCTCTCTCTCTCTCTCTCTCTCTCTCTCTCTCTCTCTCTCTCTTCCCCCCCCCCCCCCTCTTTCGCTATAATACAAAACGTGCTGCCCTTCTGTGGTGTGCGTACTGTAAGACCTTCGGTACACACGCCATCAGATTATTTGACTTCGCGCTCTAACGAAGTAAGCGAGTGTCTGCAATATGTCTCGTGGTCTTATCGTGGCGTGTTTATTTTCTGCCGTTAGGTCAGACGATAGAAATGTCAATTGCATGCTTAGAGTAGCAGATTGACGGTGACCAACTTTAAACAGAACTTGATTAATTTTCACACACATTTATTAAAATAACAAGCATAAACATTACGTAACTGGATTCTTTACAATTGACAATCTGAAGTTCCTTTGGTTTTGGTACGTTAATCTTATTCTCACATATCTCTGATACTTGACAAAGTGTCTATTCATTTATCTTCATGGCTATGTACAGGAATATGGTAATCTTATTAGGCACAGACTGAAACTTGACTATAGACTGGTACAGACTAATACAGACTGGTGCAGACAAATGCAGACTGACTAATCGGAGGTCTGTACACTCGTTATAATACCTCGCGCGTTCAGGTATCACTGCGCGAGTGTGATCCGCGAGGCTCGAATCCTGCCTCGGGCATGGATGTGTGTGATGTCCTTAGGTTAGTTAGGTTTAAGTAGTTCTAAGTTCTAGGGGACTGATGACCTCAGATATTAAGTCCCATTAGTGCTCAGAGCTATTTGAACCATTGCAATTCGGCATTCGTGCGATGACTGAAAGATGGAACAATTTCTGAGGACCGGTTTCAGCACTTCGGTACTTGGAGAGAAGGAAAAATAAGGGTTCGAGGTGATCAAACACCATAAGCTCGGGACTGGCACTTCTTAACGTCAGTTGCAGGCACACGGAATCCTGAAGTATTGTTTTGGCTGCAGGCTGCGCACCTGTGACCTTAGACAGGTTTCGCAACGAATAAGCTTCACTTTCCCCGTGGGAATGTCAAGGCGAAGTGTCGAATCCTATCCGTTACCTCGGTCGGACGACCACGTGGTATGCAAATTATTCAAATATGCGTCGACATACGTAACTCCAAAAGCCACTGTAGCGCGTGGCAGAGGGTCCATGGCACAAACATTACTGCGCGAGGGAGAAAAATAACTACTTTGTATTTACCGTGTCCAGCGGCCTGAATGAAGTTCGTGAATGGCGTTGTTTGTATACACGCAGACAAGGCAGCTTGTTTCAGTATTCTTATTTCTGGTACGGCCGGTATCGGTCACAAAAGATGAGTCAAAGACAAAGATATCAGTTAATAATTGGCAACCAATGCTGTACAATCGCAATAAGTCATGAAATGTTCAATTGAATCTTTCATTAGAACATGTTATGCATTTCGGGATTATACCCATCTTCAGACATCCGTTCCAAAAAAGTACAAAACATAAGTGAACAGCACACTCAACACGTCTCAACCTTACAGAAAATGAGATCTGCTCATATGAGTTACATACCACAAACTTAAACACCTTCCTAACCAACCAGGCGTACAAGGTATCAGTTGTTTGTCACGAACTGTCAAACACAGAAACACATTGCGCATGTCACTGCATAGAGGGAGGTTCAGAGTTTTATGTCTGCACAGATACTTTCCATACACTGAGCAGGAGCACCATCACCATGTGTTGCTCGAGAAGCATCGAAACGGTAATACATTTTATTCCGCACACGAACCAACAGGTCGCAGTTTATTGGCTCGATAGCTGCAACAATTTCATTTCAAGCTCTTGAAAGTACTGCCACAGGTGGGACGAAGCCTGTCTTACGTACTTCCACAGAAAAAAAATTCGCAGGCAGTGAGGTCTGGTAACCTGGGACGCCAAAAGCAACTGGCCACTTCCTGCAATCCAACGTCGTGGGGCGGTGTTGAGATAACGCCGCACCTAAAGGCCAAAGTGAGAAGAGGCGCGCCATCATGCATGAAAATGAAATCATTGGAATCTTACGCAAAAAAGAAACGTCCATAAGCTCTTTGAGCAGAAACGGCACAAAAGTCATTTTCGGTGAGTCTTTCATGTTTGACAACGCCGCCAGAATTTTGTGAACCCCAGATTCTTAGATTATAGCGATTTACTTTATCCGATAGAAAATGAAATGTCGATTCGTACATTCTGTTACGGTTACCGGGACGCAGCTGCTGCACCAACTGCAGCTTCTAAGGCTTCATATGCGGGCGTCGTTGCAGTCCAAGCCACACCGTTGCACAAGGAAGCAGAAATGCGTGACGTGTCCGTCTTGTGGGTTTCACAGGGCTTCGTGTGAACGCGTCTCGGATACGCTCGACATTGTCTTCAGACGTGCGTGGACGACCATCGCTCTTACCTTCGTTCATGCAACCAGCTTCCAACAATTTTGTATACCAGTCATAAATCTGCTTGTTCAGAGGCGGCTTCTGAGTGAATCGGAGGCCGAATGCAAGTTGCACCCGAACAGTGGTTCAAATGGCTGTCAGCACTATTGCACTTAACATCTGAGGTCATTAGTCCCCTAGAACTTAGAACTAATTAAACCTAACTAAGCTAAGGACATCACACACATGCATTCCCGAGGCAGGATTCGAACCTGCGACCGTAGCAGTTGCGCGGTTCCGGACTTCGCGCCTAGAACCGCTCGGCCACCGCGGCCGGCACCTGAACAGTGGATTGACTTCGCGCAAATTCCAACACACAAAATGATTTCTCATGTGGTGTACTCGCCATGTTGCTACGAACAAACAGCGCAGCAGTCTAAAAACTTCGAACGTTCCTGTATCCAATGGCACGCGCAATGTATTTCTATCTTCTATAGTTTGTCCATAATAACTGAAATCTATATTTTTGAATCATCTGGTACGCTCATCAACAGCGATACTGCAGGAGATAAAGGTTAAGATACAAAATACATTCTGTACGTATGCGACACGTTCGTGATTGAGTTTGGTATAATTTATTATTGTACCCGCATAGAATTCCCGTACATTTTTTCGGAACTTTTACTTTAATTTTTAATTGCTCTCTAGCACGTCCGCCTTGTTACGTTAGATGTAGCGTACGTTACAATAGGAGCGATATATTTTGTCGTCAGACATGGGTGTTTTTATTATTGGTTCTTTACTATTCGGCCTTTTCGCCACACATCCATCATATATGTGCACATTTAAGTAAAATATACACTGCTAGCTCAGTGAAGGTGGTGAACAGGTCACAAAAATTCAGTATGTGTAGATTCGAGTTCTACGGTACTAACAGAATAATTACTGCTAACATATCATAAACTCTACAATTATTTTTCGTTCATTGATGTTACAATTTGTTCTACGAAAAAACGCACTGACCTTACCGTGATTGTAAATTCATATTTATATCTTGCATTATGTGTGTGCATGTCGTTTTCTGTGGCTTGGCCGATTTGATGTGTGTACTAAGAAAAACGCACACGCACACGCACACGCACACGCACACGCACACGTCACCCACACAAGTCCCAAAAAACAAGGTCCACAGTATGCAAAATACAAATAATAAGCGTAAGATTGACCACGCAATACATCGTCTGTAATTAAAGCACGCTGTCTCATGTCTAAGAAGTAAAATGTGGCAAAAACCAATTAAAAAATAAAATTTCTGGAAAATCCACGGAATTTTGGTAAGGCGCAATATGCCCTAGGCAACCAACGCAATATTGTGAACGCGTTCCTGTAGCATACCGCGTTATGTTATACGTATCATCTGCAGGGCCGCTGAAGAAATAAACAAAGCAAGTTGGAAATTTGTGGTAAGTACTGTGGGACCAAACTGTTGAGGTCATCGGTCCATAGGCTTACGCACTACTTAATCTAACTTGAACCAACTTACGCTAAGGACAATACATACCCACGCCCGAGGGGAAAAAACAAGTTGGCTTGTGTATGTCCATACAATGTCATTCATCGACTGTGGGTTTTGTCATTCATTCTACGTAGGGGCCGTAATATCCATATCGTATTTTCATGATCCCTAAGCAATAGACGACGGGGTCAACAAGATTGTCAAGAATTTTTCTAACTTTTCACAACATGGTTCTGCGAGAATAATTTCCCTTGTCTTCAAAGTATCCCAATTGAGGTTCCTTCAGCACCTCGCTGACACTTTCGCGTGGACTGTGTGTAACGGTTCGATTCCCGGTTTGCGTGCCGTCACCCACCATACACGGCAATCTCTCGTTTTAAATGTACCTTAAAACTAGCGTGTTGTTCACCTGTAGAAATATCGCCGGTTATCGACGACGTTGGCAACGGCCTTGCCGCAGTGGATACACCGGTTCCCGTGAGATCACCGAAGATAAGCGCTGTCGGGCGTGGTCGGCACTTGGATGGGTGACCATCCAGTCCGTCATGCGCTGTTGCAATTTTTCGGGGTGCACTCAGCCTCGAGATGCCAGTTGAGGAGCTACTCGACCGAATAGTAGCGGCTTCGGTCAAGAATACCATCATAACGGCCGGGAGAGCGGTGTGCAGACCCCACGCCCCTCCTATCCGCATCCTCCACTAAGGATGACACGGCGGTCGGATGGTCCCTGTAGGCCATTCGTGGCCTGAAGACGGAGTGCTTTTTTTTTTATCGACGACGTTATTAGATTTGAATTAACGTTACTTGAACAGCCCATGGCGATTTTATTTTACAGCACCCGATGCGATGACAGTGGAAAATTGGTGTTCCAGTTTCCCCAGTCTATCGTACAAAGCGATGTAGCTCGCAGGAAGGAATATCTGATTGAAATCGCCTTAAGAAAATTCTTCACGTGCGTGTAATAACCGGACCTCTGCTTCACTCCCGTACGCAGCTACAGCTAATACCTACGTGGGAAGTGTGACCTTGAACGTGCTTGGATTATAAATCTCACCCAAAGAAACAGCGGTATGAGCTAATCGTCTGAAAACATGCCCGTCTCACCACATTTGCGAAATACCCTGTTCAAGGTCTAAGAGGGCAACTTTAGTAACGCGAAGAAACAAAATATCTGTATAATAGGACCAGAAAAACCGTATGTCACTTTCATGAGTTATTGCTATACTTCTCTCTGCTTGAAATAATTACTCTCCCAACAAAAACTGTCCGAGTGATCTGATAGTGTTGCACAGCTCTTCGGTCTTCAAACTGCGAGTGTGGGGCTTCAACGGAATGGTCAGAGAAAAGCGGAACTGAACGATACGCTCATCTGACTAAAACACTTTTTCCCATTCAACATCACTTTTGCATTCAAGCAGGCCAGTGTTAAACGCCTTACTAATTACATTTGCAACAGGAAGAAGTTGTGTGGAACTGCGAAAAAATATGCAAAATATACAAACTGAGTAGTCCATGCGCAAGATAGGCAACAGCAAGGATAACGTGAGGTTAGGAGCGCCGTGGTCCCGTGGTTACCGTGACCAGCTACGGAACGAGAGGTCCTTGGTTCAAGTCTTCCCTCGAGTGTAAATTTTATTTTATTTTCAGTTTATGTGACAAACTCTTATGTTTTCATCACTTTTTTGGGAGTGAATATCACATCCACAAGAAAATCTAAATCGGGCAAGGTAGAAGAATCTTTTTACCCATTCGCTAAGTGTGCAAGTTAGGTGGGTCGAAAACATATTCCTGTCATGTGACGCACATGCCGTCACCAGTGTCGTATAGAATATATCAGGCGTATTTTCCTGTGGAGGAATCCGTTGACCTATGACCTCGCGATCAAATGTTTTCGGTTCCCATTGGAGAGGCACGTCCTTTCGTCTACTAATCGCACGGTTTTGCGGTGCGGTCGCAAAACACACTAAACTTATTACAGTGCACAGAGACGTCAATGAACGAACGGACAGATCATAACTTTGTGAAAATAAAGAAAGTAAACTTTGACTCGAGGGAAGACTCGAACCACGGATCTCTCGTTCCGCAGCTGCTCACGCTAACTACGGGACCACGGCGCTCCTCGGTTTTATACAATCCTTGATCTTGCCTATCTTGCGCATGGACTACTCAGTTTGTATATTTTGCTTATTTTTTCATAGTTCCATACAACTTCTTCCTGTTTTCTCGATTGATCTGTGTTCAGTTTTTCAAGGCCTATCCACTGTGCCAATTTATAACTAAATCTGAGGGGGGTGCGATGGGGAGGTTCCCTTGTTAGGTTAAGAAATTTGATTATGAAGTCTAAAGAAATGATCGTGTGTAACTTTACTTGTGGTACACGGCACGTCACAACTTTTCCTCTACACTTTTGACAATATTCATGGGACTAATTCGCCTTCTGATACAATTGTACACTCTTTACATTATAATACACTACAAATATTGTCAAAGACGGTGTGCTACTGCAGTTGCACTATTCACACACCTAGGTTAAGTACTTGTTTGTGAAAGTAAAAGATGCCACCGATGGCACTAGCTGATGACAGGAGCGTTTTGCACGCGAGTGGGAACAACCACTGTTTTTAGGATGAGTGATTTACATTCTAAGCACATTTTCGTATCTCTGCGAACGTTCGAGGTCACGCACTTCCTTTGTTAGTCTGGCCAGAGCGCGAACTGAGATCCCAATTGACCCGCCCCCCTCTCGATGACATAAGTGCTCAAGAGCGCGGCACCCACGTCGAAAGAAGCGACGACCCACACGCCAGCACAGCTTTTTTTTTTCATCACGGACCACACGGAGAGTTGTCTCTGGGATATGGGAAGAAGTGAAATATTTGCACGAATTTTAATACAGTGAATTTACATTACTGTATTACAGTGCTAATGCTAATCAGTAGTTTTTATTTTATACATAATGGTTAGACTCTAGACATTCACCAGCAATGTAATGTGAATAGTCTTTCAGAAAATTAAGTGGTTTTCTGCTATTGGACTCCCACGAAATTTTCAGAAAAAAAGTATATACAGTTCCGGACAGTAAATGGCAGAACAACGCTGATAGATATGGACTTTGAAGAGAAGGCTGTTGCTAAGGCAGAATATTCAGAATTACTGGAAGTGCGTGCATTGGTGAGGAAATGAATTGGAAGAAACACACTGATGTGCTGAAACGTTTAGGTTTACCTACTTCTGCTGTTAGAGTTATTGCAAATTTTGGTGATAAACTTACCAGTAAATTAGCCTACTATGCCTATTTTCATTCATTGCTTTCATATGCCATCATAATTTGGGGTAATTCATCATAAAGAGCAAGGGAGCGTCGTCGACCTGCTCATCCAATTCCAGTGGCATACGTTGGAACGGAGGTGTTATTTGTCACACTGCTGTATACTGTCAAAATTCCGTGAGGGTACTTTCCTAGCAGAGTCAGCCAGTATATTTCTTCCCCCTACGTACAGTTCACGTAAAGACTGTAAACGTAAAATAAAGGTGGTTAGAGTAAACATGGAGGCATAACAACAATCATTCTCCGTGTGGACACTTCGCGACTGGAGGAGGAGGAAACGACACACATACACAAAGTACCCTCCGCCGCACACCGTAAGTTGTCTCCCGGAGTACAGGTGTAGATATTCACATTTTCGTCAGCCGCCCTGAACCAGAATCTTGGTTAGGAGCTGGTGTGTCCTCTTGCCTTTCTGAGACCCGACCGACTTCACCAGTCCAGGAGGCATCTTCAGACACGTAACTGTTATAGATGAAAGAAGCACCTAACGACAGAAAAAAACCCTGAGACTCGTCGGAGTTAAATATCAAGTCTGTAGGTAGGTAATACAGTATGTATCTAGCCACAGTATCATACTACCAAACTTAAGGGGGGGGGGGGGGATCGAAAGGTTTCCATTGGAGGGCATTGCTGCAGCGTATAAAGCAACGTAGCGCGACCCCGATGCAGGTACATAAGCACCGAAATGGAGACAGAGAATTAGTACGGCATTCATATCTTTCCAACGCGCTCGCGATAAATGCGTTGTTACCAAATGCGTCCAAAAAGGACCAACGTGCTGTAATTTCTTTTCTCGGCTGCTTAAGGAAAAACACCGTCAGACGTAAGTTGGAGAATGTGGAAAGGTGCGCCAAGGGTGGCATGATGTTGCACGTCCCCATATCGCAAATGTCGTAGCACAAAAGTTATGCCAACTGAAGTGGGAGATACTCGAGCGCCCGCCCTATATTCCTGATCTGTCCCCAACTGAGTATCATGCCTTCAGTCCCTTAAAAAAAAAGGTCGACGATTTCTGTCGGACGGAGACGTGCAGCAGGCAGCTACGGACTTTTCAGGCAGCAATATACGGTGTTTTACCAAACGTGTATCTTACGCCTGGTCCGTCGATAGGACGACTGCCTCAAAACTCGCGGCGAATTTGCCCGATTGGTACACCTATTTTGGACTGTACGACATTCGAACGGAAACTTTCTGATCACCCTTTATACACTACTGGCCATTAAAATTGCTACACCAAGAAGAAATGCAGATGATAAAGGAGTATTTATTGGACAAATACATTATACTAGAACGCACAGGTGATTACATTTTCACGCAATTTGGGTGCATAGATACTGAGAAATCAGTGCCCAGAACAACCACCTCTGGCCGTATTAACGGCCTTGATACGCCTGGGCATTGAGTCAAACAGAGCTTGGATGGCGTGTACAGGTACAGCTGCCTATGCAGCTTCAACACGATATCACAGTTCATCAAGAGCAGTGACTGGTGTATTGTGTCGAGCCAGTTGCTCGGGCACCATTGACCAGACGTTTTCAGTTGGTGAGAGATCTGGAGAATGTGCTGGCCAGCGCAGCAGTCGAACATTTTCTGTATCCAGAAAGGCCCGTACAGGACCTGCAACATGCAGTCATGCATTATCCTGCTGAAATGTAGGGTTTCGCAGGGATCGAATGAAGGGTAGAGGCACGGGTCGTAACACATCTGAAATGTAACGTCCACTGTTCAAAGTGCCGTCAGTGCGAACAAGAGGTGACAGAGACGTGTAACAAATGGCACCCCATACCATCACGCCGGGTGATACGCCAGTATGGCGACGACGGATACACGCTTCCAATGTGCGTTCACCGCGATGTCGCCAAACACGAATGCGACCATCATGATGCTGTAAACAGAACCTGGATTCATCCGAAAAAATGACGTTTTGCCATTCGTGCACCCAGGTTCGTCATTGAGTACACCATCGCAGGCGCTCCTGTCTGTGATGCAGCGTCAAGGGTAACCGCAGCCACGGTCTCCGAGCTGATAGTCCATGCTGCTGCAAACGTCGTCGAACTGTTAGTGCAGATGGTTGTTGTCTTGCAAATGTCCCCTTCTCTTGGCTCAGGGATCGAGACGTGGCTGCACGATCCGTTACAGCCATGTGGCTAAAATGCCTGTCATCTCGACTGCTAGTGATACGAGGCCGTAGGGATCCAGCACGGCGTTCCGTATTACCCTCCTGAGCCCACCGATTCCATACTCTGCTAACAATCATTGGATCTCGACCAACGCGAGAAGTAATGTCGCGTTACGATAAACCGCAATCGCGATAGGCTACAATCCGACCTTTATCCAAGTCGGAAAGGTGATGGTACGCATTTCTCCTCCTTACACGAGGCTTCACAACGACGTTTCACCAGGCAACGCCGGCCAACTGCTGTTTGTGTATGAGAAATTGGTTGGAAACTCCTCATGTCAGCACGTTGTAGGTGTCGCCACCGGCGCCAACCTTGTGTGAATGCTCTGCATGTCACAGCATCTTCTTCCTGTCGGTTAAATTTCGCGTCTGTAGCACGTCATCTTCGTGGTGTAGCAATTTTAATGGCCAGTAGTGTGTTACGATTCACATAATTTCTACAGGTCCGTTTTCCAGTAGTTGTAAAAGTTATAGAATTATCACTGTCAGTGATGCTTACTAACCGGTGGAAGGCCAGCGTCATAATTTAGTATATGTACTCTTGGCAATGCAAATGCGTGCTGGAGGATACGTGTGTTTGAAGCTGAATCGATAAAAATAAATTTATGTTGTAGTGAACATGCCCGCAGCCTGTATCCTGTAACTGCGCCGTTAATCAAACGCAAAACATACTTGAATGTTCTGGTGCAATAGTCCCCAGAAGCCTGCTTTCTTTCCGAATGCTACAGCTCGAGCGAAGCGGCCCAGAAGAACGCCTGGCGCGTATACTTGGCCGCCTGACAGCTCGACCCACATCAGCTCTGACGTCACGTCGTAATGACGTCACGCCGGAAGAAAGCGAGCCAGCCCGCGCCAACTGGGCGTGGCACAAGCCGTACTGCGCATGTGCCCTGAAACCGAACAGTTCAGTGGCTCTCTAGAGGAGACGGCTGCAGAACCAAGACCATCACAACATCACTACGAAACTGCCGTTGAAGCTAGGCACTCCGTCCGTCATTAGCATACGATATAGACCCTATAAGAATTCTCATTCCCACAACATACCGTCCGATGAAGCCGGAATTTTACGTACAACCAAATTGACGCCACAACATATCGTATGATGACCCATTCGCCAATGGTGCCGTGAGCTGCCATTTCCACATACCGCAATCATTCTATTGGCAATGTTTACAATATGCCGTCAACTGAATTCACGTGGGAGGTGAAAATTGTCACGGTAGAAATTACAGCAGTAACACTGCGACAAGAGCCCGAAAAGATATGTTTTTGTTCTTGTTTTGGTCTTCTGTCCGAAGACTGGTTTAATGCAGCTCTCCACGCTACTCAGTCCTACGTAAGCATTTTCAGTTGCGATTAACCACTGCAAACCCGCATGCATTTGAACCACTTAATGCGCTCATCCCTTGGCCTCCCCCTGCAATTTTTATCCTTCACACTTCCGTCCATCATTAAATGTCGATTCCTTCGTGTTGGCGCTGGCCAGAATGGCCGAGCGGTTCTAGGCGCTTCAGTCTGGAACCGCGCGACCGCTACAGTCGCAGGTTCGAATCGTGCCTCGGACATGGATGTGTGTGATGTCCTTAGGTTAGTTAGGTTTACGTAGTTGTAAGTTCTAGGGGTCTGATGACCTCAGCTGTTAAGTCCCATAGTGCTCAGAGCCATTTTTTTGAACCTTCGTGTTACAGAATATACCACATCAACCGATCCGTCTTTTTAGTCAAGTTGTGGCAATGGCAGCTCGTAAGTGTACGTTCTGGCTGTTCACACATTTTAAAATTCAGATATGATAGTGCGAAATAAATATGCAGTTGCTCTTATCACTTCAGCCACTGTCAATAGTACTAATAATAAAATAATAATTACAACATGCGTAACTTGTCTGAAAAAAGAAGAATAGGTTTTGTGGAATTTTGCTGTTTTGTACATAATTAAGTACACTTTATGGCAAGGACGAAATAATGTTTAAGCTTTCACTCTTCTCGGTTTCGCATTTCTGTGTAACTGGGAGTCTTCGTGCTTTTATTTGTCGGACAAATATACAAGATCCATAATATGTGTATTACTTACCAAATTAACTTCCAGGCTGAAAATCACATTCTAAAGTAGCACCCCCACAAGAACTTAGCTTGTTACACACTTCTTTGCTAAATGTTCAGTTGTAGTCATGCTTATTTTGTTTCGTACTTTCTCCGACTACAGATCTGGTATGGGTGGCCCCAATTCCTTTGCGCCCAACTTTTCCTGGTAATTTCCTTTTCTGCAAGCAGTTAAAACAGATTCAACAGTTCTGGTTGACGCTGCACAGGAAAGCCGATTCCTGCACAGTGAACAACCAACAAAGGTCATTTGACGAGAATACAGATAAGGATCTCAGAGCCATAAAGGCCAAAAGCACATCGTCCTCGACCCGACATTTAAGTGAATATCAGAGAAACCAGTGAGACAGGATTTCGTGAATTTTCATGTATACGATGAGGGCCTAAGCATAGATAAACCTGACACACCATATGATCAATAAACAGACTTCAGAAGTATCAATAAATGCCACAGTCTCAGAATCGACAATGATGTGCTCCGTGGTTCTCAGTGACTCAAACGGATTACTGTATGACAAAATCCAGACCTTCGTATATTATCTCATTCAGAATCCCACAAAATAGAAAAATCTATCATTAAAACTACAACACTATATCCGAGGAATACGCTAATGTCTAGCGGGATTTATGCCAATCCACTGGGATAAAAGTCTGCTACAGCGTGCTACCACCTAGACGCACTGACGTGAACTTGTTGTTGAGTAGTAAGAGCTAGCCGTGCACGCCGTGAATCGTGCACATTGTCCATCAAATCCGCATGTATTGGGCCGGTAAGGCAATTACGTCACGCCAGTCGCGCCTGCGCAGAAGCTCCTTTATAGGGGCACAAGCCGAGGTGTGCTCGCGAACCTGATGCCAAGTATCACCGATTCTAGAGGAGCCATGTAGCACAGCGCAACAGATACGGTGAACATCTGAACAGCATTCAAAGAAAAATAACCAATAAATCTGCAAGGAGTCAAAAGTTAGGGTGTTCACGTGCACAACGGCCGCCACTGATTTGTTGTATACATCCTTATCCTTAATTCGATTCAGTACTTAGTTATCAGGCCAATCCAGCTAATCTTCCACTTTCTTCTGGAATACCACATTTTAAAAGCCTCTACTCTGTCAGAAGTATTCATGTCTACATTTCACTTCCTTACAGTACTACACTTTAAACAAATACCAGGCGGTTATCATTAAAGTGCAGCCACTCACGCAGGTCCAATGTAGGCTGTAATTACTGTATGGCAGCGAAACCTGGTAGGTGTTTCAGTGCATTAATGTGGAACACATTCACGCTGGAAAAAGAATTAATTCTGGCAATGGCTACAAGGAACAATCGGGGGCTGTGCAACATCTCTTCAAAATCTTTGGTTGTGTAAGTGGTGGTTAATAATAAAATCAACTTTACACCTTTCTCAATTGTTTCAGCTTTTCAGCCCATGTCCCATTCCTGATGCATTACATATGGAAACATTTCTGTATGTCTTTCATTCATTCATTCACAGTGCCAGATTTGCATCTAATTCTTTTCCAGTGTAAATCCATTCTGCATTAACATATTAGAATAACTACTACGTTCCACTGCCAAGCGATAATTATAGCCCACATTGAACCTCTCTGAATAGCTGCACTTCAGTTATAACCACCTGCTACCTTCAAATGACGTAACACTCATATATTAACAAATTTCTTTTTTCGGGAATGTTTTGGCCAGTCTGCACTTCATATCCACTCTGTCTTCGCCATTATCACACATTTTGCTGCCCCAATAAGAACTCCTCTACTACTTTCATGTCCCATTTCTTAATATAATTTCTTCAGTATTGCCTGATTTAATTGAAATTTATTCCATTATCATTGCTAAACTTTTGTTGAAATTCATCTTTAAACATTATGCTCAACTACAACACAGTCCCTTGCTGTTTCTGGAGATGTAACAGAAAATGTAAATGCCAAGTCCAAAATCAGAGAAGACACAAAAAATAAATGGTAATCAAAGACACTAACAATCATGAAGGCTAATTTTTTTACTTGACAAAATGCTTCAAGCATGTCAAGAAAGACAGAACTTCACTCATTCTGTCATTAAGTAGAAAGGACAACATATAACCCTAGTTGATATATCACCCTAATTGAAATTTTTGTTCTGTTAGCCTGCAAAAAGATCGCTTGTGATTCCAATATTCAGATGCTGAAGTATAGTTATGAGCAGATTCTGCTGTGGCTACCAATAAATGAAACACCAGTTCTGAATGCTATGTTTTTGCAAGACAGGGAGGCAAGCTGGTCGTATATAGAATTTGTGCAGCAACCAGTGACAGCTGATTTACTCCAGCCAGCCTGAGGTGGGTTTTTAAGTGACTGTCACACTCATTTGGACAAATGATGGGCTGGTTCCCAACTGCATTTAGATACACTAGAGGAAAGTGCAGATAATTTTTCTTTCTGGTGTTGGGTACACAAAGGAGGCAGTTACTTATGCTCACACACACATCACAAATCTCAACCAGAGAAATACAAATAATTGATTAATAACAGTAAGGATAAGCAGAAAGCAAAGAATGTGTGTAGTATAAAGTGTTGCCAATGAGAACTATGTATTTCGACATTTAATTTCTGGATATGCTTCGAGCTTCTGCATGGAATTTGACCATCATCCCTTTGTTACAGAGCTACGTTCCCATCAGAAAACCAGAAAGAGTTGAAGACATGGCAGTTCTCAACCAGTGTTGCTGTGGGTGCTCCCTGAAGACGGGCACCATCATCATTGCTGTCTTGTATGTGGTGAGTACACAGGGGAAAGAAAGACATCATCATAGTAATTAGAGTAATGTGGCTTCCTTGCATTGACTACTGCACCTGACTGCTGTACTTCACTACTGCCCTTTCCCAGTGCCAAATGATTTTCTTTTAAGCTGTCTGCTTTTCCACTGGTTTGATGCAACTTTGCCTAACCTTCACACCTCTACCTAGTTCTTACCACATGCAACATACTCCATAGCATTTTTACATATTCAAGTCCTTTTTCTACAAGCCTATTTTCCCCTCCGCAGCTCCTTCCACTTCCAGTTAAACTATTCCCGGATGCCGTAGCAGATATTCCATCAACCAGTCCCTTCTTCTGTTTAGGTCCTTTCATACACTTCTTTTACTACATGTTCTACTTAGAACATGCTTATTCATTGGAAATGTTTGCCCACAGAGTTTCTGACATTCTTCAATAGCACTCCATTTCAGATGACTGCAATTTCTTCTCCTTCATCATTTTCTCCTAATTCTTCGGAATTACAGCGGTCCAAAAAATTCAAATGGTTCAAATGGCTCTGAGCACTATGGGACTTAACATCTATGGTCATCAGTCCCCTAGAACTTAGAACTACTTAAACCTAACTAACCTAAGGACAGCACACAACACCCAGCCATCACGAGGCAGAGAAAATCCCTGACCCTGCCGGGAATCGAACCCGGGAACCCGGGCGTGGGAAGCGAGAACGCTACCGCACGACCACGAGATGCGGGCTACAGCGGTCCATGTTTCATTTCTCCATAATGCAGCATCCCAGATGTACACTTCAAGGAACTGATTTCCCACTTCCATATCATCAAATCTTGTCAACAGAGCTTTTTAAAGAAACTTATTAGCCTATGCCAGCATTCACTGTTGCCTTCCTTGTTTCAGCCATTCTGTGTGACCTTCTGTGCTACAGGGAAGTATATCACTTCTGCTACACTTTAGCACCCCATATTTGGTGTTCAGAAAGTAACTATTCACCTTTGACCTTCCTTTGTTAACCCCCACATTGTGTTCTGCAAAAGTTTACTGTCTGTGCCTTTCCACAGCAACCCTAAGTTGTTCTTACATCCACACAGAAAGGTTACATTGTCTGTGAACTATAACACTGGCAAATGTTCTCCTTGGGCATTTACACATGCTCAAAGTCTGTCCAATACTGGTAACTTACAACTGTATGGGAGATGCACATTCACCTAAAGGGCATCACAGTATTTGGACTTTACTGGGAATGTGTGGAGTATGGGTATATGCTTCTCCACATGGCAAAAGAAGGTATATTATAGCTGGGAGCACTATTCGCAGTTTTCAAGTTCAAATTCCATGACATTACAGCCATAAAAACCTAAGACTGCTTCAGCTGTGGAGCACTGTCTTAGAAATATAAACTAAATCTTTTCTTGCCTTATGTACAATAACATCACCATGAAATATCCCACAGCATAATGGCTCATATCTTAGGCACTTAAAGCATGATTCTCGTCTTTTCCCATAATTTTTGAGATGAGAATATTGGTATTCAGTTCTTTATACCACCTTGAAAATACTTCCTGATCAGTAACCTATATGAAGAGTTGAATACTGTTGTTTGTGGAATACTCAAAGAAAATTCGAAACCATATTGTTAACCAGGTGCTTGTCTTTCCCTTCATTCGTTTTGCTGCACACGCCCACAGGCAACCTTCTGAACCTAAGGGGTGACTGTGTCTCCATTTCTACTTTCAGCAAAGATACAAACTATTCTGTATGGCACCTATTTAATTCTGAACAAAAAGGCTGATCACTAAGGAGCTAGACTATGACTCTGTATAAAATTGTCAATTATAATGTACCAACCATAACCTGGAACCAAATGAGTGCAAATGTATTTCTTTTTCCATTGCAGATTGCGAGCCTCGTGCAGATTGCAACAACAGCGAACAGTTTGCACACACATCAGTATGTTGATGAAGATCTAAATTATGCCATAGATAACTTTAACAGCCTTGTACATACAGATATTGAGAAGCAACTTAGAGATACAGCTGAGAAATTAGACAACGATTTTGGACTGAAGGGCAGTGATGGCAGTTTGACCAGGACAGTGAATAAAGCGCTACCCTACAAGACTAAAGGTGAGGAATGTGGAGTTAGCATACCGCATAACTTAATATCTGTGGTTCTCCTGGCTTCCAGAGTGAAAGCTGTTAGCATTTAACATAACTGCCGTTTCAGATATCTCTCACACAACTTTCATTCAGTAATTCCTTACAATAATGATTTTCTTTTTTAAAATTATTATCAAAAAAAGTCCTGCAATGAATATAATTACAGATAAACATACAAAGAGAGATTTTAAAGCTCAAAATACTGACTTACAAAATATTGAAGATCACCAGTAATAAAATCCTGAGTATACTCCTGTTATGGACTTTGACTAAAATATCCTTAAACTAGAAGTCATTTTTTAGTTTCTGTGTAGCTATGCAGTCTAACCATGTTTTTCACGATGATTTCCTGTGTACATAATCCTTGAAGAAGCAGAACAGAGCACTGTGGATGTATTAATCTTGTACCACTGCTCCGTACTTGTCAATCGTGCGAGGAACTGTCATCACTATATCTCTAATGAAGTAACGTCACATCATTCTTCATTTTCTGTACTGATAAATTAAATATCAAACTCAGGATCACTACAGCCATCCTTTTTTGAAAGCACTGTCTCACTAAAGGAAAGTGCGCATTTTGTTGTAGAGTATCAGAAACTGCACACAGTGAAGACGATATGTAGTGGCAACTACCTCAACCAAAATGTGGCAGCCAGACTATAAATGTAGGACCAGATGGCCTCTAGTGGCCAGACACTTAGTATCAGTGTTGAAACAGATGTAGGAGATTTCTTTTTTTATTTTTACATCCATTCCTAAGCTACCAGAGTACTCATGATTTTAAGTTTCTATCAAAATAATAAAATTGAGATAATTTGGGATTTTATGTTAAGGGGCTCATTCATAATACCTTATTCAATGTCTGATTCAATGCATGACAAGTTTTTTCATACCAGATGGGCTAAAAACATGATTTGTATTATGTTTGTAGACAAAAATCATGGCTAGCTACCTTACTGCATTCCTTTTATTAATGGACTGCAGTACTCCATGAAGTCACATTAGAAGAATAATCAAACTTATCTCTGAGTAACAGGCACAAACAGCACATGGTGATATATCAACGGTGTTTTGAAATGCAGTGCATTGAATTTTATTCAGACACATGGGGATGTTGGCGTATTTAAACTGCCTGCTTCATGTAAAACCAGTCTTCAGAATTCTGAAGTTACCACTGACAAAATGCAAGAAGCAAAAGGTGATATACAACTTGCACGCACGCCACACTCCAGTTAGAAGTATTGAAGGACATGAAATGAAGACAGTAATTGCAGAAAGACAGAGTGATTGTAGTCTATCCCATAATTTATTCAATATGTACAATGACAGGCAAGTTCAGGAAACAAAGAATAAATTTGAAAAAAGCAGTTAAAGTTCAGGAAGAATAAACAAAATAATTTAGATTCACTGATGACATTCTATCAAAGGTACAAAAAAACTTGCAAACTAAGTTGAATGGGATGGATAGTGTCTGGTAGCAGGTTGCAATATGGACAACAATATAATTAAAAAAAGGATGATGGAATGTAGTTGAACTAAATCACGTGATACTGCAGGAATTAGATTAGGGAGTAAGATGCAGAAAGAGTTCAAGCTGGACAATTATTGTGACAGTGGAAGTATTTCTTTGGAATGTGGCCTTACATAGAAATGAGACTACACAACACAGGAAAGAGGAGAGCAAAAGCTTTTGAAATGGGGTGTTAAAGAAGAATGCTGAAGATTAGATGACTGGAACTAATGAAGTAGTACTGAATCTAACCAAGGGGTAGGTTGATAGGATGGATCATGATGCAAAGAGATAGTTAATTTGGAAGTGGAAGGTATTGGAGGGATGAAAATTGCAGAGGGAGGCCAATGCTGAATAGTGAAACAGATGTAGGTTTAAGTAGCTATGCAGACATGAAGAGAATTACATAGGTAGGGTAATACGAGAATTGCATCACACTTCCTTCTTTCACAGAAATACAAACCATTATTCTAAGGGTTAATTACAAACAACAGGCACCCCAGTGGAAATACAATTATAATTATAGAGCTAATACAATAAGTGAGTTATAACCAGAAACAGTTATGGGCTCATATGTGTGAACAAGCTTATGTAGTGCCAACAGTTACCAGACCACCCCTTGTTATTACATGTCATGACAGTGTTGGCAGAATTCAGATATACTACAATTACTGATTTTTGTAGTGATTCCTTCATTGCCTTTTGTATTAATATCCCACTTATGAGAAACACAACTAATAATTTTCATGCTGTTTCAGTTACTAAGACGCAGCTAATAGTAACACTCGTGTTTGCTATTATCCAGGCTATCTGTGGCATACTTCTCCTCTTCGGAGCCATTCAGGTAAGTCTCTTACTGCACACACACTATTCATCAGAAACAGAACAAAATTTCTTTTTGAAACTTTTTGCTCCATTCCTGCTGCTTGTAATCTGATTTTGGTAAAAAAGCATGTTTTCTCAGTTCTTTGAAATAATTCTTTTTTATTCATCATGTCTGAGGAGATTTGTTTTCAACATGACAGATATATAGTTCTCCCAAAATAACACATATTAAGGAAGCAAATTTTTTACCAGTAATGTCAGCTTTTTCTTTTATATTTCAGGAAAAGGCTGGCATGCTACTTCCATGGGTGGTTGTGGAAACCCTGGTGGTCATAGCATCAACTGTCGTAGGCATTATCACATGCATTGCTCTCATCGCAGTGGCTGAAACTGCTACTGCTGGCTTTATTGCAGTTGTTTTTGTCGTCCTCTATGTGTGTAAGTATACCATTATTATAGAGACTGGTGCTATAGTTGCTTGTCTGTGGTACTAGAAACATCACAGGAAGCAATTTTCACAATGTATGTTAGACTAATTCAATCAGTTTAATACAAATACGTTTTACTTCCCAATTCTAAAAGTGTAAAGTGACTGGTGGCACAGTAACTCTGCTTCTTCTTCACACAGTGACACTGCATAATTCTCCGTATTGTTACTATTATTATTATTATTATTATTATTATTATTATTATTATTATTATTATTATTATTATTATTATTATTATTATTATTGTAGGGTGAGAGCTGACCACCAAAGAAGTAACCCCTCCCTTCCTTATCTCTCGCTCTCTCTCTCTCTCTCTCTCTCTCTCTCTCTCTCTCTCTCTGTGTGTGTGTCTGTATTTAGTTTTCATTACTTGTGCCTGGTTTTGTTGGCCCTTTCCTTTATGATCTGTGATTGATACAATGTACTGTCAAAAAGCATTACTTAATTTTTGAGACCGGGTGATACGTGGAGCCTTTTGAAATGTTTCTAATTTTGTTCAGTTCACCTACTAGAATTTTAACAGCAACATACAGATCTACAATTTGGCAACAGTGGGTTGTCGTGGTATCAAGAGCTGCCTCAAAAGGTAGTTGCCACTCTGATTTCTGTGCTCAATTTTTTAAAATTCTGTTCCATTATGTAAGGATGAGATCTATCGTAGCTCTTATTATGACCCAAATATTCCAAATCTTTAAAGAAAAAAGCAACTTGGTGCAAAAAATTACACACATTGCTATAAATAACCCTGTAGCAGAAACCAGTTACGAATGGCAGACAGTAAAGATTATATACAAGGAACCACTCAGAAATTAACACAGAGGCAATGGCTGTATTTGCGGAAAAAAATTTCAAGTGTAGAAATTTCAATGACATTCCACAAGTTACAAATTGAACAGACACAAAAAAGAATCTAACCAAGTGTTATAAATGAAATGGTATATTGCAAAGGAAACTTGGTAAACAAATCAAGAAAGAAATAAAGTTGATTTCACAGTGTGATAACAAAAATGGAGCTAATTTGCAGTGGCATGCTATTTAGGTGTGAGAGAACAGATCACTGCAAAAAATGCTGCAATATCAATTTCAAGAGAGATGATTAAAAAACTCCGTATTTGTTAATGAATGAAGGAATATAGGTAGAGTGGAAGATGCCCACTGCTGCCATGGATGATGATGTGACTTGCTTATTAGCACGTAAACAAATTTACTCAGGAGAATGACTTTTTATATCTACATGTTTCCAAAAATAGCACTTCAGTTGTGCACTTATTTATGCACATATAACATAAAATAACTGATACCAGTCATGTTAACTCTGTGCATTACCCCCTTCACTACATAGTTCAGCATCAACAATAAAATTTGATGAATGGGCAATCTTGAACTGAATCACAACATTGAATGTTTTTGAAGGGAGGTCAGCCACTAGACCTGGGGTGTGAAGCATTTTTCAACACTTTAGAAGATGAATGGCAGTGGTGCAATACTGACTTTTAAATCATTTTCTTGAAAGAGAAATGCCTGATTAGACTAAAATTTTTCTTTTCCTTTCCCTGTGGGCAGGGAGCGGAGGGGAGGGGGAGGGGTGGTTCTTGTGAGCACACCCTCCCCTCTTCTCCCCCCCCTCCCCTCCCCTCCCCTCCGGCTATGGATGCCATTCACGTAGAAGAATGTTGGGCCTAGGAAACTGGCCATTTATGACATAAGTTAAAGTGTCACTGGCACATACGTAACTGATATATTTTCAAGACTAATACATACTAAAAACAGTAAGCTTAAAGACTTATTTTCATGTTTACTTCAGTTCTTTGACAGGGATTAAATATGTAAAATAAAGATTACAGAAAATAATTATCCTTCAAACAAAAAAAGGTTAGATGAGTTGATGAAAAATTTCTTCCTCTTGGGCTTTCCAAAATTTCTTGCTTGCTGAACAAACATGACATATTTGTAGCAGTATTACGTCAAACTGTGAAATCTAATGAGTACATGCTTGAAATTACATCACTGTGATCATATATTGATCAGCCCTTCATGTTATAAGGTGTTACATTTGCTATTGTTATGGAAACTGAGAACAAAAAGCAGCACGTGTGATGGACAGGTAGTGAAATACCTGTACATTGTTCTCATATGAAATGAGTCCACTATGAGTGACAGGTAACACATGCATCAAGAAAGTTGTAGCTCGAACTATAGTCAGGCACGGTCTTTGGAACACAATATTATGGCCTGAGTTATGTTCAGGCTTGGTTGTCAAAGAGTAAAATTTATCTTTCATAAGTGTTAAGTAATGTACTGTCAGTGTATTGTTAATACAGCATAGAGGTTAGGCTTCTACAGTTTCTTGAAGAAAGTTCCACTTTACTTCAACTTAAACAAAATGCTTAATTTTCTCATATCTGGACACTCTTGACTTGTTTGCAGTAGTACAACATGATTTGATTTGCGTGTAATCTTACATTCTCACACTTTTCTGTTTCAGTGCTCAGTGTGTACTTCCTGCTGGTTGTGTACAGCTACTACCAGACCCTCCGTGAGAACCCACGCCGATATGTTTGAAGATCTGCTATTCTGGCAGGCAGACAGAGGATGGTGTGTGCACCTTTGTAACTGAGATGGATGCAGTTGGGGGAGTTTGTCACCATCACTTCTGCAAAATGTGTTGCTGGTGAAATTGCTTCAAACTCTCAGGTTTATTCTTGTGTGCATCATTGGTTTTGACAGTGCATCTGGAATCCAGATGCAACATTCATTACGCACAGTGTTTACATTTCATCAGCTGTACACCTCAGCCTCAACTTGCTATTTCCATTTACACAAAGAGAGAATTTTATAAATAATTCCAGAGACCGTTGAGAAGTTTCATACTGTTTTCCATATCTTTTTGTATATATGTCTCACCTGTTTCATCAGCACACAGTCTGTATTTTTATGATGCATGATATTAAACTGCAGTTCTCAAACATCTCTTAAAATCTGTAGACAAGAATGTACACAATCCTTCAGCTAATTTTAATGTGAAAGTAAAACATTTCAAAATCAAAATAGTATCTGTGTTAATATGTCTTAAATATGTTCTGTAACTAAATTGACTAAGTTTTGTGCAACAAAGGCTGCAATCAATTTTAGGAGATATAAATCATACATAAAGCAGAACTGCACTGAAACAGCTACATCTTAAAAACAAGATTTACAAATGTGGTGTCATTGTAACACATAATGTATTCAATTCTGATTTTCTTATCTCCTTTGGTTTTTCAGTGGTATGACTGCTGTGCAGAAATGCTGGTGTTCTCTTCAGCACTTCAAACTGTTTTGTCTTCCTCAGGCACTTCACTTCACTCTTACTTGGCGGTGTAATATGCAACTCATATGTCAAGTAGCAGGCAGGAACATAGATTTTTGTTGTTATTGGTTTACGGACATCAGCATTGCACATACAACTACAGTTTTTTCCATATTCACTGAAAATGTTTTATCTTAACACCTTTGTTTGTTTATCACATGAGATTGTTTCAGTTCCATAGGGTGCCTCAAATTAAAATTTTTTATGCAAATTTAGGCAACTTATCTCTCTTCTGCACAGTATGTTTTGTTTAATTTTGCACATGTAACACTTAGGGTTGGAGCAGCTGGTTTTGCTGGTGGTATATGTTGCTTCTCTGGTGCTGAAGGTGACCCAACAGTAAAAACTCACAACCACCCTAATAAATGGCTCTGTTTTGATCCTCCTCTGTGCTCTTTCCAGAGCAAATCTTTCATAGGCATATGAGATTCAGCTTAAACACCACCAGCCAATCTGTGTCAGTGAAGTACACTTTTTTATTTCAATCATTTCGCATTAGCACGGCTTCATGTCCATGTTGAACTTAAAAGTCACTACTCTTGGCTTTTGTAGTGAAGCATTTACTTGATGTGTGCTGTTCATTGCACCAGGAAAAAAATCCTATTTGCGTCCATTATGTGAATTTCTGCTACTGCATTTCCATTTTTGTAAGTGAAAGATGATTGTCTTCATCTTACATTGTGTATAGTTTGTAGAACAAATGTATTATGTTTTCACTATTTGATGTTACTGACTGAAGAATAATGCTTGAATGTATTTTTATTGAAATTAATAAATGACAAATTTCTGTACTCATGGATTTGCCAAAGTTACTTTTACCATTAAACCCGCCTCCTTTATTTACTTAACTTTGTTGTGTGGAGCCATCAATATGATGGCTTTTGCAAATGACAAATAAATATAGGTCTGAATATTACATGGAGAAATTGCAATTAATAATGCTTATCAAAATAAAATACAATCTTTATGCAACAAAATCCACGTCATAAATTCGTATTTTCTTTGCAGTACCTTTGATATGGATAGGCTGTCCCATATTATAATTTTTCAGAATGTACATAGGAGTGGTGGGGGAGGGGTTACAAGGGCAGCAGCTAGCAAAAAAGATAAAGGTCATTACTAACTACTACTACACACAGCTTCAATATGGTTAGTCCACTGGAAGCTTTAGCCCAGTTGGGCACCAAGAAATTTACAGCTGTTTGCTTCCACCACCATTATCCAACATGCCCCATTTACTCAAGAGTACCTAAGATTCTAGTCATAAATTGGCATCTGTATCATACTGCTCAACCATGATATTATTCCATTTGGATGATACAGGAAACACACAGTGAAGTTACAGTAAATAATTACAATGGTGCCTTAAGATAAATGAAACCCACTCTGCCATTAGTCAGACATACCTGTAACGAAATGTGTTGTCCTCCTTCGTATACTTTCAGTAACCATAGGTAACACTATACATTGAATTTTTTTCTTACTGACATGTAATGTGTCTACAGATATTTGTGTTAATTAGGAAAAAGAACACATACACCTCATTGTGGAACCTGCTTTCAGAAGATCAGGCACATTACAAAATTATTAACTGTCAATGAAATGTAGCTCAAGGACTCCCTACCCTTTTATGCAATAAAATTAATAGAACTGTATATAAAGAGGCAGGGACGTCAGAGACCCACATTGTCAATGCAAATGAAAGAAGAATTATGCTTGGAAAACTGGAAGATTAAAATACTTCCTCACAGGATGTTTACAAATGAGTTTCCAGTTGGAGCTAAACTCAAAATTTATTGGACCTGGAAACCCCTACTATCTCACTGGAGCTCCAGTTCCGTATGTTATTTATTGTAAACAGGACAGATTACATGGTTTACCCAACTTGTTTCCAATTCTTTGAGACTATTTCACTCGAGTTCTTGTATACATTTCACATAAAAGAAAGACTTATATACAGAATTTAGCTAAAATTTATCATAAACACTTGTGGGTTACATGTCATGGTGCCACAACACCTAGCTTTGTTTGTGGTTTTTAACGGAAATGATATATACAATCGGGGACTCATTCTAATATGGGTATACTGGCAATTTGTATTGCAACTGGTTAGAGGAATTCAATGAGTGAAGAAGGATTAATGAAATGCCTGCTGTGGTACACAAGATAAGCTGTATGAAACTATTGTTTAATCAATGAAATGATAAAAGTTGCACTTAGACTGAATCTCACTAAAAGTAACACTACAGTTGGTACAATAAAATTAATTCTATCCTCAATCGAGAAGTTGGCTCGAGTACTACAGTGCTTTCCCAGGAATTGGTCCATTGGTGGTGCAGACCCAAATGCTCCTCTGACATTTCAACTGACTTGCCCAGCCAGTGATATGGGCTCCAACCTCTGATGTGTATAACATGCACACAGAATGTCCCCAAAATAACAGCAGTAAACTGTTTCTAGTAGCTGGAGCATTCATTTGTTGTGTGAGAGTCAGTCCCTTCCCTCATGGTAACTGTCTCCCATCACTACATTTGAGCTCCACACACTGTATTCAGTTTTGGTAATCATTGTCTTTCATCCAATGCCTTTGTAGCTGCATTATCAAGTTAACTGTACATAAATTTCTGGAGAAGCAATATGAATTAGGATGAGTAACTACTCACCACATAGGTGTCGAGTGGCAGACTGCCGCATTTGAAAGCTGACTGTTTGTCCAAAAACTGATATTTTCAAAGTCCTTAGGACCAAAAACTATGGTGGCATACATATTACCATGGCACCTTTGTAAGGTATTAAAACTGGTGGTAAATGGATTTCCCACTTCCATTTTGTGTGCTGTTATGTGTTGCCACTTCACGTAAAAAAAATAATGAACAGTGTTTTCTGTTTGGCAAAAATCAAACAATGGAAAATCCAAGATAGAATGTAACAATATTATGAGAAGGGCAGTTGCTACTCATCATATAGCAGAGATGCTGAGTCGCACATACACACAACAAAAACTTTTCTATTTTTATTTTCTGTTTTCTTTTATTTTATTTAGAAAATGTTTATTACTGATATTGAAGTCTACTTACCCGAATGTGAAAACAATCCTTGAAACTTTATCACACAAAAAAGGTATGAGCTGATACAGGTCGCAATAATATACATTGAAGAAACAATGTGTTCCAACAACAGTAGTGATACCATGATAAACAGACTGTTGTAGCAGTTTTTAGACACCTGATGCAGTGTTCTACCACAAGACGTCAGGCCTATACAGAGGTGATAAAACATGTTCCCAAAAGCTTTGGGATGCCTCTAAGTTGTGGTAAGTATGCTTCCCAAAGACCACAAATGACAGGTTAATTTTGTGTAAGTATACGTCCTGTGCTTCTTCCAGAAACTACATTGGTGTTGACCATACTGACCAACAACCATTAAAACACTGTTGTTTGGTGGGATATATACCTCCTGCAGTCCTGAAGACCATATTTCACAACAACCAGAAAGTACAACTGGTGAACCAGACATCCACTAGAGGCCAGGAGCATACAGAAGTGGTAATGCACATTCCCTTAATCACTGTAAAGAAATATGTTTAGAGGGAAATGTATCCTCCACGGCCTGCGAAAGGGTTAAATATCTCTGCATGCTCCTCAGTGCCACCTCTATGTGATAGGTAGCAGTTTATTCTCGTTCAATTCTTATTCCATTCCAGATTTTCAATTGTTTAATTTTGTAGATAATTACAGTCCCCTATTATACATTCCAGTTCCTGTTGCAAACTTTTCTGATCATCAACATCATCATAAGTAGCATCATATTAGGCATTTGGCAGTCACTGTTAAGTAAGAGCCTCCTCTTAATCCTGCATGTTTCCTAACATCATGCAGATGCAATATTTATTGATTTCTGAAACGCATCTCACTCAGTACCACATTTCCCCTTATTGTCAATAGTACAATCATATGTGGTATGAAGTGAAATTTTTCACTAGATTCAAAATTTTTCTTTAGGGAGGATGCAGCATGTTATCTTGGATTGAGAGTCATCATTGGGTCTGAAAGTGACTTAGGGAGTGCCCCAGGGAAGTGTGTTGGGACCCTTGCTGTTCATATTGTATTGAATGTTCAGCAATGTAAAATCATGCACTTAACAAAAAATGTGGTGTCCTATGACCATAATATCAATACGTCACAGCTGGAATCGGTCAACTCATAAAATACCCAAGATGTGAAATACAATCGTCACACACGCTCAGTTGTGGGTAAAGTAGTTGGCAGACCTTGGTTTATTGGTAGAGAACTGGAGAAATGCAATCAGTGTACAAAGGAGTTTGCTTACAAGTCACTCGTATGACTCATTTTTGAGTACTGCTCAAATGTGTGAGACCAGTACCAAGTAGGACTAACAGGAGAAATGAAGTGCATGCAGAGAAGGGCAGCACGAATGGTCATAGGTTTGTTTGACCTGTGGGATAGAGTAACAGAAATGCTGGAAACTGAACTGGCAGAGTCTTTAAGACAGACGTAAACTATCTCGACAAAGTCTACTTTCAAGGTTTCATGACCTGGCTTTAAATGATGACTCTAGGAATATACTACAACCCCATATGTATCAGTCCCATAGGGGTCTTGAGTACAAGATTAGCTTAATTACAGCATGCACAAAGGCATTTAAACAGTTATTCTTCCCACACTCCAGGCATTAATGGAATGGCAAGAAACCCTACTAACTGGTACAATGGGATGTGCCGTCTGCCACACACTTCACAGTGGTTCGCCGAGTATAGACGTAGATGTGGATGTAGATCTACCCTCCTATCAGTGGATCCTGTTTTAATATTTGCTTATCTATTGCAATCCAATACTGTACATCCACAGTTCATCTGCTGTACTGTAACCTGTGTATCCCACTCACTGCCACTGCATTCCCACTCCAATTAGTTCCCTGATCCATTATTTTTTTGTCTCTGGTAGAAATTTCCAAAATAAAACAAGCTCTCTGAGCAACCCTTGGGTTTTTAATGTTTTTTTCCAGTACGTTAACCCATTATTTGTAAGTGCTTTAACATTTAAAGACCAAATAATTATTTTAACGTATTATTTTTAATTATATAAGGCTTCCTGAATGTAATGCAGAGTCCATATAAATTTACTTATTTTTACCAATCAATGTATTCACCATCTGGGATCATATAACAACTTGCATCCATCTTTCTTTGTTCCACAAGAGCTTTCCTACAACATTTAGACAGCAAATATACTTTTGGATTAAAGGGGACCAGTCACTGAAAAAGTAGAAGTGTTGACAGGCACACACATAAGAAATCTTTCGGAATCTTCACACACACACACACACACACACACTTCCTCACTTGCTGAAACATCTCCAACACCCCAGCACCTTAGGTTCACTGTCATCAGTCATCAATTATTCTCCATGCAGTTCTGACTTGGCCGCATTTGATTTTCATCTGTTTTGAAAACTTCCACAACACCTCACAGGTCTTCACTTTGATAGTGACAATGTGGTGTAAGCAAAGGTGGGACTATGGCTCCATTTAGAAAGTCATACGTTCTGCAGTGTGAATGTCTGTTTTCTGTGTGCATTTTACTCTAGCTCATTGAAGGGTAACTCCAAAAACTAACAAGTTTTTTTTTTTCATCAGTGTGTGTCTATTGACAAATCAATGCTTCTCTTTTCCTTTAACCCAAAAATATTTCTTTTTTGTCTGCTATTACATTACTCATATTTCAAAGATAAAAGTGTTTCCACAATGTATACACATGGTAATGGAGGAATACTAGATTTGTTAAACAGAGGTTTATGAGAGTCTCTTGACTTGCACCCAAACAAGACTCTAATGGCCGTTTGTTTAGTTTAAAAGTCCTATTAGCTGTTTTAAAGGTTCCCCAGAAGGTGACTGCATATCAAAGATGAGAATGAAAGGAGGCATGATATGCAATCATTATTGTTTTCTCAGTACAACATGATTTTAATGAGCAAAGCAGGTAACATGCTTTGCTCAGTTTCACATTGAGATATTCAATATACTTATTCCATCTGATGTTCTTCTCCAGCCAAAGTCCTACTAATTTGGTTTCCATACTGTTACCAACTGGTTCATCATTGATAGAGACTGATGGGATAAACATGTCCTTGTTAGGAATATTGTGGAATTTTAGTGCCATGACTTTTTGACTGTTTATTACGAGCTGATTATTCTGTGCCCAGCTATGTTTACTGTCTGCTGTAACTGTTCGTTACTGTCTCTTTTTAGTAGAATTATGGTGTCATCTGCAAATGTAATTGTTTTATGTATGTCAACATTTAAGTTCAGATCATTTATGTACAGAAGGAGCAGAAGGGGTCCCATTACTGATCATTGGGGTACACCACATTTAATTTGTTTATAATCAGATAAATGTGAGGATACAGTCTTTAGTTCAATATTTGTGTACTTGATGCACATTGTCTGCTTATGATTAGTCAGGAAGAAACTGATCCATTTGTTGGATAGACCTCGAATACCATGTCTTTCAACCTTTTATAGCAGAATTTTATGATCTACCACGTCAAAAGCTTTTGAAAAGTCAATAAATACTCCTATTGATACCAGTTTTTTGTCCATCAGGTTTAGGATGGAACTGATGCATTCGTAAATAGCAGTTGTCATTCACCTCTTATTTCTGAATCCATGTTGTTCATTGCATAGGATGCTGTTTTTATTTATAAATTTCATAAGTTTGTCATATGTAACTTTTTATAATACTTTAGAGAGGCAGGAGCAGATTGTGATGTGTGTGTAGTTATTTACATTATCTTTATTATTTTTTATGTACAGGAATAACTTTTGATGTTTTCAATACATCAGGGAAAGTGCTCGCCTGAAGTGAGCAGGCAGATAAGTGTGTGAGTATTTCAGTTAGGTTCAATGCACTCTTCTTTAATATTGTTGCAGGTATACTATCAATGCCTGCAGATTTGGACTTTTTTAGTCCTTTTATGCTTTAGCTACTTCACCTTGTGAAACAGAGCTGATGTACATTGATCCTATACATGCACTTATTTTATGTTCATTTATCTGGGTGGTATTAAAGTTTGACTGTAGCATATTATCAGCAACCCCTGTGAAAAAGTTGTGAAATGTGTTGGCTACTTCTAAGGGGTTTGTTACTTTTTTATTTTTATGTGATAGTGTTATATTTTTGCAAGATTGTCTGTATTCTCCTCATTCTTCTTTTTTATAACATTCTACATAGCCTTTGATTTATTAGCTAAATTATAACTGTATTCATCATTATGCATTATTTTTGCTGCTTTCATTACTTTTCTTAATATTTTGGTGTATTTTTTTATAGTACGCACATACTTTTTGAGTTATATATTTCATGAAGTAGTCTTTTCTTCTGGCATGAAACCCTTATTCCCCTTGTGATCCAGCTCTTTGTTCGAGAGTTCCCCCATATGGTTAATGTTTTCAGTGGGAATGCAGTTTCAAAGAAATGTGTTAATGTATCAATAAAAGTGTTGAATTTTTCATTTATATTGTTCATTTTGTACACTTCTGACTATTTTTCTTTCTGTAAGAAGTTGCTGAAGTAGTTTACATTATCATGATTACAACTTCTACATGCAGTTCTGAAAGGCATGTTGTTCTGCCCATGCAGACCTTTCCTTTCTTGATTGGTGACAATTTTAGTGGATATCTTGCATACCAGAGATGAGCCTTATCACTCTACAGTTTAAGTCTTTTACTGTCTTCTTTCTTATGAAGGGGAATAATTACAACATTGAGCCACTTTTGAGGAATAGTCTTATTTTGCAAACTTACACCAAACATTTTTCCAAGTTTTCCCCTATCTTTAATCATTTGTAATGAAATGCCATCATGTTCTGGCAGTTTATCTGTATTCACACATTTAACAGCTTTAAGTGTGTCATTTGACCATCAAAAAATTCACGAACAGATTCCAGAGTGTGCTGTAGCTGCCTTTTCATATTCTAAGAAAGTCCTTTGTGAATAAGCAAAGCTGACCAAGAAGCGACACCAAAGAATACAGTAAATTTAAAGTTTGAAAAATAAACAAGATTCCATGTTTCAATGTCAGTGAAAGCTATCTCCTTGCATTTCTCCAATATTTCACCAATAAATTGAAGTCTGCCACCTACTTCACCCACAACTGAGCCTATGTGATCATTAAACATTTCACATCCCAGGTATTTTATGAGTTGACCAATTTCAACTGTGACTCATTGATATTATGGTTATAAGATATCACTTTTTTGTTAAGTGCACAATTTTCACTTGCATACACCAGCACTTACTACCTGGACAACATCCTGAATGCTACTTCTAAAAGTGCTCTCTGTCCACCTTCAGTCCTAAGAATTTAAAATGTTTGCCCTCAATCATTATTTGACCACACTGTGTCACTTAAAAAAGTAACTTCAAGTGTTTTGTTGCAGTTAAGCATTAACTGACTTTCTGTGGACTTTGAGGTAATTTTATCTTCTGCCCTATTTGCTGAATTATGTACATTACTTTCCACATCTGGAATAAACAACTGGAATAAACATCTATGCCTTTACCATTAGAGAAACATTAATTTCAGGAACTCAGTTAAAGATAAAACTATATCAATTTTCATTGGTTTTTCCTTTGTAAGTTTACTGCATTGAAGAGAATTTTTCATGGTATGTGTTTCACTTTTATTTACAAAGCATCTTCTGAATTCATTGGTGTTTCTGCCTCTTGTTCACGTTTTCTGCAAACCACTGCTTTTTCCTTCACTGTTAATGGAGCTCGAGTTTGAAAGAGAATTCATCATACATACGTTCTTCACAGTTTTTGAACGCACTTTATCTTGCAATGCATTGGAAGAATTGGAATAACACAAATACAGTGCTAGAGAATCATCATCATCATCATCATCATCATTTAAGACTGATTATGCCTATCAGCGTCCAGTCTGGAGCATAGGCCCCTTATACAGTTCCTCCATGATCCCCTATTCAGTGCTAACATTGGTGCCTCTTCTGATGTTAAACCTATTACTTCAAAATCATTCTTAACCGAATCCAGGTACCTTCTCCTCGGTCTGCCCCAGCTCCTCCTACCCTCTACTGCTGAATCCATGAGTGTCTTGGGTAACCTTGCTTCTCCCATGCGTGTAACATGACCCCACCATCTAAGCCTGTTCGCCCTGACTGCTTCATCTATAGAGTTCATTCCCAGTTTTTCTTTGATTTCCTCATTGTGGACACCCTCCTGCCATTGTTCCCATCTACTAGTACCTGCAATCATCCTAGCTACTTTCATATCCGTAACCTCAACCTTGTTGATAAGGTAACCTGAATCCACCCAGTTTTCGCTCCCATACAACAAAGTTGGTCGAAAGATTGAACAGTGCACAGATAACTTAGTCTTACTACTGACTTCCTTCTCGCAGAAGAGAGTAGATCATAGCTGAGCGCTCACTGCATTACCTTTGCTACACCTCGCTTCCAGTTCTTTCACTATGTTGCCATCCTGTGAGAATTTGCATCCTAAGCACTTGAAACCGTCCACCTGTTCTAACTCTGTTCCTCCTATTTGGCACTCAATCCGTTTATATTTCTTTCCCACTGACATTACTTTCGTTTTGGAGATGCTAATCTTCATACCATAGTCCTTACATTTCTGATCTAGCTCTGAAATATTACTTTGCAAACTTTCAATCGAATCTGCCATCACAACTAAGTCATCCGCATATGCAAGACTGCTTATTTTGTGTTCACATATCTTAATCTCACCCAACAAGTCTATTGTTTTCAACATATGATCCATAAATAATATGAACAACAGTGGAGACAGGTTGCAGCCTTGTCTTACCCCTGAAACTACTCTGAACCATGAACTCAATTTACCGTCAACTCTAACTGCTGCCTGACTATCCATGTAAAGATCTTTAATTGCTTGCAAAAGTTTGCCTCCTATTCCATAATCTTGTAGAACAGACGATAACTTCCTCCTAGGAACCTGGTCATATGCCTTTTCTAGATCTATAAAGCATAGATACAATTCCCTGTTCCACTCATAACACTTCTCCATTATTTGCCGTAAGCTAAAGATCTGGTCCTGACAACCTCTAAGAGGCCTAAAACCACACTGATTTTCATCCAATTGGTCCTCAACTAATACTCGCACTTTCCTTTCAACAATACCTGAGAAGATTTTACCCACAACGCTGATTAAAGAGATACCTCTGTAGATGTTACAATCTTTTCTGTTTCCATGTTTAAAGATTGGTGTGATTACTGCTTTTGTCCAGTCTGATGGAACCTGTCCCAACTCCCACGCCATTTCAATTATCCTGTGTAGCCATTTAAGACCTGACATTCCACTGTATTTGATGAGTTCCGACTTAATTTCATCCACCCCAGCCGCTTTATTGCACTGCAATCTATTGACCATTTTTTCCACTTCCTCAAATGTGAGCCTATTTCCATCATCATTCCTATCCCATTCTACCTCGAAATCTGAAACATTAATGATCGCATTTTCACCTACATTGAGCAACTCTTCAAAATATTCCCTCCATCTGCCCAAGGCATCCACAGGATTCACCAGCAGTTTTCCTGACCTGTCCAAAATACTTGTCATTTCCTTCTTACCTCCCTTTCGAAGACTGCTAATTATACTCCAGAATGGTTTTCCAGCAGCTTGACCCATAGTCTCCAAACTGTTTCCAAAGTCTTCCCACGATTTCTTCTTGGATGCTGCAATTATCTGTTTGGCTTTGTTTCTTTCTTCAACATAACTTTCTCTGTCTACCTGGGTTCTGGTATGTAGCCATTTTTGATACGCCTTCTTTTTCCTTTTACAGGCTGCCTTGACTGTATCATCCCACCAAGCTGTTTGCTTCATCATACTTTTACACACTACTGTTCCAAGACATTCTTTAGCCACTTATAGTACTGTGTCCCTGTACCTTGTCCATTCCTTTTCCAATGACTGTAATTGACTACATTCAACTAACTGGTACCTTTCTGAGATCACTGTTATGTACTTGTACCTGATTTCCTTATCCTGAAGTTTCTCCACTCTTATCCTCCTACATATGGACCTGACCTCCTGCACTTTCGGCCTCACAATCCCAATTTCACTGTAGATTAAATAATGATCAGTGTCATCAAAGAATCCCCTGAATACACGTGTGTCCCTCACAGCCTTCCTGAATTCCTGATCTATTATTATATAGTCAATGACAGATCTGGTTCCCCTGACTTCCCAAGTATACCGGTGAATGTTCTTATGCTTAAAAAAGGAGTTTGTGATTACTAAGCCCGTACTGGCACAGAAATCCAAGAGTTGTTTCCCGTTCCTGTTGGCCTCCATATCCTCTCCAAATTTACCCATAACCTTTTCATACCCTTCTGTTCGATTTCCAATCCTGGCGTTAAAATCACCCATGAGCAGAACACCGTCCTTGTCCTTTACTCTAACAATTACATCACTGAGTGCCTCATAAAAACTATCCATTTTATCTTGATCTGTCCCTTCACAATGCGAATATACTGACACAATCCTAATTTTCTTGCTAGACACTGTCAAATCTATCCACATCAGTCATTCGTTTACATACCTTATTGCAACTACGCTGGGTTCCATTTCTTTCCTGATGTAAAGCGCTACACCCCATTGTGCTATTCCTGCTTTGACTCCTGACAGGTAGACCTTTTATTCTCCCACTTCCTCTTCTTTCTCACCCCTTACCCGAATGTCACTAACAGCTAAAACGTCCAGCCCCATCTTACTTGCAGCCTCTGCCAGCTCTACCTTCTTCCCAGAGTAGCCCCCATTGATATTAATAGCTCCCCATCTCATTACCATTTGTTTGCCAAGTCGTATCTTAGGAGTCCCTGGTTTGTCAGTTAGAGGTGCGACTCCATCACCTCCCAAGGTCAGAGGCATTTTGCTCTGATTGTTGCCAGCATCATATTTAAAGTATCAGGGAAGCAGGTTGCTAGCCTTACTTGCCCCGAATCCCATTGGGTTTTACCCCTAATGGCTGAGGGACTAACCGGTGGATCTGGTAGTCTTTGCCGTATGAGCACAAAGGTGACCACGACTCAGAATATGTCCGAGATGCCCAGCCTTATTCCAAAGTAACTGGTATCCTGACTGTCGGGACCACTTACTTGGCCACTCACTCATACGTTGCCCGTGGTTCATGAACTAGGACATGACTACAGGAACCCACACCATGAACCACTAGAGAAAGTGCTTTCAAAAAATGTGAAAGATGGCCAAGTGTATATGGATGAGGCATGCTGAAAAGTAATGCCTCCTAATTTTTTATTTTGTTCTCAATATTGGTTGAGGTATTACGTGTCATACACATTACTCGGCTGACTTTCGTAATTCACTGATGATAGTTGCAGCCCTCTCCTGTAAGAGGGCTCTGAATTGGCAGTGTCTAATGTACCTATGTTGGCGCATGAGGGACAGCAAGCTGTGGTAATTTTTTTTATTTTGACACCCATGCAGGAGCTGCCAAAAATTGCCACAGAGACAGTATTTCACGTCTCTTTGGTGGGGTATTGGTAAAAGCCCTCAACAAGCAATAACCACACCTCAGTCATACCTCACTGCTCACGACAATGTCACTGTGCAAAGGTAACAGTGAGCTGTAATCAAATTTCTAACCACAGGCAACATGACTTCAGTTGAAAAGTGTAGAGGAATGAAAACTGTGTATGGTAATGAGGGCATGCCACACATGAATTTTGCTGCATCTGAAACAAACTGATGCCTTGTGTTCACTGTCATTACTGATAATTCATTACTGTCCTAATATGACCCATCCAATATTCAATTGTTTCCAAAATTTAAAGAACACTTTCAAGGACTTCACTTTGATAGTGATCAGTGTAAGCAGATGTGAAGTTGTGATTCAGTCAACAATGTCAAACGTTCTACAATGACAGCATCAACAAACTGGTCACTCATTGGGGGACAGGTTCTTGTTGCCAGAGCGACTGTTGAGAAATGAACATGTAGACGTGAAGAACAAATATACATATTGTCAGTAATGTTTGTTCATTTAAAAAGCTTTAAGTTATCTTCCATGTAAAGAAACTGGAGGCATTATTTTTTAGCATTTGTACAATGGAGCTCCTCTTGACCTCAAACTCTACTAACAACTAGGAAAAATGCAGAGGGTTGCAGAATACATGAACAAGAGGCAAAACCACCAATGACCACCGATGATGTTTTGTAAATAAAAGCAAAATATATCTGGTGTACAATCTCTTTAATTAATTGCAGTAAGCTTAAGATAGAGAAACCAACTGATTTTAACAGCTGCCGTAGAAGATGGCCATGCAAATGGACATAAAACCATTGTAGCTTACCATTCTGTAGAAGTTATACATAGCACGGATGAGAGAAACACGGTGGCAGTTTTGGAACTCACCTGTAACAAAGATCAAAGAAGAAACATGTAGTTTGTTGTGAAACACCAAAATGTCACAAGAAAGATGAGTAAAAGCAACTGACTGGAAGATTTTCCATTGCAGCGGCTATTAGTTTCTTAGTTACTAGCTGAAATCACTGTTCAAATAAAGAATATGCTACCAGTTGAGAAATACACTATTGGAAAATAAAGAATAAAGATCCTGAAGCAATGATCCCACATTAACCAAAGGTATAGCCAGAGTGGTTGTGTGACAGTAGGCGGAGAGTATTGGGCCTTGGAACACTTTCCAAAGTTTTGCTTCTAGCCAGCACACTGTAATATAAGTTTGGTATACTTTCTTATTTCATTTTGAAATGATAGCACTCAACTCATGTGTGCTGTAGTCTTTTTCTGAAATTCCAAAAATTACTTCGTGAATGTATGGTTTTTCCAAATGTGGAAAACTGTTCCTGGTGGTAGTAAAGCTGTGATGTACAGATAGGAGTAATGCTCGGAGAGCTCAGTTGTTAGAGGACTTGCCCATGAAAGGCAAATGTCCAAGGTTCCAGTCCTGATATGCCAACCAGTTTTAATTTAATCAGGAAGTTTAATGTCAGTGTACAATAAGCCACATAGTGAAAATTGATGAGTATTGTTCCTAGGTACAATATGGTCATGTCATTGGAACACACATCCTGTTCAAATTGAGAAGTGTTGCAGCTGAGAAGATCTTGTCAGTACTGTATTTGATAGTGCATGTGTTGCTTTAGTACTTTACTACACACCAACAATCAGTAAATAAAATCAAATTAAGTAGTAGGGTTACAACCTAAAACATTCCAAAACTTAAGCTATTGGCAACCAACACAACTTTCCATTTTCAAGACAGAGCATATAATTAGCATGTTAAAGAGACTCATTTCATTAATACATGTGGCATGTTTCCATGTAAAGGTATAAGATGGTGCATGACTGACAAAGTTTGGCTTTGTTGCTCATTCTTTGTATTTTTTAAATTAATTCATTCCATTTAATAAGGAATTCTGCTTGTTGGGCCTTTATTTATCTCGTTTCCACTGGGTTTTCTTTTATCTTTTTTCCTCTGTTTGAAGGCCAAGGCCATCCTATCCTTTAGTGCATTCATAGCTGCTAAGAATATTTGCATATCTAAATTTCTTTCTATGAATAAGTGGTGTCTGTTCTTTTGGACATGACCTAAAGAACAGACACCACACGGAATCTGCTGCAACAGTACGTATGAGGGTTGGAACTTTAACAATGGCAACTACGTATTTACAGCTTGTTCAAAATAGATACGTGTTTCAAAGTTTTACTGACCTTCAAAGTAGTCTCCAGCATTGTGTATAGCCCATTGCCAGCAATGTAGAAGTTGTAGGATACTCTTAGCAGTGCCAGTTGTGTTGACAGTTCGAGTGGCACGGTCTACTGCCTGACGAATTTGTAGCAGTTCTGAAGCGAATGCCGTGAAGTGTTTCCTTCAGTTCAGAAATCAAGTTGAACTTAGGAAGGCTTAAGTCAAGGGAGTGCAGTAGCTGGTATAGCACTTAGCAGCCCCATCAGTCAAAACAGTAACAGCTTGCACTGTACGTGCTTGAGCATTGTCCTGCAAAATGATGTTCAGGTCCTGCAGAAAGTGTCATCACTTCTGTCTCTAAGCTGGCCGTAGGTTGTGTTCCAAAAATGAACAGCATAGAGACTGATTTCTAAACTGAAGGAAACACTTCACGGCATTCGCTTCAGAACTGTTACAAATTCTTCAGGCAATAGACCGCGCCGCTCGAACTGCCATCACAACTTGCACTCCTAAGAGTATCCTACGACTTCCACATTGCTGGCAACTGCTTTGAAGGTCAGCAAAACTTTGAAACATGCATCTTTTTTTGTACGAGCTGTAAATAAATAGTTGCCACCATTAAAGTTCTGACCCTCGTATTATGTAAACTGATGGTGAAGGGGGAGAAAGAAAAGGAAAGGAACTCGTGATATCAGCTGCTTCATGACTTTATGGGGGTTAGCGGTGCTGAGTGAATATGGGTGCAAGACCAGGATTCGAACTTGGGACCTTTTGCTTACTAGGCAGTTGCATTAATTGAAGCACCACCTCGACAAAGTTTTTATCGCAATTGCGAGGGCTATCTAGATACGTGCCTCGGCCGACCCACATTCCCACCTAGCACCATGTATCCACAGTTTCTGTTGATGTCCTCCTTGCTCGCAACTTTGTGTGTCTGGCAAGAGGTCTTATGCAAATGTGCATCAGCACTGAAGGTGGTGGACTCATGGTCCATCGAGAAAACTCAGTTATATGGCATCTGTTAACACAACTGCATAGTAAACAGGAGGTTCCGGGTTCGAATCTCGGTCAGGCTTACATTTTCCCTTAGCACTGCTGACTGTGCATAAAAACCCGAAGCAACTGACATCATGAACTCCTTAGCTTCTCTTAGCTTTCATACCTCTTTACCTTCAATTTATATAAATTCCTTTCCCCTCTAGGATGCTTTCTTCCTTTTACTTGGTAGGCTTTCTTATCTCATTCGTCAGATTGGTATACTACTATATTTTACATTCTGTTAAGGAACAGTCTCTTCAAAGAGGGGCAAAAGGCTTGATGAATTTCTATGGTGTAAGACAAATTGTGCAAGTGCCACCAGTTAGTTAAGGTAAGTGACGAAATTTTTCTTGGCTTTGTCAGTCTGGAATCTAACTTTCATCAGACAGCTTTTGTACATTTAAGAAACTAATTCCCGTTCATCTGTTTATGCATTTGACACATTTGTTTTGATCTGAAATATTGCTGGTTTCTATTAGTAAATGGTGTCACATTCAATAGCTTAGCTAAAAACATTTTGGGGCTCTGCTTCAAGAAAGAGGTACCAGTAATGGAGAGCGACCGACGGAGGGGGGGGGGGGGGGTTGGAGGGGAGGGGGGGCGGAGGTGCCGGTATAACAGGGAAGGGTCATGACAAATAAAAACATGCAAAGTATGGTCAGTAATTCGTGCCATTCATGTACCACAGTATAACGACGAACTGCCTAGTCTTATTAAAAGGTTAGGGAAAGTTTAAAAGTCATAGGTACACTTAGCGCGGTGGCTGATGGGAGAAACCGCAAGGGTATTTCCCATTTACCATCGCTCCCATCAACCACCGCGCCCAGTGTCAACTTCGTGCGAATAATACAGTCAATCTGGTAACTCCGTACAACTTTTTGAAAATAGGGGAATCAAAATAAACTACATATCAAAGAAACACATTCTGCAGCTATCTTTCCGGAATACTTGGAAAAGTAAAGATGTAGGTATGCTAACTATACCCTATTACAATAAAATTTCAATATTAATGCTGGGACAAATTTACAGTGGCATTCAGAGTAACTGTAGACTAGTCTCAAAGAATTTTTGCTATATCTAATATTCTGGGTAAATTTAGATCGTACCAGAATGAAATCAGAAAAACTGAAAACAAATAGTGTCAACTTAGTATTGCAGGTTTACTTCGAAATATCGAGATATTTGTATCGATCTGGCATTGTTCAACTTAAATCACTGTCGCTAGAAACTCTCTTCACAGCCAACGCAGTTAGAGGATGATCACAAACCTAATAGCATGTAGGAAGTCGGAAAGACAACTGAAATACAAACTAGAATCCACAGAGGTAATAAAATTGTTACCTAAAGTAATGCAAATATGTGTAGCAGCTGCTATTAGAAACAAAAGTGGTATGAGGTAGAAAGATACACTGACTGATAAAAACTTACCCTTATTGACTGTAGCTGTTTTATAACATATTTTACTCTACTGAGCAGCCACGATAACTTAAACATGTAATCTAGTGACAAGAGATATTTCAATAGTGCTAGTACGCAATTAAAAATGTCGTATGTCAACATGACAGTGACGAAAACACAAATGGAAAATGAAAAGTAATATTGGCCACAGGATTGAATTTTTCAATATTTTCGAAAATGTGTAAAATAAGCCATAATTCCTTATGATTAACAACGACATTCTCGCATTTCTTCATCTTCTGTTATTTCACCCACTATCAAATATGGACAAGCGTCAGCTGAATGACAATGGAAATTCGTTTTGGATGGGGACAGTAACCGTGATAAGCGGAAATATGGACTGGAGTCCCGGTCCGGCACAAATTTTCATTGTCGCCGTTCCATTATTCAGCTGATGGTTGTTCATATTCGCAACTGTGAATACATTTAGTGTCTTTCATAACGGCTGCAGTCGCCGCAGTGCCTGTTCCGTCGGATATGAACGCTTCACATTGTATTCCTCAACAACAAAAGCACTGAAATATTGCACTATTAGTATTCCTTTCCACAGGAAAACATCAACTGATTGTGCTTCAGTTGATTGTTTTTGCAAGACGAATTCTTTCTGGTACAAAGTACTCTCCTTTGCTAGATAATGTAATGTCGCCGTTAAAGAATCAGTGTACGCCTTCACATTATGAAACTCTCGCAATGTTGTGTCGTTAACCAGATGAAGCCACTGGGAAATAAATGAGTCGTCCTGTTGTGACAACACAGATCTCCCCTGCCAACTACGACTGAGTACACTGGTTGCATGGAGGTAGCAGTTAGCGTGGGATAGGACAGTATACTATCGCTGCTGGAAAAGTGCTTATTTATCGTGTTTTACTGGCCGTGTCAATAAATGTCGATGAAATTAATCTCGCACTATACTTATCTGGAATCGATGTATCGAATGGGCACGTAAAATTCAGCTTTGAAAATAATTTTGTTCGCATCGGTAACAACTCGTCGTCGTGTACAAGACGTTATTAGAATGCTGTGGGTCATTTCCAGTTTGCATTAATATCCAGTACTTACTCTTAATTTATATTTGTGCCCTCACAGAATTTTTTTGTTGATATTTTTACGGATGTCACTTTCAATTTTAGCTGTTTCCCAGGACGTCCTGAAGGCGTTATGGGTTAAGCAGCGTGTTGGGGTCTAGTGCAGCAGGGGATACAACCCGTCGGCTTTGAACAATGACGTCATTCCTTAGTCATAGATCGTAATGTCTTCACTTCGAGACATAGATAATAAAGCAGTTCTGTGTTCTAATAAGCACTATCATTAAAATAATTGAATGTAAATCGAAAAGCGATCGCTTGATATTGGGTGCATCATTTTACTGATTGCTTAATGAAGTAGGATCAGTTTATTCTATCTCGGGAGATTTTTTTTTTTAAAAGCCAAAAAGCTCTTATTACGTACTGAAGGGAGCTAGAACACTAAGAAGAATCGCTTCTCGGCTTTTGACAAGATATTGCTTAATAAAATAGGATCAGTTTATTCTATCTCGTGAGATTTTTTTTTTTAAAGCCAAAAAACACTTATTAGGTACTGTAGGGAGCTGCTTAATAAAGTAGGATCAGTTTATTCTACCTCGTGAGATTTTTTTTTAAAGTCAAAAAACACTTATTACGTACTGAAGGGAGCTAGAACATTAAGAACAATCGCTTCTCGGCTTTTGACAAGATATTGCTTAATAAAGTAGGATCAGTTTATTCTATCTCGTGAGATTTTTTTTTTTTTAAAGTCAAAAAACACTTATGCTTTTGACAAGATCAATGTTTATCTCTCTCGCATTCCTTTGTTTCTCAACATTCTCCTCAGCTCTTTCATCTCTGTAATACATGCTCTCTGGCGACTTGTGACGTCATTGTTCAAAGCCGACGGGTTGTATCCCCTGCTGCACTAGTCCCGCGTGTTGTACTTTACCAGTGATATGTTTTGTCGTCAAAGATGTCGGTTCAAGCGTGTTATTATCTGTGTTTCGGGTGATGTATATAATCGTTTTATTTGATTTCTCTGTGTTGTTTCGTTTATTGACAATAAATACACGAAACATGTTTAATATGAAAGTAAACTTTATAAAACGTAATTAATATAAATTATACTGTGTTTTGTTTAGAAAGTTACTTTATCTATGGATGATATTTGTGAAATTTTGGACAAAATATTTGTTTCGTTAGTCGGATTCTTCGTTTGGAATATTACTCGGACCTTTTCCATGTGAGTATAATTTCTATTTCTTCTAGTATGGTTAATCAAATAATGCCGTTCATTAACTTTATGAAAGCTGCTGGGCACCTTAAGCCGAGTATTGCACTCCTATCTTGACGAGGTTGGATTCACTAGAGGAGTGCAGATTATGTTTCCTTCTAGTATTGCGCCTATGCGGAGGTTAGATAGTAATCAAATTCACACACGTCGTAAATCTTAACCAGAGGAACAGTAGCAATAGATTGATAACAATAGGGAGGTTTCACGATCAGCAGACCAGTACTGGGCATGTGCAGTGCCATGAGTATTGCCAATCACCTCCCATAAACTATTTGGCCATTAGTTTCCGAATGTCCCTCAGACTTCTGTATGAAATTTGACCATCACTCCTTTGTTACAGAGCAACTTCCCAGTCGGAAAACCAGACCTGCAAAAATGCCAATTTGCAAAAGCTGTTGCTGTGGGTGCTGCTCCCTCAGGGTGGGGACCATCACCATTGGCATCTTGTACCTGGTGAGTGATAATTTCGTCTGGGTGCTGGAAGCCACTTCACCACTGATCTCTTGTCCAACATCAGAGTTTATTTATATTTTATTTTATATTTTTTGTGTCATCAGCCTTCCCACTAGTTTGATGCTGTTCCATCTCTCCGAACCATGTGCTCATCTTTTCAGCCCTACTTAGTTATCACACCCAGCACACACACTAACTTATTTTTCATATTCCAGATTTTAGGGTTCTGTACCTCAGCTAGTCAGAACGGAACTTTTCTATGAATACTTCAGCCTCCATCTTTTTGTCTGTCTGTCAGGCTGTTAAGATTACTTTTCCTCTGGAACGGTTAAAGGTATCAACTTTGTCACATACTAAGGTCTATGGCCCCTGGGAGGAGTAAAAAAAAAATGAAGCTCCCAAGTCAGATCTGCCAAAAGATACAGCCATTTCTGCCCCTTATTTTGATATTTGCAAACTAACGCAACAAAATGTGTGTGTATAAAAATCCTAAATCAAGATTGCAAATTTTGTTTACGGATTACCGGTTTCGGCTCATTACCAAGCCAACTTCAGATCACTCTAAAATGTTGTTGAGTGTGTGACACTTACTACACATAGCCGTATTTATCTTAGTTGGTTATGTAAACTGACAGCATTAATCACTAATCAGATATTATAGTTGTCATTTTGACACACACATGTACAAAACAATAATGATAGTTGCATAGCCCATGACTGCGTGTGAACGAAATATCATTTGTAACACCCGTATCAGGAACAAAGACGTGTGTGTGTGTGTGTGTGTGTGTGTGTGTGTGTGTGTGTCAGCTGTCAAAGTTAGTTCAAATGTTTGTGAATTGCAAGGGACCAAACTGATGAGGTCAAAGTTAGTGACTCTACCTCAGATGTCCTGCATGTCTCTATTGAAACGTTCTTCCCCTTTCCGTACAGTCTATGGGTCAACTGCTCGTTTTTGCAACTGATTGGAGAATTTATCAACGAGTGGTATAGCATGACTTAATATAAACAGCTAAAATTGAGATCCCAGATGCTCTAATTTCAGGCTGAACCCTCTTGCTTGAGTAATAAGAGCAGTTTGCCAAGATGTGAGCTCAATTTGCTCCATATATGCTATGGGTGATTCTGTATATTCTTTCACAACTAGCGCAGTTACTGAATTAAAATTAAATCTCATGTTGTAAACATAAGGGACTTTCTGTTCAGTACATCAATTAATCAATTATCATCGCTGTTCACTGTGAAAGAACTATGGAAAAACTAGAGTAAGGATAGCTTAAAAATAAAATTCTAGCATCTATATTCTGACTAATTGCTTAAATTAAAATCAGATTGAATCTATTGGCATGACAGTGAACAAAATAGACATGTTTAAAATATCCTTGCAGAAGAGTCTGTAAACGTAAATGACAGCCAGTCATAACAGCTGCATAATTGTAGCTCTAAGAATTAACAATCTGAATTATCGACAATATTCAGTAAAATGTCTATAATCTACGCGATTCAGCTAACGTTTTGGTATCGTATTCACGACAAATGAGGGAAGTCCAGAATCTTTCTACAAAATATTGATTGATTGATCTGATTTTTATTTGGTCCCATTCGATTATGTACAGCGTGTGTATGTGTAATATGAGACAGGTCGACTTAATCTATTATCTTACAATTTTTACCCTGCATATTACAACATAAAACAACATACTACAAGTTTTTTACAATCATCATACCACAATATTTTCAACTGGTTACAATACATACATACAAGTAATAATTCCTTACACTTTACACATATATTCCTCTACATTATAAAGTTATTTTTCCGTTAAGTAAACCCTTTGAAATTTCTTGAATGTGCTTTCACTCATACTGTCCTTTAGACTCTGGGGAAGATGCTTTATCAATTGTGGGGCCAAAAAGGAAGAGGAACAGATATCTCTAAAAATAAATGAGACTTTGGTGACAAGTGCATGTAGTGTTGCAAACCTGTTAAACAAGTACTTCATTATTGTTATTGACAGCTTGGAGTTAACAGGTGTTGTGAACAGTGAACTGGAGTATCTGAGACCAGTTTTTAAAAATAACATCAGTAAAATGGAAATTACACTCATGTCCTCCAAAGAAGTAGCATCTCTCATCAAATCCTTAAAATCGAAGTATTCTAGTAGGTGTAACAACATTTCAATGAAGTTAATCAAAGAGTGCTCATGCGAGTTGAGTTCTGTCTTAAGCTATTTGTGTAATCAATCTCTTATCAGCAGAACAGAGGCTGGGGAATGTATTAATTTAAGTTGATAATTTTTATGCACTGTAAAATTTTCTCAGATGTGAATATTTCAAAACGGTTCGTTGATCTGACATGCTGTAGGACAAACTGGCTCTGTCTATACTCCATGTGGTGAAAGAAGGTCCCTTGCAGATGGATGTATTGTTGCCAGTTTTCAAGTGCAAGATGCAGAAGTCTGCCACCAGCACCAGCACCACTACCAAAAAAAAGGTCCCGACCCGTGACCGGTCATGGAAAGCATGGAAGTAACCATACCAATCCCACTTTAACTATCAGCTATTTTCTCTCACAGTACATACTGTAACTTTGCCTTCATGTAACAAATGAAGGGCTTACTCCGTATCTCAGAATGAACAAAAATGGACTTGTACCACTATTGAAATAAACCCTTCAAATGACAGCTAGAAACTTAATGTGATCAAATACAACACAGAAAAATGAAGCGCTATATTCTCACAATGAATGGACACATTGATCCTGGGATGTTGATTTTAGTTCTCTTTACATCCATTGGTTGATTGCAAATGACATAAAACCTGGCCACCAGCCGGCCTGTGCAGAGACCAAGTCAGAGTCGCAGTAAAACTGGTCACCCCTCAGAATTCTAAGTGCAACTGTCTGCACGATCTGGCAATGCTGCAGGATGCGGAAGAGTCTGGAGGAAGTGTTGTTTTCATCTCGAGGTTACACAGGGTTATATCTGTTCGTGGTCTAGCTGGCATGGTAGCTCAGCATGTTTAGTCCATGGACTGGCCATCTTCTGTAATAAAGAAGCTGCGTGAACTTCTCACTGACTGAATTTCACAGATCTCATGCAACATCCACACAGAACCACTGACAAGAAGAAACGACAAAGAAAAAGAGCAAAAGAAAAAAAAGAATAAATAAATAAAGTGGTAGATGCCGCACAATGTAGGTGCAAAGTCATGAGTTTGAATCCACTCTTGCCTTTATTTTTTAATACTTTCAACATTGCAGCCCAGTCAGCAATAGTGATAATATAATATGTAAGAAACTATCAGCCTCGATTGCGGTAATGAAACCAACCTTTACCTAGGTTTCAGCCAAAATAATTGAGCCTTCTTCAGAAGATATACCTGAGTCTATACTTTGTCTAAGAGGGCATGGTCTAGAAATAAAACTAAAACAGCCTGAATAGGCGTAGTCACATTTTAAAAATGCGATACATAAGTACTAAGTCAACACCAAGACTTAAGCTCTGGAGTGCGCCTCGTCTCCATGAACACGCCGTGCGGTGGGCCTCGGGAGCTCACGTGAAACTCACAGAATTAGCGGGAGGTGAGAAAACTGGGGTTTCATGGTCGAGCGGCTGCTCATAAGCTACACATCACACCGGTAAATGCAAACGACGCCTCGTTTAGTGTAAGGAGCGTAAACTTTGGACGATTGAACAGTGGGAAAACGTTGTGTGGAGTGATGAATCACGATACACGATGTGGCGATCTGATGGCAGGGTGAGGGTATGGCGAATACCTGGTGAACGTCATCTGTCAGCATTGTGTAGTGCCAACAGTAAAATTCGGAGGCGGTGGTGTTATGGTGTGGTCGTGTTTTTCATGGAAGGGGCTTGCACCCCTTGCTGTTTTGCGTGACACTATCGCAGCACAGGCCTAAATTGATGTTTTAAGCACCTTCTTGCTTCCCACTGTTGAAGAGCAATTCGGAGATGGCGATTGCATCTTTCAACACGATCGAGCACCTGTTCATAATGCACGGCCTGTAGCAGAGAGGTTACACGATAACAACATCCCTGTAATGGATTTGCCTGCACAAGAGTCCTGATCTGAATCCTATAGAACACCTTTGGGGATGTTTTGGAACGCTGATTTTGTGCCAGGCCTCACCTACCGACGTCGATACCTCTCCTCAGTGCAGCCCTCCCTGAAGAATGGGCTGCCATTCCCAAGAAACCTTCCAGTACCTGATTGAACGAATGCCTGCGAGAGTGGAAGCTGTCATCAAGGCTATGGATAGGCCAACACCATATTGAATTCCAGCATTACCGATGGGGTTCGCCACGAACTTTTAAGTCATTTTCAGCCAGGTGTCCGGATACTTTTGATCACATAGTGTATGTCAGTAATAAACAACTGCAATCTGTTTTTTCTTTTTGAATCATCCTGTATTAGATCGCTGAGGTTGGCTGCGGCCGGACATAAAACACGATCAATTTCTGCCAAACCAGAACTAGGGAGTTCCACAGACAGCATGCACTTTGTGTAACTGCACGGTGTTCACTGGGTCTGTCAAAATTAACTCAAGTGGAAAGTCAGACTACAATAAGAAAAAGTTCTATGTTTCCCAGTGAAAGAGCAGAATAACGTGGAAGGTGGACTGTGCTGCTTTCACCTGGTTGGGGTTAGGTGGTCAGTGGCGGGTGACTGCTGTAAGGTGACGAGACTTTTGAACATCAACTGGTCTGATCTTGTTGCTGCCATGGTATCTTTCACGGAATACTTTGCTATTACTAGTGATTTAGAAAGTGAACCACGTTATCTTTCAGGATCAATCAGGCAGAAGACAAAAGGACTTGAAAAACAGGAATGTGTGGACTGCAACTCACGACTTTGCATCACGAGGCACGATTTTTGCCACATTATTCATTTTTGTTTCTTTCCTTCTGTTTCTTCGTCGTCTTTTGGTCAGTGGTCCTGTCTGGATGCCGCATGATATGTCACATTCAATCGATGACAAGTTCACTCACTTTTTTCTTTTATTTTTAAATTAAGAAGGGCAGCAAATCCCCTGATCGAACACACTGAGCTACTGTGTCACCTAGACTACGAGCAGATACAGCACTGCAACAGCTCGAGCAGAAGACAACACTTTCTCCAGACACTTCTGCGTACTGCAGTGTTGCCTGATCGGGCAAATGGCAGCACTTGTAGAATTCTGAGGGACGGCCAGTGTTACTGTCCACGTAAGTGAACGACTCAGACTCTCTGGCGGGCAGGTTTCATATCAAAGCGGGTCCATCAGTTGACCGTATATTTTCGTCTGTGATTCCTTTCAGATCACTCATCAGTAGTTTATGTAAGAAGTCTCAACAAGCTGGATGTATTCCTTAGTTAATTTTGATGTCACAATATTGGCATTATCCATTAAAATATTCCACAGCGTGTCGGTTAAATTCTTGTGTGTCCGCATAATTTCTGAGATGGGAGATTTGGAATTCAGCATTCTTGAGATAAATTTGAAAATATTTGTGGTTTGGTCCAACATTGTTGCTTAGTAGCTGTAAAAGGATTTACTGATGATTACCATGATTTGTCAAATAATCCAAGAAGACTGGAAATTATATTGTTCGTCAGATGCTTATCTTTCCCTTCATTTGTTTTGCAACACATGCCCACTGACAAAGTGCTCAATCTATGAGGTGAGCCCAAGTGTACTTGCAGTAAAGAGATACGGGATGTTTGAAAAAGAACTCCCTAGCTTTAAGTATAAATTTAATGGGGAAATTAATGAAAACTTACATCAGTGAGTCGTATCATGAAAGAAGACTCCTTCAAGTTTTGTTTAATGTTAGTAGACGTCAACGTGGGATCCATTTGTTGCTCTGCACACGCAGAGACAATATTCCACTTCTCGCCACGAATTCACCAACATTTCAGGTTTAACTGTCCCAACCGCCGCGACGATTCTTTCCCGTAAATGATTGTGTGTATAATTTTTTCACTATAAACAACATTTTTTGTGTGACCCCAAAAGAAAAAGTCCAGTGGGGTTAAGTATGGCCTAAGTGGTGGCCAAGGTATTGGGCCATCCCTGCCTATCCACCTTCCTGGAAAGCGAGTGTCAAGAGCTGCACGCACATGGTTACAGTAATGAGGTGGGGCGCCATCTTGTAGCAAAAACACAAGGCATTATTCCGCCTCAGTATCGTTCATTTGGGGAAAAATCGTACTCTGTCAACATGTCACAGCAAACGTCCCCGTTTACTGTTTTTTCTACAAAAATGAATGGAAAAAACAGCATTGGTGCCGTCTCAAGGTCAAGCAGACCTGCAAACTGCAGGGGAGCGAAACTTGGAGAGCTGATGAATCAAACACCACAAACTAGAATAGTGTATGCCACTATGTACAGATTCTAGGACGTATTAAAACTAGGCAATTTTTTTTCAAACATCCTATATTTTAATTTTTCTGAATGAGATGTACAAGACACTGAACAACAGGACTATGAGTACCAGGTAGCCCAACTTTGTCTTTAAATGAAATATAAACATACAAAAAAAAAACAACTCATAACGTGGAACCAATCGAATGCAAACATTTTTTTTCTATTGCAGCTTGGGAGCACTATTCAGCCAGTAACGAGTTTGTACAGCCAGGAGTACATCTATGCTGACCAAGATGGGGGTAAGAATGTGGATATAACACATTTATTCCCTGCGAAAACATCAGTTTTATTTCAAATCAAATGATAACTGGTCAGTGTGTATTATATATAATGGTTTAGCTTCATGGAAACGTAACTTAAATCTAACTGAAAATTATCTTCACATTTTCTAAAAATTTATCATCTGCACAGTGTTACCTGTCTCGTTGGGTAAGGCTGCGCAGTTGAAATGGTTAAGATTGTGCAAACCTTAAGCTTTACAAGTGATCACAAATATAACGCTCTGATCCTGCATAATCAGAAGGCATCTGCCATTGCTGCTGACACTTTCCATACTATATCCAACAATCTTCAACCCAACCATCATCATAGCTCTCACAGCAACTGGCCCAAATGTTTATTCTTTTCTTTGTTTCATAACGTCGCAAATGATTCATTGTTTTGATTTAATAGGTTTTGACCCCTTCTTGTCTTCTTCTATTGCAAGTTTTTCTCAATTTTCTCTTCATCTTCTTGTCTCTCTAATTTCCCCCTTTCTTCCTTTACTCGTATTTCTTGTCGCCTTTTTGCTTTTTCCTCTCCCAGAATGATTTGAATTGGTGAACTTCATACTATTTCTTACTTTTGTGCATGGACGTGCCTTCTTCCAACTTCCCACTTCGGCAAGAGGTGAATATTAAGAAGCTGAGAGGTTGCGTTGTCGCTAGTCTTGGTAGGAACACCTCAATAAACGGATTTAGTTTTCCCATTTTGGATTAGTTTCATTGTTTTGCTGCTATTATTTACGAATATAGCTTGTTTCTCTCTAAGTTTAATGTTCATCTTAGTAGCAAATCCAACACTAATTAATCTTGATGATGGACCTCGTTGAGAGATAGGCTCATTAGATCTTCGAATGGAAGGAGTTTCCTCTCTTTCCTCATGTTTTCTCCGAAGTCGTCAGCTCTCTATGTGCCTGCTGCAACGATAATTCTCAAGCATATTTTTGTGAATATCTACAGCGACACCGCACAAGGCATCATCAGTAAGGACAGTAGGATTTTCTCCTCCTCCTCCTCCTCCTCCTTCTTCTTCTTCTTCAGAGCAATTTGGCATACTTTCAGGAACGAGGACGTTTCCCAGCCACTGAAGAAGGGGTAAAATCTCCCTCAGTAAACACATCTGAAATAAACAGATATATTCCAGTTGTCTGAATTACTTTAACAGTTTTCTTAGTAGCTCAAACCCTGCTGTATACTTATCTAAATAGAGAGCTGATGTCCGGCTATGCCACAGCGAGTCTTGGATTGGTCACCCCGAGCATGCATGCAGTCTTCAAAGAGAGACAGAGAAAAAAAAAAAAACACCTCTTCTCCGGAGGTTGTATTTTATGGTTGGTGTGGGATAGCAGAGAGACCATTGCTATGAAATTTTACCGGCAAAATTTGTGACCAAAAACACTTAGATGAGTAATGTTATCATCTGTAAGTGACAAATCTGTATCTGTTTCACTGTTTTTTTGTATGATGGTCAAAGTGCTTCAGCCAGTCAACAAAGATGTCAGCAGTAATATTGGTTGGTTGAGTTGGGGGAGGGGAGCAAACAGTGAGGTCATCGGTTCCATCGGATTACGGAAGGATGGTGAAGGAAGTCGGTCGTGCCCTTTCGAAGGAACTATCCCGGCATTTGCCTGAAGCGATTTAGGGAAATCATGGAAAATCTAAATCAGGATGGCCCGACGCGGGTTTGAACCGTTGTCCTCCCGAATGTGAATCCAGTGTGCTAAACACTGCGCCACCTCGGTCGGTCGGCAGTAATATAGTCACTGTAACAAATAGGGGCAATATTCCTACAGGTGCTGCGGTACTGAGTATGTCATCCTCTTTGTCGTGTTATATGAATGATCGAACCACTAAAACGAGCGCCAATTCTAGAAAAGGGAAGGTACTAAAACTATGACCTTTCCCTGCGGAAAGCATCTTTAAGGCCCCTTTTTTACTCACTGGTTAAAGTGCTTACGGTGTTTTATTAGGCACCTGAGTCATCACAATTAAAGATTTTACCCTACTGGCCATTAAACGAAGATGACGTTCTACAGACGCGAAATTTAACCGACAGGAAGAAGATGCTGTGATATGCAAATGATTAGCTTTTCGGAGCATTCACACAAGGTTGGCGCCGGTGGCGACACCTACAACGTGCTGACATGAGGAAAGTTTCCAGCCGATTTGTCATACACAAACAACAGTTGACCGGCGTTGCCTGGTGAAACGTTGTTGTGATGCCTCGTGTAAGGAGGAGAAATGCGTACCATCACGTTTCCGACATTGATAAGGGTCGGATTGTAGCCTATCGCGATTGTGGTTTATCGTATCGCGACATTGCTGCTCGCGTTGGTCGAGATCCAATGACTGTTAGCAGAATATGGAATCGGTGGGTTCAGGAGGGTGTTGGATCCCAACGGCTTCGTATCACTAGCAGTCGAGATGACAGGCATCTTATTCGCATGGCTGTAACGGATCGTGCAGCCACGTCTCGATCACTGAGTCAACAGATGGAACGTTTGGAAGGCAACAACCATCTGCACGAATAGTGCGACGACGTTTGCAACAGCATGGACTATCAGCTCGGAGACCATGGCTGCGGTTACCCTTGACGCTGCACCACAGGCAGGAGCGCCTGCGATGGTGTACTCAACGACGAATCTGGGTTCACAAATGGCAAAACGTCATTTTGTCGGATGAATCCAGGTTGTGTTTATAGTATCATGATGGTCGCATCCGTGTTTGGCGACATCGCGGTGAACGCACATTGGAAGCGTGTATTCGTCATCGCCATACTGTCGTATCACCCGGTGTGATGGTATGGGGTGCCATTGGTTTTACACGTCTCGGTCACCTCTTGTTCGCATTGACGGCACTTTGAACAGTGGACGTTACATTTCAGATGTGTTACGACCCGTGGCTCTACCCTTCATTCGATCCCTGCGAAACCCTACATTTCAGCAGGATAATGCACGACCACATGTTGCAGGTCCTGTACGGGCCTTTCTGGATACAAAAAATGTTCGACTGCTGCCTTGGCCAGCATATTCTCCAGATCTATCACCAATTGAAAGCGTCTGTTCAATGGTGGCCGAGCAACTGGCTCGTCACAATACGCCAGTCACTACTCTTCATGAGCTGTGGTATCGTGTTGAAGCTGCATGGGCAGCTGTACCTGTACACGCCATCCAAGCTCTGACTCAATGCCCAGTCGTATCAAGGCCGTTTTTACGGCCAGAGGTGGTTGTTCTCGGTACTGATTTCTCAGGATCTATGCATCCAAATTGCGTGAAAATGCAATCACATGTCAGTTCTAGTATGATATATTTGTCCAATGAATACCCGTTTATCATCTGCATTTCTTCTTGGTGTAGCAATTGTAATAGCCAGTAGTGTATGAGGAGAACTTTTCTGTTATTCATAGCCAGATTTTAATTTGTCAAAAACTCTTTTAACTTGTATCTTTTTAAACCCGCTTAATTGCTCTGCATTACAACTTTCTGTCTTTCTTAAAGACAGCCTGTGTACTTTCGAAAACATTTTGATCCTACCTTTCCTAGTCTTTTCTTTTCACTGTTAAACCAGTCACTTGAGCCGTGGACATCAGCAAACCGATGTGTGATTTGCACGATTTCCTTCCGCAGTGTCGCTACCACGTCTTTTAGTAAAACTAATGAGATGTAGTGAGAAAGCCACAATGAAGTATTGCTTTAGCAGCCGAACCGTGTCAGCATGAGAGTCATAATAACATGCACGTACAGGGATTGAAGGGGACTGCGAGATGTGGCTAGCCACGCTCAGCGGAAAACTGCGCTGTGCGGCAGTAATAAACCACAGCACGTAGACCGATGTCACCACACCAGGGCAAATGCCTTGCTATTGGCGATGTGACAAGGTCCGAGGTTTTAGTGAAACATATTCTCCTCACAGTGATATAAATATGTCTTAATTTTGAGACAGAAGTATTCTTGTCCTCTAAATCCAGCAGCACCACCATCATAGTGCCACGGCCATGCCAGTTGCTTCACCAGCAGCAGGGTTACTGTGCGGTTCGGCCCCCAATGGACCCCACCGGGAACGTTTCGTACCAGACGAGTATAACCCAAAATGTTTGCGTGGTAGAGTAATTATGATGTACGCGTACATGGTGTCAGTGTTTGCGCAGCAATCGCTGACATACTGCAACTGAGGCAGAATATGGTTCAAATGGCTCTGAGCACTATGAGACTTAACATCTGTGGTCATCAGTCCCCTAGAACTTAGAACTACACTTCTGGAAATGGAAAAAAGAACACATTGACACCGGTGTGTCACACCCACCATGCTTGCTCCGGACACTGCGAGAGGGCTGTACAAGCAATGATCACACGCACGGCACAGCGGACACACCAGGAACTGCGGTGTTGGCCGTCGAATGGCGCTAGCTGCGCAGCATTTGTGCACCGCCGCCGTCAGTGTCAGCCAGTTTGCCGTGGCATACGGAGCTCCATCGCAGTCTTTAACACTGGTAGCATGCCGCGACAGCGTGGACGTGAACCGTATGTGCAGTTGACGGACTTTGAGCGAGGGCGTATAGTGGGCATGCGGGAGGCCGGGTGGACGTACCGCCGAATTGCTCAACACGTGGGGCGTGAGGTCTCCACAGTACATCGATGTTGTCGCCAGTGGTCGGCGGAAGGTGCACGTGCCCGTCGACCTGGGACCGGACCGCAGCGACGCACGGATGCACGCCAAGACCGTAGGATCCTACGCAGTGCCGTAGGGGACCGCACCGCCACTTCCCAGCAAATTAGGGACACTGTTGCTCCTGGGGTATCGGCGAGGACCATTCGCAACCGTCTCCATGAAGCTGGGCTACGGTCCCGCACACCGTTAGGCCGTCTTCCGCTCACGCCCCAACATCGTGCAGCCCGCCTCCAGTGGTGTCGCGACAGGCGTGAATGGAGGGACGAATGGAGACGTGTCGTCTTCAGCGATGAGAGTCGCTTCTGCCTTGGTGCCAATGATGGTCGTATGCGTGTTTGGCGCCGTGCAGGTGAGCGCCACAATCAGGACTGCATACGACCGAGGCACACAGGGCCAACACCCGGCATCATGGTGTGGGGAGCGATCTCCTACACTGGCCGTACACCACTGGTGAGCGTCGAGGGGACACTGAATATTGCGCGGTACATCCAAACCGTCATCGAACCCATCGTTCTACCATTCCTAGACCGGCAAGGGAACTTGCTGTTCCAACAGGACCATGCACGTCCGCATGTATCCCGTGCCACCCAACGTGCTCTAGAAGGTGTAAGTCAACTACCCTGGCCAGCAAGATCTCCGGATCTGTCCCCCATTGAGCATGTTTGGGACTGGATGAAGCGTCGTCTCACGCGGTCTGCACGTCCAGCACGAACGCTGGTCCAACTGAGGCGCCAGGTGGAAATGGCATGGCAAGCCTTTCCACAGGACTACATCCAGCATCTCTACGATCGTCTCCATGCGAGAATAGCAGCCTGCATTGCTGCGAAAGGTGGATATACACTGTACTAGTGCCGACATTGTGCATGCTCTGTTGCCTGTGTCTATGTGCCTGTGGTTCTGTCAGTGTGATCATGTGATGTATCTGACCCCAGGAATGTGTCAATAAAGTTTCCCCTTCCTGGGACAATGAATTCACGGTGTTCTTATTTCAATTTCCAGGAGTGTACTTAAACCTAACTAACCTAAGGACATCACACACATCCATGGCCATGGCAGGATTCGAACCTGCGACCGTAGCAGTCGTGTGGTTCCGGACTGAGCGCCTAGAAACGCTAGACCACCGCGGTCGGCGAGGCAGAATAAGTGGAACCAGCCCGCATTCGCCGAGGCAGATGGAAAACCGCCTAAAAACCATCCACAGGCTAGCCGGCACACCGAACCTCGACACTAATCCGCCCGCTCTGGAAGCAGCGCGCTAGACCGCGCGGCTTGCCGTACGGGCTTTGAACCAAGGTGATTGCTGTATATTGTGTTGTGTAGTACTTTGTACATAATGGTAAGGAGAGGTGGACTACTGAATGGCACAGCAGCTGTCGTCATAGGAAAAGCTGGCAAGGAGCAAAAATGATTAGCGAACAAGTAAATACAATAAACAGGAGCTTCACTTAACTTGTAGCTTTCCGCAAGCGTATGAAGACTCTTTACAATTGAACATGCAGTAATAAAGCCCAGCTAATACAACAGCAATAAGACAAGGGGCGAGGCACCCTTAACAATTCACAAGTGATAGCAGTGGCTGCAAGTGGGATGCGTCTCAGCAGCGACTGCATTGAGATTGGTCCCTGCCATATTGTGAATGGGTCGTGTGGCTGCTGCCGACCACCCTACACTGCGACGGCAGAGGGCGCTCATGCTACGGAGCTTACCTGAGGGATCGCTACCTGGCGAAGGGGCAAATGTGGCAAATGTCCGGCGTGGCAAATGTCTTGCATTCGGATACGGTGTGCGGACATTTCCCATGCCGGACTTTCGCCACGCCGGACATTTACCACGACTTTACCTGCTCTGAGGGGTTGTGTCCCTTGTCTCCCTCTCCTCCTCCTCCCCATCGCTTACTGAGCCTTTCCGCTGGTTTTCTTAAAACAGGACCAGAATCTCTTTGGATTTTCCGCCAGATGTCTAGAGAGAGTTTTGTTGTGGAAACTAATTAAATGCATATCGCATTGAAATTCGCACCAAATTTCGAGCCTCAGTAAAATTTAGCAATCTTGGAGATTTTGCATTCGTCTAAATTACACTTGCCTTTTTCGGTGCTCCTGCAGAAGCTTTCTGTCGTGTTTTGTGTGCCACGGGGGATCAGTTCCGTCTCTTGTTAATTTATTTGGTATGAATCTCTCGAGTGCTGTTGATACTATTTCTTTAAACTTAAGCCACATATAGTCTTCACTTACATAGTTTGGAAGGATTGTAGACTGTCTCTTAGAAAGACGTCAACCGAATTTTTAGTTGCTTTTGTAAATAGATGTATTTCGCGTTTAATTTTGATGAATTTCTTTGTCACGGAATTGAGCCTTGCAACGACTGTGTGTTCGCTAATCCCTGTATCGGTCGTGATGCTCAGGATTATTTGTGGCTAAGAGGTCAAGTGTATTTTCGTAACCATTTACAATTTGAATAGCCTCGTGAACGAATTGTTCAAAATAATTTTTAAGAAAGCATTTGGAACAATTACGGAAGTTGTTTTCTATCTACTATAGGATCTGAAAATGTATTTTTTGTCAACATACGGAAGGTAGATTGAAGTAACTGTCAACTATAATTGTATGAGTAGGATACCTATTTGCGATGAGACTCAAGTTTTCTTTGAACTGTTCAGAAACTGTTTTATCTGAGACCGGGGGTCGGTAAAAGGAGCCAGTTATTAATTTATTCCGGTTGTCGAATATAACCTCTGCCCATACTAAGTCACAGAAACTATCTGCTTCAATGTCGCTTGTGAGCTGGTACACTCATTACATTATTTTTCCTTAAGTTGTGCTTCTTGTTTCTGTTGTAGTGCAGATCATTACAACTACGGCTTTTCCCTCCAAAACCTAGGATGCTTTCTCTGTGACCCTGTAAATACCAGAGCTAAACAATGTAGAACAACAACGTGCGTTACAAGCATAGCATTCTGTATTACTTCATTTCCGTATTTCTAACATTTTAAAATTGTACGTCGACTTTAGATGACATGTCAATCATTGATGTCCTTATCTCTATTTAGTGAACGTATTTTCAGTCATGTTTTGAACATTGTCCTGCTACACTTTATTAACTAATGTTTCGCCGCAAGGGATTTTAGAGAGTAAATTAATGTGGAGTATGTCGTTCTTCTTTTCAAACATTCACATACCCGTTTCTTCTTTCCTTGTTGTCTTTTGGGCATGCAGTAGTAGTAAGTAAAGTAGGCACAAATGTAGTGATCAAAAAGAAATGATTAGCGTACATTCGCATTATCTTTACATCTTTCCTTTTCTGTTGCTCCCATGGCGATGGACTGTTTCTATCGCAATCAGTAAGCGTGAAAGAAAGCTACCGTACAGATGGAGGAATCTGTATTTATACTTGGCAGAACTAATTACATACTGACATAATCGTCGGTATTGCTTTCGTTTTCCAAAAGTTATAAATATTTCGATTTCAGAAAAGAAGCTCTGTATTTGGCTAAGATGTCGAAGAAGAAGATCCCTTACGTACTGGTTGTATCGAGTGAGATGTGGAGACGGCGGTCTGAAAGCGGACAGAAGTAGTACGAGGAAGGGCGTCCCTTACCTGAGGGATCGCTACCTGGCGAAGGGGCAAGTGTGGCAAATGTCCGGCGTGGCAAATGTCCGGCGTGGCAAATGTCCGGCATTTCTGGAGACAGGACTTAGTGGGCGTGCTGTAGTGGGTCTGCCGCATCTGACGAAAACTTGCGTTGCCGTTACCAACTGTGGGACGCCAGGCGCACCACTAAAGCGCCAGAACGAGTTTGAATACAGAATGCAAGTACAAATGAATATATTTGCGGTAGTTTTGCAGAGGTAAAGACATTTTCATGGGTTAAAATAGTATGGAGACCTACATAACACCAAAACTTGGACTGTGGAACCTGATTTGTGTCAGATTAAGACACATTATTGATTTCCATGTATTTCATTTCATATGTTTCAGCATTAAACTTTCATAAATAACCCGTATTTGTTTTCTTCTCCCTCTTTCCCGCCTATCCTCCCATTTTCTTCACTGTGAAACATATAAATGTAAAGGTTAACGATAAACAATAGCTGACAATGAGAAAATTATTTATAATCGTGGAGTTAATGTAGCAAGTATGTTGTATGCGGAAACAATTATGAGCTCAGGTGTATAAAAGAGCTTGTTTAGTGCCGTCTATTGAATTACCAAGCCCATCGGTCAGTACACATTATACACCGAAAGTCAAGACTCTGTCACTAGAATACGAGGACGCCAAAGTTATTGATTTTCATTGCGATTTCTTCATTGTCTTTTGTATTAATATCTCAGTTATGAGAAATACAACTAATATTACTCTCGTTTCAGTTTCAGTTGTTAAGGCAGAGCTCGCCATTTCGATAGTCCAGGCCCTCTGTGGAATATTACTTATCATTGGAGCCGCTCAGGTAAAGTGTCTTACTTCAGAAATACCCAAGTCATCTGAAACTGAACGAAATTCACCTTTTTAAAGCTTGTTCATCCATTTCCTATTGTTTGTAATACAATACTGGCACTGAATTTCTCTATATTATAGTTGTTACTGCTCAGTGTACAGCAGGGGTTCCCAAACTTTTCCTGCAGTCCTGGTACTTTGATGAAACAACTACTTTACTGAAGGTACATAAAAGTTTTAAAAAATGAGAAAAACTTGTTTCATTCAGTGATTACTCAAATTTTAAGTAACTAATAACACAAAAAATCATAATGAAATTTTAATAAAGTAATCAGTATCTTCAAAATGTTCTGTGGAACACAGTTTTGGAAACCCTGCTGCACAGTATCTAATTTTTGAAAGAAACATATTTCATAATTTCAGTTGAAATTATTCTTTTTTGCTAGGGAATATCGGGGGAGTTTGTTTTCAGGATGACAAATACATAGTGCTCGAAACATAACATATATTTAATTAAAGAAGCAAATCTGTACGAGTTACGTCAGTTTTTTCTTTTACATTTCAGGGAAGTGCCGGCATGCTCCTTCCATGGTTGATATTGCAGATCTTGATTCTCACAGCACTGACTATAATAGCCATTTTCTTATGCTGTTTTCTCTTCGTGGTTGCCAAAGAGGCTATCGTCGGCCATTTTACAATTGTTTATTTCGTCGTTAATATATGTAAGTATACGATTATTGTATAGACTGGTGCAGAAATTGATAGACTATCACTACATTTACTCATTTCCTGTTACTCTGGTGGCTATGATACTAGAAACATCACAATAAGGCAGTCCTGCACTGCACAGAAAACCATTTCAATCATTTTGTTGATCCAAATTTTATTTTCTAATTTTAAAAGTTTGAAGTGAGTTTTCTGAGACAGTTCCTTTCCATTGTTCTGTTTTACTACTATTTCTTAACCTCTAGGATTTTAGCTGATGTGAAAAGCTGCCACAAATGGTATTTGCGCTTTGAATTCTGTGCTACAATTTTAAGAAAGGTTCCTCAAAAAGATAACTAGAAAATATACATATATTAATAATGGACTCAGATTAGGCTGCAGTCTGTAACAGCTGTTATTTTTTCTTTATGGATCAAATAATCCAGAATAGGAAAGAAACAAAGCCACTTGGTGGAGAAAATTAAAATAAAAATAATTTACAAAGATCCACATAAATTCTTCTAGAAGTGCTCACGAAGTACTATACAGAAATCCTAGAAACTATAGTAAAAACAATGGCTGTAACAAGGAAAAACGTTCCAAGAATAAAAATTTCCGTAAGTAAATGAAATAACAGAACAGGTAAAAGAATATTTGCGTAGCCACATTCCAACAGTTACAAAGCAGACAGACAGAGAAAAATGTAAGCAATTGTAATAAATAAAATGATACTGTATAATTTCAATGTGTTAAACAAGTGAGAAAAGGAATAAAATTCTGATTCGACAATATGTTATTAAAATTGACTCTTTTATGTGGCTATGATGCAGGGTTCTTTGCCAAAACGGTTGAACTAGACTAAGCAGTGGCTCGACAGAAGGAGAAGTAAAACCAGTTCCACGCAGAAAAAGTGAGAGACGATCCGGCAACAAACCTGTCTAAATTCCACAAACGTGTTATTGAGGTTGCTCGAGTATTAAACGCAAGGAAAATGAGGGTCAGGAAGTCCACACTGTCGATGTATGGAAGAGTTTGTGTAGCAGCAGAATGGGAGATATCCAGTACTGCCAACGGATGATGATGATGATGATGATGATGATAAAACTGACTCGGTTGCTGATTAGCATGTAAACAAATCTGCTCAGGAGAATGAGTTTTATATTGATACATTTTTACAAACAACACTTCACTTCAATTTTTTGTTTGTTTAGATAACAAAACATAATCGAAACTATCTCATGTTATCCAGAGTATCATTTCTTCACTTCATGGATCAGTATCAATAACAAAATTTAATGAAAGAATAATCTTGAAGTGAATCAGCATGCTGAACAATGTAACAATTTCTTATATTTCAAAGAATAAATTTTTCTACAGAGGATGACTTTGCAAGTGACAGCAATAGAGATAATCATAAGTTTTGATGATGTCACCTACTCTTGCTATTAACTTCTCTGTTAAGACTTTGATAGCCTGTGGAGCCCACATCAATGTGTACATAAACACAACAGACATACACAGTATAACAATGCTTAATACTAGAACAACACACTTTCTGACATTCCAAAAACAGCGGAAAAATTTTAATATTTGACTTAACTAAGATATCCATTGCTGTCCTGCTTCCTTAGTTTTATTTTCTTCGACCTGCCAATCAACTTCTATACACAGACATAAACAACATTTCCAGCATAATCAACGAAAACTGCTTGTTATATCTTTGCGTTCCACTTCTTATGGGATGCTTTTCGAATAAGTAACTGGCTCCAAAAGAATGCACCCTATTTGGATGAGTACTCTTCCCTAAGAAACGCTGGTGTGGAATTCTTCCATAAATACTACTTACTCTAATTCAATGAAGAATAAATGGGGTATTTCTACTCTCTATTGGAGTATACACATCACTGAATATTGGTAACCATTAAAACTTTGTAGCATACCAGCTTTTCAGCCACATCACTGTCATTTCAAGCACATTGTCCTACCAACTGCACTTCTTAACAATACAGTATAGTACAAAATTTGGACTCTAAACAAATTAAAAAATAAGTTTAAATCATGTTGTATTACTTAAACCGTCCACAAACGGGATCAACTTTTTATTCTTGATTTGTAGATCCCCATCAACATTGAATTAACAAAAGAATAGTCTAACTATACCTAGCCGGCCGCGGTGGTCTAGCGGTTCTGGCGCTGCAGTCCGGAACCGCGGGACTGCTACGGACGCAGGTTCGAATCCTGCCTCGGGCATGGGTGTGTGTGATGTCCTTAGGTTAGTTAGGTTTAAGTAGTTCTAAGTTCTAAGTTCTAGGGGACTTATGACCTAATATGTTGAGTCCCATAGTGCTCAGAGCCATTTTTTTTAACTATACCTCCGTACATACTCCATGCAGTAACTGAAAAACTGGAATATGTGGGTGACGTATTTTGAGCTGGCGTATGCGAAATGAGGCCGTATTTATCTAGAAAACTGATTTTTTTCGGATCTTTCTAATTTACTTGATTAAATTTAGCTGGCATAAGCATAAGTAACACTAAGCAGTATATTGGCAATGTAGAGTTAATACTCGTTAGGTTTTTACAATTTCCATCTCTGTTGTTATGTATACAGTGATTAGCCAGAACGTCATGACCACTGCCCACCGAGCCGGCCGGAGTGGCCGTGCGGTTCTAGGCGCTACAGTCTCGAACCGCGCTGCTGCTAAGGTCGTATGTTCGAATCCTGCCTCGGGCACGGATGTGTGTGATGTCCTTAGCTTGGTTAGGTTTAAGTAGTTCTAAGTTCTAGGGGACTGATGACCTCAATAGTTAAGTCCCATAGTGCTGAGAGCCATTTGAACCATTTTGAACCACTGCCCACCGCTACGTTGGCCCGCCTGGTCGTGTTGCGAGCACGTGATGCGGTGACAAAATTATGTAAGAGGAGCAGACACGGACATGGGATAACCCTTGCCAAGATATGAGCTGCAAATGGGGAAATCCATTGAGATAAGCGACTTCGACAAAGGGCAGATTATTACTACTCAGAACCTGTGATCGAGTAGCTCAAAAACAACGAAACTGGTCGAATGTTCACGTGCTACTGTCGTGAGCACCTATAAAAAGAGGCAGGAGAACAGTGAAAATACCACTAGGCTCTAAATGGTTAAATGTCCACGACTCTTCACAGAAGGTGGGGTTCGGAGGCTTGTCTGTTCTGTAAAGTGGGATAGATGGTGATCTGTGGAATTTATGCCGAAAGATCACAATGCTGGAGCACGCACAAGTGTTTAGGAGCAGACAGTTTATGGTTCATTGTTGAACATGGAGGTCCGCAGCAGACCACCGCTACGTGTTCACATGTTGACCCGACGACGACTGCAGTAGGGACAGGATGATCGGGATTCGACCGTCGATCAATCGAAACGTGTCGACTCTTCGGATGAATTACACTTTTGCTTCACTAGGTCGATGGTCGTCTCCACAAACGCCGTCATCGAGGTCAACGGTGGCTCGAAACGTGCAGCACCCCACTGAGGCAGCAGGGTGGTAGGAGCAGTATTGTGCTGCGGGAGACATTGTCCTGCGCTTGCATGGGACCTGTGGTGGTAATCGAAGACAAGCTAACACAGCTGCGGATCACCTGCGCCCCTTCACGCTTCATGTCTTCCCCAACGGCGATGTCATCTTTCAGCAGTATAATTGTCTTTGTCTCGCAGCCAGAATCGTGCTACAATGTCTTAAGGAGCATTACAGTGAACTCATGTTGATCACACCTTCACCTGCCCATGTTAGGCTAAATTTTCTGCCTGACTTATGTAGTACTATCACCGTCAGAGGGTGGTACGGGACTACAAGTCCCACCGCCACACCTCCAAAGTGAATTGCAGTGACGCAGTCACTGCCCTGTGGAAATTTACTGCCTCACCAACACAGTTAGACCGCAATAGACCGGTGATGCTGTATTGTAACACATCACCCCGGACTACAAGTCCAATTAAAAAAAAAAAAAAAAGAAAAACTCATGTTGATGTTAGGTGACCATATCCGTCTGATGTAATTCCTATAGAATCCATCTGGTTCTCTATGGGGACACCATCGCCCCATACACAAGTCAGCGGCCCGTTCGTTACGCGAATTGCATGACCTGTGCGTAGGCATCTAAAGCTGCATACCTCCACAAACATACTAACAAAGTCGGATCCCTGATACGAAGAATCAGTGACGTATTTCGTTCCAAAGACGGACAAACACGCTATTAAGCAGACGGTCATCATGTTTTGGCTCCTCAGTGTACTTTCACTCCTTTCACATCATAGAGATCTCTGGAGCATGGTCAGTGAATGAAGGAATGCAGGAATGCAGGAATGAATGAATAAATTAATGAATTATTTGTCATTCCGTATAATGTTATATCTTACTTCAGTTTCAACAAAACCATTCATTGTTTCATATCTAGACCGATTTGTGTCTCGTTAATACAACAGTACATTCGATTTCCTTAATATCTGCAGGTTCGAATCCTGCCTCGGGCGTGGATGAGTGTGATGTATTTAGGTTAGTTAGGTTTAAGTAGTTCTAAGTTCTAGGGGACTTATGACCTAAGATGTTGAGTCCCATAGTGCTCAGAGCCATTTTCTTAATATCTGCCTACATCCGCATCCTTTTCTCTTACAGTGCTAAACGTGTACTTCATGCTGGTCGTGTACAGCTACTACCAAACTCTACGGGCCATCCCCGGCCAAAACGTCTGAAGTTCTGCCATTCTGGTGACCCCGACGGAAGACCTAGAGAGTGTACACAGATGTGGACAGAGGAGGAAATACCCGGAAATGCCTGACGCCATTACTTCTACGAAACGTCGCTCCGGAAACTGCTTGAGCCTCATTTTTATGACTGTATGCGCGAGACTTACCCAGTATTATTACTGTTTTTGAAGTGCATCTGGAGTCAGGTGCAACGTCTGTACCAGACAGTCTCTACACTTTAGTGTCTCAGACTGAACTTGCTGTTCGAATTTTCACAAACAGAGCATTTCATGAATAGTTTCAGAGACCAATGAAGAGTACAAGAATTCTTTTCAAAGAGTTTTCCACACATCATTGTGTGTATTTCTTATGATCACATAGTCTGTATTTTGTGTTAAGTGCCGGCCGAGCGGTTCTAGGCGCTTCAGTCCGGAACCGCGATGCTGCTACGGTCGCAGGTTCGAGTCCTGCTTCGAGCATGCATGTGTGTGATGCCCTTAGTTAGCTTTAAGTAGTTCTAAGTCTAAGGGACTGATGACCTCAGATGTTAAGTCCCATAGTGCTTACAGCCATTTGAACCATTTTGTGTGTTAAGTGATACTCACAGGGTATTATGTTTTTTTCGTTTGTGAAGTTCGCAAACACATTTCTGAAACTGTAAATCAAGTTTCCAATCCTTGCACTACTTTGGAATCTTATCAACATTTGGCTGTGTACCGGTGCAGTTTTTGTCAGACAATACATTATAGATGACGCCATCATATGCAACAATTTTGAGGTTACTATTTATATTGGCTGCAAGACAATGATAAGCGACATGAACAGCAAAGGTACTAACATGCTTCGCTGAGGACACTGATGCTAATTCTACAACTTTTACTCCAACTTCGCCTCATGTAGGAGATGAAACATCTGCCAGACACCAAAAAATGTTTGAATGGAATGTACTCTATGTCATGCAAGCAATTTTGTGAAATAAGGGCTGTTTAACAGAAGTGCGTACTCGGTTAGATATCCACAGATGGGTAGTACGTAGATACAAACCATCACTTACTACAAATTGTCTGTTGCTCATCACTTTTCACTGTTCATATTTTATCATGCTAACTCGTGTAAAAAACTAGTTTTTAAGATATTACATAATATATTTGGCAAGATGTCCACTAGATAGGTTGCTCTTTATCCTTACTGACATGTAATATGTCTAAAGGTAGTTAACTTTCGTAGATACGGAAAAGGAACACACACATTATGTGATCGAAAGTATCCGGACACTCCCAAAAACATACAATTTTCATTTTAGTTGCATTGTGCTGCTACCTACTGCCAGGTACTCCATATCAGCAACCTCAGTAGTCATTAGACAACGTGAGAGAGCAGAATGTGGCGCTCCGAGGAACTCACAGACTTCGAACGTGGTCAGGTGATTGCGTCATTCGTCTGTACGCGAGATTTCCACACACCTAAACATCCCCAGGTCCACTGTTTCCCATGCGATAGTGAAGTGGAAACGTGAAGGGACACGTACAGCACAAAAGCGTACAGGCCGACCTCGTCTTTTGAATGACAGAGACCGCCGACAGTTGAATAGGCTCGTAATGTGTAATAGGCAGACATCTATCCAGACCACCACACAGGAAATCCAAACTGCATCAGGATCCATTGCAGGTACTATGACAGTTAGGCGTGAGGTGAGAAAACTTGTCGAGCAGTTGCTCATAAGCCACTCATCACGCCGGTAAAAGCCAAACGACGCCTCGCTTGGTGTAAGGAGCGTAAACAATGGACGATTGAACAGTGGGAAAATGTTGTGTGGAGTGATGAATCACGGTATACACTGTGGAGATCCGATGGCAGGGTGTGCGTATGGCTAATGCCCGGTGAACGTCATCTGCCAGCGTGTGTAGTCCAACAGTAAAATTCGGAGGCGATGGTGTTATGGTGTGGTCGTGGTTTTCATGGAGTGGGCTTGCTCCCCGTTCTTCTTATTTTTTTTTTTTTTTTTTTTTTTACGTGACACTATCACAGCACTGGCTTACATTGATGTTTAAAGCACCTTCTTGCTTCCCACTGTTGAAGAGCAATTCGTAGATGGCGATTGCATCTTTCAACACGATCGAGCACCTGTTCATAATGGACTGTGGCGGAGTGGTTACACGATAATAACACCCCTGTAATCCTGTAATGGACTGGCCTGCACAGAGTCCTGACCTGAATCCTATAGAACACCTTTGGTACGTTCTGGAACGCCGACTTCATACGAGGCCTCACGGACCGACATCGATACCTCTCCTCAGTGCAGCACTCCGTGAAGAATGGGCTGCCATTCCCCAACAAACGTTCCAGCACCTGATTGAACATATGCCTGCGAGAGTGGAAGCTGTCATCAAGGTTAAGGGTGGGCCAACACCTTACTGAATTCCAGGATCATTAATGGAGGGCGTCACGAATGTGTAAGTCATTTTCAACCAGGTGTCCGGATAGTTCTGATCACATAGTGTACTTCTAAAGGTAGAATACGTATTCAGAAACTGGTCAAGTACATTGCAAAGTAATTAATCATGAGTGAAACACAATTTGTGGAAGTCTGTAATCTTTCACATGATAAAATTATAGTACCGAGTATAAAGTGGGAAGAATCTCTGCAACAGGGAATAATTGACAACATAAATTTTTGCGCAGATTGTAAGCGAGAAAAATTTTCGTAAAGTTTTGAAATGATGTGTAAAGCTTGTTCCAAGTCACTAAGTACTCTCGTTCTCACATACTGGATGAATAAAATCTGACTATTAGAATGTCGTGACCTACACTCCTTTTGCACCCCATTCCCCTTTGATAGATTGGTGGTTCTTACCCCCCCATAGCTATCCTCTCCGACAGTTAGTGATATGTGTACCATGAAATTGGTCCAGTAGTTTGGGAGATGTGGAGCATACATACATACTCATACATACATACATACGCACATTTTTATAATATATGTGAATATCTTTTTTTGTGATCTGATTTTGATGAAATATAGCCTATACCGTGTCTCAAACTATGGTCAAGTATCCTGCGCAAATCCCATGGTAATTCGCATAGTAGTTTTGGAGATAAGCGTGTTCGAAGACGGACAGACACGACGGTTTTACAATTCATTATTAGTATAGATAAATTCGAATTAAATGGAAAATTTAAGTCTTTTTTTATTCAAAATGTGTAAAAGAATTTGAGTGAATTAATCCCAAAGAACTGAGACAAAGATGGTTACCCCATTTGCTCTGCCTTCTTTTGATGAACAACGAACGGATATGTAGCCCCAATAGCCATATTTGTGATAATGGGGTCTCAATGTAGAATAAATTTAGAGTTTACTGAACACTTCAAGAGTTGAGCTCCAATTGGAACATCGTTTGTGAGCATCCTGTGATGAGCTTCAAGTACATCTGTGTCAAGATGTATTATAAATTTTCCAATTTCCCGAGAATTATCATCTTATATTTAATCAAAATATCCACGGGTGTACTGCCGGTCTACAGTGTCCAACGGGCACAATATTTCGGCGATCATACATGTCGCCATCATCAGGTGAACTGACGGACTGAGCTCCTGTGAACGTGCCGGCACGGAGATCCGTACACTATGGCTGCTCAGGGGGAACTGGGTTCGGTCGCGGCGGCAGCCGATTTAAATACCCTCCGCCCGCGGCGCGCTCACTCCGCCGTCCGCACCCCGCGTCACGGTCGCGCGGTGGAACAGATTGCGTCGGCGTCTGAGATGACGTCGGTATAATGGCTCTGTCCGCCGTGGTCGTCACAACTATACATTTGCTCGATTTACTCTTGACTAACCGAATCGCTGGTTCCCAAGCCTTGCTAAGATTATAGCCACAGTCACAGACCTCGGTTTGAGGAAGACCGGCGTGTACCAGATTCCGTGTCAATGTGGCAAGTCGTATATTGGTCAGACGATGCGTACCGTCGAGGATCGATGCCGTGAACAGCAGAGGCACACTCGACTGATGTATCCGAGCAAGTCGGCGGTCGCTAAACATTGTCTGTCGGAAAATCACGCTACGGAGTATGAACGCACGAGGATTCTGGTACAGACGTCGAGATACTGGGACAGCGTTGTTAGAGAGGCCATCGAAATTTTAGGTTTATTACTTCTTTGCTGCTGGCTCTGCTCGCTATACATTCCGCAGACAGTATCCAACATATGCCGCTGAATGTATCTACAAAATAATATCATTGTTCGGCACAGAGGGAGGGAGAGGAGGAGACTGACAGAGAAAGAAGAGGAGGAGATGAACAGACCGGGGAGGGGGGGGGCAGAGGAGATAGGAAGAGGGATGGGGCAGGAGGAGACTGGAATAAATACATAACTGGGCATTTAGGGCTACTCAGCTAGTCTTAAATGCACACATTAGAAAAAGTTTTGCATCACCCCAGTTCCAAGAGCTCCTGAAGATAGACGTTGACTGTGGATACTGTGTCACAGACACAGTCCCTTTGACTCTTCAGACATTTCACTAAACCGGCCCAGACATGTAAACAACCGTGCATGTGCAGCGCCTATTAGACGGAGAGGGTCCAAACAGCCGATCATTTCCAGTCATTCCACCAGGAAGGAGGTACACGGCTCGTGTTGTCTGTAGTTCAACCATGCCTATACCGCGGTTCGATCGCGTCCGCATTGTTACTTTGTGTCAAGAAGGGCTCTCAACAAGGGAATCGTCCAGGCATCTCGGAGTGAAGAAAAGCGATGTTGTTCGCACGTGGAGGAGATACAGAGAGACAGGAACTGTCGATGAAATACCTCGCTCAGGCCGCCCAAGGGCTACTACTGCAGTGGATGACCGCCACCTACTGATTATGGCTTGTCCGCAGCTCGTGGTCGTGCGGTAGCGTTCTCGCTTCCCACGCCCGGGTTCCCGGGTTCGATTCCCGGCGGGGTCAGGGATTTTCTCTGCCTCGTGATGACTGGGTGTTGTGTGCTGTCCTTAGGTTAGTTAGGTTTAAGTAGTTCTAAGTTCTAGGGGACTGATGACCATAGCTGTTAAGTCCCATAGTGCTCAGAGCCATTTGATTATGGCTCGGAGGAACCCTGACAGCAACGCCACCACGTTGAATAATGCTTTTCGTGCAGCCACAGGACGTCGTGTTACGACTCTAACTGTGCGCAATAGGCTGCATGATGCGCAAAATCACTCCCGACACTATGACGAGGTCCATCTTTGCAACCACGACACGATGGCCCTACAACATGCCGAATGGACCGATCAGGATTGGCATCACGTTCTCTTCACCGATGAGTGTCGCATATGCCTTCAACCAGACAATAGTCGGAGACGTGTTTGGGGGCAATCTGGTCAGGCTGAACGCCTTAGACGCAGTGTCCAGCGAGTGCAGCAAGGTGGAGGTTCCCTGCTGTTTTGTGGTGGCATTACGTGGGGCCGCTGGTGGTCATGGAAGGCGCCGTAGCGGCTGTACGATATGTTAATGCCATCCTCCGACCGATAGTGCAACCATATCGGCAGCATATTGGCGAGGCATTCGCCTTCATGGACTACAATTCGCGCCCCCATCGTGCACTTCTTGTGAATGACTTCCTTCAGGATAACGACATCGCTTGACTAGAGGGGCCAGCATGTTCTCCAGACATGAACCCTGTCGAACATTCTGGGATAGATTGAAAAGGGCTGCCGTGACCCAACAACCATTCTGAGGGATCTACGCTAAATCGCCGTTGTGGAGTGGGGCAATCTGGACCAACAGTGCCTTGATCAACTTGTGGATAGTATGCCATGACGAATACAGGCATGAATCAGTGCAAGAGGACGTGCTACTGGGTATTAGATGTACCGGTGTGTACAGCAATCTGGACCACCACCACCACCACCACCACTGGAGGTCTCGCTGTATGGCGGAACAACATGCAATTAGTGGTTTCTAGGAGAAATAAAAAGGGCGTAAATGATGTTTATGTTGATCTGTATTCCAATTTCCTGTACAGGTTCCGGAACTCTCGGAGCCGAGGTGATGGAAAACTCTTTTTGATGTGTGTACTTGTGGGTTACATGTTCCGGTGCCACACACCACCTTGCTTAGTTGTTTATGGGTTTTAAGAGAAGTGATATACACACACATTCTGATATGGGTGTACTGGAAATTTTTACTGTAATTCTAATCTTGGTAGAGAAAAATCAGTAAGTGGAAAAGGATAAAAATAAGTGCTCTGTGGTACTCAATACGTGCTGTATGAAACTACTGTTTCTGTGACACAGAAAAAAAATGTAATAAGAAAATAACTGAAATTATAAATGCTGAACTTGAATCCCACTATAAGTGAGAGGTCAGTTTGTACAATAAAGGTAATACTGCCCTCAACCAAAAATTTTGGCTACAATGCTTTCACAGGAATGGACCTATTGCAAATGTCATGTCCCCACGTACTTCCGACGTTTCAACTGGTTTACCCATCCAGTGGTGCCGGCCGGAGTGGCCGTGCGGTTCTAGGCGCTACAGTCTGGAACCGCGCGACCGCTACGGTCGCAGGGTCGAATCCTGCCTCGTACATGGATGTGTGTGATGTCCTTAGGGTAGTTAGGTTTAAGTAGTTCAAAGTTCTAGGGGACTGATAAACTCCCATAGTGCTCAGAGCCATTTGAACTAGCCAGTGGTATGGAGTCCAAAGCCTGATGTGAAATTCGTCTCATGGTGAAACTTGTAATTTTTCACTCATGTAAGTACAGAGAGGTCCAGAGAAATGTAGACACTCTTTGAATAGTTAATATTTTCGGAACAAGATGACGTATCATTGCAACTTTGCGCGGTAGCGTAGTTCATTTTTTCCCCAAAACGTGTTGGTGCCTGTTTTCCAGCAGATGACAGTGCAGGAATGAATGAAGTAAGATTGTCGTTTGAGCAACGCAAGGCTGTATTGAAGTGGTACTGGAAGAGCGAAAAATGAAGTTACAACAGTAGTGGCGTAAAGTGTACAGAACGCAGCCACCATTACGTACAACGATTTATCGTATTCGGGCTAAATTTGAAGCCGATGGTACTGTTCAGGACGTGCGTAAGGAAAGGCTGGCCGACCAAAAACATTAACGAGTCCAGCTTCCAGCGCTGCAGTGTTGCAACATTCTACTGGGTCACCTCAAAAATCTGTGAGCCGCTCAAGCGTATGACGAATTCTGAAGGGTGCAAAGTGACAAGTATACATTCGAAGATCGATGCCCGCTATGAACGTGGCGACCCGGAACGGAGGATAGAGAACTACGAGTGGTTGGAAGACATGCTTCTCAAGGATGAACGGTTTGCAAGGATGGCTATCTGGTCTGACGAGGCGCAATTCAAACTGAACGGTACTCTAAATCACCGTGTACTGGGCTGAAAATCCTTGCGTTCGCGTGGACAAACATGTTGATCTACCAGTACCTACCTGATCAGTATGCGAAATGCTTACGCCATGTACACTCCTGGAAATTGAAATAAGAACACCGTGAATTCATTGTCCTAGGAAGGGGAAACTTTATTGACACATTCCTGGGGTCAGATACATCACATGATCACACTGACAGAACCACAGGCACATAGACACAGGCAACAGAGCATGCACAATGTCGGCACTAGTACAGTGTATATCCACCTTTCGCAGCAATGCAGGCTGCTATTCTCCCATGGAGACGATCGTAGAGATGCTGGATGTAGTCCTGTGGAACGGCTTGCCATGCCATTTCCACCTGGCGCCTCAGTTGGACCAGCGTTCGTGCTGGACGTGCAGACCGCGTGAGACGACGCTTCATCCAGTCCCAAACATGCTCTCAATAGGGGACAGATCCGGAGATCTTGCTGGCCAGGGTAGTTGACTTACACCTTCTAGAGCACGTTGGGTGGCACGGGATACATGCGGACGTGCATTGTCCTGTTGGAACAGCAAGTTCCCTTGCCGGTCTAGGAATGGTAGAACGATGGGTTCGATGACGGTTTGGATGTACCGTGCACTATTCAGTGTCCCCTCGACGATCACCAGTGGTGTACGGCCAGTGTAGGAGATCGCTCCCCACACCATGATGCCGGGTGTTGGCCCTGTGTGCCTCGGTCGTATGCAGTCCTGATTGTGGCGCTCACCTGCACGGCGCCAAACACGCATACGACCATCATTGGCACCAAGGCAGAAGCGACTCTCATCGCTGAAGACGACACGTCTCCATTCGTCCCTCCATTCACGCCTGTCGCGACACCACTGGAGGCGGGCTGCACGATGTTGGGGCGTGAGCGGAAGACGGCCTAACGGTGTGCGGGACCGTAGCCCAGCTTCATGGAGACGGTTGCGAATGGTCCTCGCCGATACCCCAGGAACAACAGTGTCCCTAATTTGCTGGGAAGTGGCGGTGCGGTCCCCTACGGCACTGCGTAGGATCCTACGGTCTTGGCGTGCATCCGTGCGTCGCTGCGGTCCGGTCCCAGGTCGACGGGCACGTGCACCTTCCGCCGACCAATGGCGACAACATCGATGTACTGTGGAGACCTCACGCCCCACGTGTTGAGCAATTCGGCGGTACGTCCACCCGGCCTCCCGCATGCCTACAATACGCCCTCGCTCAAAGTCCGTCAACTGCACATACGGTTCACGTCCACGCTGTCGCGGCATGCTACCAGTGTTAAAGACTGCGATGGAGCTCCGTATGCCACGGCAAACTGGCTGACACTGACGGCGGCGGTGCACAAATGCTGCGCAGCTAGCGCCATTCGACGGCCAACACCGCGGTTCCTGGTGTGTCCGCTGAGCCGTGCGTGTGATCATTGCTTGTACAGCCCTCTCGCAGTGTCCGGAGCAAGTATGGTGGGTCTGACACACCGGTGTCAATGTGTTCTTTTTTCCATTTCCAGGAGTGTATTTCTTATTTCAAATCTCAGTGTACAGTCACTTTCTCTGAACAATCTTGTGTAGGACGTTATGGCTAGATCTGATCGCTACACGTCAGCTTGGTTTCTATAGACTCTGCCAATTTCTCCGTTGAAGATGAAATGTCGAAACGCCTTCATCTTATTTTTAATAAATTTGAAAAACATGGTATAGTATCATTATAAAAATATCATTAAATCCATACAGTCGTGGTAGCGTAGTGGATACAGCAACTGAGTTGTATAAAGGTTGTGTGTTCGATTCCACTCCAAGTTGATTTCTTTTAAATGATTATTGAAAGACATCCTGTGATGTAAATCTGAGAGTAAATGGAGTGTTCGGAGGAAATTAGAGCCAACCAGTGTTATGATGATGAACAATGCTTCGTATCATAGTGTTAAGTTGGAGCGTAGGCCACGAAACTGTGGAGGAAGGATGAGATTGTACATTTTCTGATGGGAAAGGGAGCGAATGTCGATCCCACTGCGATTAAGCTTCAGTTATTAAAACAGGTTGAAGCTTATGTTCTAGATCAGTGCATTACTGATAAAACGGCGGAGTCTGCGGGCCTCATACCACTGCAATCTGAACTAGCCTGGAGCCAAGTTAAAGAATATTTCGCGAGAAATAATACGACATTAAAGCTACCAGCCGTGCTTAAATTAATGCACGAAGAACTCTGAACATGGCTGCTAAGGTTCATTGACCGTGTCAGAATTATATTAGAACAAATAAGCCCTCGGTCACAAATATTAAGTCAAAACTGACCAGGTTTCGACGCTACTATGAGCGTCGTCTTCAGAATTAAACTAACTGTTCTAAAACATAATAGGTATATAAGACATTAATAAACTAAAGTGTCTACTGACTGGAAAGAGGTGCAGACTTACAAGTCACATTCTAAAAAAAATCTAAGCCGGAAAGGCGACGTCATGAAAAGTTGTAAATAAGATAAGATGGCGAGCCGCTAAGGGCTGCTCGTACCTGAGTGAACACGGGTTGCAACAAATTCTGAAGACGACGCTCATAGTAGCGTCGAAACCTGGTCAGTTATGACTTAATATTTGTGACCGAGGGCTTATTTGTTCTAATATAATGCACGAAGCTTTGTCGTACGCTACTGCCAAGCGGTGGTGGGATGCAGAACACCACAATATAAGAAGAAGACAAAATGTGGCACTTGGGTGGTTTCATAGGTTATGTTTTTGACTGGCTGCTCATAGACGCTGAAGATGGCTGTTTCACTTGTGAAGTCTCTTCTTCAGAGTCATATTCAGAGATGGAAGGAGTTCAAAGGTACTATGCTACTGACGTGAGTAATATCTTAAATGGATTCTGTATTTCAATATACATCAAAATCTCTGCAACAGGCTCTTAAAATACACATTGCTCTTACAGATACACTATATTCTATTTACGCAGTTATTTTTTCACGCAGTTTTCCTAAGCTAAAATATCATTTCCTCTTGGTTCCTTAAGAAGCGTATTACTGGAGTACTATTCTATATTAATTTATTTGTTGTAAAATTTAAATGACATTTCCAGTTTTCTTATTTGATGATGTTTGTCAATTTTATTAATTATCAGCAGGTGTAGTGTTTGGTCTAATATGCTGCCAAATGTTTTATTTTCACACTTTTGACATGAATAATGTCAGTGTTCCACCACCATAGATCATGGATACGACATTTGATAATGACGTGGAACGTGTCAGTTTAATATAAGTTTTCTTTACAGTTACCGCTTCATTTCTAAAAATTCATCTACTAATTAGAAGGAGATATTAAGAAATTCTTTTAATTCGTTATTAAACGCTAGTCGGCTATTTGTCAGACTTTTAATGCTATCTGGTATATGACCAAAGATTTTTGTGGCATCGTAATTCACCCCTTTCTATGCCAAAGTCAGATTTTATCCAGAATAGCGAAGATTATCCTTTCTTGTGGTGTTATAGCTATGCACTTTGCTGTTATTTTTGAACTGGTGTGGATTATTAATAACGAATTTCATAAGTGAATATATGGTATGTATTGTGAAGGTACTGTGAATATCTCGAGTTCCTTAAATAAATCTCTGCAAGGCGTTCTTGAGTGGGGTCCAGCCATTACTCTGATTACACGTTTTTCTGCAAAGAATACCTTTTCTGTTAATGGTGAATTACCCCAAAATATGGCGCTAAATGAAAGCAGTGGATGAAAATAGGGATAGTAGACTAATTTACTGATACGTTTTTCAGCAAAATTTGCAATAACCCTAATAGCATAAGTAGCTGAATCCAAGCCTTTCAGCAGATCATCAGTGTGTTTCTTCCAAATCAAATTCTCATCGATGTACACACACCCAGTAATTTGCAATATGAGACCAGCTGTGAAAAGCATTAAAATAAAGCAATTGGAAACAGATTAAACGAAACATTGTTAACATTCAGTCGTGGAATGTCGACCAGAACCGAATAACTTTCCACACGAGTATCTGCTGCTGTTCACATCACTGGAGGCTTGATGAACCGGTTTCTCTGTTTCAAAACGCTGGCAAAGCGTTATGCGTTGGGTTTTTTTGCTGGGTAGTGCACGTGAACTACGTTGGCATAAGGTTTTTATTGTAACCGACTATACGCAGATGAAGCCCCGTGGAAGAATCTGCAACTTAATGTTTTCATCAGCATTGTTCTTACCATGAGTAGACTATAAATATAAATGTCTCAGGTACACTCCACTTTTTCATATTAAATTGAGAGAAAGAGGCAAGGGAAATTTTGTAACAGCAAATAACACTACATGAGGTGAGTAGGCATTTTTATTATACACAGTATAGGAAAATATCCTATATTGAACAGAAGCAAAGCACAAACCTGCATTCTCGTAGCAAGTGCTTTTATTAACATGTGCCGGCCGGAGTAGCCGAGCGGTTCTAGGCGCTTCAGTCTGGAACCGCGCGACCGCTACGGTCGCTGGTTCGAATCCTGCCTCGGCCATGGATGTGTGTGATGCCCTTAGGTTAGTTAGGTTTAAGTAGTTATAAGTTCTAAGGGACTGATGACCTCAGAAGTTAATTCCCATAGTGCTCAGAGCCATTTGAACCATTTATTAGCATGTCTTGATTTCAGAGAGAAAGATGCAATTTTCGTGACAGCATCACACCATCACATTCCACGTGCTTTCTTGTTTACACGGAATTCAGATGACTTTCAACCTTGCTCAGTAACTTTGTACACAGCCGGATATTACTTCTAGCTTGGAAACTATATGAGACTAAATAGTTACTTCTTAGTCTTAAGAGAACTGTCGGTTGACCTCTATTACAATACTGAAATAAAATTCTTAGCTTTGAGCAAGCATTCAAATTTTCATCATTCATACTTCAGAGGACAATTATAAACATGTAGCATACTACACAACTCTATACAAATGCGAACCATTTATATTTTTATATGTGGTTTTCGTAGTGAGTCACATCACTGTGTTATGGGGCACTTTTATTTTCAATGTTTTACTCATGCTTTTATCACCTGACGATAATGGTTTTGTATTTCGCATAACATTATGGTGTGAATATTTTATGTGAGTACGTGACTTTCCATTACGTGTGTGTTATTATTTATGCATTATTTTTTTGTTATATGGGAGCCTGATGACCGTCAGAAGACTGAAACTGGATGTATAAATGAAGTATTTTAGCAGCAGCTCAAGGCGGTAACATCACTTCTTTTCAAATGCGGTTAGTTCTATATTCACCAAAAATGTCTATTGTTATGTTCACATTTTTTGCCGCTTTATGACTGGAGACTAGGAGTGTTCCCATTCTTCCGGGTGTCTTGAATTTATAGTTTGCTGGTGCTCATTTCTCTTCTGCGCAGTATTATGTTGTTGTAGTCCTCAGTCAAGAGACGGGTTTGATGCAGATCTCCATGCTACTCTATCCTGTGCAAGCTTCTTCATCTCCCAGTACTTACCGCAACCTACATCCTTCCGAATCTGTTTAGTGTATTCATGCTTTGGTCTTCCTCTACGATTTTTACCCTCCGCGCTTCCCTCCAATACGAAATTGGTGATCCCATGATGCCTAAGAACATGTCCTACCAACCGATCCCTGGTTCTAGTCAAGTTGTGCCATAAATTTATCTTCTCTCCAATTCTATTCAATACCTCCTCATTAGTTATTTGACCTACCCACCTAATATTCAGCATTCTTCTGTAGCACCACATTTCGAAAGCTTCTATTCTCTTCTTGTCTAAACTATTTACCGTCCATGTTTCAGTTCCAGACGTGGCTACACTCCATCAAAATCCTTCCAGAAGAGACTTTCCGACGAATTTATAATCGATCTTAACAAATTTCCCTTCTTCAGAAACGCTTTCCTTGCCATTGCCAGTCTCCATTTTATATCCTTTGTACTTCGACCATCAGCAGTTATTTTGCTCCCCAAATAGCAAAACTCATCTACTAGTTTAAGTGTGTCCTTTCTTAATCTAATTTCCTCAGCATCACCTGAGTTAATTCGACTACATTCCATTATCATCGTTTTGCTTTTGTTGATGTTCATCTTATATCCTCCTTTCAAGACACTGTCAATTCCATTCACCTGCTCTTCCAGGTCCTATGCTGTCTCTGGCAAAATTACAATGTCATCGACTAACTTCAAAGTTTTTATTTCTTCTTCATGGATTTTAATTCCTACTCCGATTTTTTTTTGTTTCCTTTACTGCTTGCTCAATATACAGATTGAATAACATCGGGGAGAGGCTACAACCCTGTCTCACTCTCTTCCCAACCACTGCCTCCCTTTCATGCCCCTCGACTCTTATAACTGCCATCTGGTTTCTGTACAAATTGTAAATATCCTTTCGCTCCCTGTATTTTATCCGTGCCACCTTCAGAATTTGAAAGAGGCTTCCAGTCAACATTGTGAAAAGCTTTCTCTAAGTCTACAAATACTAGAAATGTAGGTTTGCCTTTCTTTGATTATGTTGTAAGGTAAGTCGTAGGGCCAGTATAGCCTCACGTGTTCCAACATTTCTACGGAATCCAAACTGATCTTCCCCGAGGTCTGCTTCCAGCAGTTTTTCCATTCGTCTGTGAAAAATTCCCGTTTGTATTCTGCGGCCGTGAGTTACTAAACTGATAGTTCGGTCATGTTCACACCTGTCAACACATGCTTTCTTTGTCATTGGAATTATCATATTCTTCTTGAAGTATGAGGGTATTTCGCCTGTCCCATACATCTTGTTCACCAGATGGAAGAGTTTTGTCAAAGCTGGCTCTCCCAAGGCTATCAGTAGCTGTAATGAAATGTTGTCTACTCTCGGGGCCTCGTTTGGACTTAGGTCTTTCGATGCTCTGTCAAACTCTTCACGCAATATCATATTTCCCATTTCATCTTCATCTACATCGTCTTCCATTTCCATAATGTTGCCCTCAAGTACATTGCCCTTGTATAGATCCTCTATATACTCCTTCCACCTTTCTGCTTTCCCTTCTTTGCTTAGAACTTGTTTTCCATTTGAGCTCTTGATACTGATACACGTGGTTCTGTTCTCTCCAAAGGTCTCTATGATTTCTCCTGTAGGCGGCATCTATCTTACCCCTAGTGATATATGCCTCTACGTTCTCTAGCTACTATAAATTTCTTTACCCTTTAACATTCATTGTGAGCATCTGTGTAACAGCTTTTACAGTTTTGTAAGCCAATGATTAACGTCTTCATCTTGCGTTACAATTAGTTTGTGCGCTAAATGCAAGTTGTTTTGAGTATTTGAAGTTACTGACTCAAGATTATTGCTTGAACGACAAATTTCTATTCTGATAGCTTCGCTAATTTCTTCCTACGATTAAAATGGTTCAAATGGCTCTGAGCAGTATGGGACTTAACTTCTGAGGTCATCAGTCCCCTAGAACTTAGAACTACTTAAACCTAACTAACCTAAGGACAACACACACATCCATGCCCTGAGGAAGGATTGGAACCTGCGACCGTAGCGGTCGCGCGGTTTCAGACTGTAGCGCCTAGAACCGCTCGGCCACTAAGGCCGGCTCCTACGATTAAACCCACTGGATTTAGATACTGATTGTTGTATGTGATTAGTAGTCTTCTGCTTGTTTACAAATCTTTAACATATTCTGCTTGTCCTTGTAACAGCCTTGCATTTTTCCTCGTGCCATTCCAGCTTATCCATTTTGCAGTTTCTGGCAATCTCGTGTTTTTAGATGACTGTGCTCCTTCTCACCTGCTTCATTTACTAAGTTTTTCTATTCTCTACTTTCGTCATTTACATACACCATTTCCTGTGTTATCTGGATATTTCCGCTAGGCCTTGTTCATTTTGCTGTCTTCAGTATTTCATCTCGGGTCGTCTCGCGCACGAGTGCTGCTTTCGCGTCATATCGTTTACCCATCTGATAACGCTATGAGGAAGCCACAGTTTCCTTTCTTTTCCTTCAGCCAGGCCGTTGTCATACGCTGGCTACGCGCAAGCAGAGCACCGTGGGACAGGAGAGAAACACCGTGAGGCGAAGCTGGGATGCAGGAGGAGTCTGTGCTCTCAAGGTGAGTTCTCTGTACTGTTGCAGTCTTCTTCGCAGACCATTGTTTGTGACGTGACTGTCACTGATTCAATAAAGAGCCTTCTGTGACATGCTCGACTTTCGCTATTTTGAAGCTTTGTTTGACGCATGAAACGTTGTCAGGATACGCAGGGATGTTTCCATGGTTACGGCTACGACATATGCGCAGATGTGTTAATGTGATTCTCGTGTCAGAGACATGTTTATGAATTCGTCTCGTATTTGGGTACCAGACCAAAAATTACATATGTGTGGCTGTCCATACGGAACCGAAAACGAGATGTAACCATACATTCATGTCGCAGCATTTCGAACTTCTGGAACATTTTCTGAGCCGAAATTAATTTTTTTAAAATAGTGATTTCTCACAATAGCTTCATTAAAGCTACCAGTTTTTGTCAAACAACCTACTATCAACAAGTACAAAAAAGAGATATTAATTACAGGATATGCACAGTGATTAGAAGGATTAGTCAGTGTATCGATCGTGTTAGAATAATAACAAAATACAGTTGACTCACGAAAGGACCAAGTCAAAGGAACCGTTCAAGAAGTTAGATCGGGAGTACAATTTAAAGTCTGGCAGATCATGGGACAATCAGGAAACAGTCGAAATAAAGAGTCTGAGATTAAAAATTTAAGTGTAGTTTCAATAGCCATAACTATGACTCAAAGTACAAGAAAGTTGATTTTTTAACTTTTTAATGCATTTTTATTTATTTTAAAATTTCAAGCGTAAGACATGTACAAATTTTTAAGGAAACATAGAAAACTTTATTTTCATTCATTTTTCCATGCTGCGCATACTGTTATCTGCGCTCTCATTTTCGCCATAAATATTCTTAAAAACAATTGACTTAGGGATCCATCCTTCGGTAGCAGAGAATCCGTCAATACCTATAGTGTCAGCAAAAGATTTATCCGCACCTCACCTGTAACACGTGCGTTTCGTCCTCTGCACTAACCAAGGCATGTGAACTAGCTGTGAATTTGTAGGCTTTTGTAATATCACGAAACTGTTGGCTCCAGCGTTCATACTTTTGCTCAGGTGCAGGCACAAGTAATGTTTCTTATTTTATTTATTAACTAGCCTTTCCGTGTGGATTTGCTCGAGTACGCATTCGAGACTGCACACAACTCCTCTTTCTCTTCGTCTCTGTTCACCTCTTTCTCCCCCCCCCCCCCCCCCACATCTACCTATCCATCTCCTCCGTTCCTCTTCAGAGACCGTATCTTTCTACCCTCACCCTCTGTCTTTACTCTCCTTCCAGTCTCTGTACCCATCCTCCCCTCCCCCCCCTCCACCCTGTTACTTTTTAACTGTCCACTACTCCTCTACACCTTCTACCTGCTCCTGCATCTCTTCTTCTTCACCCCTCTTTCTATCCATCTCATCCTCCCCCCCCACTCGCAGATCATCTCTTTCTCCCCCTCTCTGTATACGTCTCCTTTTCGTCTCAATTTCTGCTCTCTCCTGCTCCCTCTCTCCCTAGCCACCCCCTCGTGTCTCCGTATCTGTGTCATTCCTTCCTCTATCCATCTCAACATTCGCCCCAGCCACGCCCAGCCACTCTTGTAACCTCTGCAAAACTCATCGATAACGCAGGCCAATTGTATTACAAGTCAACACAGCTGTTGTGCAGGGCACCCTACACAGAAGGGGCTGAAAGAAACACATTGTTGCCTGTATGTCCGCTTCTATTGGAGTGTAGAGATTATAAACCCCACAGTGCTCATACTTGTAAGGTTTTCTGTCTGTGTGGTAAAGTTGGTTAATATTGATCCAGGGGCTTGGGAGGACATTCTGGACATACATACATACATACTGTCCGTCTCTCTCTGTCCGTCTCTCTAAGCGAGCAAGCACCATAGCTGACGGGGTTCATCTACTGACAGATTTTCCACTGCTGCACCTGCTGTGCAGTCCAAAGATAAAATGGATGAGCTCCTTGACACCATAGTGATGAAAACGAGTTGTAATTTAATTTTTTCTAGATTAACTGCATTTTATAAGAATGACCATTGAACCTGCAATTTGAGAAAAAAATCTCATGTCAGAGAACCACTATAGTTGACATGTTTACTTCCTGGGTTTGGTGCTGGGCGGCAGTGTGCAAATCCGAAAAACATTGAGGAGAAAGCACTATGGTCATCAACTTTCTAACCTTCCTGCTTCTGGCGTTTTGTTGAGGACATATTGAACTGTGGCCCCTATGTAATAAAAAGACAACCTCTGTTTCACCAGTATTTGAACTCGCTCCACTCGAATATTCAGTTCATCTTGCAAGTGAAAAAAGATGGCAACTTACAATTTCTATATCTCATGGTTAGAAAAAAACAGATAGAATTCTGGGATGCAGTCTCTACTGCAAAGGGGCCGACAGGGAATCCCGTTTTCATGCAAAAATGTGTTTTCGCCATGCATAATGTGGTTGTGTCTTATTCTTCCTGGTTTATAAAGAACATATGCGGTCTTCGATATCAACAGCATGCCAGTTCCGCTTGAAGACCATAGTAGGATGTTACTACAAAAAGGTTATTGTGGTAAACAAGTACAATTTGCATTCTGATTAAATCTATTTCAGTGTGGCAAGCAAATGAAGATGTGGAGGCAGTTACGGGAATGGCCTTGTTGCCGTATTTTGCAGGCACACCTTCAATATAGAAAGAATCCTGAAGAAACCATCAAAATTGAGGAATTTGTTGGGGTCTATCAAAGATGATCTTGGGATCCTGGCCTTAATAAACACGGTGTATATAAAATCGCAGTCTAATGTAGGAAATTTTGGACTGGTCAGACATACTGAACCGTAATAGGACATTGTGTTGAATACCATCGACTACACGCCTCAGCCACACTGGCAAATCAGCAATACAAGAGCACTGCCTGAACACGGGGCATTGCATGTATTATGAGAAGACAGAAGTTTTTTACCTTCAGCTTCGTTACTGTGGGACAGTACATTTTCTAATAAAAAGTAATCCGATATATGTGTCACGAGAGGTGGTCCCACTGCTATAAAAAGCGGCTGGGAGTGCTGTATTGTCAGTAGGAGAACAGTAACAGCAGTATGCCTCATCAGGGAGAACTGAGTCTCTTCGTAGACTAGTCATTCGCTGTCACCTAAGGAACAGATTCATAAGAGACATGTCAACCCTTCTAAAGCTGCACAAATCGACTGTTGTCAACAGTACCGTGAAGCGAAAATGCGAAATAGCAACCACGGTTAAACCAAAACCACGCAGACCTCGCATGCTAATGAATTAACAACCGTCAAGCATTACGGAAGGTAGTTGTTAAAACTCGTACAGAATCAGTGTAAGGACTAACTCAACAGCTTCAAAGCGTTACCCGCAGCAAATCTAGCACAATGACTGTGCGTAAGGAGTTAAAAATAACGGTGTGCAGTGGTCGAGCAGATCCCAGTAAGTCAGGTATTTTCTGTGATGGTTGATAAGTGAAGCTTGAAATGATATGAAGAGAGAAGCCACTGGGCTGTGTGTGACTGCAAACAAGTGATGTGGAGTGACGTATCATCCTACACCCTATGACAGTCCGATGGAAGCGTTTCAGTTTGGTGAATGCCTGGGGAACGTTACCGACTAGAGTGCTGCAACGCTCCATGTTTGACCGGTCACGGGTCGCCTGTTGACGGGGGGACCGAGCAGCTCGTGTCCGGCCCCATATGACTCGGCTCGGGCACGTACTCGCCCCATGTCTGATGTCCGGATTCCGGACACGCGGATAACCGAGCATGACCGGTCACCGCTGACGTCTCACATCGCCTCGCCACGCCTCGCTGCACTGTACTGTACAAATCCAACGTCTCTCTCTCTCTCTCTCTCTCACTCTATTTCTGTCTCTCTCTCTCTCTCTCTTTCTTTCTTTTAATACAAAAGTAACGTTTCCCAGAACGGGTGCGTTACACAGCTAAATTCATAGAGCACTTTCTTTTATAATATTTACTCCCGTCTTCCTAACGTCCGGGAATTTTGTTGTAAATAAAACACTGATCAGAAGAGACCAATCTGTGTTAATGTAATGAGATGTAAGCGTCAAATAGTGCACCTGATTATGCGAATCAGTCCACATATCAACTATCGCAGCACATGTTTTATTAATAACTTCCGCAATAACAGAAGGCATTATACTGTTTCGTATTGCATCAGCTCGTTCTTTGACATGTCTGCTTATAGTAGAGGGATGTGGCATGACATCTGCCACGTTAACTTTTCCATAATGCGCACCTAGATGTATTAATTCTTGGCCTAGTTCTCTCAAACCTTCACCGCAAACAGCATTAAAAGGTCTCATATCTTTAGCACACATTGCGACACACTTTGCTGTAATACTATTTTTTATTACTGCCGGTATTCCTGAAGGAGCTGTATCTTTGTGAGGTTTCTTGCAACTGTGTTTCTTTAAAAGAGTGGTTCCCGATTGGAAACACAGTAATGTGGAGCAGTTTATGCACGATACGTATCCAGTGGACGCACTGTTTTCGTCTACAACCACCAAAAATATGCTCCGTACTTGGCTTTTTAGACCTTCCCGTCTCTTCAATGTGTAAACATTGATTTCAATCTTACGTCTTACTGCACTGGTTTCCTCGCACTGCATGATTGCAGAGAGAGAGAGAGAGAGAGAGAGAGAGAGAGAGAGAGAGACACCACAAATGAGAAGCTTGTACTGGCTGCAGTGTCACACGGATAATGACACTATAATGTGTTTGCAGTTACGTGCTACGTATCCGGTCACGGCTTCTATGCTCGGTCACTAGAACTAGTGCGGGCGGCCTATCCAGTTAGGGTGTGCTCGCCCCATCTCGTATTTTGTGCTCGCTTACTCGGTCATGCAGGACTCTATTACCGACCACCATGTGTAGTGCCAAAAGTAAAGTGTGCAGGATATGGTGTTAGGTTACCGGGCCCGCCCGGCTAGCCGCGCGGGCTAACGCACTGATTCGCGAGCGGGAAGACGAGCCGGCCCCCGGCACGAATCCCCCCGGCGGATTTGTGTCGCGGTCCGGCATCCCGGCCATTCTGTGGATGGTTTTTAAGGCAGTTTTCCATTTACCTCGGCGAATGCTCGCTGGTTCCCCATATTCCGCCTCAGTTACACTGTGTAGGCGATTGCTCTGGGTAAACACCGTTTCCCCCTACGTCTACATCATAATTATTCTACCACGCATACCTTCGGGGTTACACTCGTCTGGTATGAGACGTTCCCAGAGGGGCGGGGGGGGGGGGGGGGGGGCGAACCACACAACAACCTAGAGTTCGGTGTGGAATGGCGGTGGGGTGGGTAGATCGTTGTGGGGTTGTGAACCACTGAGGCCTACGGCAGGACGAGGCCTCTCCCTTGTTTATAGGTCCCCAGTTTAATAAATATATACACTCATGCTCATAAATTAAGGATAACTGCAGAATGTGGTGCCACACGACGTGGCACTACACAAAACTCTTGCTAATAGCATAGGCACATAGGGAACACATGCGACACAGATCTGTAAGTCCACGGTATGGGTGATAAGTTGAGAAAACCGTCCCGAAACACGTGTGCTACAAAACGCCACTGTTTCCTGTGCGTGTACCCCGACATCAATGTTGGATATGGTCACCATGCACATAGGCCGCACAACGGGTTGGCATACTGTAGATCAGGTGGTCGAGCAGCTGCTGGGGTACGGATTCCCTTTCTTGCACCAGTGCCTGTCGGAGCTCGTGAAGTGTCCCAGGGGTGTGAAAATGTGCAAGCAATACGTCGGCCGAGAGCGTCCCAGACGTGCTCGATGGGGTTTAGATCTGGAGAACAGGCAGGCCACTCCATTCGCCTGACATCTTCTGTTTCAAGGTACTCCTCCACAATGGCAGCTCGGTGGTCCCACCTTCCTCCATCAGGAGGAAGGTGGGACCCACTGCACCCCTGAAACGGCGGACATACTGGTGCAAAATGACGTCCCGGGAATGCACCTTGCAGGTCTCTGGGCGAATACACCATGTCTGTTCAGTCGTCTCTAGACTGTGTGTCTGGTGACAACTGTTCCAGAGGCTGTGGTAAGGTCCCAAGCAAGGCCGTCTGCAGGCACTGATGGTGAGATACTGGTCTCCTTGTGGTGTTGTACACTGTGGGCGTCCCGTACTGTAGCCCCTGGACACGTTTGACCAGCATCCAGTCTCCCTAGTGTTCTACCCCTCATAACGTCATCAATATGTGTTCTTTGGGCCATTTTCTACACACAGTCACCACTAGCACGTCTGAAAACGTCCGCACACTTACTCCCCACATCGTAATCTGACATGCACCAACACACCCCAATGTATGTGGACTGTTGCCAGCGCCACCGTGAGACGACCGCAGGTCAAATGCACCGCATGGTCATACCCCAAGGTGCTTTAAGCCCGCAAACGCCCACCAGAGCGCTGTTTCACCGTGTATCAGCATTATCCTTAATTTATGAGCATGAGAGTACGTACGTACGTACGTACGTACGTACATACATACATAAAGTGATCAAAAGAGTCTGGACACCCCAAAAAACATAGGATTTTCATATCACGAGCATTGTGCTGCCACCTACTGCCAGGTATTCCACATCAGCGCCCTCAGTAGTCATTAGACATAGGAGGTGCTGCTGGCGATGCCGTGCTGTTAATTGTCTGCTGCGCAGCCCATTAACGCCAAATTAAGCCGCACTGTCCAAACGGATACCATCGAAGTACGTCCTACATTGATTTCTATGGGTATTTCACCCAGTCCGCCTCCATAGCGTAGCGGTAGCGTTACCGCCTACCACGCAGGGGGTCCTGGTTCGATTCCCCGCAGGGGAGTGGGTGTTGTGTGTCCATCATCATATTCATCGTCATTGAGTCGCAAGTCGCTGATGTGGCGTCACCTAAAAAGGACTTGGAATATGGCGGCCGAACTCCCCCGCATGAAGCCTCCCAGCCAACAATGCCACACGAGCATTTACATTTTTTTTCCATGAAGTGTTGCTTGTCTGTTGGCACTGACAACCACACAAACTCCGCTGCTCTCGGTTGTTAACTGAAGGCCATAGGCCACTGCATTATCCATGGTGAGAAGTGATGACCAGATTTGGTGTTCTCAGCACACTCTTGACTCTATGGATCTCAGAATATTGAATTCCTTTACGGTTTTGGAAACAATGTTCCATGTGTCTAGCTACAATTCTGCTGTTAATTCTCGTCATGCGACCATAATAACATCGGAAACATTTTCAAATTAATCACCTTAGTATAAATGATAGTTCCGCCAATGCACTGCCTTTTTATACCTTGTGTATGCGATAGTACCGCCATCTGTGTCTGTGTATATCGCTATCACATCTTCTGTCACCTCAGCGTATTGTTATATGAACATTTATCAGATTGCATGCTTCCATGTGACAATATGCCTGTTCTTAAAAAAGGTATATTAAAAAAGGTATATTAAAAAATAGTTTTGTAGCTCAGTACCGCATTCCTTTTTTGTGCCGATGTTGTATTCACCAGAGGGAATTGCAGATTATTTCTCCATGGTATTGTTGTCCTATAGAGGGGAGGCAGAGTACTTCTCATTCAGAGAAAAGTAAATAAGTGTCGGTACAGGCGGTCAAGTGTCGGTACAGGCGGTCAAGTGTCGGTACAGGCAGTCAAGTGTCGGTACAGGCAGTCAAGTGTCGGTAGAAGCAGTCAAGTGTCGGTAGAAGCAGTAAAGTATCAATGAAAGTAGTCAACTATCGATGAAAGTAGTCAAATATAGATGAAAGCAATCAATTATCGATGAAAGCAGTCAGGTATCGATGAAAGCAGTCAGGTATCGATGAAAGCAGTCAGGTATCGATAAAAGCAATCAAGTATCCATAATAGCTTAAGTCTTGATGAAAGTAAACAAGCCTCGATGAAAGTAAACAAGCCTCGATGAAAGTAAACAAGCCTCGATGAAAGTAAACAAGCCTCGATGAAAGTAAACAAGCCTCGATGAAAGTAAACAAGCCTCGATGAAAGTAAACAAGCCTCGATGAAAGTAAACAAGCCTCGATGAAAGTAAACAAGCCTCGATGAAAGTAAACAAGCCTCGATGAAAGTAAACAACCCTAGATGAAAGTAAACAAGCCTCGATGAAAGTAAACAAGCCTCGATGAAAGTAAACAAGCCTCAATGAAAGTGAACAAGCCTCGATGAAAGTGAACAAGCCTCGATGAAAGTAATCAAATTACATGCTCGGCAGACCAGCAGGAGGTACAGAGCATATGCAGTATAACCTCTCACTACAGTTTGGCCATTAATTTCTGATTGTGCTGCCCACTTCTGTATGAAATGTATCATCCATTTGTTACAGGTCAACTTTCCAATCAGGAAACCAGTGATATAGAGATGGATGTTGCCAACCACTGTTGCTATACGTGGTCCCTTGGGACAGGCACCATCATCATAGGTGTCTTGAATGTGGTGAGTACACGAGAAAAAACGCTATATTACTATATGGATTGCCACCTTCACCTGTGTGCTGTACTTCACTTATGATCTCTTCTGATTTCACTTGATACTTTTTTTTTTTTCGTTTTCTCAAGCCATCAGCCTCTCCACCGGTTTAATGCCCTCCCATCTCTTCCTGTCTTGTGCTATCCTCTTCATCTGTATGTGGTTACTACACCCTGCTTTCTCTATAACCTTTTTTGGCATATTCCAGTCCTCGTACACCAATCTTTTTTTCCCTCTACTGCTGCTTGCAGCCCAAGATGCCTTGGATGCCACAGCATGTGTCTCACTAATCTGTCCCTTCTAATCAAATCCTTCCCCAGACTTTTTCCCCCAACTTCCTTATTAATATACACTAGTTCATTTTGAACTTTATCTGCTCACTTAATTTTTAACATCTTTAGGTAAGCTACACGAAAGTAACCTTTAATTGTGAAAAAGTTAAATAACTTACAGAAATGTTAGATACAGCACTGAATGCAATACATGGTGAGTCACCTAACGTTACCGCTGGATATATTTTGTAAACCATATCAAATACTGACGAACCGATTCCACAGACCGAACGTGAGGAGAGGTGCTAGTGTAATTGTTTAATACAAACCATACAAAAATGCACGGAAGTTTGTTTTTTTAAATGGAACCACGTTAGTTTTGTTAGCACATCTGAACATATAAACAAATACGTAATCAGTGCCGTTTGTTGCATTGTAAAATGTTAATTACATCCGGAGATATTGTAACCTAAAGTTGACGCTTGAAACCTCCGACGTTCAGTTTCGTGTTGTAACAAACAGCTGCAACATACATCGCGTTTCTACAGAATGATCTGCCAACGTTGCTCCAAAATGTCCCACTGGAAACGCGTCGACGTATGTGGTATCAGCATGATGGTGCACCTGCACATTCCGCAATTAACACTAGGCTGACCCTTGACAGGATGTTCGACGGGCGTTTCATAGGACGTGGAGGACGCATAAATTGGCCAGCCCGTTCCCCTGATCTTACACCTCTGGACTTCTTTCTGTGGGGTACGTTAAAGGAGAATGTGTACCGTGATGTGCCTACAAGCCCAGAGGATATGAAACAACGTATTGTGGTAGCCTGCGGCGACATTACACCAGATGTACTGCGGCGAGTACGACATTCATTACGCCAGAGATTGCAATTGTGTGCAGTAAATGGTGGCCACCACATTGAACATCTATTGGCCTGACACGTCGGGACACACTCTATTCCACTCCGCAATTGAAAACGGAAACCACGTGTGTACGTGTACCTCACCCCTCATGGTAATGTACATGTGCGTCAGTGAAAACGACCAATAAAAAGGTGTTAGCATGTGGACGTAATGTGCTGTTACAGTCACTTCTGTACCTAAGGTCCATCATCGTTCCCTTTGGATCCCTACGTAATTCGGTGCTCTCCGATACGCACGATCGAACAGCGGAGGAGTGGTACTCAAGCGTCAACTTTAGGTTACAATATCTCCGGATGTAATTAACATTTTACAATTCAACAAACGGCACCGATTACGTATTTGTTTATATGTTCAGGTGTGCTAACAAAACTAACGGGGTTCCATTTAAAAAAACGTAAGTTTGTGTCAAAAAACATACTTCCGTGCATTTTGGTATGGACTGTATTAACCAATTACACTAGCCCCTCTCCTCACGTTCGATCTGTGGAATCGATTCGTCAGTATTTGATGTGGTTTACGAAATATATCCAGCGGTAATGTTAGGTGACTCACCCTGTATATCTGCAGACGTTGTTCGCAAATCTTCAATGTGATTACCTTTTGTAACACGACAAATCTCCCATTGTTAATCTATTTCCTGCCAAATCCTATGAAGGAAGTCTTGATGTATGGTGACAGCTGCTCGTGTTATCCGTTGTCGCAACTCGTCGACGTTTTCTAGAAGCGGGGCAACAAACACTGACTTTAATGTAAACCCATACACAGGAGTCCATTGGGGTTAAATCACGCGATCGTAGTGGCCAAGAAGTTGTTGCACCACGCCCAGTCCGAGTCGGCACATTCCTACGGACATAAGCGACGACTTCACGATGACAATGTGACGGCGCGCCATCTTGCTGAAAAATAAATTCTGTGCCCATACCCTGTTGTAATTGAGGCGTTAGATAATGTTCAAGCATGTCCAATTACAGTTGACTCGGCAAAAAAAAAAAAGGACCTTAAATCTTGATACAGCTTACAGCGCAAAAAATATTCGCCTTATGCGAGTTCCGTACATGTTAGATTACGTGATGTTGTTTCTGGTCACCTCAAGTCCGAACATTATGCTGATTCACTTTACCGCAAGTAGGGAAAGTGGCTTCGTCATTGAACAAAATTCAAAAAATCATGTTCAGTCTGCATTCTGTGAAACTTTTCTGCACTAAACTGAGCTCGTTTTTCTTAGTAACTTTGTCTTAAACCTTGCGACAGTTCCAATTCGGAAGGTTTGAATGACAGGCGTTTCCGTAATACCTTCCACACGAAAACCCCACGCATAGTCAGTTCTAAGGTGACAGGTCTCGTTGATTTACCTGGACTACGAGTGTTAGACCGCCGATCATGTTCAGTTGCTGCGTAACAGACTCCTGGCTACCCGGAAGGTATGTGATACACAGACAGTTTCGGTGAAACGATCGCGCCAATTAATAACAGTTTGTCTTTGAAGTGATGTCTTGTGATATTTAGTCCGGAACTGTCTCTGAACTGTAGCAGCGGATTTGGATTCATGAAACGATAGATAACACTTCACCGTTATACGACTCCATGATGACTGTTGGAATAACTCATTCATGAATGCCACCTAGCTAGAATCTCAGGAACTAAGAGTGTTACACGGGAATAAAACTTGACGTCATACTGCATTCCGTGCTGTAATAAACGTTCCTGTAAGTTATCTGCCGTTTTCACAGCCAAAGGTTACGTTTGTATAATTATTTGATAAACAACCATACTTCATCATCATCATCATCATCATCATCAGCCGGCCGCGTGGTCTAGCGGTTCTGGCGCTGCAGTCCGGAACCGCGGGACTGCTACGGTCGCAGGTTCGAATCCTGCCTCGGGCATGGGTGTGTGTGATGTCCTTAGGTTAGTTAGGTTTAAGTAGTTCTAAGTTCTAGGGGACTTCTGAGCTAAGATGTTGAGTCCCATAGTGCTCAGAGCCATTTGAACCACCACCATCATCATCATTTTTGGATGCATAAGGGTCAATACTTAACACCTGCATGATGCTGCATTCCAGATGGAAACTAATTTTTAATTTCACAGTTTCAAATCGATGTCTTTCTTGTTTCGGCCATTGTATTTAATCTTCCATTCTTGATGAGGGAAGCCTCTCAGTTCTACCATTTTGTCACCCCCAATTTGGTGTTAAGAACGTCACAATTGTACTTCTACTGATCACGTTATTCTTTGCTTTGTTTACTCGTAAGCTATATTAAATGCTAAATATGATGTCGTAAGTCCTCACTTCTAGGCAGAAAGGTCATGTCGCCCGCTAACTGCAGGATTAGTTTTTGTTGCCCTTGCACATCTGTAACTGTTCCAAGTCTGTTCGATACTAAAAACTTACAACTGTACAATACGTGCACACTTGAAGGATGTCAAAGTGTTTCATTTTATGACGCAAGTGCTGTTTAACCTTCCGTGGTATCTTTGGAGTAGGGGTAAACGCTTTTTGAGCCCACAAGTATTCCGTATGGCGAAAAAAAATTCCTGATAACTGGAAGCACTGTAGCCAATTGTCAAGTACGAGCTGCAGAAGGCTACCGCCGGTACTGTCTTAGTTGCCGACAACAGCGGTAACACTTAGACATTGTCATAGAAAAATAAACTAAACAGAGCCCGCATCTCGTGATCGTGCGGTAGCGTTCTCGCTTCCCACGCCCGGGTTCCCGGGTTCGATTCCCGGCGGGGTCAGGGATTTTCTCTGCCTCGTGATGGCTGGGTGTTGTGTGCTGTCCTTAGGTTGGTTAGGTTTAAGTAGTTCTAAGTTCTAGGGGACTGATGACCACAGATGTTAAGTCCCATAGTGCTCAGAGCCATTTGAACCATTTTTTGCAACTAAACAGAGTTAGGGAAGGCGCGCAACATACCTGTGCCAAAACCGCTTTAAGTATCAAGTAGTTTGTCTCGCCGCACCTGCTGTAAGTACCCTCTCGTATAACTAATCACAGCTACAAATTTTATGCGATCAACTACACCATATAAATACGATGATGATAATATGTGGTTTGTGGGGTGCTCAACTGCTCGATTATCAACGCCCGTACAAACTCCTAATCTGGACACAGTCTTGTCTCGCCATATTCACAAATGATGATGGAATGATGAGGACAACACAAACACCTAGTCCCCAGGGGAGAAAGTCCCCGACCCCCCGGCCGGGAATCGAACCCGGGACCCCGTGATCCAGAGGCAACAATGCTAGCCACTAAACCACGAGCTGTGGACTAGAAATACGAATTACGACATCGTTGCAGTAATGGTAAACAGTCATTCAGGGAATGCTGATCTTAATCCTCTCTAAGCCCATTGATTTACTTCGGTCTGTGATGACCATCTCTAGATCTGTAGCAGCTGCCAACAGTCCCATCAGTCGGTGGTTTACGTATGAAGCCTCACCAGGCTGGGTACCATGTTACGGTTATTACTTCTTGACATGCCGGTTATATTTGATATTGAGATCGCCGTGTTCAGTTAACCATTCTAAATCTGTAGGCTTCGCCATTAAAGTCAACATCAGAAATAGCTGCCAATCGGGAAATACTGGACTGCACAGGAGTTTCAGTTACTAGGTTACGGATTAATTTTTATCTCCGTCCATTAATACATTCCACAGCACAGTGCCTGGTATCTTAAGCATCTCGAGCTCGGTTCTTGTACCGCTCCAACATTACTGAGATGGGAATCTTGGAATTCAGCTCTTCTGAGACCAGTTTGAGAGTATTTATTGTTTGGACTGATGTTGCTTATTGTTGGGAAAATTTTAGGTCCGGCTCGAGAACATTTTTCCACTCAAGTGAATTATCATTTTCCGCCCAACCCCCCTCTTGCCTCATAGAACTCATTTCTATAAGGACTACAGTGGGTCTGCACCTCTGGTGGCCCACCAATACCATCATTTCTACAAGGACTACAGTGGGTCTGCACCTCTAGTGGCACACCAATACCGTAATCTCTACCAGGACTACAGTGGGTCTGCTCTGTGATGACCTACCTACCAATATTCTTCAAAACGTCGAATGACTCTGCAGTGGGTTTGCTCTGTTGTGGCCTATGACCTGTCTGCATGTCAAGAGTCAGCACTGTCTTTCCGTTGGAAGGACAACACTACTTCTTCAAGACTGCATGGAAATCCACTACTTCTGTGTGCAATTTCTTTTACTAATGAGACTTTGTGAAAAAAACTGTAATTACTATTATGATGAATGATGAGGACTATCTTTATGGACTGTGAGAAAATTTTAGCTTTTGACCAACATTGTATAAATAAGTGTGTGCATTTGATATCTTTGTTATTGTAATTATGAAAAATTTTATCAAATCAGTATTGGCCACTGCCCAAAACAATTTGTAAAATTTTTTGTGGGGAGCATGGGGGCTATGTAAGTAGGCTGTTTATGTTTTCTTATTGGCAACGTTACGTAGCGCTCGGTATGAAAATCACTGGCTGTGCTGTGTGCAGTCTGTGGCTAGTTTGCATTGTTGTCTGCCATTGTAGCGTTGGGCAGCGGCAGCTGGATGTGAACAGCGCGTAGCGTTGCGCAGTTGGAGGTGAGCCGCCAGCAGTGGTGGATGTGGGGAGAGAGATGGCGGAGTTTTGAAATTTGTGATACTGGATATTATGAACTGCTATGTATATTATGGTTTTTCAACACTATTAAGGTAAATACATTGTTTGTTCTCTATTAAAATCTTTCATTTGCTAACTATGCCTATCAGTAGTTAGTGCCTTCCGTAGTTTGAATCTGTTATTTAGCTGGCAGTAGTGGCGCTCGCTGTTTTGCAGTAGTTCGAGTAACGAAGATTTTTGTGAGGTAAGTGATTTGTGAAAGGTATAGGTTAATGTTAGTCAGGGCCATTCTTTTGTAGGGATTATTGAAAGTCAGATTGCGTTGCGCTAAAAAATATTGTGTGTCAGTTTAAGCACAGTCTTGTATAAATTGTTCTAAGGGGACGTTTCAAACTTTCACCCTTGTCACTTTTAGCCGCTAATTGTGATACACAGTGTATATACGAGGGTTGCCCAGAAAGTAACGCACCGCAGTTCTTTTTCTCAGCCGGAAACAATGCTACGAATGCGAAACGTTACGTATGTATTGCCCGATGTCTCCTGAGTGAGCGCGCCAAGTTTTCGTTACTTCCAACAGACAGCGTAGCTGCAGGACAGTTTCAAAAATGGAGTCTGTAGGTGACGTACGTTACAAGCAACGTGCCGTCATTTGAATTTCTCACTGCAGAGAAAGAAACTGTTGGAGATACTCGCAAACGCTTGTGAAAGTCTATGGAGCATCAGCTTTCGACAGAAGTACAGTTAAGCGCTGGGCACGGAGGGTGAGGTCATGAGAAGGTGGTTCGGCGGAGCTCCACTATTTGCAGCGGTCGGGAAGACCATCCACGGCCGTCACACCTGACACACCTGACCTAGCCCCCTCGGACTTCCACATGTTTGGGCCATTAAAGCATGCCATTCGTGGAAGACATTTTGAGGACGATGAGGAGGTGATTGAATCAGTGAAGCATTGGCTCCGCCACCAGGACAGGGGATACACGCCCTTGTTTCGCACTGGAGGAAGGCCATAGAACGGGATGGAGATTACGTCGAAAAATAGGGTGTGTAGATAAAACACCATTCTTTCGTGTGTGTAATACTCATTATGTTCAATAACACATTGTTAGAGAAAAAATACGCGGTGCATTACTGTCTGGGCAACCCTCGCGAGTCTTGCACTTGGGCACCCATCTCAGCTTGATCCTCCAAGCAGCCGCTACTAATTATGCAAAGTACTGTATAGGAATCTTACCGTTGTGGCGTCTCTTGTACCCATCCCACCTTGGCGACTTGTGTCACTTTGGTTTTAAACCGGCCTTGTAAGCTATATGAAGAACTACCTACTGCAGTTTCTTCTAGTTGCTGACTAATAGAGTTTGTCTAATACTCCAAAAAGACTGGGAACCAAATTATTGGCCAGTGTTTTGCGACACATCCCCACAGGCAAAGTGCTGGATCCGCGAAGTGAGTGCATGTCCATTTATACTTATGGAAAAGACCCCACTTTTTCTGCATGTGACCTATAAGACACTGAAGATACTAAATAAGAAGATCGTGTTCAACGACAATTCAGCTTTTCAACCAGATGACGACGACATCTTGCCACGATATTTTGAGTGACAACCATTAAGTCTTTTTCAGGAATGTTTTACCCGTGAGGCTGCTGGTGCAAGTTGCTGTATTTATACCGTTGGCCTTCGTGCAGAGGGTTTCGCTAAATGATCGCCCTATGTTTACTTTAATGTGCTCTCCGAATATTGCTCCATCTGCAGGCGTGTGGAAAAAAAATTGTTCCAACGGCTCTGAGCACTATGGGACTTAACTTCTGAGGTCATCAGTCCCCTAAAACTTAGAACTACTTAAACCTAACTGACCTAAGGACATCACACACATCCATGCCCGAAGCAGGATTCGAACCTCCGACCGTAGCGGTCGCGAGGGCGTGTGCAAAGCATGCATACCTTCTGTCATGTTGCACGTCTGTCGGTTAGAATTTAGTTGTCAAATTAATAAAATTACCAGTCACTGTATGTGTCGTAAAGCGTAAAATTTTGTGTTTCTCGTCCTAATTTTCTCAAGTTGAAAGCCACCATTGCGTTTAATAAGACCTTCTGCGAAATGTATTTCCACAGATTTCCACTCTTGGATCTCGTCGAGGCCAAGAGTTTAGTGGCGGAATAATCCATGGAATGCCCTCCGTAAATACAGTACGGACTCCAGCTCTCCTCCACTACGCCTAATGACACGTCCAGACACAATTTTACTATCCTGACTGCTGAATTATAACTCCCCTCAACCTGCAGTACAACAGAAGAAACACATGCAGTAACACCACTGCGCGTGCGTCTGGCGATGAACCAATATCCGCAGAGTGCGTCAAGCAGCTCTTACACGATCAAACCAGTTTTCTACCCACGTGTTTGTCAAACAGTCCCGCGCACGTACCAGCAAAGTTTGTCAATTTTATGTTACTTTTGAAACAGACGCTGTTCATGTCGTGAAGTATTTTGACACTAGTGCACTAGTGGGAACACGACTACCAATGCAGACAAAGCGTTTCTAGTACTGAGTTCAGCACTGTGTGTAAAGAAGAAAGAGGAAACAAGACGCTGGTCCAGGGAATGATTGAAACAGAGAGAAACATATCAATGAATGTCTGCTGAAGGACATATTGTAACCAGATCCCGATAATTACACCAACATTTTCTGTATCCAGAAAGGCCCGTACAGGACCTGCAACATGCGGTCGTGCATTATCCTGCTGAAATGTAGGGTTTCACAGGGATTGAGAGAGAGGTTGCGCCACGGGTCGTAACACATCTAAAATGTAACGTCCACTCTTCAAAGTGCCGTCAATGCGAACAAGAGGTGACAGAGATGTGTAACCAATGGCACCCCATAAAATCACACCGGGTGATCCGACGAATACACGCTTCCAATGTGCGTTCACCGAGATGTCGCCAGACACGGATGCGACCATCATGATGCTGTAAACAGAACCTGGATTCGTCCGAAAATATGAGGATTTTCCATTCTTGCATCCAGGATCGTTGTTGAGTACATCATCGCAGGCGCTCCTGTCTGTGGTGCAGCGTCAAGGGTAACCCCAGCCACCGTCTCCGAGCTGGTAGTCCATGCTGCTGCAATCGTCGTCGAACTGTTCGTGCAGATGGTTGTTGTCTCGCAAACGTCCCCATCTGTTGACTCAGGGATCGAGACGTGGCTGCACAATGCGTTACAGCCATGCGGATAAGATGCCTGCCATCTCGACTGCTAGTGATACGAGGCCGTTGGGATCCAGCACGGCGTTCCGTATTACCCTCCTGAACTCACTGATTCCATATTCTGCTAACAGTCATTGGATCTCTTCCAACGCGAGCAGCAATGTCGCGATACGATGAACCGCAATATCGATAGGCTACAATCCGACCTTTGTCAAAGTCGGAAACGTGATGGTGCGCAATTCTCCTCCTTACACGAGCCATCACGACAACGTTTCACTAGGCAAAGCCGGTCAACTGCTGTTTGTGTATGAGGAATCGGTTGGAAACTTTCCTCATGTGCGAACATTGTAGGTGTCGCCACCGGTGCCAACCTTGTGTGTATGCTCTGAAAAGCTAATCATTTGCATATCACAGCATCTTCTTCCTATCGGTTGTATTTCGCGTCTTCTTCGTGGTGTAGCAATTTTAATGGCCAATAGTGTATATGCCTGAGAAAGAAGCAACACCTGTACTACTTTATTTTTGCCCTACATCACAGTGTCCGTAGTGCGAAAACTCACGGTATAGAGAGAGAAATCGTAGTAAAACTTTTTTTTGGCTAAACATGAGCGGTGAAACACGAATACAAGAAACGTTCGCTATCTTGTTAAATCTGGCGTCAGTCTAAATTTCTCGTAAAAACGTGTTTGATAACACTTTAACCGCCGTACACGGTCAGATATTTGACAAACTTGGCAAAGTTTGAAAAACTAATTGAGCGTGTATGGGGTGCATTAAACTCGGCATATGGGGCTCATGCAACGAAAACCTATGTACATTCGCCAGCGCGCAAATTTTCGGTACAAATGCAACGACGTGCTCCAGCAGGGTCAAGTGTAAGACTCATCTACAATCTAGCTCTCAACTAAGCAGCTTTCGGAAGGCCCAACGGTACCGACCGACCACCGAGCCATCCTCAAAAAATGGTTCGAATGAGTCTGGGCACTATTGGACTTAACATCTGAGGTCATCAGTCCCCTAGAACTTAGAACTACTTAAACCTAACTAACCTAAGGACATCACACACATCGATGCCCGAGGCAGGATTCGAACCTGCGACCGTAGCGGTCGCGCGGTTCCAGAACGTAGCGCCTAGAACCGCTCGGCCACCGCGGCCGGCCGTGCCATCCTCAGCCAATAGGGGTCACTGGAAGCGGATTGGAGGGTCATGTGGTCAGCACGCCGCTCTCACGGTCGTTATCAGCTTTCTTGGCCGTAGTCGCTACTTCTCAATCAAGTAGCTGCTCTGTTGGCTTCTCAATGGTTGGAACCTGCTTGCTGGGCAGACCTGGACGGTCACCCATCCAAGTGCTAGCCAAGCCCGACAACGCTTAACATTGGTGATCTGACGGGAACCAGTGTTACCATTACGACAAGCCCCTTTGTCTCATCTGAAGATCGCTGAGTAATAATCGTGGCAAGATGTCTTCGTCATCCGTCTGCTAGCCCGAAACCTCAGGGAATACTCGTTATGCTAGGAAAACAAGAAACACAACATTATCGTGCATGTTTTTGAATAACATATCTCTTTACACTAAAGGAGGTGTAACGTGGAACCAGCTGAGTGCATATGCATTAGTTTTTGTATTGCAGATTGGGAGCATTTTGCAGATAGCAGTAGTAGCGAACAATTGGGACTTGTACCAGTACGCCAATGATGATATAAGCGGGGAAAACTCAGGTAAGAAGCCGCACTTAACACATTTTTTTTTGCTGCGAAAAAAAAACAACTTTATTCTAAAACAAATGAAATACCGGTTAACGTGTACTTGGTTTAATAGTGTCGAGTTTACGAAAACTTCCTCTCACAATAGCTAAAGTCATCCGTGAATTACCAGTAACAACCTCGTTTGTGGTGCAAGAAAAATTAATCTTACAACCAACAAAAGTAAGAGGACCAGTAATTAGTTCTTCTTGAGACACCTGCTTTGGTGTCACATCAAAACTGCCAACAGTCTTGTAAACTGGAAGTCTGGAACGACGAGAATATCTTCTCCTCCTGTAAGGCATGGCTGTGCGCTTCGTGCGGCTGCTTCGAGTCGAATGAGCATGCTGTTGCCTCACGAGCGAGATATACAGTCCCGTGACGTCATAGCGATAAGCTTAAAATTACGTGTTTTAATAATTTCTTAAAAGTTTACATGTGTGGGTATTAGCCACCTTTTTTGTGTAAGGGTGCCCACGGTGGGCGTTAACACTGTGCAATATTTAACCTTTATAAATGATTAAATGTGCAAGGTCCTGAACCTGCATAATGAGAACAGGCTTCGTGCCACCACAGCTGACACTGTCCACATTGAACCCAATAATCTTCAAACCTCCCACTGCAACCAACATAAAAGGTTAATCTCCTTTTCATCGTTTCTTCTTGTCGCTGTTGGTGTACTATCATGATTTTACACATTTTGGGTGCTTCTACTCTTCACATACAACAAATGCATTCGCAGTTGCGAATATGGCCAACTATCAGCTGTGTAAGGGAATGACGACGATGAAAATGTGTGCTGCACCGGGACTCGAACCCGGATATCCCGCTTATCGCTAGCGATTGTCCTGCCATTTGGCTAACCAAGCACGCTTCACGGTCATACCAGAGCTTCAATATGCGTCAACCATATGCCTACAACCCGTAATCTTACATCCATTATGCATATTCAGACACAGGGTGACTTTTTACTTGAAAGTCGCTTGCGTGGTGTTGGCGGATGTATACGATATTGCAGTGCCCACGTTAATCCGAATTACGGCGTAATGTTCCTTCGGTCATGCACGCGTGTCCGCCCACATTCTGCCAGACAGGAGATGGGTAGGGAAGCCATTCCGCATCTTATTCGCCTGGATCTTGGCCCCGTCAGATTTTCACCTTTTCCGCGCTCTGTCGAACAACCTTCAAGGAACTTCCTTTCCGGATGAAAATGCGCTCCGAACGTGGCTCGACGAGTTCTTCGCCTCAAAACCGGGTGATTTCTACTGTCACAGAATGGAAATGTTACCCCAACGTTGACACACTGTTGCAAATAGTAAAGGAGAATATACACTACTGGCCATTAAAATTGCTACACCAAGAAGAAATGCAGATGATAATGTATTATACTAGAACTGACATGTGATTACATTTTCACGAAATTTAGGTGCATAGATCCTGAGAAATTAGTACCCAGAACAATGACCTCAGGCCGCAATAACGGCCTTGATACGCCTGAGCATTGAGTCAAACAGAGCTTAGATGGCGTGTACAGGTACAGCTGCCCATGCAGCTTCAACACGATACCACAGTTCATCAAGAGTAGTGACTGGCGTATTGTGACGAGCCAGTTGTTCGGCCACCGTTGACCAGACGTTTTCAAATGGTGAGAGATCTGGAGAATGTGCTGGCCAGGGCAGCAGTCGAACATTTTCTGTATCCAGAAAGGCCCGTACAGGACCTGCAACATGCGGTCGTGCATTATCCTGCTGAAATGTAGAGTTTCGCAGGGATAGAATGAAGGGTAGAGCCACGGGTCGTAACACATCTGAAATGTAACGTCCACTGTTCAAAGTGCCGTCAATGCGGACAAGAGGTGACTGAGACGTGTAACTAAGGGCACCCCATACCATCACGCCGGGTGATACGCCAGTATGGCGATGACGTATGTGCGTTCACCGCGATGTCGCCAAACACGGATGTGACCATCATGATGCTGTAAACAGAATCTGGATTCATCCGAAAAAATGACGTTTTGCCATTCGTGCACCTAGATTCGTCGTTGAGTACACCATCGCAGGCGCTCCTGTCTGAGATGCAGCGTCAAGGGAAACCGCAGCCATGGTCTCCGAGCTGATAGTCCATGCTGCTGCAAACGCAGATGGTTGTTGTCTTGTAAACGTCCCCATCTGTTGACTCAGGGATCGAGACGTGGCTGCACGATCCGTTACAGCCATGCAGATAAGATGCCTGTCATCTCGACTGCTAGTGATACGAGGCCGTTGGGATCCAGCACGGCGTTGCGTATTACTCTCCTGAACCCACCGATTCCATATTCTGCTAACAGTCATTGGATCTCGACCAACGCGAGCAGCAATGTCGCGATACGATAAGCAGCAATCGCGATAGGATACAATCCGACCTTCATCAAAGTCGGAAACGTGATGGTACGCATTTCTCCTCTTCACACGAGGCATCACAACAACATTTTACCAGGCAACGCCTGTCAACTGCTGTTTGTGTATGACAAATCGGTTGGAAACTTTCCTCATGTCAGCACGTTGTACGTGTCGCCAGCGGCGCCAACCTTGTGTGAATGCTCTGAAAAGTTAATCATTTGCATATCATAACATCTTCTTCCTGTCGGTTAAATTTCGCGTCTGTAGCACGTCAGTTTCGCGGTGTAGTAATTTTGATGGCCTGTAGTGTACAAATGTCTGTGGGCAACAGATTCCTGGTGAATCAACATTAAGAAAATGTATTTTAGATTTTTGTTACCAAGCGCTTCTGAGAAGTTTGCGGTACTGATTCTGGTGCCCCTACTGATATCGTTTTATGCAACCCGCACTACGTCTGTATCAGGATCTGCATACCGAAAGGCAGCAGCCACTTTATCGCTATGAGTTCCCTATCAGAGCTTTGTGCGATTGTTTGCAAATAGAATCATAATGTAAGTGAGGACTGTCCGTAAGTTACATGGTATTTTCGGACCAAGATATGCCTTACTTTTGCTACACTTTTCCAAGTGCCTCCAATCTTTCTTCGTGCAATTAGTTGAACAAGTTTTGGATGTCACTGTAAGTTTATTCCGGTAAAATGACTTAACTGTTAGTAAATGATTAAGAAATTTTGCCTTATGAAGTGTGTTTCCCCATCGGATGCAACGAAATTAACATGACATTTTTAAATGGGAGGTGTGGAAGTAACATTTTATCGGTATTTAACCCACTCAAATATTTAATACGTGACTCGCCACGTTAGTGTGCTAAAGTAGTTGCATAAACAAAATTTGTTGTTGTTTGTGAATAACAAAAGCATGTTATATACAAGTTATGTGAAGTATTGAAACGATGTTTGATATATTTTTGTTTTACGTTTTTTGCTTTCACTTTTTATTGAGAAAATTTCCGTTTTCTTGCTATATGTGATAAACCTGTATTGCTTTATTTATTTTCGCAACAACATCCCTCTGATGCACGTTAAAAACCAAAAGTTTCGGAATAAAGCCCAAATGAAACATTGACAGTTCAGTTTTTCTATAAGTACTGTTTACTTTTTAAGTAGAAGGTAGGAGGATAACTATCTAAGACAAAAATGTTCTCTTGAGTACCTGGTCCTTTATACAGTGTGTCTCAAAATAATGTATACACTCTTTGAAATTGAATATCTCTTTAACTAAGGGAGATAGAAATATAGTACAATCCTTGTGGCGTACCTTAAGGCACAACTAAAGGGGGTATACGTTAAAATGGCCTCCTTTCACTTCAATACACCGTCGGCAATGACTTACAACAAACAGACCGACATGCCGCATATAATGTTCCTAAAGAAACAGCATTACAGGCTTCCTCACTTCGCTCTTAAAGACTGTCACATGTTTATGGTCTTGCAGTGTAAGCTGTGTTCTTAGAGTACCCAGAGCACCTAAATCAGGAGATCGAGCTGGAAACTCCACACTCCCTCTTCGTCCTATCCATCTGCCAGGAACTGTACGATTGAAAGAAGCCCTCACATCAGTGTGAAAATGAGGCCGTGCCCCATCCTGTTGAAAGGAATAATTTTCATTTTCAAAAAAAGTCGTTGAGACCAGGTGTTATCACACACAGCATTTCTAAGTAAGAATCGCCTGTGACAGTATTTTCAAATGGCGCGATTAAACCTCTTGAAGACAGACCACGCCAGACTGATACTGCTGGTAGATTAATATGCCTTTCCTCGATTACCTACGAATTCCCACTGGCCCAGTACACGCAGTTATGGCGGTTAATTGTTCTGTTAAGTTTAAAGGTCGCTTTATCCGACCAAAGAATTATAGCTTCGAATCGTTCCTACGCAATTTGCGTTCTTCATATTCTGCACCGTTCCTTCGACGTCGAACTTATCTCGGATTCCTGAAATTGTTACCCTTGTTGGGGTGGTGTTCCAAATTAAAGCCTCCAATGGCGTCGTACCCCACTCTTTCTCCGTTTTACAGTAACATTTTAGCACCCATTTACTTGATCCAACGATTACGCCATGTTTGTTTACAATCCTGAAACAAAAGAAAGCGTTATGTTTTTCACCGTCTTCTGAATCGTTACCCGCAAAAATTGTATTTCCGTCTCCTTTAGTTAAAGAGATATTCAATTTCAAAGGGTATATACATTATTTTGAGACACCCTGTATATCTCCTGTCAGTTTCTAGATGGTTCACCACCACGGTTTTTATGCGAATGTAGTGAGAGACTGATCGCATATATTAAGAAAGCATTCATTATGAGGCAACGCCCAATAGGTATGCAACACATCTAACGTGCAGGCAACGCAGGTAACCTGCGCTAGTCTTACAACTCTAAGTGCAACGTATTGCAGAAGGAACATGTACCAGCTATCCGGAAGCAAGTAAAACAATTTCATATAAGTGCCAAACAATTTTTCCTCAACGCTCTGCATCTACTGAAAAGTGATGCTGAATCTATCGTTGCCACCTGAGCTTGTCCAAGCGATTTGCAGAGCGCAGGTTTGAATGTGTGTGTTTTTATAATGAAAAGTTCCAAGCTATGAAATCTGTGACTGATTAATTTCCGAGAGAATCCAAAATTCTTTCATTGAACCCAAGATCGAAAATGCTCTGGTGTATATCCATAGCAACTTTGGCTACTTTGCCACTAACCTTAAAGAATTAAACTTTATCGGATTGCCTTTGCAGAGATATTTAGCAGTTGTTGAGAATGTCAGATGAAAGATAACAGATATTAGACCTGATATTGGGCACACTATGTTTCGTTTTGGCAAGAAATTCAGGCTGCTGGACTTTTGTTACTATCTGCCACGTCCTCAGTGGGGGAGAAGAAGACGCCCCAGACGGCATTTCTCCAGTAATATTTCGCTTCCTAAAATTTGCACCATCAACTTCTTGTGATGAGGAAAGATCATTTGCCTCTTTCAAGAACATTTCTAATCAGTAACATTTTATAGCTCTAGAAAATTTCGGTACGAATGTTGTTGTTCGTGAAGGGTATCTTAGTAATTTCAGTGATGATGGACTTTGTAGTGAAGAGATGTAACCGAAAATAACGTTCTTCCACTACCGCCAGGTAGACTTTGAGAATGTACAGTTAACTAATTTAAATTATATCTTCTTAATACAATTTTTGTGTTTCTGATCAGTCTATGTGCATATTAAGATAATACAGAAAGCTACGATGTAATTCAGTTGCTGCTTTCAGCTGAAAAGGTTTTATTTCAAATATTTAATATAATATACACTCCTGGAAATTGAAATAAGAACACCGTGAATTCATTGTCCCAGGAAGGGGAAACTATTGACACATTCCTGGGGGCAGATACATCACATGATCACACTGACAGAACCACAGGCACATAGACACAGGCAACAGAGCATGCACAATGTCGGCACTAGTACAGTGTATATCCACCTTTCGCAGCAATGCAGGCTGCTATTCTCCCATGGAGACGATCGTAGAGATGCTGGATGTAGTCCTGTGGAACGGCTTGCCATGCCATTTCCACCTGGCGCCTCAGTTGGACCAGCGTTCGTGCTGGACGTGCAGACCGCGTGAGACGACGCTTCATCCAGTCCCAAACATGCTCAATGGGGGACAGATCCGGAGATCTTGCTGGCCAGGGTAGTTGACTTACACCTTCTAGAGCACGTTGGGTGGCACGGGATACATTCGGACGTGCATTGTCCTGTTGGAACAGCAAGTTCCCTTGCCGGTCTAGGAATGGTAGAACGATGGGTTCGATGACGGTTTGGATGTACCGTGCACTATTCAGTGTCCCCTCGACGATCACCAGTGGTGTACGGCCAGTGTAGGAGATCGCTCCCCACACCATGATGCCGGGTGTTGGCCCTGTGTGCCTCGGTCGTATGCAGTCCTGATTGTGGCGCTCACCTGCACGGCGCCAAACACGCATACGACCATCATTGGCACCAAGGCAGAAGCGACTCTCATCGCTGAAGACGACACGTCTCCATTCGTCCCTCCATTCACGCCTGTCGCGACACCACTGGAGGCGGGCTGCACGATGTTGGGGCGTGAGCGGAAGACGGCCTAACGGTGTGCGGGACCGTAGCCCAGCTTCACGGAGACGGTTGCGAATGGTCCTCGCCGATACCCCAGGAGCAACAGTGTCCCTAATTTGCTGGGAAGTGGTGGTGCGGTCCCCTACGGCACTGCGTAGGATCCTACGGTCTTGGCGTGCATCCGTGCGTCGCTGCGGTCCGGTCCCAGGTCGACGGGCACGTGCACCTTCCGCCGACCACTGGCGACAACATCGATGTACTGTGGAGACCTCACGCCCCACGTGTTGAGCAATTCGGCGGTACGTCCACCCGGCCTCCCGCATGCCCACTATACGCCCTCGCTCAAAGTCCGTCAACTGCACATACGGCTCACGTCCACGCTGTCGCGGCATGCTACCAGTGTTAAAGACTGCGATGGAGCTCCGTATGCCACGGCAAACTGGCTGACACTGACGGCGGCGGTGCACAAATGCTGCGCAGCTAGCGCCATTCGACGGGCAACACCGCGGTTCCTGGTGTGTCCGCTGTGCCGTGCGTGTGATCATTGCTTGTACAGCCCTCTCGCAGTGTCCGGAGCAAGTATGGTGGGTCTGACACACCAGTGTCAATGTGTTCTTTTTTCCATTTCCAGGAGTGTATTTGTGATATTGTATTTTCTCTTATGTTTTTAACCATTTTCATTACATATATACTTCTATATTTTGCATATTGATATTACGTAAAAATCTAGCTCCTACTTATGACAAAGACACTGATAAATTTCATGTTTGCATTGTAGATACTAAGCGAGAGCTGGTGACTGTCCTCGTATTTGGCATTATCCAGGCTATCTGTAGCGTACTTCTCATCACTGGAGCCGTTAAGGTGAAAAGTCTTACTTCAGAAATTCACTGTATTCGTCAGAAACTGAACAAATATTTTTAAAAAAGCTTTTATTCTATCCTTGTATTTGTAATACTGAAACTGTATTTCTATGTATTATTGTTGTTACTTCTCACTTCAAAGTTTTTAATTTTGGTAACAATCACATTTCATTAGACTTGTTGATATGATTTTTTTTATTTTGATTTTTTTACCAGTCGATGTCAGGGGAGTCTTTTTAGAATAAGAAATACAGTGTGCCAACAATGACGTGTATTAAATTAAAGAAGCAAATCTGCACTATTAATGTCTACTTTTTCTTTTACATTTCAGGAAAAAGCTAGCATGCTTCTTCCGTGGATGGTTGTGGAAACCCTGGCACTCGTAGTAGCAACTGTAATAGGCATCATCTTAGGCATTTTTCTTATCGAGCTTCGCATCGGCAGTGTTATAATTGTTTTTGTCATCTTTTTTCTTTGTAAGTATACGATTATTATACAGACTATACTTAATAAATGGTTCCAGTAAGGTCCAAAAAGCCACGCGCGAAAATGTGATTTTTCAGGGGTCATATCTCGGATTATATTGATCACAGGGACAACTGTTTTGGACAGTCCTTGGCCCAGCGACCATTTGTATACCTATCAGAAAAATAGCCATAATCTAGCTATCCTATAGTATAACGTAAAATTTAAAAGCTACACACTTCACCCATGCCAGAAAAATTGAGCAAATCTGTTGGTTATTTTCCATTGGGTATGATCTTGGATGGATCTTAGGCAGCTTATAAAAGCACCATTTGTTCATGGGCGGTTCCTGAGAAAACTCCCAAAAGCCACGATTTTTAGGTAGAAAAGCTACCAGTTTTAGGGATGGCCAGTTGTATAATTTTTAATTTATTAGAAATTTTTATCATATGATCTGAAGGTAATGTTCTCAGCGCTTCTTGAAACTTCTTTCTACACACATCAAAAAGAGTTTTGCGTTACCTCGGTTCCGAGAGTTCCGGAACCTGTACAGGAAATTGGAACAGAGCTCAACATAAACATCATTTCTGCACTTTTTATTGCTCATGAAAACCACACATTGCATGTTGTACCACCTTCAGAGCTGGTGGTGGTCCGGATTGCTGTACACCCCGGTACCTCTAATACCCACTAGCACGTCCTCTTGCATTGATGCTTGCCTGCATTCGCCGTGGCACACTATCCACAAGTTCATTACGGCACTGTTAGTCCAGATTGTCCCACTACTCAACATCGATTCGGCGTAGATCCCTCAGAGTGGTTGGTGGGTCACGTCATCCGTAAACAGCCCTTTTCAATCTATCCCAGGCATGTTCTATAGGGTTCATGTCCGGAGAACATGCTGGCCACTAGTTGAGCGATGTCGTTCAAATGGCTCTGAGCACTATGGGACTTAACATCTATGGTCATCAGTCCCCTAGAATTTAAACCTAACTAACCTAAGGACAGCACACAACACCCAGTCGTCACGAGGCAGAAAAAAATCCCTTACCCCGCCGGGAATCGAACGCGGGATCCCGGGCGCGGGAAGCGAGAACGCTACCGCACGACCACGACCTGCGGACGAGCGATGTCGTTATCCTGAAGGAAGTCATTCACAAGATGTGTACGATGAGGTCGCGAATTGTCGTCCATGAACACGAATGCCTCGCCAATATGCTGCCGATATGGTTGTAATATCGGTCGGAGGATGGCATTCATGTATCATACAGCCGTTACGGCGCCTTCCATAACCACTAGTGGCTACGTCAGCCCCACATAATGCCATCCCAAAACAGCAGGGAACATCCATCTTGCTGCACTTGCTGTACAGTGCGTCTAAGGCGTTCAGCCTGACCGGGTTGCATCCAAACACGTCTCCAACGATTGTCTGGTTGAAAGCATATGCGACACTCATCGGTGAAGATAACGTGATGCCCATCCTGAGCGGTCCTTTCTGCACGTTGTTGGACCCCATCTGTACCGTGCTGCATGGTGTCGTGGTTGCAAAGATGGACCTCTGGAGTGAAGCTGCGCATCATGCAGCCTCTTGCGCACAGTTCGAGTCGTAACACGACGTCCTGTGGCTGCACGAAAAGCATTATTCCACATGGTGGCGTTGCTGTCAGGGTTCCTCCGAGCCATAATCCGTAGGTAGCGGCCATCCACTGCAGTAGTAGCCCTAGGGCGGCCTGAGCGAGGCATGTCATCGACAGTTCCTGTCTCTCTTTATCTCCCCCATGTCCGAACAGCAGCGGAGTGTGCGCTGATATGAAACTTCCTGGCAGATTAAAACTGTGTGCCCAACCGAGACTCGAACTCGGGACCTTTGCCTTTCGCGGGAAAGTGCTCTACCATCTGAGCTACCGAAGCACGACTCACGGCCGGTACTCACAGCCTTACTTCTGCCAGTATCTCGTCTCCTACCTTCCAACCTTTACAGAAGCTCTCCTGCGAATCTTGCAGGACTAGCACTCCTGAAAGAAAGGATATTGCGGAGACATGGCTTAGCCACAGCCTGGGGGAGGTTTCCAGAATGAGATTTTCATGTCTCCGCAATATCCTTTCTTTCAGGAGTGCTAGTCCTGCAAGGTTCGCAGGAGAGCTTCTGTAAAGTTTGTAAGGTAGGAGACGAGATACTGGCAGAGGTAAGGCTGTGAATACTGGCCGTGAGTCGTGCTTCGGTAGCTCAGTTGGTAGAGCACTTGCCCGGGAAAGGCAAAGGTCCCGAGTTAGAGTCTCGGTCGGGCACACAGTTTTAATCTGCCAGGAAGTTTCAAAATCGCTTTGGTTCACTCCGAGACGCCTGGACACTTCTTCCCTTGTTGAGAGCAGCGCTGCAGTGTCAACCTAAAGGAAGAAGAGATTAATTTGAGTCCGTACTGCCGACGGAGTGAAAAGTGATTGCAGTGCAGAATGGCTGATACGCAGTACTGCTCATGTACGACGGTGATGGAACTGAATCTGTTGATTAAGCATGTTAACACATGAGTAAAATGATTCAGTATATCGATATACACTCCTGGAAATTGAAATAAGAACACCGTGAATTCATTGTCCCAGGAAGGGGAAACTTTATTGACACATTCCTGGGGTCAGATACATCACATGATCACACGACAGAACCACAGGCACATAGACACAGGCAACAGAGCATGCACAATGTCGGCACTAGTACAGTGTATATCCACCTTTCGCAGCAATGCAGGCTGCTATTCTCCCATGGAGACGATCGTAGAGATGCTGGATGTAGTCCTGTGGAACGGCTTGCCATGCCATTTCCACCTGGCGCCTCAGTTGGACCAGCGTTCGTGCTGGACGTGCAGACCGCGTGAGACGACGCTTCATCCAGTCCCAAACATGCTCAATGGGGGACAGATCCGGAGATCTTGCTGGCCAGGGTAGTTGACTTACACCTTCTAGAGCACGTTGGGTGGCACGGGATACATGTGGACGTGCATTGTCCTGTTGGAACAGCAAGTTCCCTTGCCGGTCTAGGAATGGTAGAACGATGGGTTCGATGACGGTTTGGATGTACCGTGCACTATTCAGTGTCCCCTCGACGATCACCAGTGGTGTACGGCCAGTGTAGGAGATCGCTCCCCACACCATGATGCCGGGTGTTGGCCCTGTGTGCCTCGGTCGTATGCAGTCCTGATTGTGGCGCTCACCTGCACGGCGCCAAACACGCATACGACCATCATTGGCACCAAGGCAGAAGCGACTCTCATCGCTGAAGACGACACGTCTCCATTCGTCCCTCCATTCACGCCTGTCGCGACACCACTGGAGGCGGGCTGCACGATGTTGGGGCGTGAGCGGAAGACGGCCTAACGGTGTGCGGGACCGTAGCCCAGCTTCATGGAGACGGTTGCGAATGGTCCTCGCCGATACCCCAGGAGCGACAGTGTCCCTAATTTGCAGGGAAGTGGCGGTGCGGTCCCCTACGGCACTGCGTAGTATCCTACGGTCTTGGCGTGCATCCGTGCGTCGCTGCGGTCCGGTCCCAGGTCGACGGGCACGTGCACCTTCCGCCGACCACTGGCGACAACATCGACGTACTGTGAAGACCTCACGCCCCACGTGTTGAGCAATTCGGCGGTACGTCCACCCGGCCTCCCGCATGCCCACTATACGCCCTCGCTCAAAGTCCGTCAACTGCACATACGGTTCACGTCCACGCTGTCGCGGCATGCTACCAGTGTTAAAGACTGCGATGGAGCTCCGTATGGCACGGCAAACTGGCTGACACTGACGGCGGCGGTGCACAAATGCTGCGCAGCTAGCGCCATTCGACGGGCAACACCGCGGTTCCTGGTGTGTCCGCTGTGCCGTGCGTGTGATCATTGCTTGTACAGCCCTCTCGCAGTGTCCGGAGCAAGTACGGTGGGTCTGACACACCGGTGTCAATGTGTTCTTTTTTCCATTTCCAGGAGTGTATTTGCACACACATCACTTCAGATCTGTATTTATTTTGCCCGGCCGTTGTGGCCGACCGGTTCTAGGTTCGAATCCTGCCTCGGGCATGAATGTGTGTGATGTCTTTAGGTTAATTAGGTTTAAGTAGTTTCTAAGTCTAGGGGACTGATGACCTCAGAAGTTAAGTCCCATAGTGGTCAGAGCCATTTGAACCAATAAATTTCCCTTCGGAGGACAAGTGCACAAGCGATAGCCGCAGAGGTCAACATAATTTGATATACCAGGCCTGTGTGAACACAGTTCTTACTATTACTTTATCTGCTGAAATTTTGATAGCCTCTGGAGCCGTCCACGTTAATGGGTGCAGATTCAGACAGTAAGCAATACAATAACATTTAAGTAAGATATCCTTTTCTGTCCTTATTCCTTAGTTTTACTTACTTTGACCTGTCGATCTACTTTCATCCATAAGGGAAAACCATCAACATTTTCAACATAGCCAACAAACACTGCTTATTGTCCCTTTGCCTTTTATTTCTCATGACACTCTTTTGGGGTAAGTTCGGAGCGTTTGGTTCCAAAAATATGCAGCCCATTCAGGTGAGCATTCGTTCATAGGAACCACTGCTGTGGAGTCTTTCCACTAACACTGCTTGGTCCAGTTCAGGTAAGAGTATTCGACATACTCCCACTCTTTACTGGAGAATGCACTACAGCAAACATAAAATTTCAGGCATCCACCCAAATAAATGCCCTTTGCAACCCCGTTGTACTACCAAATGCATTACTCAAGAACATCTTTTATTTAAAAAAGAAATAACAATAGATATAGTACAAAATCTGGAATCTCCAGAAATTTAAAAATACAGTGGAATCATGTCGCACTGATCATATCTTCTACAAATAAACTGTATTTTTGATACTGGTTTTGTAAATCACTGCAAACACTAAATTAACCAGCGAGAACTGTAAAAAAACCTCAGTAACACTGTTGTTGTTGTTGTTGTTGTCGTAGTCTTCAGTCCTGAGACTGGTTTGATGCAACTCTCCATGCTACTCTATCCTGTGCAAGCTTCATCATCTCCCAGTACTTACTGCAACCTACATCCTTCTGAATCTGCTTAGTGTATTCATCTCTTGGTCTCCCTCTACGACTTTTACCCTCCACGCTGCCCTCCAATGCAAAAATTTGTGATCCCCTGATGCCTCAGAACACGTCCTACCAACCGGTCCCTTCTTCTTGTCAAGTTGTGCCACAAATTCCTCCCCAATTCTATTCAATACCTCCTCATTAGTTATGTGATCTACCCATCTAATCTTCAGCATTCTTCTGTAGCACCACATTTCGAAAGATTCTGTTCTCTTCATGTCCAAACTACTTATCGTCCATGTTTCACTTCCATACATGGCTACATTTCATACAAATACTTTCAGAAACGACTTCCTGACAAATCTATTCTCGATGTTAACAAATTTTTCTTCTTCAGAAACGCTTTCCTTGCCATTGCCAGTCTACATTTTATATCCTCTCTACTTCGACCATCATCAGTTATTTCGCTCCCCTACACTTCACACATTAAATGGAAAACTGGAATATACGCTTAACATTGTCATCTGGCAGTAGGAGACAAGAAGTAGTCATTTACTACAGTTTCTTAATTAATTTTCTGGCATAAACATGAACAGCGTTATGTAGTACCCTATTAATACAGCATACGAACTAAATTTCTACAATTTATTTTTCTTTTGTTAGTATGTTCCTGAAGTTACTCCCTTGTGATGAGACCTGACTCACTCACCATTCTGTAGAATGGTACAATGTATTTTAATCTAGACAAAACCTTCCATTATCATATCGAGAGACTGTGATTTATTTCTGTCTAATATCACTCTATATTTGACTTACCTAACATCTGCCTCTCTTTCTGAATTTCTCACTTTTATTTTCCAGGTCTCAGATTGTACTTTCTGCGTGTCGTTCTCATCTACTACCGGACTCTACGTGAGAACACAAGAACCAACATGGTCAGCGAGAGTGCACCATTACTTACGTGAAACGTGTCGCTGATGAAATTCCTCCAGATTTTGGTTCTTCTGGCAAACTGATGTGTGAGTCTTGAGGAAATCAAGGTTGTCAGATAACGTTTTCGGTTTTGAATGCGCATCTAGAATGTAGGCACAGGTTTTGTCTCGAGACGTTTGTACACTTGATTTTCTCTATACGTTACGTATGAGTTATTTTGCTGCTTCCGTTTTCAAAAACAGAGAATATCGTGAATAATTCCAGGGACAATTGAAAAGAACTCGTTTCGACCTGTTTTCTGTAGATCTTCACATGTATGTCCCACCTGACGCATCTAGGGAAGCGTAGTTCATTACGTCCTGTTCAGTGTGTTCGGAAAAACCTATTCACGTCCATTATGTGGATTTCTACCACTGAATTTCCATTTTTAGAAGTGAATGGTGATAGTCTTTATCTTTCGTTACATGTCGTTTGTGCAACAAAGCAAGGTGTTTTAATTATTTAATGTTAGTCACTAAAGATTAATCTCAGAATGTATTTTTATTGAAATTAATGAATCATAATTGCCTTTTGCTGGTCTTTCTAATTTCCTTTTATAATTAAAAACATATAATGAAATTATTGATTGTTGTAGATCATTTAGAGTCTTCTACTTGGACAGTATAACAAAAAACAGCCAATAATTAGGATGTGCACATAGGTGAGCAATATTATTTTCAAGTCGGCGACACTGTACCTGAATGATCACTGTTTTGAACCTGTTATTGCTAAATAAAGAAGTTCCCATAAATTAACCTATTAAGTACTTACTAAAAACTTTTGAATAGTAAAATGTCGCCAGCTAGGGCTTTCAGTCGCTTATCCTATGAGTTGCCTTTGCATATCATGATATTCTGATACAGAAATATGTTCCTTTGAAATTTGTGTACAGTCTTATTCTAAAGTTTATTCTCTGCTACAAGAAATAAAATAACTCATTCTGTTAATTCACCTATCATTTCCATGGGGAGAAATTACCTAGTGTGATTAAGGGTCACCTACTGCTCTTCCTTTATCCAAATTATCTGAGCGTCATTTAACTTTAAGCCATAAGGCATAAAATCCCTGATGAATCTGGTACACCACCAATTAAGGTGTGCTATATACATGCTGAACAATTAGGACCTACTTATTTTGCTGTAAAAATAATTTCCCAATTTTGTAACACATAAATGGATAAAAGAAACGTTGATTCATTGATGTCATCTTGAGGCAGTTCTTCATTAAGAAAAAAAAAACCACATTCACAGTGCAGAATAAAGAATTTAGAATCATGCAAGGAAATCTCCTCACCTATACATACGATGGGCATATTGAATAGCGTAGTAACCACACATTTTTATCTCTGGTCTAATTTGTTCTTGACAATGCACTTCAAAGTAATGTATGAGTGTATCAGTGAGATTCACGCATACTGAAGTAGAATAAAAGGAAATCTAATCTACTGTTTAGGAACATATACATACATAATCTGCACACCACTGCAAAGTGAATGGCTGAGGGTACTTCCCACTGAACTATATGTTAGGACTTCTTTCATTTCTGATCACTTATGGTAAGTAGGAAGTATGATTGCTTTTCTTATCTTTGCGATCTCTTTGGGGGCAGAATGTAGGTGGTTATAGAATGTAACTGGAGTCCTCACTGAAAGTTGGTTTTAGAAACTCTGTAAACTAGCTTTCAGGGTCAGTTCAGATCTCCCTCAAACAGTCAAAAAATTCTTTTCCAGCATCTCTGTGATCCTTTCCCATGGGTCGGACAAACAAAACTGTAACCATATGTGCTCCTTTATTAGTCCCATTCGGTATGGGTCCACACATTTGAGCAAAATTTTAGTATGGGTTGCATAAGCATTGTAAAAAATATTCTTTGTAGAGTGATTGCATTTCCCTAGAATTCCACCAGTGAGGCGCAGTCTGCTTAACCTACACTGATTGTGGGACTATATGATGGTTCCATTTCGTATCTCAACAAACTGATACCCTCAGCCAAGTCTATAAGTTGACTGATTCAAGTTGTGACGCACAGAGTCATACTACATTGTTTCCATCTGTGAATCGCACATTTCACATTGCTACACATTTGCAGAACGTTGCTAACCTTAGACCACTCTGAAATCTTATCAAGTTCTGACACATTCATTCATTAAGAGACAGTTGCATCATCTGCAAAATTTCTTCAGCTACTATTATGAGTAATGATGTATGAAAATCATTAATAAAAAATAACAACAGCAAGATCCCCAACACACTTGCTTGAGGCGAATCTTTAACTTCATCACGTAAAGGAGTACAGGTGGGGTGACCATACGTCCCGAATAATCGGGATTGTCCCGTTTTTTGAGGCTCAAAAATTTGACCCGACTTTTTTTTTTAAACAAGCAATTTGTCCCTATTTTCAAGGATTATTTTCAGACATTTACAAAGTGGTTAAAATATTTTCTGAGTGTCGATTTTATAAATTACCAATTGAAACTGACATTCCGTACGTTGGTACCCCCTGATAATGTACAGCTTAAGCACTATAATTGTTGCGTACTCTTATTTTCTTTGCTTTTGCTTGCCATTGTTGTCAGCACTCAGTATCAGTTTCGTGAAGTGCTAGCACGTCGTGGAAATGCCGAAACGAAAATCAAAAGAGCGTCAGAGGAAATTTCCTTGCTTCAATACCGTCTTTCAGAACATTACTAAGTGGTTCTTTGTAAACGGACTCTCACTGAATTTTGATAAGACACAGTACATACAGTTCCGTACAGTGAATGGTATGACGCCATTAATAAATATAGACCTTAATCAGAAGCATATAGCTAAGGTAGAATATTCCAGATTTTTAGGTGTGTCCATTGATGAGAGATTAAATTGGAAGAAACACATTGATGATCTGCTGAAACGTTTGAGTTCAGCTGCTTATGCAATAAGGGTCATTGCAAATTTTGGTGATAAACATCTTAGTAAATTAGCTTACTACGCCTATTTTCACTCGTTGCTTTCATATGGCATCATATTTTGGGGTAATTCATCACTGAGGAATAAAGTATTTATTGCACAAAAGCGTGTAATCAGAATAATAGCTGGAGTCCACCCAAGATCATCCTGCAGACATTTATTTGAGGATCTAGGGATATTCACAGTAGCTTCTCAGTATATATACTCTCTTATGAAATTTGTTATTAACAACCAAACCCAATTCAAAAGTAATAGTGTGCATAACTACAATACTAGGAGAAAGGATGATCTTCACTATTCAAGATTAAATCTAACTTTGGCACAGAAAGGGGTGAATTATACTGGCACTAAAGTCTTTGGTCACTTACCAAATAGTATCAAAAGTCTGACAGATAACCAACAAGTATTTAAGAAGAAATTAAAAGAATTTCTGAATGACAACTCCTTCTACTCCATAGAAGAATTTTTAGATATAAATTAAAAATAAATAAATAAATATTAAAAGAAATAAAAAATAAAAATAAAAAACACAAAAAAATGAAAAAGTTGTTATATTAACTTAAGTATGTTGTTAAACTAACTTAATTATGTCATGTATTGGAAAATTTGACTCGTTCCACATCATTACGAAATATCGTATTCATGATCCATGGAACTAGTATTAATCCAATCTAATCTAATCTAATCACTGCTACAGACAATGACTGTTCAGCAAAATGTAACGTATGTAACTGTGCTGTATCCGTGTCTCATGGTGGTGCTGCAGATCTCAAGCATCATGTGGAATCAGAGAAACACAGGAAGAATCTTCGATCGGCAGGTTCCTCGCAAAAAGTGACGAGATATTTTGTAACTTCAAATACACAGGAACAGAAAAACGTAGCTGCAGCAGAAGGAACCCTGTCATTCCATGATGTTAAACACCACCAAAGCTATCGTTCCAATGACTGCAGTGTTCAACTAAACAACATTTTTTTTCCTGATTCTAAGATTGCAGAAAGTGTTTCGTGTGGAAGAACAAAGTGTGAAGCAATTATCAACAATGTTATAGCTCCGCATTCCCAGAAACAGGTATTAGCTGCTGTAAACAGTGCAAAACACTTTTCAATATCTACTGATGCTAGCAACCATGTGCATCAGAAAATTCCTCCTGTGATAGTTCAGTATTTTTCTGTAAGTGAGGGTGGACTGCAGGCGAAATTGCTTGATCTTGATGAATTGCAGAACGAAAAGTCAGTCCGAAACAATTTCCAATTATATTTCTCATGTTATACAGTCACTCAGTATCATCTCAAAGTGTGTTGCATTTGGTGCAGACAATACTAACTGTAATTTTGGGGGGGTTAATGAAGAAAGAGGGTAATAATGTTTTCACACATCTGAAACAAAATTAAAAAACTCTAACGTTGTTGGCATAGGTTGTCCAACACATGTTGTTCATAACAGACTTCAAAGTGCTTGTGGTGATGTACCTCTTGACATTGACTGCACTGTCATGAAGTTGTACAACGATTTCCGTATTTTTTCTATTCGTGTTGCAGAACTGAATTCTGTGAACTTTGTGTCACTTACAAAAAATTACTTTCCTTTTCCAAAACTTTCCTTTTCATTGTTACCAGCCATAGAAAGGATCTTGAAAATGTATGAACCTTTGAAATCTTAATTTTTGTCATAGTCTAACTCAAAGTGCCCTGCAATCTTAAAGAGCTTTTTCAGTGATCCTATAAATGAATGTTATTTACTTTTTGTACATTCACAAATGAGTGTTTTCCAACAATCCATTCTAAGCACTGAGAAACAGAATAAATCCATATGTGAAGTATTAGTAGTCTTAAATAAAGCTTTGAAAAGTCTAAATTCAAGGAAACATGAACATTTTGTACCAGTAAGTGTAAAAAAACTGCTGAACGATTGTGATGACCAGTCTGTTACGACATTTGACATAGCTGGTTGGCCTCTGTAATAAAAAACTGAGTGGAAGGATCAGCATACGAACTTGGACGGATGTCATGTGACGTCCGGAACGACCAAACAACGATCAAAACGTACAAAAATAAAAAAAAATTGGTGCAGTGGATGGATTTTTGGGTTAGCATGCAGCAGGTCGATGGTTCGATCCTGGGTTGAGGCCTAAGTTTTTTATTTGATAAACGTAGTGCAGGTGGTATGGTATTCGGCGTCTTAATCGTCAACAGCGATTGCAGCTGGTCCTCTAGAAAACATTTGCACTTACTACTAGCCGGCCGGTGTGGCCGTGCGGTTAAAGGCGCTTCAGTCTGGAACCGCGTGACCGCTCCGGTCGCAGTTTCGAATCCTGCCTCGGGCATGGATGTGTGTGATGTCCTTAGGTTAGTTAGGTTTAAGTACTTCTAAGTTCTAGGGGACTGATGACCACAGATGTTAAGTCCCATAGTGCTCAGAGCCATTTGAACCATTTTGAACCACTTACTACAATCTTAGAAATGGAAGACTGGTCAGCTTTGAAAGAAGCCCTTTTCATGTCATGGAATTTCAAAATTACCTCATCCATTAGATGCGAAACCTGTCTTCTTTGTATCCTCCTCCGATGGGCCCAGAGATTAGTAGCACCTATTATTCTTGCCTCCTTCAGGTCCATACATTTCGTTAGAGCCTTACGTTACCAATACGACTACCAATGTGCTTTGCATATAATGTCCAAACTCGGCTACTATTTGTATGTGTTATCACCATGGTCCCATGCCTTTCAACACTGAGTCTGGTAACCACATGCTGTTTAGTATGTATTCCAATATCTTATTATTATTATTATTATTATTATTCTATTTTATTTATGCATTTATTTTACCTGGCAAGATTAGGGCCTTCAGGCCCTTACACCTAACCAAGCATACTCAGATTCAACAAATTTCAGTTTCTACAGAACATTAAGGGCATATAACATGTTATACAGTATTAATGTTAAAGAAAAAAAATAGAGATTATAAAAGTAGTACAATGATAATTATAACAATCAAAAAATAATTATAACAATCAAGAATAATAATAATAATGACTATGTATATGAAGTAAACATATTTTTCTTTTATGAATGTCAGTCCTATTGCTAGTTGGCAATTTTCTCGTTATATTCTCGCAGCTTGTGAGTTATTCTCATCAAGCGGAGACATAAGACGATAGAATGGGGTGAAAGAGATATAGAAGAGGGAGATAGGTTAGAGGAAGAGAAATAGAATGGTAAAATTCGAAGCTATGATGGAGAGGAGAAAGAAAAAGATGAGAGGGGCACAACAATGGTGGCTATACCGTCCCTAATATGTAAGTCTTGAGTTCCCTCTTGAATGTTAAGTGGTTCTGGATAAGACGCAGATCACAGGGGAGCGCGTTCCATAGTCGTATGGCTGAGATGGAAAATGACATGGAGAAAGATTTTGTGTTATGTAAAGGTACAGCCAAGATGCTAGACGTATCGGATCTGGTATTGCGGTTGTGGAATGATGATAGGTGTTTAATGTGAGAAGATAAGTATTGGGTGCACCAGTGGCTAAGAAATCGATGAAGTAAGCGCATCGTGTGGAGATCGCGTGCCTTATGTGGGCGTATCCAACCTAGCTGGGAGTATGAAGGACTGATATGATCATACAACCGTATATTGCATACGTATCTAACGCAAGCATTCATCACTAGCTCGAGGCATCTCGAATTTTCACTATTTGTGCCGTGTTGAACTACATCACAGTAGTAAAGATTAGGCAAGACTAGTGTTTGGACTAATTTTTGTTTAACATGGGTTGGAAATATTTTTCTAAATTTTTGAATTGCATGTAGGGAGGAGAGCGATTTCCGGCAAGCTGTGACTGTTTGTTCTTCCCAGTTTAGGTGTTCATCCAAGATTATTCCAAGGTCTTTTACTGTTTTTTGGTATGGTAGTTGGGTACCATTGAGGAGTATTTGAGGGACTGTTTCGCGAAAGTACCGACAGATGCGATTGTGCAAACATCAGGTCTATTACCGTTAGGGACACTGTGTAATTCGAAACAGAACATTTCGCAATTAGCGGTGGCGGTATGAATCATGCAGAACAATATCTGTCCCAGGGGTAATGCGCATTACATGGAACAGGCGCATCTTTAACATCTCGAAACTGACATTCTTTTTGTAGTTATTCTGTCCTACGACAGGTCATTTGCTTCAACTGTCTATTTCTTATTTGTCTAACGACGTATTTGTTACATTCAGAGCTACAAAATGTTAATTTAGGATACATGTTACGTAAGAAACGGTGTATATTACAGTGTGAAATGACGGAATGAAATTAGCAAATAAAAAAAAATCGCGCCCCAACCCAGGATCGAACCCAAGACCTCCTGCATGCTAACCAAAACTCTAACTTCTGCACCGACTGTGCAGCACAACTAACATGTGCTGACAAAGCTAGTTACCAGACATGTGGTTACAGAGTTGCCAGATTGCCACTCTTTAACGTCCTTTTTCTGCCGGATGCACTCGCCGTACGAAATTTTGCGACAGACATTTTTTTATCGCTGGTATGTGAGGTGTCACGCTGCGAAGCCCGAGTGCGCGAATTTTGCTTCGCTCTGTATAAAAGGAATGGGCTAATTTGCAAACGCTACAAGAGATGATATGCAGCCGTTTAAAATTATGTGTCATGTTTTTTTCGAAAGTATTCTATATAATTTCTTTATATACCTTGGTCATATTATTTATACACACGCTTTTATACAGAGTGTTACAAAACGGTACGGCCAAACTTTCAGGAAACATTCCTCACACACAAAGAAAGAAAATATGTTATGTGGACATGTGTCCGGAAACGCTTACTTTCCATGTTGGAGCTCATTTTATTACTTTCTTCAAATCACATTAATCATGGAATGGAAACACACAGCAAAAGAACGTACCGGCGTGACTTCACACACTTTGTTACAGGAAATGTTCAAAATGTCCTCCGTTAGCGAGGACACATGCATCCACCCTCCGTCGCATGGAATCCCTGATGCGCTGATGCAGCCCTGGAGAATGGCGTATTGTATCACAGCCGTCCACAATACGAGCACGAAGAGTCTGTACATTTGGTACCGGAGTTGCATAGACAAGAGCTTTCAAATGCCCCCATAAATGAAAGTCAAGAGGGTTGAGGTCAGGAGAGCGTGGAGGCCACGGAATTGGTCCCCCTCTACCAATCCATCGGTCACCGCATCTGTTGTTGAGAAGCGTACGAACACTTCGACTGAAATTTGCAGGAGCTCCATCGTGCACGAACCACATGTTGTGTCGTACTTGTAAAGGCACATGTTCTAGCAGCACAGGTAGAGTATCCCGTATGAAATCATGATAACGTGCTCCATTGAGCGTAGGTGGAAGAACATGGGGCCCAATCAAGACATCACCAACAATGCCTGCCCAAACGTTCACAGAAAATCTGTGTTGATGACGTGATTGCACAATTGCGTGCGGATTCTCGTCAGCCCACACATGTTGATTGTGAAAATTTACAATTTGATCACGTTGGAATGAAGCCTCATCCATAAAGAGAACATTTGCACTGAGATGAGGATTGACACATTGTTGGATGAACCATTCGCAGAAGTGTACTCGTGGAGGCCAATCAGCTGCTGATAGTGCCTGCACACGCTGTACATGGTACGGAAACAACTGATTCTCCCGTAGCACTCTCCATACAGTGACGTGGTCTACGTTACCTTGTACAGCAGCAACTTCTCTGACGCTGACATTAGGGTTATCGTCAACTGCACGAAGAATTGCCTCGTCCATTGCAGGTGTCCTCGTCGTTCTAGGTCTTCCCCAGTCGCGAGTCATAGGCTGGAATGGTCCGTGCTCCCTAAGACGCCGATCAATTGCTTCGAACGTCTCCCTGTCGGGACACCTTCGTTCTGGAAATCTGTCTCCATACAAACGTACAGCGCCACGGCTATTGGCCCGTGCTAATCCATACATCAAATGGGCATCTGCCAACTCCGCATTTGTAAACATTGCACTGACTGCAAAACCACGTTCGTGATGAACACTAACCTGTTGATGCTACGTACTGATGTGCTTGATGCTAGTACTGTAGAGCAATGAGTCGCATGTCAACACAAGCACCGAAGTCAGTATTACCTTCCTTCAACTGGGCCAACTGGCGGTGAATCGAGGAAGTGCAGTACATACTGAATAAACTAAAATGAGCTCTAACATGGAAATGAAGCGTTTCCGGACACATGTCCACATAACATCTTTTCTTTCTTTGTGTGTGAGTTTCCTGAAAGTTTGGCCGTATCTTTTTGTAACACCCTGTATATGTTCTTTGCTGCTAGCACAACAGATACATAGATGTGATTCAGTTACTGTTAAATTGTCAATCAGTGTTTAAAATAATCATATACAATATATACATTTCAGGGCATACCATGGCATTAAGCTTCTGTGAAGAAGATATTCACATCTGATAAATCAATACTAAGTAAGTTTTTATAATATACTTTTTATACTTCATATAAATGTATAACAAAGATCTAAAGAATTATAATATCTCTATATTTGTAAACGTCTGAAGATGACAAATTAATTTGTCAAAACCAGTAAAGCATTACAAAAATTTACAACTGATGACTGAATTTTATCCTCAAAAAGAAGTAATACAGTTTCTGAAAACTGCAGCCATGAATTCAATATAAAAAAATCAACAAAGGTCAGCCTGAGAAGTCTGTCACCTTTCACACAATAAAATTAATAGTACTAAGAGTGAAGTGACAGGAGTCACGGCAGTGGTAATTAATAGACAGTGTATAATGCTTCACCCAAAAACATTGTACATGGAAGCACAAGATGAAATTGGAAGATTTATAACAGACCTTCACAAAGACATACTCTGGGCTTATCATAGAATATTTACAGAAAAGTTAACTGTCAATGCTAAACTCTTAAAGTGCCTAGCCAATTCAACGTTATTGTACTTGGAGCCCTCAGCATTGTAAATGTGGTTACTGGAGCAACATTTTCGTAAGTTATTTATGTAAACCAGACATTATACGTGAATGGTCACCTTTTATTTATTTCTTTTGGATTACTTCACTCAAATTCTTTTATACATTAAGAATCAAATAAATAAGATCGAACTCTACCATAAAGTTAGCTTAAATAATTGAGGGTTACATTTTATGGAGCACCATAAACATATTTGAGTTTTATGTTGCATGTACATACGTTTTTATACAGATAACTTATTCTGGGGAGAGAAGCGCAATGAGTTAAACAGGATTAAGAAAAAGTGGTCTGTGGCACAAATGCCAAGAAATAGGCAACGATTGCTTCGTCTCAAACAGCAAAAAATGATTAACTGAAATGCTGAGTGTTGCAGTTGCGAACCTCTGTTAACAGAAACATGACGATTTGCACAGTAAAGGTAAAGCTGTCCTCAGTCAAAAAGTTGGTCCGACCACCACAAAACCAATTCTGGCCCTTTAAGTGATTTAGCCAGACAGCGATATGAGGATCCGAAGTTTGAAGTGGAATCCAACCCACGACGCAGGTGGTTATTTCCGATATACAGGGTGGGTCAGGAACAAAGGTATATGCTTTCAGGGGTGATAGTATTAGTCATTCTGAACAGAAACTTCATATGGACGTATGCTCTTTTCCGAATGCTACCCGAGACAGAACATATTTAATATCACTTTTGTACGTTTTTCTTGAATAACTCTAAAACCGCGCCCTCCAGCGTAAACGTATCGCAGTACAAAATTAAACTATATTAAGTTTCCTACAAAAAGGGTCCTATTCATTTTTTTCCCTAGAACGGATGGTTTATGCGAAGAGAGCGCATGCGCTGTAGTTTCCATATTTTTTGTACACCAATTTGAGGTAGCATACTGAGGTAGGAAGTTGAGACGAACTGTTTGATACGGGACACTGGTGGTCTATCAAGTCGTGCAACTACCACAAACTGGCCTACAAAAACTACGTAAGCTACAGCGCATGCGCATCGAACGAGATTTTCAACATTCTCGCGCTCTCTTGGAACAACCCGTTAGTTCTAGAGGAAAAAAAGAATAGGACCTTTTTTCTAGGAAATTTAATATAGTTCAATTTTGTACTGCGACACGTTTTCGCTGGAAGGTGTGGTTTTCGAGTGTGCGAACTGTCCCAAAACGTGATACCAAAGAGTACATTATACAGGGTGATTCAAAAAGTATACCACAACTTTAGGAATTTAAAACTCTGCAACGACAAAAGGCAGAGCTAAGCACTATCTGTCGGCGAATTAAGGGAGCTATAAAGTTTCATTTAGTTGTACATTTGTTCGCTTGAGGCGCTGCTGACTAGGCGTCAGCGTCAGTTGATGCTAAGATGGCGACCGCCCAACAGAAAGCTTTTTGTGTTATTGAGTACGGCAGAAGTGAATCGACGACAGTTGTTCAGCGTGCATTTCGAACGAAGTATGGTGTTAAACCTCCTGATAGGTGGTGTATTAAACGTTGGTATAAACAGTTTACGTTTTCTGTGCCATTCAGACAATAAAGTTTTTGGTCCCTTTTTCTTCGAAGGTGCTACTGTAACTGGACTACAGTATGTGGAGATGTTAGAGAATACGCTGTTCCCTCAGCTCGAACAAGAAGCACAATAATTCATATTTCAGCAGGATGGAGCGCCACCACATTGGCACTTATCTGTCCGTAACTACCTGAACGTCAACTACCCGAGGCGATGGATCGGCCGCCAGGCAGCCCGTGACAGAGCACTTCATCACTGGCCTCCAAGAAGCCCTGATCTTACCCCCTGCGATTTTTTCTTATGGGGGTATGTTAAGGATATTGTGTTTCGGCCACCTCTCCCAGCCACCATTGATGATTTGAAACGAGAAATAACAGCAGCTATCCAAACTGTTACGCCTGATATGCTACAGAGAGTGTGGAACGAGTTGGAGTATCGGGTTGATATTGCTCGAGTGTCTGGAGGGGGCCATATTGAACATCTCTGAACTTGTTTTTGAGTGAAAAAAAACCTTTTTAAATACTCTTTGTAATGATGTATAACAGAAGGTTATATTATGTTTCTTTCATTAAATACACATTTTTAAAGTTGCGGTATTCTTTTTGAATCACCCTGTATTTAAAGTTTGAAAAATAGACAAGATTCAAAGTTTCAGTGTTGAGACAGTGGATATTATTCTTATAATATAATACAGTTTAGACAAGAAGAGAATAGAAGCTTTCGAAATGTGGTGCTACAGAAGAATGCTGAAGATTAGATGGGTAGATCACATAACTAATGAGGAAGTATTGAATAGGATTGGGGAGACGTTTGTGGCATAACTTGACCAGAAGAAGGGATCGGTTGGTAGGACATGTTCTGAGGCATCAGGGGATCACAAATTTTTGCATTGGAGGACAGCGTGGAGGGTAAAAATCGTAGAGGGAGACCAAGAGATGAATACACTAAGCAGATTCAGAAGGATGTAGGTTGCAGTAGGTACTGGGAGATGAAGAAGCTTGCACAGGATAGAGTAGCATGGAGAGCTGCATCAAACCAGTCTCAGGACTGAAGACCACAACAACAACATACAGATAGCAGCATTTAGTGTCTGCAGAAGATCCTGAATGCTACTTGTAAGAGCGCTAGTTATCCATCTTCAGCCCTAAGAATGTAAAATATTTCACTTCACTGGCTTTGCGATCGCTTTGCGACACCTAACAGTTCACGTCTACAATGGTTTTGTTGAAATTAAGCATGAATACATATTCTGTGAGCCTTGAGGCGATGTTATCTTCTGCCCTATTTGTTAAATTATTTACATTACATACCACATCTTTCACTGGAGTAAATTCCAAGATTTCAGATAACAGTAAAACTATTGTAGCTTACCAATCTGTAGAACTCATACACAGCAAGGGGGATAGCAACAGAGCGGCAGCTTTGGAACTCACCTGGAACAAAGATCAAACGAGACACATGTAATTTGTTTGTAAGTCCAAAACTACACAAGAAAGTTTGAGAACAGCAACTGACTGGCAACTCTGCCACTGCAACAGTTCTCAGATTTTCAGTTATTTGCAAAAATCTCTGTTCAAGTAAGGAAGCCGGTGCCAAAGCTGAATTGCACCACTGAAGCAATGATCCCATATTAACCAAATATAGGATGACAATTATTGAACTATATGAAATAAACCCGTAACTTCTGAACGGTTTGCTTCAGGACATTTAAACTGCTCGGTTGTCCGCAGGGCATGATGGGAAGAAGCCCACTTTCATTTGATTGGGTTCGTCAGTAAGCAAAACTGTCGCATTTGGGGAACTGAAAATTCGCACTTCGCCATCGAGGAGTCTCTTCAGCCTCATCGTGTGACTGTGTGGTGTGAAATGTCCAGTCACGGAACAATCGGTGTCATACTCCTTGATGGCACGGTGACTACCGATCGGTACGTGAAGGTTTTGGAAGGTAATTTCATTCCCGTTATCCAAAGTGACCCTGATTCCGACACGAGGTGGTTCATGCAAGCAGTAGAGTGTCTGATGTCCTGGAGGAGCACTTCGGGGACTGCATTCTGTCTCTGAGGTATCCAGAGACCACTGGCATAGGCGTCGATTGGCCGCCATATTCTTCGGATCTGAACAGACGTGACTTCTGTTTGTGGGGCTATATTAAAGAGAAGGTGTACAGCAATAACCCCAAAACCATTGCTGACCTGAAAACAGCTATTCAGGAGGTCATCGACAGCATCGATGTTCCAACACTTCAGTGGGTCATGGAGATATCCGCTATTTGTCTGCGCTACATCATCGACAATGACTGCAGGCATAACGAACATATCACAACCTAAATCCGAGTATCTGTAGTGGCGTTTACATGTTGACTAAACTGTGTGCACGCCGTAGTTTGCAACTAATTTTTTTCCCATATAGTTCAATAATTGTCAAACTGTATACAGGGTGAGTCACCTAACGTTACCGCTGGATATACAGGGTGATTAAAAAAGAATACCACAACTTTAAAAATGTGTATTTAATGAAAGAAACATAATATAACCTTCTGTTATACATCATTACAAAGAGTATTTAAAAAAGTTTTTTTCACTCAAAAACAAGTTCAGCAATATCAACCCGATACTCCAAATCATTCCAAACTCTCTGTAGCATATCAGGCGTAACAGTTTGGATAGCTGCTGTTATTTCTCGTTTCAAACCATCAATGGTGGCTGGGAGAGGTGGCCGAAACACCATATCCTTAACATATCCCCATAAGAAAAAATCGCAGGGGGTAAGATCAGGGCTTCTTGGAGGCCAGTGATGAAGTGCTCTGTCACGGGCTGCCTGGCGGCCGATCCGTCGCCTCGGGTAGTTGACGTTCAGGTAGTTACGGACAGATAAGTGCCAATGTGGTGGCGCTCCATCCTGCTGAAATATGAATTGTTGTGCTTCTTGTTCGTGCTGAGGGAACAGCCAATTCTCTAACATCTCCAGATACTGTAGTCCAGTTACAGTAGCACCTTCGAAGAAAAAGGGACCAAAAACTTTATTGGCTGAAATGGCACAGAAAACGTTCACCTTAGGCGAGTCACGTTCATACTGAGTTGTTTCCCGCGGATTCTCGTCGATTCACTTCTGCCGTACTCAAGAACACAAAAAGCTTTCTGTTGAGCGGTCGCCATCTTAGCATCAACTGACGCTGACGCCTAGTCAACAGCGCCTCAAGCGAACAAATGTACAACTAAATGAAAGTTTATAGCTCCCTTAATTCGCCGACAGATAGTGCTTAGCTCTGCCTTTTGTCGTTGCAGAGTTTTAAATTCCTAAAGTTGTGGTATTCTTTTTGAATCACCCTGTATTTCGTAAGCCACATCAAATTCTGACGAACAGATTCCACAGACCGAACGTGAGGAGAGGGGCTAGTGTAATTGTTTAATACAAACCATAAAAAAATGCACGGAAGTATGTTTTTTAACACAAACCTACGTTTTTTTAAATGGAGCCACGTTAGTTTTGTTAGCACATCTGAACATATAAACAAATACGTAATCAGTGACGTTTGTTGCATTGTAAAATGTTCATTACATCCGGAGATATTGTAACCTAAAGTTGACGCTTGAAGCCTCCGACGTTCAGTTGCGTGTTGTAACAAACAGCTGCAACATACATCGCGTTTCTACAGAATGATCTGCCAACGTTGCTCCAAAATGTCCCACTGGAAACGCGTCGACGTATGTGGTATCAGCATGATGGTGCACCTGCACATTCCGCAATTAACACTAGGCTGACCCTTGACAGGATGTTCGACGGGCGTTTCATAGGACGTGGAGGACGCATAAATTGGCCAGCCCGTTCTCCTGATCTTACACCTCTGGACTTCTTTCCGTGGGGTACGTTAAAGGAGAATGTGTACCGTGATGTGTCTACAACCCCAGAGGATATGAAACAACGTATCGTGGCAGCCTGCGGCGACATTACACCAGATGTACTGCGGCGTGTACGACATTCATTACGCCAGAGATTGCAATTGTGTGCAGCAAATGATGGCCACCACATTGAACATCTATTGGCCTGACATGTCGGGACACACTCTATTCCACTCCGTAATTGAAAACGGAAACCACGTGTGTTCGTGTACCTCACCCCTCATGGTAATGTACATGTGCGTCAGTGAAAAAGACCAATAAAAAGGTGTTAGCATGTGGACGTAATGTGCTGTTCCAGTCTCTACTGTACCTAAGGTCCATCACCGTTCCCTTTGGATCCCTACGTAATTCGGTGCTCTCCGATACACACGATCGAACAGCGGAGGAGTGGTACTCAAGCATCAACTTTAGGTTACAATATCTCCGGATGTAATTAACATTTTACAATGCAACAAACGGCACTGATTACGTATTTGTTTATATGTTCAGCTGTGCTAACAAAACTAACGGGGTGCCATATAAAAAAACGTAGGTTTGTGTTAAAAAACATACTTCCGTGCATTTTTTTATGGTTTGTATTAACCAATTACACTAGCCCCTCTCCTCACGTTCGGTCTGTGGAATCGATTCGTCAGTATTTGATGTGGTTTACGAAATATATCCAGCGGTAATGTTAGGTGACTCACCCTGTATACCCAACTGGCTGCATAACAGAACCTTATTTAGATCGTTGACGTATAGTGATAATGCTAAAACAGTAAGAGGTCAAGCACCTGGAAGGAATGGTGCCATGTAGGCGCTATTTCACAAATACACACATTGTCTGCAGTTATGACTGCATTAGTATTGTCACCATGTGATCATGTTACCTGGCCTGGCATGATATAAATACACACTACGTCATCAAAAGTAACCGGACCCCCCCCCCCCAAAACATGCGTTTTCATATTAGGTGCATTGTTCTGTCACCTGCTGCCAAGTGCTCCATATCAGCGACCTCCTATCATCTCACCACGTCCGAAGTACGTAAGTTCCCCGGAGCGCCCCATTCTGCTCTCTCACGATGTCTAATGCAGCCAACTCTACAAGAAAATATAAGTAAACTAAAGTTTATTGTAATCTTAATCTTGTCAAATCTTATGTAAAGACTTTTGCACGTCGAGTACAATAGCCGAACTAAGAAGGTAGATTACAAAGTGCTGTTCTAAACTGACGCTCAATTTTTTTCTGTAAATATGTAGTTAATCACCCCACGCTCACACTTGCATCGTGACCATTCAAAGAGATATGTCACCTCTGCTTAATTACTATCTGGAAAGAGTCTCGATGTAAAAGCAGCGGTTTATTTTCACTTGGCTTGTTAACCATTTGTAACTTTCAGAGGAGAGTCGTGTGCGGCAAATTTAGAGTAAGACCTACAGATTTCTCTGGTTGCCATGTTAAAATTTGCGTTTTTGACTAAATGCAGCGGTTTTTTTTTTTTTTTTTTTTTTTTTTTTTTTTTTTAAATGGACTTGAAGTCCGGGGTGATATGTATGCAGCGGAGTTTACATTATCACTTGACTAACATGTTGTGTAGACACACCTGCGAGAGAATTCTGAAACAGTGGTTTATTGAGATTACTAAGTGAGGAACTGAGGGAAAGTAGGGTCAGTAGCTTATGAAAAAGCACACCGTCTGTAGAAAAATAAACGTGTAATATCTTCAGTTATGTTCATCTGAACGAAGAGCATTTGTCGTTTTACCAGCAATCGATGGTTCCTAAAAATTAAATTCTCTCGTTACAAAAGTCTGTAGTTAGTGGAGTAACACGGTAAATAATGAAGTTCTCCATGATAAACATTCGGCAAAATACTCTCTTCTCTGCGTACTATCATTTGCCATGATCTCGTTTCGAAATTTCAAATTGTTTATGAAATATGAGGAATATTGTGGATGCCTCACTCTGACTTTGTCGCTGGCGCGACGGCATTGCAAATGAGTGCGATATGTCAGATCAATTTTCTCAAGATTTGTTACAGATTGAGACTTCCACACAAACCTAAGGAAAAATTCGATATGTTAGCTAAATTTCATATGTGACAGCATATGATGTCATACACACCAAACGCTAAAACATAGCGACCCATAGTTTTCAATGCAAACGTTCTAGAATTTCGCTCAGTGTCTTACTTCCATACGAATATCACACTAACTATGGTCATTAATGAAATGATGGACCAGTCTTCATGAGCTCACATACAGAGGTATACGCAAAGAAAAATGACTTTTTTTTTACCAAACAGTTTCTGTGAAATAGTGGCATGTAAGCAATGGGACCTTAGTAGGCTGCTGGAGGGAGTTCTGGAGAACACCTGCACACAATACCGGGAAAGGGAGGGCGATGAACTCTGACGCCACGTTCTATCACATCCCAGATGTGTTAGATCGGGTTCAGATCTTTCGAGTTGGGCGACCAGCACATCAAAATAGAACTCGTAGTGTGTTCCTCAAACCACTCAATCACACTCCTAGCCTTGCTGAAAATGCCAATGCCGTCGAGAAACGTGACTGTCATGAAGGGATGTGCGTAGTCTGCAACCAGTGCACGATACCCCTCATCCGTCATGGTGCCTCCCACGAGCTACACTGAACCCACGGTTGCCCATCTGAATTTCCCCCAGAGGCATAACTGGGCCGCAGCCAGCCTGTCTCTGTCCTGCAGAGCAGGCGTCAAGGAGCAGATTTTTTTCCTTTCTAATCTTATGGGCCCCGGGAGTAGACAACATTCCATCAGAACTACTGACAGCCTCGGGAGAGCCAGTCCTGACAAAACTCTACCATCTGGTGAGCAAGATGTATGAGGCAGACGAAATTCCCTCAGACTTCAAGAAGAATATAATAATTCCAATCCCAAAGAAAGCAGGCGCTGACAGACGTGAAAATTACCGAAATATCAGTTTCATAACGCGAATTCTTTACAGACGAATGGAAAAACTGGCAGAAGCCGACCTCGGGGAAGATCTGTTTGGATTCTGTAGAAATGTTGGAACACGTGAGGCAATACTGACCCCACGACTTATCTTAGAAGCTAGACTAAGGAAAGGCAAACCTACGTTTCTAGCATTTGTAGACTTAGAGAAAGCTTTTGACAATGTTGACTGGAATACTCTCTTTCAAATTCTAAAGGTGGCAGGGGTAAAATACAAGGAGCGAAAGGCTATTTAAAATTTGTGTAGAAACCAGATGGAAGTTATAAGAGTCGAGGGACATGAAAGAGAAGCAGTGGGAAGGGAGTGAGACAGGGTTGTAGCCTCTCCCCGATGCTATTCAATCTGTATATTGAGCAAGCAGTAAAGGAAACAAAAGAAAAGTTCGGAGTAGGTATTAAAATCCATTGAGTAGAAATAAAAACTTTGAGGTTCGCCGATGACATTGTAATTCTGTCAGAGACAGTAAAGGACTTGGAAGAGCAGCTGAACGGAATGGACAGTGTCTTGAAAGGAGGGTATAAGATGAACATCAACAAAAGCAAAACGAGGATAATCGAATTTAGTCGAATTAAATCGGGTGATGCTGAGGGTATTAGATTAGGAAATGAGACGCTTAAAGTAGTAAAGGAGTTTTGCTATTTGGGGAGCAAAATAACTGATGACGGTCGAAGTAGAGAGGATATAAAATGTAGACTGGCAATGGCAAGGAAAGCGTTTCTGAAGAATAGAAATTTGTTAACATCGACTATTGATTTAAATGTCAGGAAGTCGTTTCTGAAAGTATTTGTATGGAGTGTAGCCATGTATGGAAGTGAAACATGGACGATAAATAGTTTTGACAAGAAGAGAATGGAAGCTTTCGGAATGTGGTGCTACAGAAGAATGCTGAAGATTAGATGGGTAGATCACACAACTAATGAGGAGGTATTGAATCGAATTGGGGAGAAGAGGAGTTTGTGGCACAACTGGACTAGAAGAAGGGATCGGTTGGTAGGACATGTTCTGAGGCATCAAAGGATCACCAATTTAGTACTGGAGGGCAGCGTGGAGGGTAAAAATCTTAGAGGGAGACCAAGAGATGAATATACTAAGCAGATTCAGAAGGATGTAGGCTGCAGTAGGTACTGGGAGAAGAAGAAGCTTGCAGAAAATAGAGTAGCATGGAGAGCTGCATCAAACCAGTCTCAGGACTCAAGACCACAACAACAACATATGGGACTTAACTGCTAAGGTCACCAGGCCCTGAGATTACACACTACTTAACCTAAATTATCATAAGGACAAACACACACACCCATGCCTGAGGGAGGACCCGAACCTCCGCCGGGGCCAGCCGCACAGTCCATGACTGCAGCGCCTTCAGACCACTCGGCTAACCCCGTGCGGCAAGGAGCTGTTCCCCTGGAGTATGGCAGATTCGCGCCCTCCCATCGGCATGACGAAGACGGTATCAGCATTTACCAGGCCATGCAACACACTGCCGCTGTGCCAACGTCCAGCACCGTTGGTCACATGCCCATTTCTGTCGTAGGTGCTGACTCCGTGGTGTTAATATCGGTACATACATGGGTCGTCAACTGCGGAGGCCGATCGTTAGGAGTGTCTGGCGCGCTGTGTGTTCAGACACAATTGTTCTCTGCCCAGCATTAGTTCGGCCCACAGTTTGCCGCCTATCGTCTTTCTCCAGTCTGCCCCGCCCACGACGTCCACATCTGTAATGAGGGGTGGCTGCCCAACCTCTCGACGTCTGGACATGGTTTCGCCTCGGTTTGGCCACCTACATCTCCATCTACATACATACTCCGCAATCCACCATACGGTGCGTGGCGGAGGGTACCTCGTACCACAACTAGCATCTTCTCTCCCTGTTCCACTCCCAAACAGAACGAGGGAAAAATGACTGCCTATATGCCTCTGTACGAGCCCTAATCTCTCTTATCTTTGTGGTCTTTCCGCCAAATACAAGTTCGCGGAAGTAAAATTGTACTGCAGTAAGCCTCAAATGCTGGTTCTCGAAATTTCCTCAGTAGCGATTCACGAAGAGGACGCCTCCTTTCCTCCAGAGACTCCCACCCGAGTTCCTGAAGCATTTCCGTAACAATCGCGTGATAATCAAACCTACCAGTAATAAATCTAGCAGCCCGCCTCTGTATTGCTTCTATGTCCTCCCTCAATCCGACCTGGTAGGGATCCCAAAAGCTCGAGCAGTACTCAAGAATAGGTCGCATTAGTGTTTTATAAGCGGTCTCCTTTACAGATGAACCACATCTTTCCAAAATTCTACCAATGAACCGAAGACGACTATCCGCCTTCCCCACAACTGCCATTACATGCTTGTCCTACTTCATATCGCTCTGCAGTGTTACGCGCAAATATTTAATCGACGTGACTGTGTCAAGCGCTACACTACTAATGGAGTATTCAAACATTACGGGATTCTTTTTCCTATTCACCTGCATCAATTTACATTTATCTATATTTAGAGTTAGCTGCCATTCTTTACACCAATCACAAATCCTGTCCAAGTCATCTTGTATCCTCCTACAGTCACTCAACGACGACACTTGCCCGTACACCACAGCATCACAGCAAACAGCCGCGCATTGCTATCCACCCTATCCAAAAGATCATTCATGTAGATAGAAAAATACAGCGGACGTACCACAAAAAAATGGCTCTGAGCACTATGGGACTCAACATCTTAGGTCATAAGTCCCCTAGAACTTAGAACTACTTAAACCTAACTAACCTAAGGACATCACACACACCCATGCCCGAGGCAGGATTCGAACCTGCGACCGTAGCAGTCCCGCGGTTCCGGACTGCAGCGCCAGAACCGCTAGACCACCGCGGCCGGCCGGACGTACCACACTTCCCTAGGGCACTCCAGATGATACCCTCACCTCCGATGAACACTCACCATCGAGGACAACGTACTGGGTTCTATTACTTAAGAAGTCTTCGAGCCACTCACATACTTGGGAACCAATCCAATATGCTCGTACCTTAGTTAGGAGTCTGCAGTGGGGCACCGAGTCAAACGCTTTCCGGAAGTCAAGGAATATGGCATCCGTCTGATACAATTCATCCATGGTTCGCAAGATATCATGTGAAAAAAGGGCGAGTTGCGTTTCGCAGGAGCGATGCTTTCCAAAGCCGTGCTGATGCATGGACAGCAACTTCTCTGTCTCAAGGAAATTCAATATATTCGAACTGCGAATTGCTCGAGAATCCTGCAACCACCTGCTGAAGACACCACTGTACTCTCTCAACAAGCGACAAGTCTTGCAGTTTCCGAAAGTTTCGTGCCGAGCCTCTGAACCAACGCAATCTGTCCTCGGTTGAACTCAGGTATATCGAACACCTTCCCCATTCTACAAATGGACAGCACGCTCACTCATACTACATGCATCAAGCGATTGACTGACTTAACAGTCACTCCTCTCAACGTGGTGCTGATATCGCCTGCTCGCGTCGTATACCGATAGTAGATCGGTGGTCATAATCTTCTGGCTGATCAGTATACAGGGCTATTACAAATGATTGAAGCGATTTCATAAATTCACTGTAGCTCCATTCATTGACATGTGGTCACGACACACTACAGATACGTAGAAAAACTCATAAAGTTTTGTTCGGCTGAAGCCGCACTTCAGATTTCTGCCGCCAGAGCGCTCGAGAGCGCAGTGAGACAAAATGGCGACAGGAGCCGAGAAAGCGTATGTCGTGCTTGAAATGCACTCACATCAGTCAGTCATAACAGTGCAACGACACTTCAGGACGAAGTTCAACAAAGATCCACCAACTGCTAACTCCATTCGGCGATGGTATGCGCAGTTTATTGCTTCTGGATGCCTCTGTAAGGGGAAATCAACGGGTCGGCCTGCAGTGAGCGAAGAAACGGTTGAACGCGTGCGGGCAAGTTTCACGCGTAGCCCGCGGAAGTCGACGAATAAAGCAAGCAGGGAGCTAAAATTACCACAGCCGACGGTTTGGAAAATCTTACGGAAAAGGCTAAAGCAGAAGCCTTACCGTTTACAATTGCTACAATCCCTGACACCTGATGACAAAGTCAAATGCTTTGAATTTTCGGCGCGGTTGCAACAGCTCATGGAAGAGGATGCGTTCAGTGCGAAACTTGTTTTCAGTGATGAAGCAACATTTTTTTCTTAATGGTGAAGTGAACAGACACAATGTGCGAATCTGGGCGGTAGAGAATCGTCACGCATTCGTGCAGCAAATTCGCAATTCACCAAAAGTTAACGTGTTTTGTGCAATCTCACGGTTTAAAGTTTACGGCCCCTTTTTCTTCGGCGAAAAAAACGTTACAGGACACGTGTATCTGGACATGCTGGAAAATTAGCTCATGCCACAACTGGAGACCGACAGCGCCGACTTCATCTTTCAACAGGATGGTGCTCCACCGCACTTCCATCATGATGTTGGGCATTTCTTAAACAGGAGATTGGAAAACAGATGGATCGGTCGTGGTGGAGATCATGATCAGCAGTTCATGTCATGGCCTCCACGCTCTCCCGACTTAACCCCATGCGATTTCTTTCTGTGGGGTTATGTGAAAGATTCAGTGTTTAAACCTCCTCTACCAAGAAACGTGCCAGAACTGCGAGCTCGCATCAACGACGCTTTCGAACTCATTGATGGGAACATGCTGCGCCGAGTGTGGGAGGAAATTGATTATCGGCTTGATGTCTGCCGAATCAGTAAAGGGGGACATATCGAACATTTGTGAATGCCTAAAAAAACTTTTTGAGTTTTTGTACGTGTGTGCAAAGCATTGTGAAAATATCTCAAATAATAAAGTTATTGTAGAGCTGTGAAATCGCTTCAATCATTTGTAATAACCCTGTATATCGATAGAAAGGAAGTTCGGTTGTTGCCTCTGCCAGACGTCTCACCTATGGAGAACGTCTCGAAATGGGTTGCTTAGCGACGGGCACGTGACGACTGGTCACCTGCTACCTCTGGCACATATTGGAATGAAATTACAATGAAATGAAAACCATTAGCTGCTTACAGGCGTTGACATACGTCAACGGGGACAGATGAAAATGTGTGCCCCTACCGGGACTCGAACCCGAGATCTCCTGCTTACATGACATACGCTCTATCCATCTGAGCCACAGAGGATAGTACGACTGCAAGGACATATCTCTGGCACGCCTGCCGCGGAACCCACATTCTCAACGTAATGTCCCGCACTGCATTCGTAGTGCCCCCACCCATTATACTCATTACTCGCGGCGCGTTGCCGATTCCCGTAAGAGTTCGGGCACTGTTTGTGCATCCACACAGAAGAAGAAGATGGTCAAGTGGCCAGTGAGCCTTAAGGCGACGTTCTTGTTTGGCATAGGTAGTCCATGTTTCCAATGCATACAAAAGGATGCTGAGCACGCAAGTTTGATATACAAGAATTTTGGTGGTCAAAGAGAACTGTTGTTCATCCAAACACGTGTAGAGTGTTTGCCAAAAGTTGTCGCAGCTCTTCCAATGCGAGCATCAATTTCCTTGTCAGTATCTAGTGTGATATTCCATCCTCGGAGTAACGTGGAAGGACCGAGTGACCAACGAAGCAGTGCTATCTAAAACTAACTGCAACAGTATTTCAGCTATCTTGAAGCAGAGACGACTCCGCTCGCTGGGACACGTCCACCGTATGAATCCTGACAGATTACCACGTGAGGTGATGCCTGGAGAGATCTCTATAGCCAAAAGACCAGAGTGGCGTGATGATATATCATCTGGAATGTCGAAGCATGATGAAGGCTTGTTACACAGATTAACGCAGAAAAAGCTTCGCAATGCTACCACTGCTCCTGCCTCAGCAGCCAGATACACTTGCGACAATTGTGGCAAGAGATGTCGTGCTGCCATTGGCTTGACAAGTCATATGAAAAAATAAATAAACCCATAAACACACAGACACTGCAACAGTCATATACCAAGATGTCGTGGCCAATATATATATATATCACCGGCCACTTGACTATCATCTTCTTTTGTGCGGTTGCACAAACAGTGCCCCAACTCTTTACGGGAATCGGCAACGCGCCGCCAGTAATGAGTATAATGGGCGGGGGCACTACGAATGTAGTGCGGGACAATACGTTGAGAATGTGGGTTTCGCGGGAGGCGTAGCAGAGAAAAATCCCTGCAGTCGCACTTTCCTCTATGTCCTCGGTGGCTCAGGTGGATAGAGCGTCTGCCATGTGAGTAGGAGGTCCCGGGTTCGAGTCCCGGTCGGGCCAAACATTTTCATCTGTCCTCGTTGACGTATGTCTACGCCTGTAAGCAGCTAAGGGTTTTCATTTCATTCTAACGAGCTGCATGGTCCCCGAGGTATCTGTTCTTTCCGAAAGAACAGATACCATCTTAGTATATATAGATATTGGAATGATATCCGTCGTGCTAGCTCCTTTCCTCCGTATGTCCAGCTGTGTTCTCAACTGCGCAACTGACGACTGAATTTTATTCGGAAATACAGTTCGTTCGAAAAGCCATGGTGCAGTTATGAAAGATTGTTGTGGCTATAAGAATCGAAACACAATTTAAAACTTGAGCTGTATTGATAAGTATCGCAAAAAGTTTCTGTAGTATGGTGTTCAGTGACGTGTGGATGCAGGTAATGACACTACACGACAAACTGTGCAGTAGCAGCAGATCAGGCCACGTCAATAGAAATGTGAACGGCGCAGAGGAAAAAGTACAGCGTATTCTGTGGCTTGCTAAATTCTAGTATGTGACCAATATCCAAAGTTATTAACGTTGCTTGTACAACGGAGAGCCAACACACAAGAACAACATTAATCGGCAGTATAATAAGTCGGCAAAACTCCGTGTGAGCTATAAGGACCACAACTTTACTTCTGACGTTTTCTCTCGGAGTTAGAGGCTTTCTTCTGATACCGGTAATATTTTTCGATTTGTCGACAGCTCAATATTATCTCAGCTGCTTTTATGAAACATTACACATCATCTTGTACACAATATATTTCAAGATAAAATTTATGAATAGTAATCACTATTGGCGAATGAAACAGGGAGTCAACGAGGGAGAAGGCAAATGTCATATGACAGCCAATATCACCCAGGCTGTGATATCAGAATGTCAACAACACGATAAGAAGCTGGGGCCGTTGCAACTGCGTGCGTTAGTGGACAGATCCGGCGTCGCCATCGACTGGAAAAAAAGTGAGGCTGCCTTTCTGTCCAGGTGAGTGCTCGATCCGGAGGCCTTAACCTTGAAACCTTCCCGTCCCCTCTATATCTCTTTTGTTACGCAATAACCATCTCCTCTATATCTCTTTTGTTACGCAACCTTCCATTTTACAATAACCTATGAAACCTTCCCTTTGAATTTCTAATAATAACAAATGAAATCGTCCTTTTGAAATTAATTCTCTTTCTCCATCTTCGCATACAAATTTAAATGCTGCTTATTAAAAGATATTTTCTGATTATTTCGACGAAACATTTAATATGTCGTCGTCGTGGCCCTCAGTCGTTACCTGCAATAGCCCAAAACTGTTCCTTACCTTTTTTACTGTTACTGGATCGCCATCTGACTGCTACATCGAACGGAGACATGAATATGCATGAGAGCATGTTATTCTCAATGCAGAGAAGTCTTCCGAAGTAAGAGTGATTTCAGGTGTGCCGCAGGGGAGTGTCATAGGACCGTTGTTATTCACAATATACATAAATGACCTTGTGGATGACATCAGAAGTTCACTGAGGCTTTTGCAGATGATGCTGTGGTATATCGAGAGGTTGTAACAATGGAAAATTGTACTGAAATGCAGGAGGATCTGCAGCGAATTGACGCATGGTGCAGGGAATGGCAATTGAATCTCAATGTAGACAAGTGTAATGTGCTGCGAAACCATAGAAAGAAAGATCCTTTATCATTTAGGTACAATATAGCATGTCAGCAACTGGAAGCAGTTAATTCCATAAATTATCTGGGAGTACGCATTAGGAGTGATTTAAAATGGAATGATCATATAAAGTTGATCGTCGGTAAAGCAGATGCCAGACAGAGATACATTGGAAGAATCCTAAGGAAATACAATCCGAAAACAAAGGAAGTAGGTTACAGTACGCTTGTTCGCCCACTGCTTGAATACTGCTCAGCAGTGTGGGATCCGTACCAGATAGGGTTGATAGAAGAGATAGAGAAGATCCAACGGAGAGGAGCGCGCTTCGTTACGGGATCATTTAGTAATCGCGAAAGCGTTACGGAGATGATAGATGAACTCCAGTGGAAGACTCTGCAGGAGAGACGCTCAGTAGCTCGGTACGGGCTTTTGTCAAAGTTTCGAGAACATACCTTCACCGAAGAGTCAAGCAGTATATTGCTTCCTCTTACGTATATATCGCGATGAGGCCATGAGGATAAAGTCAGAGAGATTAGAGCCCACACAGAGGCATACCGACAATCCTTCTTTCCACGAACAATACGAGACTGGAATAGAAGGGAGAACTGCCAGAGGTACTCAAGGTACCCTCCGCCACACACTGGCAAGTGGCTTGCGGAGTATGGATGTAGATGTAGAATATACTGACTCTGTTTTACTATACTCTATTAGCTGCTGGTGGGGTGTCATAATAAGTGGCTGTATTTATTACCAAAGCTGATGTTATTCTTTAATAGCAAAGCTGACGTCATTCTTTAATTAATTTGACTGAAATTACGTAATTCATAGTTAAACTTTTTCTTGACAACAATAAAATTTTAGGAAGTTTTACGTTGATGGTTTTTGAGATGGATTATAATCAGTAATGCAATATTGCTGGCAAAAATTTATTATATTCTGAATGAAATGATTTTACAAACGTTCAAATGGGACTTACTTTTTACAATAATCTTACAACTAGCATTGCGCAAACATACGTTCAGTAGTCTTGACTTTCTCTTAAAAAAATAATTCAATAATATTAGTTCCTCTTATGATACTAGTTAGCTGATGTCTCTGTACATCCGTTTATAATCTCTTATAAATCATAGCTGGTGGCTGGCAGGCACACCGCTCCTCTCAACCTCTCGCTTCAGACCTGCTACCAACTCGCTTCACATCTCGCTTACTACAAACTTCCTACGAACGATAAAGTGCGGTCTCTCCCGCCAAAAATGCTTTCTAGTGCAGATAATCCCTGCTACAATTGCAAAATGTATCACTGCGAGGTCTTTCCCGCTCTTTTCTTAAAATGTATCCATGCGCTGTCTCTCCCGCCCTTTTTAAAATTGTATCAATGTGCGGTCTCTCTTGCCAACAACACTTTAGTGCAGACATTCCCTGCTAAAACAATTATTTCCAACATGACAAATATTAATTATTTCTACTTAATCCTGTTAATAAAATATAAACATCTTCCATAAATTGTGGTTTGACAATAGACAATAGAAATATACACGTCTTACAACCTCATCGACTCTACATCTGACCCGGTGGCCTTTCTTTGTTTGGTGTGTGGGTATTTCTGGTCTCAGTAACTTTTATCCCGTTCACTGTTTCATTCGCGAATGGCGCGTGCGGAAAAACGACAGTAGAGAAACCTCCGTATGAGCTGTAAGGTCTACAACTTTGCTAATGCCGTTTTAGAGGCTTTCTTGTGAAAAACTTTCACATAATTTACGATTCAAAGTATTCGCCATCGCTGATCACTACTTTTTCACATCTTTCTGGCAGCATAAGGATGCTGCGGAGGAAGATCTGGGCTTCTGTTGAGGAGATCCACGAATCCATCCAATTGTGCAGTTTTTCATGTGACGGGAGGCGCTGGTCAGCCACTGATAGAAAAAGGTAGCAGTCAGACGGAGCAGTGCCTGGAGAATATGGCGGGTTAAATAGGACTTCCAATTTCAACGTTTCCAAGTATGATTTGACAGCCCCCCCAGAACGAGATTTTCATCTGCAGCGGAGTGTGCGCTGATATGAAACTTCCTGGCAGATTTAAACTGTGCGACGCAGCGAGACTTGAACTCGGGACCTTTGCCTCTCGCGGGCAAGTGCTCTACCATCTGAGCTACCCAAGCACGACTCACGCCCCGTCCTCACAGCTTTTACTTCCGCCAGTACCTCGGTCTCCTACCTTCCAGACTTTACAGAAGCTCTCCTGCGAACCTTGCAGAACTAGCACTTTCAGGAGTTCAAGTCTCGGTCCGGCACACAATTTCAACCTGCCAGGAAGTTTCACATCAGCACACACTCCGCTGCAGATTGAAAATCTCATTCTGGAAACATCCCCCAGGCAGGGGCTAAGCCGTGTCTCCGCAATATCCTTTCTTTCAGGAGTGCTAGTTCTGCAAGGTTCACGGGAGAGCTTCTGTGAAGTTTGGAAGGTAGGAGGCGAGGTACTGGCGGAAGTAAAAGCTGTGAGGACGGGGCGTGAGTCGTGTTTGGGTAGCTCAGATGGTAGAGCACTTGCCCGCGAGAGGCAAAGGTCCCGAGTTCGAGTCTCGGTCCGGCGCACAGTTAAATCTGCCACGAAGTTTCGTAACAGCGGACACTCTGCTGCACAGTGAAAATTTCATTCTGGTCTAATGACTGACTGTCCACATTCACAACTGCAAATACGAATCATATATTCTGTAACGGCTATAATCACTGCAGCGCCTGTTGCTTAGTATATGCATGCATTTCCGAAGTAAAACTGCACCGTACTTCTCATCTACACATACTCTGCAATATCGTAATCGTCAGATGTCTGTGAGGGAATTTTCAAGTAATCGGAAAACCACACATTTTTTATTACTTCTCCATGAGCTTTATTACCCTTTCGGAATTTCTGTTTGGTTTCTTATGCTGTTTGCTTAGTGTATAGATTAAATATTGTCGAATACAGGCTGAAACCCTGTCTCACTCCCTTAAATGCGGCTTCTCTCTCATGTCGTTTGACTGTCATAGCTACAGTCTGGTTTCCCTACAAATTCTAAATAACGTTTCAGTACCTGTTTTTTCATCCCTACTACATTAAAAATTTAGGAGTGTGTAGTCCAGTCCACATAGTAAAAAGCTTTCTCTAAAACTAAAAATGCTATAAAGTTAGGTTTTATTACTTCAGACTATCTACTTAGATGACTCATAAGGCCAGTACTGACTCGCGTGACCGGCCGTTGTTGCCGAGCGATTCTAGGCGCTTCAGTCTGGAGCCGCGTGACCGCTACGGTCGCAGGTTCGAATCCTGCCTCGGGCATGGATGTGTGTGATCTCCTTAGGCTAGTTAGGTTTAAGTAGTTCTAAGTTCTAGGGGACTGATGACCTCAGATTTTAAGTCCCATAGTGCTCAGAGCCATTTGAACCATTGACTTGCGTGTTCCTACCTTTCTGCGGAAACCACAAGGTCATGTTCTACTAGTTTTTCTATACTTCTGTCGATAATTGGTGTAAATATTTTGCAAGTGTTACTTATTAAACTTACGGTATTTACACCAGCAAACACCCTAAACTTTGTGATTAGTTTATTAAATAACTGTAATTTATATATGTACAGGCAGTAAAGGACACATTTTAGTTGTTTAACTGGAATTAATCATTGATTATGCTCTAACTTCAGCGGAACGTAGTTAGGTAAAAGACTGACTTGTGAGCAAACATGGACAGAAATTGCTACACCATCAAGATGAATAGAAATATTACTTTACCGAGAAAATCGATTATCGACGTTGCAAATAGGAGGAGTTTCCCTGAAAATTTTCCAATGAACCGTAGTCGGTCATTCGTCTTTCCTACAAATGCACCTTCTTTCAATGCAGTTTGAATTATTTCATCCATCGTGAAGTACTATGTATTTCAGCTGTGTAATGTATCTTGTGCTCCAAATGAAGAAATTTTGTAATTGCTGGCTCTGACATGGATCTCACTAACTTTGAAAGAATATTGTAAAGTCCAAGGGCACTGTTTCCACTTAGTTCTGTCGTTGCCGTTTCAAATTCTTCTCGCCGTATCATGTCTACCATATCCTCTTCACCTACTCTCCATTGTTTTCCTTTAATATAGTTCTCAAGTTTGTTCCCCTTACACACCTTTAAGATTTCTTTGCTTAGTAGCCTACTAGCTTCCCATCTGAGCTCTTGGTATTCATCCTGTTGCTAATCTTTCCCGCCGCAAAGAAATCTTTAATTTCCCTATAGTCGACATCTACCATTCCTATAGTTACGGATTTTTCTACAGCCTTAAATTTTTTTTCTAGCCATTTCTGCTTAGCCATGCTGAACTTTCTACAGTTAGTCTCATTTGTTAGACGTCTGTATTCTCTTTAGCCTGCTGCTTCCATTGAATTTTTATATTCCCTCTTCTCTTCGATTGAATTCAATGTTTTCTGAGTTATCCGGCGATATGCTTTAGACACAGTTTATTTTTCTTTTTTTTTTTTACGTATGTATCCTCTGCTTCCTTCCCTATTTCCCCTCGAGTCATTCCTCCACCAAGCGCGGGCTTCGTTTACATTTCGGTTACCAGCTTCCGCGTTCTGAGCGAAGTCGCAATTTTCTTCCCGTACCTCAGGTCGAATCGTTTCTCTGTACGCTGTCCTAATTCAATCGGATCAGTCATAAGATAGGGAGAAATGTGTGATGTATCACTGGGATAATATAACGAGCCCAATGGAGAGGTGTCTTTCTCGTGGGAGTGTTTGGAGTCTTTCACGAAACTCATTTGTTTCTAACGCCACTGTCGCTGATTCAGCACAAGGTCTTCGACTTACAGTATTCTGAAGTTTTGTTTGGCGCATAAAGTAAGGTCAAGATACGCACTGACGTTTTCATTGTTACGGCAACGACACATTGGCAGAAATGTTGCATGATTGTGGTCTGTGAGGCATGTGTAGCGCACTTAGCCGCTATACCAAAAATGGACACCGCTGTTCGTACGGGTCTGGGGAGACGAGATGCGACCGTATATACTGTATGTTGCGGCATATTTCTAGTTTCTTGAATATGTTCTGGGTCGAAATGACCTTTAAAAAATTCAATAGCCTAATTAGAACAACCAGTTTTGGTCAAATAAACCACTCACAAGTATAAAGTGTAATCACCGTTGCTGATCACCAACTGATAGTATCTGGCTATTACTGTCTGAACATGCTTCAGATTTCATTCCTTTGTTACAGAGAAACTTCCCGGACAGAAAACCACTGTTGCAGAGATGGCAGACCTGAATCAGTTCTGCTGTGGGTGCTCTCTCAAGAACGCTACAATCATCCTTGCCTTCCTATTCGTGGTGAGTACATGAGGAAAAATAAAATAAGATACCTATAGTAATTTAAGTATTGGGGCTTCTTTGCATTGAAAACTTCACTGTGTTCTGTACATCGCGGGTAACGCTCGTTTCACAACAGTTCCTACAAACGTGACGTCATTCTGAAATCACATGCAATATCAATGACCGCATCATCGGCTATCGACTTTCGTTAGCGTTCGATAAAAACACGTCATTCTTGGAACGATTTATCATAACTTGATTTAGAAATTAAGCATGACACATGCTTGTTTTATAATTTGCATTATGCCGTTTCATGGTAACGGAACACTGAAAACACGTCACCATTATCATTAAATGTCAATAACGCATTAACGATACAACCCTCCAAGTGAGACTATGAGAACCCAGATGGCAGACAAAACACCGGATTAAGTGTGTGTGTAATGGATGACATCGTGGATTTTGGAGTTCGCATCGCATCATATGCCAATATATTTTTTTCGTGTTAGCGTTGTTAACGCATTCTGGGACTTTCTTATGAATGTAATACAAGTATGTTGTGCAATATTCGATGTTATTTACATTCCATCAGATCTGAGAAATATTTAGCGATTTTAGAGTGTGTGGTAGGGCAGGAACATAGAACAACTTAAATTGCTGCGACTGAAACGAGCAACAACAAAATTCAAATTTTTCCCTTTCACAAATATTTCTCTGGTGAGTGTGTGGTTAGACAGGAACCTAAAAGGACAGCTTAAATTGCTGCGACTGTATGGAGGACCAGTTACATTCACATATTTGACTCCCGCAGTGGGGTACACCACGAGTACATACCACGGGGTCAAACAATCACCTACAGGAATGTCCCACGTCGCTTACATCATGTTGGGCACGTTGCTTACATCATGTTGTGCGATGCAAGAGACTGGACTTGCGGCCAACTGGAAATTGGCGCCTCCATCACGACAACGCTCCAACACGTTCCTCACACTTGGTTCAGACTTTTTTTGGGCAAAAAATGAGATTCCTGAGCTTCTACAGGCTCCTTACTCTCGTGGTATGGCCCCACGCGACTTCTGCCTGTTCCTCAAACGCCGGCCGCGGTGGTCTCGCGGTTCTAGACGCTCAGTCCGGAACCGCGCGACTGCTGCGGTTGCAGGTTCGAATCCTGCCTCGGGCATGGATGTGTGTGATGTCCTTAGGTTAGTTAGGTTTAAGTAGTTCTACGAGGTGCGTTCTGGTTCTAAGGCCTCAGATTTTTTTTCTAATTAACTACTCACCCGAAATCTATGAAACTGGCGTTACTTCTCGATGTAATCGCCCTGCAGACGTACACATTTTTCACAACGCTAACGCCATGATTCCATGGCAGCGGCGAAGGCTTCTTTAGGAGTTGTTTTGACCACTGGAAAATCGCTGAGGCAATAGCAGCACGGCTGGTGAATGTGCGGCCACGGAGAGTGTCTTTCATTGTTGGAAAAAGCCAAAAGTCACTAGGAGCCAGGTCAGGGGAGTAGGGAGCATGAGGAATCACTTCAAAGTTGTTATCACGAAGAAACTGTTGCGTAACGTTAGCTCGATGTGCGGGTGCGTTGTCTTGGTGAAACAGCACACGCGCAGCCCTTCCCGGACGTTTTTGTTGCAGTGCAGGAAGGAATTTGTTCTTCAAAACATTTTCGTAGGATACACCTGTTACCGTAGGGCCCTTTGTAACGCGATGGGTAAGGATTACGCCCTCGCTGTCGCAGAACATGGACACCATCATTTTTTCAGCACTGGCGGTTACCCAAAATTTTAGTGGTGGCGGTGAATCTGTGTGCTTCCATTGAGCTGACTGACGCTTTGTTTCTGGATTGAAAAATGGCATCCACGTCTTATCCATTGTCACAACCGATGAAAAGAAAGTCCCATTCGTGCTGTCGTTGCGCGTCAACATTGCTTGGCAATGTGCCACACGGGCAGCCATGTGGTCGTCCGTCAGCATTCGTGGCACCCACCTGGATGACACTTTTCGCATTTTCAGGTCGTCATGCAGGACTGTGTGCACAGAACCCACAGAAATGCCAACTCTGGAGGCGATCTGTTCAACAGTCATTCAGCGATCCCCCAAAACATTTCTCTCCACTTTCTCGATCATGTCGTCAGACCGGCTTGTGCGAGCCCGAGGTTGTTTCGGTTTGTTGTTGCACGATGTTCTGCCTTCATTAAACTGTCGCACCCATGAACGCACTTTCGACACATCCATAACTCCATCAGCACATGTCTCCTTCAACTGTCGATGAATTTCAATTGGTTTCACACTACGCAAATTCAGAAAGCGAATGATTGCACGCTGTTCAAGTAAGGAAAACGTCGACATTTTAAGTATTAGTTCTCATTCTCGCCGCTGGCGGTAAAATTCCATCTGCCGTACGGTGCTGCCATCTCTGGGACGTATTGACAATGAATGTGGCCTCATTTTAAAACAATGCGCACGTTTCTATCTCTTTCCAGTCCGGAAAAAAAAATCGGAGGCCTTAGAACTTGAATGCACCTCGTAAGTTCTACGGGACTGATGACCACAGATGTTGATTCCCATAGTGCTCAGAGCAATTTTTTTTTTGTTCCTCAAACTCAATAGGCCATTGAAAGGAACGCGATTTCAGACGACGGACGACATTATGGTAGCAACGACAGCCGAGCCGAACTCCATTCTGAAAGAGGCTTTTCTGGCGTACTTCCAACAATGGCGGCAGCGCTGGGAGAAGTGTGTGGAGTCATAAGGCAACTACTTTGACGGTGATTAGGAGTCCAACGCGCGAGGTAAGAAAGATTTTTTTCCGGCCAAAGATCAGATACTTTTTTAACAGATCTCTTATACTGACACATAGAGGGAGCTTTACTGAGGCACGTCTGAGAAGAGCATAACCTTCTCCAGTTGTATCAGGTAAGATCTAGCCCGGATTCTAAGTCATGACAATGCAGCTGTGGCAGAGTAATGTGTCAGGAGCCGGTCGCTCAGGAAGATCCCCTCAGAGCCATTTGTATATTAGAATATTGTTTACATACATGACGAACAACAGTAGGTCTAAGATTGAGCCCTGAAGAACCCCATATGCGATTTCTTCCCAGTCAGAATTATGTCCTGAACAACGTTGGTTTGTATAGTTAAGAACTTTCTGCATTCTTTCGGTTAGATATGACTCTATCCCCTATAAATGGATTATCCTCAAACGTAATTAAGTTTGTACGATACCCACAGAACGCGAGCCCTATTCGCAACTGTCCGACTTATAAATAGACAATAAAAGTCCTTTATAATAATTCCTCGACACCGTCGTTAATCCGCGCGAATTTGGTGATTCCACTGACATTAACTGTCTCTGATTGTGCCACTTGCAATTACTACAAATTTTTCGCCTCCACTCTTTCATCACATTGTGCAGTGAGCGCGATGCCATCGTCTAATAATGTATCTTTCGGCGTCTAATGCACACAGAGTTATACACAGAAGAAAAAAAAATCAGAATCTAATTTACAGTATTTTAAAATATTCGTTCATAGCTCGTTTTCATTACGTTACGAAATATGCTGGATGAAAGAAAATGGAAAGAAAATATTATGTGGGGTTAATTTACGTTTGCCCATATGCCCGATACTTTCATAACGAGCACGCAGCAATAGAGAAAGAAGAGAAATTTCATATTCGTCTTAGGTATCATGGAAAAAAATTTAGACTCTTGTTTATGATGTTTTAAAATATTCCTTCACGGCTCATTTCCATTATGTAGCAAAATATGGCGCATGAAAGAATGTGTCAGGCAAATCCAACACCTTCCATGAAAACCCTGACATGATAGCAAATCCGACAGTATGTCACATAGTTCCGAATAAATCCTGACATTAAATTAACCAAAGTAATACGATCAACGAGTGAGCAAATGGAATACCACAGACTAACACAAGAATGCCTAAATGGATGTCATACCTCCCCACCGTGAAACAGACGCAGTTCCGAGGGGAGAAACGAGAACAGAAGCCGAGAGCAGAGTCGTGTAGGCTAGGAGGCCCTACAACAAGGGACGGACACCCACGTCGCCAGCCGACCGCCAAGGCTACCCCCAGCCCATGTTAAAAGATAGAGCCCTCCAGAAGAACAGTATAGATCTTACGAAAACACTAAAAGGGCCACACCAGCTGCAAGTTTTAGCGTGAGACTATACGCGTCTCTGTTACGTAGAAAACATTAAAAACATTGCCCCACCACGAAAAGTATAACGTTTCTCATTGGATACCCAGACTTTTTGTAGGCGGAGTTTAAGGTTAACACTGAGACCCTGACTGGTCAGTCGAAAACACAGCCAGATAGCTTTTCTCAAACCAACTTCGGTAAATCGTGGTAAGGAGAAGTTAGGAGAGAGTTGCTTCTGAGACGGCGAGGTGCGTGGAGCTGCGCCGCCCGCCACCCCCTGACGCTGCCTAACCAACGACAAGGTAATGAACGCACGCGATGCCACATAAGCGTGCATAAGGCTTCACTCAGAACTGCAGAAGTCTCATCTGTTACATTCCTTTTTTACGTAATACTAGTGTCGACGTCAATTAAACTTCGTGGTATTCACATCTGCTACTAGAAGTTAAATTCTGAAACGCGATGGTTTTTCTGTTATATAATTATTGAGAAGCCACATCAGTCACTGTAATTTATGACAAGTTAAATAAGTAATTAAAAATAATTGAGGGTCACTGTAGACCATTTTGATAGTTTTTTCTTTTATGAAACTTAACTTAAGCCTAGATTATAGATGTGATATGGCATAGGTCACCCTTCGATCCATTGTAGAACTTGGAAACCCATTCAGGGAATATTCGTTCACATTTTTGTTGAATGCAGGTGGTTTTTATCATCCTGTATTAAAATATTTCCTTTTATCAATAGTGCAATTTATAAACAATGTTTTGTGAGTAGAATAAAACTTCCAGTGGTAAACTTAACTGCTTTTTCGACGTTATTTTACCAGCTAACTAAAAATAGGAAAGCCTTGAACTCCTTCCACTAAATTTAGTTAGTATTAAGATTCTTTTACAGGGAGTGCAGTGGAGCTGACGCTGAAATCATTAAGTATTTGGTTATATCATCGTTAGTCTCACTGAACTCTTCTGAACTCTACATGTCATGTGTGGTCTGGCGTCTCCTTACCAGCAACAGGTCCCAGGTTCAAACTAGTCAATTCCCTAAAAAAAACACGCTCAGAGCGTCGTTGCGCGAAAGTGGCAGGGAGACACGACTTAGAACAGACAGACACCACGCAGAATGTTAGAGAGAATAAAGAAAGAAAGAAAAATATTACACCGAGTCCAGCTGCGTCCGGACAAATACCTGGTAACCGTCATGTCGGAAAACGCGGAAACAGAGGAAGCAGGAAATCAGATGTGTGAGCCAATCAGGTACAGTCCCTCTAGGCGTGGCCTAACGGGTGCGCAGGAAATGTCGATAAGAGGAAGCGGCGGCGCGGTGGGGGCGGCAGTGTGCGTCAGCGATCCGCGTAAGTACTCGCTCTGGAGGCGTTCTACTCGTCTGCTCTACATCTAACACATAGCGCGGCCGTAGGCGGCTTTCCTCTTTCCTGTTACATACGCGAACGGCACGTGATAAAACAAGACGTTAATCCTCCGTATGAGCTACAATTTCTCTCATTTTTCTCATCACGGCCATTTCGCGAGAGACGTTCGTGGTAGCAAGTAACATGTTGCCGGCCACTTCTTGCAACGTATGCGCACTGATAAACATCGTCGTGATGCGCAATGCCTCCCCTGCAGCGCTTGCCACTGTAGTGTTGGGTGAAGGGCTCTGTGCGATTCTAGCGCCTGCTTAACGATCATTTGTCGACGGAGCGATTGTTTTGTAGACCATTTCTTTCGTGGTCGAATTGAATTTCTCCATGATTCTCAGTCTGGCACCTACGTTTCAAAAATCTGTTTTTTTTTTTTTTTAGAATGAAATTTTCAATCTACAGCGGAGTGTGCGCTGATATGAAACTTCCTGGAGGATTAAAACTTTGTGCCGAACAGAGACTCGAACTCAGGACCTTTGCTTTTCGCGGGCAAGTGCTCTACCGCCTGAGCTACCCAAGCACGACTCACACCCCGTCCTTACAGCTTTAATTCCGCCAGTACCTCTCCTCCTACCTTCCAAACTTCAAGGTTCACAGGAGAGCTTCTGTGAAGTTTGGAAGGTAGCAGATGAGGTACTGGCGGAATTAAAGCTGTGAGGACGGGGTGTGAGTCGTGCTTGGGTAGCTCAGTCGGTAGAGCACTTGCCCGCGAAAAGCAAAAGTCCTGAGTTCGAGTCTCTGTCCGGCACACAGTTTTAATCTGCCAGGAAGTTTCACCTGTTTTTTTTTTTTATGCGATTGTTCTGCTTTATGTCACCAATGGTGTAATCGAATAGTAGTGGCCGCATCCGCCCCTTTGTGCATTACACGTTATACGAGAGTGAAAAATGTTCCTATCGTAACACAAAAAGGCGAATATTTCATGGGCAGAGAGAGGAGTGTATAAGAAGGGAAGTCGCCTTTCGACTTATCTGCCAACCTCTGATACATTTAGATCAAAACATCTTGATAGATTTGCGATTTTTTGCTAGTTAGTATTGGTACCCATGTCATGTAATATATTGCATCGTGTCAATTAAACTAACACGATACATGACATGTTGTGTAACACCACACATGCCATCATGTCATATCTACATCTACATCTACATGATTACTCTGCAATTCACATTTAAGTGCTTGGCAGAGGGTTCATCGAACCACAATCATACTATCTCTATACCATTCCACTCCCGAACTGCTTGCGGAAAAAACGAACACCTAAACCTTTCTGTTCAAGCTCTGATTTCTCTTATTTTATTTTGATGATCGTTCCTGCCTATGTAGGTTGGGCTCAACAAAATATGTTCGCATTCGGAAGAGAAAGTTGGTCACTGAAATTTCGTAAATAGATCTCGCCGCGACGAAAAACGTCTTTGCTGTGAAGACTTCCATCCCAATTCGCGTATCATATCTGCCACTCTCTCTCCCCTATTACGTGATAATACAAAACGAGCTGCCCTTTTTTTTGCACCCTTTCGATGTCCTCCGTCAATCCCACCTGGTAAGGAGCCCACACTGCGCAGCAATATTCTAACAGAGGACGAACGAGTGTAGTGTAAGCTGTCTCTTTAGTGGACTTGTTGCATCTTCTAAGTGTCCTGCCAATGAAACGCAACCTTTGGCTCGCCTTTCCCACAATATAATCTATGTGGTCTTTCCAACTGAAGTTGTTCGTAATTTTAACACCCAGGTACTTAGTTGAGTTGACAGCCTTGAGAATTGTACTATTTATCGAGTAATCGAATTCCAACGGATTTCTTTTGGAACTCATGTGGATCACCTCACACTTTTCGTTATTTAGCGTCAACTGCCACCTGCCACACCATACAGCAATCTTTTCTAAATCGCTTTGCAACTGATACTGGTCGTCGGATGACCTTACTAGACGGTAAATTACAGGATCATCTGCGAACAACCTAAGAGAACTGCTCAGATTGTCACCCAGGTTCAAAAATGGTTCAAATGGCTCTGAGCACTATGGGACTCAACATCTTAGGTCATAAGTCCCCTAGAACTTAGAACTGCTTAAACCTAACTAACCTAAGGACATCACACACACCCATGCCCGAGGCAGGATTCGAACCTGCGACCGTAGCAGTCCCGCGGTTCCGGACTGCAGCGCCAGAACCGCACGGCCACCGCGGCCGGCTGTCACCCAGGTCATTTATATAGATCAGGAACAGCAGAGGTCCCAGGACGCTTCACTGGGGAACACCTGATATCACTTCAGTTTTACTGGATGATTTGCCGTCTATTACTAGGAACTGCGACCTTCCTTACTGGCACTTGTCATGTCGTGCAATATGACACAACGTGTCATTAAACTTTAGAACGCATGCATCCTGTAATGCTATGTGAGCCTACTCCCTTTTTTTTAAACTAATTTGTGTTTGATTTTATTCTGAGAAGCTCAGTAATGTATGTAAATTTGAACCAAAAAGTACTTGAAGTGAAGTGAAGCGCAGTTGGACAGCAACAAACTCTTTAGCGCGCAATCCCTGCAACGATAGTAGTTGTGAATCTTTGAGTATGGACTCTAAAAAAAAAAAGAATTGATTTATTATTAAAAAAAAGAGAGAGAGAACTGTTAATCTGTATCTTGTGGAAAGAGCACAAGAGCACGTGTTGCTAGGCCGTTGCTTAGAAAGTATTGTTACATTTAATGAAAATTGATATTTTAGTCATAAAACCGAGTAAAGTATGCGTAAGAGTTGGCAAACATTTATGCATACAAATTTTCTGGAAGTGAAGAATAGAAATATCTTGTTTTTGGAAAAGGAGGAGAACTTCATTGTCGTCGCCGTCTATCAATCGACAGAAATGTAAGTGTAGAAAGTTCACTAAAATACAGGAAAAGAAACGCATTCTCTATAGTTTCCATTCAATAAGTAACAGCCTCTCATAGTTTCTTAATTACAGTAAATGGATTATGTTCTTGTACAATAGTATGGTGCTGAACTCCACTGACCAATTTTGATGTAGCAGGACGTGTAGTTTGAAGGAAATTTGTGTGCCAAGTAATCTCCTTTTCTCACGAAGAGCAAATTGCTGTTTGATCTTATTTAGTTACCAACAGTGGTCCCTTAGGTATGAAAAGCTACGAAGACTTGGGCTCAAAGCTACCCGCAATACGGCCACGTAGCCAACAGAGTCGTATTTTAAACCTTAAAGAACAATAATTCCTCCAAATTGTAATACGTCACCAACTGGTGCAGAAGCTGATCATTCAAGGAGGCAGCAACCAAAATTCAGGTACCAGTTACGACTTAAAGTAAAAATCTCAATCAAAAATCAATCTCTCTCTCTTCAAACACATAAGTAAATATTCATATTACTACGTTAAAAGTCATTTTATAATCGTACGCGAAAGAACTTGCCCCCCTTGTAACAGCCGTGTACCGCAAGTCTCTAGATGAACGGAAGGTTCCAAATGATTGGAAAAGAACACAAATAGTCCCAGTTTTCAAGGAGGGTCGTAGAGCAACGCGCGAAACTACAGGCCTATATCTCTGACATCGATCTGTTGTAGAATTTTAGAACATGTTTTTTGCTCGCGTATTATGTCATTTCTGGAAACCCAGAATCTACTCTGTAGGAATCAACATGGATTCCGGAAACAGCGATCGTGTGAGAACCAACTCGCTTTATTTGTTCATGAGATTAGATACAGGCTCACAGGTAGCTGCCATTTTCCTTGACTTCCGGAAGGCGTTCTATACAGTTCCGCACAGTCGCCTGATAAACAAAGTAAGAGCCTACGGAATATCAGACCAGCTGTGTGGCTGGATTGAAGAGTTTTTAGCAAACAGAACACAGCATGTCGTTCTCAATGGAGAGACGTGTACAGACGTTAAAGCAACCTCTGGCGTGCCACAGGGGAGTGTTGTGGGACCATTGTTTTTCACAATATGTATAAATGACCTAGTAGATAGTGTCGGAAGTTCCATGCGGCTTTTCACGGATGATGCTGTAGTATACAGAGAAGTTGCAACATTAGAAAATTGCAGCGAAATGCAGGAAGATCTGCAGCGGATAGGTACTTGGTGCAGGGAGTAGCAACTGACCCTTAACATAGACAAATGTAATGTATTGCGAATACATAGAAAGAAGGATCCTTTATCGTATGATTATATGATAGCGGAACAAACACTGGTAGCAGTTACTTCTGTAAAATATCTGGGAGTATGCGCACGGAAAGATTTGAAGTGGAATGATCATATAAAATTAATTGTTGGTAAGAGAAAATGTAGTCCATCAACAAAGGAGGCGGCTTACAAAACACTCGTTCGATCTATCTTACCAGGTCGGGGAGATAGAGAAGATCCAAAGAAGAGCGGCGCATTTCGTCACAGGGTTATTTGGTAAGCATGACAGCGTTACGGAGATATTTGGCAAACTCGAGTGGCAGTCACTGCAAGAGAGGCGCTCTGCATCGCGGTGTAGCTTGCAGTCCAGGTTTCGAGAGGGAGCGTTTCTGGATGAGGTATCGAATATATTGCTTCACCCTACTTATACCTCCCGAGCAGATCACGAATGTAAAATTAGAGAGATTCGAGCGCGCACGGAGGCTTTCCGGCAGTCGTTCTTCCCGCGAACCATACGCTACTGGGACATGAAAGGGAGGTAATGACAGTGGCACGTAAAGTGCCCTCCGCCACACACCGTTGGGTGGCTTGCGGAGTATAAATGTAGATGTAGAATACTTCCTGGTATATAAGAACCCCCACTCTCCGATGCTTTGCATTGTAGATGCCTCCCACTCTCTAGAATAACATACATTTGTGTCTATTTGTTCTTACATCCCTCTCTGTACATGTAATAGGGGATGATTTTGGGGGAGAAATAACCCCCCTGTGGAGAAAAATCAACGACCACCAACCAAAAAATCAAAAAAGTTTTTTAGCTCCCCACCAGGAGCGTATCCACCATCAGAAATTTTATCCATCGCCCCAGAATTTTTTTTTTAGCTATTACGTGTTTGTTCTTCAGCCATACGTATTGTTTACTATGGCGCGCGAGTCTTCTGGATTTTGAGCGCAGGAGCAGGGACTTTAGCCCATAAATTGCAAATGCATGTGTGCCAACACCTAGCAGCTAAGAGACCTCAGTGAGTTGGGGAAGTGCGGTTAACTCGTAAGGAAAAAAAAACAAACTAATACTCTGCCCAGAACTTATTCGCCTTTTTTGTGCTGAGATAGGAGCATTTTTCATTCTGGGTCACAAGTTTTACTCTGCCACAATTTTGGCATTAGACCGCCATAGCTGGGCAACAGATGGCTGATCCGGTATAGGTTCCTTTATTGTATTTCGAACCATGTTGCTTGAGTCTGGCCCCTCGATAGCTATCTGCCTGTTGTGGTTGTACGCGTCCAGTTATATTGGACTAGTGTCCTCAGAGCACATCAAGCTCACACGCCCAGGGGATTTTCTTTATTTTATTTTTCGTGTTTTATTTTTAATATTTTCTTTTAATTTTGTTTAATTTTTTGTCGCTTTTCTGTTTCACAGCTACACAAATTTTATTCGTATACACATGAGACTGCACACGCTAATATATGAAAAATTACCAGAAATGTTTAACACAGTGCACAAAATAACAGTTAACATAAATACGATGCCGAACGAAATATTATATGCCGTGTGAAGTTTATGCTAATAACGTATGTAAATAGTTTGTATTACGTAATCAAACTTATAACACGATCATATCACTTAGGTAAAGTTAAGAAACGATCGTATTATAAAGACAAACTTACTCAAAAGCTTAATCTATCACACGGTGAACGATTTACGCAACGAATAATAAACTACTGAGAAGCATAATCTTGTTTTTATGTGTTATCTCAAAATTTACATTATTTATTTAAAGTATGCAATAATAAAAACTGAAAATTAAGAAAAACTCTCGTTAATAGTTTTGTCGTGTAATGTTGCAAGAACCACTCCGAATTAAGTGTGAGTATGATGTGCTGAAATAAGCAGAAGTATTGCTCTAAGTTCAATTCTGAACAAACACTGACGAAATTAAGGGGGATAGGACGTCAAACGAGCCGACTTGGAGTAGGGGAGGTACCACAGGACATTTCAGTTTCCACTGCCTCTAATTTTACAAATAAATTCATAAAACTGTCAGCATGACCAGGAAGGATTCAGAATTCACACTCATAGCAGTGGAAGTTCGAAAACATAACGAATTAATTTTTTTACGTGTGAAATTTCATCATTTTTTCACTTACTAATGGCAGCATTTGTTGCTATAGGTACACTTTCCTTCATAAGTAAGAGAGATTCTTCGATGAATTTTGCACAGCATACAAACCATAGTTAAAGGTGTATGAAACTCTCGAATTTTCCAAATCTATTAAAACTGTGGTAAAAATTGAGGTAATTAACTATAAAATTTGTGTTTTTTCTAAACATGAAGTTTAAAATATAACAGCTCACTCGTTTTTTCATAATTTAAATAAATTCTAGACTTTCATACACCTTTAAGTATGATATGTATGCTGTGCAAAATTTATAGAAGAATCTCTCTTACTTATGAAGAACAGTGTACCTATAGCAACAAATGCAGCGATTAGTAAGTGAAGAAATGATGAAATTTCGCGCGTAAAAAAAAATTGTTTTGTTATATTTTCGAACTTCCACTGCAATGGGTGTGAATCCTGAATCCCTCCTGGTGATTCTGACAAAGTTTTATGAATTTATTTGTAAAAGGATAGACACTGGAAATTAAAATATACTGTGATGCCTCTCCTGCTCCAAGTCGGCCCGTTTGACGTCCTACACCCCTTAAGCTTTTCTTTTTTTTTAAAAAAAACGCAATGAATCGTTTTTTATTGGTTAGAAATGAAAAAAATCATACATAGCTAAGTGAAACGGATAGCTGTTCAGCCAAAACTATCCTATGGGATGTATTTCTTTGCCAAAAAACCCTCTCTCCCACAGCCATTCAAAGCCAGCGAATAACTCATTCATGTTAGCGAACACTCAGAGGAGTGATGAAATAGCTAAACTCGAACGACACACTAGCATCGCACTTTCAAGATGCAACACAATGTAAGCACGATGTCTGAATCACTGTAATGGTCCACCGTATATTCCAAAGTGGGCGACGAAGTCCGTTCAAATTACAGGTGGCAAGTCAGGCCGATAAGACTAATCAAATTCAGAATATACAGGGCTATTACAAATGATTGAAGCGATTTCATAAATTCACTGTAGCTCCATTCATTGACATATGGTCACGACACACTACAGATACGTAGAAAAACTCAAAGTTTTGTTCGGCTGAAGCCGCACTTCAGGTTTCTGCCGTCAGAGCACTCGAGAGCGCAGTGAGACAAAATGGCGACAGGAGCCGTGAAAGCGTATGTCGTGCTTGAAATGCACTCACATGAGTCAGTCATAACAGTGCAACGACACTTCAGGACGAAGTTCAACAAAGATCCACCAACTGCTAACTCCATTCGGCGATGGTATGCGCAGTTTAAAGCTTCTGGATGCCTCTGTAAGGGGAAATCAACGGGTCGGCCTGCAGTGAGCGAAGAAACGGTTGAACGCGGGGTGTAAGTTTCACGCGAAGCCCGCGGAAAATTGGCTCATGCCACAACTGGAGACCGACAGCGCCGACTTCATCTTGCAACAGGATGGTGCTCCACCGCACTTCCATCATGATGTTCGGCATTTCTTAAACAGGAGATTGGAAAACCGATGGATCGATCGTGGTGGAGATCATGATCAGCAATTCATGTCATGGCCTCCACGCTCTGCCGACTTAACCCCATGCGATTTCTTTCTGTGGGGTTATGTGAAAGATGCAGTGTTTAAACCTCCTCTACCAGGAAACGTGCCAGAACTGCGAGCTCGCATCAACGAAGCTTTCGTTCTCATTGATGGGGACATGCTGCGCCGAGTGTGGGAGGAACTTGATTATCGGCTTGATGTCTGTCGAATCACTAAAGGGGCACATATCGAACATTTGTGAATGCCTAAAAAAACTTTTTGAGTTTCTGTATGTGTGTGCAAAGCATTGTGAAAATATCTCAAATAATAAAGTTATTGTAGAGCTGTGAAATCGCTTCAAACATTTGTAATAACCCTGTAACTTCAGACGATATGCCCCATTACAAATGTAATTCTCTCACACTACCTACCAAACGAAAAGTGGTGTACAACCACAATACATTGCCCAGTAACTCACTGCCGCTGAACGCTCACAGTGTTCCCCACACTGCTTAGACAACCACCACAAATCGCGCGCGCTGTTCACTGTTGTGCTCTCTCGCACAAAAATTCATCAGAAACAGACGGTTGAAACCCCACCGTCCGACTGCAGTGGTTCGTGGCTTTCAAAAACAGCTCCCCACTTCGCAAGCCAGAACCTCGCGCCCCATACACTCCTCCTTGGAGACCCACTCGACTCACTCTGACCTTCGCTGCACACGCCTCATCAATTTCAGGACCACGCCGACCATTCCTCGTAGGGGGCACGGCACGGAGTTCTTCCATGCGACTTGCAGTGCAGCAGATATAAAAATGTGTGGGCGACGAGTACAAACTTGGCTTACACATGCTATGGTGGCTTACTTACATGCAACACAATTCTCATCCAGAGAAGTGCAAGTAATAGGTCGATAAAAGTAAACCAGTCACATGCTAGGCAGTCCAGTTGAAGGCACAGAGCACATGTACACTACTGGCCATTAAAAATGCTACACCAAGAAGAAATACAGACGATAAACGGGTATCCATTCGATAAATATATTATACTAGAACTCACGTGTGACTACATTTTCAATCAATTTGGGTGCATAAATCCTGAGAAATCAGTACCCAGAACAACCACCTCTGTCCGTAATAACGGCCTTGATACGCCTGGGCATTGAGTCAAACAGAGCTTGGATGGCGTGTACAGATACAGATAGCCAAGCAGCTTCAACACGATACCAGAGTTCATCAACAGCAGTGACTGGCGTATTGTGACTAGCCAGTTGCTCGGCCACCGTTGACCAGACGTTTTCAGTTGGTGAGAGATCTGGAGAATGTGCTGGCCAGGGCAGCAGTCGAACATTTTCTGTATGCAGAAAGGCCAGTAAAGGACCTGCGAAATGAGGTCGTGCTTATTCCTGCTGAAATGTAGGGGTTTCGCAGGGATCGAATGAAGGGTAGAGCCACGGGTCGTAGCACATCTGAAATGTAATGTCCACTGCTCAAAGTACCGTCAATGCGAACAAGAGGTGACCGAGACGTGTAACCAATGGCACCCCATACCATCACGCCGGGTGATACGCTAGTATGGCGATGACGATTACCCGCTTCCAGTGTGCGTTCACCGCGATGTCGCCAAACACGGATGCGACCATCACGATGCTGTAAACATAACCTGGATTCATCCGAAAAAATGACGTTTTGCCATTCGTGCACCCAGGTTCGTCGTTGAGTACACCATCGCAGGCGCTCCTGTCTGTGATGCAGCGTCAAGGGTAACCGCAGCCATGGTCTCCGAGCTGATAGTCCATGCTGCTGCAAACGTCGTCGAACTGTTCGTGCAGATGGTTCTTGTCTTGCAAACGTCCCCATCTGTCGACTCAGGTATCGAGACGTGGCTGCACGATCAGTTACAGCCATGCGGATAAGATGCCTGTCATCTCGTCTGCTAGTGATACGAGACCGTTGGGATCCAGCACGGCGTTCCGTATTACCCTCCGGAACCCATCGATTCCATCCTGCTAACAAGCAGCAATGTCGCGATACGATGAACCGCAATCGCGATAGGCTACAATCCGACCTTTATCAAAGTCGGAAACGTGGTGGTACGCATTTCTCCCTCTTACACGAGGCATCACAACAACGTTTCACCAGCCAACGCCGGTCATCTTCGTGGTGTAGCAATTTTAATGGCCAAGAGTGTATTTTCAATGCTGCCCACCAACTCCCATAAAAAAATGGCCATCAGTTCCCTGACCGCTACAAGTTTCTGAATAAAACGTGGCCATCGATCCTTTGTTACAGAGCAACTTCCCAGACACAAAACCAAAAAGTGTTGCAGAGATGGGCCGGCCGCTGTGGCCGAGCGGTTCTAGGCGCTTCAGTCTGGAACCGTGCGACCACAACGGTCGGAGGTTCGAATCTTGCCTCGGGCATGGATGTGTGTGATGTCCTTAGGTTAGTTAGGTTTAAGTAGTTCTAAGTTCTAGGGGACTGATGACCTCAGATGTTAAGTCCCATAGTGCTCTGAGCCATTTGAACCATTTTGTTGCAGAGATGGAAATTCTAACCCAGTGTTCCTGTGGGTGCTCCCTGAAGACAGTCACCATCAGCATTGCCGTCTTTTATCTGGTGAGTACACGAGAAATTATAGTAATTAAATTATTGTGGCTTCCTTGCATTGACAACTTCACCCGGATGTTGTACATAAAAAGTGAACTCTAATTTCCCCTCATGCTCTTTTTTATGTTTTCTAACGTAACAAGCATTTCACTGGTTTTGTGCTGTTCTATCTTTTGCTTCTACGTGGTTACTGCACCCAACATTCCACATAACCTAATTTGGCTATTTTACTCTTTACATGGTCCTACTATATTTTCCCACTACCATTCCCTATCACTGCACCCAGTCAGTTATTCCTGGATGCTACAGCACATATACCACCATCCAGTCCTTTTTTCTGTGTAGTTCTGTCCATAGGATTTTTTTTCGGTAGGTAATTGTTCACTTTGACGTTCCACTGTCCAGTCTTTGTTTTAAATTCTTCCATATTACTCCATTTCATATTCCCCCCATCAGAAAGTTCACAAAAAAATATTTTCTGCAGAAAAAACTTAATATTTTTTGTTAATAAATTTAAAGGTATTTCTTAAAAACTATAAAATGGATAAAGTAGATTTTAGTACAGCTGACTATTAGCATCATGTAACATACAGTAAAAATATTAAGGTCCTGCATCAAATATTTTTTTTCAGAAATGGGTAAAATACTTGCCTAAATTAACATGGGTTAGATAGGCAGGGTGTGGTCCCCTTAAAATACAGAGTGTTACAAAAAGGTACGGCCAAAGTTTCAGGAAACATTCCTCAGACACAAAGAAAGAAAATATGTTATGTGGACATGTGTCCGGAAACGCTTACTTTCCATGTTAGAGCTCATTTTATTACTTCTCTTCAAATCACATTAATCATGGAATGCAAACACACAGCAACAGAACGTACCAGCGTGACTTCACACACTTTGTTACAGGAAATGTTCAAAATGTCCTCCGTTAGCGAGGACACATGCATCTACGCATCCACCCTCCGTCGCACGGAATCCCTGATGCGCTGATGCAGCCCTGGAGAATGGCGTATTGTATCACAGCCGTCCACAATACGAGCACGAAGAGTCTGTACATTTGGTACGGGAGTTGCGTAGACAAGAGCTTCCAAATGCCCCCATAAATGAAAGTAGAGAGGGTTGAGGTCAGGAAAGCGCGGAGGCCATGAAATTGGTCCGCCTCTACCAATCCATCGGTCACCGAATCTGTTGTTGAGAAGCGTACGAATACTTCGACTGAAATGTGCAGGTGCTCCATCGTGCATGAACCACATGTTGTGTCGTACTTGTAAAGGCACATGTTCTAGCAGCCTAGGTAGAGTATCCCGTATGAAATCATGATAACGCGCTCCATTGAGCGTAGCTGGAAGAACACGGAAAATGAGCTGTAACATGGAAATTAAGCGTTTCCGGACACATGTCCACATAACATTTTTTCTTTATTTGTGTGTGAGGAATGTTTCCGGAAAGTTTGGCTTTACCTTTTTGTAACACCCTGTATATCACGCATAACCCGGAACCAAGTTTAAGTGGAAATGTCTTTCTTTTTTTGCATTGCAGGTTTCGAGCCGTGTGCAGATAGCAACAACAGCGTACAATTTGGAGACCCATCAGTACGTCGATGGCGATGAGGTTAAGGCGGAAGAGATGGGTAAGAATGCACACTTCATATACTTTTTGCTGTGGAAAGACCAATTTTACTCTATAACAAGTAAAGAATTCGTCAATGTGCACTTTATCTAGTAGTCTGATTTACCAGTTTTATGACAACTCTAACTATAAATTATTTGTTTTAGCGATTTTTTTTTACGAAGTTTACATTTGCGCAGTCTGGGCCAACTTGTCAGGTAAGGCCGGAGTTGGTGGAGGTTAAAACCGCGCAATCATCAAGCTTGAATAATGATCAGAAAGATGAGATACTGAGCCTGCATAGTTACAAAATGGCTTGTGCCCTTGTTGCTGACACCGCGTTCAACAGTGTTCAAAATTCTCACCGCAACTGGCGCAAAAGATTTCTTTCTTTTTTTCCACCTCGTAGCTGGCGCACAGTTTTGGTTTAATAGAGTTTGAGGTCTTCTATTTTAAGTTTTCTTTTCACAGATTGTTCCTAAAGCTTATCGCCTTTTACTTTCTCCTCTCAGCATTTTTTCGAAGTTCTTGTCCCTCTTTTTCTATTTTTTTCTCTTTCAGCATAATTTATAATGGCATGATTGATACTATTTTAGACTTTTGGACATCACCTTGGCTTTTGTTAAACTCTGCGCTTTGACAAGAGGTGAATTGTATGCAGCTAAAAATTATTTTCTTTTTTGCATTTAGTCTTAATACACCTGAACGAACATATTTTATTCTCCAGTTTTGGACCTATTTGAAAGTTTTAATGCTTTTATTTTCAAATTAACTCTACTTCTCTGTGTATTTGTTCTTCATCTAAGCAGAATTGAGAGGCAGACATAATCATTGATTCGGAAGCGTTTCGTCTTATCTGTCACGTTTTCTCGAATGAAATGTTCAACATTTATGCTGCAATGACAATAACGAGTAGAAGGGTGAGCTGTTATCGCGAAAGTCATATATAATACTTCATTGAACTTTCGTTAGTAATACATGTCTTTTTCGTTCTCCTTCCCCAACTTATCTTTACATTTCGTTTCTTTCGCTAGCTACGTGGGTAGTTAATCATAAAAAAGAGCTGACATAATGAAGAAGGAAAAAAATGGCCAAGTGTGAGTAGGGCTAGCACACTGAGGGTTCTGTACAAAATTTCGTTAGTTCGTCCATCATGGGAATTGAGAACCCCCATGATTTTTGCCTGCAATCGATATCGCTACTGGTAGAATATTGATCCTGGGAATTCCAAGACCATACCAAATTCTCTATAACAGTTCCTCAGACTAGCCTGGATATACAAGAGGAAACTAGCAGTGGACATTTTTATGTCAGGAGAGAAGGTTTAACAAAACATTTTTTATTTACGTACTAAGACATGACTACAAGTGACGTCTTTTGTTTGCATGCAGGAATGTTCGCCCATTATGCTTGTGACGGATGATGAATGAAATGCGTGTTCCAATGGCAAAAGATATTTTTATATGATATAATAGCAATTTAACAAGTTTCAGATTTTTTATTTTACCTATAATGTGAAACCTTGATTTTTGTGTAATTACGTGGCTATAGGACAACGGGAAGCATCAGATAGGCTTGATGAGCGAGTGTTCTAGTATCAAAATATGTGACGCAAATGGCCATATCATTTGATTGCATTGACTTAGAAACTTAAAATTTTTACATCGTCACGGGTTCCTGTACCTTAGTAAGTACCCTGGAGTTTACCTTGATGCAATTAACTTTTCCTGAGGGAAAATTGTCCTTAACAGTTGGGCAGACGGACAAGAAAGCGAACCAACTAGTTCCGTTTTTACAGACTGAGGGGTGGAACCACATTAATAATTTATAATGACAGAGCTAAAGCAGCAAATTAGTTGTACAGAGACATTTTCGAGGCCATGTGTGTTAAGGACCTCATTCAGTGCCTTTATTGAGTTAATTTGCCTGCCCTCAGTACACCATTAATAACCTAAACACACGCTTGTGTAAGGAGAAATATGGAGGCGCTACAGGTATTAATTTACAATGTGACTTCTTCCATACCATAGTTATGGAAAGTCAAGTAATAGTTTTCCTGTTTCAGTTGCAGATACTAAACTGGAACTAATCACAGGTCTCGTGTGTGGCGTTATCCATGCTGTGTGCAGCGTATTTCTCCTCGTTGGATTCACGCAGGTAAAATGTGATACTTCAGAAATACACTTTGTTGATCAGAAACTGAACAAAATTATCTTTTCGTAACCTTTAATTTCATTCCTGATATTTCAAATGAAATACTGAGACTTTTTTACGTATATTATTATTGTTACTATTTACTGTACAGTATCTGATTTTGGTAAGAAGCACATTTTGTCAGTTCCGTACAAATGATTATTTTTATTAGCTGAAGTTAGGGGATTTTGTTTTGAGGACAGCAAATACATTGTACTCACAACACAACATTTATATAATTAAAGAAGCAAATATATATACCAGTAAGATGAGATTTTCCTTTTACATTTCAGGAAAAGGCTAGCAAGCTTCTTCCATGGATCATTGTGGAAACTCTAGGCACCGTAGCAGCGATCGTAATTTGTATGGTCGTCTTCATTGCGGCAAGTTCATACAGCGTTATTATCTTCTTGCTTGTGTGTAAGTAGAGGATTATTATTCAGACTATACATCTAATTATTATTATTATTTTCTTTCCTTTCTCAGACGTTATGTCTGGTTAAAAATGGAAAGTGACGCGGGCCTTGATCAAGCGTGACTTCCTTTTAACTGTACGTTATATGTTACATTGCATTTAGGAACTTTCTGGTAATTGAACAAGTATCAATAATTACAGATTTCTGTAGTTGTATATATACGTTTGGATGCAGCTGTATTGCGTTGATGTACTGGTGGATATTGTGTGGTACTACTCCTGTAGTTGATAATATAATTGGTATAATGTCAACTTTATCCTGATGCCACATGTCCTTGACTTCCTCAGCCAGTTGGACGTATTTTTCAATTTTTTCTCCCGTTTTCTTCTGTATATTTGTTGTATTGGATATGGATATTTCGATTAGTTGTGTTAATTTCTTCTTTTTATTGGTGAGTATGATGTCAGGTTTGTTATGTGGTGTGGTTTTATCTGTTGTAATGGCTCTGTTCCAGTATAATTTGTATTCATCATTCTCCAGTACATTTTGTGGTGCATACTTGTATGTGGGAACGTGTTGTTTTATTAGTTTATGTTGTATGGTAAGTTGTTGATGTATTATTTTTGCTACATTGTCATGTCTTCTGAGGTATTCTGTATCTGCTAGTATTGTACATCCGCTTGTGATGTGATCTACTGTTTTTATTTGTTGTTTGCAAAGTCTGCATTTATCTGTTGTGGTATTGGGATCTTTAATAATATGCTTGCTGTAATATCTGGTGTTTATTGTTTGATCCTGTATTGCAATCATGAATCCTTCCGTCTCACTGTATATATTGCCTTTTCGTAGCATTTGTTGGATGCGTCTTGATCGATGTGTGGCTGTGTTAGATGATACGCGTGCTTGCCATGTAGTGTTTCCTTTTTCCAACTTACTTTCTTCGTATCTGTTGATGTTATGTGCTCTAAAGGGTTGTAGAAGTGGTTATGAAATTGCAATGGTGTAGCCGATGTATTTATATGAGTGATTGCTTTATGTATTTTGCTAGTTTCTGCTCGTAATATAAAGAATTTTCTTAAATTGTCTACCTGTCCATAATGTAGGTTTTTAATGTCGATTAATCCCATTCCTCCTTCCTTTCTGCTTAAGGTGAATCTTTCTGTTGCTGAATGTATGTGATGTATTCTATATTTGTGGCATTGTGATCATGTAAGTGTACCGAGCGCTTCTAGGTCTGTGTTACTCCATTTCACTACTCCAAATGAGTAGGTCACTATTGGTATAGCGTAAGTATTTATAGCTTTTGTCTTGTTTCTTGCTGTCGATTCTGTTTTCAGTATTTTTGTTAGTCTTGGTCTATATTTTTCTTTTAGTTCTTCTTCAATATTTGTATTATCTATTCCTATTTTTTGTCTGTATCCTAGATATTTATAGGCATCTGTTTTTTTCATCGCTTCTATGCAGTCGCTGTGGTTATCCAATATGTAATCTTCTTGTTTAGTGTGTTTTCCCTTGACTATGCTATTTTTCTTATATTTGTCTGTTCCAAAAGCCATATTTATATCATTGCTGAATACTTCTGTTATCTTTAGTAATTGGTTGAGTTGTTGGTTTGTTGCTGCCAGTAGTTTTAGATCATCCATGTATAGCAAATGTGTGATTTTGTGTTGGTATGTTCCAGTAATATTGTATCCATAATTTGTATTATTTAGCATGTTGGATAGTGGGTTCAGAGCAAGGCAGAACCAGAAAGGACTTAATGAGTCTCCTTGTTAGATTCCACGCTTAATCTGTATTGGCTGTGATGTGATAGTATTTGGATTTGTTTGGATATTAAGTGTGGTTTTCTAATTTTTCATTACTATGTTTAGGAACTGTATCAATTTAGGATCTACTTTGTATATTTCCAATATTTATAGTAACCATGAATGGGGTACACTATCAAAAGCTTTTTGGTAATCGATGTATGCGTAGTGTAACGACCTTTGTTTAGTTTTAGCTTGATATTCATTTCTGCATCTATTATCAGTTGCTCTTTACATCCTCGTGCTCCTTTGCAACAGCCTTTTGGTTCTTCATTTATAATTTTGTTCTGTGTTGTATGTGATATTAATTTCTGTGTAATGACTGAAGTTAATATTTTGTATATTGTTGGTAGGCATGTTATGGGGCGATATTTAGCTGGGTTTGCTGTGTCTGCTTGATCTTAAGGTTTCAGATAAGTTATTCCATGTGTAAGTGCATCAGGGAATGTGTACGGGTCTACAATGCAACTGTTAAATAATTTAGTTAGATGTGAATGTGTTGAAGTGAATTTCTTTAGCCAGAAATTTGCTATTTTATCATTTCCAGGGGCTTTCCAATTGCGATTAGAATTAATTGCTCGGGTGACTTCATGTTGCAAAATTATCACTTCAGGCATTTGTGGTATCATCTTGTATGTGTCCGTTTCTGCTTGTATCCACCGTGCATGCCTATTATGTTGTACCGGGTTTGACCATATGTTGCTCCAGAAGTGTATGATGTCTGTTATGTTTGGTGGATTGTCTATTTTAATGTGTGTGTTATCTACTATCTGGTGAAATTTCTTTTGGTTTGTCTTGAATGTTTGGTTTAGTTTCCTTATATTTTTACTTTTTTTGTATCTTCTAAGTCGTTTGGCCAATGCTTGTAATTTCTGCTTCTTTTCGTCTAATTGCTCTATCGCTTCTTGTTGTGAGATTTTACCTAATCTTTTTGTGTTTTTTGTCTGATATTTCATTTCTTATAAATTGTGTTAGCTGTCCGATGTCTTTTCTCAGTTTTTCTATTCTGATCTGTAGCCTGTGCTGCCATGCTGGTTTTGTGGGTTTCTTCTGTGTGTTGGTTTGTTTTGATCTCTGCTTGGTGTGTATATTTAGTGTAGTGAGTGCACCTAAAAAAACCAGTAGCTGTAACTCTTCCATAGTTGTATTTTCATCTATTTTGTTGTCTATGATTGTGTTGATAGTTTTTATTGTTGTTTCGACTTCTGGGTTATTTGGTGGTCTATGCAAGAATGGTCTAATGTCTGTATTTGTGTCTTTGTATTCTATATATGTCAGCTGAAATTTTTCTTCTATATCTAACATTTGTGTCACTTCGTGTTCTATTTGTGCTTGTTCTGGTGGCTGCTTTAAGATTTCTTTTTCCTCTGATTGCTTAATTGGTGTGTGTTGTTCTTTGTTTGTTTGCTTTTGCTCTGGGATTATTATTATTATTATTATTATTATTATTATTATTCATTGTCCGTTGGTTGATTGTTCGTGCACACAGTATTCTGGCGAACTAAACGAATGTTTTCTAATGACGTTAATTTAACTGCACTTCACCCACTTAGCCAAAGGTAACACGTTCCACATGCTTTGCAAAAGTAAATAAACCAAGGTTTTTTTGTTTTGTTTTTTGTTTTTTTACGCAGTCAACTATTTTCAGAGAGCAAATAAAATTAATTCAGTCACTTTATTAAAACACATTTCTGTTTCGTAATTCTAAGAGTTTCAGCGGTCTTTGGTAGCGATGTGCCTTTGAAAATTCTTTAATGTTATTTCTGGCCATCAGTCATCTGCCTCATTGACTGCTTGGTCTTGCTTTATCCCGAGGAAGCAGTTGCTTTCTTAGTCCTCTTTCTGAGACTAATACTGCCCGGTTTCTCTTTCTATTCAGTTTCGATAACAACATTAATAATTTATAATGACAGAGCTAAAGCAGCAAATTAGTTGTACAGAGACATTTATAAGCTCATGTGTGGTAGGGAGCTCATTCAATGCCTTTATTGAGTTAATTTGCCTGCCCCTCAGTACACCATTAATAACCTAAACACACGAATGTGTAAGGAGACATATGGAGAGGCAGCAGGTATTCAAGTACAATGTGATTTCTTCAATGTCTTTTGTATACATACCTTAGTTATGGAAAGTCAAGTAATAATTTTCCTGTTTCAGTTGCAGATACTAAACTGGAAGTAATCATAAGTCTAGTGTGGGGCATTATCCACACTGTGTGTAGCATAATTGTCCTCGTTGGAGCCACGCAGGTAAAGTGTGTTACTTCAGAAATACACTTTGTTGATCAGAAACTGAACAAAATTATCTTTTCATAACCTTTAATTTCATTCCTGATATTTCAAATGAAATACTGAGACTGTTTTACCTATATTATTATTGTTACTATTTACTGTACAGTATCTGATTTTGGTAAGAAGTACATTTTGTCAGTTACGTAGAAATGACTATTTTTATCAGCTGAAGTCAGGGGAATTTGTTTTGAGGACAGCAGATACATAGTGCTCACAACACAACGTTTATTTAATTAAAGAAGCTAATATATACAGCTACATCTAAATTTATACTCCGCAAGCCACCCAACGGTGTGTGGCGGAGGGCACTTTACGTGCCACTGTCATTACCTCCCTTTCTTGTTCCAGTCGCGTATGGTTCGCGGGAGGAACAACTGCCGGAAAGCCTTCGTGCGCGCTGGAATCTCTCTAATTTTACATTCGTGATCTCCTCGGGAGGTATAAGTAGGGGGAAGCAATATATTCGATACCTCATCCAGAAACGCACCCTTTCGAAACCTGGACAGCAAGCTACACCGCGATGGAGAGCGCCTCTCCTGCAGAGTCCGCCACTCGAGTTTGCTAAACATCTCCGTAACGCTGTCACGCTTACCAAATAGCCCTGTGACAAAACGCGCCGCTGTTCTTTGGATCTTCTCTGTCTCCTCTGTCAACCCGACCTGGTACGGATCCCAAACTGATGAGCAATACTCAAGTATAGGTCGAACGAGTGTTTTGCATGCACCCACCTTACCAAACAATTTTATATGATCATTCCACTTCAAATCGTTCTGTACGCATACTCCCAGATATTTTACATAAGTAACTGCTACCAGTGTTTGATCCGCTATCATATAAACATACAATAAAGGATCCTTCTTTCTATGTATTCGCAATACATTGTCTATGTTAAGGGTCAGTTGCCACTCCTTGCCCCAAGTGCCTATCCGCTGCAGATCTTCCTGCATTTCGCTGCAATTTTCTAATGTTGCAACTTCTCTGTATACTACAGCATCATCCGCGAAAAGCCGCATGGAACTTCCGACACTATCTACTAGGTCATTTATATATATTGTGAAAAGCAATGGTCCCATACCACTCCCCTGTGGCACGCCAGAGGTTACTTTAACGTCTCTAGACGTCTCTCCATTGAGAACGACATGCTGTGTTCTGTTTGCTAAAAACTCTTCAATCCAGCCACACAGCTGGTCTGATGTTCCGTAGGCTCTTACTTTGTTGATCAGGCGACAGTGCGGAACTGTATCGAACGCCTTCCGGAAGTCAAGGAAAATGGCATCTACCTGGGAGCCTGTATCTAATCTCATGAACAAATAAAGCGAGCTGGGTCTCACACGATCGCTGTTTCCGGAATCCATGTTGATTCCTACAGAGTAGATTCTGGGTTTCCAGAAATGACATAATACGCGAGCAAAAAACATGTTCTAAAATTCTACAACAGATCGACGTCAGAGATATAGGTCTATAGTTTTGCGCATCTGCCCGAGGACCCTTCTTAAATACTGGGACTACCTGTGCTCTTTTCCAATCATTTGGAACTTTCCGTTCCTCTAGAGACTTGTGGTACACGGCTGTTAGAAGGGGGGGGGGGGGGGAAGTTCTTTCGCGTACTCTGTGTAGAATCGAATTGGTATCCCGTCAGGTCCAGTAGACTTTCCTCTGTTGAGTGATTTCAGTTGCTTTTCTATTCCTTGGGCACTTATTTCGATGTCAGTTATTTTTTCGTTCGTGCGAGGATTTGGAGAAGGACCTGCAGTGCGGTCTTCCTCTGTGAAACAGCTTCGGAAAAAGGTGTTACCTTCACGCGTGTCATCCTCTGTTTCAATGCCATCATCATCCCAGAGTGTCTAGATATGCTGTTTTGAGCCACTTACTGATTTAACGTAAGACCAGAACTTCCTAGGATTTTCTCTCAAGACGATACATAGAATTTTACTTTTGAATTCACTGAACGCTTCACGCATAGCACACCTTACGCTAACTTTGACATCGTTTAGCTTCCGTTTGTCTGAGAGGTTTTGGCTGCGTTTAAACTTGGAGTGAAGCTCTCTTTTTGCTTTCGCAGTTGTTTCCTAACTTTGTTGTTGTACCACGTTGGGTTTTTCCCGTCCCTCACAGTTTTACTCGGCATGTACCTGTATAAAACGCTTTTACGAATGCCTTGAACTTTTTCCATAAACACTCAACATTGTCAGTGTCGGAACAGAAATTTTTGTTTTGATCTGTTAGGTAGTCTGAAATCTGTCTCCTATTAGTCTTGCTTAACAGATAAACCTTCCTCCCTTTTTTTATATTCCTATTTACTTCCATATTCAGGGATGCTGCAACGGACTTATGATCACTGATTCCCTGTTCTGCACTTACAGAGTCGAAAAGTTCGGGTCTGTTTGTTATCGGTGGGTCCAAGATGTTATCTCCACGAGTCGGTTCTCTGTTTAATTGCTCGAGGTAATTTTCGGATAATGCACTCAGTACAATGCCACTCGATGCTCTGTCCCTACCACCTGTCCTAAACTCGAAGTGTCCCAGTCTATATCTGTTAAATTGAAATCTCCACCTAAGACTGTAACATGTTAAGGAAATTTATGTGAAATTTATTCCAGATTTTCTCTCAGTTGTTTTGCCACTAATGCTGCTGAGTCGGGAGTTCGGTAAAAGGAGCCAATTATTATCCTAGCTCGGTTGTTGCGTACAACCTCCATCCATAATAATTCACAGGAACTATCCACTTCTACCTCACTACACGATAAACTACTACTAACAGCGAAAAACACGCCACCACCGGTTGCATGCAATCTATCCTTTCTTAACACCGTCTGTGCCTTTGTAAAAATGTCGGCAGAATTTATCTCTGGCTTCAGCCAGCTTTCCGTACCTATAACGATTTCAGCTTCGATGCTTTCTATCAGCGCTTGAAGTTCCGGTACTTTACCAACGCAGCTTCGACAGTTTACAATTACAATACCGATTGCTGCTTGGTCCCCGCATGTCCTGACTTTGCCCCGCACCCTTTGAGGCTGTTGCCCTTTCTGTACTTGCCCGAGGCCATCTAACCTAAAAAACCGCCCAGTCCACGCCACACAACCCCTGCTACCCGTGTAACCGCCTGCTGTGTGTAGTGGACTCCTGATCTATCCAGCGGAACCCGAAACCCCACCACCCTATGGCGCAAGTCGAGGAATCTGCAGCCCACACGGTAGCAGAACCTTCTCAGCCTCTGATTCAGACCCTCCACTCGGCTCTGTACCAAAGGTCCGCAGTCAGTCCTGTCGACGATGCTGCAGATGGTGAGCTCTGCTTTCATCCCGCTAGCGAGACTGGCAGTCTTCACCAAATCAGATAACCGCCGGAAGCCAGAGAGGATTTCCTCCGATCCATAGCGACACACATCATTGGTGCCGACATGAGCGACAACCTGCAGATGGGTGCACCCTGTACCCTTCATGGCATCCGGAAGGACCCTTTCCACATCTGGAATGACTCCCCCCCGGTATGCACACAGAGTGCACATTGGTTTTCTTCCCCTCTCTTGCTGCCATATCCCTAAGGGGCCCCATTACGCGCCTGACGTTGGAGCTCCCAACTACCAGTAAGCCCACCCTCTGCGACCGCCCGGATCTTGCAGACTGAGGGGCAACCTCTGGAACAGGACAAGCAGCCATGTCCGGCCGAAGATCAGTGTCAGCCGGAGACAGAGCCTGAAACTGGTTCGTCAGACAAACTGGAGAGGCCTTCCGTTCAGCCCTCCGGAATGGCTTTCCCCCCCTGCCACACCTCGAGACGACCTCCCACTGTACCAGGGGTGAGGGTTCATCCTTAATGCGGGCAGTATCCCGGGCAGCCACAGACATAGTCCGATCGGGGGATGCGTGGGACGAGCTGGCCGTCCGCGACAAACCCCCATTCGGACCCCCACAGTGATGCCCAGTGGCAACAGCCTTAAGATGCGTGACCGAAGCCAAAACTGCCTGAAGCAGGGAGCGAAGGGATGCCAACTCAGCCCGCATCCGAACACAGCAGTCGCAGTCCCTATCCATGCTAAATACTGTTGTGCAAAGAACGTCTGAAATAATCTACAGAGAGCAAAAACAATTCGACACACAATTTAAACGGTTATTAAAATACAAGACTGCCCAGTAAATGCAGTAATGTTGCTACTTGCGCACTGCTGACACACTGCTCGGCGGCAGAAAACTAACTGTACCGTCAGTAACATACAAAGACTATTTGAAGGAAATAAACAAATGACAGACGACTACGCGACTTTACACGTCACAGATATTAAAATGCAAATCTGCCGCTGCTAATTACGAAACTACACAATGATTTGACGGATTTAACTAAACAATTGCACAAAGAACACTCAAACAAATTTTTCAACTTGACTACTACACTTATATGAACGCTAAATAAGCCACTTGCTGCTACTTGCGCACTGCTGACACACTGGTCGGCGGTAGAAGGCTAACTAAGAAAGCTAAGTAAGATCAGATTTTCCTTTTCCATTTCAGGAAAAGGCTAGCATGCTTCTTCCATGGATCGTTCTTGAAACCCTGGGCACCGCAGTAGCGATCGTGATTTGTGTGGTCGTCTTCATGGCGGCGGGTTCATACGGCCTTTTTATTGTCGCTTTAACCTTCTTGCTTTTGTGTAAGTATACGATAATTATACAGACTATACATACTATTATTATTATTATTATTATACAGACTGGTGCAAAAGTCACTAACCGCCACCAGAATTACTCTATTCTTTCATTCCAGCCTGTGGTACTATAAACAATCGAATAAATGCTTCTCAAAATTATTGCAACCAGTCCCCTTTGGTTTTGTTCTTCAATTTTTAATGTCCCATTACCAGTTTCGAACCACCTAGCGATTTATCATCAGATCTACATCGACATAGATACTCCGCAAGCTACCGTACGGTGTGTGGCGGAGGGTAACTAGTCATTTCCCTTCCTGTTCCACTCGCAAGTAGACAGAGAGAAAAACGACTATCTGCGTGTCTCCGTATGAGCCCTAATTTTTCGTATCTTACCTTCGCGGTCCTTTCGCGTCAGTAGAATCGTTAGGCAGTCAGCTTCAAATGCCGGTTCTCTAAATTTGGTCAATAGTGTTTTTCGGAAAGAGGGTCGCACTGCCTCCAGTGATTTCAAGTTTCCGAAGCATCTCTGTAACACATACTCATTCTTCAAAGCTACCGGCAACAAATCTAGCAGCCCGCTTCTGAACTGCTTCGATATCTTCCATCAACCCGACCTCGTATGGATCCCAAATACTCGAGCGGTACTCACGAATAGGCCGCAACGGCGTCTATATACGGTCTCCTTTACAGGTGAAGCACTCTTTCCTAAAATTCTTCCAATGAAACCACGCTGATTCGTGGACATAATCCCCTGAGCCTCAAGAAAGCTTGTTATATTCGAACTGAAAATTTGTTCAAGGATTCTGCAGCAAACAGAAGTTTGGGATATTGACATGTAATTTTGCGAATCCGTTCTTTTAACACTTCTTATACATAGGGGTCCAAAAAAATGTATCCACTGTTTAAAAGTCCATAACTTGCAAACAAATTGACGGATTTGTCTCATTTTTTGTGAAAGTGTAGCTTAAGGTCAAACGTAAAGATATCACTGTAGGTGTTTGAAATTGTCACCATTAACATTCACACACAAACAATACTGCCGAACTGCAGCACGAACTACTGACTAGTTAGCTGTCAATAGAATATAAAGAGTAGTTATTTAGATAGTATAACTGAGGAGACAAAATGTTCAAATGTGTGTGAAATCTTATGGGGCCAAGGTCATCAGTCCCTAAACTTACACACTACTTAACCTAAATTATCCTAAACACAAACACACACACCCATGCCCGAGGTAGGACTTGAACCTCCGCCGGGACCAGCCGCTCAGCCCATGACTGCAGCGCCTCAGACCGCTCGGCTAATCCCGCGCGGGCCGGCCGGAGTGGCCGAGCGGTTGAAGGCGCTACAGTCTGGAACCGCACGACCGCTACGGTCGCAGGTTAGAATCCTGCCTCGGGCATGGATGTGTGTGATGTCCTTAGGTTAGTTAGGTTTAAGTAGTTCTAAGTTCTAGGGGACTGATGACCAGAGCAGTTGAGTCCCATAGTGCTCAGAGCCATTTGGACCATGTTTTAATCCCGCGCGGCAACTGAGGAGACAGCAACTTTGTCAAGAGTATCAGGAATATTTCTAGTCTACTCGACTAAATTTAGCTGGCATGAAGATAAAAAAACTCAGAATAGTGTAGCAAAAGTTTGGTGTTAATACAGTCTGCAGGTTATATTTCTTTGTCTTCTGTTACTGTATACCTGGCACGACCTATGAGTGAATGAATCATCTGCCATTCTATAGAGTGATACAGTGTGTTTCAATCTAAACAAAACCTTTGATTCTCGTATCTAGAACCTGTGATACGTTTCTTAGCAATACCACTTCATATTTGATTTGCTGAACATCTGCCTATACCCTCTGTGTAATTCTCACTTTTTTCTTCCGCCAGTGCTCAACATCTACTTCCTGCGAGTCGTGTACAGCTACTTTCGAACTCTGTGTGAGAGACCACGCCCTGCCAAGCTGACAGACATCGAGACTGCTGGGATGTGATGTGAGGTGATTACAGTTGACAGGTTCAGTCAACATTACTTATGTGAGGTGTGTCACTGGTGAAGTTGCTTCTGACTCAGGTTTTTTCTTGTGGACACATCTGCGAATATTGGAGGAAGCAAAGTTATCAGATAACATCATTGGCCCTGACAGTGCATCTAGAATCCAGCTACAACACTTACTACAAACAGTGTCAACATTTCGAGAACTATGTACCTCTTACTGATCATGCTGTTCCCATTTTCACAAAGAGAGAATTTCATGAATAATTCCAGAAATCACTGCAGAGTACATTAATTCATTTCGAACTTTTTTCCACTAAACTTTAAAGCCTCGCCTGTTGCAGCTAATGAGCAACTGTTCACTTTTCGCTATTGAATGTGCTCGAAAATATATACCTATTTACTTTGATTATGTGCATTTCTACCACCACATTTCCATTTTTGCAAATGAGTGATGTTTGTCTTCATCTTATGTTACATGTGGTTTGTAGAACAAATGAAAGATGTTTTGACTACTTTGTGCAACTGACTGAAGATCAGTGCTTGAATGTATTTTTACTGAAATTAAAAAATGACAAATTTTTACATGTTACTATCCTTGCTAATTTCCTTCCATGTCGTAATTAAACCGACCTTATGATACTATTTATTGCTGTAGATGATTAACTGTCTTGCACTGGATAGTATAATAAATTGCCAAAGCGTATGATGGTCACGAAAGTAAGCAATATTATTTTCAAATGTTCAAATGTATGTGAAATCTTATGGGACTTAGCTGCTGAGGTCATCAGTCCCTAAGCTTACACACTACTTAACTGAAATTATCCTAAGGACAAACACACACACACCCATGCCCGAGGGAGGACTCGAACCGCCGCTGGGACCAGCCGAACAGTCCATGACTGCAGCACCTGAGACCGCTCGGCTAATCCCGCGCGGCTATTATTTTCAAGTCAACCACGTAAATAATGTATGTTTTGATTGTAGTATTCTTATACACTTTTCGATCAAGTACAATTATTTCACATAAATGTTCGTGTAATAATTCATTACGTCAGGATCGCTTAGATAGATGTAAAGTATTCACATTAACAGTTTCGGCAAAGAAGTTGCCGTACTGAGACTGCTTAATCCACTAAAAAGCTTGGTACAGATGTATGAACAAATATACTTAAGCACATTGAACTTCTTGAAGTCATTTTACATATTTCATCGAATGTGCGTCCTATTGCCACATGGTAAACGAGACCGAAATTATGAGGGATTTTCCGAAACTAATGTCCGATTGCCGGTCGGATTGGCCGCGCGGTTCTAGGCGCTATAGTCTGGAACCGCGCGACCGCTACGGTCGCAGGTATGAATCCTGCCTCAGGAATGGATGTGTGTGATGTCCTTAGGCTAGTTCGGTTTAAGTAGTTCAAAGTTCTAGGGGACTGACGACCTCAAATGTTAAGTCCCTTAGTGCTCAGAGCCATTTGAACCATTTAATAACCGATTGGCCGGCCGAAGTGGCTGTGCGGTTAAAGGCGCTGCAGTCTGGAACCGCAAGACCGCTACAGTCGCAGGTTCGAATCCTGCCTCGGGCATGGATGTTTGTGATGTCCTTAGGTTAGTTAGGTTTAACTAGTTCTAAGTTCTAGGGGACTAATGACCTCAGCAGTTGAGTCCCATAGTGCTCAGAGCCATTTATTTGAATAACCGATTGGGCGCGAAATGGCAAACACAGTGAAAAGCTGATGAGGCTTTCCACAGATGTGTTGAGCAGTATCTCTAGTATGCCTGCCGATCGCGTCATGTCGCTCTTTTCAATCCTAAGGGCCCAGTGAGCACGTAAAGATGCCTGAAAAAGGTCTCCCAGCATCTAAGAAGGCCTGGTGAGAGATTTCGCCTGATGCTCTGCAGCCCACATAACATACCTGTCATGCGTTTCCTGCCTCATCACGATTCTCCGCCGTGCTCTGCAGGGCAGTGAAAATGCTCCTGCCTCGTGGGAAGTGTTTGATCACTCACAATACAGCCTGTAACTGCTACCACCGAGTTTCATGTCTTCTCACACGAACTGCTGGCTATGAAGGCAATATTTTGGCAGTGACAACGAACTGCAGTCCAGTGTAGAGAATTGGCTCCTCCTTCCATGAGGAGAGCAATGGAAACAACGCTACGACCAATGTCTGAGACAGAGTGGCAGCTATATAGAGAAGCTGTTAGAAGGCATAGCTACCTGTTGCAAATAAAACATTTCTGATATTCACGGTGGTTTCTATTTCGCGACCGATCGAACCTTACTTTCTAAAGAGCCGTCGTAGGATGTCGTCTTGCAGAGACTAGATGAGTACCCAACGTTGCTGGGGTGTATATTTATTTCAGTTCTAGAAGTCCATCTCTTCCTCCTCTCCCTCTATGTTCATCTCCTTTGCCTCCTTCTCTGTCAACCTTCTCCATCGCCCACACTCTATCCACATCCTTCCACCCCTCTCTGTCTATCTGTTACTCCCTCCTGTCTGTCGATCTGCTCCACCCCCTCTCTCTATTCATTTCTTCTTTGATTTCTATATCCAGCACCTCCTCCCCCCCTCTCTCTCTGTCCCTCTTTCCTTTTAATGTCCATCTAACATTAGCCATCTCCCTGTACATCTCTTTCTCTTTTGTTTCTTTATCCATCACCTCCTTACCCCCTCTCTCTCCGCCTCCTCTTTCCTTTCTATGTCCATCTAACTTCTGCAATCTCCCTGTACATCTCCTCCTCTTTTCTTTCTCTATCCATCTCCTCCTCGCCCTCTCTCTGTAATGTAATCATATAATTTTGTTGGGCACATTCAGCACCGTATGTGGATACTGTCTGCTTAATGTGTGTGAATAGAGTTAGTAGCAAAGTAGTAATAAATTTTAACATCATGAAGGCACGCTGGATGCGATTGTTTTACCGTATGAACGTCGAAAATATAGTAAGTGATACATATTTTCTTTTCATGAAGAGAAAAAGTTTGAAATTATGTCTAAAGTTTGTTGAAAATCTCTAAGTACTCTCGTTCTCAATTTTTTTTCTCGGTCATCAATCTTCCGAGTGGTTTGTTGCGGCCCGCCAAGAATTCCTGTCCTGTGCCAACCTTATCATCTCAGAGTAGAACTTGCAACCTGTGTACTCAATTATTTGCTGGATGTATTCCAAATCCTCTACAGCTTTTGTCCTCTACAGCTTCCTCTAGTATCATAGAATTCATTCCCTGATGTCTTAACCGATTGCCTATCATCCTGTCCTCTCCCCTCAACACTGTCTTCCACACATTCATTTCCTCTCCGATTCTGTGCAGAACTTCCTGATTCCTTACCTCAAGAGTGAACCTAATTTGCAACTTTCGTCTTTAGCACCACATCTCAAATGCTTCGATTCTCTTCTGTTCCAGCTTTCCCGCAGTCCACCTTTCAATACCGTACAACGCTGCGCTCCAAACGTATATTCTCAGGAATTTCTCGCTGAAATTAAGACCTATGCTTGAGACTAGTAGCCTTTTCTTGGCCAGGAATCCCCTTTTTGCCAGTGCTATTCTATTTTTGATGTTCTCCTTGCTCCGCCCATCATTGGTTGTTTTCCTGCCTAGGTAGCATAATTCCTTAACTTCATCTACTTCGTGATCACCAATTCTGTTATTAAGTTTCTCGCTGTTCTCATTTCTGCTACTTCTCATTACTGTCGTTTTTCTTCGATTTACTCTCAATTCATGCTCTGTACTCATCGGGCTGTTAATTCCATTGAACGGATTATGCAATTCTTCTTAATTTTCACTCGGGATAGCGATGTCATCAGCAAATCGTGTCACTGATATCCTTTCACCTTGGATTTAAATTGCACTCCTGAACATTAGTTTTATTTCCATCATTGCTTCTTCGATGTACAGACTAAACAATAGGGGTGAAATACTAGATCCTGTCTTAAATCCTATTTAATTCGAGCACTTCGTTCTTGGTCGTCCACTCGTATTATTCCTTCTTGTACATATTGTATACTATAGTGAACTATGAGAAAAGAAACAAAATAGAAACAGTGAACGGTTAAAGCTCCAGATGTGCAACGTTCTGCGCATTTGCACAAGCACGGCGCCGTGGTTCTGTGGTCACGGTGTTGGACTGCGGCTGGAGAGATCCGTGTTCAAATCTCCCTCACGCCCCACTGGTCTTTTTTTTTTTTTTACCTACAAAATTATGAACTCTTATCTGGGCATTGTAATTCTTGAACTCTTTCGTTGTAATGTAGTTCACACCCACTTAGTTGTTTTCATTTCTGCAAGAGTTCTATGCCGCATCTCGCCTGCTCTCACTATTCATCATACACTCCTGGAAATGGAAAAAAGAACACATTGACACCGGTGTGTCAGACCCACCATACTTGCTCCGGACACTGCGAGAGGGCTGTACAAGCAATGATCACACGCACGGCACAGTGGACACACCAGGAACCGCGGTGTTGGCTGTCGAATGGCGCTAGCTGCGCAGCATTTGTGCACCGCCGCCGTCAGTGTCAGCCAGTTTGCCGTGGCATACGGAGCTCCATCGCAGTCTTTAACACTGGTAGCATGCCGCGACAGCGTGGACGTGAACCGTATGTGCAGTTGACGGACTTTGAGCGAGGGCGTATAGTGGGCATGCGGGAGGCCGGGTGGACGTACCGCCGAATTGCTCAACACGTGGGGCGTGAGGTCTCCACAGTACATCGATGTTGTCGCCAGTGGTCGGCGGAAGGTGCACGTGCCCGTCGACCTGGGACCGGACCGCAGCGACGCACGGATGCACGCCAAGACCGTAAGATCCTACGCAGTGCCGTAGGGGACCGCACCGCCACTTCCCAGCAAATTAGGGACACTGTTGCTCCTGGGGTATCGGCGAGGACCATTCGCAACCGTCTCCATGAAGCTGGGCTACGGTCCCGCACACCGTTAGGCCGTCTTCCGCTCACGCCTCAACATCGTGCAGCCCGCCTCCAGTGGTGTCGCGACAGGCGTGAATGGAGGGACGAATGGAGACGTGTCGTCTTCAGCGATGAGAGTCGCTTCTGCCTTGGTGCCAATGATGGTCGTATGCGTGTTTGGCGCCGTGCAGGTGAGCGCCACAATCAGGACTGCATACGACCGAGGCACACAGGGCCAACACCCGGCATCATGGTGTGGGGAGCGATCTCCTACACTGGCCGTACACCACTGGTGATCGTCGAGGGGACACTGAATAGTGCACGGTACATCCAAACCGTCATCGAACCCATCGTTCTACCATTCCTAGACCGGCAAGGGAACTTGCTGTTCCAACAGGACAATGCACGTCCGCATGTATCCCGTGCCACCCAACGTGCTCTAGAAGGTGTAAGTCAACTACCCTGGCCAGCAAGATCTCTGGATCTGTCCCCCATTGAGCATGTTTGGGACTGGATGAAGCGTCGTCTCACGCGGTCTGCACGTCCAGCACGAACGCTGGTCCAACTGAGGCGCCAGGTGGAAATGGCATGGCAAGCCGTTCCACAGGACTACATCCAGCATCTCTACGATCGTCTCCATGGGAGAATAGCAGCCTGCATTGCTGCGAAAGGTGGATATACACTGTACTAGTGCCGACATTGTGCATGCTCTGTTGCCTGTGTCTATGTGCCTGTGGTTCTGTCAGTGTGATCATGTGATGTATCTGACCCCAGGAATGTGTCAATAAAGTTTCCCCTTCCTGGGACAATGAATTCACGGTGTTCTTATTTCAATTTCCAGGAGTGTATTTACTTGCGACAGTAATATATGCTTACCAAATGACTCGTGTTTGAGAACCAATGGCCGGCCACTGTAGCCGAGCGGTTCTAGGCGCTTCAGTCCGGAACCGCGCTGCTGCTGCGGTCGCATGTTCGAATCCTGCCTCGGGCATTGATGTGTGTGATGTCCTTAGGTTAGTTAGGTTTAAGTAGTTGTAAGTCTAGGGGACTGATGACGTCGGATGTCAAGTCCTATGGTGCTCAGAGCCATTTGAAACATAGCTCACTCAGCAGTGGAAGCGGCCGTGCGGTTTAACTGCACACTGTGGCCGCCGTGATGGCGGCAACAACTAGGTAGAAAGAGGGTGCACGCCTCAGACTTGTGATATGGCGAGACTCCGCGCAGTTTGCTTCAGGGTTATCTGGCTGGCTGTTACCGGAGCAGAAAATGGATACATCGGAATTGCCTGTGTGAGTGTGTCAACAGACAGGGCTGTTCTCTTGTGTGGAAGGTCTGCAGATGTTTTTCAGTGGTGTACGCTGACGTGTGTACTGAGTGAATTCAGCCTGATAAGCACACGTATTACAAAACCAGTACTTGCCTTCCAACTGTGCTTCGTATCTGTCAACTGTCGATTCTCTAAGATTTTCAGATGTATATTCTTTTGGCCACTGGATTTGATGTTATTTGGTTCTTCGTTATGTTCTATGGAATCAATGCTTATTTAACTGTCACGCTGCAGGTGATGCTAATTTTAATTGTATTTTTATTATAAAAATTCTCTTACAGATCTGAAGCAGAATTTGCCTCTTGCGTAATATTTTTTGTGTAACGTTTAGTACGAGTGTAGTTTAAATCATTCTTTTATTACGAAGTAGCATTGATACTTCAAGTCTTTTCACTGTAGTGGAATTTCATGCTGTTATTTGAGCACTTAGGTGTCGAGTAAATTCTTGTTAAGTAGCTACAAAGCTGATATGTTTGCCAATACAGTAACAATTTTAGTCTGGAAAAATTAAGTCTATTAAATTTCTAAATTCTGGTACGTTTTATGAGAAAATATTCAGAACTCGTTTCAATAAAATAAAAATTATTTTAGCAAGGAGCAGGAACCACTCACAGCTCAACCGAGTCCTACCACTCCCTCTACCGGCAGGAAAGCCGCAAATTATAATGTAAAATCTAATTTTTTAAAACATTATTGAGTGTAAGCGCATGTTTACACCACTCGTGGATTAGTGATTAGGCGTGTTATGACTGCTCGAATGGTTCGATTGGCTCTAAGCACTATGGGACGTTTTTCAACATCTGAGATCATCAGTCACCTAGATTTAGAACCACTTAAACCTAACTAACCTGAGACCATTACACACATCCATGCCCGAGGCAGGATTCGAACCTGCGACCGTAGCAGTCGCACGGTCCCGTACTGAAGCGCCTAGAACCGCTCGGCCACAACGGCCGGCTACGACTGGTCGACTGCTGTCTAAAAGACAGAACGATCAGCGATTTAAAATCGTGACCAGCGTGCCGCCAAATCCAGTAGACGAATCCTGATGACGCGGTTTGGTTCCTTTTTTCAAGCAGCTCCTCATTCGGCCTCATGAGACCGAGTGGTCCCCATCCCAGACCTACGCACCTAGGAGAAGATCCTCGCAGGTCTGCGGTCTCGTCTTTGTACAGAAGTCTCCAGACTGTCTGAGCAACTATTACAGGACAGTCGGAACGCGGAAAAGTCGAGCAGCACACAGATCACGTATTAGTATATGACGGAGTGCGGCAGTGGCGCCGGTTCCTATTCTTGCTTCTTATCGAGCACTAGCTGCACTGTATCTATCACGAAAAAATAGTTTAAGGGGCTCCGGAACGCCCTATACTTGCAATGTTAAAATAACGCTTATAAATTACATCTTTCCTCACAAAGTATTTGAGGTAGGAAGTTGAACTTTTTACAGATTATTTATTGGAATATGGGCTACAACTTAACACAGGGATTTTACAAAATTTTAGTTCAGTTATTAAAGATGATTTTTTTTTCAATTGTAATGAAAATTCACAACATTTTTTTGCAATTTTTTATTTATATATTCAAAAATATACGTTTTTTTGGAAAACGGCTGTGTTAAATTATGCAGAAGGTACTGTGTAACATTTACTGAAAGTTTGAAACAAATATGTTTGGAAGATCCTTAGAAAACATGTAATTAGTATGAGAAAATAAAAGTTTTGGGAATCGAGCGACACAGATTGGATTAACTTTTTAGTGCACTCCAGGTGCATAGGATGGATTATCTTCATCCTCTGCAAACTCCTCCTCCAGCCTCCTCTTGTTCCTCCTCCTGTTTACTCTTGCTTGTATTTCTAGACTCTTTACAGCCCTGTCTGCAGCCCGAAGGCGTTCCTTGTCTAAAGCAAGCATCGCTCGTACCATGTTAGAACCTATCTTCATTCCCATATTTCTAAATACCTTGCACCTTACAATGTTGCCATCATTGAAAGTCGCAAAAGCAACTTTACTTTTACTCATTATTATACTTCAACAAAACAGAGACTCAAGAAACAGAATTAATTACGAATATTTTCGAGATAACGACAGAGTAAATAAACATGAAACAATCGACAATCACACCAGCGATATATATTGAACCATCACAGGTTAGCCACAACACATACTTTATCTCACATCACTAAAATGTACCTGATGAACACGGACGTTAATAATAACACCATTTGACAGCAGTTTAACAGCGCCACATTGGGTCACGCCCATGTAGAACACATTTCAAAAAAAATTTAAAAATAGTTGTAGTCTTCGAAATTGAATAAATTATATATCTATTAAAAGGTAATAGTCTGCAGATTCAGAAAACGCAAAAAAGTAAAAATTGAACTTTTCATGATTTTTGAGCCTTTCCGGAGCCCCTTAAATATTTAATACTCGCCTGATAATTTTTGTCCTTATTTCAGAAGAAACGATTTCCGATCTGATGCAAAGAGTTTACTACAATGGTTCTTCAGCTAACTGTGTTAAATTGGATGATCGCTACTATAAAAAGAAAAGATTCAAGAAAGGCACACTGTCTTATGTCATTACAACTCTTTAGTTAATATATTGTCTTTTAATGGTGGTGACACTCACATCCATTCTTATAACGATCATTGGCTCTGTATTTTACTTGGTATCTTCAAATCAAGCAGACATGTATGCACTACCTGATCCAAAGTATCGAGATATCTATTGCGCATACAGGTGCTAACGCAGAGTGTGTCCACCTTTATCCTTTATGACGGCTTGATCTCTGCTAGGGACAGGTTCAGTGAGATGGTTCAAAATGGTTCAAATGGCTCTGAGCACTATGGGACTTAACTTCTAAGGTCATCAATCCCCTAGAACTTAGAACTGCTTAAACCTAACTAACCTAAGGGCATCACACACATCCATGCCCGAGGCAGGATTCGAATCTGCGACCGTAGCGGTCGCGCGGTTCCAGACTGTAGCGCCTAGAACCGCTCGGCCACGTCGGCCGGCTTCAGTGAGATGTGTGAATGTCTGCGGAGTAATGGTAGCCCATTTTTGCCGTACAGCTGCAAGCAGATGCCGGCCGGTGTGGCCGAGCGCTTCTAGGCGCTTCAGTCTGGAACCGACCGCTACGGTCGCAGGTTCGAATCCTGCCTCGGGAATGGATGTGTGTAATGTCCTTAGGTTAGTTAGGTTTAAATAATTCTAAGTTCTAGGGGACTGATGACCTCAGTCCCATAGTGCTCAAAGCTATTTGAACCATTTGAAAGCAGATAACGCAGAGATTTTGGATGACTCGGTCTGGAGCATAATCGACGTTCTAACTCATTCCGGAAATACACGAAATGTATTTGCAATTGCGAATGTGGGCAACCATCAGCTGTGTAAAGGAATGACAATGATAATTGTTGCCAGACAGGGACTCGAACCCGGACTCCTAATGGTCACGTTACCACTAAGTTATCCGAACACGCTTCACTGTCAGAATCAACGTTTCATGCGTCGTCAACAATGTGTCACAACCTGCACTCGTATATAAATTACCACGGGAGACACTTTAAATGAGCGTCGCCGGCCCGGTTCAAAATGGTTCAAACGGCTCTAAGCACTATGGGATATAACATCTGAGATCACCATCCGCCCCCTAAACGTAGAACAACTTAAACCGAAGGACACATCCATGCCCGAGGCAGGATTCGAACCTGCGGCCTTAGCAGCAGCGCGGTTCCGGACTGAAGCGCCTAGAACCGCTCGGCCACAGCGGTCGGCGCCTGTCCGGTGTCCGCAAATAAATACGATATTGCAGTTCCTGTGTTGCTCAGAAGTACCCTTCGGACATGCACGCGTCTTATTTGTGACGTTACACCCGATAGTTACAACTAAAGTGCAGTTTATCACATAGGTCCAGTATGGATTGTACGAGCGTTGCCCAGAAAGTAATGCACTGCACTTTTTTCTTCGACAATTCTTTATTGAACATAATGAGAATTACACACACGAAAGAATGGTGTTTTATCTACACACGCTATTTTTCCACGTAATCTCCATCCCGTTCTATGACCTTCCTCCAGCGCGAAACAAGGGCGTGTATGCCCTGTGGGTACCAATCCTTGTCCTGGTGGCGGACCCAGTGCTTCACTCTGTGAATTACCACCTCATTGTCCTCAAAATGTCTTCCACTATTGGCATCCTTTAATGGCGAAAGCAAACATTAACTCTCTGACATCGAAATAAGTGTCCAAGGAATAGAAAAGCAACTGGAATCACTCAACAGAGGAAAGTCCACCGGACCTGACGGGATACCAATTCGATTCTGCACAGAGTACGCGAAAGAACTTGCCCCCCTTCTAACAGCCGTGTACCGCAAGTCTCTAGAGGAACGGAAGGTTCCAAATGATTGGAAAAGAGCACAGGTAGTCCCAGTATTTGAGAAGGGTCGTCGAGCAGATGCGCAAAACTATAGACCTATATCTCTGACGTCGATCTGTTGTAGAATTTTAGAACATGTTTTTTGCTCGAGTATCATGTCGTTTTTGGAAACTCAGAATCTACTATGTAGGAATCAACATGGATTCCGGTAACAGCGATCGTGTGAGAACCAACTCGCTTTATTTGTTCATGAGACCCAGAAAATATTAGATACAGGCTCCCAGGTAGATGCTATTTTTCTCGACTTCCGGAAGGCGTTGGATACAGTTCCGCACTGTCGCCTGATAAACAAAGTAAGAGCCTACGGAATATCAGACCAGCTGTGTGGCTGGATTGAAGAGTTTTTAGCAAACAGAACACAGCATGTTGTTATCAACGGAGAGACGTCTACAGACGTTAAAGTAACCTCTGGCGTGCCACAGGGGAGTATTGTGGGACCATTGCTTTTCACAATATATATAAATGACCTAGTAGATAGTGTCGGAAGTTCCATGCGGCTTTTCGCGGATGATGCTGTAGTATACAGAGAAGTTGCAACATTAGAAAATTGCAACGAAATGCAGGAAGATCTGCAGCGGATAGGCACTTGGGGCAGGGAGTGGCAACTGACCCTTAACATAGACAAATGTAATGTATTCCGAATACATAGAAGGAAGGATCCTTTATTGTATGATTATATGATAGCGGAACAAACACTGGTAGCAGTTACTTCTGCAAAATATCTGGGAGTATGCGTGCGGAACGATTTGTAGTGGAATGATCATATAAAATTAATTGTTGGTAAGGCGGGTACCAGGTTGAGATTCATTGGGAGAGTCCTTAGAAAATGTAGTCCATCAACAAAGGAGGTGGCTTACAAAACACTCGTTCGACCTATACTTGAGTATTGCTCATCAGTGTGGGATCCGTACCAGATCGGGTTGACGGAGGAGATAGAGAAGATCCAAAGAAGAGCGGCGCGTTTCGTCACAGGGTTATTTGGTAACCGTGATAGCGTTACGGAGATGTTTAACAAACTCAAGTGGCAGTCTCTGCAAGAGAGGCGCTCTGCATCGCGGTGTAGCTTGCTCGCCAGGTTTCGAGAGGGTGCGTTTCTGGATGAGGTATCGAATATATTGCTTCCCCCTACTTATACCTCCCGAGGAGATCACGAATGTAAAATTAGAGATATTCGAGCGCGCACGGAGGCTTTCAGACAGTCGTTCTTCCCGCGAACCATACGCGACTGGAACAGGAAAGGGGGTAATGACAGGGGCACGTAAAGTGCCCTCCGCCACACACCGTTGGGTGGCTTGCGGAGTATAAATGTAGATGTGGATGTACATGTAGGTCAGATGTGACAGCCGTGGATGGTCTCCCTGACCACTGCAAATCGTGAAGCTCAGTCCAACCGCCTTCTCGTGACGTCACCCTCCCTGCTCAGCGACTAACTGTACTTCTGTCGACAGCTGATGCTCCATAGACTTTGCACAAGTGTTTGTGAATATTCCCCGCAGTTTCTTTCCTTGCAGTGAGAAATTCAGTGAAGGCACGTTGCTTGTAACGTACATCACCTACAGACGTCATTTTGGAACTGTTCTGCAGCTACGCTATCTGTCGGAAGAGACGGAAACTTGGCACACTCAGTCAAGATACTTCAAATAATACATACATAACGTTTCGCATTCGTATAATTGTTTTCGACTGAGAAAAAAAGAATTTTCTGGACAACCCTCGTAATTATCGTACGTCAGCGAAACTTGGTAGGTATTCCGATATGTTAATGCGGAACCGGTTTAAGCTGTAAAAAATAAAAATAAAAAATAAAAAAAATTGGTTCCAATGTTGGCCACTTCATGCAAGTCTGGTGCTGTGAATGTAACACATACAGAAATCCTTCCACATGTTGGGGTTGTTCTGGGGTACGAGACCAAACTGCGAGGCCATTGGATTAGGAAAGAACGGGGAAGGAAGTCGGCCGTGCCCTTTCAAGGGAACCATCCCGGCATTTGCCTGGAGAGATTTAGGGAAATCACGGAAAACCTAAATCAGGATGGCCGGACGCGAGATTGAACCGTTGTCCTCCCTTCCACATGTAATGGGGCAGTAAAGGCTCAATAAGTGAGAGAGGCATGGTACTATGACGATTTTATTATTATCCGCCACTTACACAATTTGTTCATTATGAGCATCAAAGACGTTAACAACATGCGTAAAATGACTCGCAACAGTTTTGGTGGAATCTGAGCAATTTGTTTCTTTATACTGGTCTTCAGATCAGGTAGAGACCAAATGTGTCCCAGCGTATCTTTCACAGGGCGAGCCACATGATGTGTTACTCCACCTTGCATGAAAACAACAGTGGTTTCCACGGAGTTCAGCTCCTCAAAAGCATTAATCACATTCTGTACAAGGAGGTCTCATACCTGACAGGTTCTCTGGGTGTATTGTCTTCAAAGACGAACGGACCGGGTGTAAAGGTACTTGTGAGTCCACACCACACAGTCACATACGGCGAGTGCAACGGATCTTCGTGCAGAACACGCGGTTTAGCAGTACCTTAAATTCGGCAGTTCTATGTATTCATTGTACCCTGTAGTGTAAAATATGCCTCATCAAAGAATCCTGCCAGTCACATGTCATCAGCTCCAATCCATTCCAGGAACTGAAAAGCAAATTCAGAACAATGCTTCGGATCATAAGGTTTCAGTTGCTGCACCATGTGGATCTTATAGGGGTAACAGTCTAAAATACAGTGTCTCCCAAAAAGAATGAAAAACAATTATTTATTAGGAAGAAGAGCGTAACACCAACAAATTGCATACTAATTACCCAGAAAAGACAGATGTTCAATATGCCGTCCATTGGCCGCACGGACGACTTCTAGCCAATAGCCAAATTCATCCCAAACTGAGCGTAAGGTGTCTTCTGTCACTGAAGTTAAGGCAGTTGATATTCTGGTTTTTAGTTCATCAATGTCACGAGGTAAGGGAGTAACGTAACACATTGTTTGTCATATCCCCACAGGAAGAAATCACACGGTGTTAAGTCAGGGGACCTAGGAGGCCAAGAGTGTAAAGCCTGGTCCCTCGGTCCTATACGCCCTATCCAACGTTGAGGCGCGTTGGCTTCGACGAAACTGCGCACGTTTTTTTGCCAGTGCGGTGGTGCTCCATCTTCCTGATTGATGAAATTGCCAGACTCAAATTGTGGGAATAACCAATTCCATAGCATGGCAAGATATGGTTCTCCTGTTACAGTTTCTTCCTCAAAAAAAGTACGGTCCATAAACCTTGCTTTGCAGACAGCACATAAAACATTCACTTTGGGTCCGTTCATGTTCAGTTGTTTCTTGAGGATATTCGAGCCCCCATATACGCACATTATGACGGTGAACCTTACCGCTAGTATGGAAAGTTGCTTCATCGCTGAGTATCAACCGCGACAAAAAAGTGTCATCTTCCATGTCCTCTAGAATAGCATTGCTCAAGTCCACTTGCTTCACTTTGTCAGTATCTCGAAGAGCTGGTACCAGTTGTAATCGGTATGGTTTGAGGACTAAACGCCGCCGTAACACATGCCACAGTGTCATGCGTGGTAACTCTAGTTCTCGGTTAGCACGGCGCGTAGACTAGAGGGGGCTGCGCTCAAATGCTCGTCGGATTTGATCCACTGTTTGTTCAGGCACGCGTGTCTGGCCAGGCCTTTTGCCTTTACAGATGTACCCTGTTTGTTCAAACTGTTTATTCCACGGTCGAATGTTCTTTGGTGATGGTGGTTTAGACCGAAATCGAATATGAAACGCCCGCTTAACTGCGACCACTCACTGAGTACGACTAAATTCAGTAACACAGTACGCCTTCTGTTGCGCGGATGCCATATTGCCCGACACTGGCTGCACGTTCCAGGTCAACGCTTGTAGTGACATCTAGCGAATTTTTTTTCTTGGAACTGTAGACCACGCCGATTACATCTAGCGCTGTTTCAGTTACCTAGTGACATTTGTCTCAATATTACATTACTGGCCATTGAAATTGCCACACCACGAGGATAACGTGCTACAGACGCGACATTTAACCGACAGGAAGAAGACGCTGTGATATGAAAAAGATTAGCTTTTCAGAGCATTCACACAAGGTTGGCGCCGGTGGCGACACCTACAACGTGCTGACATGAGGAAAGTTTCCAACCGATTTCTCATACACAAACAGCAGTTGACCGGTGTTGCCTGGTGAAACGTTGTTGTGATGCCTCTTGTAAGGAGGAGAAATGCGTACCATCCCGTTTTCGACTTTGATAAAGGTTGGATTGTAGCCTATCACGATTGCGGTTCATCGTATCGCGACATTGCTGCTCGCGTTGGTCGAGATCCAATGACTCTTAGCAGAATATGGAATCGGTGAGTTCAGGAGGGTATTACGGAACGCCGTGCTGGATCCCAAGGGCCTCGTATCACTAGCAGTCGAGATGACAGGCATCTTATCCGCATGGCGGTAACAAATCGTGCAGCCACGTCTCGATACCTGAGTCAACAGATGGGGACGTTTGCAAGACAACAACCATCTGCACGAACAGTTCGATTACGTTTGCAGCAGCATGGACTATCAGCTCGGAGACCATGGCTGCGGTTACCCTTGACGCTGCATCACGGACAGGAGCGCCTGCGATGGTGTACTCGACGACGAACCTGGGTGCACGAATGGGAAAACGTCATTTTTTCGGATGAATCCAGGTTCTGTTTAGAGCATCATGATGGTCGCATCCTTGTTTGGCGACATCGCGGTGAACGCACATTGGAAGCGTGCATTCGTCATCGCCATACTGGCGTATCACCCGGCGTGATGGTATGGTGTGCCATTGGTTACACGTCTCGGTCACCTCTTTTTCGTACTGACGGCACTTTGAACAGTGGACGTTACATTTCAGATGTGTTACGACCCGTGGCTCTACCCTTCATTCGATCCCTGCGAAACCCCACATTTCAGCAGGACAATGCACGACCGCATGTTGCAGATCCTGTACGGGCCTTTCTGGATACAGAAAATGTTCGACTGCTGCCCTGGCCAGCACATTCTCCAGATCTCTCACCAATTGAAAACGTGTGGTCAGTGGTGTCCGAGCAACTGGCTCGTCACAATACGCCAGTCACTACTCTCGATGAACTGCGGTATCGTGTTGAAGCTGCATGGGCAGCTAAGCTGTACCTGTACACGCCATCCAAGCTCTGTTTGACTCAATGCCCAGGCGTATCAAGGCCGTTATTATGGTCAGAGGTGGTTGTTCTGGACACTGGTTTCTCAAGATCTATGAACAGAAATTGCGTGAAAATGTAATCACATGTGAGTTCTAGTATAATATCTTTTTCCAATGAATACCCGTTTATCATCTGCATTTCTTCTTGGTGTAGCAATTTTAATGGCCAATAGCGTATTACAAGTTAAAATCGGGTCATTCTTTTTGGGAGACCCTGTAGATCGCAAAACTTCTCGTACTGTTGACTGTGGGTGGATAATTGTCGTAACACACCACGAGTCCTAACACCACTCGGGCCACGTGCTGCATGGTCAGTTACAGCAACAGCAGCCTCGCCAGTAACCTCCAACACGATAGGACACCGTCCTCTTCCAGGTGCCACACCAAGCTCACTCGTGTTTTCGAATTTCATTATCATCTTGTTTATAGCATTTAACGACATCGGGCCTCATCCCATACCTTTCAGTCGGCGAAATTCCCAAAATGCAGTACCGTAACTGCTGCCGTTAGCATAGAACAGTTCCACTAACAGCTCACGGTTCCTCTTCCAGATAGCTGTACTTTTTACTGACGTTATGGCTTGTCAAATGACAGCGCGGATGTCATACAAACAGTCTAGAGCCCTATATTTGCAAATGGTCTCCAAAATTGGAACTTTTTTTTTTCAGCGTGCATCGGTTCCTGATTAACACATTAGCATATCTACCAAGTTTCGTTGCTATACGATAATTACAGCACACACTGTACCTCCATGATTAGCTGCACTTCAGTTACACTAATTGTAAGTAGGCTATGTAAGTAGGCTGTTTAGGTTTTCTTATATTGGTAGCGCCGCCACCACGTAGCGCTCTCTGTATGAAAATCACTGGCTGTGCTGTGTGCAGTCTGTGGCTAGTTTGCATTGTTGTCAGCCATTGTATTGTTGGGCAGCTGGATGTGAACAGCGCGTAGCGTTGCGCAGTGGGAGGTGAGCCGCCAGCAGTGGTGGACGTGGGGAGAGAAATGGCGGAGATTTGAAATTTGTAAGACTGGATGGCATATATATTATGATTATTAAGGTAAATACATTGTTTGTTCTCTATTAAAATCTTTCATTTGATAACTATGCCTATCAGTAGTTAGTGCCTTCAGTAGTCTGAATCTTTTATTTAGCTGGCAGTAGTGGCGCTCGCTGTATTGCAGTAGTTCGAGTAACGAAGATTTTTGTGAGGTAAGTGATTTGTGAAAGGTACAGGTTAATGTTAGTCAGGGCCATTCCTTTGTAGGGATTTCTGAAAGTTGCGCTAAAAAATATTGTGTGTCAGTTTAAGCATAGTCATGTATAAATGTTCAAAGGGGATGTTTCATATGGCGACCCTGCCAGGATAAGTGATTTGTGAAAGGTACAGGTTAATGTTAGTCAGGGCCATTCCTTTGCAGGGATTTCTGAAAGTCAGATTGTGTTGCGCTAAAAAATATTGTGTGTCAGTTTAAGCACAGTCATGTATAAATGTTCAAAGGGGATGTTTCATATGGCGACCCTGCCAGGATAAGTGATTTGTGAAAGGTACAGGTTAATGTTAGTCAGGGCCATTCCTTTGTAGGGATTTCTGAAAGTCAGATTGCGTTGCGCTAAAAAATATTGTGTGTCAGTTTAAGCACAGTCATGTATAAATGTTCAAAGGGGATGTTTCATAATGAGCCAGAACATTAAGTCCACCTACCTGCTATCGATGTTAACCCATCCAGGAGATAGCAGCGTCACCTGGTGTGGAATGATTGCCAGTCAAACAACGCATGGTGCATGTAGTGAGCGTGCTGTCAATGTGGTGAATGGGGAAGGTGTGCGGTCTCTCTGAGTTTGACTGAGTTCAGTCTGTTATGGCTCAGAGGCTCGGCACAGCTATCTAGAAAACTCCACGATTTGTCGGGCGTTCGAGGAGTGGTGTGGTGAGCGTCGTGGGGTTGGGCGGCCGTCCCTCATGACAGATGTCGGGCGCCATAGGCCCGGGTAGACTGGTAAAACAGGACAGGTAGCTAACATTGGCGGAACTAACATTAGACTTTAATGCTGGGCAGAGTACAGGTGTGTCTGAACCGCCAGTGCACCAAACACTCCTAATGCTGGGCCTGCACAGCCAATGACGCATGGTTGGTTGGTTGGTTGGTTTTGGGGTAGGAGACCAGACAGCGTGGTCATCGGTCTCATCCGATTAGGGAAGGAAGTCGGCCGTGCCCTTTCAGAGGAACAATCCCGGCATTTGCCTGGAGTGATTTAGGGATATCACGGAAAACCTAAATCAGGATGGCCGGACGTGGGATTGAACCGTCGTCCTCCCGAATGCGAGTCCAGTGTCTAACCACTGCGCCACCCCACTCGGTCAATGACCCATGCATTTACCAATGTTAACACCACGACATCTCTAGGCAACCTCTTAACTAACATGTTAAGCAATAGGCGGTTTAAAGTACATCAAGGAGAAGAGAAAAGCAGATGGCATGTACTCAGTAACGGATTACCTCAGGGCTCTGTTCTTGCTCCATTGTTATTCAACCTCTACACAGCTGACCTGCCGAAAATTTCAGTATGCAGATGACCTGGCGATTTCATTTCAGAGTGAAGAACATCTAACGAACAGCGTTACTAAACTTTATGAGTATTTTGAGACATGGCGACTGAGACCAAATGTTTCTAAAACCGAGGTAAGCCTGTTCCACCTCTCTAATCGTCTTTCATCAGCAAGGATCAGTCCACAGTTCGGCCCTCTTGGCACAGTCAGATACAACGAAAGCCCAAAATACCTGGGTGTCACTCTGGGCAGAACTTTAACATACAAAAAACACCTTTCCAACTTGGCCAAGAAGATACAAACACGAGTGAACCTCGTGAGAAAGCTGGCAGACAGTACCTGGGGAGCAACCACATCAGTCCTCCGATGAGCAGCCCTTGCACTGGTATACTCTGCAGCAGAACACTGTGCACCAGTTTGGCTCCGAAGCGCCCACGTAGTGAAAGTAGAAGTCCCACTGAACTCAGTTATGAGAGTAATTAGTGGTTCAGTCCGGGCTACACCTACTCGCTGGCTACCAGTGCTTTCAAACATCTGTCCACCAGACCTCCGTCGAAAGGCAGCACGTTTCTGAAAACAACTCGATCCCTCTTCATGACGATTTGCTATCACTGCCCAGGAAACGCCTCAAATCTAGAAGACCAGCATATGAAATGGGAGTCCAAATGCTGTCCACAGGATTCGACCAGGACGCAGAGTGGAAACGTGAGTGGCAAGCTACAAGAACCCGAAACCGCGAACTTGTAGACAATCCAACAGTTTCAGTTCCAGGCTTCCACCAACCAAGGGAGGTGTGGGTGCGGTTAAACAGATATCGGACCGAACAGGGTAGGTGCAAATACAACATGCACAAGTGGGGCTTTTCAAGTGACAGTGTGTGTGACTGTGGCGACACCCAAACAATGAGCCACACTGTGAATGACAGTCCAATCAGACGCTTCCCTGGTGGCATTGAGAAGCTCCACAAGCATCCCACGAGGCACTCCACTGGATCGAGTCCATCAACATTCGAGTGTAGTCTGCGCCGTTTTAAAGCTTGTGTACTATATATAATTTCACATGTTCATTTTTATTTATATATTTCTTTGTTTTGCTAAATGTGTATTACTGTAATTGATGCATACGATAATAAATAAACCACGACATCGGCAACTGCAACTGAAATGGCATGGGACCATCGGCATTGGACTTTGGCGCAGCGGCAGAGTGTTGCCCTGTCTGCTGAATTCCGATACCTACTTCAACACACCCATGGGAGGGCGTGAATACAGCTTCTCGACACATGTACTGCGGCACGGAGACAAGCTGACAACGGTTCCATTATGCTCTGGGGAACATTCACGTCGGCATCTATGGGTCTAGTGGAGCTCGTGCAACGCGTCATAACGACTAAGGAGTAACGTGCACTGGTAGCAGAGACACCCCTTCATGACGACTGTGGTGTCACCGCCAGACACCACACTTGCTAGGTGGTAGCTTTAAATCGGCCGCGGTCCATTAGTACATGTCTGACCCGCGTGTCGCCACTGTCAGTGATAGCAGACCGAGCGCCACCACACGGCAGGTCTCGAGATACGTACTAGCACTCTCCCCAGTTGTACGGACGACTTAGCTAGCGACTACACTGACGAAGCCTTTCTCTCATTTGCCGAGAGATAGTTAGAATAGCCTTCAGCTAAGTCCATGGCTACGACCTAGCAAGGCGCCATTAACCATTTCTAGAGAGAGTCTCACTTGTATCATCAAGAACGCTGTATACAAATGATGGATTAAAGTTAAGTATTCCAGCAGCTACGTACTTTTCTTTATAGCATTCATTACGTATCCTGTTTCAGACCTAACGGCAGCCTACGTGAGTTGACCCGTGCATTTCGGCCTCCTCTCTCAATTAGTGTGCGTTGTGTTGGCTAATCTGCCGACACAACAACGACCATGTTTACTAACAGCAGTGGCAATTTTCAGTAAGATAATGCGCCAAGTCACAAGGCCAAGAAACAGTAGTTCGAGGAAAACAGATTAAACCTGATGGAACAGATCTGGTTGAAATGGCTCTGAGCACTATGGGACTTAACTTCTGAGGTCATCAGTCCCCTAGAACTTACAACTACTTAAACCTAACTAACCTAAGGGCATCACACACAACCATGCGCGAGGCAGAATTCGAACCTGCGACCGTAGCGGTCACGCGGTTCCAGACTGTAGCGCCTACAACCGCTCGGCCACCCCGGCCGGCGAACACATCTGGGATGTTATGGAAAGTGCCGTCAGAGCTCATCGCTCCCCTTCCCGAAATTCACTGGAATTAGCTTGTACACTCCTGGAAACTGAAATAAGAACACTGTGAATTCATTGTCCCAGGAAGGGGAAACTTTATTGACACATTCCTGGGGTCAGATACATCACATGATCACACTGACAGAACCACAGGCACATAGACACAGGCAACAGAGCATGCACAATGTCGGCACTAGTACAGTGTATATCCACCTTTCGCAGCAATGCAGGCTGCTATTCTCCCATGGAGACGATCGTAGAGATGCTGGATGTAGTCCTGTGGAACGGCTTGCCATGCCATTTCCACCTGGCGCCTCAGTTGGACCAGCGTTCGTGCTGGACGTGCAGACCGCGTGAGACGACGCTTCATCCAGTCCCAAACATGCTCAATGGGGGACAGATCCGGAGATCTTGCTGGCCAGGGTAGTTGACTTACACCTTCTAGAGCACGTTGGGTGGCACGGGATACATGCGGACGTGCATTGTCCTGTTGTAACAGCAAGTTCCCTTGCCGGTCTAGGAATGGTAGAACGATGGGTTCGATGACGGTTTGGATGTACCGTGCACTATTCAGTGTCCACTCGACGATCACCAGTGGTGTACGGCCAGTGTAGGAGATCGCTCCCCACACCATGATGCCGGGTGTTGGCCCTGTGTGCCTCGGTCGTATGCAGTCCTGATTGTGGCGCTCACCTGCACGGCGCCAAACACGCATACGACCATCATTGGCACCAAGGCAGAAGCGACTCTCATCGCTGAAGACGACACGTCTCCATTCGTCCCTCCATTCACGCCTGTCGCGACACCACTGGAGGCGGGCTGCACGATGTTGGGGCGTGAGCGGAAGACGGCCTAACGGTGTGCGGGACCGTAGCCCAGCTTCATGGAGACGGTTGCGAATGGTCCTCGCCGATACCCCAGGAGCAACAGTGTCCCTAATTTGCTGGGAAGTGGCGGTGCGGTCCCCTACGGCACTGCGTAGGATCCTACGGACTTGGCGTGCATCCGTGCGTCGCTGCGGTCCGGTCCCAGGTCGACGGGCACGTGCACCTTCCGCCGACCACTGGCGACAACATCGATGCACTGTGGAGACCTCACGCCCCACGTGTTGAGCAATTCGGCGGTACGTCCACCCGGCCTCCCGCATGCCCACTATACGCCCTCGCTCAAAGTCCGTCAACTGCACATACGGTTCACGTCCACGCTGTCGCGGCATGCTACCAGTGTTAAAGACTGCGATGGAGCTCCGTATGCCACGGCAAACTGGCTGACACTGACGGCGGCGGTGCACAAATGCTGCGCAGCTAGCGCCATTCGACGGCCAACACCGCGGTTCCTGGTGTGTCCGCTGTGCCGTGCGTGTGATCATTGCTTGTACAGCCCTCTCGCAGTGTCTGGAGCAAGTATGGTGGGTCTGACACACCGGTGTCAATGTGTTCTTTTTTCCATTTCCAGGAGTGTATGTGCACATACGGTGCCAACTCCCTCCAGTGGCGTATCAAGGGCTCAGTGCATCCGTGCCACGACGCGCCACCACTGTTATCCATGCCAAGAGTGGACATACTGGCTGTTAGCCAGGTTGCCATAAAGTTCTGGCTGATCAGTATTCATTCGTAACTCATTCCCATTATCTGACAAAATACGCAGGAGGAAACAAAAAAAGGAAGAAAAAATACCGCGGTGGGTCGAGTTACGTCACGAAAAGGTATCCCTTGATAATGTAACGAAAAACGCAACAATGCGCAAATCGTATGGGTCGTCATCAGAGACGTGTTTAATCGTCTAGGAGAGCTAGGCAAAAAGAGGATGAGAACAGAAAGAGGGAAGATCTAGCGCAGAAGCCAATGGGCCACAGCGTCACTGTGTGACGTCACAGGGTGCGCAGAAAATGTCGATAACGGGAGCACGCTTGGGCGTGGTCGAAGCAGCGGCGTGCGCCAGCGACCAGAAGAGGCGTCGCCATAGACTGGAGAACGGCGAGGCTGCCTGCACATCCTGGTGAGTACTCGCTCTGGAGGCCTTAGCCTCGGCAGTTCTATATCTAACACTTTCACTTTCCGTAGTGTGGTCGAGGACACTTCTGGTGCTTGCAATTTTTCTCCGCCTTTCTGTTCCATTCGGAATGGTGCTGTGGGAAAAAATGCAGACGCTAAACTTCCGTATGGGCTTTAATTTCTCCGATTTTCTCATGGTAGCCAATACGAAGAGACGTACGTTGGAGGAAGTAATAGGTTGCCTGGCTCTTCTTACAAGGGAACCTCCCCATCGCATCGCCCTCAAATTTAGTTATAAGTTGGCACAGTGGATAGGCCTTGAAAAACTGAACACAGATCAATCGAGAAAACAGGAAGTAGTTGTATGGAACTATGAAAAAATTAAGCAAAATATACAAACTGAGTAGTCCATGCGCAAGATAGGCAACATAAAGCAGAATCTGAGCTCAGGAGCGCCGTGGTCCCGTGGGTAGCGTGAGCACCTGCGGAACGATAGGTCCTTGGTTCAAGTCTTCCCTGGAGTGAACAGTTTAATTTTTTATTTCCAGTTTATGTGACAAACTCTTATGTTTTCATCACTTTTTTTGGGAGTGATTATCACATCCACAAGAAAACCTAAATTGGGCAAGGTAGAAGAATCTTTTTACCTATTCGCCAAGTGTATAAGTTAGGTGGGTCGCCAACATATTCCTGCCATGTGACGCACATGCCGTCACCAGTGTCGTACAGAATATATCAGACGTGTTTTCCTGTGGAGGAATCGGTTGACCTATGACCTTGCGATCAAATGTTTTCGGTTCCCATTGGAGAGGCACGTCCTTTCGTCTACTAATCGCACGGTTTTGCGGTGCGGTCGCAAAAGACAGACACTAAACTTATTACAGTGAACAGAAACGTCAATGAACGGACAGATCATAACTTTGCGAAAATAAAGGAAGTACACTTTTCACTCGAGGGAAGACTTGAACCAAAGACCTCTCCATCCGCAGCTGCTCACGCTAACCACGTGACCACGGCGCTCCTGGGCTCACACTATCCTCGATGTTGCCTATCTTACACATGGACTACTCAGTTTGTATATTTTGCTTATTTTTTTTCATAGTTCCACACAACTTCTTCCCGTTTTCTCGGTTGATCTGTGTTTAGTTTTTCAAGGCCTATCCAGTGTGCCAACTGCAGTGTTGGCAGAAGAGCCAACACCGTGTTGCTAGAGGAGGCCGAAATGCACGCGTTAAGCTCACGCAGACTGGCGTGAGGTCTGGAACATTCCAATGTAATTAACATCGGTCTGATGGTACAGGCATCACAATATACATAGCAAAGGATAAATGGCGCCTTGCTAGGTCGTAGCAAATGACGTAGCTGAAGGCTATGTTAACTATCGTCTCGGCAAATGAGAGCGTATTTGTCAGTGTAGCTTCGCTAGCAAAGTCGGCTGTACAACTGGGGCGAGTGCTAGGATCTGTCTCTAGACCTGCCGTGTGCCGGCGCTCGGTCTGCAATCACTGACAGTGGCGACACGCGGGTCCGACGTACACTAACGGACCGCGGCCGATTTAAAGGCTACCACCTAGCAAGTGTGGTGTCTGGCTGTGACACCACACCAACTTTAACTAAATCTGAGGGGGGTGCGATGGGGTGGTTCCAAATGGCTCTGAGCACTATGCGACTGAACTTCTCAGGTCATCAGTCGCCTAGAACTCAGAACTAATTAAACCTAACTAACCTAAGGACATCACACACATCCATGCCCGAGGCAGGATTCGAACCTGCGACCGTAGCGGTCGCCCGGCTCCAGACTGCAGCGCCTAGAACCGCACGGCCACTGCGGCCGGCTGGGGTGGTTCTCTTGTTAGAAAGTACGCGCTCTGAATCTGTAAACGTCTCCCTGTTGTGCAACGCCTCTCTTGTAGCGTCTGCCACAGGAATTTGATGATCGGTTTCGGGAGGCTCTCGCACCTACTTTGCGAACATTTGTCGATGGAACGACTGTTCTGCAGACCAATACTTTCGTGTAAAAAGTACACTATTCGGATCAATCTCAGTCTGGCACTTTGAGGGGCTGGACAAAGATATGGGAACACTGCGAAAAGTCCGTCCTTCAAGATAACCGCAGATGCTAGCCGGCCCTGTTGCATCTGACCCCGAACGGCATCTCTACGACGTCCCAAATAGGTTGCCAGTGTCAGCCGTGGTCAGAAATGTGTTCTGGGTACTGGTGAGTGCATTATTGTCGAAGCTCAGTGCATTCGACCGCTGGTGTTCGTATAATGGGCACGTCCGTAACCAAGATTGCCAGAATGTTCTGATGTTTCGATATTTGCCGCATAAGGGGAAGGGGAACGATGTCGTCCGCGAACACCCGAACCTCCACATGTCAGACAGTCAGATCGGTACCAAACGTTGTATGTCGATGGAGTATCAACCAAAACACCGATTTAGTTCGTGCTATATGTTGTCCAGCAGAACATGCGTAAACGGTAATTAAAATTAATACCAGAACTACAGAGCATAGGAAAACCGTGTCTGTCAGTTATTGGTTCATAAATCTCTCGTGGGTGAGTTGGTATTGCGCGCGGTCTTCGTATCAATGGTCCAGCGTTCGAACCCCAACGCCGACGATTTTTTTTTACCTGTTTACGCTTGAAACTGTAATATGGGAAAACATTTTTCTGACATGTAAAAGGACTTTTCGCAGTCTGCTTTTGATTCGTTAGTTGAATATTATGTACTTAATATTGATCTTATTTTTAGAATGAGATTTTCACTCTGCAGCGGAGTGTGCCCTGATATGAAACTTCCTGGCAGATTAAAACTGTGTGCCCGACCGAGATTCGAACTCGGGACCTTTGCCTTTCGCGGGCAAGTGCTCTACCGTCTGAGCTACCGAAGCACGACTCACGTCCGGTACCCACAGCTTTACTTCTGGCAGTATCTCGTCTCCTACCTTCCAAACTTTACAGAAGCTCTCCTGCGAACCTTGCAGAACTAACACTCCTGAAAGAAAGGATATAGCGGAGACAGGGCTTAGCCACAGCCTGGAGGATGTTTCCAGAATGAGATTTTCACTCTGCAGCGGAGTGTGCGCTGATATGAAACTTCCTGGCAGATTAAAACTGTAAAGTTTGGAAGGTAGGAGACGAGATACTGCCAGAAGTAAAGCTGTGGGTACCGGACGTGAGTCGTGCTTCGGTAGCTCAGATGGTAGAGCACTTGCCCGCGAAAGGCAAAGGTCCCGAGTTCGAGTCTCGGTCGGGCACACAGTTTTAATCGATCTTATTTTTGTTTATCATTACTTTTTTCCAATCACCTTCCATGGATCACCTCGTGGTTTCAGCGACCTACGATAAATTTCTGCTATAATGTGAGTAAGTCGTTTCACACAACGATGTCTGTTATTCTATGCCGTCGGCGGTGGCCGAGCGGCTCTAGGCCCTTCAGTCCGGAGCCGCGCGGCTGCTACGGTCGCAGGTTCGAATCCTGCCTCGGGCATGGATGTGTGTGATGTCCTTAGGTTAGTTAGGTTTAAGAAGTTCTAAGTGCTAGGGCACTGATGACCTCAGATGTTTAGTCCCATAGTATTCAGAGCCATTTCAACCATTTTTTGTTATTCTATCCTGCGATTTTAACAAATGAAGTAAAGCTACCATCATCCTCAAGGTTGTTTTGAACACTCCAGTGCCGTAGTAAGTCACTGAAGGTGCTATGCCGTTACCTGCATCAGAACTTTGAACTAAATTGCCCAGCCACCTACATGGGAATCTGCAGCTTTATATGGACTTTGAACCAAGTGCAGCTCGGCATATTTCACATTTACAAACGTTACCAGGGTTGAATTAAGTGCTAAGTGATAGATGAAGATCCTAGAACCGAGCGGTGATCGAACCCGAGAAATCTGAATCCATAATCGAGCGCTTTGTGTTGTGTACGATGTGACATAACGTATTGTGTTTTCGTAGTGTATTGCGTTGTGGTTTCAATGATTTTAAATACGCTTCAAATGGAAGTTAAAGCTGCTATCGTTAATCCTTGCATTAAAAACTGATCGTATTCGCAGAAAACAACTTCTGGTCTGCTCTGTATGAAGTGGATACAGCCTATATTTGGGCTAGCAGGACGGGGTTACGTGTCACACAACCTGCGAGACAATAACCCTATTCCGTGGAGAACTCCCTTTGTGATCTTACTCTGTGACGGCTCAAAGTTGCCTCCCAAATCTTGTGACCTTATTCGATGCAACTTCTTTTCACGGTGTTAGGTGAAGTCCAGTGTCTACATTTCTACAACTTAAGAAAGCAATACAACGTGCGAGCAACGAGATGTCGGTGAAAGGGTCACCATGAACGTCATAGACCAAGTAACTGCCTGCCGAGACAGTGGAGGTGGACAAATGAATGATATTATTCAACCACACTTAAATGAGTGTGTATGCAGCTGAAAATAAAATAAGAATTTTTATTTAGATGCACTTTCGACTTAATTACTGCATTTCTAAAAATTGCGTATGTTTGAGAGGTCCTGTATAAGTTTTTTCGGTAATTAATTTTGATATGTCCTTCCTGGAATGTGGACAGCGTGTAACTGTCCATCACTTTGTTACAGGCCAACTACCTTGTGACGAAAAGGAAAACGCAGTTTTGTGGAAATGGCAGCTCTAAAACAGTCTTGCTGTGGCTGTTCCCTCAAGACGGGTACCAAAATAATTGCCGTCATATATCTGGTAAGTTATATATTTGTATGTGGGTGTAGGCGCGCATGCTGCCAGTCTGAGCAGTTTTAAGATAACAAAAAAAGTGAATATAGTTCATCAGTGTATGTGTGTCCGAAAAAAATGTCATTACACTGCATGAAGCATAGTCTGGAAACAATTAACTAAATGTATTTTTTCTTTTAGGTCGCCAGTGTGTTCGAGATAGGAATGGCAGCGATATGTCTGCATGAGAACTACAGCAACGCCATGGACAAATGTAGGAGGTTCCCACATGATGAGAATTTTCAAGTTGTTGTTTTGGATTTCAGTAGCGAGGATTCCGGCTACTGCAACAAACTGGGCAAAGTGCTGCGCCTGTTGAAAGGTGAGCGCCACAAAATTCGCATTTCTAGTCGCACAATACACTTGCCGATTCAGCTGCCCCTACCGATTTCGTTTTATGCAACCTGACGTGACAGAACAATATTGTTGACCTGTTTGTTCTGGAGATGAGCACCACATTGTCAGAATGTCGCCGAGTAACTGGTAGAGTAGGTATACAAGAAGACGTCTTACAACTGTCGTACAAATTTTGTTTACGAGAATACTTCAGCAGATTACTGTGTGTCAGGTATCAGTCTTTTCATTGGATTATATATGATAAGTTGTTACTTCCATACTTCCCATTTCGATATCTCCTGTTAATTAAGTTGTTTCTGATGGTAAAACACACTTTACAAGGCAACGTTTCTGAACCATTTACTAACAATTAAGTAATATAAACAGAATAAACTTACAGAGACATCAAAAACATATATTGACTACACCGCTAATTGCATGAAGAGAGATTGGAGGCAGTAGGGTAAATTTGGCAAAAGTAAGGTGTCTCTTGGCGCAAAAATACCGTGTAACTCATCGCCAATCTTCGCTTGTATTCTTGCTGTATGATTCCTTTTGTGAACAGTCGCCCCAACCTCTGAGAGAGAACCATATCGATTGCATGACTGTCGCCAGTCTAGATACCATTCCTGATACAGACGTAGTGCAGGTTGCATAAAACGACATCGGTAGGGGCAGCTGACTCACCCTGTTTACGAACACAAAGCAACAATTATGATTACCACCGTCCTCGTTCGCAGTTGTTACCCTCTTACTTCCTCCTTCCCAAGCAGGTCTTCCACATTTCCTAATATTCTTAGATTGTACAGTCTGTTAAATTTCCTTTCCCCAGAACTCGCGATACCAGAAAACATCTATTTTGATCACTTATAAATTTTTTTATGTGCCACTATCATTATTGTTATCATTACTATTATCACTACTAATGGCAGCAGCAACACTAGTACAAGTACTGCCAGTATAAACTTTATTAATTCACAGTCAGTATTACTTACTTACATTGTCACTACAGACACTCAAATCATCTTAATACACTACTGGCCATTAAAATTGCTACACCACGAAGATGACGTGCTACAGTCGCGATATTTAACAGACAGAAAGAGGATGCTGTGATATGCAAGTGATTAGCTTTTCAGTGCATTCACACAAGGTTGGCGCCGGTGGCGACACCTGCAACGTGCTGACATGAGGAAAGTTTCCAACCGATTTCTCATACACAAACAGCAGTTGACCGGCGTAGCCTGGTGAAACATTGTTGTGATGCCTCGTGTAAGGAGGAGAAATGCGTACCATCACGTTTCGGACTTTGATAAAGGTCGGATTGTGGCCTATCGCGATTGCGGTTTATCGTATCGCGACACTGCTGCTCGCGTTGGTCGAGATCCAATGACTGTTAGCAGAATATGGAATCGATGGATTCAGGAGGGTAATACGGAACACCGTGCAGGATCCCAACGGCCTCGTATCACTAGGAGTCGAGGAGTCGAGATGACAGGTATCTTATCCTCATGGCTGTAATCGATCGTGCCGCCACATCTCGATCCCTGAGTCAACAGATGGTGACGTTTGCAAGACAACAACCATCTGCACGAACAGTTCGATGACTTTTGCTGCAGCATTGACTATCAGCTCGGAGACCATGGCCGCTGTTACCCCTGACGCTGCATCACAGACAGGAGCGCCTGCGATGGTGTACTCAACGACGAACCTGGGTGCACGAATGGCAAAACGCCATTTTTTCGGATGAATCCAGGTTCTGTTTACAGCATCATGATGGTAGCATCCGTCTTTGGCGACATCTCGGTGAACGCACATTGGAAGCGTGTATTCGTCATCGCCATACTGGCATATCACCCGGCGTGATGGTATGGGGTGCCACTGGTTACACGTCTCGGTCACCTCTTGTTCCCATTGACGGCACTTTGGACGTTACATTTCAGATGTGTTAGAACCAGTGACTCTACCCTTCATTCGATCCCTGCGAAACCCTACATTTCAGCAGGATAATGCACGACCGCATGTTGCAGGTCCAACACGGGCCTTTCTGAATACAGAAAATCTTCGACTGCTGCCGTGGCCAACACATTCTCCAGATCTCTCACCAATTGAAAACATGTGATCAATGGTGGCCGAGCAACTGGCTCGTCACAATATGCCAGTCACTATTCTTGATGACCTGTGGTATCGTGTTGAAGCTGCATTGGCAGCTGTACCTGTACGTGCCATCCAAGCTCCGTTTGACTCAAAGCCCAGGCTTATCAAGGCCGTTATTACGGCCAGAGGTGGTTGTTCTGGGTACTGATTTCTCAGGATGTACGCACCCAAATTGCGAGAAAATGTAATCACATGTCAGTTCTAGTATGAATACGCGTTTATCATCTACATTTCTTCTTGGTGTAGCAATTTTAATGCCCAGTAGTGTACTATTTGTCATGCTAAAATTGTTACTTCTTAGGGAACTATGACTAAAAAGGTAGTAGTGTATGTGCGAAACCCTGGTAGGGTGTAATATTACTCAATCTGTATTCTCCAAGCGAACAAAGACTCATTACAAACAATGCAGCGAGAATTAGAGTCTAGCTCAGACAATAGCAACTAGGACGAGGCTCACTGTTACTAAGCACAAACTATGGTGTTGTGGCAGTAAGAATCGAAGTGCAAGTGGGATCAAGTGGCCCCTGCCAGCTGTCCTATATTGCAGAGGCTGAGGGGTGTTGGCAGTACGGAGCCACTGCAGATGTGGTTGAGTGGGTGCGCACCATTGTGTCCACCAGATTCTGTACGACCACTATCGGCGTCTAACGGAAACTTGCAATTTCGTTACCAGTTTTGCGACGCCTGAGGGTTGGTATCCATAAGTCGTACCACGTACCGAGCATCTGTAGAATATTAGCATTGAGGAAAGTTGTCACTATGTACTGTACAAGAAAGTCGGAAATTCCCGAGGTTGCTAACTGTGAGTAGTGATTCGAAAGTGAAAGAAGAGACACGATAAAGAAAGAGACTGATCTATTGGAAACCATCGATTTGTGAATCAACAAACGTATCCGCTCAAATTTCGCTTTTAGGAGATAACTTCACTACAATAGACATATACAAGGAATGTCAGCAATAATTTAAGAGCTGTAAGGCCTGCAACATAATATACATCATTTCTAGTGCAAAATGTATTCTGAAACAAGATTTTGATAGAAGTAATGGGCGAGACATTAATTTAGACCAACTGCAGTAAGAGGAATATCATATTTGGCCCAACAAAAGTGTGCTTCAAAAAAGGAAATTGAATTATACATTGGAGATGGTGTTGACATTTACAAGGCATTTACATATGAACTGTATGTAGTAGATGCAATAAATGCAAAACGGTATAAATGTAGTTTTGGAATTCTCGTTGAAAGTGAATTAAATATTCGTATTGACAAGATTATACGTTGAAACGTAAAGGACGCAGTTTATTACCATGTGAACAAATTTATTGAACCTATTGGTTTGCATGGGGAATGATCTGTCAGTTGACAGCAGGACTGAATTATTAACGGTGAATCCACCAGTGATTTTCCGTTTTTTGCTATAATGTCTTAAGATATATGAGGCCATTGTATGGCACTAATAGTAGCCTCTTTTTGTTACGATCACCATAGTTCAGTTCTGATCCATCACCATACGTTACGCATTGTAAGTTTTCCCCATCACTATATCTACATACAAAGATACAGGGTGTTTCAAAAATGACCGGTATATTTGAAACGGCAATAAAAACTAAACGAGCAGCGATAGAAATACACCGTTTGTTGCAATATGCTTGGGACAACAGTACATTTTCAGGCGGACAAACTTTCGAAATTACAGTAGTTACAATTTTCAACAACGGATGACGCTGCAAGTGATGTGAAAGATACAGAAGACAACGCAGTCCGTGGGTGCGCCATTCTGTACGTCGTCTTTCTGCTGTATGCGTGTGCTGTTCACAACGTGCAAGTGTGCTGTAGACAACATGGTTTATTCCTTAGAACAGACGATTTTTCTGGTGTTGGAATTCCACCGCCTAGAACACAGTGTTGTTGCAACAAGACGAAGTTTTCAACGGAGGTTTAATGTAACCAAAGGACCGAAAAGCGATACAATAAAGGATCTGTTTGAAAAATTTCAACGGACTGGGAACGTGACGGATGAACGTGCTGGAAAGGTAGGGCGACCGCGTACGGCAACCACAGAGGGCAACACGCAGCTAGTGCAGCAGGTGATCCGACAGCGGCCTTGGGTTTCCGTTCGCCGTGTTGCAGCTGCGGTCCAAATGACGCCAACGTCCACGTATCGTCTCGTGCGCCAGAGTTTACACCTCTATCCGTACAAAATTCAAACGCGGCAACCCCTCAGTGCCGCTACCATTGCTGCACGAGAGACATTCGCTAACGATATAGTGCACAGGATTGATGACGGCGATATGCATGTGGGCAGCATGTGGTTTACTGACGAAGCTTATTTTTACCTGGACGGCTTCGTCAATGAACAGAACTGGCGCATATGGGGAACCGAAAATCCCCATGTTGCAGTCCCATCGTCCCTGCATCCTCAAAAAGAACTGGTCTGGGCCGCCATTTCTTCCAAAGGAATCATTGGCCCATTTTTCAGATCCGAAACGATTACTGCATCACGCTATCTGGACATTCTTCGTGAATTTATGGCGGTACAAACTGCCTTAGACGACACTGCGAACACCTCGTGGTTTATGCAAGATGGTGCCCGGCCACATCGCACGGCCGACGTCTTTAATTTCCTGAATGAATATTTCGATGATCGTGTGATTGCTTTGGGCTATCCGAAACATACAGGAGGCGGCGTGGATTGGCCTCCCTATTCGCCAGACATGAACCCCTGTGACTTCTTTCTGTGGGGACACTTGAAAGACCAGGTGTACCGCCAGAATCCGGAAACAATTGAACAGCTGAAGCAGTACATCTCATCTGCATGTGAAGCCATTCCGCCAGACACGTTGTCAAAGGTTTCGGGTAATTTCATTCAGAGACTACGCCATATTATTGCTACGCATGGTGGATATGTGGAAAATATCGTACTATAGAGTTTCCCAGACCGTAGCGCCATCTGTTGTTGACAATTGTAACTACTGTAATTTCGAAAGTTTGTCTGCCTGAAAATGTACTGTTGTCCCAAGCATATTGCAACAAACGGTGTATTTCTATCGCTGCTCGTTTAGTTTTTATTGCCGTTTCAAATATACCGGTCATTTTTGAAACACCCTGTACTAAGCGACTCATCACACAGTGCATGTGATACTATCATCCCTATTTAAGTTGATAATGGGGCAGATGGGGGTACTATATGTAACACGTGATGAAGTACTTTGTATGGATGTGTGTTGACCTCATGATGGGGCTAACCGAAAGCGCAGAACGTGCGGTGATTGGTCAGTACAGAATTTTGGCGACCAAGACGAAAGATTGTATATTTTATAAGAGTATTAACAGCTCGCTTCAGGAAGTTCTAATCATTATTTTTCCTGTTACTGTTTCAGTTACGAAGACGCAGCTTATCGTATGCCTTGTGTTTGGCATTACCCAGGCAGTGAGTGCCACGCTTCTCTTCTTTGGAGCGAGCGAGGTAAATACGTCGAATTCCAGAAATATGTGATTTTTGGCAGAAACTGGGCAAAGCAGGGGACGTTAACCAAATCTGGAGCTCCTGATACACTAAATTAGGGTTGCTACTTCATAACTGTTCTATTTCACGAAGCCTCTCTCAAAAACAGGGAGAGGGGACAACTGACTCTAAATAATTAAATACCAAGTTGCAAAATTATTTTACCGCAGACCTCAAACGATAGTGATGTTCGCGGCGCCCTAGTGTATTACAATACACAAGATCACTCCTTTTTGGACCAAAAATAAAGTTTACTTGACGTTCGTGCATCATTAGTTACAGGCGAATCGAATGATACTACTGCAATTTGGATTTGTGTCCTTGTGAAGAGAACCATATTACACTACCGGCCATTAAAATTGCTACACCAAGAAGAAATGCAGATGATAAAACGGGTATCCACTGGACGAATATATTATACTAGAACTGACACGTGACTACATTTTCAAGCAATTTGGGTGCATAGATCCTGAGAAATCAGTACCCAGAACAACCAGCTCTGGCCGTAATAAAGGCCTTGACACGCCTGGGCATTGAGTCAAACAGAGCTTGGATGGCGTGTAGAGGTACAGCTGCCCATGCAGCGAGCTTAATTTTGCTCATCCTGAATACAGTGTAAAATCACTTATGACATGGTTGTAATCAGTGTAATCCCTTATGGAATACCTGTCTAGACCTAAAGGCAGGCCGAAATTTTGCCACAATAGAGCAACAAATAAAAAAAGGTAATGGGAACGAGTCACAATAACAGATTAGTGCAATAAAAAAAATAAAAAAATGGAAATGAAGTCCCATGCTTCTTTACAGAGCGTAGGGGAACGATGCGGGAGACCGCACCGCCTTACTAGGCAAGGTCCTAATGGAGGTGGTTTGCCGTTGCCTTCCTCCGACCGTAATGAGGATGAATGATGATCATGAAGACGACACAATAACACCCAGTCATCTCGAGGCAGGAAAAATCCCTGACCCCGCCGGGAATCGATGCAATAAACTAAACAAAATAACAATAAATACGACTCGAGTATCACGAGCCCGTTCTGGCGTCAATGTTTGTTCAAATGGTTCAAATGGCTCTGAGCACTATGGGACTCAACATCTTAGGTCATAAGTCCCCTAGAACTTAGAACTACTTAAACCTAACTAACCTAAGGACATCACACACACCCATGCCCGAGGCAGGATTCGAGCCTGCGACCGTAGCAATCCCGCGGTTCCGGACTGCAGCGCCAGAACCGCTAGACCACCGCGGCCGGCGTCAATGTTTGTAATTAATTTCCTGATAATTAATACTGAGCGCTACATAACACTGATACAGACCCTTAAAATGCAAGTCATTACAAGCATTTTACTAATGAAATAGTTCTAAACCCATAGTGTACTTAAGACATGTTCTTGTTTGCTTTGTATTTCAGAGTAAGCCAGTTCTGCTCCTACCGTGGATGATTGTGCAAAGCCTAGTAATCATAACGATGACTATTGTGAGCGTTATCGCATGTGCGCGATTTTTCCATGCTGTCGAGGTATCCCACTACCCAGTGGTTGGTGCAGTCTACATTTGCCTTAGTAAGTACCTATATTTATTTTTGTGCGGTAGTATGGTCTGTGTCGACAGAGAGCGAGAATAATGTGACAGATCGATGTAAATACGGACGAACACACACAAACTCAAGTTCATGGAGTGCAAATGGACGACTTGGATTTATCGGGACAACTTTTGGAGTGGCGTAGCCGTAACGTATACGTCACGAGTTACTTCGTACTGTAGATCAACTACATATGAGGCATGTTCACAAAGTAAGTGTACTAGATTTTTTTATATTTTTAGAAAATGTGTATCTGAAGAACAATTGCGAGATATTGTTGATACACTTGCTGCCTAGGTTTCCACATAATCGCCATCCAGCTAAATGCCATGGCAAAACCTCCCTTATACCCTCATCAAAGAGTTCTGCCACCATGTCCTTCCCAAACATAAGAACCTCTTTCGGCTGTAAATTTAACTGCACACGCCGGCCAGAGTGGCCGAGCGGTTCTAGGCGCTACAGTCTGGAACCGCGCGACCGCTACGGTCGCAGGTTCGAATCCTGCCCCGGGCACGGATGTGTGTGATGTCCTTAGCTTAGTTAGGTTTAAGTAGTTCTAAGTTCTAGGGGACTGATGACCTCAGTAGTTAAGTCCCACAGTGCTCAGAGCCATTTGAATTAACTGCACACATGTGTGCCTTCAGCGACGTGAAAAGATGATAATCTGAAGGCGCCAAGTCCGGGGAATCAGGAGAGTCGCTCAAAACATCCCAACGACACGAGTCCAAGTACGCGCTGGTGGCTAAGGCTGTGAGGGCGGCCGTTGTGTAAAAAACACACTACTCTCGACAGAATTCCTCTGCTCTTGAGATTTTTTAGGGTCTTACAACGTGATTGTCCGCTGATGGTCTCATACTGAGGCAGAAATTACGCTTTTTCGGCCCCAAAACAATGAGGCCACGATTTTTTTTGTCCGAAACGGTGGTTTTGAATTTTCTGGAAGACGGAGAATTAGTGTGACGCCACTGTGATGACTGTCTTTTTGTCTCAACCATGTAATGAGCCACTCTCGTTTTCATCTCCAGTCACGACAGAGCTCAGAAAACCCCCACCTTCCAGTTCAAGTCGCTCAAGAAATTCACGGACGCTGCTGGTCCAATTTTTCTTGTACTGCTCTGTCAGCTGTTTCGGGACCATCTTGATTAAATTAGAGATTAGATTAGATTAGATTAGATTAATACTAGTTCCATGGATCATGAATACGATATTTCGTAATGATGTGGAACGAGTCAAATTTTCCAATACATGACATAATTAAGTTAATTTAACAACATACTTAAGTTAATATAACAACTTTTTCATTTTTGTGTTTTTTTATTTTTATTTTTTATATTTTTTATTTTTTAAATATTTTTTTGTTTATTTTAAATTTATATCTAAAAATTCCTCTATGGAGTAGAAGGAGTTGTCATTCAGAAATTCTTTTAGTTTCTTCTTAAATACTTGTTGGTTATGTCAGACTTTTGATACTATTTGGTAAATGACCAAAGACTTTAGTGCCAGTATAATTCACCCCTTTCTGTGCCAAAGTTAGATTTAATCTTGAATAGTGAAGATCATCCTTTCTCCTAGTATTGTAGTTATGCACACTGCCATTACTTTTGAATTGGGTTTGGTTGTTAATAACAAATTTCATAAGAGAGTATATATACTGAGAAGCTACTGTGAATATCCCTATATCCTTAAATAAATGTCTGCAGGATGATCTTGGGTGGACTCCAGCTATTATTCTGATTACACGCTTTTGTGCAATAAATACTTTATTCCTCAGTGATGAATTACCCCAAAATATGATGCCATATGAAAGCAACGAGTGAAAATAGGCGTAGTAAGCTAATTTAGTAAGATGTTTATCACCAAAATTTGCAATGACCCTTATTGCATAAGTAGCTGAACTCAAACGTTTCAGTAGATCATCAATGTGTTTCTTCCTATTTAATCTCTCATCAATGGACACACCTAAAAATTTGGAATATTCTACCTTAGCTATATGCTTCTGATTAAGGTCTATATTTATTAATGGCATCATACCATTCACTCTACGGAACTGTATGTACCGTGTCTTATCAAAATTCAGTGAGAGTCCGTTTACAAGGAACCACTTAGTAATTTTCTGAAAGACAGTATTGACAATTTCATCAGTGTCCGGTATCCCAGCGTTTCTGTGAGTATCTCGTGTAAGAGTGTGGTGGAAACATCGCAGAAATTTCATTAACTATCAACCGGTTGTCTTTAGGAACAGTTTTCTCCATTCTTTGCACAAACTCATCAGTCAAAATGGAAGGTCCTCCACTCCTCTGATGTCATGAAAATTTGTTCTGCCTTCATTAAAATCCCTACACCACTTAAATATACTCTTTGTGTTTGTAACACTTTAGCCGTAAACTGTTTAGATTCGTGAAAAAATTTCGGTTGGTGCTATTCCTTCCACGAGTTGAAAGCCGATCACAGAACGTAGCTCGCACTTAATATTTCTTATCGACAGCTTTCACGCAGCTGGACACTACATCGTGGGTTTACGTAGTACCGTGTTCCTGCCATTCTTGCACTTGAGAAGGAATCAGGCCCCCACAACCGCACGAGTGGTAGACTGGGAAGAGCGGACAAATTGAATAGCTGGCCGGTGGTCATTAGAGTGGTAAACTGACGCGCGGAGTTCGAATGTTTATACATCGCTTTTGGTTATAAAATGCCTTCCCTTGAGTTAGGTCACAGACATAATGCCTCATTTAAATACGTTACTACAATATACTTTTTAATTTATGAACAAACAGCAACTAGTCACTGTTTATGAATTTATCTTACATACTACATGGAATCTGCCGTAGCTAAAAGTTATGTACTGGACCCCTAGCATTTTTCGTAGTTCATTTACGATAGATGTACGCAAAATGCATCAAAATACTCGAAGATTTACCCACTATATTAATAGATATTTTCTGACTCTACCTTGCTTTAGATTTTATGACGAGAAGTGCGTTATATATGGCATAGTGCTTTGGCAACTCAAGACCAAATTATCAAGTTTCAACCTAACCTAGACCATGAAAACACTACCGATCAGCCAACTTTCTTCAAAATGATCAGAACATATAAAATGGTATTCTGTCGGTCGGAAATCTTGCCTCCTGACAGCGTGTAACCATTTTTGTAACAGCTGTGGTTTTGAGAAAGGAAACCTGCAAATAGATGCACAGACATTATGCTAATACCGTGTTACGAAAACATTTATTAAGCAAGTGCACTGACATACAAAACAACTTAAAATATTCACATACCTGTGAAATGTAATATTCGTTCCGTTCTCGAATTTATTTGTACAATTAATCACTGCACAACTCTTCACCATTGTACTTCTTTTGATTGGAACGTACAGACAGTAGAATTACGAGTAAGGAATACTGTATGTATGCCCCAACAAATATACAACGTTGAATCAGGGTCTTCATAAACAACAATACTACACAACACATCAGACTACAACCACTATAATGGCGTCCAGCCGCAGGTTCAAATTATCCCGCGACTGCAGCGCCATCAGTGAGTCTAGTTATTTTTTACAAGGTCTTTGGAAGGAATCCTCCTCGACCGCTCAGTGTTGCCAACCCTCAAACAACAAGAAACAAAAAAGAAACATAGCCCGTAATGATGACAGTACACTTACTTTCTGAACGTGCCTCGTAGGTAATCCGCAACCACTGTACAGTACATGGCATAGCGTAGTTTGTACCATTTATAGTCATCACTTGGAAACACAGAGAAACATGACTAGCCGTGAGCATCTGCACGAAGCCTAATCGCCTCTATTTTGTCCTCAAGCGACATGAACAACAGAGGCTGCGGACCAGTTCATTAATGTGTCTTAACACTGGTTCTCCAAATTTGTTCTCAGTACAGGGATGAAGGTTTTCTCGGCGAATATCGTTGGTGAAATCTGTTGCGCATGAAGACAAATTGGTTCCAAAATATACAAAAAACTATACACTTTTTATTAGGAGTAGTATAACTGCCAAGTTATTTGTAACTTTGACTATACTCTAATCACATAACATCACACACATTCTCAACCCATTAAGTTTCTTTCTGTTTCCTTGTCCTTTTCTGGGTGTTTCACTCTTTTTGTCAGAAAGTGTATAGTCGAACAGTGCAGAAATTTCTCGCTCCCATTCATCAGACCAAACAAAAATTATGTCCGAGTCGACGAGAACCACTCTTTTCCGCCAGTATTCCGACTATTTAGATACAGCCTACCACGTCATCATCTCCAGTATCAACCTCTTCATCGATCATCTTCAATTATTTGATTGATATTCTCGAATATCTGCCTTTTCCTAACAGTTTCTACCCTCTACATCTCCTTTTAGTACCATAGATGTTCCTCTCCTCACCTATTTTGCAGAGAACCTTCTCAATCCTTATCTTATCATTCCACTTAATTTTCAATTTCCTCCTACGGCACCACGCCTGAAATGCTTCGATTCTTTTTCGTTCTTTTCCAGGATTCCCTTTGTCCATGATTCACTTCCGTACAGTGCTGTGCTCCAGACGTACCTTTACAGAAATTTCTTCCTCAAATTAAGGCTGATGTGTAACACTAAAGGACAACTTGTGGGCAAGAGTTTCCTCTTGTCCATTCCTAGTCTGCTTCTCATGTCCTCACTGCTTCCTCATCACGTATTATTTAGCTTACAAGGCAACATAATTCTTTGATTTCATCTACTTCATAGCCCCCAATTTTGATGTTAAGGTCACCGCAAGTTTCGTATCTGCTGCTCCTGATTACTTTCGTCTTCGTTCAGTTTACTCTCGGTCCACTTCAATGACCTGTCCTGGCTTGACAGGGGTAGGCCTGGGCTTTTACAGCTGGAGAAATTGTCTGGCGTAGCGATAATAATTTATACAGGGTAGTCACGAACTGTCTGAAAAGCTTGTAAGGGTGTTGCAAGGTAGGTTATGGTGAGAAATAACTATTAAGAAAAAACTTCCATAAGTTGCACCGTTTCCGAGTTAGCATCGAGGTTATTCAATTATTGAGGGTAGAATAACAGTTAGGCGGTTGTTTGTTCTACTGATTTTTATTTGTATGAACTAGTTTTCGGCTTATTAGGCCATCTTCAGATAAATACTGGCTATTGTTTACAAGGAGCTTGTGTTCTTACGAACCAAGCATTCTGTACTAAGATATAACGCACTTACATACGATGTTTAGTTGTGGTATTGTCTTTGGAATTGTCAAATGGGTCTTTCGACTTTTCTTCTGTAAAACAGTTATTTAACATAATAAATCATATTTTATGGTTTGTCAGTACCATGTATGTTAATAATTGGAACTGTTTAGAATACACATTATAACAAAATTACAATTTTTGGTATTTGTTGTAAACAGTTGTGCTGGACATTAATTGTTGGTTGTACAACAGCAATGTTTTCTTTGGGGGTTACATTTTTTTTATTAGAAAACTGTGCATTAATATGTACCAACTATTACATTGTTACAGTTGAGTTACAGTTAAGAATGTAAATACACTCCTGGAAATGGAAAAAAGAACACATTGACACCGGTGTGTCAGACCCACCATACTTGCTCCGGACACTGCGAGAGGGCTGTACAAGCAATGATCACACGCACGGCACAGCGGACACACCAGGAACCGCGGTGTTGGCCGTCGAATGGCGCTAGCTGCGCAGCATTTGTGCACCGCCGCCGTCAGTGTCAGCCAGTTTGCCGTGGCATACGGAGCTCCATCGCAGTCTTTAACACTGGTAGCATGCCGCGACAGCGTGGACGTGAACCGTACGTGCAGTTGACGGACTTTGAACGAGGGCGTATAGTGGGCATGCGGGAGGCCGGGTGGACGTACCGCCGAATTGCTCAACACGTGGGGCGTGAGGTCTCCACAGTACATCGATGTTGTCGCCAGTGGTCGGCGGAAGGTGCACGTGCCCGTCGACCTGGGACCGGACCGCAGCGACGCACGGATGCACGCCAAGACCGTAGGATCCTACGCAGTGCCGTAGGGGACCGCACCGCCACTTCCCAGCAAATTAGGGACACTGTTGCTCCTGGGGTATCGGCGAGGACCATTCGCAACCGTCTCCATGAAGGTGGGCTACGGTCCCGCATACCGTTAGGCCGTCTTCCGCTCACGCCCCAACATCGTGCAGCCCGCCTCCAGTGGTGTCGCGACAGGCGTGAATGGAGGGACGAATGGAGACGTGTCGTCTTCAGCGATGAGAGTCGCTTCTGCCTTGGTGCCAATGATGGTCGTATGCGTGTTTGGCGCCGTGCAGGTGAGCGCCACAATCAGGACTGCATACGACCGAGGCACACAGGGCCAACACCCGGCATCATGGTGTGGGGAGCGATCTCCTACACTGGCCGTACACCACTGGTGATCGTCGAGGGGACACTGAATAGTGCACGGTACATCCAAACCGTCATCGAACCCATCGTTCTACCATTCCTAGACCGGCAAGGGAACTTGCTGTTCCAACAGGACAATGCACGTCCGCATGTATCTCGTGCCACCCAACGTGCTCTAGAAGGTGTAAGTCAACTGCCCTGGCCAGCAAGATCTCCGGATCTGTCCCCCATTGAGCATGTTTGGGACTGGATGAAGCGTCGTCTTACGCGGTCTGCACGTCCAGCACGAACGCTGGTCCAACTGAGGCGCCAGGTGGAAATGGCATGGCAAGCCGTTCCACAGGACTACATCCAGCATCTCTACGATCGTCTCCATGGGAGAATAGCAGCCTGCATTGCTGCGAAAGGTGGATATACACTGTACTAGTGCCGACATTGTGCATGCTCTGTTGCCTGTGTCTATGTGCCTGTGGTTCTGTCAGTGTGAGCATGTGATGTATCTGACCCCAGGAATGTGTCAATAAAGTTTCCCCTTCCTGGGACAATGAATTCACGGTATTCTTATTTCAATTTCCAGGAGTGTACATAAGGGATATTACATTATATTGGGGTGTGAATTTGTTTACTATTGGGACACTTTGTGGTCAGTAACAGGTCTGCTGTATTGTGTAAAGTTTGAGAGTGGTGATGTGCTCAGCTGCAATTGGTCATTTAGGACCAACTGGGGATTTAGAGCTAAGTGCTTCCTAATTTCAAGTGCTTCTAGTACGCTGAGTTTTCTGCCTTTGTTGGCGACATGTAGCACTTCTGTGTGTGTTAGATATTTGTGTCCTCCTTTGAGGACATGTTCAGCAGAGGTGGAGTCTGATTTATTTAATCTCCAGCTACGTTCATGTTCAGTCAGCCTTGTTGCTGGGGCCCGGTCCGTCTGAGCAATGTACAGTTTATTGCAGTCAGTGCGGCTTATTTTGTGGACCCCACTGTTTCTTAATTTATCTGTTTTGTCCTTGCTGTTGAATAGGAGATTAACTGTAGTACCTCTTACATAAAATGATGTTTTATAGTTTTCGGCTTTCAGTGTTTTGGCTAGTTTGTCTGATAGTTTACCTAGATATAGAATAGTACACCAGTTGGTTTTTGGTGTAGTTGTTATTGTAGAGAAGGCATAAATGTAGGGCAAGATTTTCTTTCTTTGTTTCTTTGTCAGCTAATTCGGGGTTATATCAATTGTTATATGGAATATATTTAATGGTGTCTACTTCTGTTTGGAAATTCGGTTTTGACATTGGTATGGTTGGGAGGCTATGTACCATGGAATGGAAGGCTGCATGTTTGTTTGTTATTGGGTGTTGTGAAAATGAGGGTATTACTGTGTCTGTTGTTGTGGGTTTTCTGCAAATTTTGAAAGTATATGTATTTGTGGTGATATCTATGTTAAGGTCTAAAAAGTTAATGGATTTGTCACCTAGCACCATGGTGAATTGTATGTCTTTGTGTTGTGAATTTAGATGTTCTAGGAATGTGTTCAGTTGTCTGTTGGTACCTGTCCATATTCAATTAGGCCGCTGTGCGCGGAAATTCAAACGGCCCGCCAGGGGCGGTGTCTGCAAACGTGTTCTTCGTTTGGTTTCCTAAAACCGAAGATGGGCGTGATACAAAAACTGGACACCGGGCAGTAGTAAGTGTCGAACCGACCCAAAGGTTGTGCAGTCTCGTGCGCTATCATCTGCGCTATCAGAACAACTGTCATTAATTGTATATGGTGGGACGCTTGAATTTGCTCGCGCAGTGGTCTGATTGGCTAACTTCGATTCTAATTAACTCGGAAACGCCGCGAGGGATTGGCCGAGCGGTCTAAAGCCGCTGCCTCTCGGGCATGGGTGTGTGTGTGTGTGTGTGTGTGTGTGTGTTTTTGTCCTTGGGATTTATTTATTTCTTGTTCCGTGGGACCAAATTAAGGAGAAATCTCCATGGTCATGGAACGAGTCAATACATGACATTATAACACGATAGCAGAAATAGATAAAATGAAATACAAGAAACGTATTCAGGCGACAATTCGTAAGTTTAAATAAACAAAATCAACAATGTAACATTGGAATTTGCTTAATTTTTCAGCTCTTCCAGGAGCTCCTCGACAGAACAGAAGGAGTCAGCCATGAGGAAACTCTTCAGTTTAGACTTAAAAGCGTTTGGGCTACTACTAAGATTTTTGAGTTCTTGTGGTAGCTTATTGAAAATGGATGCAGCAGAATAGTGCACTCCTTTCTGCTTAAGAGTCTAGGAAGTGCATTCCACACGCAGATTTGATTTCTGCCTAGTATTAACTGAGTGAAAACTGCTAACTCTTGGGAATAAGCTAATATTGCTAACAACAAACGGCATTAAAGAAAATATATACTGTGACGGCAATGTCAGAATTCCCAGACTATTGAATAGGGGTCGACAAGAGGTTCTCGAACTTGCACCACATATAGCTCGAACAGCCGATTTTTGAGCCAAAATACCCTTTTTGAATCATAAGAATTACCCCAAAAAGTAATACCATACGACATAAGCGTATGAAAATATGCGAAGTAGACTACTTTTCGTGTTGACCTGTCACTTATTTCAGATACTGTTCTAATGGTAAATAAAGCAGCATTTAGTTTCTGAACAAGATCCTGAACATGGGCTTTCCACAACAGCTTACTATCTATCCGAACGCCTAGGAACTTGAACTGTTCCGTCTCGCTTGTAATATGCCCATTCTGTCTGATTAAAATATCAGTTCTTGTTGAGATGTGAGTTAGAAACTGTAAAAACTGAGTCTTACTTTGATTTAGCATCAAATTATTTTCCACAAGCTACGAACTTATTTCATGAACTACATTATTTGATAATGTTTCACTATTACACACAAGATCCTTCACTGCCAAGCTGGTGGGATAATTTAGGTTAAGTAGTGTGTAAGCTTAGGGACTGATGACCTAAGCAGTCAAGTCCCATAAGATTTCACACACATTTGAACATTTGAACTCGGAAACGTTTTAACGTATCGAATTTTTTTCTTAACAATTATTTCTCACCACAACGTACCTTGCAGCACACTTACAAGCTCTTCAGTCTGTTTCTGACCAATCTGCATACACAACCCTTCGTTGTGAATCAGTGCGTTAGTGAAACCTGTATCAAAATCTCTACAGCAGTCCCTGAGATTCTCCGTCACAGACAGACATAAGAACGCGGCAAGCGACTTCAATTCAGTAAAGTGTATTGATACTGTAGTCATTAGACTGTTCATTCCATGGCTTGATGTAAGACATCCATAGCACCGTTAAGCATGGGATGCAGATTTGAAGGACGTGATGTAAAAAAATAATCGTTAACTAACTAATTTAGTGTCGAATTGATGGTTTTCAGGGGGCCACGAGGCTGATTGTTCATAGTCCTGCGGGCTACAATTTGCTCTAAGTTTCGATGTTCACTGATGTAGAATACATAGTCTGGTTAAATCTTCTTGAAGCAGCCTGTATTTATGTTCGGTGTCAGCTGATGTGATCTCACGCTTTCCTCATTTCAGTGCTGAATGTGTACTTCCTACTGGTGGTGTCCAGCCTGTGCCAGACCCTCTGTGAACGCAGCCAGGGCCGCACTTAGGCAAGACAGCGCGTGTGTGAAGCCAGGTGGAGATCGGTGCAAGTTTCCGTCTCTACCCTTTATCTGCAACACATCGCTGTTGACAAATGAGTTGAACCAAGTCAGTTCTGCGACTACAAAATTCTGTGTGTGCCCGTCTACGAAGTTACAGTGCTTAACGTATCCATCGCTGGAGTCACACTTTTCACCTGTTACGTGTTGACTGTAACTTAGACCATAGATAATATACACAGTGCATGCCCCTTACCTTTGCCATGTTAATATTTCAACCCATATCAAAGTCATGTGATGGGTGGTCACGGCAATTGCCCTATCATAATGTGGTTATACAATTTTTCCTATTTATACCTAATGCATGGATTTTAACACATTTACCTCTTGTATTATCACACATGTGAATTACCAATATTAATTTGATGATTGCGGTTTTAATATTGGGCGATGTTTGAGCTTTGTGTTTACAGTTGCATCTGTATAGAACACTCTAACTACACTGGCAAAATTTGGGAGGTTGCTCAGGGACCTGTATTACTAAATGACTAAAGCTGTACACAGTGCTATTTCTCAGTTACAGGCTGCCTATCTCAACGACTTCCAGGGGTAACAAAAATTCGATTTTCAGTATTTCATATAATTATTTAACAGATTTAAAAATGCAGTCATGCTCTACTCATTAAGAGGTACAATCATGTTAGAAGTTCAATATAAAAAGTGAAGTATTCAACTTTATATAGCTTCAAATAGATTGAGATCCCTCAAAAACAACTGTCAAATTTTTTTATGCTGTTATGACACCCACTTCTATGCATCACGTCCGATTATTATGCAGAATAGGAGTTGATGTTTCATAGCTTTTTCTCAGTTTACTACAGACGCTAAAACTCCACTAGGACAAGATGTGCACCGCATTGGAGAACATTTATTATTAAGCCCATAGATAAATGTTTTTGTAATACCGTTTTCATTCGGTAAATTCCTGTTTTTTTCTTTTAGAATGTAAATGCAGAGGAAATTTAAAAACTGATAGCGCCTCATTATCAAACGATTCAGGTGAAAAAATGTTTACCGATGTGTTTTATCACACTCGTCCCCTTTCACAAAATTTTCCGTATCATGCCAAGTCTTGAAACATTTTTCTGTAACTACTTCAGAATTGGCAGAAAGAAAGACAGACAGTACTAATGGTATTCAATAAATTTCTGCACATACTTTTCTAAGATAACTACACAAAAGCCATCGTAAGATTTGTGTAGAAAGAAATACTCTTAAATAACAAAGAAGCTTCAATGACAATCTGCAAAACTGTTAGCAAAATACTGTTATTTTTGACAATCGTATCTGTAGAAATAAAGGTTGATTTCTTTCACGTACTTTTGCCATAATCCAGACTCTGTACGAGATATTATCGTTCTAAAAATGTTTGTGATTGTAAATACAGCAAGAAAGAAAAATTTCACATCAAAGAGACGATGGTTTCCATATAATAATTGTCTAAGTAATGGAATGTGATGACTGTGTTGTTTAGTGCGCTAAAAAAGAGTAATTCACTGCTTTTCTAAAAAATTTAACCTATTATTGTAAATTTCATGTGCTTTGTTCGAGAAACACAAGTATAGATTAATGATTAATTATATTTTTAGTGAAATTAATAAATTACGTATTACCATTTCTTTAGGCTGTTATTTTCCCTTATAAAACACATGCATAATAAATGCCCATTAGGCATGGCATCGTACTAATTATTACGGCGCAGTATTGTGAAATACAATAAGACACACACAGCAAAAACACGCCAAACATCGAAATGTTCACAAAAGTATAAAAAATCTACATAATGTATATTGGTTACTTCAGACACTCAGATTATTTCCATTCCGTTCTTCCAGCTGTTATCATTATTACGTTTCCACAGATAACACGCTCATTTTTAATATTAACCAGTGGTACGTCCGCTCAACAATTGCTATCTACGGCGTACACCACTTTCTGACGAAACATATCAGGTGGTGACTGAACTTGATTGCTGAAGCCGTCGGGTTCCATAAAAAGACATGATTCCAAATTTTATACTGATTTTTGTCTATATTTTAAAAGTAGCACTATTTGGCAAATGATAGAAAATTCCTCTGGAAGTAACTGAACAGGGAGTCAAACAAAATTCCCATGTTTGGTGTTACCAGTGTTAAAAATTTTTTTTTTCTTCTTTCTGGTTTTGACTCCGCCTCTTTTGATAAGTGTTTCTTGTAGTTCAAGCATTCCATTGGCCCTCACAAGAAAAGAGTTACAGATTTTGCTTTCAGAAAGCAAAGTAATAGAGGATTTAAAGTAAACTATTAAAGAACTGAGTTAATTTACTTTTCATCTGCTCACATGAACTAGTTGGACACAGGGCAGTACATGTACTGAGCCTGTCTCAGTTCCGGCTTCCGATCAAGCTCTGAAATGCATCTATTAATTGAGAAGGGTCATAAATTAACAAGATATATCAGAAGACACTTTGAGAAAGGCTGACCTTGCTGCATTTTGAAAACAACCACAAGTTCCAAGCTACTGAAATACATAATGTTTGTGCACACTGACGTGTGGAAACTTTTAAACTGATTAAGAGAAAGAATTAATGTCATAATGTTACTATAACACGAACAGAATAGCACAAAATAATAATTTAACACACAGCACATTTGTATATGAAGCTATAATCAATGAAATAATTATTTATCCAGTTATGAAGACCCTTTTTGAAAAGATGTAAAAATAGTAATATTAAATATACTATTAATCATAATGAAATGGAATTATGGCGAACAATTCGACTGAACAACGATGGGACAATGGAGAAGCTCTTGAAAGTTACCTGAAGAAATGTGTACAATACGCCAACTCCAAAATTAGTACATTCATAGGTGACTCACCATCTCTCTGCAATAGTTGTCTAGGGAAGCAAAATCTCGATTCTACTAAGCTCCTAGTGTGCTTAGAGGAACGGAATCCAATTACACGACATTCTACCGCCCCCATACTCACACTGAAACCTACCATTGTACGACAAGTAGCATTCCTGGCAGTGCACCTTACGTGCTTGTTCCATTTCATACCACTTTGCAACGTTACGCCTAGATATTTAATTGACGTGACCGTGTCAGCAAGCCACTAACACTGTATTCTAAATTACAAGAATGGTTCTCCTATTCATATGCATTAACTTACGTTCACCCATGTTTATACCACGAATGTTTCTCATACTCATCTGCATTAACTTACATTCATTCACATTTTTACGAAACTACTACGCATCACACGAAATAAAAACTTTGGCAAAGTCAGTATGCAACAGCGTCTCCAGCGAACAGTCTCAGATTACTGCCCAAGCTATCCGACGGATTTAGGTGTGGGAAGAACAGGAGCTGTTCTATCACAATTACCTGGAACACTTTCGTGATCTCGCTGAGTGTTAATCAGCTGGCGAACCTTTCGTGAACATGGAGCGAATGAGTTGGATGTTTACCTTACTCATCCATCTTTGTAGATGAGAAAACATTTATTGCCATTATTTATATTTTTACACACTTTTCTTTGTTATTTTATTTACTCATACGTAGGGTAACGATTAGAGTCCTGCATGACCGAGTAAGCGAGCACAAAATACGAGGTGGGGCGAGCACACCCTAACTGGATAGGCTGCCCGCACTAGTTCTTGTGACCGAGCATAGAAGCCGTGACCGAATACGTGGCACATAACTTCAAACACATTTACACTTGTTATTATCCGCGTGACAATGCAGCCAGTACGGGCTTCTCATTTGTGGTGTGTCTCTCTCTGTTATCATGCAGCGCGAGGAAGACAGTGTAGTAAGACGTAAGACTGAAACCAATGTTTACACATTAAAGAAACGGGAAGGTCTAAAAAGCCAAGTATGGAGTACATTTCTGTTGGTTGTAGACGAAAACATTGCGTCGACTGGGTACGTATCGTGCATAAAAAGCTCCACTCTATTGTTTTTCCAGTCGGGAACCACTCATTTAAGGAAACACAGTTGCAAGAAACCTCACAAAGATCGTTTCTTTGGCCGTCCTTCCGTGATCTTAATATGCTTGAAATAAGTGAAAAGCAGGAAATTCTTAGCAATGTGCGACAAATGTGTGCTACGTACGCAGGTTCAACATGCAATCATTTACATAATCGTTTTTGCATAGTTAGTGGGAAGTGTATTATAGAGAAACGGGAATGTTGTGACTCGTATAATATTTCATTAACGTAAAACATCTCCTTTTTATGGGAACGGGGGTCGGGTTTTTTGGGGTAGAGACCAAACAGCGAGGTCATCGGTCTCTTATGGGAATGATTTCCATATCAGTTCTGTATTAGTTGTCTCTTTTGTTTATTATCATAGATCCTTCAAGTACTGTGTCATCACCACCCAGAAAGAGAGATCGCTTCAAGTAATGGAGGAACAACAGATGATCCGCAGCAGATGAAGTAGATCTGTACATTTTAATGCCCCCCGGAGATGATGATGACATCTTAAAGTGGTGGAACAGACATGAAACAGATCTGTCAGGTTTGGCTGCAGTAGCAAGACGTATTTTATGTATCCCAGCAACAAGCGCACCTAGTGAAAGGTGCTTTAGTAAAGCCGGCATGTTACTAAAAAATTGCCGCAGCCAATTAAATCCGGAACGCGTTAGTGATTTACTGCTGATCAACAATAACTATAATTTTGTTTATGTTGTAAACAATTGAAAAGTGTGACAAGTTCGTCTGTAAATGTTTAATGTTCTTTGTGTGCTTTCTTTATGAAGACGGTTGTCTTCTAGATTACAGGAAAAGCACTTATTTAATGTTTCCTATAAATGAAAGGAAAAATATATCTTTTGTTTGGAAATGAGACTCGTCTTCTATCCGCGATTATATTGAAATATCGTTTTACTTTCCAGGTGCTTTATGAATTTAGCTGTGTCACGTACCCGTTCTTGGAAATGTTACTTTTGTATTAAAAGAGAGAGAGAGAGAGAGAGATAAATACACTGTGTGTGTGTGAGAGAGAGAGAAAGAGAAAGAGACAGTGAACAGAGAGAGAGAGAGAGAGAGAGAGAGAGAGGCGTTGGATTTGTACAGTAAAGTACAGAGCAGCGAGCCGGGGCAAGGCGAGGTGAGGCGTCAGCGGTGACCGGTCATGCTCGGTTATCCGCGTGTCCGGAATCCGGACAACAGACATGGCGCGAGTACGTGACCGAGCCGAGTCGTGTGGGGCCGGACACGAGCGGCTCGGTTCCCCCGTCAACAGGCGAGCCGTGACCGGTCAAACACAGAGCGTTGCAGCACTCTACTAACGATAGTGTGGTAAAATTTAAGCTATTGTGACCTGCGAGGTAGAGAACTTTTGAGATGGTGGAAGAGAAACTAACTACAGGTCTTAAGCCACTACATGACTATTGTGATAGTAATTACCTGCGGCCAAACCCTCGACAATCACAAATGTGTGCATTGCACTTACGGAACAGGGAGGCCAGGAAGAAACTGAGCGTAACATGTAGAGGTCAACAACTAACACACCGCGGTACTCCAAAATATCTGGGAGTAAAGCTGGACCGCTCCCTCACCTTCAAAGCACGCTGCACAGATACAAAAATGAAACTCTATGCTAGGAACAATATTATTCGAAAAATGACAGGCAACAACTGGGGAGAACAACCGGATGTCCTCTCCACATCTGCCCTTACTTTGTGCTTCTCCGCTGCAGATTATGCATCACATACGTGGCAGAACTCTAGACATGCTGAACAGGTAAATATTGCCCTAAACAAAGCAGGACGTGCTGTGACAGGCTGCCTGTGGGCAACCGCGGTTAACGAAATCTGCCCTCTCTTGGGCGTAGCACCTCCAGACATCCGAAGTAGAACAGCAGCTGGAAGAAAAGTAAAGAAGCAGGAACAGACCAACGAAATTCCATCTTTGGACATGAACATGCCACAACCTGAAACCCAGAGAAAGTTTACTGCAGACAACACAACCAATTGCGACACCACCTGCATTGCGTAGGATATAACACTGGCGTAGTTCACCATCAGAGGAATATTGGGACGAACAGACAGAAGAACTTGCTGCTGGTCATCACCTCCCATACGAGACAGGGAAAGTTAACTGAGACTAATCCCCGTGGAAGAAATGGGGATAAGTCTATGTGAGTGTGGTGAATCTCAACCAGCACCTACTCAACTGCTGGGAACTGGCAGAACATGCCTCGATGGATGATCAGGTTGTCAATAATAAGGCAGTTCGTACAGCGGAATTCTGAGTACCACGTGGAATATAATCATGTGTATATATACACTCCTGGAAATTGAAATAAGAACACCGTGAATTCATTGTCCCAGGAAGGGGAAACTTTATTGACACATTCCTTGGGTCAGATACATCACATGATCACACTGACAGAACCACAGGCACATAGACACAGGCAACAGAGCATGCACAATGTCGGCACTAGTACAGTGTATATCCACGTTTCGTAGCAATGCAGGCTGCTATTCTCCCATGGAGACGATCGTAGAGATGCTGGATGTAGTCCTGTGGAACGGCTTGCCATGCCATTTCCACCTGGCGCCTCAGTTGGACCAGCGTTCGTGCTGGACGTGCAGACCGCGTGAGACGACGCTTCATCCAGTCCCAAACATGCTCAATGGGGGACAGATCCGGAGATCTTGCTGGCCAGGGTAGTTGACTTACACCTTCTAGAGCACGTTGGGTGGCACGGGATACATGCGGACGTGCATTGTCCTGTTGGAACAGCAAGTTCCCTTGCCGGTCTAGGAATGGTAGAACGATGGGTTCGATGACGGTTTGGATGTACCGTGCACTATTCAGTGTCCCCTCGACGATCACCAGTGGTGTACGGCCAGTGTAGGAGATCGCTCCCCACACCATGATGCCGGGTGTTGGCCCTGTGTGCCTCGGTCGTATGCAGTCCTGATTGTGGCGCTCACCTGCACGGCGCCAAACACGCATACGACCATCATTGGCACCAAGGCAGAAGCGACTCTCATCGCTGAAGACGACACGTCTCCATTCGTCCCTCCATTCACGCCTGTCGCGACACCACTGGAGGCGGGCTGCACGATGTTGGGGCGTGAGCGGAAGACGGCCTAACGGTATGCGGGACCGTAGCCCACCTTCATGGAGACGGTTGCGAATGGTCCTCGCCGATACCCCAGGAGCAACAGTGTCCCTAATTTGCTGGGAAGTGGCGGTGCGGTCCCCTACGGCACTGCGTAGGATCCTACGGTCTTGGCGTGCATCCGTGCGTCGCTGCGGTCCGGTCCCAGGTCGACGGGCACGTGCACTTTCCTCCGACCACTGGCGACAACATCGATGTACTGTGGAGACCTCACGCCCCACGTGTTGAGCAATTCGGCGGTACGTCCACCCGGCCTCCCGCATGCCCACTATACGCCCTCGCTCAAAGTCCGTCAACTGCACATACGGTTCACGTCCACGCTGTCGCGGCATGCTACCAGTGTTAAAGACTGCGATGGAGCTCCGTATGCCACGGCAAACTGGCTGACACTGACGGCGGCGGTGCACAAATGCTGCGCAGCTAGCGCCATTCGACGGCCAACACCGCGGTTGCTGGTGTGTCCGCTGTGCCGTGCGTGTGATCATTGCTTGTACAGCCCTCTCTCAGTGTCCGGAACAAGTATGGTGGGTCTGACACACCGGTGTCAATGTGTTCTTTTTTCCATTTCCAGGAGTGTATATTCAACAATACATGTATTGCATGTTCTGGGCACGTCTAAATAAATAAAAAGGGTAGAAAAAAGATGTGATCATAAATTGTGTAGCATTTCAGGAAGGAGAAAAATGCAGTAAACATGATTACGATATACACAACTGGCCATTAAAATTGCTACACCACGAAGATGACGTGCTACAGACACGAAATTTAACCGACAGGAAGAAGATGCTGTGATATGCAAATGATTAGCTTTTCAGAGAATTCACACAAGGCTGGCACCGGTAGCGACACCTACAACGAGCTGACATGAGGAAAGTTTCCAACCAATTTTACATACACAAACAGCAGTTGACCGGCGTTGCCTGGTGAAACGTTGTTGTGATGCCTCGTGTAAGGAGGAGAAATGCGTACCATCACGTTTCCGACTTTGATAGGGTCTGATTGTAGCCTATAGCGATTGCGGTTTATCGTATCGCGTTGGTCGCGTTGGTCGAGATCCAATGGCTGTTTGCAGAATATGGAGTGGGAGGGTTCAGAAGGGTAATACGGAACGCCGTGCTGGATCCCAACGGCCTCGTATCACTAGCAGTCGACATGATAGGCATCTTATCCGTATGACTGTAACGGATCGTGCAGCCACGTCTCGATCCCTGAGTCAACAGATGGGGACGTTTGCAAGACAACAACCATCTACACGAACAGTTCGATGACGTTTGCAGCAGCATCGACTATCAGCTCGGAGACCATGGCTGCGGTTACACTTGACGCTGCATCACGGACAGGAGCGCCTGCGATGGTGTACTCAAGGACAAACCTGGGTGCACGAATGGCAACACGTAATTTTTTCGGATGAATCCAGGTTCTGTTTACAGCATCACGATGGTCGCATCCGTGTTTGGCGACATCGCGGTGAACGCACATTGTAAGTGTGTATTCGTCATCGCCATACTGGCGTATCACCCGGCGTGATGGTATGGGGTGCCATTGGTTACACGTCTCGGTCACCTCTTGTTCGCATTGACGACACTTTGAAAAGTGGACGTTACATTTCACATGTGTTACGACCCGTGGCTCTACCCTTCATTCGAACCCTGCGAAACCCTACATTTCAGCAGGATAATGCAAGATCGTATGTTGCAGGTCCTGTACGGGCCTTTCTGGATACAGAAAATGTTCGACTGCTGCCCTGGCCAGCACATTCTTCTGATCTCTCACAAATTCAAAACGTCTGGTCAATGGTGGCCGAGCAACTGGCTCGTCACAATATGCCAGTCACTATTCTTGATGACCTGTGGTATCGTGTTGAAGCTGCATGGGCAGCTGTACCTGTACACGGCATCCAAGCTCTGTCTGACTCAATGCCCAGGCGTATCAAGGCCGTTATTACGGCCAGAGGTGGTTGTTCTGGGTACTGATTTCTCAGGGTCTAGGCACCCAAATTGCGTGAAAATGTAATCACATGTCAGTTCTAGTATAATACACTCCTGGAAATTGAAATAAGAACACCGTGAATTCATTGTCCCAGGAAGGGGAAACTTTATTGACACATTCCTGGGGTCAGATACATCACATGATCACACTGACAGAACCACAGGCACATAGACACAGGCAACAGAGCATGCACAATGTCGGCACTAGTACAGTGTATATCCACCTTTCGCAGCAATGCAGGCTGCTATTCTCCCATGGAGACGATCGTAGAGATGCTGGATGTAGTCCTGTGGAACGGCTTGCCATGCCATTTCCACCTGGCGCCTCAGTTGGACCAGAGTTCGTGCTGGACGTGCAGACCGCGTGAGACGACGCTTCATCCAGTCCCAAACATGCTCAATGGGGGACAGATCCGGAGATCTTGCTGACCAGGGTAGTTGACTTACTCCTTCTAGAGCACGTTGGGTGGCACGGGATACATGCGGACGTGCATTGTCCTGTTGGAACAGCAAGTTCCCTTGCCGGTCTAGGAATGGTAGAACGATGGGTTCGATGACGGTTTGGATGTACCGTGCACTATTCAGTGTCCCCTCGACGATCACCAGTGGTGTACGGCCAGTGTAGGAGATCGCTCCCCACACCATGATGCCGGGTGGTGGCCCTGTGTGCCTCGGTCGTATGCAGTCCTGATTGTGGCGCTCACCTGCACGGCGCCAAACACGCATACGACCATCATTGGCACCAAGGCAGAAGCGACTCTCATCGCTGAAGACGACACGTCTCCATTCGTCCCTCCATTCACGCCTGTCGCGACACCACTGGAGGCGGGCTGCACGATGTTGGGGCGTGAGCGGAAGACGGCCTAACGGTGTGCGGGACCGTAGCCCAGCTTCATGGAGACGGTTGCGAATGGTCCTCGCCGATACCCCAGGAGCAACAGTGTCCCTAATTTGCTGGGAAGTGGCGGTGCGGTCCCCTACGGCACTGCGTAGGATCCTACGGTCTTGGCGTGCATCCGTGCGTCGCTGCGGTCCGGTCCCAGGTCGACGGGCACGTGCACCTTCCGCCGACCACTGGCGACAACATCGATGTACTGTGGAGACCTCACGCCCCACGTGTTGAGCAATTCGGAGGTACGTCCACCCGGCCTCCCGCATGCCCACTATACGCCCTCGCTCAAAGTCCGTCAACTGCACATACGGTTCACGTCCACGCTGTCGCGGCATGCTACCAGTGTTAAAGACTGCGATGGAGCTCCGTATGCCACGGCAAACTGGCTGACACTGACGGCGGCGGTGCACAAATGCTGCGCAGCTAGCGCCATTCGACGGCCAAAACCGCGGTTCCTGGTGTGTCCGCTGTGCCGTGCGTGTGATCATTGCTTGTACAGCCCTCTCGCAGTGTCCGGAGCAAGTATGGTGGGTCTGACACACCGGTGTCAATGTGTTCTTTTTTCCATTTCCAGGAGTGTATATTTGTCCAATGTGTTGTGGATTGGCAAGAGAGCCAACCCGGTTTTGAGAGGAAGCCGAAAGGCATGCGTTTTAGCTCCCGCAGGCTGGCGTGAGGTCTGGAACAGGACAAGGAAATTAGACTAGCAAAAAAGGACGTAGCTGTGGAATACTTAACTTTAATCCATAAATGGTGAACGTCGCTCTTGACGGTACATGTTTTACAGCATCAATAGTAACTGGTAATGGCGCCTTGCCAGCAAATGACGTAGCTGAAGGCTATGCTAACTATCGTCTCGGCAAATGAGAGCGTATTTTGTCAGTGAACCATCGCTATCAAAGTCGGCTGTACAACTGGGGAGTCCTAGGAAGTCTCTCTAGACGTGCCGTGTGGCGGCGCTCGGTCTGCAATCACTGATAGTGGCGACACGCGGGTCCGACGTATACTAACGGACCGCGGCGGATTTAAGGGCCGCCACCTAGCAAGTGTGGTGTCTGGCGGTGGCACCACACAAAGAATATCCGTTTATCATCTGCATTTCTTCTTGGTGTAGCAATTTTAATGGCCAATAGTGTATTAATGACAAAGGAGCGGCCACCGAAGAACAACATTCCCGTCAATTCATAAAATACCGTGAAACATAAAAAATCCGTCTGACAACAAAAAAATACCACTGCCACCATCAGTAGAGTGTCCTTACAATCGTATCACTCAGACTGTCCCCACTCCAACAACCCACTAAACTGCCACCCGTTACCGTTCGCATGATTCACCGTTTAACCCAGCAGCGAGATCGAGCACAGTGAAGATTACGACATGCAGGTAAGAGAGAAGTAGTTTGAGGTCAGGAGAGCTTACACACGGACAAACAGACACGCACAAATCGTAGGAAACACAGAAAGCATTGTCCTTCCCTGTTTTGCTTGGCTGGCGAGTGTATTATGAAAGTCACTGTATGGTAGCGTAATGACGGTGGAAATACAGGGTTATTACAAATGATTGAAGCGATTTCACAGCTCTACATTAACTTTATTATTTGAGATATTTTCACAATGCTTTGCACACACATACAAAAACTCAAAAACTTTTTTTAGGCATTCACGAGCGTTCGATATGTGCCCCTTTAGTGTTTCGGCAAACATCAAGCCGATAATCAAGTTCCTCCCACACTCGGCGCAGCATGTCCCCATCAATGAGTTCGAAAGCATCGTTGATGCGAGCTCGCAGTTCTGGCACGTTTCTTGGTAGAGGAGGTTTAAACACTGAATCTTTCACATAACCCCACAGAAAGAAATCGCATGGGGTTAAGTCGGGAGAGCGTGGAGGCCATGACACGAATTGCTGATCATGGTCTCCACCACGACCGATGCATCGGTTTTCCAATCTCCTGTTTAAGAAATGCCGAACATCATGATGGAAGTGCGGTGGAGCACCATCCTGTTGAAAGATGAAGTCGGCGCTGTCTGTCTCCAGTTCTGGCATGAGCCAATTTTCCGCGGGCTACGCGTGAAACTTGCCCGCACGCGTTCAACCGTTTCTTCGCTCACTGCAGGCCGACCAGTTGATTTCCCCTTACAGAGGCATCCAGAAGCTTTAAACTGCGCATACTATCGCCGAATGGAGTTAGCTGTTGGTGGATCTTTGTTGAACTACGTCCTGAAGTGTCGTTGCACTGTTATGACTGACTGATGTGAGTGCATTTCAAGCACGACATACGCTTTCTCGGCTCCTGTCGCCATTTTGTCTCACTGCGCTCTCGAGCGATCTGACAGCAGAAACCTGAAGTGCGGCTTCAGTCGAACAAAACTTTATGAGTTTTCCTACGTATCTGTAGTGTGTCGTGACCATATGTCAATGAATGGAGCTACAGTGAATTTATGAAATCGCTTCAATCATTTGTAATAGCCCTGTAGATACTGCATCATTTTCGCCAGTAATCTGCACATTCGTTATCCTTAAAACCAACGTGTCCTGGTATCTATTACAGATTGCTCAGTTGACGCTGCTGCTTTCTTGTACTGGGAGTTCTCATTATACCGTATGCCAAGGGGTTTACAGTTTGGCTTTGGCTGCCCGTATACAGCATATTAGGGCGTTGTTGACTTTTAAGTCGACTATATAAAGAATAGATTATTGAACAGCATACAACTCAGCGGTTGTGCTGACGCTTCTGTAGCTAACAAGAAGGAGTCTCCCAAGCACATTTCGTAAAAAAAACGGCTCCTGCAGAGACATTTTGTACTACTCCTGGTAGATACGAACCAATTTCGACAGGTTTGTGAAGTCTGAAGTCTCTGTTGCATACTGTCATACATTACAGCCAGAACAGAACAAAAACTGCAACAGGTGTAATAGTAACTGCTACATCCACAAAACACTCTTTAACCGATGTTGAAAGATTTACTCTAAAAGTCGAGATTTTTTACGAACCTGTCTCTCCTAAATTGGGCAAAGTCTGGATTTTTTAACTTCTATTTTTAAAGCCACTTTATCCTCTGCGAGACCCACATAAGCGGCTTTCTGTACAGTGTGTTTTAGCCACCTTTACCTTTATTAAGCCAAGAGCGAAACCTTACGGCATCCATTATTACACTCGACTTTCAGTTTCAGTTTTTTTCTTTTTTTCTTTCTTTCTCGGCACTGTCATTTCGCTAGTTTCGCCGTCTGTCGAAGAATCCAGTTGTACGAACATTTCGCGAACTGCAGAATGCGTAATAACAAAAGCCACTTTTTTCTGGTCAGCTTCAGACGTGCTACTGAATACAACGGCTGATGAACTCAGATTTGGCAATTTGTCTCTTCTTCGCACTAAAAACTGAATTTTTTAAGTACAAATAAGATTACAAGAGTGTGTCTTACTTTAAACCCTCGCATAACGATGGCTCTGAGCACTATGGGACTTGACATCTGAGGTCATCAGTCCCTAGACTTAGAACTGCTTAAACCTAACTAACCTAAGGACATCACACACATCCATGCCCGAAGCAGGATTCGAACCAGCGACCGTAGCAGCAGCGTGGTTCCGGGACTGAAGCGCCTAGAACCGCTCGGCCACATCGGCCTGCTCTCGCATAACGAACGGACTATATCACGTGAAATGTTATTCAAAACAAGGTTTAAACCCGGCAAAATGGGGATTCTGGCAACCCCTACTTCAGTAAAAAATTTGCAGTGGTACTTACAAGTTTGTAACAAACACGAGGTAAGAAGTTTGCTGCGACGCAATCAGACTTGAAACTCACCTGAAACAGAAAACAAGGAATACGTCTATTAGTTGTAGTCCACGTACTGGACGGCAGCTTATTAGTCGACATTATATTTCAACACTGAACAGTACCTCTTAAAGTGCAATGCTATTTAAAATAGACAGGACAGATTTAAAGATGATGTACTAGTTATTGAAATGAAACAAATTATTCAAAGTTTTATGCAGTGATAGATGGCGTTCATACATTGTCAGTAGAACACCAAAAGTTCAATTAACTGATCGTATTCCCAAGTGCTACTCAGAAGAATATGAAATGCTCAGCCTTTAAATGTATGTCGCTGTGTAGCTCCCTTATGCATGTATCTGAATATTGGTGTGACAGTCATACAAAAATCTGGTTCTTGTAAACTATTTGCCTTCTCTGACTAGATTGTACTTGCAGACCTGTACAGATATTCAATTCCCTATCTGCAGTTTCTGACACGATTCTTACAGGATTTATAGTTGTTAATACGGACTGAATTGAGTATCCGAAACGTGTACCAATGACGATTTATCGTTTCTTCTTGTGTTACCAGTAGGACCTTCATACCATACTACCACTGTGTATCCTGAGTTGTATTTTATTGACTCGTTTTAGTATACTCTGAAGTAATACTAGTTTTATTTCGAATCAATCCTTTGTTAAGCCTAAATAACTTCGTACCAGGACACGACGTAAAATAATGTGTACCATGAAACGTCCAAACAAATTGTAATGTAGCATTTCTTATGTTGAAATGTCTATATGCCCTAATAAAAAGACTGCGTACATGTATGAATCAGACTTCTCAGTTTCTGTATTGACAAAAATAAATACCGCGACAGACATGACGCGGAACCTGTCACGAGAATTCAACTTTCATCCGTAAGTTTCCTTTAATTTACGTCTATGGTCACAAACTGTTTGATAACAGATTACCGGTTTCGGTCTTTAATGACCATCATCAGATCTGCAGCAAATTGGAAAAACATAGACACACTCGCAAACTGTATACGGCTTAAGAACAAAACATAGACCATAATGAAAAGTAGTAGTGACAAAATTTACATTTGTGCGCTTTAAATATGAAGAGGCATATCTGGTTCATAAAAACAAAGTCCTGATGTACTGCAGCCATAGTGGCATCGTCAAATGTTAAATGCGGAATCAGCACCAGCATCGTCAAATACATATAAATGACATCACATGCACGAGTCATGTTGTCAGTAAAACTACTGTTTAAAACAAGCTGCCGTACAGTAGCCACAAGATGTTTGTGTTGTAAGTTCACCAGATGTCGCTAATGTCGGCATACACTAGTTTAAGTCTATAATAAGCTTATAACGTATAAAAGGCACTACAGTAATAAAAAGTAATAAAAAGCAATAAAAAGAAGAACACGACAAAAGTAATTCTGTTAAAAAGAGGAAGAGTTAAAAAACAGTGGTTGACATGTGCTCTGGATAATGAGGTAAATATTAAACACCGTTGATAGTGTACGGGGTAATACTAAACAACCATAAAACAAATCGCTAAAGGAGCCACAAATGAATGAAAACATAGTGCTGCAGAAAATCAGCGCCCCCTGTTAGCGCTGACGCCAGAATTCGCACAGGCGGGAAGTGGTTGGAGGAACGTGACCGCCAGAGGGCCCCTCGGACCCTGTGGTACTCCGTTGCAATAAAAGAATGACAAAATTCAGCAACAGTTGATGATCCACATTATCTGATTAATGTAGTCTATGAAATGAATAGAGAAGGAACGAGAACATATTAGAATCATGCGTAAAATGTGTGAAAACGAAGTACATATGTGATGCACTCAATACTATGTGAACTTATCAACACACTATATATAACAGAGGCGTGCTGTGATTAGAGTAAAACATCGTCAAACAAAGCAAAGGAGGCATTGGGCACAAAGTCATTTTGCCAGTTAAGGAGTTAAGTTGGTTCTCTATTTTTTGATTTATAAACTTCAAGCTCCTCTAACAAATTAAGAGCACGGTCCTTTTTCCACTCTGTGAAGAATACGCATACAACTCTCAATGCTCCCTATGGAATGACCAGTTTCAGATAAATGCTGTCTCAAAGCCGTTTTTTTTTCTTTAAATATCAATTTATAAGAGCGGCCTGTTTGACCGATATAATATTTGTCACAGTTACTGCAGTCAATCTTGTATACTCCAGTGCCATAAAGTTTATCATACTTCCCTTTCAGTTTATGTTTTATTCGTAGTTTAGTTTGTTTCATCCATAAGGCCTAGAAGTATCTGCAACAGTAAGAACCAGCACTACATATCTCATCAAAATTTAACTTTAAAAGTCCTGTTTGAGTTGGCTAGTACGTTATTACCTACCTTTTCTTTCTTTTTTCAACAGCTAATCTGATGATGATTTGGTTGTTAGCCAGAACCCATAATGATACTGCTAGTGCGACCGGAGTCGCAAACATGTATAGAAGGGAAACTCTAGCGTTTCATGCTGTTTGTAAATGTCACATAAGCAGCAGACCCAGAACCAAGTCTCCACTCGTCAGTCACCTAATGACATTCCAGTTTCTTCTCTGTCTGTTGGCACTACTTCGCTTGATGCAGAATTGACCACGGGCGACTTTTGACCCAAATTCCTACACTCGGAAACTGAACGCCCAATATAACACACACAGTCGCGACACTCACTACTACGAAAATAATCACCGTCTGACAGTTGGAACGACACCAGCGCCCCTAGCGGCCATAAATCCAGCCTTAAGATTGATGTTTGTTTTTAAGTATTTTTCTACTTAATTAACCTAATAGCTGTTACGTTTTTGTGTTCCGATGACCAGTAAATTATCAAGAGACTGGAATGATCGTGAAATAAATGTAAAAAAAAAAAATACCAGCTGAATCTCACCGATTCAGTGATATAAGCTGCGACTTACTCAGGAAGAAATACTTTCGAATATGCGTAGAATTTCAAAAAATGGTTCAAATGGCTCTGAGCACTATGGAACTTAACATCTGTGGTCATCAGTCCCCTAGAACTTAGAACTACTTAAACCTAACTAACCTAAGGACATCACACACATCCATGCCCGAGGCCGGATTCGAACCTGCGACCGTAGCGGTCACGCGGTTCCAGACTGTAGCACCTAGAACCGCTCGGCCACACGGGCGGCTGTAGAATTGCAGAAAGGGAATAGAAACACATATTTCATGCACAAGAAACATATGTTCCTGTTGACCGTTGTTCTTGTGATGGACAATTTTTCTGAAACGTGACAGTTTTGAATGGAGTCTAATGATGCGCTCATTCTTACACTTAACTCGACTTTGTGACGCAAGACTGTTCTTGCAAATTTAATCACTTTTGCTTTAAAATCGAGTATTTTGAAGGAGGCTGTCGTTCGTGGCCCATATGTAGCAACAAATTTGGAATTGGTTTGTTCTGTGTTGTAAACGTTCTACGCCTTTTGACTTTTTTTTTATCACGTCTGTGTGGTTTTCTCTTCAGCTGTATTGTGGTGGCTTATTTGGTAGGTTAAGTAATGTAGCATTGCTTTCCATGCACGTTTCCTACGTTCCAAATTTACTGAATTCACCACAATGTGTACTGAAGAAAACTTCAAGCTGTTGAGTAGATATACGACGACTTTTTTGCAAAATATTTTCTATAGTTTACGATCAATTTTTTTATCTTAAAAAGAAAATTAATTCTTCAGTATGCCTCTATAGGTTACAAGAGAAACGTTGCTAAACATTCCTTAAATGTACCATTTCATACGTTCCAGAGCCCGTAGGAAACATGCAAACGTAAAATGTAAGGTTTAATCATGTTTTAGTGAGCAAATGAAAAGGATTATATTGAATCTCCTCTCTTTACATGTTTGAACTGAATTCCTCTGGACGCTTCTTTTTGTATGTTTGGGCTAGTCTCAGGAACTACTGTAGACATTTCGATAGGCTCTTGGAATTCCCGGGGTCGGTATATTGCTAATATTGTTATTAGTAACAGGAAAAAAATCGTCTAGATTCTCGATGCCGGGGACAGACGAATTATCTACCCACATAATTAAGTTTGTACGAAACTCTCAGTGAGTGAGACTTAGTAGCATTTGGCCAATTTTTTTACGTAGTGCCAATTTTGATGCCGCTATCTATGCTCCGTACTGCAAAAACTACTATACAAATCAATACAAACAATACAATAGTAATTGCACTCATCCGATACCGAATTCTTAAATGTAGCTTTCTGTCCGCTTGGAGCACCGCTGTTGCAGTGTGTATCAAAAACTGCCCAGGTGCGACTACGATTCTCGCATTGAGGGTTCCGCACAAAGTTACTGATATAGACAGCTCCGTCCCGCCGTAGCCCTCAGTAGTCCACAACCCCATAACAAATGGTTCAAATGGATCTGAACACTATGGGACTTAACATCTGAGGTCATCAGTCCCCTAGAACTTAGAACTACTTAAACCTAACTAGCCTAAGGACATCACACACATCCATGCCCGAGGCAGGATTCGAACTTGCACCCTAGCGGTCGTGCGGTTCCAGACTGAAGCGCCTGGAACCGCTCGGCCACATCGGCCGGCTATTTGCGAATATCAAAGTACGTGACATGAATAGCCGTACCTTTTGATTGCACTGACTTAGAAGCTTAGATTCATTACGCCACCAAGTTACTATAGACCTCAGTATGTGACATACATTTTAATGTGATGGTCTACGCTTCCAGAGAGAAAGGGAGTTTCAACAGACTGACAGAAAAAAATGGTTCAAATGGCTGCCGGCCGCGGTGGTCTAGCGGTTCAGGCGCTCAGTCCGGAACCGCGCAACTACTGCGGTCGCAGGTTCGAATCCTGCCTCGGGCATGGATGTGTGTGTTGTCCTTAGGTTAGCTAGGTTTAAGTAGTTCTAAGTTCTAGGGGACTGATGACCACAGATATTAAGTCCCATAGTGCTCAGAGCCATTTGAACCATTTTTTTTCAAATGGCTCTGAGCACTATGGGACTTAACTACTGAGGTCATCAGTCCCCTAGAACTTAGAACTACTTAAACCTAACTAACCTAAGGACATCACACACATCCATGCCCGAGGCAGGATTCGAACCTGCGACCGTAGCGGTCACGCGGTTCCAAACTGAAGCGCTTAGAACCGCACGGCCACACCGGCCGGCTAGACTGACAGAAAAACTGTCTGATAACAAACGGCGAAAAATTTATTTTTTCGTGAGATATGGTTACAAATTAATAATTTCCTGATTTTTTTCTTCAGTTGTAATGTGGCATCTTGCTTCTTGGCAAATTTTTTGATTTTAGGTCAACCCTGTGGGTTTTTATAAGTGAGATTACGAATGTCAAAATATGTGTCAGAAATGGCCGTATGTTTTGACTGCACTGTCTTAGGAGATTTACTTTTCTACATCGCCAAGTGACCGTGGACCTGAATATGTGACATAAATTTCAATTGAAGCGTCTACCTATTCCTGAGAAAAGGGACAGAAAGATAGACATACAGAGAGGGCCGGCCGCGGTGGTCTAGCGGTTCTGGCGCTGCAGTCCGGAACCGCAGGACTGCTACGGTCGCAGGTTCGAATCCTGCCTCGGGCATGGGTGTGTGTGTGTAGTCCTTAGGTTAGTTAGGTTTAAGTAGTTTTAAGTTCTAGGGGACTTATGACCTAAGCTGTTGAGTCCCATAGTGCTCAGAGCCATTTGAGCCATACAGAGAGGCAGACGAAGTGATCCTTTAAAGAGTTCCGTTTTTCCCAATTGAGGTGGAAAACACTAAAAAAGGAGTGTCGTGACTGTCTACGTTAGACTGTGGTACACGCGTGGCTGCGCTGCGAGAAGCTGGGAGCAATCTCTCCCGCAGGAAGTGCGTGAGCGGTGCTGAGCCGGCGCGTAGCTCCTGCGTAGGGTAATGCGAGACGCACACGCAGCTCAACGCCTGCCGGCATCGTCTCGCGCCGAGGAAACAGCGGCGTCACTGCTGAGACATGGACAGCCAGCAATCTTCCGTGCGCAGCTTAGACGCACTAGAAGACCACGCCGCTACCAACTGGTGTATCGCCCGTCTCGTCACAGTGTGAGGGTTGATGCGTCGTACACACACACAGGCGGAAATGCAAAGCGTTACACCATGAAGCACCAATCCGACGCCAATCACACTACAGATACTACGTGATTAAACTGCATTCCATTTGGAACGTCAAAATTATTAAGTTCCCCGCGGCACGGTGTACATTTCGATGGCTACTGTATACTGGGTGTTTCAGAAGTTATGATCAATATTCAGGGATATGACGGAAATGATCATTCGAAACAAAAAAGTCTACATCTACATCTACATCCACACTCCGCAAGTCACCTGACGGTGTGTGGCGGAGGGTACATTGAGTACCTCTATCGGTACTCCCTTCTATTCCAGTCTCGTATTGTTCATGGAAAGGAAGATTGTCGGTATGCTTCTGTGCGGGCTCTAATCTCTCTGATTTTATCCTCATGGTCTCTTCGTGAAATATCCTTGGTGAAGGTATGTTCTCGAAACTCCAACAAAAGCCCGTACCGACCTACTGAGCGTCTCTCCTGCAGAGTCTTCCACTGGAGCTTATCTACCATCTCCGTAACGCTTTCGCGATTACTAAATGATTCTGTAACGAAGCGCGCTGTTCTCCGTTGGATCTTCTCTATCTCTTCTGTCAACCCTATCTGGTACGGATCCCACACCGGTGAGCAGTATTCAAGCAGTGGACGAACAAGTGTACTGTAACCTACTTCCCTTGTTTTCGGACTGCATTTCCTTAGGATTCCTCCAATGAATCTCAGTCTGGTATCTGCTTTACCGACGATTAATTTTATATGGTCATTCCATTTTAAATCACTCGTAATGCCTACTCCCAGATCATTTATAGAATTAACTGTTTCCAGTTGCTGACCTGCTATATTGTAGCTAAATGATAAAGGATCTTTCTTTCTATGTATTCGCAGCACATTACACTTGTCTACATTGAGATTCTTTTGCCATTCCCTGCACCATGCGTCAATTCGTTGCAGATCCTCCTGCATTTCAGTACAATTTTCCATTGTTACAACCTGTCGATATACTACAGCATCATCTGCAAAAAGCCTCAGTGAACTTCCGATGTTATCCACAAGGTCATTTATGTATATTGTGAATAACAACGGTCCTATGACACTCCCCTGCGGCACACCTGAAATCACTCTTACTTCGGATGACTTCTCCCCATTGAGAATGACATGCTGCGTTCTGTTATCTAGGAACTCTTTAATCCAATCACACAATTAGTCTGATAGTCCATATGCTCTCACTTTTTTCATTAAACGTCTGTGGGGAGCTGTATCGAACGCCTTGCGGAAGTCAAAAAACACGGCATCTACCTGTGAACCCGTGTCTGTGGCCCTCTGAGTCTCGTGGACGAATAGCGCTAGCTGGGTTTCACACGATCGTCCTTTTCGAAACCCATGCTGATTCCTGCCATGTAAGCAGGAGGTCCCGTGTTCGAGTCCCGGTCGGGGCACACATTTTCAAGTGTCTCCGTTGATGTACAGGGTGTTGCAAAAATGACCGGTATAATTGAAACGGCAATAAAAACTAAACGAGCAGCGATAGAAATACACCGTTTGTTGCAATATGCTTGGGACAACAGTACATTTTCAGGCAGAAAAACTTTCGAAATTACAGTAGTTACAATTTTCAACAACAGATGGCGCTGCGGTCTGGGAAACTCTATAGTACGATATTTTCCACATATCCACCATGCGTAGCAATAATATGGCGTAGTATCTGAATGAAATTATCCGAAACCATTGATAACGTGTCTGGCGGAATGGCTTCACATGCAGATGAGATGTACTGCTTCAGCTGTTCAATTGTTTCTGGATTCTGGCGGTATACCTGGTCTTTCAAGTGTCCCCACAGAAAGAAGTCACAGGGGTTCATGTCTGGCGAATAGGGAGGCCAATCCACGCCGCCTCCTGTATGTTTCGGATAGCCCAAAGCAATCACACGATCATCGAAATATTCATTCAGGAAATTAAAGACGTCGGCCGTGCGATGTGGCCGGGCACCATCTTGCATAAACCAGGAGGTGTTCGCAGTGTCGTCTAAGCCAGTTTGTACCGCCACAAATTCACGAAGAATGTCCAGATAGCGTGATGCAGTAATCGTTTCGGATCTGAAAAATGGGCCAATGATTCCTTTGGAAGAAATGGCGGCCCAGACCAGTACTTTTTGAGGATGCAGGGACGATGGGACTGCAACATGGGGCTTTTCGGTTCCCCATATGCGCCAGTTCTGTTTATTGACGAAGCCGTCCAGGAAAAAATAAGCTTCGTCAGTAAACCAAATGCTGCCCACATGCATATCGCCGTCATCAATCCTGTGCACTATATCGTTAGCGAATGTCTCTCGTGCAGCAATGGTAGCGGCGCTGAGGGGTTGCCGCGTTTGAACTTTGTACGGATAGAGGTGTAAACTCTGGCGCATGAGACGATACGTGGACGTTGGCGTCATTTGGACCGCAGCTGCAACACGGCGAACGGAAACCCGAGGCCGCTGTTGGATCACCTGCTGCACTAGCTGCGCGTTGCCCTCTGTGGTTGCCGCACGCGGTCGCCCTACCTTTCCAGCACGTTCATCCGTCACGTTCCCAGTCCGTTGAAATTTTTCAAACAGATCCTTTATTGTATCGCTTTTCGGTCCTTTGGTTACATTAAACCTCCGTTGAAAACTTCGTCTTGTTGCAACAAGACTGTGTTCTAGGCGGTGGAATTCCAACACCAGAAAAATCCTCTGTTCCGAGGAATAAACCATGTTGTCCACAGCACACTTGCACGTTGTGAACAGCACACGCTTACAGCAGAAAGACGACGTACAGAATGGCGCACCCACAGACTGCGTTGTCTTCTATATCTTTCACATCACTTGCAGCGGCATCTGTTGTTGAAAATTGTAACTACTGTAATTTCAAAAGTTTGTCCGCCTGAAAATGCACTGTTGTCCCAAGCATATTGCAACAAACGGTGTATTTCTATCGCTGCTCGTTTAGTTTTTTTTGCCGTTTCAAATATACCGGTCATTTTTGAAACACCCTGTATATCAACGCCTGTCGACAGCTTAAGGTCTTGGTTTAATTATCATTTCATTCTAGAGAGCTGCAAGGTCACCGATGGTACTTGTTCTTTCGGACATTTCCGAAACGACTAGGATTGTAAACTGTTCCCGTGCCGCCGTGGTTAAAGTATAGAGCGCATGGAAAAACAGAGCTATGCAAGAGGCCGCTGGGATGCACCAGGCCGCATATGAAAGGGGTGAACGATGGCTGCGGTGATGTGTATGGGTGACCAGACGTGCAACAGTCGAACAACTGACCGCCCAAATGAACCAACGGCCTATCAACAGTGTCTCCTCAACGGCGGTTCAGCGAACGTTTCTGCGTGTGGGCAAATGTTCCAGAGCAGGCGCCTGGTTCATACACCCAGGTTGACTGCCGTTCGTTGGCGGTAAATGCTGGAATCTGCAATCCAGTACCGCAAATTAACGTCTGCTCAGTATGGACAGGTGGGCCGTTCATATGCATCGCGTTTTATGCTCTGTGCGACAGATGGCTATGGTATGTACGGCGTGAAATGCCTGAAGAAGAAGGAAAAGAAGAAAAAAAAATGATACCAGGGAACAACCGTCGGAAGTAGACTTGGCCACTATTTCTATGTTTCGATTCAGTGTATCGATACGTGGAACTGTTTCAGTGTTTCGGAACGGCTGTGGTTCACTGTTTCGAAACAGAGGTGTTTCATTCCGCCCCTGTCTCGGATAACCGGACCAGATCCGATCTCGAGCCAGACACCGAAGCTGTATCGTGGTTTCAAAATAAGGCTGTTTCAGTCCACCTGTGCTTGGAACGGACTGATTGTATCGAAACAGTGATGTTTCATTCCGCTCTGTGTCGGACGAGATTCGGGCTCGGCACAGGTACTGAAACACAACATACCACTTCGTGAAACACTTTCAAGAGTGTCGAAATCTTTTTGACAGGCAACAACATGAAGCTTAAGATATACGAAAATAAAGCTTCGTTTCTAGCTGACTGTCCTATTCCGAAATGGCGTAACATCTGCTTTATAAACACTAACCAAACAATAAAACAACGCATACTATTCAAATTCAAAATAATAAATATGTGAAAATAATTCAGCTAAATTACACTTTTTTGAAACATACGCTTCTCTGTTGATGTACAGTAATCATATTAAGAAACGCAAGTAAGCCTACAACATTTTGAATAAAAAAAAAGGCGTAGAGTGACAGTTATTAGACATATACATAAATTTGATGTAGGTATAATTGCAAGCTATATGTTTGACATATCACTGATAGTGTAATGGTGAACGGGAAGGGCTGGAAAGCATGGTGAATTTATAGTAACGGTTCGAAACACCTTGAAAGACAAAAAATTTTTCTGATATATTTTGTTATTTATTCGAATTATTTGGCATTATTTGTGAGTCTATAGTCACGGTGCCTATTATCCACAATGATTCCCTTTGTGTGCATGGAAATTAGAAAGATGGGTATATTACCCATACTAACGGAATGTGGGAATCCCAGTAGCAAATCCGTTGTTTCTGCAGTTTGCTACCACCTCCAGATCCGTTCGTGGTGGTTCTTCTGTCTTCAGCTATGGCTGTCCTCAGGTGATTGAAAAGTATGAAAGTCACACTACACGAAAGCAGCGCATTTGCTGCAGGAAATACGAAACTGCCAAGACGCCTAAGTGATAGTTTCATACTTTCTGCGATATGATTAGCGCTCTGGCACCTCATTTGTGTTTATGTGGACATACTTATACAGTAGACAGTCAAGATGATAAAATGTGTAGGTTTATTAGATTACAAAACACAAATTGTTTCACTGTTTCGAAACAGCGTATCGAAACATTACATTGTACTGTTTCATTTATTTCGAAACAGTTACGTGTTTCAGTTTGCCCATCTCTAGTCGGAAGGGTTCAGGCCGAAGGAGGAAGCGCTATGGTCTGGGAAATGTTTTCGTGGGAATCTCAGAGTGATCTTTTCATTATATAAGACACAATGGGACAACACATGTATGCATTTCTCCATGGGGACCGTGTCCACGTGCACATGCAGTTTGTTTTTCCTCGGTACGATGGCATCTACCAGCAGGATAATGCAGCGTGTCGTACAGCTCGCAGTGTACATACGTGGTTTGAAGTGCAGCAGGATGAGTCTGCCGTACTCTCCCGGCCATCCCTGGATGCCAACCCAGTCGAGGATCTGTGGGACCGCCTCGGTCTGGGTGTTCACGCTGTGGATCCTCAAACGAGAAACCTACCGTAGTCGACCACGGTACTGCAGTCAGCAGAGTCCCACGTCCCTGTCGGTGCCTTCCATAATTTCACCGACTCTTTTCCGCACTTATGGCTGCGTACGTGCTGCTAAAGCTGGTTATTCAGGTATTTCACCGGCGATCACATTAAGGGGCTCCGGAACGCCCTATACTTGCAATGTTAAAATAACGCTTATAAATTACATCTTTCCTCACAAAGTATTTGAGGTAGGAAGTTGAACTTTTTACAGATTATTTATTGGAATATGGGCTACAACTTAACACAGGGATTTTACAAAATTTTAGTTCAGTTATTAAAGATGATTTTTTTCAATTGTAATGAAATTTCACAACATTTTTTTGCAATTTTTTATTTATATATTCAAAAATATACAGTTTTTTGGAAAAAGGCTGTGTTAAATTATGCAGAAGGTACTGTGTAACATTTACTGAAAGTTTGAAACAAATATGTTTGGAAGATCCTTAGAATACATGTAATTAGTATGAGAAAATAAAAGTTTTGGGAATCGAGCGACAAAGATTGGATTAACTTTTTAGTGCATTCCAGGTCCATAGGATGGATTATCTTCATCCTCTGCAAACTCCTCCTCCAGCTTCCTCTTGTTCCTCCTCCTGTTTACTCTTGCTTGTATTTCTAGACTCTTTACAGCCCTGTCTGCAGCCCGAAGGCGTTCCTTGTCTAAAGCAAGCATCGCTCGTACCATGTTAGAATGTTATTATTTACAATAATAACACATACCTTAGGCTTTCCAACATTTCTCCTTTTCTTAAAAGCCTTCAGAGGATTTCTAATAACTTTACTTTTACTCATTATTATACTTCAACAAAACAGAGACTCAAGAAACAGAATTAATTACGAATATTTTCGAGATAACGACAGAGTAAATAAACATGAAACAATCGACAAACACACCAGCGATATATATTGAACCATCACAGGTTAGCCACAACACATACTTTATCACACATCACTAAAGTGTAGCTGATGAACACGGACGTTAATAATAACACCATTTGACAGCAGTTTAACAGCGCCACAGTGGGTCACGCCCATGTAGAACACATTTCAAAAAAAATTTAAAAATAGTTGTAGTCTTCGGAATTGAATAAATTATATATCTATTAAAAGGTAATAGTCTGCAGATTCAGAAAACGCAAAAAATTAAAAATTGAACTTTTCATGATTTTGAGCCTTTCCGGAGCCCCTTAATGCGACTGGACGGTGTAATGTGTTAGGAAGTCCTTTCTGAATGTATTTGTATGGATTGTAGCCTTATATGGAAGTCAAATGTGGAGAATAAACAGTTGAAGCCAGATGAGAATAGAAGCTATCAAATTATAGTGTTATAGAAGAATGCTGAAGATTAGATGAGTAAACTGAGTAACTAATGAAGAAATACTGAGGAGAAAAACTTTTACAGAAAGGAAGTATCTGTCGACAGGACACTTCCTGATCTTAGTTAGCATGTTCCACAGGTCGTTTCAAAGATTCTTTTACGATGTGAATGAGTCAGTTGACAGGATATTTATACACAGTTAGTGTCAACATTAATAAACACATTATTGTCCGCCCCCTGTACCTGAGTCGTTGTCCGCCCCCGGTAGCTGTGTAGTCAGCGTGACAGAAGGTCAGACCTAAGGGCCCGAGTTCGATTCACGGCTGGATCGGAGATTTTCTCCCCTGAGGGACTGGGTGTTGTGTTGTCCCTATCATCATAATTTCATCCCTATCAGCGAGCAACTCGCCGAAGTGGCGTCACACCGAAAGACTTGCACCCGGCGAACTGTCTACTCGACGGGAGGCCCTAGTCACACGACATTTACATTTGTAACATATTATTATTTTCAGTCCTACTGATGCAACTACACTTAAATTTCTTTCTTTTTCTTTTTTTTTACTCACTACAGTTTTTAAATAGAAATTCATTAATGGAATAGGAGTTGTCTATGAGAAATCATTTTAAATCAGATTTAAATCTCGTTTCGCTACGTGTTAGGTATTTTATGTTATTCGGCAAATGATCAAAAACTTTTGTTGCTGCATATTGACCTCCTTTCTGAGTCACTGAAAGCCTTAACAATGGGTAACGAAGGTTATTTTTCCCTCTAGTGTTGAAAGTATGTAAGCCACTTTCTTCTCGAATTGTGATGGTTTATTTATGATGAATTTCACTAGCGAATAAATGTTTTGTGGCGGCATAGTTAAAATGCCTAGCTCCTTGAAGAGGTACCGTGGCCAAAAGTACCTGAATTTAATTGTTCGATAAGTTCAGTAATAGAATTCTTCCAGTCCATGTTCTCTCTCATTAATATGGACCCAAAAAATTTGGAGCTTTCTACCCTATTCACTGACTCGTGCTGATGTGCTACATCAGTTATTGCTATCACCCCGTTTGAGGCACAGAACTGAATGTAGTATGTTTTTTTTTAAATTTTGGGGAGTTGATTTTCAGAGAACTACTTCACAATTATTTGGCAAGTATCATTTACCAACTCTTCTGCTGCTTTCTGTCTAATGGGATTTATTGTAACACTAGTATCATCTGCAAAAACTTCCAATTTTGCTTGATGAATGTCAACTGGAAGGTCATTCACATACACAAGGAATAGAAGTGGACCGAAAACTCAACCCTGTGGGGGCCTCCCTTTGTGATTTCTTTTTTTTTTTTTTTTTTTTTACAAGTCACTAAAATTTTCTACCTTTCCGACATTGTCTGAATTATTCAGCGCAACGTTTTCTATTCGTTTGTTAAGTATGATTGAAACTAGGTATGTGTAAAGCCATTAGTTCCATAAAACGTGACTTTTTCTAAGAGAGTATCATGATCTACACAATCAAACGCCTTGAAAAGACCGCAAGAAAGAGTCATGAAACAATCGTCAATTTGGTAATGGAGGCAATTGTGGAATGGGAAGCTAAAATAGTAGATGGTTGTACAGTGCACAACTTATAAATAGATGAGAGGTTTGCACAGGATCCCTGTTATGGAGTGCTGCATCAAACCACTGAATACCACAACAACAACACCATCAACACCGTATGCATAAATGTGAGCCCAAGGGTTTGGGTTTCCCTGCACATTCCGTGTGAAACCGGAGCGTGGCAGGTACAGCAGCTGTATTGTGAGCGATAACAGGGTGTGCGTCAAGTTATTCGGGACGCTCGCGCAGGGAGACCGCGAGCTGACCGAGGCAGTCTGAAGGACGCGCCGGTAGCGAAGGCGTCAACAGCCCAGTAGACGCTGAGGTTTCAGTCGCTTCTCGCAGTTCGCAACAGGTAGCAGCAGCCCGCTCCAGCCTCTCCAGCTGCGTCTCCAGCTGCGATCCCAGCTAGTCCGTTCCACGCACTCCATCCAGAGGAGGTGAAATACAGTCTCTGTCGACAGTCGAAGGTACAGTGCCACCAAACAAGTATTCTCACAACGTCAGTGTCAAGACATTTTTATCAAGAGAACTGCTGGTTGTATTTTGAACATTCATCTACATCTACATGAATACACTGCAAGTCGTACTTAAAGTGCCTGGCAGAGGGTTCATCCACCCACCTTCAGGCTATTTCTCTAGCGTTCCACTCTCGGATAGCGCGCGGGGAAAACAAATACTTAAATCTTTCCGTGCGAGCTCAGAGTTCCCTTATTTACGATTATAATCTCTCCCTACGTAGGTTGGCGTCAAGAAAAATTTTCGCATTCGGAGGAGAAAATTGTTTCAAAAATGTTCAAATGTGTGTGAAATCTTATGGGACTTAACTGCTAAGGTCATCAGTCCCCAAGCTTACACACTACTGAACCTAAATTATCCTAAGGACAAACACACACACCCATACCCGAGGGAGGACTCGAACCTCCGCCGGGATCAGCAGCATAGTCCATGACTTCAGCGCCGTAGACCGCTCGGCTAGCCCCGCGCGGCGAGAAAATTGGTGATCGGAATTTCGTGAAAAGTTCTCGCCGCAACAAAATACGCCTTTGTTGTAATGACTGCCACCCTAACTCGTGGATCATATCCGTGACTCTCTCTCTCTCTCTCTCTCTCTCTCTCTCTCTCCTCTCCTGTTTCGCGGTAATCCAAAACTTGATGCCCTTCTCGGAACTTTCTCGATGAACTTCGTGAATCCTATGTGATGCGGACCCCATACAGCGCAACAGTATTCCATAAGACGACGGAAAAACGTGGTGTAGGCAGTCTCTTTAGTACACACGCTGCATCTTCTAAGTATTCCACCAACAAAACGGAGTCATTGGGTTGTCTCACTGCCCCCCCCCCCCCCCCCCCCCCGCAGCAAAACATTTTGAATGTGATCGTTTCAATTTAAGTTGTTCGTATCGCAATCCCTAGATCATTTTTAGACCTGTGTTATTTATCCTGGGACCGAAATGTAACGGATTCTTTTTGGCGCTCGTGTGGATGACCTCAAACTTTTCATTATTTAGAGAAAACTGTCACTTTTCCCACCATACAGATACGTTGTCTACATTGTTTTGCTAGTGGTTTTGATCTTCTGATTACTTGACGGTAAATGACGGCATCATCCGCAAACAATGCAGGAGGGCTGCTCATATTTGTCTCCCAAATCGTTTATATAGATTTAAAACAGCTGAGTGCCTGAAAGCCCTCCTTGGGGAACGACACATATTTCTGTTTTACTCGATGATTTTCCGTCAGTTACTACGAACTGTGGCCTTTGTCATAGGAAAATGCGAAACCAGGCGCCCAATCGAGAAGATACTCCAAAGGGAAGCAATTTGATTAGAAGTCGATTCATTAAAGAATCGAACTGCCATGTATAAAATAGTTTCAGATGGATGGCTAATTTAGAAATGAGTTAAGCATGTTAATGAGTTACACATGTAAAACTTTTACCGTTAAAGACGCAATAGTCTATTTTTTGGGTATTTCATGTTTATGGTGTTATATTTCCTGCTACTCTGAGTCACACAATTATTAAATTTTGCCGGTACATGTACGTGGATGTTGTTGTTGTTGTTGTGGTCTTCAGTCCAGAGACTAGTTTGATGCAGCTCTCCATGCTACTCTATCCTGTGCAAGCTTCTTCATCTCCCAGTACGTACTGCAGCATACATCCTTCTGAAGCTGCTTAGTGTATTCATCTCTTTGTCTCCCTCTACGATTTTTACCCTCCGCGCTGCCCTCCAATACTAAACTGGTGATCCCTTGATGCCTCAGAATATGTCCTAACAAGAGATCGCTTCTCCTAGTCAAGTTGTGCCACAATTTTCTCTTCTCCTCAATTCTATTCAATACCTCTCATTAGTTATGTGATCTACCCGTCTAATCTTCAACAGTCTTCTGTAGCACCACGTTTCGAAAGCTTCTATTCTCTTCTTGTCTAAACTATTTATCATCCACGTTTCACTTCCATACATGGCTACACTCCATACAAATACTTTCAGAAACGACTTCCTGACACTTAAATCTATACTCGATGTTAACAAATTTCTCTTCTTCGGAAAAGATTTTCTTGCCATTGCCAGTCTACATTTTATATCCTCTCTACTTCGACCATCATCAGTTATTTTGCTCCCCAAATAGCAAAACTCCTTTACTACTTTAAGCGTCTCATTTCCTAATCTAATTCCCTCAGCATCACCCGATTTAATTCGACTACATTTAATTATCCTCGTTTTGCTTTTGTTGATGTTCATCTTATATCCTCCCTTCAAGACACTGTCCAATAAGTTCAACTGCTCTTCCAAGTCCTTTGCTGTCTGACAGAATTACAATGTCATCGGCGAACCTCAAAGTTTTTATTTCTTGTCCATGTATACCTGAAAAATGTACTACGAATACAGTTATTACAAAATAAGTAGTAAATTAAAACGTTGTACCTATTACAGATGTTTTACTGAATAAACAGAGAACATTTAAATTTCTTTCCCTTCATTTTTTGGTCTGTGTGTGGGGGGAGGGGTAGGGGGAGGGTGTTAGCGAGAAAAAGTTCCGAAATGAGTGGAAAGTACATGTGATGTTTGTTGCAAGCCACTGAGTGCTCTAGTTGTCAAATACTGGCTGAACAGTCTGGGTTATTTGAGTTCTGTGAACTTTGTTGCCTCAAGACAGTTTCTATCTTTAATGCTTCACTTACTATGTTAAGTTTTTAACGTACAGTTAGAGTCCGTAATGATGTAGATGACAGCATTTTAAATTTTAAAATTCGGCCAAAAATTATGTAAAATATTGTAAATCAATTTTTTGTTGTCCTGGAAGCCGTTACATTGGGAACCAGCTGCTCGGGGTCTGGTGTTTTTATCCGCTAGTAATATACAGATTGAGGCATTTAAAATCGTTTTTGGAAATATCTAGAAAACTAAAAATTGGACTGTAAAAAGTTTGAAACCTATATTGTTCGTCTCGAAGTGGGACATTCAATGACGACAAGCTCGACCCTTCCGCCCCACCTCCAGGTAGCGGAAGGGGGCCAGTTTTGAAATCTTAAAAAGAAACTCCTTTTTTAATGGCGGATCCGGTACCTCCGGAAAAAAATACGTAACTTTTGTACTGAATATTGTTTTTCGTTGAGTGAAGGATGGCAGTGTAGTGAACAAAAACCCAAACAGGTTAAAAGCCGTTGAAAAATGACAATATCGCAAGGAGTACACTTCAGAGTGCGATCCTATTAGGTCACAAAGGCAGCTACTCAAAAGTATTTAATGAGGAACCGGTTTTTATAGCAACAAAATTTGATTCTCCAGAACGTAATACATTATATTGTCCGCATATTGGTCTAATTCGTTGCACAGGTGTCACTGAAACGGATAGCAGTCGGAATAATTCATTGGTTTGTGTACGACTGACTTAAAAAATAAAAACATTACCTAGGAACCGTGAAAGAAAAAATTGGAAACTTCTGGTAAGTTCCTGTGGGACCAAACTGCTGAGGTCATCGGTCCCTGGGCTTAGGCATTACTTACTCTAACTTAAACTAACTAACACTAAGGACAAAACCACACCCATGCCCGAGGGAGAACTCGAACCTCCGACGGGGGCAGCCGCGCGAACCGTGGCAAGGCGCCCGAAACCGCGCGGCTTCCCCACGCGGCGAATCGCGAAAGAAATTACACCAATAGTGTAAGCAAAGTAATGTATTATTTCTGGAGAATCTGATTTTTTCCCGTAAAAGAAACTGATTTCTTATTACAGATTTTAAAATAATAGCCTTTTTAACCTACTAGGATCCTAATCTGATGTGTATTTTTAGAGATATTGTCATTTTTCAACAGTTTTTAACATATTGGTATTTTTGCTAACTACAGCGCCCTCTATCACGCTACGAAAGAAATGTTAAAATTTACCTATTTTTTCCAGGAGGTTTCGAATCCGCAATAAAAATTTGGGTTCGTGTCTAATATTTCATAGATAACGCTCTTCCATCCCCTAGGGGTGAAGCAGGGAGGGCGAGTTTGGACTCACTTGATGAGCTCCTTTGAGACGAACAACTTTTATTACAACCTAGTTTTAATCCGATATGTAGTTCTCCAGATATTTCCAGAAATGCCTCGCCCTGTTTACACACGTAAAATAGGTGGCAAACTTCGGTCCTTGGTCGGATGCTACGAAAATTCAATCAATCTACAAAAATATTGTGGTAAAAAACGTGGTAGAATACTGCTGAAGAATGTAGGACTTGTACCAAATACGACTAAAAGCGGATACTGAAGTATGTAGAGAAGGACAGCACGAATGGTCACATGTTTGCTAGGGACCTCGCCATTTAGTCCCATAACGCCCCTACTCAATCACACCGGTGTTACGCGGAACACAGTTTGGGAATCCCTCCTGTAGTACCATAAAGGCTATTCCCTGGTATCTTGACACGTGTCCTATCATCATGCCCCTTCTCTTTCAGTATTTTCCATGTGCTCCTTTCCTCGCTGTTGCTGCAGACCGCCCCCCATTCCGTAACTTATCAGTCCACCTAATTTTCGACGTCCTTCTATTGCACAACCTTCCAGGCGCTTGAGTTCTCTTCCGGAATATCCACCGTCGATGCTCCACACCCACTCATTCTCAGAAAAGTCTTCCAAAAATTGAGGTCGATGCTTAATACCACTAGACCTCTTTCAGCGAGAAATGCCCTCTTCGCCGTTCCTAGTCTACTTTTCACGTCCCCCTTACTTCGTCCGTAACGTGTTATTTTGTTTCCAAAGTACCAAAATTCCTTAGCTTCGTCTGCTTTGTGGTCCCCCATTTTGATGTTAAGTTCCTGGTACTCCTCATCACCTTCGATCCATATTCTGTATTTACTCGAGTTTTCATTCTGTTCAAAAGTTGTTCCTCACTTTCACTGAGAAGTGGATAGTCACCGACAAATCTGACCATTGATATACTTGCACCCCGAATTTTAATCCCAGCCTTGAACCTTTATTTTATTTTCGTCATTGCTTCTTCGATGTAGAGTACGGCGAAAAGCTACATGCCTGTCTTACAACTTTTCAATCCGAGCACTTCCACCTTAATATTCTAGTCTTATTGTTCCCTCTTGGTTCTTGTTCGTATTATACATTGCTCCTTTTCCCCTATAGCTTACCCACACTTTGCGCAGAATTTCGATTACCTTCATCATTTTACACTGTCGAACTTCTTTCTGGCTCGACAGATCCTAACAACTTGACTTTATAGAATGAAATTTTCACTCTGCAGCGGAGTGTGCGCTGATATGAAAGTTCCTGGCAGCTTAAAACTGCGTGCCGGACCGAGACTCTGGACCTTTGCCTTTCGCGGAAATTCTGGAAACACCCCCCAGGCTGTGGCAAAGCCATGCCTCCGCAATATCCTTTCTTCCAGTAGTGTTTCTTCTGAAAGGTTCGCAGGAGAGCTTCTGTGAAGTTTGGAAGGTAGGAGACGAAGTACATGCGGAAGTAAAGCTATGATGACGCGTCTTGAGTCGTGATCGGGTAGCTTGCCCGCGAAAGGCAAAGGTCCCGAGTTAAGAGCCCTGGTTCGGCACACAGTTTTAATCTGCTACGAAGTTTCAACTTGACTTTATTTTTCTGAAGTCTTGCTTCGAAACTTTAAAATATATCACTATAAAAAGTACCCCCTGTCAAACTGATAGCATTAGCTTGCAGGGAATGTATGTAGATTTAGGAGATGAGGGAAGGAAGAATTGTGTTAACGCTCCTTGATATAAGGTCATTAGAGACGGAGTGTAAGACGGGGTTGGCGAAGGAAGTCGGAGAAAACTGGCCGTGCCCTTTCAAAGCAACCACTCCAGCCATTGCCGTAAGCGATTTGGAGAAACCATGGAAAACCTAACAGAGATAGTGGGGCGAGGATTTGAACCACTGTCCTCGCGAATGTGAGTCCATAGTTCCAGCAATGCTCCGCCTGTGTTAAAGGAGGGAGTTCCTCCAAAGTCCCACCAATAGTTTCCTCGCCTGTTCTTAACATCACTGTTACGGACCCAAGCGTAAAGAAATTTAGCGCTGTTTCAGGAGTTGTTGACAGCTGACAGGGTGACCTCGGTTACACTGACCTCCCGGCGCACGCGGCCAGAAAGCCGACCGGCCTACGGGCGCTGCGCCAACGTACGGGGACCTAGAGCGCGGTGGCACATTTGCGCGAAGGACCCGGCAAGACAGGGCGAGTGAATCTCAAGTGTTCGTACACCGCGACCCTGTCGCACGCGACTAGCTTCCTTCACAGCGGCGGTCGCGCCGTGATGACAACAGCTGCAAGTCATTTTTTATGAGCATTCCTCTCGCGTGGCGTTCACGCTACAAAAGGTCGAAAACATCTATAATCAGCGTTCGGTTCAAAAGCTCTAACAACAACCGTGTTTGTACGATAAATTATGAGAATTATACAGAGAACCCAGAGAAGTTTCGGCACCTTTAGCCCATCTTCAGTGGATACTTTTATTCATATACTGACGGGCCGAAGAAACTTGTACACCCTCATAATATCGCGTAGGGCCACCACCAGCACGCAGAAGTGCCGCAAAACGACCTGGAATGGACTCGACTAATGTCTGAAGTAGTGCTGGAGGGAAATGACACCATGAATACTGCAGGGCTGTCCATAAATCCGTAAGAGTGCGAAGGTGTGGAGCACGTTGTAAGGCATCCCAGATATGCTCAATAATGGTCATGTCTGGAGAGTCTTGTGGCCAGCGGAAGTGTTTAAATTCAGAAGTGTGTTTCTGGAGCCACTTTGTTCCAATTCTGGACGTGTGAGGTGTCGCATTGTTCTGCTGGAATTGTCCTAGTCTGTCGTAACGCGCAGTGGACAGGAATGGATGCAGGTGATCAGACAAGATGCTTACGTACGTGTCACCTGTCGGAGTCGTATCTACACGTATCAGGGGTCCCATATCACTCCAGCTGCACACGCCTCCCACCATTACAGAGCCTCCACCAATTTGAACATTACCCTGTTAACATACAGGGTCCATGGATTCATGAGGCTGTCTCCATACCCGTACGGGTCCATCCGCTCGGTACAATTTGAAATGATAATCAACCGGCCATGTAATATGTTTCCAGCGATCAACGGTCCAATTTCGGTGATGACAGGCCCAGGCGAGGCGTAAAGCTTTGTATCGTGCAGTCATTTTCGATGATGTTTCGTTGAACGGTCCACACGCTGACACTTGTTGATGGCCCAGCGTTGAATCTGCGGAAGAAATGCATTTTTGTCACTTTGAACGATTCTCTTCAGTAGTCTTGGTCCCGTTCTTGATGGATCTTTTTCCAGCCGCAGTGATGTTGGAGATTTAGTATTTTACCGGATTCCTGATATTCACGGTACACTCGTGAAACGCTCGTACGGAAAATTCCCACTTGGTTCAAATGGCTCTAAGCACTATGGGACTTAACATCTGAAGTCATCAGTCCCCCGGACTTAGGACAACTTAAACCTAACTAACCTAAGAACATCACACACATCCATGCCCGAGTCAGGATTCGAACCTGCGACCGTAGCAGCATCGCGATTCTGGTCTGAAGCGCCTAGAACCGCTCGGCCACATCGGCTGGCCAAAGTCCCCACTTAATCGCTACCTCGGAGACGCTGGGTCCCATTGCTCCTGCGCCGACTATAACACCACGTTCAAACTCACTAAAATCTAGATAAGCTGCCATTGTAGCAGCAGTGGCCGATGAAATGACTGCGCCGGATTGTTTTCTTATAAGGCGTTGCGGACCGCGGCGCCGTATTCTGCCTGTTTACATCGGTATACGATTGCCTATCTCTGTATACGCATGCCTATACCAGTTAGCAATAAGAAGAATCAGGCCTATCAATTATACGTTCATTGTGATTATTACCTTATTTTCTACAATTAAACCTACTCCTATAGTGAAGAGTGTTCTACCACGGAACACTTGTCACCCTGTCACCCTTTCGCATCTATCTAACCCTGTAATAGAAGAGCAGTACATTTTCTTATTCCGTTTTGAAATGATAGCATTCGCCTTGAGTGTGATTTTTGTGAAAAAAATTGCTCAGGAAAAGTGAGGTTTTTGCAAAAGTGAAAATCTGTTTCTACGTACAGCTGGTCGTGTACGTAGGAAAATATATGCTGTTCAGACTTAGAAGTCTTGCAGTCGAGAAAATCTTGTCAATACTGTGCTTAATAGTCTGTGTGTTACAGTATTAGTCAACTACATGCCAATCATAGCTAAGTGAAATCAAAGTAAGAAATAGTATTCTCAAAAACCAGTTAGAAGATACAGCGATTTTGAAACAAAGTATTGGAAACTAACACAAATATCCATTCTCGAGACAAGGAAGACGGTTAGTACATCAAAGAAAGTCGGTTTCAAGTATCACGTGTTCCACCACACGACTTGACTCCGTGTGGTTTAACCGTCCTCACGTCGTGTAAGCAGATTTAAAAATAGTATTTTAGTCGCTAAAAAACTCTGTAAATAAAGCATTAAAATATCCTCCAAATAACTATATTATACAGCACTTAAATATGTAGAACTCGTCATACAGGGTGTCCCAAAAAGAATAACCTGATTTTAACTTGTAATAATATTGAGACAAATGTCACTAGGTAACTGAAACAACGCTGGATGTAATCGGCATCGTCTAAAGTTTCAGAAAAAATACCAATTAAAACTGGTACAAGCTCTTCGAGATACTGACAAAGTGAAGCGAGTGGACTTTAGCAATGCTATTCTAGAGGACATGGAAGATGACACTTCTATGTCACAGTTGATATTCAGCCACGAGGCAACTTTCCATATTAGCGGTAAGGTTCACCGTCATAATGCGCATATGTGGGGGCTCGAAAACCATTATTCTTCTGTTGTAAGACAATCAAGACATGACAGGGAGCAACCAATTTTTTGGTTTTGTTTTTGACACGTGTGAACATGAGAAGAAAAGTGTTTTATGTGAAGTGAACGGCGATAGGTCTATATTGAATGACTAGTACTTGATTTTAAACACTAAACCACGAAAGATAACAATAAATCCTTCCCCGGAAGATAGATGAGGTCGCGGCGGAAGTGAAACTGTGAGGACGGGTCGTGAGTCGTGCTTGGATACCTCAGCTGACAGAGCACTTGCCCCTGACAGGCAAAGGTCCCAGATTCGAGTTGTTGTTGTGGTCTTCAGTCCTGAGACTGGTTTGATGCAGCTCTCCATGCTACTCTATCCTGTACAAGCTTCATCATCTCCCAGTACCTACTGCAGCCTACATCCTTCTGACTCTGCTTAGTGTATTCGTCTCTTTGTCTCCCTCTACGATTTTTACCCTCCACGCTGCCCTCCAATACTAAATTGGTGACCCCTTGATGCCTCACCACATGTCCTACCAACCGATCCCTTCTTCTAGTCAAGTTGTGCCACAAACTTCTCTTCTCCTCAATTCTATTCAGTACCTCCTCATTAGTTATGTGATCTACCCATCTAATCTTCAGCATTCTTCTGTAGCACCACATTTCAAAAGCTTCTATTCTCTTCTTGTCCAAACTATTTATCGTCCACGTTTCACTTCCATACATGGCTACACACCATACAAATACTTTCAGAAACGACTTCCTGACACTTAAATCTATACTCGATGTTAACAAATTTCTCTTCTTCAGAAACTCTTTCCTTGCCATTGCCAGTCTACGTTTTATATCCTCTCTACTCCGACCCATCATCAGTCATTTTGCTCCCCAAATAGCAAAACACCTTTACTACTTTAAGTGTCTCATTTCCCAATCTAATTCCCTCAGGATCACCCGACTTAATTCGACTACATTCCATTATCCTCGTTTTGATTTTGTTGATGTTCATCTTATATCCTCCCTTCAAGACACTGTCCATTCCGTTCAAATGCTCTTCCAAGTCCCTTGCTGTCTCTGAGAGAATTACAATGTCAACGGCGAACCTCAAAGTTTTTATTTCCTCTCCATGGATTTTAATACCTACTCCGAATTTTTCTTTTGTTTCCTTTACTGCTTTCTCAATATACAGGTTGAATAGCAACGGGGACAGGCTACAACCCTGTCTCACTCCCTTCCCAACAACTGCTTCCCTTTCATGCCCCTCGACTCTTATAACTGGCATCTGGTTTCTGTGCAAATTGTAAGTAGACTTTCGCTCCCTGTATTTTACTCCTGCCACCTTTAGAATTTGTAAGAGAGTATTCCAGTTAACATTGTCAAAAGCTTTCTCTAAGTCTACAAATGCTAGAAAAGTAGGTTCTCCTTTCCTTAATCTGTTTTCTAAGATAAGTGGTAGGGTCAGTATTGTCTCACGTGTTCCAACATTTCTACGGAATCCAAACTGATCTTCCGCGAGGTCGGCTTCTGTCAGTTTTTCCATTCGTCTGTAAAGAATTAGCGTTAGCATTTTGCAGCCGTGACTTATCAAACTGATTGTTCGGTAATTTTCACATCTGTCAACACCTGCTTTCTTTGGGATTGGAATAATTATATTCTTCTTGAAGTCTGAGGGTATTTCGCCGGTCTCATAGATTTTGCTCACCAGATGGTAATTTTTTGTCAGGACTGGCTATGAATTCATAATTTTATGTATTTTTCAAATATCTGTAATACGCTTTTAAAACTTTTCATCTATGCAAACAGTAACGAACGTTCTTTATCTGTAACAGCCATAAAATAAAAGCCCACTGAAGATGCTGCAACTGCAGTAAAACATTTTTGGGTTAAAAAACAAAATTGTGTATTGCTACAGGGGGTCCAACCCAAAGACATATGTATAAGCAACGCCGTTACGCTAAAGTGGCTGCTGTCGTGACGAACACAAGGCGCAGTCCGCCTCACAGCCAGCTCTTTATTGCACGCAGGTAGCGACGGCCCCGCTTCCCCGTAGCTGCGTTCTGAGGAATGGATGCGACAACCGCTCGGCGCCTGGTGTAGCTCCGATCTTCCTCAGCGTCTCCGAGATCCGGCACTCCGGCCCACAATGGCGTGTCTGCAGCACTGCTGCTGCGGCTGTTCCCTCAAGACGGGCGTCGTCGTCGTTTCCGTGCTCTTTCTGGTAAGGAAGAGCTGCTCTAGTTAGTGTCTTCACCGCTGCCACTTTTCTCCCTACTCGATTTCTCGTGTTTATGACATTACTGACGTTGTGACTTGGCAAGACAGCCAAGTCACTATGCGAGGATGCCGAAAGGCACGCGTTAAGCTCACGCAGACTGGCGTGAGGTCTGGAACATTACAATGTAATTAATATAGCAAATAAAGTACAGGGCTATTACAAATGATTGAAGCGATTTAATAAATTCACTGTAGCTCCATTCATTGACATATGGTCACGACACACTACAGATACGTAGGAAAACTCATAAAGTTTTGTTCGGCTGAAGCCGCACTTCAGGTTTCTGCCGTAAGAGCGCTCGAGAGTGCAGTGGGACAAAATGGCGACAGGAGCCGAGAAAGCGTATGTCGTGCTTGAAATGCACTCACATCAGTCAGCCATAACAGTGCAACGACACTTCAGGACGAAGTTCAACAAAGATCCACCAACTGCTAACTCCATTCGGCGATGGTATGCGCAGTTTAAAGCCTCTGGATGCCTCTGTAAGGGGAAATCAACGGGTCGGCCTGCAGTGAGCGAAGAAACGGTTGAACGCGTGCGGGCAAGTTTCACGAGTAGGCCGTGGAAAATTGGCTCGTGCCACAACTGGAGACCGACAGCGCCGACTTCATCTTTCAACAGGATGGTGCTCCACCGCACTTCCATCATGATGTTCGGCATTTCTGAAACAGGAGATTGGAAAACCGATGGATCGGTCGTGGTGGAGATCATGATCAGCAATTCATGTCATGGCCTCCACGCTCTCCCGACTTAACCCCATGCGATTTCTTTCTGTGGGGTTATGTGAAAGATTCAGTGTTTAAACCTCCTCTACCAAGAAACGTGCCAGAACTGCGAGCTCGCATCAACGATGCTTTCGAACTCATTGATGGGGACATGCTGTGCCGAGTGTGCGAGGAACTTGATTATCGGCTTGATGTCTGCCGAATCACTAAAGGGGCACATATCTAACATTTGTGAATGCGTAAAAAAACTTTTTGAGTTTTTGTATGTGTGTGCAAAGCATTGTGAAAATATCTCAAAAAATAAAGTTATTGTAGAGCTGTGAAATCGCTTCAATCTTTTGTAATAACCCTGTACATAGTTGAAGTAATACTTAACTTTATTCCATAATTGGTGAACATCGCTCTTTTTGATACATTATATAATCTCAATATAAACTGGTCATGGCGCCTTGCTAGGTCGTAGCAAATGACGTAGCTGAAGGCTATGCTAACTATCGTCTCGGCAAATGAGAGCGTATTTGTCAGTGTAGCATCGCTAGCAAAGTCGGCTGTACAACTGGGGCGAGTGCTAGGAAGTGTCTCTAGACCTGCCGTGTGGCGGCGCTCGGTCTGCAATCGCTGACAGTGGCGACACGCGGGTCCGTCGTATACTAGCGGACCGCGGCCGATTTAAAAGCTACCACCTAGCAAGTGTGGTGTCTGGCGGTGACACCACAACTGACGTTTCGCCAGCACGAGTGGCTGGCATTGTCAAAGCTCACACACACCACCGGCAATGGAGGGTGAAGCTTTGACAAAGCCAGCCACTTGTGCTGGCGAAACGTCAGTGATATCATTATATGAACGTCGGCCGAAGAACCCGAGACAGAAGCCAATAGGCAGTTTGTCAACAAGCGGCCACGAAAGCCTTAACAATTTTGTTTTATGACATTAGTGCATTGGGATTGATAATGTCGTGAACAAGTGTTATCAGTTTGAACATTAAGGTGAAACAATGGCTACAGATTATAATCGAAATAGGTCAAATGATGCTGGGAGCATTGAGCTCATCGCTCTGAATAATTACACTACTGGCCATTAAAATTGCTACACCACGAAGATGACGTCCTAGAGACGCGAAATTTAACCGAGAGGAAGATGATGCTGTGATGTGCAAATGATAAGCTTTTCAGAGCATTCACACAAGGTTGGCGCCGGTGGCGACACCTACAACGTGCTGACATGAGGAAAGTTTCCAACCGATTTCTCATACACAAACAGCAGTTGACCGGCGTTGCCTGGTGAAACGTTGTTGTGATGCCTCGTGTAAGGAGAAGAAATGCGTAGCATCACGTTCCCGACTTTGATAAACGTCGGATCGTAGCCTATCGCGATTGTGGTTTATCGTATCGCTGGCTCTGAGCACTGTGGGACTTAGCAGCTGTGGTTATCAGTCCCCTAGAACTTAGAACTACTTAAACCTAACTAACCTAAGGACATCACACACATCCATGCCCGAGGCAGGATTCGAACCTGCGACCGTAGCAGTCGCGCGGTTTCGGACTGCGCGCCTAGAACCGTTAGACAACCGCGGCCTGCTCCTGAGGGTGACTATTTTTTTTTTTTTTAATCCAGGGTGCCTGTTATCTCTGTTGGCATAAATCCATCGCACACATTCTGATGGCCATGCCATTTTGAATGCTAGATGGGTGTCTGATATACCTCAGTACAGTAACCGGTCGTGGTGTTGCAGCTCATGAGCGCAGCTGTAGTCGTGGTCACAGCCAACCTGATCCATCAGGAGTCCAGACCGCCACCGGCTGTCAGAGGAGGCCGGCTGCCGCCAGATGTGGAGCTGATCGATGCGGAGCTGACCGACGTCATCTCCAGGGTGCTCGATGAGCCCAGCCCGGCCAGCTGTGAGTCACTGCTAACTCTAACACTATACGAATTAACCACCGTTCGTTTCATAATGACAACGTATGGCTGAGTGCACCAACCTCGATTAAAAGTTAACCACGTGACTGTGTTTAAAAAAATGTTAAAATGTGTGTGAAATCTTATGGGACTCAACTGCTGAGGTCATCAGTCCCTAAGTTTACACACTACTTAACCTAAATTATCCTAAGGACAAACACACACACACACACACACACACACACTCATGCCCGACGGAGGACTTGAACCTCCGCCGGGACCAGCCGCACAGTAACTGTGTTTAATGCAAAATTCTGGTGCACCAAAAATTTTGACCATGGCTCACATGCCCGGTTTTTGCAAGATGACCAGAGTTTTATAAGTGTACAGTCTTTAACATGGCTGCCTGTTTCGATGTACTGAGACAGATTCAAGACATCGTATACCATATCTTATACAAAAAATAAACCCAGAAAATTTATTAATTTATGAATCAAAATTACCGGGAGTAGAATTACAATGTGACTCCACATGTGACCAAATTGATCTCCCAAAGCAGTTCGATGCAACTCTCAAGAAGTCTCGAGAAAAATGACTCTGAAGTTATCCAACCAAGATACCAAAATGAGACAGGTTTTGTTTGGGGAAGCAGTGTGGCTCTATAGTAGCGTGCTTGCTCGCTGAGTGGGGGTCCAGAGTTTGATTCCATGTGAATTAAAGTTTTAAACCAAAATGCATGTTCCATGAGAGCATTTACTTGAGGCACAAAAAGCAAAGATGGAAAAAAATAATCTGTAGTTTTTTAACTATACAATGTTGATTAACAGTCCTTACAAAAGATTGGTAATTAAGAATAATTGTTCACAACGAGAACTGGATTTTGTATGCAGTATGGAGTTTGAAATAACAAGGCGTGCATTTTTCATAAAAATGACAATCAGATGTGTTAATATTTGTCGACTATTTAAGTGGCATAGGTATTCGAACTGAATTAAAACATATTGACAGAAACAAGACACTGTACACGACTTCATTTGTACTGCACGTGTCAGTTCCTCTATTTTCAACAACTGACGGAATCGCACTGACCAATTCGAGAAGTACACTCCTGGAAATTGAAATAAGAACACCGCGAATTCACTGTCCCAGGAAGGGGAAACTTTATTGACACATTCCTGGGGTCAGATACATCACATGATCACACTGACAGAACCACAGGCACATAGACACAGGCAACAGAGCATGCACAATGTCGGCACTAGTACAGTGTATATCCACCTTTCGCAGCAATGCAGGCTGCTCTTCTCCCATGGAGACGATCGTAGAGATGCTGGATGTAGTCCTGTGGAACGGCTTGCCATGCCATTTCCACCTGGCGCCTCAGTTGGACCAGCGATCGTGCTGGACGTGCAGACCGCGTGAGACGACGCTTCATCCAGTCCCAAACATGCTCAATGGGGGACAGATCCGGAGATCTTGCTGGCCAGGGTAGTTGACTTACACCTTCTGGAGCACGTTGGGTCGCACGGGATACATGCGGACGTGCATTGTCCTGTTGGAACAGCAAGTTCCCTTGCCGGTCTAGGAATGGTAGAACGATGGGTTCGATGACGGTTTGGATGTGCCGTGCACTATTCAGTGTCCCCTCGACGATCACCAGTGGTGTACGGCCAGTGTAGGAGATCGCTCCCCACACCATGATGCCGGGTGTTGGCCCTGTGTGCCTCGGTCGTATGCAGTCCTGATTGTGGCGCTCACCTGCACGGCGCCAAACACGCATACGACCATCATTGGCACCAAGGCAGAAGCGACTCTCATCGCTGAAGACGACACGTCTCCATTCGTCCCTCCATTCACGCCTGTCGCGACACCACTGGAGGCGGGCTGCACGATGTTGGGGCGTGAGCGGAAGACGGCCTAACGGTGTGCGGGACCGTAGCCCAGCTTCATGGAGACGGTTGCGAATGGTCCTCGCCGATACCCCAGGAGCAACAGTGTCCCTAATTTGCTGGGAAGTGGCGGTGCGGTCCCCTACGGCACTGCGTAGGATCCTACGGTCTTGGCGTGCATCCGTGCGTCGCTGCGGTCCGGTCCCAGGTCGACGGGCACGTGCACCTTCCGCCGACCACTGGCGACAACATCGATGTACTGTGGAGACCTCACGCCCCACGTGTTGAGCAATTCGGCGGTACGTCCACCCGGCCTCCCGCATGCCCACTATACGCCCTCGCTCAAAAGTCCGTCAACTGCACATACGGTTCACGTCCATGCTGTCGCGGCATGCTACCAGTGTTAAAGACTGCGATGGAGCTCCGTATGCCACGGCAAACTGGCTGACACTGACGGCGGCGGTGCACAAATGCTGCGCAGCTAGCGCCATTCGACGACCAACACCGCGGTTTCTGGTGTGTCCGCTGTGCCGTACGTGTGATCATTGCTTGTACAGCCCTCTCGCAGTGTCCGGAGCAAGTATGGTGGGTCTGACACACCGGTGTCAATGTGTTCTTTTTTCCATTTCCAGGAGTGTATATCCACCTTGTACTTGGAAAACTTTGGTGGTGTCCTTTCGTGTTCCATTTCGCCAAAGTTAAACGCACAGACTTGTAGTGCATAATCACAGTTCTGCTCGTCAGTGATTGTCTACAAACTTATGTACATAGGCGGCCGGGCGCAAACTCGTATCTGTATTAATATCTTTGCGTCCACAGGGCGCCTTCCATTGCAACACATGGACTTAACTGCAGTCAAATACACTGTTGGCTGACGACAGTTTGCTGACCGTCAGGCAACGTCGGTGCACCGCAGAGACATATTAAACGCTATTTACTCTTAACTGTGATCAAGGGACCTCGGTTATCTTGCTTTTTGACCGAGGTTGGTGCATTTGGCTATTGATGTGTTGTAGTGGAATACAGGTTTTTCCAGAGAATTTCATAGACAAAGTCTTCTTGGATTACCAGCCGAGTGGTGGCGACTTATCCTGATGATGATGATAAATATGAAACTCGTCGCAACGATGCGACAGCATGACGACACGATTCGGCTGATAACCCCAGAAGATTTCATCAGTGTAATAAACTGTTTAACACAGTAGACATGGCGGTGTGGGCTGGGAGCCATGTAGTGCAGTGCAGGTTTCTGTTGCAGCGGTCAGCACCCCAGCCGTGGCCTTCCTCGCTATTGGTGTCATCCAGGGCGTGTGTGCCGTCTTCCTTTTGGTCGGAGCGCTCACGGTAAGCAACTCCAAGCCACACTGCGATTAGATTATGACTGTCAAGGATCTGTGCCTCAGCGGGAGTCGAACTCAGATTCCTCACTATTCATGAGCATTCTCCTTAAACATTGGCCTATTTGAGCACGACTCAGAATTGGAATGGGTTGGGGGTGGGGGTGTTTGGGGGAGGAGATAAGACAACGAGGTCATCGGTCTCATCGGATCAGGGAAGGACGGGGAAGGAAGTCGGCCGTGCCCTTTCAAAGCAACCATCCCGGCATTTGCCTGGAGCGATTTAGGAAAATCGCGGAAAACCTAAATCAAGATGGCCGGACGCGAGATTGAACCGTCGTTCTCCCGAAAGCGAGTCCAGTGTGCTAACCACTGCGCCACCTCGCTCGGTCAGAACTGCATTGCCAGCTCATGTTCTGTAGCTATGATTTATTAAGAGGATCACCGAAGGTTCTTCCAAAGGATACGTGGTAACAGAACAGCAGGACTCAGGGAACAGAGTCGGCAGAGTCCAGACCTGTACAAGTCTTTTTGGTACATTTTAAATTCTCTAACTTGGCGCCTCTGTATTATTCGTGCAAGCTCTGATTATCACTTGTATAACACACAAAAAAATCGACACACCACGAAGGAATTATACGCATGCACTGGCGCGTTGGATCGTCCAAATTCCGATCTGGTTGGAGGGTCCTGCCCATAACGCTCCGAATGTTCTCAATCGTTGCTGTACAAGTTAGACTCTGGCAAGCACGAAGACAAGCCCAGTTTTGTTATCCATCGTGGCAATCCATCTTGGGCTTACATTTGAGCAACATAATGCCTGCCCACACACACACACAGAGCTTCTAACTCTCGGTGTGTGGGCAGGCATTACCTTGCTCAAATGTAAGCCCAGGATGGATTGCCACGATGGGTAACAAAACTGGGCCGAAGTACCACTGTGCTGTGGGCTGCCGCAGATGAAAACCAAAGGGGTATTGCCGTGAAAAAAAAATGGCGCCCCAGACCATCATTCCTGATTGTGGGGCCATGTGGCTGGTGGCGGTCAGGTTGGTACACCGCCACTGTCTTTGGCGTCTCCAGACATGTCTGTGATGGTCATAAGGGCTCATTTCGAAGGGCGACTCGGTACTGAAAACGATTCTACTCCAGTCAATCAGATTCCAGGCGGAAGACGTGTCTGGTGACGCCCCAGACAGCGGTGACATATCAACTGGAGTGCCGCCCGCGATACGACCTGACAACCAAGAGCGGTGCTCTGGTGTGCCATTTCATTTGATTGTCGTCCGCGGCAAACTTATTGCACAGCAGGACGCTGTTGCCCTTCATGGAAAACCATCCTGGGCTTATGTTTCAACAAGATAATGCCCGCCCACACATGGCGAGAGTTTCTACTACTTGATTTTGGCTTGCCAAATCCTACCTTGACGAGCACGGTTACCGGATTTCTCCTCAATCGAAAATGTTTGGAGCATCATAGGCAGCTCGGTGTTTTGACGATCTAACAATCCAATTGGACGTATTTTGGTACGATATAGTTCAGAAGGACATCCAGCAACTCCATCAACCGATACCAAGCCGAATAAGTGCTGCATAAGAGACAGAGGTGGACCAACGCGTTATTGACTCGCTCATGGAGGAATGCATCTTTGCCATGGTACGAGGACAGTTCAATAAGTAATGCAACACATTTTTTTTCTCGGCCAATTTTGGTTGAAAAAACCGGAAATTTCTTGTGGAATATTTTCAAACATTCCCGCTTCGTCTCGTATAGTTTCATTGACTTCCGACAGGTGGCAGCGCTGTACGGAGCTGTTAAAATGGCGTCTGTAACGGATGTGCGTTGCAAACAATGGGCAGTGATCGAGTTTCTTTTGGCGGAAAACCAGGGCATCTCAGATATTTATAGGCGCTTGCAGAATGTCTACGGTGATCTGGCAGTGGACAAAAGCACGGTGAGTCGTTGGGCAAAGCGTGTGTCATCATCGCCGCAAGGTCAAGCAAGACTGTGTGATCTCCCGCGTGCGGGCCGGCCGTGCACAGCTGTGACTCCTGCAATGGCGGAGCGTGCGAACACACTCGTTCGAGATTATCGACGGATCACCATCAAACAACTCAGTGCTCAACTTGACGTCTCTGTTGGTAGTGCTGTCACAATTGTTCACCAGTTGGGATATTCAAAGGTTTGTTCCCGCTGGGTCCCTCGTTGTCTAACCGAACACCATAAAGAGCAAAGGAGAACCATCTGTGCGGAATTGCTTGCTCGTCATGTGGCTGAGGGTGACAATTTCTTGTCAGAGATTGTTACAGGCGATGAAACATGTTTGGCCCAATGAAGGACGCAATCCGTGGGAGGCACTACGTGGATGATGAAGAAGTTACTGATGCAGTATGACGTTGTCTCCGACATCGACCAGTGGAATGGTACCGTGCAGGCATACAGGCCCTCATTTCAAGGTGGCGTAAGGCCGTAGCATTGAATGGAGATTACGTTGAAAAATAGTGTTGTGTAGCTAAAAGATTGGGGAATAACCTGGTGTATTTCAATGCTGAATAAAACAACCCCTGTTTCAGAAAAAAAATGTGTTGCATTACTTATTGAACTGCCCTCGTAGATTGACGCTGATGAATGAAAGTTCATCAGGCCACGTGCTGTGTCTGTAACCCAAAACGGATGATACCAGTTCTGGTAAAGGTTGCTTAGAAGACTGATGACAGAAACCGCATAATTTAGATGGTCTGGTGCAGAAACCATCGACAAAATCCTTCCTACAACGGGAAATCCAGAGCTGATAATCCTTGCACTCGTTACACGTGATATGAATAGTACCGGTCGTAGTGCAGAATACACGTAATCGTACTTTGGCTTACACTACGTTGGCGGGTCACTTGCCTGGAGCCTGTACCAGGGTTCACCCCAGTATCATTTCGAACCCCGTCCTCCAAATCTGGTGCACGCACAGACCAGCCCCTCCCTGCTCGTTCGTCTGTCTGGAAGGTCGATGATCACACAAACGCCCGAAAATGACTCTAAATGTTGTGTGATGTGGTTGGTGTCTGTGAGTGTACTTGTTTTGCTACAGCTGTGCTGCCTCTCGACCATTTCCATCTGCTTGGCGATACACAAACAACATCTTGGCTTGTTCCCGACGCGAATACCGGACCATTCTGCAACACGCAACGAACACAAGGCACTTGGTCAGAGGAACTTTCATTCGTCGTCGCCATCTACCGTTGCAACGCTGCATTTATGGACACACGTTCATAGGGTCTTTTCCCCTCCTTTATTGGTTGGTTGTTTGGGGAAGGAGACCAGACAGCGTGGTCATCGGTCTCATCGGATTAGGGAATGATGGGGAAGGAAGTCGGCCGTGCCCTTTCAGAGGAACCATCCCGGCATTTGCCTGGAGTGATTTAGGGAAATCACGGAAAACCTAAATCAGGATGGCCGGACGCGGGATTGAACCGTCGTCCTCCCGAATGCGAGTCCAGTGTCTAACCACTGTGCCACCTCGCTCGGTCGGCTTTATTAATGTTCACCCTATGTCATAATGATTTTCAGACCGAACAAAAAAAAAAAAGAGATTATCAAAAGCAAGATAGAAATTTGGCCAAAGAAAACTAAACGTACGATATCTTGAAGACGGCGGGATATCCCTCCAATTAATCATGTTAAGTAGCTGCATGACTAATTCCTTCCCCCACCACTCAACGCATAATACAAAGAATTTTTGGCTACGTAGTCTGTGATACAAGATATCACACGCTGGCTGCCTGATTTGTCGACGTAGAAAGAGCGGTGGAAAACGTAAAATAGTATATAAGATGTTCGAAATTCGCGTAGGACTACCTGGTCTGTGCGTAATTCCGGTGCTGTGTGTGTGTGTGTGTGTGTGTGTGTGTGTGTGAGAGAGGGGGAGAGAGAGAGAGAGAGAGAGGGGGAGAGAGAGAGAGAGAGACAGAGAGAGAGAGAGAGAGAAAGGCAGTGGGGTCGGTGACGCGAAAGCCAAGTGCGGGCCTTTTGCCTTTTGCCTCTTGATGGGACGTGCGGCGTTATGTTGGTCAATTGTTATATGGTGTAGTATCAAATTTAGGTACCTTATTTGTTTTTTTGTTCTTATACTCCCCTTGCACAAACTTTTCTTTTTTCTCGTTTCTTTATCTCCGTGATAAGTATACTGCGTATATGCTCAATTGTTTGTTCTAAAACTAACATAAATTCTTTGAAAGGTCTCATTCTGTCTCTGAAAGAAAAACTTTATCTTTTCCAAAAACTTATTAGTTCGAAAGTTACTTTCATTTGAAATTATCGTGTTCTAGAGTGATCGAACTTATAAGTGATATTCTTTCCAAAATTCCGTGCTGTAATTCTGTAGTCCCATTTTTTCTGAGTTCTAAAATGCTCAATTTCAGAAAAACAAGACGTTAGTTTAAAAAAAGTCAAATTAGAAATGTCAAGTTTCTAGTAAATTCATGACGGGCTCGTATCGTCGAATTGCACATTCCAAATTAAGCGGCATAAAATGTGTTTAGCAACTTTTGCCGTTTTTGATTATACAGTGTTCAGCTAAACTCACCGTCTCTAATGTGTATATTTGTTACCTATTTTACATGTCTTTTAGATTATTACTGGATGCATAATTAAGCTGTAATTAGAGTATTTTCCAAAAGCTTCATTACGCGCATCTATACAGGGTGTTACAAAAAGATACGGCCAAACTTTCAGGAAACATTCCTCCCACACAAATAAAGAAAAGATGTTATGTGGACATGTATCCGGAAACGCTTAATTTCCATGTTAGAGCTCATTTTAGTTTCGTCCACCTACGCTCAATGGAGCACGTTTTCATGATTTCATCCGGGATACTCTACCTGTGCTGCTAGAACATGTGCCTTTACAAGTACGATACAACATATGGTTCATGCATGATGGAGCTCCTGCACATTTCAGTCGAAGTGTTCGTACGCCTCTCAACAACAGATTCGGTGACCGATGGATTGGTAGAGGCGGACCAATTCCATAGCCTCCACGCTCTCCTGACCTCAACCCTCTTGACTTTCATTTATGGGGGCATTTGAAAGCTCTTGTCTACGCAATCCCCGTACCAAATGTAGAGACTCTTCGTGCTCGTACTGTGGACGGCTGTGATACAATACGCCATTCTCCAGGGCTGCATCAGCGCATCAGGGATTCCATGCGACGGAGGGTGGATGCATGTATCCTCGCTAACGGAGGTCATTTTGAACATTTCCTGTAACAAAGTGTTTGAAGCCACGCTGGTACGTTCTGTTGCTTTGTGTTTCCATTCCATGATTAATGCGATTTGAAGAGAAGTAATAAAATGAGTTGTAACATGGAAAGTAAGCGTTTCCGGACATATGTCCACATAACATATTTTCTTTCTCTGTGTGTGAGGAATGTTTCCTGTAAGTTTGGCCGTACCCTTTTGTAACACCCTGTATACGAGGGTCTTTCCAAGCCTTTGCGTTAAACGTTTAAGGATGATAGATCGAGTTATGTGGAGCAACTTTTGCTAGAGACCAAATGTTCGCTGATCCTTTCCGGCGACACTGGGCGTTCTTCTGTATTGATTATACCCCTGAGCGGCATCCTGTGGAGTGTTTATGCAGAGTTTGTTGCCTATAATCCAGTCATCTACTCCGAATGGTAGGAAGTAGACTGAGCCAAGTTCCTGTTTCGGTTCCTTCTCCGCTTTTCTTTATGAAAATAGCTCTACCAATTTACTGCGGAGCCTTAAACGCAAGCGTAAAGAGTAAGGAAATAGAAGATATTAGAAATGCACTCAGTGAAAAAAAAATCATACCATATAGAGTAGCATTTGTACAAAGTATTGTGCCACGTGCATCCACCCTCAGCATCTGTGCTCAGCTCAGTGGGAGTCGCCGCTACAAAACCCTGTACGAGGTGCATTCAAGTTCTAAGGCCTCCGATTGTTTTTCTCCGGACTAGAAAGAGATAGAAACATGCGCATTGTTTTAAAATGAGGCCGCGTTCAATTTCAATACGTCCGAGAGATGGCAGCATCGAACGGTAGATGGAATTTTACCGCCAGCGGCGAGAATGAGAACTGTTTTAAATACTTAAATGGCGACGTTTTTTTCCTTACTCGAACAGCGTGCAATCATTAGTTTTCTGAATTTGCGTGGTGTGAAACCAATTGAAATTCATCGACAGTTGAAGGAGACATGTGGTGATGGAGTTATGGATGTATCGAAAGTGCGTTCGTGGGTGCAACAGTTTAATGAAGGCAGAATATCGTGCAACAACAAACCGAAACAACCTCGGGCTCGCACAAGCCGGTCTGACAACACGATCGAGAAAGTGGAGATAATTGTTTTGGGGGATCGCCGAATGACTGTTGAACAGATCGCCTCCAGAGTTGGCATTTCTGTGGGTTCTGTGAACACAATCCTGCGTGAAGACCTGAAAATGCGAAAGTGTCATCCAGGTGGGTGCCACGAATGCTGACGGACAGCCACGTGGCTGCCCGTGTGGCATGTTGCCAAGAAATGTTGACGCGCAACGACGGCACGAATGGTACATTCTTTTCGTCGGTTGTGACAATGGATGAGACGTGGATGCCATTTTTCAATCCAGAAACAAAGCGCCAGTCAGCTCAATGGAAGCACAGAGATTCACCGTCACCAAAAAAATTTCGGCTAACCGCCAGTGCTGAAAAAATGATGGTGTCCACGTTCTGGGACAGCGAGGGCGTAATCCTTACCCATTGCGTTCCAAAGGGCACTACGGTAACAGGTGCATCCTACGAAAATGTTTTAAAGAACAAATTCCTTCCTGCACTGCAACAAAAACATCCGGGAAGGGCTGCGCGTGTGCTGTTTCACCGAGACAACGCACCCGTACATCGAGCTAACGTTACGCAACAGTTTCTTCGTGATAACAACTTTGAAGTGATTCCTCATGCTCCCTACTCACCTGACCTGGCTCCTAGTGACTTTTGGCTTTTTCCAACAATGAAAGACACTCTCCGTGGCCGCACATTCACCAGCCGTGCTGCTATTGCCTCAGCGATTTTCCAGTGGTCAAAACAGACTCCTAAAGAAGCCTTCGCCGCTGCCATGGAATCATGGCGTCAGCGTTGTGAAAAATGTGTACGTCTGCAGGGCGGTTACGTCGAGAAGTAACGCCAGTTTCATCGATTTCGGGTGAGTAGTTAATTAGAAAAAAAACATCGGAGGCCTTAGAACTTGAATGCACCTCGTACAGGCGTCGCACACAAATCTGGGGACAGCGGAGTTTTGGCAATCATTGCATACAGTTAGTACGTGTGTCCGAAATTGGCGTCCATTGAGAAGAGTCAGTATTATTGCTGCAAGTACCACTTTTCCTCTGATATAAGGTTGGACTGCGGTGCTGTGTGCAGGAGTGCGTGTGCCTGATGATCCCGTGGATCGTGGTGGACGCCATCGTGCTGGCGGCGACCCTCGTGGCCGCAGTCGTCGCCGACCTCATGGTGTTCGCCCTCTTCGGCTCCGCCTTCGGCATCGTGGCGGCGTTCGCCATCGCCGTCTACCTGGGTGAGTTTCTCAGCCGCCGGAGCCCGCATCTCGTGGTCGTGCGGTAGCGTTCTCACTTCCCACGCCCGGGTTCCCGGGTTCGATTCCCGGCGGGGTCAGGGTTTTTCTCTGCCTCGTGATGGCTGGGTGTTGTGTGCTGTCCTTAGGTTAGTTAGGTTTAAGTAGTTCTAAGTTCTAGGGGACTTATGACCACAGCAGTTGAGTCCCATAGTGCTCAGAGCCATTTGAACCATTCAGCCGCCGGAGGCGCGTTTCTCACGATGCGGTCCTCACGCGGAACCGGTGGAACTGCTCCAGTTTTGTGACGTCATAACAAGGCTAGCATATGGTCAAGGGAGATAAAGTAGCCGCCGCAGGCGGTTAAAAAAAGGACGTCCTCGTATAAAATAAATCTGACGTTGACTGAGACACATCCACAAACACAACCATATCTTCGTTAATCCATTATGGATCGTGGGACGACAGCTGGCATGAGCTTCTTGATGCAATAATTTACCAACAGCCTATGATTTGTAGAAGTTTATTTTACACTCCTGGAAATGGAAAAAAGAACACATTGACACCGGTGTGTCAGACCCACCATACTTGCTCCGGACACTGTTAGAGGGCTGTACAAGCAATGATCACACGCACGGCCGCAGGTTCGAATCCTGCCTCGGGCATGGGTGTGTGTGATGTCCTTAGGTTAGTTAGGTTTAAGTAGTTCTAAGTTCTAGGGGACTTATGACCTAAGATGTTGAGTCCCATAGTGCTCAGAGCCACACGCACGGCACAGCGGGCACACCAGGAACCGCGGTGTTGGCCGTCGAATGGCGCTAGCTGCGCAGCATTTGTGCACCGCCGCCGTCAGTGTCAGCCAGTTTGCCGTGGAATACGGAGCTCCATCGCAGTCTTTAACACTGGTAGCATGCCGCGACAGCGTGGACGTGAACCGTATGTGCAGTTGACGGACTTTGAGCGAGGGCGTATAGTGGGCATGCGGGAGGCCGGGTGGACGTACCGCCGAATTGCTCAATACGTGGGGCGTGAGGTCTCCACAGTACATCGATGTTGTCGCCAGTGGTCGGCGGAAGGTGCACGTGCCCGTCGACCTGGGACCGGACCGCAGCGACGCACGGATGCACGCCAAGACCGTAGGATCCTACGCAGTGCCGTAGGGGACCGCACCGGCACTTCCCAGCAAATTAGGGACACTGTTGCTCCTGGGGTATCGGCGAGGACCATTCGCAACCGTCTCCATGAAGCTCGGCTACGGTCCCGCACACCGTTAGGCCGTCTTCCGCTCACGCCCCAACATCGTGCAGCCCGCCTCCAGTGGTGTCGCGACAGGCGTGAATGGACGGACGAATGGAGACGTGTCGTCTTCAGCGATGAGAGTCGCTTCTGCCTTGGTGCCAATGATGGTCGTATGCGTGTTTGGCGCCGTGCAGGTGAGCGCCACAATCAGGACTGCATACGACCGAGGCACACAGGGCCAACACCCGGCATCATGGTGTGGGGAGCGATCTCCTACACTGGCCGTACACCACTGGTGATCGTCGAGGGGACACTGAATAGTGCACGGTACATCCAAACCGTCATCGAACCCATCGTTCTACCATTCCTAGACCGGCAAGGGAACTTGCTGTTCCAACAGGACAATGCACGTCCGCATGTATCCCGTGCCACCCAACGTGCTCTAGAAGGTGTAAGTCAACTACCCTGGCCAGCAAGATCTCCGGATCTGTCCCCCATTGAGCATGTTTGGGACTGGATGAAGCGTCGTCTCACGCGGTCTGCACGTCCAGCACGAACGCTGGTCCAACTGAGGCGCCAGGTGGAAATGGCATGGCAAGCCGTTCCACAGGACTACATCCAGCATCTCTACGATCGTCTCCATGGGAGAATAGCAGCCTGCATTGCTGCGAAAGGTGGATATACACTGTACTAGTGCCGACATTGTGCATGCTCTGTTGCCTGTGTCTATGTGCCTGTGGTTCTGTCAGTGTGATCATGTGATGTATCTGACCCCAGGAATGTGTCAATAAAGTTTCGCCTTCCTGGGACAATGAATTCAAGGTGTTCTTATTTCAATTTCCAGGAGTGTATTTTATGAACTTCTATGTGCTACCAGTTTCGGCATTACATTGATGCCACCAAGAGCTGTTGCAGGACGACTGATTCACGGATCCAGTTATATGGCTCCTTCTGTGTATAGTGATTTTACGACTATGACGAGTGGGGCTTGAAGATGGCATCAATGTAATGCCGAAACTGGTAGCACATAGAAGTTCATAAAATAAAATAAACTTCTACAAATTATACGGCTGTTGGTAAATTATTGCATCAGGAAAAACAACCATAGGTGGAACCTCAACAGTCCAAAAACACTACCTATGGGTAGCACCAACACACCGTCATGGCAAATACTGGAGAGCCCCTGCAGCACAGCAAAGCTAACGGGCGTTGCCAGCTGTAACCTAACTGGCCAACTGGCAAATCAGGGAAGCCATATTCCACACTTTTTTTTTTGGTCATCAGTCTACTGACTGGTTTGATGCAGCCCGCCACGAATTCCTTTCCTGTGCTAACCTCTTCATCTCAGAGTAGCACTTACAACCTACGTCCTCAATTATTTGCTTGACGTATTCCAATCTCTGTCTTCCTCTACAGTTTTTGCCCTCTACAGCTCCCTCTAGTACCATGGAAGTCATTCCCTCATGTCTTAGCACATGTCCTATCATCCTGTCCCTTCTCCTTATCAGTGTTTTCCACATATTCCTTTCCTCTCCGATTCTGCGTAGAACCTCCTCATTCCTTACCTTATCAGTCCACCTAATTTTCAACATTCGTCTATAGCACCACATCTCAAATGCTTCGATTCTCTTCTGTTCCGGTTTTCCCACAGACCATGTTTCACTACCATACAATGCTGTACTCCAGACGTACATCCTCAGACATTTCTTCCTCAAATTAAGGCCGGTATTTGAAATTAGTAGACTTCTCTTGGCCAGAAATGCCTTTTTTTCCATAGCGAGTCTGCTTCTGATGTCCTCCTTGCTCCGTCCGTCATTGGTTATTTTACTGCCTAGGTAGCAGAATTCCTTAACTTCATTGACTTCGTGACCATCAATCCTGATGTTAAGTTTCTCGCTGTTCTCATTTCTACTACTTCTCATTACCTTCGTCTTTCTCCGATTTACTCTCAAACCATACTGTGTACTCATTAGACTGTTCATTCCGTTCAGCAGATGATTTAATTCTTCTTCACTTTCACTCTGGATAGCAATGTCATCTGCGAATCGTATCATTGATATCCTTTCACCTTGTATTTTAATTCCACTCCTGAACCTTTCTTTTATTTCCATCATTGCTTCCTCGATGTACAGATTGAAGAGTAGGGGCGAAAGGCTACAGCCTTGTCTTACACCGTTCTTAATATATACTCTTATTATTCCCTCTTGGTTGTTGTACATAATGTATAGGACTCGTCTCTCCCTATAGCTTACTCCTACTTTTTTCAGAATCTCGAATTTTATATTGTCGAACGCTTTTTCCAGGTCGACAAATCCTATGAAAGTGTCTTGATTTTTCTTTAGCCTTGCTTCCATTATTAGCCGTAACATCAGAATTGCCTCTCTCGTCTACTTTTCCTAAAGCCAAACTGATCGTCACCTAGCGCATTCTCAATTTTCTTTTCCAGTCTTCTGTATATTATTCTTGTAAGCAGTTTCGATGCATGAGCTGTTAAGCTGATTGTGCGATAATTCTCGCACTTGTCAGCTCATGCCGTCTTCGGAATTGTGTGGATGATACTTTTCCGAAAGTCAGATGGTATATCGCCAGACTCATATATTCTACACGCCAACGTGAATAGTCGTTTTGTTGCCACTTCCCCCAATGATTTTAGAAATGCCTTATTTGACCGTAAGTCCTCCAAAGCTCTTTTAAATTCCGATCCTAATACTGGATACGCTATCTCTTCTAAATCGATTCCTGTTTCTTCTTCTATCACATCAGACAAATCTTCACCCTCATAGAAGCTTTCAGTGTATTCTTTCAACCTATCTGCTCTCTCCTCTGCATTTAACAGTGGAATTCCCGTTGCACTCTTAATGTTACCACCGCTGCTTTTAATGTCACCAAAGGTTGTTTTGACTTTCCTGTATGCTGAGTCTGTCCTTCCGACAATCATATCTTTTTCGATGTCTTCACATTTTTCCTGCAGCCATTTCGTCTTAGCTTACCTGCACTTCCTAATTATTTCATTCCTCAGCGACTTGTATTTCGGTATTCCTGATTTTCCAGGAACATGTTTGTACTTCCTCCTTTCATCAATCAACTGTAGTATGTCTTCTGTTACCCATGGTTTCCTCGCAGATACCTTCTTTGTACCTATGTTTTCCTTCCCAACTTCTGTGATGGCCCTTTTTAGATTTGTCCATTCCTCTTCAACTGTACTGCCTATTGCGCTATTCCTTATTGCTGTATCTATAGCGTTATTCGTCATTCCTTAGTACTTCCGTATCCCACTTCTTTGCGTATTGATTCTTCCTGACTAATGTCTTTAACTTCAGCCTACTCTTTATCACTACTATATTGTCATCTGAGTCTATATCTGCTCCTGGGTACGCCTTACAATCCAGTATCTGACTTCGGAATCTCTGTCTGACCATGATGTAATCTAATTGAAATCTTCCCGTATCTCCCGGCCTTTTCCAAGTATACCTCCTCCTCTTGTGATTCTTGAACAGGGTATTCGCTATTACTAGCTGAAACTAGTTACAGAACTCAATTAGTCTTTCTCCCCTTTCATTCCTTGTCCCAAGCCCATATTCTCCTGTAACCTTTTCTTCTACTCCTTCCCCTACAACTGAATTCCAGTCGCCCATGACTATTAGATTTTCGTCCCCCTTTACATACTGCATTACTCTTTCAATATCCTCATACACTTTCTCTATCTGTTCATCTTCAGCTTGCGACGTCGGCATGTATACCTGAAGTGTCGTTGTCGGCGTTGGTCTGCTGTCGATTCTGATTAGAACAACCCGGTCACTGGACTGTTCACAGTAACACACCCTCTGCCCTACCTTCCCATTCATAACGAATCATACACCTGTTATACCATTTTCTGTTGCTGTTGATATTACCCGATACTCATCTGACCAGAAATCCTTGTCTTCCTTCCACTTCACTTCACTGACCCCTACTATATCTAGATTGAGCCTTTGCATTTCCATTTTCAGATTTTCTAGTTTCCCTACCACGTTCAAGCTTCTGACATTCCACGCCCCGACTCGTAGAACGTTATCCTTTCGTTGATTATTCAATATTTTTCTCATGGTAACCTCCCCCTTGGCAGTCCTTTCCCGGAGATCCGAATGGGGGACTATTCCGGAATCTTTTGCCAATGGAGAGATCATCATGACACTTCTTCAAATACAGGCCACATGTCCTGTGGATACACGTTACGTGTCTTTAATGCAGTGGTTTCCATTGCCTTCTGCATACTCATGTCGTTGATCATTGCTGATTCGTCTGCCTTTAGGGGCAATTTCCCACCCCTTGGACAAGAGAGTGCCCTGAACCTCTATCCGCTCCTCCGCCCTCTTTGACAAGGCCGTTGGCAGAATGAGGCTGACTTCTTATGCCGGAAGTCTTCGGCCGCCAATGCTGATTATCTATCAAAATTTAGGCAGTGGCGGGGATCGAACCCGGGACCGAAGACGTTTTGATTATGAATCAAAGACGCTACCCCTAGACCACGGGTACACTAAACACAAACAAACCCAACCAAAACCCTTAGACAGTGCTATCGATTTATGACCAATCGACCACCCATATAACGACCTTAGTAACTTACAAATACGTAGGTGACAGTAGATTTTTTGAGATGGTCAAGTCTGGGAGGGCGTGGAGGGGCTCCACCCTTTATAAAGGAAGAAAAAAACTGAGACACAATCAACACAGTTATTTTCGGTTGTGGTCACTACGTAACTAGCTATCAAACGAAACAGAATCTTCTGACCTCAATCCCAAACAGTTACTGCTGCAGTTCACAACTAAAGTCTTCACGCACAATGTACCGAATTACACTCTAGAAGGGATTAGCAAAATGTCAGTCCTAAACTAAATTCAGATCTGGTGACAAGAAAGAATTATCATAAATATAACACTATGGCAGAAGGCCTCTACAAAGGAAACAAACAATATTGGGAAAGATTAATAACTAGTAAATACAGAAAGCAGTAGGACAGAAAAAATTTAAATTCCTGACAGGACAGTCCCAAGTTTAAGTGCCCAGAACTCTATTCAAGTTACAGTCTCTGAACGACAGTACAATATTAAAGTTCCAGTATGACGAAGACGTAGTCACGTCCTGTTTGTCGCTAATGAAAACAGAGTCCAGAATTCTTTCATCTCCACTCGCAGAAGTATTCACACGAAACTCGTCATCGTCGTTGTGGCGGATCCGATGTGAGTTCCAGATTGATAAGAGGTGACTATACACGGCGCCTGGCTCTCGAAACCCACTTAGAGTGTACTGTCACTCACGGCCTTTGCGCTGCCCTAAATACGACCCTGGCGCCAGGATGGAGCCGGTCCTGTTTCCAGTCACGTAGCCTGCGTTCGGTGAAAGTCCCTGGGGCCAGCTGCCTCTGCCCGTGCTTGGGTTGCCGTCTAGTGGCCGTCGAAACGTGGAAGCCTTCGAGTGTTGTCACCTAACAAGCCGACTGCCCACGTAACTCTGCTGAAATGCGGGTTGCCGGTAGAGCAGGGGTAGATTGCCAATGCTGCAGGAGATAATGTGCGTTTTTAATAGAACTAACGCAACAATTTTATGCGCGTCCCTTTTCGTAAACACTTTACAGCTGACAACTTCCCCTAGAGAGAGCTGCCGTTGTGAAATCGCGATTAGGAATACGTTACGTTCAGTCTGACGTACCAGCTCGTTTCCTAGTGAATAGAAGAAACGACCGCTTTAATGCAAAATATATTAAAGTCTGGATGCAATTAAGAAAAAAGGGAATGTTACAATTTCGTTTCGCGCAATCGCTCACTACTTCATAAACAGAGAACTCTATCAAGAGGAGAATGTGGGAGAAGTACGAGGTGCATTCAAGTTCTAAGGCCTCTGATTTTTTTTCTCCGGACTGGAAAGAGATAGAAACATTCGCATTGTTTTAAAATGAAGCCGCGTTCATTGTCAATGTGTCCCAGAGATGGCAGCACCGTACGGCAGATGGAATTTTACCGCCAGCGGCGAGAATGAGAACTGTTTTAAATATTTAAAATGGCGACGTTTTCCTTACTTGAACAGCGTACAATCATTCGTTTTCTGAATTTGCGTGGTGTGAAACCAATTTAAATTCACCGACAGTTGAAGGAGACATGTGCTGATGGAGTTATGGATGTGTCGAAAGTGCGTTCGTGGGTGTGACAGTTTAATGAAGGCAGAACATCGTGCAACAACAAACCGAAACAACCTCGGGCTAGCACAAGCCGGTCTGACGACATGATCGAGAAAGTGGAGAGAATTGTTTTGGGGGATCGCCGAATGACTGTCGAACAGATAGCCTCCAGAGTTGCCATTTCTGTGGGTTCTGTGCACACAATCCTGCATGACGACCTGAAAATGCGAAAAGTGTCACCCAAGTGGGTGCCACAAATGCTGACGGACGACCATATGGCTGCCCGTGTGGCATGTTGCCAAGCAATGTTGACGCGCAACGACAGCACGAATGGGACTTTCTTTTCGTCGGTTGTGACAATGGATGAGACGTGGATGCCATTTTTCAATCCAGAAAAAAAGCCCCAGTCAGCTCAATGCAAGCACACAGATTCACCGCCATCAAAAAAATTTCGGGTAACCGCCAGTGCTGAAAAAATGATGGTGTCCATGTTCTGGGACAGCGAGGGCGTAATCCTTACCCATTGCATTCCAAAGGGGACTACGGTAACAGGTGCATCCTACGAAAATGTTTTAAAGAACAAATTCCTTCCTGCACTGCAACAAAAACGTCCGGGAAGGGCTGCGCGTGTGCTGTTTCACGAGGACAACGCACCCGCACATCGAGCTAACGTTACGCAACAGTTTCTTCGTGATAACAACTTTGAAGTGATTCCTCATGCTCCCTACTCACCTGACCTGGCTCCTAGTGACTTTTGGCTTTTTCCAACAATGAAAGACACTCTCCGTGGCCGCACATTCACCAGCCGTGCTGCTATTGCCTCAGCGATTTTCCAGTGGTCAAAACAGACTCCTAAAGAAACCTTCAGGGGAAGAAGTGTATGTAGCCCTCACTGGTGATCCTTATTGGCTGCAGCAAGCGTTCTAGGAGAACGAGGTACGGAAGAGGGATCCGATTTTCTCACTACGTGGCCCCATCTCCCGCAGCATAATACACAAACTGGACATCTAAAAAGCATAGCCTTTCAACACTGCAATAAAGAAGGAAACTGAAAACGTATTCAACAGCTTCTTCTTTTTTGCACTCTCTCTCTCTCTCTTTCTCTCTGTGTGTGTGTGTGTGTGTGTGTGTAGAACAGGAAAGCGAAGGTACACTGGTCAGACCTCGCTCAGAATTAATGCAATTTTATTATAACATGACTAAGCTGTATTGATGTCATGTCATCAGTAGTAGATGAAATAATGACTGTGATGATAGTAAATGATTAAAGGAAGAAAGACTAGATTTAACGCCCTGTCGGCAACGCTGTCATTATGATTTTAATAACTTTTCTTATGTGTTGACTACACTTTTATTTTTCAACAGACTTATGCGTTGCGACTTTCCGTCATTTTCAGAGTCAGCATTACGTCAGTTACCTGAAACCGTTCATTAGATTCATTGTATCACGTCAACATTCCCAATCATGAGATTTGCAATTGTCTCGTGATCGAGAATGTTGACGTGATACATTGTATCTAATGAATGGTTTTAGATGACTGACACAACTCGGCCTTTGAAAATGACGGAAAATCAAAACGCGTAAGATTGTTGAAAAATAAAAGTGTGATCAAGACACGCAAACTGCAGCTGTCATTAGACAGAGCACAAGCGCAGATTACCAAATAATAGTGAAGGAAATCGGCCGTGCCGTTTTAGAAGGAATCTTCCCAGTATTTGCCTGCAACGATTTAGCGAAATCACCGAAAAGTCTGGATGGCCGGATGGGGATTTGAACCGCAGTCCTCCAGAATGCGAGTCCAGAGTGATAATGACTACGCTATCTCGCTCGGTGGCAAATGATCGACTTGTAAGGAGAACTCGAGCATTTTACCAGGACCATGCAGCATGATATGGTTTTTTGCAAATCATTTGAAGCAAATACTGCACATTTTCCCAACTGGGCATGGCCATCATCTCGTCATCATTTGGAAAAGGCCAGCTGTAGTAATTTGAAATTAACATCTACTGCGGACACATTATAGTTGTTCAAGTCACATATTTAATTATTACTGAATTAATGTACTGCTGCGCTACACAATCGAGTAACTACACTCCTGGAAATTGAAATAAGAACACCGTGAATTCATTGTCCTAGGAAGGGGAAACTTTATTGACACATTCCTGGGGTCAGATACATCACATGATCACACTGACAGAACCACAGGCACATAGACACAGGTAACAGAGCATGCACAATGTCGGCACTAGTACAGTGTATATCCACCTTTCGCAGCAATGCAGGCTGCTATTCTCCCATGGAGACGATCGTAGAGATGCTGGATGTAGTCCTGTGGAACGGCTTGCCATGCCATTTCCACCTGGCGCCTCAGTTGGACCAGCGTTCGTGCTGGACGTGCAGACCGCGTGAGACGACGCTTCATCCAGTCCCAAACATGCTCAATGGGGGACAGATCCGGAGATCTTGCTGGCCAGGGTAGTTGACTTACACCTTCTAGAGCACGTTGGGTGGCACGGGATACATGCGGACGTGCATTGTCCTGTTGGAACAGCAAGTTCCCTTGCCGGTCTAGGAATGGTAGAACGATGGGTTCGATGACGGTTTGGATGTACCGTGCACTATTCAGTGTCCCCTCGACGATCACCAGTGGTGTACGGCCAGTGTAGGAGATCGCTCCCCACACCATGATGCCGGGTGTTGGCCCTGTGTGCCTCGGTCGTATGCAGTCCTGATTGTGGCGCTCACCTGCACGGCGCCAAACACGCATACGACCATCATTGGCACCAAGGCAGAAGCGACTCTCATCGCTGAAGACGACACGTCTCCATTCGTCCGTCCATTCACGCCTGTCGCGACACCACTGGAGGCGGGCTGCACGATGTTGGGGCGTGAGCGGAAGACGGCCTAACGGTGTGCGGGACCGTAGCCGAGCTTCATGGAGACGGTTGCGAATGGTCCTCGCCGATACCCCAGGAGCAACAGTGTCCCTAATTTGCTGGGAAGTGCCGGTGCGGTCCCCTACGGCACTGCGTAGGATCCTACGGTCTTGGCGTGCATCCGTGCGTCGCTGCGGTCCGGTCCCAGGTCGACGGGCACGTGCACCTTCCGCCGACCACTGGCGACAACATCGATGTACTGTGGAGACCTCACGCCCCACGTGTTGAGCAATTCGGCGGTACGTCCACCCGGCCTCCCGCATGCCCACTATACGCCCTCGCTCAAAGTCCGTCAACTGCACATACGGTTCACGTCCACGCTGTCGCGGCATGCTACCAGTGTTAAAGACTGCGATGGAGCTCCGTATGCCACGGCAAATTGGCTGACACTGACGGCGGCGGTGCACAAATGCTGCGCAGCTAGCGCCATTCGACGGCCAACACCGCGGTTCCTGGTGTGTCCGCTGTGCCGTGCGCGTGATCATTGCTTGTACAGCCCTCTCGCAGTGTCCGGAGCAAGTATGGTGGGTCTGGCACACCGGTGTCAATGTGTTCTTTTTTCCATTTCCAGGAGTGTAAATAAATATGGCACTAGTGGCATGTGGATATTTACAGTATTAACGTATTTCAGTACAACCAGTAAAAGACTATGAATGTCAGGGGTCTGCAGGACACAACAGCTGCAGCATACAAGCAACATTAAATGACGTTCTGCCACTAAAAACTATAATGCTGTGTGTGAAGTATTTGCCTGTCGCTGCAAACTGCAGTATTAAGAAAAGAAAAGTGAATAAACAAATTCTAGTCAGTCACTTGGTAGAATTTGTAGTAGTAGTAGTAGTAGTAGTAGTAGTTGTTGTTGTTGTTATTCTTAATGGTGGTGGTAGTAATTTTAATTGTTGATGTTGGTGATGGCTCTGAGCACTATGGGACTTAACAGCTATGGTCATCAGTCCCCTAGAACTTACAACTACTTAAACCTAACTAACCTAAGGACATCACACAACACCCAGCCATCACGAGGCAGAGAAAATCCCTGACCCCGCCGGGAATCGAACCCGGGAACCCGGGCGTGGGAAGCGAGAACGCTACCGCACGACCACGAGATGCGGGCGATGTTGGTGATGGTAAGATGTGGATCTGGGGTGTCTGTATGTGGTGATGGTGGTTGTATGGAGGTTCCGTTGAAAATTATTGTGGTGGCAGAAGGAGTTCGTGATGGTGGCTCTGGATTTGGCGTTAAGAGGTGGTGGTGGTGAGAGGTGGCGGTGAGAATTGGTGGTGGCACTGATGACAGTGGTGTGATGGTAGCGATTTGATGCTAAGCAGATGTGGTGGTGGTGGTAGAAGGAGCTTGCGACGATAGCGATGGGCAGATGCTGTTGGTTCTGGTAAGATATGATGATGGTAAAAGGAATTGGTGATGGTAAGGATAGTGTGGAATTGGATATGGATGGGGTGTTGGAAGTGGTGGTGCAGGTAGTGGTGATGACGGTGATCAGACGAAGGAAGAGTCTATGTTGAGGCTACTAGAGGCTTAAAATCCATTCAAAAGTCAAAGTAGTCCAATACTCAGGAAATGAGCACTGGGGAGCAGAAGCATAACCACTCTTCACAAGGTTCCAATGGAAAAATGTGTGTGAAATCTTATGGGACTTGACTCCTAAGGCCATCAGTCCCTAAGCTTACACACTACTTAAATTATCCTAAGGGTAAACACACACACCCATGCCCGAGGGAGGACTCGAACCTCCGCTGGGACCAGCCTCACAGTCGATGACTGCAGCACCTTAGATCGCTGGGCTAATCCCACGCGGCGTTCCAATGGAAGTGGTTTGTCATTGCCTGCCTCCGACCTGTTGAGAAGTGTCAAGTGTGTACCTGTATCATGTTGATGACAATGACGAGTAGAGTAGTGTAGTTCAGTGTAGTGTTGGGTTTGAGTTTTTATGGATGAAGGGAGGGGAGACGATGAAACCTAGTGCCAGCACACAGCTACTCCTCTCCGTGGGCACCAAGGGGGCAGCCAAACTTAACATCCAAAGAATGGATGAAGAGTGTCACACGTTCACTCTGTATTGACTTGTGCAGTGATCTGGAATTTAATCTAGGACACTTGCACAGACTGGTAATCAGGGACTTTACGCCATCACCACTTCTCCCCTTGTTGGGCCAACATTGGCAGTGAAAATATTCGACCACCAGGAGTGGAAATGGCTTACTGTACATGAGTGCGTTAGTGAATTCAGCTGCAGAGGACGGTTAGCAAACAACAACTAACACCTCTTTTGGCCTGTACGTTTAAAAACTGGTCGGCTAAAATACACTCCTGGAAATGGAAAAAAGAACACATTGACACCGGTGTGTCAGACCCACCATACTTGCTCCGGAGACTGCGAGAGGGCTGTACAAGCAATGATCACACGCACGGCACAGCGGACACACCAGGAACCGCGGTGTTGGCCGTCGAATGGCGCTAGCTGCGCAGCATTTGTGCACCGCCGCCGTCAGTGTCAGCCAGTTTGCCGTGGCATACGGAGCTCCATCGCAGTCTTTAACACTGGTAGCATGCCGCGACAGCGTGGACGTGAACCGTATGTGCAGTTGACGGACTTTGAGCGAGGGCGTATAGTGGGCATGCGGGAGGCCGGGTGGACGTACCGCCGAATTGCTCAACACGTGAAGCGTGAGGTCTCCACAGTACATCGATGTTGTCGCCAGTGGTCGGCGGAAGGTGCACGTGCCCGTCGACCTGGGACCGGACCGCAGTGACGCACGGATGCACGCCAAGACCGTAGGATCCTACGCAGTGCCGTAGGGGACCGCACCGCCACTTCCCAGCAAATTAGGGACACTGTTGCTCCTGGGGTATCGGCGAGGACCATTCGCAACCGTCTCCATGAAGCTGGGCTACGGTCCCGCACACCGTTAGGCCGTCTTCCGCTCACGCCCCAACATCGTGCAGCCCGCCTCCAGTGGTGTCGCGACAGGCGTGAATGGAGGGACGAATGGAGACGTGTCGTCTTCAGCGATGAGAGTCGCTTCTGCCTTGGTGCCAATGATGGTCGTATGCGTGTTTGGCGCCGTGCAGGTGAGCGCCACAATCAGGACTGCATACGACCGAGGCACACAGGGCCAACACCCGGCATCATGGTGTGGGGAGCGATCTCCTACACTGGCCGTACACCACTGGTGATCGTCGAGGGGACACTGAATAGTGCACGGTACATCCAAACCGTCATCGAACCCATCGTTCTACCATTCCTAGACCGGCAAGGGAACTTGCTGTTCCAACAGGACAATGCACGTCCGCATGTATAGCGTGCCACCCAACGTGCTCTAGAAGGTATAAGTCAATTACCCTGGCCAGCAAGATCTCCGGATCTGTCCCCCATTGAGCATGTTTGGGACTGGATGAAGCGTCGTCTCACGCGGACTGCACGTCCAGCACGAACGCTGGTCCAACTGAGGCGCCAGGTGGAAATGGCATGGCAAGCCGTTCCACAGGACTACATCCAGCATCTCTACGATCGTCTCCAAGGGAGAATAGCAGCCTGCATTGCTGCGAAAGGTGGATATACATTGTACTAGTGCCGACATTGTACATGCTCTGTTGCCTGTGTCTATGTGCCTGTGGTTCTGTCAGTGTGATCATGTGATGTATCTGACCCCAGGAATGTGTCAATAAAGTTTCCCCTTCCTGGGACAATGAATTCACGGTGTTCTTATTTCAATTTCCAGGAGTGTAATAGTTGAATCATCTGGAACACGTCTTGCATTGGGTCCAGAAAGGATATTGTGCTATGTACTGGACCAGCACTTTTCATCATCGCACCTGCGTCGGCCTGTCTGATGACACCTTATGGCCTGAATACCTTGTGTTTCAGTGGCCAATATCTACGCGCTGATGGTGGTGGGCAGCTTCGACTACCAGCTGCGACACGCCGGCACCGGCTCGCCCGTCCCGGCACACTGCAGCGCCCTCTGACCCGGCCACGCTTGCCAGCCAGCATCTCCTGTCTGGTCCACATCTGTCTACTTGTGTTTCACTAAGCTGCAGGACACAGCTCATTACCTCAAGTATCACAGTAATAAAATGCAAATGAACTTGTATAGTATTTTCAGCATCATCTTGTCGCCAGTAAAATATGCAAATAAAATTACAATTAAAAGGTGTTTCTGCAACATTATTCCTCTGACCTCCTAAACATATCAGCACTGAATCCTTCATAGCTTCACATTTTGCACCCCGACAAGGACAGTGACACAACTCAAAAATGCAGTACTTGAGAAAACTTGACTTAAAGAATTAATTTTGTAATACTTATACTGAAATGTTACAAGCTTCCCTTAAATTTTAAGTATGTATTGCTGGCACTGAATCCCATTATATTGGTTGTGCACATTTGGGTACTTCACGTGTATTTTTCAGTGACGAACTAAAAATTCAGATTTTCACTCTGCAGCGGAGTGTGCACAGTTATGAAATTTCCTGGCAGATTAAAACTGTGTGCCGGACTGAGACTCGAACTCGGGACCTTTGCCTTTCGCAGGCAAGTGCTCTACCATCTGAGTTACCCAAGCACGACTCAAGTTTCAATTCTGTCAGTACCTCGTCTCTGATCTAGTAAGCACTTGTCCGCGAAAGGCAGAGGTCCCGAGTTCGAGTCTCGGTCTGGGACACAGTTTTAATCTGGCAGGAAGTTTCTTAAAAATTGCTGTTTCTCGACTTGTATCACTTTTCTTGCCAGGGTGCGAATTACGAAGGCTATTCGAAAAGTAAGCACGAAATGGAAACAACAGCGAAGATCCGATTAAGCTTTTGCCAAGTATGAGTGCCTGGTGAGAGATTTTGCCTAATGTCATGCAGCCCACATAACGTAACTGTCACACATTTCGTTATTCATGACAGTTCTCGGCCGCATTCTGCACGGGCAATGAAGATGCTCCTTGCATCGTTTTCCATGGGAAGTTTTTGATCACCCACAATACGGTCCGGAACTGGTTCTCTTTGAGTTTCACCTCTGCTCACATGAACAGCTACCTATGAAGACAACATTTTGGCACAGCGTAGAGAATTGGTGGAAATAAACAAGCAGGTGCCTCCTGTGATGAGGAGATTTGAAAGTTGGTACAAGGCTACGACAGATGTCTAAGTCGGAGTGGCGACTATTTACAGAAGTAGCTCGAAGTTGTAGCTAACTGTTGCAAATAAAACATTTTTGATTTTCACAATGCCTTCCATTTCGCGACCGATCTGATCTTACTTTCCGAACAGTCCTCGTATAATGTTACTGATCCTACGAGGCAGTCTTCACAGCACAAAATTATTTCGGTGACTTTCTGACCGAAGGATGAATAATTGAAGCAAATGGAGGATGACACCTTGAGCAATAAATTTTGAGGTCCCTTCTTATTTTTACTGTGATAGGTTTTGGTGCTATTTTGTTTTAGTATTTTTTTCATAATGTGGGGTCACAGTCATAATATATTTCTCTAAAGTCAGTACCGCCATTAGACTGTTTTTTATTTGCAGTGTTACATTTTCACGATCATGAATTCGGCTTCAAAGTGCCATTATCAAGTGTTTTAATGTTATATAGTGCCTAAGATGGCATACTGTCATATTTTAAATACACTGTTAGACACCATTGACCCTTAGACAATGTGTCTAATAGTGTATTTTAAATACGACAGTATGCCATCTTAGCTACAGTATGACATTAAAACACTTGATAATGACACTCTGAAGCCGAACCCATGATCGTGTAAATGTAACACTCCAAATAAAAAAACGGTCTAATGGCGTTACTGACTTAAAAGAAACTTTTTCGTTTTATTTACTATTAAAGGTTAGTTATACGGGAGTCTAAGAAAATGAGCCAGAAAACACCCACAGTTTTTGAGCAACTTCACCACTGCAGCGCCGCCAATCGGATGGCATGTATAAATATAGTGAGAGACAACTGTGTATTGTGGATATGGAGTGGAGAAATATGTTCAAAATGCAAATGAGTTTGTATTTCGGAGTTTATTGTGGTGCTGTAATTTTTGTAGCTTTAGATTCATTTAGCATCAGTGAATAACTGCTATTGTTTAGTAAGGGAAGAAAAATAGCACAACACGATAGACTGATGATACAGCAGATGTAACCAAAAGTGAAGAGGAATTGCATTTTGAGCTAAATGCAATCGGTCATGTGCTAGCTGCGGTTTAAGATATGCACAGAAATAAGAAGAAGAAAGCGTCACACACGGACATGCTGGACGACTAAATGTTACAGCCGGGAAAGAGAGTCTAGAAGATACACAGGACATCCCAAGGAAACACCGACGAACTTCAGTAGGGACAGTTTCCTTGTACAGAAATAAGTAAAAGAGTCTACTAAAGATGGGCTCTACAGTGTATACCATAACGGCTACGAGCATTTGATCATCTTCAATATTTTGTGGGGAAGAAGTATTGAGCAAACCTAGAAAAAAATGTGCAGTAAACATCGGGTTTAAAATGCATCTTTTAAGGGCTATGACATTAGTGCGAAACACATCTCTTCTCCTTAACAAGTTCTTCGGCTACGCATTCTAACGGCCCTGTTTATTGGACTTTTTTCTTATTTTGGTGTAAGAAATCTGTCCCTAAAGTATGTCGGCATTTTTTGGGACTTTCTGTATACTGGGTGGTCAGAAAGAGTCTGAAAAGCTTTTAAGGGTGTTGTAGGGTAGGTTGCGCTGAGAAATAATTATTAACAAAAAATTCGAAGCGTTTCGCCGTTTCCAAGTTAATTAGCACTGCAATTTAACCAGTCAGGTCGTTGCAGGCATAGATTCAAGAGGCCCGTCAGATACAATAAGTGTCAGTTGTTCCCACAGCGTAAATGGTGGCGCAAGAGATTGCCCAGGCTTTGGCTCGGGTTCGATCCTTTAAGAAACCGAACGAATAACATGTTTGTCGGCACCGTCTCAGGTGGGCCGCTTGAATCTGCGCCCGCAGCGGCCTAATTAGCTAACTTCAACGCTAATTAACTCGGAAACGGCGGAGCGTATCGAATGTTCTTAACAATACAGGGTGATTCAAAAAGTATACCACAACTTTAGGAATTTAAAACTGTGCAACGACAAAAGGCAGAGCTAAGCACTATCTGTCGGCGAATTAAGGGAGCTATAAAGTTTCATTTAGTTGTACATTTGTTCGCTTGAGGCGCTGTTGACTAGGCGTCAGCGTCAGTTGATGCTAAGATGGCGACCGCTCAACAGAAAGCTTTTTGTGTTATTTAGTACGGCAGAAGTGAATCGACGACAGTTGTTCAGCGTGCATTTCGAACGAAGTATGGTGTTAAACCTCCTCATAGGTGGTGTATTAAACGTTGGTATAAACAGTTTACAGAGAACGGGTGTTTGTGCAAAGGGAAAAGTTCTGGACGGCCGAGAACGAGTGATGAAAATGTAGCACGCATCCAGCAAGCATTTGTTCACAGCCCAGGAAAATCGACTCGCAGAACTAGCAGAGAGCTGCAAATTCCACAATCAACTGTATGGAGAGTCCTACGAAAAAGGTTAGTTATGAAACCTGAACGTCAACTACCCGAGGCGATGGATCGGCCGCCAGGCTGCCCGTGACAGAGCACTTCATCACTGGCCTCCAAGAAGCCCTGATCTTACCCCCTGCGATATTTTCTTATAGGGGTATGTTAAGGATATGGTGTTTCGGCCACCTCTCCCAGCCACCATTGATGATTTGAAACGAGAAATAACAGCAGCTATCGAAACTGTTACGCCTGATATGCTACAGAGACTGTGGAACGAGTTGGAGTATCGGGTTGATATTGCTCGAGTGTCTGGAGGGGGCCATATTGAACATCTCTGAACTTGATTTGAGTGAAAAAAAACCTTTTTAAATACTCTTTGTAATGATGTATAACAGAAGGTTGTACACTCCTGGAAATTGAAATAAGAACACCGTGAATTCATTGTCCCAGGAAGGGGAAACTTTATTGACACATTCCTGGGGTCAGATACATCACATGATCACACTGACAGAACCACAGGCACATAGACACAGGCAACAGAGCATGCACAATGTCGGCACTAGTACAGTGTATATCCACCTTTCGCAGCAATGCAGGCTGCTATTCTCCCATGGAGACGATCGTAGAGATGCTGGATGTAGTCCTGTGGAACGGCTTGCCATGCCATTTCCACCTGGCGCCTCAGTTGGACCAGCGTTCGTGCTGGACGTGCAGACCGCGTGAGACGACGCTTCATCCAGTCCCAAACATGCTCAATGGGGGACAGATCCGGAGATCTTGCTGGCCAGGGTAGTTGACTTACACCTTCTAGAGCACGTTGGGTGGCACGGGATACGCGCGGACGTGCACTGTCCTGTTGGAACAGCAAGTTCCCTTGCCGGTCTAGGAATGGTAGAACGATGGGTTCGATGACGGTTTGGATGTACCGTGCACTATTCAGTGTCCCCTCGACGATCACCAGTGGTGTACGGCCAGTGTAGGAGATCGCTCCCCATACCATGATGCCGGGTGTTGGCCCTGTGTGCCTCGGTCGTATGCAGTCCTGATTGTGGCGCTCACCTGCACGGCGCCAAACACGCATACGACCATCATTGGCACCAAGGCAGAAGCGACTCTCATCGCTGAAGACGACACGTCTCCATTCGTCCCTCCATTCACGCCTGTCGCGACACCACTGGAGGCGGGCTGCACGATGTTGGGGCGTGAGCGGAAGACGGCCTAACGGTGTGCGGGACCGTAGCCCAGCTTCACGGAGACGGTTGCGAATGGTCCTCGCCGATACCCCAGGAGCAACAGTGTCCCTAATTTGCTGGGAAGTGGCGGTGCGGTCCCCTACGGCACTGCGTAGGATCCTACGGTCTTGGCGTGCATCCGTGCGTCGCTGCGGTCCGGTCCCAGGTCGACGGGCACGTGCACCTTCCGCCGACCACTGGCGACAACATCGATGTACTGTGGAGACCTCACGCCCCACGTGTTGAGCAATTCGGCGGTACGTCCACCCGGCCTCCCGCATGCCCACTATACGCCCTCGCTCAAAGTCCGTCAACTGCACATACGGTTCACGTCCACGCTGTCGCGGCATGCTACCAGTGTTAAAGACTGCGATGGAGCTCCGTATGCCACGGCAAACTGGCTGACACTGACGGCGGCGGTGCACAAATGCTGCGCAGCTAGCGCCATTCGACGGCCAACACCGCGGTTCCTGTTGTGTCCGCTGTGCCGTGCGTGTGAACATTGGTTGTACAGCCCTCTCGCAGTGTCCAGAGCAAGTATGGTGGGTCTGACACACCGGTGTCAATGTGTTCTTTTTTCCATTTCCAGGAGTGTATTATGTTTCTTTCATTAAATACACATTTTTAAAGTTGTGGTATTCTTTTTGAATGACCCTGTATTATTTCTCAGCACAGCTTACCCTGCAATATCCTTAAAAGCTTTTCAGACTGTTTCTGACCACCTCGCATACACAAACAGGAGCGGCCCCAACACTGAATCACACGAAACACAGTAGTAATTTTTCCTTACTCATTTTAAGGTTCTTCATAAAAAAAAACGTATGAGCTATTTGACATGACGCTTTGATTTATTGAAAAGGATGTGCTTCACTTTTTCTTTGTGTCTTGAAAGCCATCAATGTTAAATTTACCCTAAAGAATGTTGCGACTTGCGCAGCCAAATGTATGATCGTATTTCGGTTGGTAGTGGTCAGTGGTTTTACTGGCTGCTGCAATCGATAACGGTATGACGTAGTCTGTTGTACCCCTTTACTAATCGCTTGTTTTCTGGAAGACTCGCATGTCTTGGTATTTCGCATCTCGCTCTTTACGTATTTACATAGTCTTCATTGTCTGAGTTTTGTACAGGTTAAGGGGCTCCGGAACGCCCTATACTTGCAATGTTAAAATAACGCTTATAAATTACATCTTTCCTCACAAAGTATTTGAGGTAGGAAGTTGAACTTTTTACAGATTATTTATTGGAATATGGGCTACAACTTAACACAGGGATTTTACAAAATTTTAGTTCAGTTATTAAAGATGATTTTTTTTCAATTGTAATGAAAATTCACAACATTTTTTTGCAATTTTTTATTTATATATTCAAAAATATACAGTTTTTTGGGAAAAGGCTGTGTTAAATTATGCAGAAGGTACTGTGTAACATTTACTGAAAGTTTGAAACAAATATGTTCGGAAGATCCTTAGAAAACATGTAATTAGTATGAGAAAATAAAAGTTTTGGTAATCGAGCGACAAAGATTGGATTAACTTTTTAGTGCATTCCAGGTCCATAGGATGGATTATCTTCATCCTCTACAAATTCCTCCTCCAGCTTCCTCTTGTTCCTCCTCCTGTTTACTCTTGCTTGTATTTCTAGACTCTTTACAGCCCTGTCTGCAGCCCGAAGGCGTTCCTTGTCTAAAGCAAGCATCGCTCGTACCATGTTAGAACCTATCTTCATTCCCATATTTCTAAATACCTTGCACCTTACAATGTTGCCATCATTGAAAGTCGCAACAGCATCATACACACCAAAGTGAAGTGTTTCTATTCCAACAAATACAGTCTTGGGGATTCTCGACCATATAACACTATTTACACTTTCATTGGGGTTTAGAGTTTTTCCGCGAATACACTTTTTCAACAGTTCAGGTGCTGCTAAGTCTCTGAAAACAGGTTAGCCACAACACATACTTTATCTCACATCACTAAAATGTACCTGATGAACACGGACGTTAATAATAACACCATTTGACAGCAGTTTAACAGCGCCACAGTGGGTCACGCCCATGTAGAACACACTTCAAAAAAAATTTAAAAATAGTTGTAGTCTTCGAAATTGAATAAATTATATATCTATTAAAAGGTAATAGTCCGCAGATTCAGAAAACGCAAAAAAGTAAAAATTGAACTTTTCATGATTTTGAGCCTTTCCGGAGCCCCTTAAGAGCTGTGTACTGTTGCTACTTTTTCTCTTTGCTAGATATTTGGTCTCACGTTAGTGTCCGTCCCCTCTTTGAGAACGGGCTCTTTCGCGGGATTATTTTCTACAATGCCCAAGCGCTGCCGTTCGGGCGCCTGTATGCCAAGCGACCAAAGACTGATTTTTTCTTTGTCGCGATTCTGGCGAAAATATGTGTTTGGGTGAATTTTTCGAGAAACAAAATCCACAGGTAAATTTCTGGGGAAGGAAATTAGGTACGGAGGACACTGGGTAAGTATTTTTTCTGTCTAGTCCTATTACTAATGCCATCTTCGATATTTTATTTCGAACAACACATTCTTGTTTTCTTGTTATTCATTAACTGTCTTTCTCTCTTCAAATCAATCGATACAACTTCCTTTTGTGGAGACTTTAGGCTCGCCACGGTGATACCTCTCCGTAAAATAATTATGACGTACACACGTCAAGTTTCGAACGTTTTAGATGTCTATCGACTTTCGTGCTCATATCTAATTCTGAGGAAACTACACATTGGATTTCGTTGTGTTAATTGAAGCTTGTATTTCATGGGTTTGGTATCAAATCGTAATATCCTATGAATATAAACTAATACTGAAGATCTCTGGAAAACGCGTCAGTATAGGTATCTAGAGTAATGAACTGCGCTATTTCTTTTTTCTACCTAAAAATTTCTGCTTATTCTAATACACTTAGAATATAGCTTTTTTTCTTTTTTATGAAGTATTTTTAAATTTTCTGAATGGCTTATAATGCCCTGCACGGTTACTCCTGTCTGCGTTGTTAAGGCAGATCGGGGATTATTGAAGTTAAGGTGTTAGTGAAATCTTTTCGAAATGACCGATCAGTTTTCCCTATATATTTCTTACGTCAGTCATTGCATGTAATGAAGTATACACTCGCTTCATTATATTTATTTACCACAGTTTTGTCAGTAATAACTTTATCTTGTAGCTCTTCCATCTGGTCCGTGTTTGCATGGAAACCAACAATATGAGAACTGTGAGTCTGACGTGATACAATACATTTTGTCGTTTGTTTACTCATTTCTTCCCCGCACTAGTTTCAGCGACAAATATCACCATCGACAGTGGGTTTCAAATGGTATGGTCACTATGGGACTTAACAGCTGAGGTCATCAGTCCCCTAGAACTTAGAACTACTTAAACATAACTAACCTAAGGACATCACACACATCCATGCCTGAGGCAGCATTCAAATCTGCGACCGTAGCGGTCGCGCGGTTCCAGACTGTAGCCCCTAGAACCGCTCGGCCATCCCGGCCGGCGACAGTGGGTTCTTTAAATGTAAAACATGCAAAAAATAGCGTAGTTATACAAACAAACCATTATTACATTTTTACTGTTCGTTTTTTGAAATAGAGTTTTCTATGGATACTTTCATACTACCTTATTTATTGTGCGTCATAGCATGTTTTTAAGAATTCTTGCCGCTGTTTGAGGCATATTTCCTGTGCTTTTCCTGTTGCCGTTCTTCTAAGTGTATAACGCTGACATACGTAAGTTCACCTCGTAGTATTTGCTTACTAAAAGCCGCTCAAACAGTTGCAGGTGACATGATGTACGCTGAGAAAAACGGCAAAAGAAAAAGCACAGAAAATATGCCAGAACAGCGACAACAATTCTTAAAAACAAAATGGCTCTGAGCACTATGGGACTTAACATCTATGGTCATCAGTCCCCTAGAACTTAGAACTACTTAAACCTAACTAACCTAAGGACATCACACAACACCCAGTCATCACGAGGCAGAGAAAATCCCTGACCCCGCCGGGAATCGAATCCGGGAACCCGGGCGTGGGAAGCGAGAACGCTACCGCACGACCACGAGCTGCGGACTCTTAAAAACATTCCATAACGTACAATAAATAAGATAGTATAAAAGGATCCACAGAAAACTATATTTCAAAAAACGAACAGCAAAAATGTAATAATGTTTTATAGTGTCTGTATAACTATGCTATTTTCTTCCTGTTCTACATTGTAAGAGCCCACTGACTATGGCGATATCTGGGGATATATTGGGGAATAAATAAGTAAACAAACAACAAAGTGTATTGCATCAAGGCGAACTCACAATTACCATATTGTTGTCACAGTTTTGGCTTTTAACAACTGCGGATGCTTAAAATATAAGGGGCATTAAAAAAAAAAAGAGCCAAAGGCCTAATTACAGAAAGCGGTACCTGTATGTTAGAAGTATTGACCCTGGCTGTTGAGACACTTGTCGTACTGTGACACAAGGCGGTGAGTGCCCCTCGGAGCCTTTTTAAGGGGACCAAAAATGTTGTAATCACTGTATGGAGGGTGGCGGAGAACCTCCCATTTGAATTTCTGCAGGAGTGCCGCGACTGTGTTGGCCGTATGAGGCTTTGCATTGTCGTGGAGCTGAATGGCCCCAAGGGTGAGACTGCCTGGTTGTTTAGATTTGATCGCTTGGCGAAGGGTGGTCAAGGTTTGCGAGTAACGCTGGGCATTCACTGCTGTCCCGTGCTGCAGGAAGTGAATCAGAAGGGGGCCGTCTTTGTCAAAGAAGAACGTCAGCATAACCTTTCCGATTCACCTCGGACGAACGACGTCCAGCTGTACATGCAGAACTGGTTAACATCGGAGCCCCGGGAATTTTATGAGACAGCCATTCACCGCCTTGTGTCTCAACAGCCAGCCTTCTAACATGCAGGTAATTAAGCCTCCGGCTCGTTTCTTTTTGAACGTCCCTTATATAAAATACTTCGTCATGCCGGAGCCGTCTTTTTCTTTGCTGAGACGACCATTGATCGTCGCCCGTTTTACCCCCGGTGCACTGTAGGTGGCAGTGACGTCATACTCTCCTACGGAAGCGTCTGGTACTGTAGTTATCGCTTAGGGGGCGCCCGCAGCATCATAATTATAGCGACTTCCTAGTTTCTTCTATCGCCGCTCGCCTATCAGTCGGCTGTGCGTGGACTGCCGGATTCGAGGCTGACGTCACTTTGGTACTCCCGAACCCCAGACGAGACGCGTCCCAGGCTCTGGCGGCGAGATAGCGGCAGAGTGCAGCCAGTTCTCGTTGGCATTCATCAACCAGAAGTGAAGCAGACCACAAAAAATTTTAGAGGAGAGCAATTTGAAAAATGTATGAAACGGAGCTTCATGCAGTAGTATTATCAAAGGAGCGCTTTCCGTCCAACAGGGACGGGGGCGCCACGTAAATAGTGTGCCACAAGTTGGGAATTTGGGTTGGACAGGAAGTGTATTCGGATAGCCGAAGAGGCAAATCCGGATTTGAGTCCCGGTACGGCACAAATTTTCAGTTCTCGCCACTGAATTCTTTTCGATGCCCGAGTGCAGACGATGTCGGGATTTCCATTTCAAAAAATGGTTCAAATGGCTCTAAGTACTATGGGACTTAACATCTATGGTCATCAGTCCCCTAGAACTTAGAACTACTTAAACCTAACTAACCTAAGAACATCACACACATCCATGCCCGAGGCAGGATTCGAACCTGCGACCGCAGCGGTAGCGGTTCCAGACTGAAGCGCCTAGAACCACTCGGCCACAGCGGCCGGCACGCAGTGACAGGCGGAGAATAAACGCTGGGGAGAGACAGTAGGATGTAGCGCGACTTGCCCTTTGTTCTCCTGGAGACTAGTCTTACGTCCCGTCGACAACGAGATCATTAAAGACAGAGGAGAAGTTCGGATTAGGAAGGATGGAGAAGGTCACCGGCCATGCCTTTTCATAGGAATCACCCCGGAACTTGCCTGAAGTGATTCAGGGAAACTTAAATCAGGGTGGCCGGACGATGGTATGAAACGTGGTCCTCCCGAATGCGAGTCCAGTGTGCTAACCACGGCAGCACCTCGGTCGGGTTTTGTTCTCCTGTCCATGTACACTTAGACTAAACAGATACAGACATAGATATATACACAGCAAAAAGGACGAAGAACAATGGGCACAATTAAACGCAGTGACAAACAGTATTTCAGAAACAACACATGAAGAGTACATGTGGACACGACTTTACAGACATGCCTATGTGCAACGTAACAACAATCTCCAGAGGATGGACAGCGATACCCACAGTGACAGCGAAAATAGTGACAATGAGGATGAACAGGAGGAGGAAGCTGAGATGTGATAGTAAATAAGCAAAAGTGCTGGTGATATAGCCAAGAAAACACCAAACACTCTACATGGATGGGCACCTACAGTAGTTAGTACATAGGATTAGTAATAAATAGGATAAGCAACATTATTTCTCTACTAATAACCATTTGAATATGTGTGTGTGTGTGTGTGTGTGTGTGTGTGTGTGTGTGTGTGGCGGTCAACGGCTCGAAGAAACCATTCCGAGGTATTCACCGTCAGTCACATTCGGTGATGGACCAACAAATCTCTCCTCTATCCTATCTTCTTTTTATATTCTTCCTAAAAAACAACAAAATTTTATTTATATTTCAACCTTAAATTATTGTTATTTTGAAAAGTATCATTCTTTCTAAATGTTGTAGATAAAACAAAAGAAAAGAAAACTGTAAAAAGATGAAAAACGAAAATTGTAAGATGTACGACCTGTTTTAAACATCAGGTAACACGTTTATAATTTGGGAATAAATAAATAAAATAATGTCCATGTACACGTAAACAGTTAGTATGTCTACTCGACTGTCTTCTTTCCTGAAAGTTTCATGCTAACTCGGTGGTCTTCGAATTCCTCCAATTGCTTAATTCTCAGTGGAGAAAATCGTTAGTGAAATACACTAGCAAATACATTTTGCCAGCAGTCGTGTTTTCTTTCCGCATGCAATTCTTATTCGACTCGGTCAGTCGGCAGTATTCGTAATCCTCGAATTCCTTATTCTCAGATGGGTTACGCGCGTGCGATAGATGGCGCTAGTAAATTGTGCGGCAAACGAGCAACTATCCTGTGTACCGTACAACTGGCATTCGCTTGAAATCAATCCACCGACCGAGTGGGGTAACGCAGTGGTCAGCGCTCTGGACCAGCATTCGGGAGGACGGCGGTTCAAATCCTCGTCCGGCCTTCTTTATTTAGGTTTCCCCCAATACCTCCAAAATAACTCAAGACGAATGGTGGTACGGTTCTTTTGGCAGGAGACGGGCGATTTCCTTCCGCGGCCATCCTTAATCCCAGACTGTGCTTCGTCGCTGATGAATCCGTTGTCGACGGGAGTTTGAATATAAACCACCCTTCTTTGTTCTTTTAAGTCTGCCCATGAAATATGGCACGTACGTAAACATTAGGCTACGCTACATGTCTGTCTTGTACAAAGTATCTCCTTTCAACCTAACCTAGACCTCGGGCCGCGCTACAGACCAGTCTGTCGCCACAATCAAATCGACTGATTTCCACCGAGCAGAAGTTGTAGCGAACTCATTTTAGCGACGTGTGTATGAGGTCGACATTCTTGTCGATATGAATCTTGCGAGTAAGTTCGCCTTCCAAAACTGGCTACTTACGAACGTCCGAGGCTACACCATAGCAAGCTATAATCAAGTATAAATTAACAGATAATATGGAGTGGATGAAATTAAGTCGGAACTCATCAAATACAGTGGAATGTCAGGTCTTAAATGGCAACACAGGGTAATTGAAATGGCCTGGGAGTCGGGACAGGTTCCATCAGACTGGACGAAAGCAGTAATCACACCAATCTTTAAACATGGAAACAGAAAACATTCTAACAACTGATCTCTTTAATTAGCGTTGTGGGTAAAATCTTCTCAGGTATTGTTGAAAGGAAAGTGCGAGTATTAGTTGAGGACAAATTTGATGTAAATCAGTGTGGGTTTAGGCCCCTTAGAGGTTGTCAGGACCAGATCTTTAGCTTACGGCAAATAATGGAGAAGTGTTACGAGTGGAACAGGGAATTGTATCTATGCTTTATAGATCTAGAAAAGGCATATGACCGGGTTCCTAGGAGGAAGTTATACCTTCAAAGTGAGATACGGTATCGAAATGGTAACATTTTACATGTCGACACTGTAAGGCGCCACTCCATCATCATCATCATCATTTAAGACTGATTATGCCTTTCAGTGTTCAGTCTGGAGCATAGTCCCCCTTACAAAATTCCTCCATGATCACCTATTCAGTGCTAACATTGGTGCCTCTTCTGATGTTAAGCCTATTACTTCAAAATCATTCTTAACCGAATCCAGGTACCTTCTCCTCGGTCTGCCCCGACTCCTCCTACCCTCTACTGCTGAATCCATGAATCTCTTGGGTAACCTTGCTTCTCCCATGAGTGTAACATGACCCCACCATCTAAGCCTGTTCGCCCTGACTGCTACATCTATAGAGTTCATTCCCAGTTTTTCTTTGATTTCCTCATTGCGGACACCCTCCTGCCATTGTTCCCATCTACTAGTACCTGCAATCATCCTAGCTACTTTCATATCCGTAACCTCAACCTTATTGGTAAGGTAACCTGAATCCACCCAGCTTTCGCTCCCATACAACAAAGTTGGTCGAAAGATTGAACGGTGCACAGATAACTTAGTCTTGGTACTGACTTCCTTCTTGCAGAAGAGAGTAGATTGTAGCTGAGCGCTCACTGCATTAGCTTTGCTACACCTCGCCTCCAGTTCTTTCACTATGTTGCCATCCTTTGAGAATATGCATCCTAAGTACTTGAAACCGTCCACCTGTTCTAACTTTGTTCCTCCTATTTTGGCATTCAAACCGTTTATATCTCTTTCCCACTGACCTTACTTTCGTTTTGGAGATGCTAATCTTCATACCATAGTCCTTACATTTCTGATCTAGCTCTGAAATATTACTTTGCCAACTTTCAATCGAATCTACCATCACAACTAAGTCATCCGCATATGCGAGACTGCTTATTTTGTGTTCACATATCTTAATCTCACGCAGCGAGTCTATTGTTTTCAACATATGATCCATAAATAATATGAACAACAGTGGAGACAGGTTGCAGCCTTGTCTTACCCCTGAAACTACTCTTAACCATGAACTCAATTTACCGTCAACTCTAACTGCTGCCTGACTATCTATGTAAAGACCTTTAATTGCTTGCAAAAGTTTGCCTCCTATTCCATAATCTTGCAGAACAGACAATAACTTCCTCCTAGGAACCCGGTCATATGCCTTTTCTAGATCTATAAAGCATAGATACAATTCCCTGTTCCACTCGTAACACTTCTCCATTATTTGCCGTAAGCTAAAGATCTGGTCCTGACAACCTCTAAGGGGCCTAAACCCACACTGATTTACATCCAATTTGTCCTCAACTAATACTCGCACTTTCCTTTCAACAATACCTGAGAAGATTTTACCCACAACGCCGATTAAAGAGATCAGTTAGAATCTTTTCTGTTTCCATGTTTAAAGATTGGTGTGATTACTGCTTTCGTCCAGTCTGATAGAACCTGTCCCGACTCCCAGGCCATTTCAGTTATCGTGTGTAGCCATTTAAGACCTGACATTCCACTGTATTTGATGAGTTCCGACTTAATTTCATCCACTCCACATTATCTGTTAATTTATACTTGATTATAGCTTGCTATGGTGTAGCCTCGGACGTTCGTAAGTATCCAGTTTTGGAAGGCGAACTTACTCGCAAGATACATGCGCCTATAACGAAAGTTCTGACCTCGTGCCCACGACGCATGCCCTGTCTATTCTCCAGTACTGTTCTATAACTAAGTCCCTTCCAAAATGTTCTAACAGTAATGAAGACGTTGCAATATGTGAACACTTTTGTACTACATAATTAATTTCAAGTCACACCTCCCCACTTCCTCTGATAACATTCACTCGAGTATTACGAGCTCCGATGATTTTACAATTGCCGATTCCTTACAGTACGTGGCCTTTTAATTATGTAAGATCTCCGCCGTTACGAAATCGACCCTGTGCTTGCAAATTATTCCTTTAACCACGATCGCTTTTCTCACATACATTCGCGTCCTAGTCGTGTGATGGTTCACTCACTCCTTCTCACCGAAAGATGTCCAGGCGCCAACCTGTCCCTCCCATAACTACGGGACATCCCCGTAAGCGATGCCGCTGCACGGCGACAAAGAAGGGCAGGCGTGGATTCCATCCATCAAGTACATACATCACATCTACGCCTGCATGGATACTCTGCAAATCTCATTTTAGTGCTGGCAGAGGCTTTATCGAACCATCTTCATAATAATTCTCTATTATTCCAATATCGAACAACGCGCATGAAACCCGTATATTTCCGTGCGAGCTCTGATTTCTCTTATTTTATTATTATGATTGTTTCTCCCTCTATAGGTTGGCGTCAACAAAATATTTTCACATTAAGAGGAGCAAGATGATGATTGAAATTTCGTGAGAAGATTCCGCCGCAAGAAAAACACCTTTGTTTCAATGATGACCACCCCAAATTCTGCATCATGTCAGTGACACTCTTTCCCTTGTTGCCCGATGATACAAAACGTGCTGCTCTTACTTGAACTTATATGTACTCCGTTGATCTTATCTGGTAAAGATCCCAGACCGCCCAGTAGCACTCGAAACTAGGACGGACAAGCGTAGTGTAAGCAGTCTCTTTAGTAGATCTGTTGCATCTTCTAAGTGTTCTGCCAATAAAACGCAGTCTTTGGTTAGCCTTCCCCACAACATTTTCTAGGTGTTCTTTACAATTTAAATTGTGCGTAACTGTAATTCCTAGGTATTTAGGTGAATTTATGGCCCTTAGATCTGACTGATTTATCGCTTAACCGAAGTTTAAAGAATTCCTCTTAGCACTCCTGTTGATCACCTCACCCTTATTTAGACTCAATTGCCAATTATAGTAGAACAAATAAGCCCTCGGTCACAAATATTAAGTCAAAATTGAGCAGGTTTCGACGCTACTATGAGCGTCGTCTTCAGAATTAGACTAATTGTTCTAAAACATATTAGGTATATAGCAAATTAATAAAATTAAAGTTTGTACTGACTGGAAAAGATGCAGTACTTACAAGTCACATATTAAAAAAGATCTAAGCCGGAGAGGCGACGTCATGAATAGTTGTGAACCTTAGCAGCAATGTTCAAAGTTTTCAATTGCCAATTTTTGCACTATACAGATACCTTTTCCAAATCGTTTTGCAATTTGTTTTGACCTTCTGATGACTTTACTAGTCGGTAAACGACAGCATCATCTGCAAACAACCTAAGACGGCTGCTCAGATTGTCTCTTAAATCGTTTATATAAGTAATGAACAGCAAAGCGCCTGTAACACAGCCTTGGGGAGCGCCAGAAATCGCTTCCATTTTACTCGATGACTTTCCGTCAGTTACTGCGAATTGTCACCTCTCTGACAGGAAATCAGGAATCCAGTCACATAACTGACACGATATTCCATAAGCACCCAATTTCACTACAAACTGCTTGTGTGATACAGTGTCAAAAGCCTTCTGGAAATCTAGAAATACAGAATAAATTTAAAATTCCTCGTCAACAGCACTCAACACTTCGTGTGAGTAAAGAGCTAGTTGTGTTTCAGAAGATCGATTTCTTTCTAAATCCTTGTTGACTGTGTGTCAATACATCGTTCTCTTCGAGGTAATTCATAATGTTAGAACACAATACGTGTTCCAAAATCCTGCTGCATGTTAGTGATACGGACCTGTAATTTAGTGGATTACTCCTACTATTTTTCTTGAATATTGGCGTGAGCTGTCCAACTTTCCAGTCTTTGGGTACGGATCTTTCGTCGAGCGAACTGTTGTATATGATTGTTAAGTACTGAGCTATTGCATCGGCATACTCTGAAAGGAACGTAATTCGTATACAGTCAGGACCAGAAGACTTCCTTTTATTAAGTGATTTGGTTGCTTCACTACTCCGAGGATATCTGCTTCTATGTTACTCATGTTGGCAGCTGTTCTTGATTCGATTTCTGGAATATTTACTTCGTCTTCTTTGGTGGAGAAATTTCGGAAGACTGTGTTTATTAACTCTGTTCTGGCAGGGCTATCGTCGACTGTGTCTTGCCACTAGCACACTTTACGCACGACCAGAATCTCTTTGGATTTTCTGCCACGTTTCGAGACAAAGTTTCGTTTTGGAAACTATTATGAAAATCTCGCATTGAAGTCTGCGCTAAATTTCGAGCTTCTGCAAAAGATCGCCTATCTTGGAGATTTTGCTTTCGTTTAAATGTGTAATGTTTTTATCGTTGTTTCTGCTGCGTTGTTGTGACATATTTTGTGTACCAGGGGAAGACAGCTCCATCGTATGTTCATTTATGTGGTATAAATCTCTCAATTGCTGTCAATACTATTTCTTTGAATTCAGGCCACATGTCGTCTGCACTTACATTGTTAATCGTATCTGCTTTCTTGAATAGCTATAGTGGTCGATATGTGCGCCCTAACAGGATGCCATTTTCCGTGCTTGGCTTTAACAAATCGTACAAAACCGTCCTATTTTTGATAACTTTATCCACGGTACCTGACGTCGCAAAATAACCGTTCGGCCTGCAATTTCCCCACCCCACCCCTCCACCGGTCACCTGTAGCGCTATTCATTTGTCAACAAACACCAGGAAGCTCGTTGCTAAGTTTTAACGGCATGTCTTAGAGCAGTGGCCGTCAAACTTCTTTTTTTTTTTAAGAGCCAATGTTGACGTAGTACGGTAACACTTCGGGCCGCATAGGAAGGGGGCTGGGGGTAAAGTGACAACTCAAACAGATATTCAAGAAAACAATGCATTGGAACTAGATGCTTTTTGTCCGAAACTTTGCGTAGTGGCCAATTTTCCGTCCGCAAGAGGGTATTGTTGCCAGTGCCAGCCCAACTGGATCCCGTGTTGGTTTTTATGATTTCTGGGCACGTTCTCTAGGCATCTTCCCGCCCCAATATCTGACAGAATACCAAGCGGTTGCAGCAGCCATTTTCTATCGGACTTCTGTGTTGTTGTTGTTGTTGTTGTGGTCTTCAGTCCTGAGACTGGTTTGATGCAGCTCTCCATGCTACCCAACCCTGTGCAAACTTCTGCATCTCCCAGTACTTATTGCAACATCCTTCTGAATCTGCCTAGTGTATTCATCTCTTGGTCTCCCTCTACGATTTTTACCCTCCACGCTGCCCTCCAATACAAACTGGTGACCCCTTGACGCGTCAGAACATATCCTACCAACCGATCCCTTCTTCTAGTCAAGTTGTGCCACAAACTCCTCCCCAATTCTATTCAATACCTCCTCATTAGTTATGTGATCCACCCATCTAATCTTCAGCGTTATTCTGTAGCACCACATTTCAAAAGCTTCTATTCTCTTCTTGTCCAAACTATTTATCGTCCATATTTCACCTCCATACATGGCTACACTCCATACAAATACTTTCAGAAACGACTTCCTGACACTTAAATCTGTACTCGATGTTAACAAATTTCTCTTCTTCAGAAACGCTTTCCTTGCCATTGCCAGTCTACATTTTATATCTTCTCTACTTCGACCATCATCAGTTATTTTGCTCCCCAAATAGCAAAACTCCTTCACTACTTTAAGTGTCTCATTTCCTAATCTAATTCCCTCAGCATCACCCTTTTTTTTCGACTACATTCCATTATCCTCGTTTCGCTTCTGTTGACGTTTATCTTATATCCTCCCTTCACGACACTGTCCATTCCGTTCAACTGCTTTTCCAAGTCCTTTGCTGTCTCTGACAGAATTACAATGTCATCGGCGAACCTCAAAGTTTTTATTTCTTCTCCATGGATGTTAATACCTACTCCGAATATTTCTTTTGTTTCCTTTACTGCTTGCTCAATATACAGATTGAATAACATCGGGGAGAGGCTACAACCCTGCCTCACTCCCTTCCCAACCACTGCTTCTCTTTCATGCCTCTCGACTATTATAACTGCCATCTGGTTTCTGTACAAATTGTAAATAGCCTTTCGCTCCTTGTATTTTACCCCTGCCACCTTCAGAATTTGAAAGAGAGCATTCCATTCAACATTGTCAAAAGCTTTCTCTACAAATGCTAGAAACGTAGGTTTGCACTTCCTTAATCTTTCTTCTAAGATAAGTCGTAAGGTCAGTATTGCCTCACGTGTTCCAATATTTCTACGGAATCCAAACTGATCTTCCCCGAGGTCGGCTTCTACCAGTTTTTCCACTCGTCTGTAAAGAATTCGCGTTAGTATTTTGCAGCTGTGACTTATTAATCTGATAGTTCGTTAATTTTCACATCTGTCTATACCTGCTTTCTTTGGGATTGGAATTATTATATTCTTCTTGAAGTCTGAGGGTATTTCGCCTGTCTCATACATCTTGGTCACCAGATGGTAGGGTTTTGTTAGGCCTGGCTCTCCCAAGGCCGTCAGTAGTTCTAATGGAATGTTGTCTACTCCCGGGGCCTTGTTTCGACTCAGGTCTTTCAGTGCTCTGTCAAACTCTTCACGCAGTATCATATCTCCCATTTCAAATTCGTCTACATCCCCTTCTATTTCCATAATATTGTCCTCAAGTACATCGCCCTTGTATAGACCCTCTATATACTCGTTCCACCTTTCTGCTTTCCCTTCCTTGCTTAGAACTGGGTTTCCATCAAAGCTCTTGATATTCATACAAGTGGTTCTCTTTTATCCAAAGGGCTCTTTAATTTTCCTGTAGGCAGTATCTATCTTACCCCTAGTGAGATAATCCTCTACATCCTTACATTTGTCCTCTAGCCATGCCTGCTTAGCCATTTTGCACTTCCTGTCGATCTCACTTTTGACACGTTTGTATTCCTTTTTGCCTACTTCTGCCTGCCTGCCTGCTTCTGTATCAGGCCAAACAGAACAGAGGCACTTATACATAACTTAATTCAAAACTGTCACAGAAGAATAGAATTGGTGACGACAACCTTATATATAAAAGGGTTTAGAAGTACATTTTACATGTTGGTTGTATGTGTGTTTTTTGGAAGAAACTATTACTTGGTTGAGCACTTTGGACAGACTTCCCGACTAGCGAAGTGGCCACTTTTCATGATAGAACGCCATGTCGGCACTAATGATCCTCAGAAGAAACTAACTGAAACGCACAAGGAGAAACTACATTTGTGGGCCAAATTACGTTGTTTAAACATTGATATTATAAAAACTTATTACTCCACATAAAAGTGAGGTAACAAAAATAATATAAACAACTTATCCTGAGTGAGACGACTCAAAACCAAGAACGTTTTTACGAAAAAAAATAACGAAACAAGCATCCTCTGTCAAACTCACTGACAACATTGACGATATAGGCTATATTAGAGCTAGTCTGACTACTACTGGGCAGCCAGTAGCACCGCTCAGAGCGAAGAACCTGCAATGGCCCCTTTTCCCGCCCTGGCCACTTTACAGATCTTTCCCCCATTGATTTCACTGTTAAAAGGTAACCTATAAAAATTAGTACGTTATATTAATTAATAACAGTAACTGCAATATGGGGACACTACCACAACTGTTTACTAAATGTTGTGAATGACATTTTTCTTTTACTCATTTCTTTGTATTACAACAGCCTTAATTTGATATCGCATTACTTGCTACAAACACGGACAGCGTTTGAAGATGACCGTTTCCGTAACACGTGTTCAAGAATCACTTTACTTCAGTTTGACATTTATAGTGTAGGAACTGATCGGTGGTAGTTGCGCATGCTGTTAGCATTGGAAGACAAATGATGAAACATTCCCCCTCTCACTTCTGCACTGAAGCGCCAAAGAAACTGGTACAGACATGCGTATTCAAATACAGAGATATGTAAACAGGCAGAATACGGTGCAGCGGTCGGCAAGCAGTTGTTAGGTCGGCTACTGCTGCTACAATGGCAGGTTATCAAGATTTGAGTGAGTTTGAACGTCGTGTTGTAGTCGGTGCACGAGCAATGGCGCACGGCATCTCCGAGATGCAGATGAAGTGGGGATTTTCCCGTAGGACCATTTCACTAGTGTACCGTGAATGTCAGGAATCCAGTGAAACATCAAGTCTATGACATCGCTGCGGCTGGAGAAAAGATCCTGCAGGAACGGGGCCAACGACGACTGAAGAGAATCATCAACGTGACACAAGTGCAAACCTTCCGCAAATTGCTGCATATTTCAATGCTGGGCCATCAAAAAGTGTCAGCGTGCGGACCATTCAACGAAACATCATCGAAACGGGCTTTCAGAGCCAAAGGCCCACCCGTGTACCCTTGATGACTGCACGACACAAAGCTTTACGCCTCGCCTGCGTCCGTCAACACCGATATTGGACTGTTGATGACTGGAAACATGTTGCCTGTTCGGATGAGTCTCGTTTCAAATTGAGTCGAGCGGATGGACGCGTACGGAATGGAGACAACCTAATGAATCCATGGACCCTGCATGTCAGCAGGAGGCTCTTCAAGTTTGTGAAGGTCCTGTAATGATGTGGGGCATGTGCAGTTGGAGTGATGGGACCCGCCATACGTCTAGATATGGCTCTGACAGGTGACACGTACGTAAGCATCATGACTGATCTCCTGCATTCATTCATGTCAGTTGTGCATTTCAACGGACGTGGGCAATTCCATCAGACAATGCGACACCCCTCACGTCCGCAATAGCTACCGAATGGCTCCAGGAACACTTCTGAGTTTCAACACTTCCGCTAACCACCAAACTCCCCAGACATGAACGTTATTGAACATATCTGGGATCCCTTGCGACGTGCTGTTCAGAAGAGATCTCCACCCCCTCGTACTCGTACGGATTTATGGACAACCCTGCAGGATTCATGGTGTCAGTTCCCTCCAGCACTACTTCAGACATTAGTCGAGTCCATGACACGTCGTACGACGGCACTTCTGCGTGCTCGCGGGGGCCCTACACGATGTTAGGCAGGTGTACCACTTTCTTTTGCTCTTCAGTGTAGTAACACTGTAGTGGCCGCAGTGGCGCTGACGCAAGCGGCAAACTCCTCTTAGCTGAATGAGATTTTCACTCTGCAACGGAGTGTGCGCTGATATGAAACTTCCTGGCAGATTAAAACTGTGTGCCGGACCGAGACTCGAACTCGGGACCTTTGCCTTTCGCGGGCAAGAGCTCTACCAACTGAGCTACCCAAGCACGGTTCACGCCCAGTCCCCACAGCTTTACTTCTGCCAGTATCTTAGCTCACGGCCGAATTCACCATCGCCTATTAAAATGAAGGACAGCTTAAAACATTACTGTCTCCGTAAGCATCTGTGTTTGTTAGTGAACAAGTTAAATACTCTCTTAACAAGCATTTAAAGTTACTTGACCTTTTTATGGTTCGGTTGTTAGCTACTAGAAGCATATTATTGTAACATACGGCTGAGAACCACAGGCCGCACGAACACTTGTTTGTGGTCACAGTTTGACGACCATTGTCTTAGAGACTTTATACGTAATGACGATCTGTACCGAAAGTAAAAAGTAATGAATGAATACATTGTTAAGGGGCTCCGAAACGCCCTATACTTGCAATGTTAAAATAACGCTTATAAATTACATCTTTCCTCACAAAGTATTTGAGGTAGGAAGTTGAAATTTTTACAGATTATTTATTGGAATATGGGCTACAACTTAACACAGGGATTTTACAAAATTTTAGTTCAGTTATTACAGATGATTTTTTTTCAATTGTAATGAAAATTCACAACATTTTTTTGCAATTTTTTATTTATATATTCAAAAATATACAGTTTTTTTTGGAAAAAGGCTGTGTTAAATTATGCAGAAGGTACTGTGTAACATTTACTGAAAGTCTGAAACAAATATGTTTGGAAGATCCTTAGAAAACATGTAATTAGTATGAGAAAATAAAAGTTTTGGGAATCGAGCGACAAAGATTGGATTAACTTTTTAGTGCATTCCAGGTCCATAGGATGGATTATCTTCATCCTCTGCAAACTCCTCCTCCAGCTTCCTCTTGTTCCTCCTCCTGTTTACTCTTGCTTGTATTTCTAGACTCTTTACAGCCCTGTCTGCAGCCCGAAGGCGTTCCTTGTCTAAAGCAAGCACCGCTCGTACCATGTTAGAACCTATCTTCATTCCCATATTTCTAAATACCTTGCACCTTACAATGTTGCCATCATTGAAAGTCGCAACAGCATCATACACACCAAAGTGAAGTGTTTCTATTCCAACAAATACAGTCTTGGGGATTCTCGACCATATAACACTATTTACACTTTCATTGGGGGTTTTAAGTTTTTCCGTGAATACACTTCTTCAACAGTTCAGGTGCTTCTAAGTCTCTGAAAATAGGTTTTATCACCTCCATTATGTACCTGATGAACACGGACGTTAATAATAACAGCATTTGACAGCAGTTTAATAGCGCCACAGTGGGTCATGCCCATGTAGAACACATTTAAAAAAAAATTTAAAAATAGTTATAGTCTTCGGAATTGAATAAATTATATATCTATTAAAAGGTAGTAGTCTGCAGATTCAGAAAACATAAAAAAAGTAAAAATTGAACTTTTCATGATTTTGATCCTTTCCGGAGCCCCTTAAGGGTACGTGTCTCGAAAATACCGAATACATACGGTATAACATTTTGTCACCACTTCTGTACCTGGATACGGGTTCTAACGCGAAAAAAAGAAAAAAAGTTAAGCACTGATCCTCCATTAGCAATGAACTGATTAATCGTCACCGCTGCAAACCAATAAGGCAACACCCAATTTCGCTGAGGACTAACGGTGCTGAAACTCTTGAATACCCCAAGAGTCCTGCAACTAACCGCCATCCAAGTTGATACGAAGTCCACACCGCAAAATAGCCGCTCCCTTCCACTGCAAACTCTGCGAATTTAGAGCTCCGCTTGCGACACAGCAGCTTCTACGGCCTGAAGCTGACTTAAAAGACTTGTGGCGGAAACCGCGCTTGGCAGTCCGCGGGGAAAAGAAGGCATTAATTCCTGCTTTATGACAACTTCCTCTTCGCTTTGGGCCCGACGAGGAAACTTTCAGCAAGATATTGTGGGCACTACTCGCTTGTAACATCTGCTTCCGCCATGTAAAATACTTCCTCCGCTTCTTCCGCCAAAAATAATTGTAGAGTCTCGTCAGAAAGTAGGCCTGAATTCCGCGAATGATTTACCCCATTCATCTGGTCAGCGTGTCTCTCCAACTGTCATCGTTTCGTATCTCACAGCTACGGTCTCCCTCGTTAATTTTTTGGTTGATTTGTACATTGAAGGGACTAGACTGCAAGGTTATCAAGACCTAATATCACCTTCGTCCTGTCCTACTACTACTGTTTCCTATCGCTGTTACTGTCTCCCACTTGCAACCTATTACTTCTACTGTCTCATCCATTTCTTTCCACTGCTGCTCTCTTCTCACTGTCGCTATGTCTCTTTTCATCGCTGTTGATATACTTTCCGGGATGTGAGGTCGTGGTCCAAGAACTTTTCTGCTCCTTACGTTTCGTCCAGGACTGCGCTGGACTTCCTCAGAGGCGCTGCTCCGCTGAGTCTTGCCGACTGACTGGTCGGGTGTCTGAGAGCGACTTATATATTGTGAGAAAGGGGGGCGTGGTTCAGGTGACACGTGATGAGCAGTGACAATCCATAGCAAAGATAAGGTTGAGTATCGATTACCACCTTGTCAAAGGTAAAAATTGTTAGCAGTTTTGTAGAGCCACTGTCCGTATATCGCTAAGTTTCATGGCCTCCTCTTTCTTATTAAAATTATCGTTATGTTTATAAATTTCGATAGCTTCTCTATTAAGCCGTGGATAGTAATTTAACGTTGTAGATAAAACTTCGGTATCCGAAAACTTCACTTGGTGGTTGCCTGGTTGAAGAGCGTGTTACGCTACAGCTGACTTTTCTATTTTTCCAAGTCGACAATGACTTTTATGCTCTTTCAGTCGCGTGTTTACGCTTCCCCTGTCGACATGTGGTGTGTATAAAATTCCATGTACCTGTGGTAAAGTTTACATTGGTACTACCAAAAGAAGCGTAAACACGCGACTGAAAGAGCATAAAAGTCTTTGTCGACTTGGAAAAATAGAAAACTCAGCTGTAGCGGAACATGCTCTTCAACCAGGCAACCACCAAGTGAAGTTTTCGGATACCGAAGTTTTATCTACAACGTTAAATTACTATCCACGGCTTAATAGAGAAGCTATCGAAATTTATAAACATAACGATAATTTTAATAAGAAAGAGGAGGCTATGAAACTTAGCGATATATGGACAGTGGCTCTACAAAACTGCTAACAATTTTTATCTTTGACAAGGTGGTAATCGATACTCAACCTTATCTTTGCTATGGATTATCACTGCTCATCACGTGTCACCTGAACCACGCCCCCCTTTCTCACAATATATAAGTCGCTCTCAGACACCCGACCAGACAGTCGGCAAGACTCAGCGGAGCAGCGCCTCTGAGGAAGTCCAGCGCAGTCCTGGACGAAACGTAAGGAGCAGAGAAGTTCTTGGACCACGACCTCACATCCCGGAAAGTATATCAACAGCCATGTCAACCGGTCGTGAAAGCCTTCATTCTACAATCTCTTTTCATCGTTGTCAATGCCACAGACTGTCTCTCATTATCGCTGGCTCTCGCCCACTTCCGGTGTCTCCTTCTCTTTATTCCTGTCGCACCGATACTACCTCCTTCAGTCTTGTCGTAGCTCTGTTCTCCCACAGTCAACTACACTCACGTTCAGAACAAACGGAACACCTTGAACGACTAGACATAGGACGTTCATACTCACAGGACATATACATTAGTACACTACTGGCCATTAAAATTGCTACACCAAGAAGAAATGCAGATGATAAACGGGTATTCATTGGACAAATATACTCTGCTACAACTGACATTTTCACTCAATTTGGGTGCATAGATCCTAAGAAATCAGTACCCAGAACAACCACCTCTGGCCGTAATAACGGCCTCGATACGCCTGGGCATTGAGTCAAACAGAGCTTGGACGGCGTGTACAGGTACAGCTGCCCATGCAGCTTCAACACTATACCGCAGTTCAACAAGAGTGGCGACTGGCGTATTGTGATGAGCCAGTTGCTCGGCCACCATTGACCAGACGTTTTCAATTGGTGAAAGATCTAGAGTATGTGCTGGCCAAGGCAGCAGTCGAACATTTTCAGTATCCAGAAAGGCCCGTACAGGACCTGCAACATGCGGTCGTGCATTATCCTGCTGAAATGTAGGGTTTCGCAGGGATCGAATGAAGGGTAGAGTCACCGTTCGTAACACATATGAAATGTAACGTTCTCTGTTCAAAGTGCCGTCAATGTGAACAAGAGGTGACCGAGATGTGTAACTAATGGCACCCCATACCATCACGCTGGGTGATACGCCAGTATGGCGATGACGAACACACGCTTCCAATGTGTATCGTCAAACACGGATGTGTCCATCATGATGCTGTAAATCATCCAAAAAAAATGACGTTTTGCCATTCGTGCACCCGGGTTCGTCGTTGAGTACACCATTGCGGCGCTCCTGTCTGTGATGCAGCGTCAAGGGTAACAGCAGCCATGGTCTCCGAGGTGATAGTCCATGCTGCTGCAAACGTCGTCGAACTGTTCGTGCAGATGGTTGTCGTCTTGCATACGTCCCCATATGTTGACTCAGGGATCGAGACGTGGCTGCACGATCCGTTACAGCCGTGCGGATAAGATGCCTGTCATCTCGACTGCTAGTGATACGAGGCCGTTGGGATCCAGCACGGCGATCCGTATTACCCTCCTAACCCCACCGATTCCATATTCTGCTAACAGGCATTGGATCTCGACCAACGGGAGCATCAATGTCGCGATACGATAAACCGCAATCGCAATAGGCTACAATCGGACCGTTATCCAAGTCGGAAACGTGATGCTACGCATTTATCCTCATTACACGAGGCATCACAACAACGTTTCAGCAGGCAACGTCGGTCAACTACTATTTGTGTATGAGAAATCGGTTGGAAACTTTCCTCAGCTCAGTACGTTGTAGGTGTGGCCACCGGCGCCAACCTTGTGTGAATGCTCTGAAAAGCTAATCATTTGCATATCACAGCATCTTCTTCCTGTCGCTTAAATGTCGAAATGTCGCGTCTGTAGCATATAATCTTCGTGGTGTAGCATTTTTAATGGCCAGTAGCTTATTTGTAACTGTACTTTAGACTGCTTCTTCTTATAGCATTGTAGATGGCTGAGAAGAGTGACAAACGAAAAAAAAAAAAATGTAAAAAATGTTCCCTAAATTTGTTGTGTTTTCGCACTGTTAGCGAGACTGTTACACCGATGTGAGCTCGGGGAGATGTTCCCGCCCCCTCGCTTCAGACACGATAGTTTAGGATTACGCGCGATAAAAGCCACACGTGGTGTGCCGGCTGTCGGCTTGATGGGAGCCGAAGCCGGCGCATGCGCAGTGGCGGGACGCGCGGTCCCAACCACGCCGCAGCTGCCGACGGAGCCGCACTATCAACCGGGAAGTCGCGCGAGAGCGACGGCCGACGAGCGGCGCTTCCACGACACAGCCGTAAGTGCCCGCATGTCGCCGCGTTCGCTTTGGTAGCAGCAAGCCTTAACAAAAGTTCGCGTTGGAAATGGCTTTTCTCTTACGCCTCTCCGATCGTGCGCTGTGCTGAAGATATGCGTCAATTTAGAACTCCATGTCGTCCCGTGATATTGTGTGTTCCTCGGGGTTCCATACTAGGGCCACTTTTTTGCCTTGTACAAAAAATGTTACACCAAATGCAGCAGTCAATGGTAATTAAGTTACAATTAAAATGTGTGGCGGCAAAAGTATTTACTCACATGCGCACGAAATGCAGCTATTTTGCTCTTTGCGAATTAAAGGTCGTGCTGACAGTATGTGACTGTTAGATTAAAACTGTGTGCCGGACCGAGACTCGAACTCGGGACCTTTGCCTTTCGCGGGGAAGTTCGCAGGAGAGCTTCTGTAAAGTTTGGAAGGTAGGAGACGAGGTACTGGTTGAAGTAAAGCTGTGAGGAGGGGGCGTGAGTCGTGCTTGGGTAGCTCAGTTGGTAGAGCACTTGCCCGCGAAAGGCAAAGATCCCGAGTTCGAGTGTCTGACCGGCACACAGTTTTAATCTGCCAGGAAGTTTCATATCAGCGCACACTCCGCTGTAGAGTGAAAATTTTATTCTAGAAACAACCCCCAGGCTGTGGCTAAGCCATGTCTCCGCAATATCCTCTCTTTCAGGAGTGCTAGTTCTGCAGGTTCGCAGGAGAGCTTCTGTAAAGTTTGGAAGGTAGTAGACGAGGTACTGGCGGAATTAAAACCTATGAGGACGGGGAGTGAGTCGTGCTTGGGTAGCTCAGTTTTAGAGCACTTATCCGCGAAAGGCAAAGATCCCGAGTTCAAGTCTCGGTCCGGCATACAGTTTTAATCTGCCAGGAAGTTTCATGTCAGCGCACACTCCGCTGCAGAGTGAAAATTTCACTCTAGTAATATGTGACTCTTTAAAACTGCGTGCCAGACTGAGACGTTTGGTGTTCCTCAGGGCTCCATACTAGCGTCACTTAATTCTCTTACACAAATTAGTCAGTTCACTAGGGGCGGAGACCATTAAATACTTTCTTGCTGTAGCTGTTGCTGTTGTTGTTCGCAGTGCAAATATTGCCTTGACGCAGCTCTCCACACAGCCTAAACTCTTCAGATCTCTTTGTCTTTGCAACTCCTTGTAACTCACATCAACATGAACCTGCTACAATTTTCACCTACCACACGTCGATCCAGTGCCGAATTAACTATTCCTTCATGCGTCACTATGTGCCCCAACACCCTATGTGCTCTTTTAGATTCTTCTCGCCAATTCAGTTCAGTACGTCACTAGTTACTCGGTTTACCACATTACAAAAGCTATCCTCGCGCTGTCCGTACTATTTATCGATCACGATCACCTCCATGTAATGTTACGCTCCACCCAAACACTTTCGGAAAATAGATCATAATGCTTAATTAGTGTCGCATTTCCCCTTTACATGAAAGATTTTCTTCGTGTTAGTAAGATGGGTTTTATCTGCTAGTTACTTCTGCTATAGTTACATCTACACCTCCATCTACCTGCATCAGAAGCCACTGTACGGTGCGTGGCGTAGGGTACCCTGTACCACTACTAGTAGTTTCTTTTCTTGTTCCATCTGCAAATAAATCGAAACAAACGGACATTCTGTGTGTCTCCGAATGAGCCCTAATTTCTCGTACTTTATGTTTGTGGTCCTTGTGCGAAATGTATGTTGGCGGCAGCGGAATCGTCCTGCAGTCAGCTTCAAAAGCCGTTCTCTGAATTTTCTCAATAGAGTTCCTCGAAAAGAACATCGTCGTCCCTCCAGGGATTCCGATTTGAGCTCACGAAGCATTTCTGCAATACTTGCATGTTGCTCTAATCTACCTGTAACAAAACTAGCAGTCCGTCTCTCAATTGCTTCAATGCCTTACTTTAACCCGTCCTGGTACGGATCCCGAACACTCGAGCAGTACTTGCGAATAGGTCGCACTAGGGTGCTACAAGCCGTCTCCTTTAGGGGTGAACCACGACTCTCCAAAATTCTCCTAATAAACCGAAGTCGTCCAGTCGCCTGCCCTATGATAATCGTCACATGGTCGTTCGGTTTCATATCGCTTTGCAACGCTACGGCCAGATAGTTGAAAGACCTGTCATGCAGGACACTACTAACGTTGTATCCGGAAATTACGCGCTTGTTCATCCTACGCATCGGGATTAACTCACATTTTTACACATTTAGAGATCTACATCTACATCTACATTTATACTCCGCAAGCCACCCAACGGTGTGTGGCGGAGGGCACTTTACGTGCCACTGTCATTACCTCCCTTTCCTGTTCCAGTCGCGTATGGTTCGCGGGAAGAACGACTGTCTGAAAGCCTCTGTCCGCGTTCTAATCTCTCTAATTTTACATTCGTCATCTCCTCGGGAGGTATAAGTAGGGGGAAGCAATATATTCGATACCTCATCCAGAAACGCACCCTCTCGAAACCTGGACAGCAAGCTACACCGCGATGGAGAGCGCCTCTCTTGCAGAGTCTGCCACTTGAGTTTGTTAAACATCTCCGTAACGCTATCACGGTTACCAAATAACCCTGTGACGAAACGCGCCGCTCTTCTTTGAATCTTCTCTATCTCCTCCGTCAACCCGATCTGGTACGGATCCCACACTGATGAGCAATACTCAAGTATAGGTCGAACGAGTGTTTTGTAAGCAACCTCCTTTGTTGATGGACTACATTTTCTAAGGACTCTCCCAATGAATCTCAACCTGGTACCCGCCTTACCAACAATTAATTTTATATGATCATTCCACTTCAAATCGTTCCGCACGCATACTCCCAGATATTTTACAGAAGTAACTGCTACCAGTGTTTGTTCCGCTATCATATAATCATACAATAAAGGATCCTTCTTTCTATGTATTCGCAATACATTACATTTGTCTATGTTAAGGGTCAGTTGCCACTCCCTGCACCAAGTGCCTATCCGCTGCAGATCTTCCTGCATTTCGCTACAATTTTCTAATGCTGCAACTTCTCTGTATACTACAGCATCATCCGCGAAAAGCGGCATGGAACTTCCGACACTATCTACTAGGTCATTTATATATATTGTGAAAAGCAATGGTCCCATAACACTCCCCTGTGGCACGCCAGACGTTACTTTAACGTCTGTAGACGTCTCTCCGTTGATAACAACATGCTGTGTTCTGTTTGCTAAAAACTCTTCAATCCAGCCACACAGCTGGTCTGATATTCCGTAGGCTCTTACTTTGTTTATCAGGCGACAGTGCGGAACTGTATCGAACGCCTTCCGGAAGTCAAGGAAAATAGCATCTACCTGGGAGCCTGTATCTAATATTTTCTGGGTCTCATGAACAAATAAGCGAGTTGGGTCTCACACGATCGCTGTTTCCGGAATCCATGTTGATTCCTACATAGTAGATTCTGAGTTTCCAAAAACGACATGATATTCGAGCAAAAAACATGTTCTAAAATTCTACAACAGATCGACGTCAGAGATATCGGTCTATAGTTTTGCGCATCTGCTCGACGACCCTTCTTGAAGACTGGGACTACCTGTGCTCTTTTCCAATCATTTGGAACCTTCCGTTCCTCTAGAGACTTGCGGTACACGGCTGTTAGAAGAGATGCACGTCATTGTAACAGAGATGCTCGGGGAAGCGAAACAGTAACATAGGAGCTAACGCTTTCATACTATTTTCAGCAGTTTTGTCGCCCTGAAGAGAACCGCTGCCATGACGGTCAAAATTACGGCTTTATACGGGGTGTTCATAAAGTCTCTCCGCTGTGCCGTATGATTGTTAGCCGTGCGTGCCGTATGATTGTTCGCCTGCCTGGGTTACTTCCCTTCAAGTGCCCTCTCCCAACATTCCACTGTTTCGTTGATCTCAGACAGCGTCGGTAGTATCGTTGGTGTGTGTCGTTACGTGTTGACGTGAACGTTCAAGTATAGTTCCTTTGTTTCGCTTTAATCACTGTTAAAATGCTAACCATTGAAGAATATGTGTTTTTAGTCGAACAAGTGTTCAAAGCTGGCGGTAAATACACGGTTTCAGTTCGTCAAAAATATAATTCGGTTTTCCCGGAGACAACACTCCCACATCGCGATACTGTGCGAGTTTGATTAACAAATTTCGAAGTACGGGTTCAGTGACAGATGGACTGAGAAGTGGTCGTCCTAGCGTTTTGTCTGAGGATAAACTCCTCGATATTTCCGATAAAATGTCCATGAGTCCGAACAAGTCGGTAAGAAAACTCGCCCAGGAAATCGATGTTAGTATCAAAACAGCCCACACAGCTGTAAGGAAAAAATTAGAACTTTTCCCATACAAAGTGACAGTCGTGCAAGAACTGAACAATACTGATCTTGGCAAGATACTGCATTATTGTCAATGGTTCAAAAATTTCGTTCAACAAAATGGAAGGGATATTCTTAATGAAACGTCTTTCACTGATGAGGCGTAGTTCCATTTATCCGGGTACATGAACTGGCAAATTTCTCGTATGTAGAGTACTGCAAATCCGTCGTGTATTCATGAGGAACCACTTCATTCTGTGAAAATAGGAGTTTGGATTGCAATTTCTAGACGTCGGATTGTGGGTCCCATATTTTTCAACGAAACAGTAAACGCGTAACGATACTGCACTGATATTCTGTACCCTTGCATAGGAGAACCCATGTTAACTGAAGTACTGAACGGTTATTTTCAACAAGAAGGTGCAACCACGCATACAGCCCGCGTTTCAGTGTCACTGTTTGCTGATGTTTTTGGTTATCGCGTAATTTCACAGCGACTTTGGCCTCCACGATCGCCTGATCTAACACCAATTGACTTTTTGTTCTGGAGTGCAGCGAAAGCAACTTGAAGTGTCGGCAGAATTGCCAACACTGTTTTTTAGAGGAGGCCGAAATGCACGCTATAAGCTCACGCAGGCTGGCGTGAGCTCTGAAACAGGATACGTAATGAATGCTATAAAGAGAAGTACGTAGCTTCTGGAATACTTAACTTTAATCCACATTTGTAGAACATCTCTCATTACTTTACAGGCTTCATAATCACAATATCAATTGGTAATGGCGCCTTGCTAGGTCGTAGCGAAAGTAGCTGAAGGCTATGCTAACTATCGTCTCGGCAAATGAGAGCGTAATTCTCAGTGAACCATGGCTAGCAACGTCGGCTGTACAACTGGGGCGAGTGCTAGTACGTCTCTCTAGACCTGCCGTGTGGTGGCGCTCGGTCTGCAATTACTGACAGTGGCGACACGCGGGTCCGTCGTATACTAGCGGACCGCGGCCGATTTAAAAGCTACCACCTAGCAAGTGTGGTGTCTGGCGGTGACACCACACAACTGTCTATAAAAACTGTCCAAAATCCATCGATGAATAGAAAACTGCAATATACACTTTCACTGCTTCTGTTACAGAAGAAATGTTACAGCTTGTGTTTGGAAACATGATCAGACGAATTGAATTGTGTATTCAACAACAGGGGGGACACTTACAACATTTAATGTGAAAATTTGTAAGCAAAAATGAATATTCAATAAATTAATGACTTGTATTTCACTGAGTTTCATTTCGGTATATTCACTGCGGCATACGGCACGCGCTGCTAGCAATTATACGGCACTGCGGAGAGACTTTTCGAACACCTCGTAGGGGTTTCAGTGCTTCAAAATGACACGGCTCTGTATCCAAGAAGATTCTATTCGAATTGGGAACGGTATTCTTTGAAAGATAGGCGATGTTAGTCTCACGAAATCCTTTTGGATAAACTTAGGTAACCGGTATTCTAGAACGTTTGTGCGATGGTTCTGCTGGCATCGTCGTATAAGCTGTAGCGCATAGGAATCGGTTTTTTTTTTTTGGTGTGTAGTGTGGACTGAAGAGATCATCCTTGATGACTTATTCTTCTAGGATGGGATGTAAGGATAAAAGGAAAACACTTTATTTATTACGCATTCAGTTAGGCTTGGGCACGCAATGGGTCCTTTAGCCTGCTGTCTTTGGTGATGTCTATCTCTTGTGGAGGGTGAAATGTGTCAAGGCTGTTATGTGTGACTGCTTCCTTGTGTTATGACAGATTGCCTATGGGGGGTGAAACGTTGTTGACTTCGGTACGTGATACTTGTGCCATCTTGCAGGGTTTACCGTTCCTACCGATTGTAATGGTCGAACTCCGTCCCTAAGGGCATCGATCTTGTCAAAAACTCGTAGAGCCTTGTCACGGACCTTCTCTTGTATGGTGGTCTCGGGGAGTGCGGTGCGGATGTCGACGTTTCTTGTCCACCATGGAGCGCCTGTGATCCATCGAAAGCAAATGTTTTGCAGCGCTTGGAGTTTGTTGTAGTTGGAGACGCACGTAGTTCCCCACGAGGTGGAGCCACACAACATTGTGGGTTCCACCGTTGCCTTATACAATTGGAGTTTAGTCTTAGGGTTGAGATCCTTACTCTTCAGGAACGGAATCAACGACCTGGCCATCTTCTGGGCTGCCGTCTTCTTGTCGTCAATATGCTGCGTAAAGAGTAATTTTTTGTCAAGGTAGACACCGAGATACTTCACTCCCGGCGACCATGGGATAAATTGGTCAGCTATTTGGAGTCTGTCGTTGAGTCTCCGTGTGAACAGAACGGCTGCCGTCTTCGTCGGGTTGATCGTTATCTTACTGTGCAGCGCCCAGCGTTCCATTACAGCAAGTTGCCGTTACATCCTAGCGATTAGCTGGTCCAAGTGTCGTCCAGTTGTCAGAAAGGCCGTATCGTCCGCATAAAAACTCGCCGTAACAAGGGGGACTGGTGGGATGTCATTTTTATATATAAGTTGAAAAGTAGAGGTGAAATGACAGAGCCCTGCGGAATTCCTGCGGAGATCAGTTTCATTTCGGAGTTTTTATCGTTTAGGAATCGTGGGGATCGGATGAGAGATTAGTGTGCGTACAGACCTATAGAGGGAGCCCGTCTCTCCCTCCAGCAGCCTCGCGGAACGGCCGCGTGGTTTGAGGCGCCATGTCAGGGATGGTGCGGCCACTCCCGCCGGAGGTTCGAGTCCTCCCTCGGGCACGGGTGTGATGTTGTTCTTAGTTTAAGTAGTGTGTAAATCTAGGGACCTCAGCAGTTTCCTCCCTTACGAATTCACACACATTTGAACATTCCCCCTCCCCCCCCCCCCCTTCTAGCCAATACGCGGTTGGAATAGGAAAGAAAATCGCTAATCGGTTTCCGGAGCTTATACAGTCACCAGTCAAATCGTTATGAGCAGCTCCTTAGTGCTGCTGCTTTGCACTTGAATTCCTCTTCTTGAGGATGTTAAGGGGGAGTTTGTTGTCGTTAGACATTTACTCCACTTAGATGGGTTGAAGTTTACTGGGACATTTGGAAATAACTGGGACGGTTGTGCGTGTTTGGGTACATATGATTGCCGGTCAGAGACAGGCGGTAGGTCACGTGAATTGACAGGTATGCATCGGCTAGGGGCCTTTACATGACTGGCCCTGTCGACGCCTGGGACTGTCAGTCAGCGACTGACAGAGCGGATATTTGATGATGATGGTGATGGGTGTCGGGCGCAGTGAGGAGGAGAGTCTTCTAAGTCCTCCTGGCGTCAGGGTACCTCTTCTTATTCTTATTCTTCTTGTTGTTGTAGTATGTGTCTACTTGTGACACTTTAGGATGTGTCACATCCTCCCAGTTGGCAGCTTCGGCGTCTTCGGCGGTCCTCGCAACTTGTTGTTGGCTTGCGTTCTCTTCTTCTTGTTCTTGTTTTTCTATTGAGACGAAGAGAGCTTCCCACTGAACAGGCGTGAGAGGAGGGCGGGCGTTGTAGGACCTGAGAGTATCCAAGTGAATGGACACTACCTTCTGCAACTGCTTCTTGGAGAGGGGGCAAGGAGCCTCCTCCATGATGACTTGGGTTGCCATGTTCTTCGCCGCGATGATTGTCTGTGCGGCTGCGTCTCGTGTTTCCACCCTCGTGGCTTCCTGTATTACTACAGGTTCCACGGGGGCGGCAGTCTGCGTGTCGGCATCCTTCATCTGTGCTGTGTGGGGCTGGCTGGCCAATGCATCACGGAGACTGTGCACCAGCAGCCGAGCCTCGGCTAGTTCGGCTCGGAGTGTTGCCCTCTCTTCCGCCATTGCAGCTTTGAGGGCAGCAATTTCTTCATCGGCGGCGGCGCGGACCCTGGCGCACTCCTCGCTGACTGCGTCCGGTGGTACAGCCACGTCATCAGCCACCGCGGACCCGCCAGAGGCGGGGGGTGGCGAGGACGCAACGGCCTCGGCTGTATCCAAGTTCTTGGTGGTCTTGTGTCTCCGTCTAGCTTTGACGCCGCTGCGACTCCAGTTCTTGATGTAGCTGCACCCGCGGTAATTCGCCGCATGAGGGCCGCCACAATTGCCGCAGCAGCGTGTGGCGTCTTGCTTGGCGCAGTGGCGCGAATCGTGTGCATGCGCACAACGAAGACACGCCACTGCATTACGGCAGTACTTGGCAACATGGCCAAGTTTTTGGCAGCGATAGCACTGCTCCTTCCGCTCCGCCGTCTTCTTGCGTTCCCCGTCTTCTGATGCGCCGAGCACGAGGCTCAGCAATTGCAGCAGGGCAGCAGCTTTGCCTCCCTTTCCGCGTCGTCCATACATGCTGGGGAGCTAGCGCTAACATACAGCGATCAGCTCACCTCCGCAGCCTGAGCGGGAATGTAGCTCCTTAGTAGTGTGGTGGTGATTTGGAACACAGTGATTTGAGTGCGGAGAGCTCGTGTGCGATAGCATCCCAGGTATGCTACAACACGTTCATATCAGGTAAGTTCGGTGGCTTTGCGACAGGGGTAGTTATCCTGTTGGAAGATGACATACCGTCGTGGAGACATCAAGCATGACGGGATACAGCTAGTCCGTAACAATGTTCGTGTGCACCAAGGCTGTTAAGGTACCTGCGATTACTACTACAGGTCGGATGAAAGTCCAAGCGAATGTCCTCCGAGGCATAATATTGCCCCCACGGGCCTATGTCCATGGCGCGTTGTATGTTTTGAGCTCTTGTTCGTCTGGATGATTGCGTATCTACACACGTACATGACCGGCTGTAACACACAAAATGTGGGTCATTCGACCATGCGACATGTTTCCGCTGACCCACTGTTCAATATCTATGCTCCCGTGCCACTGAAAAAGCAATAGACGATGTTGCTGGGTCAACATGGAAACACATAGCATACGTCTGCTGCGGAATCCCGTATTTAACAAAGCGCGCTGAACGCTGCGCGCCAAAGCACTTCTACCCGCACCAGCATTGTTCTCTGTTCTGACACATCACCGTCTACCCTGGTTAACAGAGCGGGGTTCTGTGACGTGAAATACTTCACCCAGGAGAATCGTACAAATATACCGTCGTTTAACCCATCGCACTGATTCCTCTATGATGATGTTTGGCCCGCATCTCGTGGTCGTGCGGTAGCGTTCTCGCTTCCCACGCCCGGGTTCCCGGGTTCGATTCCCGGCGGGGTCAGGGATTTTCTCTGCCTCGTGATGGCTGGGTGTTGTGTGCTGTCCTTAGGTTAGTTAGGTTTAAGTAGTTCTAAGTTCTAGGGGACTTATGACCACAGCAGTTGAGTCCCATAGTGCTCAGAGCCATTTGAACCATTTTTTTGATGATGTTTGGTCTGTGGGGTGCTGAACTGCGCGTTCGTCACCTCCCGTACAAAGCCCCAATTTTTACAAAGTCGAATTTGCTTACACAATCCACTGTAGCCACTGTCACGAATGATGAGGACAACACAAACACCCAGTCTCCGCGTAGAGAAAATCCCCAACGCGGCTGGGAATCGAACCCGGGACCCCGTGATCAAGAGGCAGCAACGCTAGCCATTCGACAACGAGCTGCGGACGATTCCTGTATGGATGACATACTAACATGCATTACGTGAATAGAGTAACGACTGAAAGAGCTGAATACAAAGAAATCGCGAGGTCCGGATGGAACGCCATTTCGGTATTACAATGATGCTGTGGTGTATGGTAAAGGTGTCAAAGCTTTGACTGAGGGAGGATACAGGATGACTTAATCAAAATTTGTAGTTGGTGAATGACAGTTAGCTCTAATTGTAAAAAAAAAATTAAAATTGATGCGGATGAGTAGAAGAAATAAACCCGTAATGCTAGAATACAGTATTAGTATTGTGCTGTTTGACACAGTTGCGTCTGCAGAATGTCTGGGCGTAACGCTGCAAAGCGATATGAAATGGAACTAGCGTATGAGGATTGTGGTAGAGGAGGCGAATGGTCGACTTCGGTTTAGTCGGCCGCAGTGGCCGAGCGGTTCTAGGCGCTTCAGTCTGGAACCGCGCGACCGCCACGACGGCAGGTTCGAATCCTGCCTCGGGAATGGATGTGTGTGATGTCCTTAGGTTAGTTAGGTTTAAGTAGTTCTAAGTTACAAGGGACTGATGACCTCAGACGTTAAGTCCCATAGTGCTCAGAGCCATTTGAACCATTTTGAACTTCGGTTTATTGGGAGAATTTTGGATAAGTGTGGCTCAACTGTAAAGGAGACCGCATACACGACGCTAGTGCGACCTATTCATGAGTACTGCTCGAGTGTTTGGGATCCGCTCGAGGTCGAATTAAAGGACGTCGAAGAAATTCAATGGCGGCCTGCTAGATTTCTTACCGGCAGGTTCGAACAACCCGCCAGTATTACGGAGATGCTTCAGGAACTCAAATGCCTATGACTGAAGCGAAGGCGATATTCTTTTTCAGAGAACAGTATTGAGAAAATTTACGGATGCAGCCTGTGATGCTGACTGCAGAACGATTCTACTGCAGACATCGTACATTTCGCGTAAGGTCCGCGAAGATAAGACAGCAGAAATTAGGGCTCCTACGGAAGCATGTCAACAGCCGTTTTTTATTCGTAGAACAGCACAGGAAATGGCTAGTATTGGTAAAAGGTACCCTCCGCCATGCACTGTGCGGTGGCTTATGTAGATGTAGACGTGAACGTACAACACTTTGTCTACCAGCCGTTTCCCCGCCCTTCAGTCACTTTCCATAAACGCTCACAACACAAACACCCGAACAACCGACCAGATACGACGTTTGAGAGATGTCCGTTCAGAGGGACCGGGCCTTAACAATCGCTTATGCCAGTGTGCTTCCCCATTTGTAGCCCGTACCGTCGCTATAATGATTCCCCATTCATCGCTGCTCCGCCTGTATGTCTTCCACACTAGGGGTCATTGAGCCTCGCTGTGGGGGAGTGGTCAGAATGTTTTGGCTCATCAGTGAATACAGAGGTAGACGGAGCATTTGCTGGGCAAAAACCGACATAATGTCTTATGGGATAACAGCAATCAGTGATTTTATAATGTTACTTAAAATCCGTCTTGATTGCAAAAAAAATTTTTTTTTATTATTATTCATATGACCGGTTTCGGTTCATTCAGAACCATCTTCCGATCTGTAAAAATAATTATACTAATTTACTATTTCACGGAAGCAAATGTTTTTCATCCTATCTAATCAACATCAAATGTACCAGAACGTACCTGATATTTCAGTTACAGGAGTAACCCGTCCAAATCCAGCAACTTCCACATGCTACGTCACATAAAATTGGTTGGCTGAGTGCACGTCATTTATATTAATTATGACACTATTACCGACAGGTGGCGTCTGGTACGTTTGTTACATTCCATTTGTACATACTGTATTCAGTAGATCTTTTTTATATTAAAAATATTTGGTTAAAATATGTAGATGTCAAAGTTAAAATCTGTACTTCTCAGGATTAAAAAACAGTAAAATTGTCATTTTTATACGATCTAAAAGCATAGGGCGATTTATATATCTATGGTGCTGGTGTGAACTTGTTTTCCTCTACGGTCTGCTTCCGTGGTTCCCGCCATTTTGGTGTTGTGCCACGGTGCGCTCAGTCGTCTGATGTCCATCGCCGCGGGCAAGAGGGCCGCACAGGAGGGCCCCGTCAACGACGCCAGGCGCTGCACGCGTCTTCCGGCTTCTCCACCGCGCACCATCTCTCATCCCTCGGCCTGGATCTCCACACGCAACAGTTGTCATCTTAGTAGTACAGATTTTAACTTTGACATCTACATATTTTAACCAAATATTTTTAATATAAAAAAGATCTGCTGAATACAGTATGTACAAATGGAATGTAACAAATGTACCAGACGCCACCTGTCGGTAATAGTGTTATAATTAATATAAATGACGTGCAGTCTGCCAACCAATTTTATGTGACGTAGCATGTGAAAGTTGCTGGATTTGGACGGGTTACTCCTGTAACTGAAATATCAGGTACGTTCTGCTACATTTGATGTTGATTAGATAGGATGAAAAACATTTGCTTCCGTGAAATAGTAAATTAGTATAATTATTTTTACAGATCTGAACTCTATAGATGCAGCAGTCAGGGCGAACAGGCTTAGATGGTGGGGTCATGTTACACGCATGGGAGAAGCAAGGTTCCCCAAGAGACTCATGGATTCAGCAGTAGAGGGTAGGAGGAGTCGGGGCAGACCGAGGAGAAGGTACCTGGATTCGGTTAAGAATGATTTTGAAGTAATAGGTTTAACATCAGAAGAGGCACCAATGTTAGCACTGAATAGGGGATCATGGAGGAACTGTATAAGGGGGGCTATGCTGCAGACTGAACGCTGAGAGGCATCATCAGTCTTAAATGATGATGATGATGATGATGATCTGAAGATGGTTCTGAATGAACCGAAACCGGTCATATGAATAATAAAAAAAAATTTTTTTTTTGAAATCAAGACGGATTTTAAGTAGCATTTGCTGGGATTGACCAATGACTAGCACGGAGTCGGCAGTGAGCTTGTGTTAGACAGTCGCCTGAAGTGGTTTAGAAAAAGTAAATCTGGACAGCCAGACCTTTGGAGGCGAGTCCAGTGTCTCAACCTCGTTTCGTCGACCAGACGGGAAGCACAGAATTTGTTTCGAAAGCAGCAGCGGAAAAGGAACACCGGCGCCGGCGTTTCGACACGAGCGCCTCATTCACTAACGCAGTACGAGAGCAGGAAACAGAAGCGATGTGCAAATGGCCTGCGGCTGCGAACGCAGTGCCCGGGTCGCCTTGCTCACGGCCCTGACTGGAGATGACGTAAGGCGGACCCCTCAATGGCGCTTCCATGCTGCCTGTCTGGCAGACGAGTGCGCAGACGCCGACCGAGTTGAAAGCGGTCAGAGTCTGCTTTGACGTGCCAGGTTATCTACGGCACAGGATGCGTTTGGCAGGATCACCTTAGTGTAGTGTACAACTGTCTCACTTACCCATTATGTTCCATGCCAGTGCAGTACACGAGTAGACTCTACACGCTCTCAATGACATCTACATCTACATCTACATTTATACTCCGCAAGCCACCCAACGGTGTTTGGCGGAGGGCACTTTACGTGCCACTGTCATTACCTCCCTTTCCTGTTCCAGTCGCGTATGGTTCGCGGGAAGAACGACTGTCTGAAAGCCTCCGTGCGCGCTCTAATCTCTCTAATTTTACATTCGTGATCTCCTCGGGAGGTATAAGTGGGGGGAAGCAATATATTCGATACCTCATCCAAAAACGCACCCTCTCGAAACCTGGCGAGCAAGCTACACCGCGATGCAGAGCGCCTCTCTTGCAGAGTCTGCCACTTGAGTTTGTTAAACATTTCCGTAACGCTATCACGGTTACCAAATAACCCTGTGACGAAACGCGCCGCTCTTCTTTGGATCTTCTCTATCTCCTCCGTCAACCCGATCTGGTACGGATCCCACACTGATGAGCAATACTCAAGTATAGGTCGAACGAGTGTTTTGTAAGCCACCTCCTTTGTTGATGGACTACATTTTCTAAGGACTCTCCCAATGAATCTCAACCTGGTACCCGCCTTACCAACAATTAATTTTATATGATCATTCCACTTCAAATCGTTCCGCACGCATACTCCCAGATATTTTACAGAAGTAACTGCTACCAGTGTTTGTTCCGCTATCATATAATCATACAATAAAGGATCCTTCTTTCTATGTATTCGCAATACATTACATTTGTCTATGTTAAGGGTCAGTTGCCACTCCCTGCACCAAGTACCTATCCGCTGCAGATCTTCCTGCATTTCGCTACAAATTTCTAATGCTGCAACTTCTCTGTATACTACAGCATCATCCGCGAAAAGCCGCATGGAACTTCCGACACTATCTACTAGGTCATTTATATATATTGTGAAAAGCAATGGTCCCATAACACTCCCCTGTGGCACGCCAGAGGTTACTTTAATGTCTGTAGACGTCTCTCCGTTGATAACAACATGCCGTGTTCTGTTTGCTAAAAACTCTTCAATCCAGCCACACAGCTGGTCTGATATTCCGTAGGCTCTTACTTTGTTTATCAGGCGACAGTGCGGAACTGTATCGAACGCCTTCCGGAAGTCAAGTACAATGGCATCTACCTGGGAGCCTGTATCTAATATTTTCTGGGTCTCATGAACAAATAAAGCGAGTTGGGTTTCACACGATCGCTGTTTCCGGAATCCATGTTGATTCCTACATAGTAGATTCTGAGTTTCCAAAAACGACATGATACTCGAGCAAAACACATGTTCTAAAATTCTACAACAGATCGACGTCAGAGATATAGGTCTATAGTTTTGCGCATCTGCTCGACGACCCTTCTTGAAGACTGGGACTACCTGTGCTCTTTTTCAATCATTTGGAACCTTCCGTTCCTCTAGAGACTTGCGGTACACGGCTGTTAGAAGGGGGGCAAGTTCTTTCGCGTACTCTGTGTAGAATCGAATTGCTATCCCGTTAGGTCCAGTGGACTTCCCTCTGTTGAGTGATTCCAGTTGTTTTTCTATTCCTTGGACACTTATTTCGATGTCTGCCATTTTTTCGTTGGTGCGAGGATTTAGAGAAGGAACTGCAGTGCGGTCTTCCTCTGTGAAACAGCTTTGGAAACATCAGTTCGACAGCCAGTCGCCTGCGCAACGTTTTGTAACACGAAAAGAACCCGACAGATTAAAATTATGTGCTGGAGATGAACTCTATAACATCTGTTGTAGAGTAAAATAACTGCTCCGAGAACTTGCTTCACGCTATTGAGATAGCCGGCCGGTTTTTCTGTTGGCATTACACACGTTGGCAGATGACGTTCACAGGGCATTCGCCATACCCACACCCTGGAATCGGACCGCCACATGGTATACCGTGATTTGTCACTCCGCACAGCGTTTTTCCACTGTTCAATCGTCCAATGTTTACCCTCCTTACACCAAACGACGCGTCGTTTGGCATTTACCGGTGTGATGTGTGGTTTATGAGCAGCCGCTCGACTATGAAATCCAAGTTTCCTCACCTCCCGCCTAACTGTCATAGTACTTGCAGTGGATCCTGATGCATTCTGGAATTCGTGTGATGGTCTGGATAGATTTTCAAATAACTTCCGGGAATTCAGCCAGGTAACACTTTCAGCGACCGCCGACATTTCGGCGGGAGAACACCCCGCCATTTTCAAGGCAAACTGCAACGGACAGGCGCCGTACATGCAAATTTAATACCTCGGTTCTCGGACTGAAGCAGGAAAGATAACACACACACACTGAACACTAGTGCCACCAAAGATGACCAAAGTCAGAGCTATCGATAGTGAGACTATGAATTCGCAGGTGAGGCAGTATTGACTCTGTTCCTCTGTTTTTTTGACAAGGGAGAGAGCCGGATTCCAAACAGAGTTTAAACAGAAACCTCCATCCCTGTTAACGAGGTTGCACGCTAATTTAATCTCAACTGCCTCCCTAATGACACTGTCCCAATAGCTGGACGTGCATGCCAATATCTCGGTGTTATTATATAACATGTGGTGACCAGTATCCAATCAGTGATCGGCAATAGCAGATCTACTTGGCTGCTGTAATCGTGTGTGCCGTTATGCTCAGTACATCGGTCCTCAACGGTCTTGATAGTTTGACCAATATATGCCATGCCACAGCTACAAGGAATACGATATACACCCGCCTTACGCAGTCCAAGATCATCCTTAACGGAACTCAAAAGTGCTCTAATTTTGGATGGAGGTCGGAAAACACATTTCACATCGTATTTCCGTAAAATACGACCGATCTTATTGGACGTGTTTCCTACGTAAGGCAAGAAGGCAGTAGACTTAGGTGTTGACTCTGGATAGATGTCTGCCTCTTACACATTACGACCCTCTTCAACTGTCGGCGGTCTCTGTCGGTCAACAGACGAGGTCAGCCTGTACGCGTTTGTGCTGTACGTGTCCCTTCACGTTTCAACTTCACTATCACATCGGAAACAGTGCAACTAGAGATGTTTAGGATTGTGGAAATCTCGCGTACAGACGTACGACACAAGTGGCATCCAATCACCTGACCACGTTCGAAGTCTGTGAGTTCTGCGTAGTGCCCCATTCTGCTCTCTCACGACGTCTAATGACTACTGAGGTCGCTCATGCGCAGTACCTGGCAGTAGGTGGCAGCACAATGCTCCTAATATGAAAAACTTATGTTATTGGGGGTGTCCGGATACTTCTGATCACATACTGTATCAAGAGTTTCTTACAAACATCGAATACTGAAATTCAGTTTCTGAATCAGAAACCTGTTCCGATATCTTTCCTTGTACACAGAATATAGATGGCATTTCTCATACTTAGCACGTGTGGTTTCGCTGAAATGCTAATTATATTTTTTAAAAAAAAGGTTCAAATGCCTCTAAGCACTATGGGACTTAACGTCTGAGGTCATCAGTACCCTAGACTCAGAACTACTTAAACCTAACTAACCTATGGACATCACATACATCCATGCCCGTGCCAGGATTCAAACCTGCCGCCGTAGCAGTCGCGGGGTTGCAGATTGAAGCGCCTAGAACCGCTCGGCCACACAGGCCAGCAATTGAAATGGTTCAAATAGCTCTGAGCACTATGGGACTTAACATCTGTGGTCATCAGTCCCGTAGAACTTAGAACTACTTAAACCTAACTAACCTAAGGACATCACACACATCCATGCCCGAGGCAGGATTCGAACCTGCGACCGTAGCAGTCTCGCGACTCCGGACTGAGCGCCTAGAACCGCGAGACCACCGCAGGCCAGCAATTATTTCAATATCAGTGCACATTTTATACCACTTTCACGACCTCTACATGCCTCCTTCATGCTGTTGCAGTTTCGTAGCTGGCAGCGTATCTGCGAAGCGACAGCACGCTTAAAACAAAGACCGCATATTCTGGGAAAGGAGATAGGTGCAGCACCAATCCTCTGTTTAGGGACTATGTAAATAACACGTCATTGTTGAAGCAGGATAGACGCTAACAAAACAGGCCTGCGCGCCATCTGTTTACAGTTCTCGGGTCGCGATCTCCCGCCAGCAACTTGATTAGCTGCGTATCAGCTTTAACTCGCGGAATCCGGACGGGTCACACAGCTGCGCACACCAAACACACACACACACACACACACACACACACACACACTGTCCTCAGTGTCCTTACAAGGATGGTACAGGCAGTCAACAAAGGGCTTCCGAGTTTGTAACAGAGCTGGTCAGGACGCTAAACACAGAGGTTTGAGATAGGAAACTACTGCTCGGAAATGTATACACTCCTGGAAATGAAAAAAGAACACATTGACACCGGTGTGTCAGACCCACCATACTTGCTCCGGACACTGCGAGAGGGCTGTACAAGCAATGATCACACGCACGGCACAGCGGACACACCAGGAACCGCGGTGTTGGCCGTCGAATGGCGCTAGCTGCGCAGCATTTGTGCACCGCCGCCGTCAGTGTCAGCCAGTTTGCCGTGGCATACGGAGCTCCATCGCAGTCTTTAACACTGGTAGCATGCCGCGACAGCGTGGACGTGAACCGTATGTGCAGTTGACGGACTTTGAGCGAGGGCGTATAGTGGGCATGCGGGAGACCGGGTGGACGTACCGCCGAATTGCTCAACACGTGGGGCGTGAGGTCTCCACAGTACATCGATGTTGTCGCCAGTGGTCGGCGGAAGGTGCACGTGCCCGTCGACCTGGGACCGGACCGCAGCGACGCACGGATGCACGCCGAGACCGTAGGATCCTACGCAGTGCCGTAGGGGACCGCACCGCCACTTCCCAGCAAATTAGGGACACTGTTGCTCCTGGGGTATCGGCGAGGACCATTCGCAACCGTCTCCATGAAGCTGGGCTACGGTCCCGCACACCGTTAGGCCGTCTTCCGCTCACGCCCCAACATCGTGCAGCCCGCCTCCAGTGGTGTCGCGACAGGCGTGAATGGAGGGACGAATGGAGACGTGTCGTCTTCAGCGATGAGAGTCGCTTCTGCCTCGGTGCCAATGATGGTCGAATGCGTGTTTGGCGCCGTGCAGGTGAGCGCCACAATCAGGACTGCATACGACCGAGGCACACAGGGCCAACACCTGGCATCATGGTGTGGGGAGCGATCTCCTACACTGGCCGTACACCACTGGTGATCGTCGAGGGGACACTGAATAGTGCACGGTACATCCAAACCGTCATCGAACCCATCGTTCTACCATTCCTAGACCGGCAAGGGAACTTGCTGTTCCAACAGGACAATGCACGTCCGCATGTATCCCGTGCCACCCAACGTGCTCTAGAAGGTGTAAGTCAACTACCCTGGCCAGCAAGATCTCCGGATCTGTCCCCCATTGAGCATGTTTGGGACTGGATGAAGCGTCGTCTCACGCGGTCTGCACGTCCAGCACGAACGCTGGTCCAACTGAGGCGCCAGGTGGAAATGGCATGGCAAGCCGTTCCACAGGACTACATCCAGCATCTCTACGATCGTCTCCATGGGAGAATAGCAGCCTGCATTGCTGCGAAAGGTGGATATACACTGTACTAGTGCCGACATTGTGCATGCTCTGTTGCCTGTGTCTATGTGCCTGTGGTTCTGTCAGTGTGATCATGTGATGTATCTGACCCCAGGAATGTGTCAATAAAGTTTCCTCTTCCTGGGACAATGAATTCACGGTGTTCTTATTTCAATTTCCAGGAGTGTATTTAATTCCTTTTTGAAATAAATACGTTACACCAGCATGGCCGAGGTGGCTAACCGCATGCTTGTGCACTATCGCCCGACCCACAAGGCGATTGCGCCTACTCGTCATCCCTTATTGCATCCAAACTTGTTCTATAAGCAGTATTTGGCCTCGAGCTCCCTAAAACCCCACAAAAAGTACTTGGCCGGAAATACGTGGGAGAGAAGTGTGAGCTACAGGTGACCAAAGGTTTAGAACATATAGCATTTGTGGGGCATGTCGGGAGAGGCAGAAGCCATTTACACTTATCAGCCAGAACATTATGACCATCGAATTACTACCGATATGAACCCGTCCAGGCGACTGCAGCGTCATCTTATATACTAAATACTTAAGGATTAGAATTACAAATAATTGGAACGATGACATAGATACTATTGTGGGTAGAGGAAGCCAAAGACTGCGATTCATTGGCAGAGCACTTAGGAGGTGCAACAGGTCTACTAAAGAAACTGCTTACACCACGCTTGTCCGCCCTATTCTGGAGTATTGCTGTGCGGTGTGGGATACGTATCAGGTGGGACTGACGGATGACATCCTAAAAGTGCAAAGAAGGGCAGCTCGTTTGGTACTATCGCGAAATAGGGGAGATAGTGTCACAGACGTGATACGTGAATTGGAATGGCAATCATTAAAACAAAGGCGTTTTTCGTTGCGACGGGATCTTCTCATGAAATTTCAATCACCAGTTTTCTCCTCCGATTGCGAAGACATCCTGTTGGCACCCACCTACATAGGGAGAAATGATCATCACGAGAAAATAAGAGAAATCAGGGCTCGCACAGTAAAATTTAAGTGCTCGTTTCTCCAGCGTGCCGTTCGAGAGTGGAACGGTAGAGGCTGTGAACACTATGGGACTTAACATCTGAGGTCATCAGTCCCCTAGAACTTAGAACTACTTAAACCTAACTAACCTAAGGACATCACACACATCCATGCCCGAGGCAGGATTCGAAGGTGCGACCGTAGCGGTCGCGTGGTTCCAGACTGAAGCGCCTAGAACCGCTCGGCCACACCGACCGGCTGAAACGGTAGAGACACAGCTTGAGGGTGGTACATTCAACCCTCTGCCAGGTACCTTATTGTGAATAGCAGAGTATTCATGTAGATGTAGATCTGGTGAGGAATGACTGCTGGTCAGGCACATGCACGGTGCGTATGTAGTACCAGTGAGCATGCTGTCCCTGTGTAGAATAGGGAAGGCACGTTCTCTGAGTATGTCTTAGGGCAGGTTGTGATGGCCTGGAGGGTCGGCACGAGCATTTCGGAAACTGCACGCTTGTCGGGTGTTCGAGTGGCGCTGTGGTGAGTGTCTTCAATATGCGGTGAAACCAAGGTGAAACCACGTTCAAACGTTGTGGGGTTGGGTAGCCACCGCTGTTATCACATATGTTGGACGTCGTAGGCTGGGCAAATGGGCAAGACAGGACAGGTGGCGAACTGTGGCGGAACTAACATCAGACTTTACTGCTGAACAGAGCACAAGTGTGTCTCAGCACATGGTGCACCGAACCCTCTTAACGATGGGCCTCCACAGCTGACGACCCATGCATGTGCCAATGTTCACACCACGACATCAGCAACTACTGCTGAAATTGGCAGGTGCCGTTGGCGCAGTGGCAGAGTATTGCACGGTCTGACGAACCTCCTTCTTCATGCCAATGGGAGGACGCAAATCGGTTGTGTTCCAGGGGAATAGCTCCTTGACACCTGTACAGCTGGACAGAGACAAGCTGGTGGTGGCTCCATTATGTTCTGCGGAACGTTCACATGGACATCTAAGGGTCCAGTGGAGCCCGTGATGGTCAAGGAGTAGCGTAAATTGATGGCAGACCAAGTACACCTCTTCATGACAATCATGTTTCCCGACGGCAGTGACATTTTTCAACAAGAAAATGCGCAATGTCGCAAGGCCAGAAGTGTGATACAGTGGTTCGTGGAACACAGTCGCAGTTCCAATCGATGTGCTGGTCTCCCAACTTGCCAGATGAAACATATCTGAGATGTAATTGGACGTGGCTTCAGAACTGATCGCCGGGCACCCAAGAATTCACGGGAATTACGTGATTTGTGTGTGCAGATGCTGAACAACTCCCTCCAGCAGCCTACCAAGGCCCCTTTGCCTCTGTGCCTCGACGCGTTGGCGCCGTTACCTGCGCCGAAGGTCGACATACCGGCTGTTAGGTAGATGGTCACCATGTTCTGGCTGATTAGTGTTTGTTAGCAGAGTTTCCAGGCAGCGGTTGGAGCAGCAGAAACAGTACAAAACAGTAATCGAAGAGTCGAAGGGACGGTCCCTAAGTGGAACCCTCTTTTCAATTTTTCTGTTGTTTGTTGTTGTTGTCGTCTTCAGTCCAGAGACTAGTTTGATGCAGCCTCCATGCTACTGTATCCTGTGCAAGCTTCTTCATCTCCCAGTACCTACTGCAACCTACATCCTTCTGAATATACTTAGTGTATTCATCTCTTGGTCTCCCTCTACGATTTTTACCTTCCACGCTGCCCTTCTTGGTGAACCCTTGATCCCTAAGACCATGTCCTACCAACCCATCCCTTCTTCTAGTCAAGTTGAGCCACAAATTGTTCTTCTCCCCAATTCTATTCAATACCTCCTCATTAGTTATGTGATCTATCCATCTGATTTTCAGCATTCTCCTGTAGCACCACATTTCGAAAGCTTTTATTCTCTCCTTGTCCAAACTATTTATCGTCCACGTTTCATTTCCATACATGGCTACACTCATTACAAGCCGGCCGGAGTGGCCGTGCGGTTCTAGGAGCTACAGTCTGGAACCTGGCTACCGCTACGGTTGCAGGTTCGAATCCTGCCTCGGGCATGGATGTGTGTAATGGCCTTAGGTTAGTTAGGTTTAATTAGTTCCAAGTTCTAGGCGACTGATGACCTCAGAAGTTAAGTCGCATAGTACTCAGAGCCATTTGAACCATTTGCACTCATTACAAATTCTTTCAGAAACGACTTCCTGACACTTAAATCTATACTCGATGTTAACAAATTTCTCTTCTTCAGAAACCCTTTCCTTGCCATCTCCAGTCAACATTTTATATCCACTCTACTTTGACCATCATCAGTTATTTTGTTCCGCAAATAGCAAAACTCATTTACGAATTTAAGCGTCTCATTTCCTAATCTAATTCACGTAGCATCACCCGATTTAATTCGACTACATTCCATTATCCTCGTTTTGCTTTTGTTGATGTTCATCTTATATCCTCCTTTCAAGACACTGTCCATTCCGTTCAACTGCTCTTCCAGATCCTTTGCTGTCTCTGACAGAATTACAATGTCATCGGCGAACCTCAAAGTTTTTATTTCTTCTCCATGGATTTTAATACCTACTCCGAATTTTTCTTTTGTTTCCTTTAGTTCTTGCTCAATATACCGATTGAATAACATCGGGGAGAGGCTACAACCCTGTTTCACTCCCTTCCCAACCACTGCTTCCCTTTCATGCCCCTCGTCTCTTATAACTGCCATCTGGTTTCTGTACAAATGGTAAATAGCCTTTCGCTCCCTGTATTTTACCCCTGCAACCTTCAGAATTTGAAAGAGAGTATTCCAATCAACACTGTCAAAAGCTTTCTCTAAGTCTACAAATGCTAGAAACGTAGGTTTGCCTTTCCTTAATCTATCTTCTAAGGCAAGTCGTAGGGTCAGTATTGCCTAACGTGTTCCGACATTTCTACGGAATCCAGACTGATCTTCCTCGAGGTCGGCTTCTACCAGTTTTTCCATTCGTCTGTAAAGAATTCGTGTTAGTATTTTGCAGAGTTGACTTATAAAACAGATAGGTCGGTAATTTTCACACCTGTCAACACCTGCTTTCTTTGGGATTGGAATTGGAATTATTATATTCTTCTTGAAGTCCGAGGGTATTTCGCCTGTCTCATACATTTTGCTCACGAGAGGGTAGAGTTTTGTCAGGGCTAGGTGACACTTAAATAAAACGAAATTATGCTTGGTATATCGTATTTATTAATCTATGCATATTAAAAAGGGAACGTGTGTGTGTGTGTGTGTGTGTGTGTGTGTGTGGGTGAGAGAGAGAGAGAGAGAGAGAGAGAGAGAGAGAGAGAGTGAGAGAGAGGGGGGGGGGAGGGAGAGGCAGGTTTCGACATCTCCTGAACCAGTGGACCAATTTTAATCAAACGTGGTTCAAATATACCTTACTATCTGGTGACCTACATTGTGGAGGTACAAAACACACACACACACACACACACACACACACACACACACACACACACACACCTATCGAAAGAGCGGAGGGGGATGAAATGTAACCGCAGCCTGTTACGTGTGAATTCCCATCACTTAGCGACTTGGAACCAACTTTACACATAATTTCAAACCTTTGCGAACGTGGACCACTGCCTGCGATTACTACTTCAGGTCGTATGGCAGTCCTAGTGAATGTCTTCCGAGGCATAACATCGCCCGCTCCGGCATCTCGGCCAACAAACCCTACACAGAAACCAACAGGTAGTTTGTCAACAAGTGGCCACGAAAGCCTCAACTAATTTGAACTTTCTGCTTGTTTCCAAATACATGTCTACAGCCCTGGTTCACAATCATATTAGTTACATAACTTTCGAGATGATTTCATGACTACACATGGTACGTACAACCTATGGCGGCGCGATGCGCCACGTTGGGTGGAGGAAGGTCTGGCAAACGCTGCGCATTCAGCACCTCAAGGCGACCAATGCGTTTATTTATAAACAGCCTGGCCGCATCCGATCGTCTTCCTCGTTTCCGTTAAGTCGCGGTTAGAGGCGCTGCAGTGGGTAGTTAACCACGGGTTCCTTTCCTTAAAATTATTATGTAATGCATCAAGGCGCCAACTATGAGAGACAGCGACATTTTCTTTAACAGCTTTCAAATACTGCTAAATTACACGCTATTAATTTACTACTGGCAATGTTATTACTATTCTTTTTTGCAGTTATATTCGTAGGCAAATTTTCTGTGATTTTGAGTTCTTTTAACACTTTCTCCTTCTCCTTAAAGTAACTAGGTTAGATTTCCTTGCTGCGGAAAGAAAGAAAATTTTTTTTCTGTTAGGTAATTCTGAGGACGTGTGTATAAAAACCAGTTCTTCTTTCCATCACTGAGTTTCGAAGGTTTTTGATTGTTCCGTGAAGGGTTCCATTTCTGACATGGGTTAGGTTGTTGCCATGGAATTTGGGAGCAAAGGATTTTTCTTAATACCTTACTTCCTTTTCAGTTGGTTGGTAATGGACAGTGTTTCGGCAGCGCGTGGGGCTTTCGGTTCCATTAGAAGGCCATAATGTCTATTTTTGCATTCTCTGACGTGGACTTTCTGTTGTATGTTTCTTTGGTAAAGTCGAAGTCTATTTCAACTTTGTTTGCCACTATCTTTTCCGCAAGGGCATTCCGTCTGATCCATTCTCCAAGATATCTGAAATCTTTGACAATTTCTGTGCTTTGTTTTCCAACTTTAAAATGTCTCGGCGGATGTTTTATGTTTGTTATTACCTTAGTCTTTTCGAAAGTTAGTCTGTCTGTTCGACTGTTGAACCTTTCTTCGTCTAGAACGCGAACGCATATCACGCTGAAATTTATATCACATACTAAAGTCTGCTGTCCCTTTGCCGTGTAAAACACGCTTCTAAGTCAATGTAGTCAGTTTACGTCACGTATTTCGATACTCGAAAACTAACTCATCAAAACCTACGAGGGGCGTTTGAAAAGTCCGTGCAAAGTCCGAGAGATGGCACCACCAGTGCGTATCGAGGTCATGTTTAGTTAGTAACATCTTTGGAAAGAACGCACACCAAGTTTCAGGCATAATGGTCTATTTATTTGTGTTTGGCATTCGTGTGGATCAAGGAAGTCGAGTGATTGTCAAAAAATGGACGAAAAAGAATTTCATGTGGTGATTAAACATTACTTTATGAAAGGCAAAACGGCACAGGAGACTAAAGGGAAGCTTGATAAACATTACGGTGACTCTGCACCTTCAATCAGGACAGTTTAGAAGTGGTTTCAAAATTTTCAGAGTGGGCATATGGGCACAAGTGATGCTGAACTTTCTGGACGCCCCGTGGAGGTTCAAATGGTTCTGAGCACTATGGGACTTAACGTCTATGGTCATCAGTCCCCTAGAACTTCTTAAACCTAACTAACCTAAGGACAGCACACAACACCTAGTCATCACGAGGCAGAGAAAATCCCTGACCCCGCCGGGAATCGAACCCGGGAACCCGAGCACGGGAAGCGAGAACGCTACCGCACGACCACGAGCTGCGGACACCCTCTGGAGGTTACGACTCCAGAAATCATTGATAAAATCCATGATATGGTGATGGACGACAGAAGAGTTAAGGTGCGTGAGATTGCTAGTGCTGTGGGCATGTCGAATGAACGGGTACATAATATTTTGCATAAACATTTGGACATGAGAAAGCTATCCGCAATATGGGTTCCGCGATTTTTCACGATTGACCAAAATCGGAATCGTGTGAAGTGTTGCAAGGAAGGTTTTCAGCTGTTCAGGAAGAATCTGCAGGACTTTAAGCGTCGTTTCGTCACTGTGGATGAAATATGGATACAGTACTATAATTCTGAGACCAAACAACAATCTAAACATTGGGTTACCAAGGGAGGGAGAATCTGTACCAAAACAGGCGAAGACCAGTCCTTCGGAAACAAAAGCTATGGCGACTGTCTTTTGGGATTCGCGAGAGATAATCCTCATCGACTATCTGGAAAAGGGTAAAACTATTACAGGTGCATATTATTCATCGTTATAGGACCGTTTGAAAACCGAGCTGCTAGAGAAAGCCAACGACTGGACCGAAAAAAGTCCTTTTCGATCACGACAATGCACCAGCACACACCTCAGCAGTTGTGGTCGCAAAATTATTGGAAATAGGACACCAACTCGTTTCACATCCCCCCTATTCTCCAGACTTGGCTCCCTCGGACTACTATTTGTTCCCAAATTTGAAGAAATGACTGGCTGGACAAAGATTTTATTGAAATGAGGAAGTGATTGTAGCAACTAATAGCTATTTTGCGGACTTGGACAATTCATATTATTCGGAAGGGATCAACAAATTAGAACAGCGTTGGCCGAAGTGTGCGAGTCTAAAAGGAGACTATGTCGAAAAATAAAAAAAGGTTTACCACAAACACGTAAGTTGTTTTTATTTTTGCACGGAATTTTCAAACGACCCTCGTATGTGGTACTTCCCGTTGACTTAGAATCATGAAATTTGGGATGAAACAAGGTTTCACAGTCCAAGTAAGTTTAAAAAACTTGAAAATCGTTAAACTGGGATCACATAAAAAATATTTTTTTGTCGTTACAACATACGCTGCATTCATCCTCAATCAAAAGCATAACAGATGGAGATTACTATATGCAAAGATAAACTGTAGTAGTAGCCATGTTTTAGTAAGTAAATAAAAAATATTGTATTAATTTTTCTCTATCTACATATATAAACTGAAATCTCCTTCTTCTTTCTTTTTCTATTTTTGGGCTAGACTAGCCCAAAAATACAGGAAGAAGCAAGAAAGTGAGTTCAGTTTATATATGAAGGGCTTATTTCAATAGTGGTACAAGTCCATTTTTGTTCATTTTGAGATATACAGTCCTACAGTTAAATGAGCGCTGAAAAATCTGCAGTTGAGATACGAGAAATATTCAAGCATATGGCTTCTTGCTTGAGATAAACATTTCTTTCTGTTTGTTTGGATCAATAACGTCAGAAGCATTATAGGCAGAAAAGTGGAGGTAATGGACTTGTACCATTATTGAAATAAGCCCTTCATATGTAGATAGAGAAGAATTAATATAATATTTTTATTTAGAGAGTGGGAGAGAGAGAGAGAGAGAGAGAGAGAGAGAGAGAGAGAGAGAGAGCAAGCAGTATAAAAGAGCATCCGATGCTTTCTACTAGATCAATTATATACACTGTAAGCAAGAATTGTCCTGTCACACTTACTTAGTGTACTCTAGAAATTACCTTTACATCTGTCGATTTTATTCCGAGCGACGTGTTGACATCCACCTGCAATGAAGTCTTGAAGATGGCGGTTTTAATGCTTCAGCAGTTCTACGTAGTTTTCCACCGGGTATAGGGCACATAACATCTCTGTTTTGAATGTGGGTTATTTCGTCAAAGCATTGACCCTGTCCTTTGTCATTTCCTGTGAGGTTCGTATTGATAACACGAAGTCTTGTAGTCTTGTCAACCGCGATGTTTTTTTTTATTTATTTTTTTAGATAATAGCATTTTGCTTTCAGTCAAATCGCGGCAGGCGTCCACGACTCGCTGCTTTTACTCTAGAGACAAAGTGTGAGAGTCATACGTTACACAAACTTTTCTCATATTAAACACTTGACCTTAGCTAAGTTGCTCCATTGCGATTTGTATCACAACAACGTTGGTACACAACGACCGCACGTCTAATAACACTGCCTGCTCACACCTGAGTGGGTGAACACACGTCTGTTGTTTACAGTCGTTGGTTCAAGGTGTCACCGAAGTTCCTGCGCTGACGTCGTACAGATGACAAAATGGTAGAAATCGAAATAGACGACAGAGGGATAGAGAAACAATTAAAATCGCTCAAAAGAAGAAAGGCCGCTGGACCTGATGGGATACCAGTTCGATTTTACACAGAGTACGCGAAGGAACTTGCCCCCCTTCTTGCAACGGTGTACCGCAGGTCTCTAGAAGAGCGTAGCGTTCCAAAGGATTGGAAAAGGGCACAGGTCATCCCCGTTTTCAAGAAGGGACGTCGAACAGATGTGCAGAACTATAGACCTATATCTCTAACGTCGATAGGTTGTAGAATTTTGGAACACGTATTATGTTCGAGTATAATGACTTTTCTGGAGACTAGAAATCTACTCTGTTGGAATCAGCATGGGTTTCGAAAAAGACGGTCGTGTGGAACCCAGCTCGCACTATTCGTCCACGAGACTCAGAGGGCCATAGACACGGGTTCCGAGGTAGATGCCGTGTTTCTTGACTTCCGCAAGGCGTTTGATACAGTTCCCCACAGTCGTTTAATGAACAAAGTAAGAGCATATGGACTTGCTAGATAACAAAACGCAGCATGTCATTCTCAATGGAGAGAAGTCATCCGAAGTAAGAGTGATTTCAGGTGTGCCGCAGGGGAGCGTCATAGGACCGTTGCTATTCACAATATACATAAATGACGTTGTGGATGACATCGGAAGTTCACTGAGGCTTTTTGCAGATGATGCTGTGGTGTATCGAGAGGTTGTAACAATGGAAAATTGTACTGAAATGCAGGAGGATCTGCAGCGAATTGACGCATGGTGCAGGGAATGGCAATCGAATCTCAATGTAGACAAGTGTAATGTGCTGCGAATACATAGCAAGATAGATCCTTTATCATTTAGCTACAATATAGCAGGTCAGCAACTGGAAGCAGTTAATTCCATAAATGATCTGGGAGTAGGCATTAGGAGTGATTTAAAATGGAATGATCATATAAAGTTGATCGTCGGTAAAGCAGATGCCAGACTGAGATTCATTGGAAGAATCCTAAGGAAATGCAATCCGAAAACAAAGGAAGTAGGTTACAGTACGCTTGTTCCCACTGCTTGAATACTGCTCAGCAGTGTGGGATCCGTACCACATAGGGTTGATAGAAGAGATAGAGAAGATCCAACGGAGAGCAGCGCGATTCGTTACAGGGTCATTTAGTAATCGCGAAAGCGTTACGGAGATGATAGATAAACTCCAGTGGAAGACTCTTAAGGGGCTCCGAAACGCCCTATACTTGCAATGTTAAAATAAAAAATTGCAAAAAAATGTTGTGAATTTTCATTACAATTGAAAAAAAATCATCTTTAATAACTGAACTAAAATTTTGTAAAATCCCTGCGTTAAGTTGTAGCCCATATTCCAATAAATAATCTGTAAAAAGTTCAACTTCCTACCTCAAATACTTTGTGAGGAAAGATGTAATTTATAAGCGTTATTTTAACATTGCAAGTATAGGGCGTTCCGGAGTCTTCCCGACTGACTACAACATTCAGCGTGCGTTGTTTATCTCCTGAACAGCGCACCTTATGCAGTTTAGACAAATCCAGTGTAGTATCTCCCACCCTGAAAGCGAAAACCTCTAACCCGATGCTGGCTCTTGTGCAGCTATCAACCAAGACCACGTTCCCCAGGCGTGGCGGTCTATCTGGCCAGATCCAAGAGAAACGTGACATTCCTGGCCCACAAAATCTGCATCTACATCATACTCCGCAAGCCACCTAATGGTGTGTGGCGAAGGGTACTTTCGGTGCCACTATCTGATCCCACCAAACCTGTTCCACACGCGAAAAGTGCGTGGGAAGGATGTTCGTCGGTTTGCTGGCACGGTAACTCGGCGTGTTCGGTCAGAGGGTTAGCTGCCCTCTGTAATAAATAAAAACCTGAGTTAATGGATCAACGACGAACTGAAACGGGTGTTTTGCGACGTCCGCACCGAGCAGACGCAACGAACGAAAACGAACAAAATGAGATTAAAAAAAAAAAAAAAAACGCTCGGCCACACCGGCCGGCTTCCTGGTAAGTGCTGTCCCGAAATTTCAATAGTAAATCTCTCCGTGATGCACAACGCCCCTGTTATAACGTCTGCCAGTGGGGTTTGTTTTAGCATCTCCGTGACTCTCTCTCGCCAGCTAAATGATCCCGTGACGAAACTCGCCGCTCTTCGTTGGAACTTCTCTATCTCCTCTATCAGTCCTACCCGACAGTGATGCCAGATAGATGAACAAAACTCAAGAAACGGGCGAACAAGCGCCTTATAAGCGACTTCCTTCGTGGAGTTACATTTTCTTAGGATTCTTCCGATGAATCTGAGTCTGTTGTCTGCTCTTCCACTATCTCTTTCTGGTCATTCCACTTAAGGGGCTCCGGAACGCCCTATACTTGCAATGTTAAAATACATCACTAAAATGTACCTGATGAACACGGACGTTAATAATAACACCATTTGACAGCAGTTTAACAGCGCCACAGTGGGTCACGCCCATGTAGAACACATTTCAAAAAAAATTTAAAAATAGTTGTAGTCTTCGGAATTGAATAAATTATATATCTATTAAAAGGTAATAGTCTGCAGATTCAGAAAACGCAAAAAAGTAAAAATTGAACTTTTCATGATGTAATAGATCCGGAGCCCTTTAAGGTCGCTCTGGATAGTTACATTTTTTTACGTTCAGGGTCAACTGCCAGAGTCTGCACCTTTCATCAATTCTCTGCAGGTCGTTCTGCAAATTCTTCCTATCTTCTGGCGTTGCTACTTTGGTGTCAACGACTGCACCATCCGGCGCTTCCTACTAGATCATTTATATATATTGTAAACAGCAACGGTCGTATCACACTTCCCAGTAGTACTCCAGATATTACGTATACATCTGTCAGTTTAGTTCCGTTAAGAGCGACGTGTTGAGTTCCATCTGCAAGAAAGTTTTGAATCCAATCGCACGTCTGCTTTGATACTCTGTAAGCTCGTATTTTTTTTTTTTTTTCGTTAAACGGCAATGCGGGACGGTGTCAAATGGCTTACTGAAATCAAGGAACACGGCATAATCTGATTCAGATTATAGCTCCTCTGCATACTGCCCTCTAAGGTTAGAAGATGATACACTACAAGTTTCTTAGTAAGGACCGAGGACCTTAATTGCACCTCTTGTGTCGAGAAAAGTCTGTATCAGAGATGGCTGTATGTAAAGCATTCTCGGTTTTCTTGCCTCGTCAATTCGGGATAAAATCTCGATTTTTCGGTGATAGCCTCCATCGTCAGCGACAGTTGTTCGTGACGATGAAGGCTATCGTCGAAAGATCGACATTTTATCCCGAATTGACGCGGCAAGACATCGTCCTCACCAGAGAATTCTGTCGAACGATAGAGTGCCTCAGTGCCTCAGTGCCTCCCAAACCCGTGCCCTCTCCTTCCACATCCAAACACTCAACCCGTCGTCTAGCAGGGTGGCAACATTGTGACATGGTCAATGTCCAGGCTACACTAGATAAATCCCCGCGTTGCAACCAGGATGTCCGCATCCGCCATTCTCGGAAATTAGTTCGAGGTCAAACCTTGATGCAATGGCAGCAGTTACGTGAAACAGGATACACAAAAAGAGGCGTAAGATAACGTAAACAGTGTACTTAGCTCAAAAACATTTATTATTCAGTTAGTGTAGTACAGGGGTTCCCAAACTCGTCCTCTGACGAAAATTATGATGATGTTGATTCTTTGATGAAATACCTTGTTTATTTTGAAGGTTGAGAAACTTTTTTTTTAAAGAATGAGAACAGCTTATTTCACTCATTGATTACATCAATTTTAATCGTGATTGATAACACAGAAATTATAATAAAAAATCATTAGTATTGCGAAGATGTCGAAGAAAACCGCCCTGCTATAAACAATTTTTCGTCGAGCAGTTATTACCTTCCCACAGAACACTAGTGTTCTGCGGAACACAGTTTGGGAAACCTTGGTCTATAGTGTCGTAGGTGTACATGGAATCATGTCTTGTTCAAAATGTGTTTTATGAGAGGAAGATACAGTACCTGCACCTTAGAGGTTAAATTACACTACTGGCAATTAAAATTGCTACACCAAGAATAAATGCAGTTGACAAATGGGTATTCATTAGACAAATAGATTGTACTAGAACTGACTTGTGATTACATTTTCACGCAATTTGGGTGCATAGATCCTGAGAAATCAGTACCCAGAACAACCACCTCTGGCCGTAATAACGGCCTAGATACGCCTGGGCATTGAGTCAAACAGAGCTCGGATGGCGTGTACAGGTACAGCTGTCCATGCAGCTTCAACACGATACTACAGTTCATCAAGAGTAGTGACTGGTGTATTGTGACGAGCCAGTTGCTCGATCAGCATTGACTAGACGTTTTCAGTTGGTGAGAGATCTGGAGAATGTGCTGGCCAGGGCAGCAGTCGAACATTTTCTGTATCCAGAAAGGACCGTACAGGACCTGCAACATGCGGTCGAGCATTATCCTGCTGAAATGTAGGGTTTCGCAGGGTAGAGCCCCGGGTCGTAACACATCTGAAATGTAACGTCCACTGTTCAAAGTGCCGTCAATGCGAACAAGAGACGTGTAACCAATGGCACCCCATACCATCACGCCGGGTGATACGCCAGTATGGCGAAAACGAATACATACTTCGAATGAGCGCGTTCACCGCGATGTCGCCAAACACGGGTGTGACCATCATGATGCTGTAAACAGAACCTGGATTCATAAAAAAAATGATATTTTGCCATTCGTGCATCGAGGTTCGTCGTTGAGTACACCATCACAGGTGCTCCTGCCTGTGATGCACCGTCAAGGGTAACCCCAGCCATGGTCTCCGAGCTGATAGTCGATGCTGTTGCAAACGTCGTCGAACTGTTCGTGCAGATGGTTGTAGTCTTGCAAACGCCCCCATCTGTTGACTCAGGGATCGAGACGTGGCTCCACGATCCATTACAGCCATGCGGATAAGATGCCTGTCATCTCGACTGCTAGTGATACGAGGCCGTAGGGATCCAGCACGGCGTTCCGTATTACCGTCCCGAACCCACCGATTTCATATTCTGGTAACAGTCACTGGATCTCGACCAACGCGAGCAGCAATGTCGCGATACGATAAACCGCAATCGCGATAGGCTACAATCCGACCTTTATCAAAGTCGGAAACGTTATGGTACGCATTTCTCCTCCTTACACGAGGCATCACGACAACGTTTTACCAGGCAACGCCGGTCAACTGTGTATGAGAAATCGGTTGGAAACTCTCCTTATGTGAGCACGTTGTAGGTGTCACCACCGGCGCCAACCTTGTGTGAATGCTCTGAAAAGCTAACCATTTTCATACCACAGCATCGTCTTCCTGTCGGTTAAATTTCGCGTCTGTAGCACGCCATCTCCGTGGTGTAGCAATTTTAATGGCCAGTAGTGTAATTATCTCCCTTATTTTGATGGAGTCCCCCACTTACAGCCCATATCTTCGCTTGGGTTACCCCGTGTGTGTATGCTCCACTTACACACTTCTGTTACCGCGTCACGTCTTCGTAACGCCACCAGGCGAGTTCCAGAGTTGCGGTGGGCAGTGGTCAGAACGTTCTCGCTCACAGTGGGTACCTCCTTTTCTTTTCCAGTCGCGATTGGTACAGTAGGTGGACGACTGTCAGCGAGTCGCCGTACGAGCGCAAATCCCTCTGACTATCCCGCTGTGGTCTTTGCAGGCGCTGCCCTGCCGGACGCTTTGGCTGCAGAAGGGGCCGGCACTTCGGCCCACGATGGCGCTCTGCTGCTGGCATCGGAATGGCCTCGTCACCTTCGGAGCTTTCTTCACGGTGAGTCACAAATGCGCTTCCTGCATGTAGCATATTCTGTAATCGCACTCAAAGAATCCAGATCGTTCATAAACATGCTGTCCACTGCCCGAAACTAAACTGCAGGTCCAATCTTGCGACTGCTCGACTGTCACCCCCAGAAGATAAGACGTTAATGCCGTCTAGCACAGACTGTGCCCTTGATGGTTCCTTCCGGAAGGCGTTCGATACAGTTCCGCACTGTCGCCTGATAAACAAAGTAAGAGCCTACGGAATATCAGACCAGCTGTGTGGCTGGATTGAAGAGTTTTTAGCAAACAGAACACAGCATGTTGTTATCAACGGAGAGACGTCTACAGACGTTAAAGTAACCTCTGGCGTGCCACAGGGGAGTGTTATGGGACCATTGCTTTTCACAATATATATAAATGACCTAGTAGATAGTGTCGGAAGTTCCATGCGGCTTTTCGCGGATGATGCTGTAATATACAGAGAAGTTGCAGCATTAGAAAATTGTAGCGAAATGCAGGAAGATCTGCAGCGGATAGGCACTTGGTGCAGGGAGTGGCAACTGACCCTTAACATAGACAAATGTAATGTATTGCGAATACATAGAAAGAAGGATCCTTTATTGTATGATTATATGATAGCGGAACAAACACTGGTAGCAGTTACTTCTGTAAAATATCTGGGAGTATGCGTGCGGAACGATTTGAAGTGGAATGATCATATAAAATTAATTGTTGGTAAGACGGGTACCAGGTTGAGATTCATTGGGAGAGTCCGTAGAAAATGTAGTCCATCAACAAAGGAAGTGGCTTACAAAACACTCGTTCGACCTATACTTGAGTATTGCTCATCAGTATGGGATCCGTACCAGATCGGGTTGATGGAGGAGATACAGAAGATTCAAAGAAGAGCGGCGCGTTTCGTCACAGGGTTATTTGGTAACCGTGATAGCGTTACGGAGATATTTAACAAACTCAAGTGGCAGACTCTGCAAGAGAGGCGCTCTGCATCGCGGTGTAGCTTGCTCGCCAGGTTTCGAGAGGGTGCGTTTCTGGATGAGGTATCGAATATATTGCTTCCCCCTACTTATACCTCCCGAGGAGATCACGAATGTAAAATTAGAGAGATTAGAGCGCGCACGGAGGCTTTCAGACAGTCGTTCTTCCCGCGAACCATGCGCGACTGGAACAGGAAAGGGAGGTAATGACAGTGGCACGTAAAGTGCCCTCCGCCACACACCGTTGGGTGGCTTGCGGAGTATAAATGTAGATGTAGATGTAGAATGGTTCAAATGGCTCTGAGCACTATGGGACTTAACTTCTGAGGTCATCAGTCCCCTAGAACTTAGAACTACTTAAACCTAACTGACCTAAGGACATCACACACATCCATGCCCGAGGCAGGATTCGAACCTGCAACCGTAGCGGTCGCGCGGCTCCAGACTGTAGCGCCTAAAACCGCTCGGCCACCCCGGCCGGCTGTTTCCTTAATAACTATCTCAGTTTGACGAGGAAACTCATCCAGAAATTTATTTCGGTACGTCAGATCCAGCTGAAGGAGAGCACTTGTAATATTATATGATTGCCTTATCATTTTAAATCATTCACTAATCGAGCAGTCGCTCGACAACAGGTACAGTTAGCAAATAATGTTGCGAGAATGTAAAAGGTGAACGACCTGTGACGTAACTTGTTTATTGTCGAAGCGCAGTCAGAGATGCAGTGAGTTATTGACTTTGAAAACCGCGGCGCGAAAAACGGACAGAGGAAGAACACTTTCACAAATTTTTTTATGTACGAGATATTCTCGATGAACAGTTACTCATTTCTTCTCTTGTCTCTTGTAACTTGTGTCGGACGCTCATGTCTTGCCGCCGTATTATTATCGTTAAAAATATTATTTTAGTGTAAAGTAAATGTGTAATACTGAAAGTGCAATACTGCATAGCAGTAGATTTATTGTGCGGCGTGTATGTGAAAACGTCAAAGGAATCATTTTATTACGAGAAGTGCCAGTCAAAACAGCATCCATGTTAAATGTCCATCGCAGTGTAAGTTCATCTATTAATTGCCATAAATTCAGAGTTAAATGGAACTGGTGTATGGACTATTTATTTAATACAGAATCTATGTCTCACTCCTTCACGAAGTTATTTAATTTTCTTTATGTTTCTGCCAAATAGAGAGTTCACAGTCACGAATTCCTTCGACGAAATCGGACGGAAGTTGTATGCAGCGAAATATTTTCTCCGCGCCATATTCTACTGGTAAATGCGTAATAAACTACGGTCCCTTAGGAAATTTATGTTGAGCTATCCAAAAATAATTATATTTTGAATAGACATTTACTCTCCTCTGCAATGCAACTTCCGACTGATCAGACGATCCAACAAGAGACAGCCGCACACGGTCGGCGTTCGCAAATATGTTTCCACCGCTGATTATAGCTATATGTTACAGCACAAAAGTAAACATATTGCTATAATTAGCGACTACGAACGGAGCCATTTATAATTGTATGTTTATGTATACACATTACGTAAACATTTCGTTATACACTGTAGTGGAACGAGTTTTTGAGGATGTTGATTGCTATGTTCTCCCCCCTATTCGAAACTGTCCCATTCATTTTGCATGGGCCGGCCGCTGTGGCCGAGCTATTCTAGGGACTTCAGTCCGGAACGGCGCTGCTGCTACGATCGCAGGTTCGAATCCTGCCTCGGGCATGGGTGTGTGTGATGTCCTTAGGTTAGTTACGCGAGCAGTCGCTTTAACCGTTTTGGCTATCCGTGCGTCGATTAACGCTAGACCCAAACTTCCATATAGAGTCGTCTCTTCTTACTTGAAACATGGCGGATAAATACGATTTTACAAAAAATAATAAATGTTGCTTTTATGATTTTGTTCACTTGTTATAGAAATATGATAAGAAAATTGTTTTGTAAAGTAAAATAATTATTCTGAAACGTTCTTATTGTATATTGTAACTAGGCAAGACAATGAATTTCCTGACAGATGCCTTTATGGACTGACAGGGTCATTCATGCATTCATACTCCAAAAGAAACTCTATAATAATTTGCCAAAACTTTTCAAACAAAACTGACAAATCGAACTTATCGCTACCGCGATGTAAAATGAAGAGATCGTTACCCATTGAAATCAACTCCAGTACCTTAAACTCATTACAAGGATCACATCATCACCTTTTACAAGTTGCATAGACGTCCAAAGTGTCCAGTGAGCTGTTTGAGGCAAGGTGGGGGGAGGGGGAGGGGATGAGATGACTAATTTTGTCCAGTGGGCTTAGAACCTGCCTGATGCCATGCATCCATGGCTCACAGTGTATCGTGCGCGAAAAGGCTGAGGTGGCTTTTACACGAGCGTTGCTTTTTAAATCCATGCTGATTCACCTCTGATAGAAATTGCTCTCTTTTTAGGATAGGGACTATATTGAAGCTTGGAGTATGATCAAGGATCCTGCATTAGACCGACACTTAGGGCACTGGCCTGCTATTTAAAACATCCGTACATTTACTCTTGTGCGGTTACCTCCAGTCGCTGTGAGACTCGTAGCCTGTATCTAAAAGGGCCGCTTAGTAAGTAATGCAACACATTTTCTTCTCGGCCACTTTCGGATGAAAAAAATGGGGAATTTGCTGTGGGACATCGTGGAATACTTCCGCTTCATCCCCGCCCCCACTTTTTATTTTATTTTTTTTTTCATCAGTCTTCTGCCTGGTTTTATACGGTCAGACAAGAATTCCTCTCCCGTGCCAACCTGTTCATCTCAGAGTAGCACTTGCAACCTACGTTCTCAATTATTTGCTCGATGTATTCCAAACTCTGTCTTCCTCTACAGTTTTTGCCCTCTACAGCTCCCTGTAGTACCACGGAAGTCATTCCCATATATCTTAACCGATGTCCTGTCATCCTGTTCCTTCTGTCAGTCACTGTTTTCCACATACTCCTTTATTCTCCAATTCTGCACAGAACCATCTCATTCCTTACCTTACCAGTACTCCTAATTTTCAACGTTCCTCTATAGAACCACACCTTAAATGCTCCGATTCTCTTCTGCTCAGGTTTTCCCATAGTCCGTGTTTCACTACCATACAGTGCTGTGCTCCAACCGTACATTCTCATAAATTTCTTCCTCACATTAAGGCCTATGTTTGATACAAGTAGACTTCTCTGGGCCAGGAATGCCCCCTGTGCTAGTCTGCTTTTAATGTCCTCCTTGGACTGTGTCTGTCATTGGCTATTTTGCTGCCTTCTGCTATTTTCTTTTAGTGTTCAACCCTAAGGTTGGTTTGCAGCTCTCTTCTGTCTTCCTCTTCATTTCCACGTATGTGTTACATCTAACGTCATTCATGATCTGTTGCATGTATGATATCTTTGGTTGCCCCGCCGATTCCTTCCATCAATAGCTCCTTCTGCTATTGTTCTAATGATGTTGTTGCGTCGTAGAATGTGCCCTACAAGTTTCTCTCTTCTTGTTTGGATGTGCCTCCACAGAGGTCTGGTTTCCTGTACTCTTCTAAGCACATCTTCATTTGTTACTTTGTCTCTCCAGCTGATTTACATCATCCTTCTATAGCACCACATCTCCATCGCCTCTAGCCGTCTTCTCTTTTCTCTTCCAGTTTCACATCCTTATAGAACCACACTCCAAACGAAACATTTCATGATACATTTCCTTACCTGCCTAGGTAGTAGAATTCCTTAACTTCATCTACTTCGTGACCATCATTCATCCCTTATAGTTTCATAAAGTTCCGATATGTGGCGGCGCCATATCTAGGCTTCAAAATGTCGTCTGTAACGGTGGTGCTTCCAAGCTCAGAGCTGTCACTGAGCTTCTTTCGACGCAAAACCAGAGGATCACAGATATTCTTAGGCGCTTGCAGAATGTCCACTGAGATCTGCCATTGAACAAAAACACGGTCAGTCCTTGGCTAGGCATCACTGTAACGAAGTCGCGTGTCGGCCAACCATACATAGCTGAGGCTCTTGTAGTGTTTGAGCGTGCGGACACTCTCTCTGACTTTTCCAGTGTTGGATTGTGCGGGCAATCTTAATCGAGGTGAGCGACGGATCACAATGAAAAACCTCGCTGCCCAACTGGACGTCTCTGTTGGTAGTCCCATCACTCTCGTCCTCCTGTTGGGGTACTCAGAGATGTGTCTCAGCTTGGTTCCTCGCTGCTTCACAGAAGACCATGAAGATCTTTCATCTCCTTGACCCAATGAAGGGTGCACTCCATAAGAAGCACTACATGGGGAGGTTACTGATGCAGCAAGTCGACCATTGGACTCGTACCATGTGGGAATATTTGCCCTGCCATTAAGGTCCCATAATATAATTGCACTGAACGGTGATTATGCCGAAAAATAGGGTTTTGTAGTCGAAAGAGTCGGAAATAATACGGTGTATTAAAATCTTGGGGGAAAAAATCCTGCGATCCGAAAACACTATGTTTGTAAAAATACAGTTTTCATTCTGCATGTGTGAAAGTTTTACAGTGTGTAGATACATCCTTCCCGCTTGTTTTCAAATTAGTTCAAACTGTTCCCGTGAGTGGCGCCGTCACACCATGTCTTCAAAATGGCCGCTACACTTGACGTTCGTCAGAAGCAACGTGCTGTCATAGAATTCCTGTGCTGTGAAAACGAGTCAGTGGGAAACATCCACAAGAGGTTGAAAAATGTGTATGGAGATGCTGCTGTCGATCGCAGTACAGTTAGTCGGTGGGCAAGGAGGTGACGTGGTGAAAGCGGGGACGGCAGTATTGAGGATTGTCCTCGCAGCGGCAGGCCTCGTACTGCACACACTCCAGACAGTGTGCAGAGAGTTAACTAATTGGTGACTGCTGACAGACGCATCACAGTGAACGAATTGTCACGCTACGTTGGGATAGGGGAAGGAAGTGTTTGCAGAATACTGAAAGCGTCAAAAAAGGTTTGTGCCAGGTGGGTTCCCATGATGTTGACAGTGGCTCACATCGAAACAAGAAAAACGGTATGTAGCGAAATTTGGAACAGTACGAGAATGGTGGAGATGTATTTCTTGGAAAAACTGTGACAGGTAATGAAACATGGCTCCATCATTTTTCACCAGAGACGAAGAGGCAATCAATGGAGTGGCATCATGCAAATTCACCCACGAAAAAAAATTCAAAACCACACCTTCTGCTGGAAAAGTTACAGCTACGGTGTTTTTCGATTCCGAAGGACTCTTGCTTGTGGACATCATGGCAAGTGGAACCACCATAAATTCCGATGCGTATGTGACGACACTGAAGAAACTTCAAGCTCAACTGAGTCGTGTTCGACCACATCGGCAAAAGGAGGATGTTTTGCTGTTGCACGACAATGCACGGCCACATGTCAGTCAAACAACCGTGGAAGCGAACTCGAATTGACAACACTGAAACACCCGCATTACAGTCCTGACCTGGCTCCATTTGACTATCATCTCTTTGTGAAACTGAAAGACTCTCTTCGTGGAACAAGGTTTGAAGATGATGACTCCCATGTGCACGCTGCCAAACAGTTGGTTGGTTGGTTGGTTGGTTGGGGTTGAAGGGACCAAACAGCAAGGTCATCAGTCCCTTGTTTCAAATGTAGTCGATGCCGATAGCGTGACATCTCAGAAAAGTCAGAACGATAAAAGGGGAAAAGGCTAAAAAATGTAAAAAGGCAGTCATGTTGTCAATGGTAAAAACAAAATGAGGTAAGTCAGCAAGAGAGCGAACCCATCGCTATGGTAGAGGCAGGAAATATCCCAACTCTGAAGCAGCAGAGGTAAGACCACCTGCGACTTAAAGAAAGGTGCAACCGCTAAAATGTGGAAGTGCGTATGGGCAAAGGAGACTAACCAATCCTAAAAAATGATAGAGTAAAAGGGGAAGAAAAGAGGATCTCGGCCAGGGAGGGGAGTCAGGAACCTCCAAACACGGCTTACAGTGGGAGATAACCCAACACTCACCGCCCTGCCCCAACACCAGAGAGAGATTAAAAACCTTAAAACTGAGAGTAAAAACCACTTTCCCGGAGGAAACCGAGAACGAGGTCGACCACCCGGGAATCGTCAGCCAACATCAAAGGTAAAATGCGGGAGAGTCTGTACTGTTTAATGAAGGTAAGGGCCTGGGAAATTGCCATCAATTCCGCAGTAAACACCCCATACGTAGGTGACAGCAGATGATTTTCCGTTCCAACAGAGGACGTGAAGGCATATCCCACATGATCAGCAGATTTAGAGCCATCAGTGTAAAGAATAACAGCCTCCCGAAACTCCTATAAAATTCGGCGGAAAAAGGAACGGAACACCATCGGTGGGATGGAATCTTTCGGACCTCGGCGGAGATCCATCCGAATTCGAGGCCGAGGAACTAACCAAGAGGGGGGGGGGGGGGAGCGATGAAGACAGGACAAAGACTGTGGCTCCAACAGGTTGGTCCAGAATTTTACCGTGCGGGTGTACAGGCGCTGGTTCCAAGATGGCGTAAGGCACTTGAGAGGGATGGAAATTATGTGGAGAAATGAAAAATTTTCTTCCTGAAGGATGTACGAGGCCAGTTCAATAAGTAATGCAACACATTTTTTTTCTGAAACAGGGGTTGTTTTAGTCAGCATTGAAATACACCAGGTTATTCCCCAATCTTTTAGCTACACAACACTATTTTTCAACGTAATCTCCATTCAATGCTACGGCCTTACGCCACCTTGAATGAGGGCCTGTATGCCTGCACGGTACCATTCCAATGGTCGATGTCGGAGCCAACGTCGTACTGCATCAATAACTTCTTCATCATCCGCGTAGTGCCTCCCACGGATTGCGTCCTTCATTGGGCCAAACATATGGAAATCCGACGGTGCGAGATCGGGGCTGTAGGGTGCATGAGGAAGAACAGTCCACTGAAGTTTTGTGAGCTCCTTTCGGGTGCGAAGACTTGTGTGAGGTCTTGCGTTGTCATGAAGAAGGAGAAGTTCGTTCAGATTTTTGTGCCTACGAACACGCTGAAGTCGTTTCTTCAATTTCTGAAGAGTAGCACAATACACTTCAGAGTTGATCGTTTGACCATGGGGAAGGACATCGAACAGAATAACCCCTTCAGCGTCCCAGAAGACTGTAACCGTGACTTTACCGGCTGAGGGTATGGCTTTAAACTTTTTCTCGGTAGGGGAGTGGGTGTGGCGCCACTCCATTGATTGCCGTTTTGTTTCAGGTTCGAAGTGATGAACCCATGTTTCATCGCCTGTAACAATCTTTGACAAGAAATTGTCACCCTCAGCCACATGACGAGCAAGCAATTCCGCACAGATGGTCCTCCTTTGCTCTTTATGGTGTTCGGTTAGACAACGAGGGACCCAGCGGGAACAAACCTTTGAATATCCCAACTGGTGAACAATTGTGACAGCACTACCAACAGAAATGGCAAGTTGAGCACTGAGTTGTTTGATGGTGATCCGTCGATCATCTCGAACGAGTGTGTTCGCACGCTCCGCCATTGCAGGAGTCACAGCTGTGCACGGCCGGCCCGCACGCGGGAGATCAGACAGTCTCGCTTGACCTTGCGGCGATGATGACACACGCTTTGCCCAACGACTCACCGTGCTTTTCTCAACTGCCAGATCACCGTAGAGATTCTGCAAGCGCCTATGAATATCTGAGATGCCCTGGTTTTCCGCCAAAAGAAATTCGATCACTGCCCGTTGTTTGCAACGCACATCCGTTACAGACGCCATTTTAACAGCTCCGTACAGCGCTGCCACCTGTCGGAAGTCAATGAAACTATACGAGACGAAGCGTGAATGTTTGAAAATATTCCACAAGAAATTTCCGGTTTTTTCAACCGAAATTGGCAGAGAAAAAAAATGTGTTCCATTACTTATTCAACTGCCCTCGTATCTACACACTGTAAAACTTTCAAACACGTAGAATAAAAGATGGATTTAAAAAAAAATAGTGTGCGTTTCTTTTGGAGTGAGCCTCGTATTTAGCCACACAGCTGAGAATGGGTGCGTCGCGTCCGCAGGTGGTGGGGGTGCTGGTGATCGCAGCGGGCCGCCTGTGGCTGTCTTGGGCGGCGGTGGCGCAGACCGCGGTCCAGCCTGGAGAGACCGGGCTGCAGTACCGAGCCAGCCCCATCGACTTCAAGATCTTCCGGCTGCTGAGCAGGCGCCTGGAGCGGCTGTCCGCCTCCGAGAGGGAGGCCATCGCAGCTTCTCGGGATCTACACGGTCCGTTACCTACTTTCCGCGTGGCTACGTACACTGACCAACCAGAACATTATGACCACCGATCTACTATCGCTGGAGTCCCCATCCAGGTGACAGCAGCTTCACCTGGCGAGGAATGACAGCTAGTCACACACACGCACGGTCTGTGTGGCATCAGTGCTGTATGTGTGTAGAAACTGAAAAGGGCGCGATCTATCTGAGTTTGGCCGAGGGCAGATTTTGATGGCCTGGAGGCTCGGCATGGCCATTTTGGAAACTGCACGATTTATGGGGTGTTCGAGGAGTGCCGTGGTGAGTGTCTTCAACACGTGGCAACACCAAGTGGAACCACGTCCACACATCGTTGGGTTGGGCGTGCACCCTTCATTACAGATGTCGGATGTCGTAGGCTGGGAACACTGGTAAAACAGAACAGGCAGCGAACAGTGGCCGATCTACTATCGATATAATCCCCAACCAGGCGATAGCAGCTTCACCTGGCGAGGAATGACAGCTAGTCACACACGCGCGGTCCGTGTGGCATCAGTGCTGTCTGTGTGTAGAAAGTGAAAAGGGCGCGATCTATCTGAGTTTCGCCGAGGGCAGATTTTGATGGCCTGGAGGCTCGGCACGACCATTTTGGAAACTGCCCGATTTATCGGGTGTTCGAAGAGTGCCGTGGTGAGTGTCTTCAACACGTGGCAACACCAAGTGGAACCACGTCCACACATCGTTGGGTTGGGCGTGCACCCTTCATTACAGATGTCGGATGTCGTAGGCTGGAAACACTGGTAAAACAGAACAGGCAGCGAAAATTGGCCGATCTACTATCGATGTAATCCCCAACCAGGCGATAGCAGCTTCACCTGGCGCGGAATGACAGCTAGTCACACACACACGCACGGTCCGTGTGGCATCAGTGCTGTATGTGTGTAGAAAGTGAAAAGGGCGCGATCTATCTGACTTTGGCCGAGGGCAGATTGTGATGGCCTGGAGGCTAGGAATGACCATTTCAGAGACCGCACGACTTATCGGGTGTTCGAGGAGTGCCATGGTGAGTGTCTTCAACACGTGGCAAAACAACGTCCAGACATCGTTGGGTTTGGCGGGCATCCCTCATTGCAGACGTCGGATGTCGCAGGTTGGGAAGACTGGTAAAACAGAACAGGCAGCGAACAGTGGTGGTACTAACATCAGACTTCAATAAATGTGTCTTAACACACAGTGCGCCCAACAATCCTGCCGATGGGCCTCCACAGCCGGCGATCCGTGCATGTGCCAATGTAAACACCACGACATCGGCAACTGCGACTGAAATGGGCACATGACCATCGGCAATGAACGTTGGCGCAGTGGCAGAGCATTGCAATGTCAGATCAATTCCGATACCTTCTTCATCATGACGATGGGAGGGCGCGTATCCGTCGTCTTCTGGGAGAACAGCTCGTTGACACTTGTACAAGGGGGCGGAGACAAGCTGGTGGCGGCTCCATTATGCTCTAAGGGACCATTCATGTGGGCACCCATAGGTCCAAATATGTGTGAAGTCTTATGGGACTTAACTGCTAAGGTCATCAGTCCCTAAGCATACACACTACTTAACCTAAATTATCCTAAGGACAAACACACACACCCATGCCCGAGGGAGGACTCGAACCTCCGTCGGGACCAGCCGCACAGTCCATGACTGCAGCGCCCAGACCGCTCGGCTAATCCCGCGCGGCTCTATAGGTCCAATGGAGCTCGTGCATAGATGACATCGTGACGTACGAGGAGTATGGTACAGTACTTGCAGACCACGTACACCCCTTCATGACGATCATGTTTCCGGATGGCTGTGGCATATTTCGTCAGCCGCTGTGGCCGAGCGGTTCTAGGCGCTTCGGAACCACGCGGCTGCTACGGTCGCAGATTCGAATCCTGCCTCGGGCATAGATGTGTGTGATGTCCCTAGGTTAGTTAGGTGCACGTAGTTCTAAGTCTAGGGGACTGATGACTTCACATGTTAAGTCCCACAGTGCTTAGAGCGATTTGAACCATTTTTTGTGGCATTTTTCAAAAAGGTAATGCGCCTTGTCACAAGGCCGAGAGTGTGACGGTGTGGTTCGAGGAATAATGTGGCGAGTTCCAATTTATTTGGAGGCCCTCCAACTTTGCAGATGTGAACCCGATTGAACACATCTGGGATGTGATTGGATGTGGCATCAGAGCTCATCGCCCCATCCCCGGAATTTATGGGAATCAGGTAACTTCTGTGTGTGCAGATGTGGTGCCAATTCTCTCCAGCGACCTACCTAGGCCTCACTGCTTCCATGCCACGACACATCTCCGCTTTCATCTGTGCCAAAGGTTGACATACAGCCCATTAGGTAGGTGCTCATAATGTTCTGGCCAATCAGTGTACGATGGAATTCTTCCCGTATGATTAACGCTGCTGGTATGAATGATGTAGCCTAAAGACTTTGCTGTAGACTACGTCTTACACTCAACCAGCAATTATTTATGGTTGCTTAATAAAAAGGAGGATACGATGTATGAAGACATACAGCCATTTCAACTAACGAGCTTTCCGTTTCTTTCTTTCAACAGAAGCTAAGATGATCGCGATTTCGTTCGTGGCGCTGGGAGTTGTCAAGACCAGCCTGTCCGTCGTGCTGCTAGTGGCCGCCTTGATGGTGAGTGGTGACAGCAACAGGACATTTACATATGTGAAACCATTGGCAAAATACCACAGACACCTATACGTAGTAGAGTTAAGGGACACGTTCCATACACACTTAATATGACCGTTCTTGAGAAGGAATATCTCTACAGAAATAAGCATGGAGTAAATATACAAGAATTTAAGTTATTACAGCTGAGTAAGAAAAATAATGCCGTAGTGTTCGAATACAGCATTATTAGTATGCTGTTTGGCACAGTCACGTCGTTTATGAAATTGAACGACCATGTAAAGATTTCAGTAGGGAAGGCGAATGGCCAACTTCGGTTAATTGGGATAATTTTAGGAAAGCGTGGTTCATCTGTAAAGGAGACTAAGTATAAGACGCTGGTACAACCTATTCTTGAGTTCTGTTTGGGATCCATACGTGGTCGGGTTAAAGGAAGACATTGAAGCAATTCCGACGCGTACTGCTAGATTTGTAACGGGACTGGAACCGGTGCACTGATATCAAGAAAGGAAATTCACTGGACGTTTGCACGAAACAAATTTTTGGCCAGTACATGATAATTTTTCCCGAGGGCATGCAGCATTACTCTATGATTAAATGATGATACGTTCTCTTGGGTAAAATATTCCGGAGGTAAGATAGTCGCCCATTAGGATCTCTGGGCGGGGACTACTCAAGAGGATGTCGTTATCAGGAGAAAGAAAACTGGCGTTCTACGGGTTGGAGCGTGGAATGTCAGATCCCTTAATCGGGCATGTACGTTAGAAAATTTAAAAAGGTTAAAGTTAGATATAGTTTGAATTAGTGAAGTTCAGTGGAAGGAGGAACAAGACTTTTGGTCAGATGAATACAGAGTTATAAATACAAAATCAAATAGGGGTAATGCAGGAGTCGGTTTAATAATGAATAAAAAAAATAGGAGTGCGGGTAAGCTACTACAAACAGCATAGTGAAAAAATTATATTGAGCAAGCAGTAAAGGAAACAAAAGAAAAGTTCGGAGTAGGTATTAAAATCCATGGAGAAGAAATTAAAACTTTGAGGTTCGCCGATGACATTGTGATTCTGTCAGAGACAGCAAAGGACTTGAAAGAGCAGTTGAACGGAATGGACAGTGTCTTGAAAGGAGGGTATAAGATGAACATCAACAAAAGCAAAACAAGGATAATGGAATGTAGTCGAATGAAGTCGGGTGATGCTGAGGGAATTAGATTAGGAAATGAGACACTTCAAGTAGTAAAGGAGGTTTGCTATTTGGGGAGCAAAATAACTGATGATGGTCGAAGTAGAGAGGATATAAAATGCAGAGTGGCAATGGCAAGGAAAGCGTTTCTGAAGAAGAGAAATTTGTTAACATCGAGTATTGTTTTAAGTGTCAGGAAGTCGTTTCTCAAAGTATTTGTATGGAGTGTAGCCATGTATGGAAGTGAAACATGGACGATAAATAGTTTGGACAAGAAGAGAATAGAAGCTTTCGAAATGTGGTGCTACAGAAGAATGCTGAAGATTAGATGGGTAGATGACATAACTAATGATGAGGTATTGAACAAAATTGGGGAGAAGAGGAGTTTGTGGCACAACTTGACTAGACTTGGTAGGACATGTTCTGAGGCATCAAGGGATCACCAATTTAGTACTGGAGGGCAGCGTGGAGGGTAGAAATCGTAGAGGGAGACCAAGAGATGGAAACATTAAGCAGATTCATAAGGATGTAGGCTGCAGTAGGTACTGGGAGATGGAGAAACTTGCACAGGATAGAGTAGCATGGAGAGTTGCATCAAACCAGTCTCAGGACTGAAGCCAACAGCAACAACAATGATGACTACCTGAAATTTTATTGAATTGGAATCAGCTGGGCTAATGCCTGGTGCCCGCCATGTTACGATATGCTTCTGCAACACTCACATCATTCGTCCTCTGTCTGTTGGTTGGTTGGTTGTTTTGGGGAAGGAGACCAGACAGCGAGTCATCGGTCTCATCGCATTAGGGAAGGACGGGGAAGGAAGTCGGCCGTGCCCTTTGAAAGGAACCATCCCGGCATTTGCCTGGAGCGATTTAGGGAAATCACGGAAAACCTAAATCAGGATGGCCGGACGCGGGATTGAACCGTCGTCCTCCCGAATGCGAGTCCAGTGTCTAACCACTGCGCCACCTCGCTCGGTCCCTCTGTCTGTACTGTATTCCACACTATAACATTGTGGCTGTTTTGTGGGTACTCATTCATTTCAGTGTCCGTTAAGCATCATCAGAGCGCAGCAACTTGTATTTGCCTCAAACAAGTACTGTGATATGCAAGGTGGTTCCAGTGGAGGTCATACCAACAAGTGGCACATAGCTTGTATTGTTCTGCAGAAACGTCTCCGTCAGCTGGAAGGACGCCCCATTTCCGAATGTTGGCTTTGCAGCGGGGGACGTCTACCTCGAGATGATTGAGTTATCTCCAGACAGGGTAAAATTCTTGTTTTGTGGGTACTCATTCATTTCAGTGTCCGTTAAGCATCATCAGAGCGCAGCAACTTGTATTTGCCTCAAACAAGTACTGTGATATGCAAGGTGGTTCCAGTGGAGGTCATACCAACAAGTGGCACATAGCTTGTATTGTTCTGCAGAAACGTCTCCGTCAGCTGGAAGGACGCCCCATTTCCGAATGTTGGCTTTGCAGCGGGGGACGTCTACCTCGAGATGATTGAGTTATCTCCAGACAGGGTAAGGGCAGATCGTTTCCTGGGGCTAGAGCTTCCTTTGCATGCACAGGTATATCAGGCTGCAGTTTATTCCTCCATCTGGTTCAAATGGCTCTGAGCATGTGGGACTTAACTTCTGAGGTCATCAGTCCCCTAGAACTTAGAATTACTTCAACCTCACTAACCTAAGGACATCACACACACCCATTCCCGAGGCAGGATTCGAGCCTGCGACCTTAGCGGTCGCGCGGTTCCAGACTGTAGCGCCTAGAACCGCTCAGCTACCCTGGCCGGCCCTCCATTGGTGATGCGATTAGACTGCATGGTTCCATCTGATATTTGAGTCTAGCGGAGAGGCTAGTTTATAGTGACCTAATGAAGCTCCGTTTTACAGGGAGTGCACCTCATATTCTCAACGCCTGACGAACATTATGTACCAGGTCTTGTGTTATTCTGCACTTGTGGAACACGTCTCTCTCAGCTGGAAGGATACCCCATTTTTGCATGTTGGTCTTGCAATAGGGGACATTTACCCTAAGACGATTGAGTCATCTCCAAACTTTCAGAGCAGATCATTTCCTGAGTCTAGCTGCGCCCTTGCAGGCATAGGAATTCCAGCACTGGCTTACCTGATTCCATCTGGTGATGTGGTTAGATTCCAAGATTACCTCCATCAGCTGAGTCTAGAGATGAAGCTATTTTATGGTGACTTTACTGAATTCAGGTTTATGGCGAGTGTATCTTATGTTATGAACGCCTAACGAATACTATGTACCAGATCTTTTGCCGTTTTGCCCTTGCAGGGCATGTCTCCATCAATTGGAAGGATGCCTCATTTTTATATGTTGGTCTTGCAACGGGGACGCCTCCCCTAAGGCGGCTGAGTGATTTCCAGACAGGGTAGGGCAGATCGTTGCCTGGGCTAGGTCTTCATTTGCAGGCATAGGAATACCCACGGCAACTTACTCGATTCCGTCTGGTGACAGGGTTAGATCCCAAGGTTCCATCTGCTGAGGCTAGCGATGAAGCTGTTTTATAGTGGCGTCATGGAACTCAAGTTTATGGTGAGACTGTTTGGTATTTCGAACTTCTGACGAACACCATTTACCGGATCTTGTTTAATCCCATAATCGCAGAACAGATGGAAGGATGCCAGATATCTGTGCATTGGTCTTGCTATGGGAGACGCCCGTCCTAGGAGGACTGATTGATCTCTAAACAGGGTAGGGCAGATCGTTTGCTGGGGCTACCTCATCCTTTGCAGGCATCGGGATATCTAGCAGCAGCTTAGTTTTCTGTCTGGTGACGTGGTTAGACTCTCTGATTCCCTGCACTGGTTGAGTCCTAGCGATGAAGCTATTTTATGGTAACCTTGTGGAAGTATTAGGGAAGTACACATTATACACTCCTGGAAATGGAAAAAAGAACACATTGACACCGGTGTGTCAGACCCACCATACTTGCTCCGGACACTGCGAGAGGGCTGTACAAGCAATGATCACACGCACGGCACAGCGGACACACCAGGAACCGAGGTCTTGGCCGTCGAATGGCGCTAGCTGCGCAGCATTTGTGCACCGCCGCCGTCAGTATCAGCCAGTTTGCCGTGGCATACGGAGCTCCATCGCAGTCTTTAACACTGGTAGCATGCCGCGACAGCGTGGACGTGAACCGTATGTGCAGTTGACGGACTTTGAGCGAGGGCGTATAGTGGGCATGCGGGAGGCCGGGTGGACGTACCGCCGAATTGCTCAACACGTGGGGCGTGAGGTCTCCACAGTACATCGATGTTGTCGCCAGTGGTCGGCGGAAGGTGCACGTGCCCGTCGACCTGGGACCGGACCGCAGCGACGCACGGATGCACGCCAAGACCGTAGGATCCTACGCAGTGCCGTAGGGGACCGCACCGCCACTTCCCAGCAAATTAGGGACACTGTTGCTCCTGGGGTATCGGCGAGGACCATTCGCAACCGTCTCCATGAAGCTGGGCTACGGTCCCGCACACCGTTAGGCCGTCTTCCGCTCACGCCCCAACATCGTGCAGCCCGCCTCCAGTGGTGTCGCGACAGGCGTGAATGGAGGGACGAATGGAGACGTGTCGTCTTCAGCGATGAGAGTCGCTTCTGCCTTGGTGCCAATGATGGTCGTATGCGTGTTTGGCGCCGTGCAGGTGAGCGCCACAATCAGGACTGCATACGACCGAGGCACACAGGGCCAACACCCGGCATCATGGTGTGGGGAGCGATCTCCTACACTGGCCGTACACCACTGGTGATCGTCGAGGGGACACTGAATAGTGCACGGTACATCCAAACCGTCATCGAACCCATCGTTCTACCATTCCTAGACCGGCAAGGGAACTTGCTGTTCGAACAGGACAATGCACGTCCGCATGTATCCCGTGCCACCCAACGCGCTCTAGAAGGTGTAAGTCAACTACCCTGGCCAGCAAGATCTCCGGATCTGTCCCCCATTGAGCATGTTTGGGACTGGATGAAGCGTCGTCTCACGCGGTCTGCACGTCCAGCATGAACGCTGGTCCAACTGAGGCGCCAGGTGGAAATGGCATGGCAAGCCGTTCCACAGGACTACATCCAGCATCTCTACGATCGTCTCCATGGGAGAATAGCAGCCTGCATTGCTGCGAAAGGTGGATATACACTGTACTAGTGCCGACATTGTGCATGCTCTGTTGCCTGTGTCTATGTGCCTGTGGTTCTGTCAGTGTGATCATGTGATGTATCTGACCCCAGGAATGTGTCAATAAAGTTTCCCCTTCCTGGGACAATGAATTCACGGTGTTCTTATTTCAATTTCCAGGAGTGTATTTCGAACGTCTGACGAACACTACGTACGGTTTATTAGGACAACATGCTTTACTGTTGAATAAGGCGCTAGGAACATGTGGTTTAGTGAGGCTGGGAAGTGTGATTGGTAAAAATAGAGGCAGACCAAGATTTATACGGGTTCCAACATATTTGGAGTGCAGTAGTCATACGTCAATGACTAAGACTTTCACAAGTCCGGCAAGCGTGGACAGCTGCATCTACGTCCACATACACTGTGAGGTGCATGGCAAAGGGTACTTAGCATTGTACCACTTACTCTCCGTTCCAGTCGCGAATAGAGCACATGAAGAATTAATTGGTTATGTACTGCCGTGCCCACTGTAATTAATGTTTCCTTCACGGCCCTATGGGAACGTTATAAAGGGGCTGAATAAAATCTCTATTTCTTCACTTAATACCAGTTCTTAAAGCTCGAAGTTTTCGCAGGTGTATCTTCAACCATCTTCCAATTCAGGTTTTTTCAGCATTTCCATGATGATCTCCTGTGAGAGAAACGAAGTTGTGACCATTTTCGGAGCCCTTCTTTGTAATATCCCCTCTTCAACCTATTTTGTATGAATCCCCAAAATGAGAGCAGTATTTTAAAATAGGTCGCACGAGTGTTTTGTAAGTAACTTCCACTGTAGAGTAACTGCATTTTCCTTGTGTCTTACCAAGGCACCAAAGTCTGCCATCTGCTCTACCTATGACTGAGCGTATGGATCGTTCCATTTACGTATATACCTACAAACTCTTACACCTATTGGTATTGCATTCACAAGATACTATGTTAATTTTACCTTTCTGAACATCTGAAGAAAATTACAAATGTTTGCCTAAGTTTGAAATCTTATCAAAATCTCACTGAATATTTGTGCCGATTTTTTTCAGGCAGTACTTCATTACAGACAACTACATCATCTGCGAGGTTACTACTAATACTGTCTGTAACGTTATTAATACACAACATGAACAGCAAGGGTTCCAACAGACTTCCATGCGGAAACCTCAAGTAGCTTCTAGCAGTTCTGGGCACCCACGACACAAATATATGCATATGATGGCAAATGCAGGAGTGAAGTGATTTAATATGCGAGCGATTCTGTTTATGTGTGACCTGAGTCCGATAACTGGTGTCAGAAATGTATACGATTCAGTTCCTCAGTCACAGTTCGTGCTAAAGGAACACATGGCGTTAAGTGAGAGTACTTCCAGATAACTTGCCATTGGATGTTAAACACTGGTGGCTTGACAGACCTCAGATGGTATTTCATGACAGATAAACTCATTAAACCGGCTTTTGGGCTGATGTCTACTACAACAACAAGATTATTTTAGGAGAGTGCTAGACTTATGTGCCAAACTGAACACAGGTTTTCTTTGTCTGTGTGGTACCTGTTCTTTCGGAAATGTCCAAAAGAAGAAGCATTATACATAGAAAAAAAAGTATGTGCCTTGACGGCAACTGAGCATTCAGCGCAGATGCAACCCTTATCCAACCTCTCGCAGGAATCAGCATGAAGATGCGAGCAGTTAGGGTGATGGACGGGGGGGCACTACAGAATTTGTGTGTGACAAACTGGGAATTTTGTTTGAACAAGAAGCACGCTCGGCTGTTAAGGCGATCGCTCGAGTAAAACTGGAAACCAGAGTTCGACTCCCGGTAGGACAAAAATTGTCACTTGTCTCCACTGAATTTATTTCAGTGCTCGATTACAGCTGATGCCACAATTTCAATTTTCTCAGGAACACAGGTTTATTCGTAAGTACTTCCTGTGTTTCAAAGGCTGAGTACAAAAAAAACTACAAGACACATCGAAAATAGATAGCAATGGATAGTGAATCTCTCCAAGTTTTTAATGCACATTACAGGTGCCCAACATGGGCATTGTTTATCACGTGGCATGCATCAATATGTGCGTGCATTTCATTAAAGTTGCTGACATGAATTGCCTGGGAAGGCGTCACATCATTTCCACTTTGGAAATCTGTTCAATGGGTAATCTATCTACAGGCATAAACTAATTCAGTGTGACAATATGAAGTGAATGATTTGCTCTCTTGTTCTGATATGCATGCACCTGGTGTTAACTACACCAAGGAGTGTATATCGAAACAAAACTAGCAGAGATTCTCGAACCACTGATGTTTGTGTATTTTCGGCATGTATTGTAATTTCGGCACAGTCCAATTCTGTAACCATGGAGAACTATAGACCTATATCTCTAACGTCGATCAGTTGTAGAATTTGGGAACACGTATAATGTTCGAGTATAATGAGTTTTCTGGAGACTAGAAATCTACTCTGTAGGAATCAGCATGGGTTTCGAAAAAGACGATCGTGTGAAACCCAGTTCGCGATATTCGTCCACGAGACTCAGAGGGCCATACACACGATTCACAGGTAGATGCCGTGTTTTTTGACTTCCGCAAGGCGTTCGATACAGTTCCCCACAGTCGTTTAATGAACAAAGTAAGAGCATATGGATTATCAGACCAATTGTGTGATTGGATTGAAGAGTTCCTAGATAACATAACGCAGCTTGTCATTCTCAATGGAGAGAAGTCATCCGAAGTAAGAGTGATTTTAGGTGTGCCGCAGGGGAGTGTCATAGGACCGTTGCTATTCACAATATACATAAATGACGTTGTGGATGACATCTGAAGTTCACTGAGGCTTTTTGCGGATGATGCTGTAGTATATCGAGAGGTTGTAACAATGGAAAATTGTACTGAAATGCAGGAGGATCTGCAGCGAATTGACGCATGGTAAAGGGAATGGCAATTTAGTCCCAATGTAGATAAGTGTAATGTGCTACTAATACATAGAAAGATAGATCCCTTATCATTTAGCTACAAAATAGCAGGTCAGCAACTGGAAGCAGTTAATACCATAGATTATCTGGGAGTACGCATTAGGAGTGATTTAAAATGGAATGATCATATAAAGTTAATCGTCGGTAAAGCAGATGCCAGACTGAGATTCATTGCAAGAATCCTAAGGAAATGCAATCCGAAAACAAAGGAAGTAGGTTACAGTACGCTTGTTCCCACTGCTTGAATATTGCTCAGCAGTGTGGGATCCGTACCAGATAGGGTTGATAGAAGAGAGAGAGAAGATGCAACGGAGAGCAGCGCGCTTCGTTACAGGATCATTTAGTAATCGCGAAGGCGTTACGGAGATGATAGATAAACTCCAGTGGAAGACTCTGCAGGAGAGACGCTCAGTAGCTCGGTACGGGCTTTTGTCGAAGTTTCGAGAACATACCTTCACCGAACAGTCAAGCAGTATATTGCTCCCTCCTACGTATATCTCGCGAAGAGACCATGAGGATAAAATCAGAGAGATTAGAGCCCACACAGAGGCATACCGACAATCTTTCTTTCCACGAACAATACGAGACTGGAATAGAAGGGAGAAACGATAGAGGTACTCAAGGTACCCTCCGCCACACACCGTCAGGTGGCTTGCGAAGTATGGATGTAGATGTAGATGTAGAGTCTTATTCTCTAACCATGGAGGTATTTATGAGTAACCGTATACGCGGCACGTGTTGTGCAGCTTTGAGACTGTGTGCGATGGTTTCAGTGAGCTATGTGGTGTTGCCAGGAGCTGGAGCGAGTGCTGCAGGTGTTCCTGTTTGGGGGCGCGCTGTTGGTGGGCGTGGCAGCTATGCAGGTGGTGGTTGTGGAGGTGATGCTCCTCCAAGACCGGCCAGGCATGGAGTTCGCCATGCCTGCCACACTCACCATGCGCGGCGCTGCCATCGCGCTGCCTGTGTCCGCCATCTTGTATCTCGGTGAGTGCTACATACACTATGTCAATACAGGGCTCCCAAAACCAGAATCCCCAAACCAATGTATCTATACTGTTCCCAGATGTTCCTGTAATTCCAGCTTCCAAATGTCCACTTCCGCAATGAATTTCCGATCCCATGTAAAAGCACAATACAGTTTGAAACATACTTGGATTGTGAGGTTACGTCTTGTTTTTAAGGGGCTCCGGAACGCCCTATACTTGCAATGTTATAATAACGCTTATAAATTACATCTTTCCTCACAAAGTATTTGAGGTAGGAAGTTGAACTTCTTACAGATTATTTATTGGAATATGGGCTACAACTTAACACAGGGATTTTACAAAATTTTAGTTCAGTTATTAAAGATGATTTTTTTTCAATTGTAATGAAAATTCACAACATTTTTTTGCAATTTTTTATTTATATATTCAAAAATATACAGTTTTTTGGAAAAAGGCTGTGTTAAATTATACAGAAGGTACTGTGTAACATTTACTGAAAGTTTGAAACAAATATGTTTGGAAGATCCTTAGAAAACATGTAATTAGTATGAGAAAATAAAAGTTTTGGGAATCGAGCGACAAAGATTGGATTAACTTTTTAGTGCATTCCAGGTCCATAGGATGGATTATCTTCATCCTGTGCAAACTCCTCCTCCAGCTTCCTCTTGTTCCTCCTCCTGTTTACTCTTGCTTGTATTTCTAGACTCTTTACAGCCCTGTCTGCAGCCCGAAGGCGTTCCTTGTCTAAAGCAAGCATCGCTCGTACCATGTTAGAACCTATCTTCATTCCCATATTTCTAAATACCTTGCACCTTACAATGTTGCCATCATTGAAAGTCGCAACAGCAACTTTACTTTTACTCATTATTATACTTCAACAAAACAGAGACTCAAGAAACAGAATTAATTACGAATATTTTCGAGATAACGACAGAGTAAATAAACATGAAACAATCGACAATCACACCAGCGATATATATTGAACCATCACAGGTTAGCCACAACACATACTTTACGTCACATCACTAAAATGTACCTGATGAACACGGACGTTAATAATAACACCATTTGACAGCAGTTTAACAGGGCCACAGTGGGTCACGCCCATGTAGAACACATTCCAAAAAAAAAATTAAAAATAGTTGTAGTCTTCGGAATTGAATAAATTATATATCTATTAAAAGGTAATAGTCTGCAGATTCAGAAAACGCAAAAAAGTAAAAATTGAACTTTTCATGATTTTGAGCCTTTCCGGAGCCCCTTAAAAATTTTCAGATAATATGCATGGAGTGACTTTTTATGCAGTCAAGGAGCAGTAATAATACAAGACAGAGCATGAAGTTGTCTACCTCGAATATTTAACTGAACACAAACCGCCTTGGTGCTTACTAAATGAAGAAACTGACCAGCTGATTTCCAGACGCCATTTGTGTAAGACAAATGACGATTGCAAAAGCTAAATTTGACTGGTGTAGGAAAACTGTTTCAGGACTTAATATGTGAACACAACATCTATAAATGGTCTCCAAAATTCGAGTTTCTTCTCCTGGAAGTAGTGTTGCCTGTTAAAAGTAGTGATACATTGTTCCACACTGACTGAGACTACTATGACGTAACTTGTCAAAACTACTTTGGGCATTATTACACCACTGGCCATTAAAACACCATGAAGGTGGCATGCAAAAAAAAAAAAAAATTCCAACTGGCCCGAAATGTACCACACGCTTGGATATGAGTATGAACAGCGTTTTAGTGCAATCATGCAAAGTGAATCGGTGTAATTTCAACTGCGTTTTGTACGTAATATAAAATTATGCAGCGGGTTCCTCTTCAGATGGCATTTAATTGTTATTTGTTTCTGATCATGTTACGCTTCGTCTAAGAAGAAGAAAATTTGTCTATCAGAATGCGTCAGAATTCGATGACACTGCATTACTAGTTCCACTACACAGCCACTTGTCTTGATCATGATATCAAGACTGCCATGAGCATACAGAATCAATGAGATTTGGAGACACATACTCAACGCCATGCAGGGTTTCAACCACCCTGCCCGACTAGCGCACAAGAGGACAGTCATATTATTCACTAGACTGAGCAGGGTCGTACAGCCACAATAGATACCTCGACTCAGTAAATCGTTTGCAGCAAGACAAGTGTGCACAGGTACCGTGCGACGATGTTGGAGCACCAGCAGCAGAACGAAAACCCTGGACACAGGAATGTCTTTTCAGATGAGTGGCAGTTCTGTGGTACAGCATCGCAAAGTATGAATCCACGAGTGAAGTAGAACGATCGTTTCCAGACTGCATCTTTCACTGCCATACCAGGCCAGTACCTGGTGTTTTGGTATAGGGTGCGAATGAGTAAACACGCATCATATCTGATTCCACAGCATGTGATCTGGACAGCACCCATTACATTTTTGACTGTTGACGCTAGTGTCTGTGCAATATCTTCAAAGTCTTTGTCACAGTACGTTTTTAACAGGGTGAAACGAACCCAGCAAGAGGCCACAATGGTTAGTGCAACTGACTCTCATTCGAGAGGACGACGGTTCAGAGCTGCGTACGCCCTTGTAGATTTCGGTACTGCGTGATTTGGCTAAATCACTCCAGGTTAATGCCTGGATGGTTCCCCATCTTGGAATAATCCGAGCTTGTGGTCCATCTCTAATTACCTCCTTCTTTCCTACGTGCTGTCCTAATGTAAGGAGTTATTAGACTGTTGCCCTGCCCAGTACATTCTTCAGGTGTCTCATTTAATGACAATATCTGACAATGGGTTGCTGAGAGACTGGCGTGCCGCTTTCCACTAGCTACTACGGTTGAAGGGCTCTGATATGGCGGTGAAGCAGCATGGAGTTATGTACCTGTGCCTGTCATCCAATCTCAGCTAGACTCACTGACTATTCAGGTTAGAAGCACTGTTGCTGTGAGAGATGGCACCTCTGTACACTAAATACCACATTCTGTATATCCCAAAATTCACATACATAATGAATACAGACCGAAGCAATGAATTAAAATTCGTACCAAGGCTGAGAAGGAGATGTGCTAGTTCAATCAAGGGAGTTGTGTTAGAGTGTTTCAGTGGTTAGCCCATCTGCCTAGTGCGCAAGGAGACCTGGGTACGAATCCTGTACTTGGTACAAATTTTGATTCCTTCTTCCGACCTGTATTCAGTATCACAGATAAAGTGGAGGCGTGATATGTCTCTGGAACATATAATTTGCCTGACTTACACACAAATTGGACCATGGGCTCTCTCTACTGTACTGTGTAACTTCTATGAAATTTTTTCTCAATTGCGTAATCTTTATGACATTAACATCATTAGGTATGCAGATATTACTTATTTGTGACACTGAAAATTTGTGCCATACTAAGAATCGAACTCAAATTTGCTGCATGTCGCGAGCTGTTGCTTTAACCACATTGGCTGTCCGAGCACGATTTTAGGAAGTGGTCAAAGCGACCGTTCGCGACTCGGGACAAGTAAGAAATACGGATTCGAGTCCCGGCACAAATTTTCATGTATCACCAACAGGTAATATCTTCATACATAATTTAGCTAGTTAGAAATATTCCTCAGTTGCGAATAAATTTCATAAAATTTACTACAGCTGCAAAATCGTCACCAGTGTATGTTTCCTCGAGAACTGTTGAAAATAAATACTGCATAAGTTTACCTACAATAAAATTTCGTTATTTCCAATTCTTACTGTAGTAATTTCGATGGACAGTGGTGTAGTAGCGTCTTGCATTCAACAGTACACACCACTAAACCGACGATTCTTTCAAGAATCGAACTCCCACATATGAAATAGATAACTTTATAGCGTGTTAAACACTGACGTTAAACGTGCAAGTGAGAAAAAAAATATGGTTCAAATGGCTCTGAGCACTATGGGACTTAACATCTGAGGTCATCAGTCCCCTAGTACTTAGAACTACTTAAACCTAACGAACCTAAGGACATCACACACAGCTATGCCCGAGGCAGGATTCGAACCTGCGACCGTAGCGGTCGCGCGGTTCCAGACTGTAGCGCCTAGAACCGCTCGGCCACCCCGGCTGGCAGCGAAAAAAACTTTTGAAATTATGTTTAGAGGTTTTTGGAAGTCGCTGTGTGCCCTTATTATAAAATACTGCATGAGTATATTCTGGGTAAAAGCGCGTCTGGGAAATCATTGAAAGAAACAGCATTTACTCGCTCGCAGGGCATAGTCTGCAGAACTGTGTTCTAAATCGTGGCGAAAAGTGAAATACCCGTAGTGGAGATTGCACGCATCGATTTTATAACTTGCTTAATTATGGCGTTTATGGCTAGTAACACGTTGTGACTACGCATGAGCATTACTGCCATACCAATGTCCACGCGCGCATTCACGAATCGTCCGAATGCTGCAGCGCTGCGCTCTGGCAGTTCAAGGTACGAGTCTGGCTGCTAAGGCCAAAAACCTCCGACTTATTTAAGGAGCGCCCAGCGTGCAGCGATACCCCGTATTTCTTTCGCCGATACGCGACGTTACTTTCAGAAGCTCTTCGCGGATCAGCAGGAGTGCTGAAAACAGATCCGCTCCAGCGCGGTCTATTTTCGCGGAGCCAAACCACGGAGCGGAGGCCGAATGGCTGTCTAAACAAAATCGAATGATGGAAGGTAGTTCGCAAATCGCGGAAATCTTAACGAAGCTCGAAATATCACGTTCACAGATAGTCGTTTCCAAGGTAGTCAAACAGCGCAATATTTCAAGCGTTACCTCGGCAAACTTATTGGAAGTCCAGAAAGAATCTTTACGCTCTGCAGCTGAGTGTGCGCTGACTGGAACTTGCTTGCGTATTACTAACATGTGACGGAGTGCGACTCGAACCTGGGGCCTCTTCCTCTCGCGAGCAAGTGCTCTGCCGACTTAGCTATCCAAGCGCCACTCACGATCTGCTCTCCAGTTTTGTTTCCTACTTTCTAAACTTCATAGAAGTTCTTAATGGTAAAGCCCAGGGGCGGGCAGGAATTCTGCACGTGTGCGGTGCACATGCACGTGTGCAGGTAACAGGTGTTCTGCGTGCACACAGGAGCAAGCTGGCCACCCGCTTATCTCCCTCCCCACCATACCGTCTCTCCGCTTCTTCCTCTGTAATGCGTTTTGTTACCTGGCCTGCTTTATTAAATATAAAATGAAGGTATAAGGTTAGTAGGAGTGCTTGACAGAAATCATGGTTTGAAAGAGTACCTATTACCTACGATACGTTTTATTTAATTATCACAGGTGGAGTTTACAATACGTTTAATGTCTGGAACAAAATTTCTACATACAGACAAACGCAAACAGTTACGTAAATTTTCATTACTGATTTTTGCTCTTAACCGAGACTTATTAATTTTCATAACAGAAAAAAATCTCTCACAAAAGTATGTCAAGCCCAACATTAACTATCTTCATGGCTTCACGATGGAGACGAGGAAACTCTTGCTGTGGAAAGTCGTGATAAAAATCTATTACACGTCTTGCCAAAAGGAATTTGTCTCTCAGACGAGAATTACTCTGTAGATCTATTAATTCCATTTGCAAACTGAGATGAATATCATCTACAGTAACCAGATTCTCTCGAGAACTATTCAAAACCTTGGGATAAGTAAGACATATCCCCAAATCGCTTGAGAAATTCCTCTTTTATTGCACTAAGAACGGCGACATACTGAAATTTATTATAATGGCGTTCAATATTAAACTTCCGCTCACCAGCGAGAATACTGTCACATATTATACATTTCCAATTTTCATGTTTTTCCACAGAGAACAAATGATTCTCCCATTCCTTTTTCAAAGATAGAAAATGTCCAATTCTCCGTTTCCTCGATTCACTCTGCATTTTCCGGTTATTGAAATACAACGTTGACTACGTAGTGATCGCTTCGCTTCAACGTCCGCAGCTTAGCCTGGTACTACACTGCCGCAACCTGCAGGCTGTCGGCACTGTCCCGTTCGAAGGTTGCACGCGAGCAGCACACGTGCAGCGCTGTGTGCTCATGAGCCGCTTGCAGCGTTTGCCCGCCCCTGGTATAGCCACAGCTTGGTGGATTGCTTCCAGAAGGGATCTTTCTTTTCTTTCTCTCCCTCTCGCCTCCTACCCAGCCCTTCTAAGATTCTGTTATGTTTACTCTGACCAGCGAGAACATTATGACCACCTACATACTGTCTATATAAACCCGTGAAGACGATTGCTTCGTGACCTGGCAAGGAATGACTGCTGGTCAGGCACATGCACGGTGCATGTAGTACCGGTGAGCGTGTAGTCCGTGTGCAGAATGGGTAAGGCGCGCGATCTATCTGAGTCTGACAGAGGGCAGATTGTGATGACCCAGAGCCTCGGCAAGGTCGTTTCGGAAACTGCACGACATGTCGGGTGTTCCGGGAATGCTGTGATGAGTGTCTTCAACACGTGCCGAAACCGAGGTGAATCCAAGTCCAGACGTCGTGGGGTTGGGTGGCACTCCTCATTAGAAATGTCGAACGTCGTAGGTTGGTCAGACTGGCAAAACGGAACAGGCAGCGAACTCTGCCGGAACTGACGTCAGACTTGGGTTCAAATGGTTCGAGTGGCTCTGAGCACTGTGGGACTTAACTGCTGAGGTCATCAGTCCCCTAGAACTACTTAAATCTAACTAACCTAAGGACATCACACACATCCATGTCCAAGGCAGGATTAGGACCTGCGACCGTAGCAGAAGCGCGGTTCCCGAATGAAGCGCCTAGAACAGCTCGGTCGCAAAGAAATGCTTCCACCCCTGCCATTTTGGAAATCAGATGAATGGCTAGGTTACCGCATTACAAGACTGCACTGTTTTCCGCGTTCCCCGACACGCTTCAAATACCCTCCACTGCTAGTGCTGCCATCCACCTCTGCGAGTGGTTTTACACGCTGGCGGTGGTCACATTACTGTGACGGCACCGTGTATTAGGCTTTCAGTTTTCTGTGGCCTGTTAAGTCGGGTCTAATGTTCAGCACTAGCGGCAAATTAATCGTTAGACGTTGGCGGATTGTAGGGAAACTGCGTGTCCCCCATTTTTTGTTCTCTGCCACTCAGCCTCCCATTTGTTTCTAAAAGCTTTTTTCATTATTACAGATACACTACTGGTCATTAAAATTGCTACACCTTGAAGATGACGTGATACAGACGCGAAATTTAACCGACAGGAAGAACATGCTGTGATATGCAAATGATTAGCTTTTTATAGTATTCACACAAGGTTGGCACCGGTGGCGACACCTACAACGTGCTGACATGAGGAAAGTTTCCAACCGATTTCTCATACACAAACAGCAGTTGACCGGCGTTGCCTGGTGAAACGTTGTTGTGATGCCTCGTGTAAGGAGGAGAAATGCGTACCATCTAGTTTCCGACTTTGTTAAAGGTCGGATTCTAGCCTATCGCGGTTGCGGTTTATCGTATCGCGACATTGCTGCTCGCTTTGGTCGAGATCCAATGACTGTTAGCAGAATATGGAATCGGTGGGTTCAGGAGGGTAATACGGAACGCCCTGCTGGATCTCAACGGCCTCGTATCACTAGCAGTCGAGATGACAGGTATCTTATCCGCATGGCTGTAATGGATCGTGCAGCCCCGTCTCGATCCCTGAGTCAACAGATGGGGAAGTTTCAAAGACAACAACCATCTGCACGAACAGTTCGGCGACGTTTGCAGCAGCATGGACTATCAGCTCGGAGACCATGGCTGCGGTTACCGTTGATGCTGCATCACAGACAGGAGCGCCTGCGACGGTGTACTCAACGACGACCCTTGGTGTACGAATGGCAAAACGTCATTTTTTCGGATGAATCCAGGTTCTGTTTACAGCATCATGATGGTCGCATGCGTGTTTGGCGACATCGCGGTGAACGCAAATTGGAAGCGTGTATACGTCACCGCCATACTGGCGTATCACCCGGCGTGATGGTATGGTGTGCCATTGGTTACACGTCTCGGTCACCTCTTATTCGCATTGATGGCACTTTGAACAGTGCACGTTACATTTCAGATGTGTTACGACACGTGGCTCTACCCTTCATTCCATCCCTGCGGAACCCTACATTTCAATGCACGACCGCATGTTGCAGGTCCTGTACGGGCCTTTCTGGATACAGAAAATGTTCGACTGTTGCCCTGGCCAGCACATTCTCCAGATCTCTCACCAACTGAATGGTGGCCGAGCAACTGGCTCTTCACAATACGCCAGTCACTACTCTTGATGAACTGTGGTATCGTGTTGAAGCTGCATGGGCAGCTGCACCTGTACACGCCATCCAAGCTCTGTTTTAGTCAATGTCCAGGCGTATCAAGGCCGTTATTACGGCCAGAGGTGGTTGTTCTGGGTACTAATTTCTCAGGATCTATGCACCCAAATTGCGTGAAAATTTAATGACATGTCAGTTCAAGTATAATATGTTTTTCCAATTAATACCCTTTTATCGTCTGCATTTCTTCTTGGTGTAGCAATTTTTATGGCCAGTAGTGCATTATGCTTTAGCTTAGTATTGACTTTGGTGCTGCCAGTGTATTTTCGGGAGTTCGTATTCCACATGGTATTGACGACGGTTCCCTGTGTGCAGGTGTGGACGTTGTGTCGCTGGTGTGCGTCCGCAAGTTCTACTGCGAGCTGAGGACGCAGCGGCTTCGGCCCTGCGTTCTGCCGCCGGCTGCACCCATCTGAAGAAGGCTGCCACACGGCGGATCCCGCTCACAGGAAGTTCAGTCGCCACATCCGGCCACACTGCTGGACGCGGTCTGCGGCCAACGAGAGAGCTCCAACCTGCCGGCAGCTCTGCAAGGTCCAACGGCTGCCGCGCGCCAGACTCGTCAGCACTGACTGGCGCTAAGATGCTGCTCTCTTCACCTTCTTTGTCATTTTGTTTCCTAGTCAATAAATAGCGTAGACGCGATAGTAAATGGAAGTAATTAAGTAAATGTTCGAGAGGTCTGATGCTCATGGTTCACTAAGGGTGTCGCAAGAGATGTCACTCAACTGTTTCATAAGCCTCGCGTTTAATTTGGACAATATCTGTACAGAATTCGAATGAAATAACTGTAGCAGTATGTAAATACCCCTTAATGAAAACAAGTTCTATAGGTTAGACGCTTCCCCTCAAAATTTTTTTTAGTTCGCACCTCTATGTTGGTTGGTGATTAATCTCCGACAAATATCTCAAGAAATACGTGTGGCGTAACTCCACAATCATGTCTCACTGAAAGCTAAGTTTCCCGATTCTTGTACAACACACCTTTTTTGAGAATGCTTGCACGAAGAAGCCATCCTCATCATCAGTTTTCTGTTATGTTAGCAAAGTTCCTTCTGTCTCCTGTATGGCGGTCCAATTCTTCCTTTTTAAAACTGCTGCATGCGCTGCCTTCCAGCACATCGTCCTGTATCTCAAATCTCTTCCTCCCTTGCCTCCTCTGCGCCTCCACATACGCTTCTAAACCTGTCTTTGTAACATTTCTCATACTCAACAACTCTGGTCTCCTACGCTTCTCAGTACCCCTCCATATTCTACACTTTCCATACACCTTATTTTTTTGCATTATTTCCGTCGTCCACAAGATGACAGTCTTGCTCTGTCTTTCTTCATCACGTTCCAATTTCCAGTAGCACACAAGAGGAAATCCCAATAAAGTACTTTATCAGTCTTCCCCTCAAATCACTGTCCATATTGCAGCAGGAAACTCTCCTCTGCTTACAAAATATCCCTTTTGCCGTTGGTATCATCATCATCATCATCATCATCATCATCATCATAATCATCATCATGATCTTGAACAGTTTTCACTCCCAAGCTGGGTCTCTTTGGAAGTTAAGCCTCCAGATTTAGTCCTGTTTTCCCACTCTCTTTTGTGTTCATTCTGGTCCAGTCCTTGCCTTTTATTTTAACATACTCCTCCACACCTTTCAGCCCTCTATTCCTTGGTCTTCCTCTTGTAGTTTCCTTTGCACATCCATTTCATGTGTCTTGTTGGGAATCCTATTGTTTCCTATTCTCTTTAAATGCCCATACCATCTTAGCCATCATGTTGCTATCGTGCTCTGCAAAGGTTCCAAAAACACTATTTCCCTTATCTTTCATTCCTCGTCCTCTCCCTCCTTGTTACTCCTGTCCTATGTCTGAGGACCTATATTTCACGTGTCTCTAATCTGCCTACATCTCCTTTCTTCATTACCCACGTTTCAGATGCATAGGTCAGCAACGGAATGTAGTAACTTCTGTATATTACTTCTTTCCTTTTTTGTGGGACGCCTTTATTCCAAACTGCGCTCCTAACACGTCGCAGGGATGCTGTCTCTCTGCCACTTCCACTGATCTGTTTCTCATTTCTTTCACTCTCCTCTATCACACTTCTCAAGAACTTAACACATTCTATCTTCAATTGTTCACTTCCAATCCTTATACAGCTATTTGGTCTATCTTTCTTTCTAGCTGCAACCAGGATCTCACACTTGTTTACGTTGAATTTCATTCTATACCATCTCACTTTCTTCCAAAGCACCCTGCTCTTCCTCCTCTCCTCCTCCGTGTTATCCCAGATCACTAAGTCATCGGCGAACACCACTGCCTTCATCTTGTGTTTTTCAGCCACTGGTATCCTGGCTCAAATTTCTGAGCTTCAATTCCTACCCGCTTTCTATTCTGCTTCCTAGTTATTTGAAATTTTGCACGTGTTCAGCATCATCTTTTCCATTTTATTTCCACCGAATGCCGTTACTTTTGTTTTACTTGCATTAATTTTCTTTCCATGTCTCTCTCCTTTACATTCAATGTCAACTACCATTTCCTGTAATTCACCGAAGAAGTGACACGTACGTGCTAATGTCCAGCGTTTAGGATGGTCACGTACGGACGCATACGTTAAGTGCGACGTAATAGTTTTTTTGTACGCCTAATGTCATCGGGAAGAAAAACCATACCATCAGGACTATATGGCACGGAACTACTGAATAAATACGAAGAAGACATGTACTCTATAGGCTACAGAGCATGGCATATTCTTTTAATTGTTGCAACATACTACCGGCAAATGGTATGTACTGAAGGTAAAATCTTCTGGAGGACCAAGTAGCGTCAGAGGGCTCTTCAGTTTCTTCTCCAAATTCCACGTTTAGGCTTGCCCGCTGTGGACTTCCTGGGGAGGCTTCTTCTGCAATCCACGGGTGGCTGCACACTCCTCAAAGCCATGTCGCGTTCAATCATAAAATCATGATACCCCGGTCTTTTCTTCTGAAAGACTGCAGCTGTTGAGTGAAATTTCTTAAACTAACGTTTAATAGTCCGGAGTCACTGGGTCGGCGGTCCAAGGCGCTACAGTCATGGACTGTGCGGCTGGTCCCGGCGGAGGTTCGAGTCCTCCCTAGGGCATGGGTGTGTGTGTTTGTCCTTAGCATAATTTAGTTTCAATAGTGTGTAAGCTTAGGGACTGATGATGGTAGCAGTTAAGTTCCATAAGATTTCACACACATTTGAACTTTTTTTTTTCACTGGGTAGGCGTTGTCTGTTTATTGTATTAGTTCCATAGCTAATTTTATTTCATCATTTGCTCCGCGGCATTGAACCGCATCAGATCGTCTCACTTATATTAGAATTTGTACAGACAATATATGTCCTCAAGAAGACTGATTTTCTTAGAAATAAACTTAATCAAAAGGGGTAGCAGATAAACCCATATATTTATTTATTTATTGTTTATAGCTGTACTAAGTGCATTTGTATAATAAAGACTGTTGTTTCGTAAAATTAAAAATAAAATAAAGATTTCAATATATGTTTTCAACATTTTCTTCTTGTTTATTCCCTGGTGAAACCAGACAGACGCCTGAGGTTTATTTTGCTCTTTCTATGTCATGAATATGCTTTCTCGAATCCGCAGGTAGTTGCCGCTATAGACCACAAATTTATTCATTATGCACTTCGCAACGATAAACGAACTAAGTCGCAGCACAACACAACATGAACTATGTATTGGAAACTGAACTGCTGTAGGGCTCAGAAAAAAAACAAACAACCTCCGCATAGGCCTTGAAGGCGCAACGGTTCCGACCGGCCGCCGTGTCATCCTCAGACCCTAAGCGTCACCGGGGGGCATTTGGTCAGCAGACCGCTCTCCCGGCAGTTTTCAATTTTCCTGACTGGAGCCTCTACTTCTCAATCAAATAGCTCCTGAGTTTGCCTCACGAAGGCTGAGTGCAGCCCACTTGCCAACAGCCCGGACGTTCACCCATCCAAGTAATAGCCCAGCCCAACAACGCTTAATTTCGGTGATCTGCCGGGAACCGGTGTTACCAAGGCAGCAACGCCATTTGCATCTATAGGGCCTACAATAAATTTTAATAATAATAATTACTACTACTACTATTAGTAGTAGTTGTAGACAATATACTAGTAGTAACGGTAGATGTACGAGGCACATTCAATAAGTAATGTAACACTTTTTTTCAGTCAGCAGGTTGGTTTTATTCGGGAGTTCCATACACTATATTATTCCCCACTCTTTGGGCTACAAACCCCAGTTTTGACCATAATCTTCATTCTATGCGAAGATCCTAGGCCACTTTACTAGGAGGGGCAGTATGCTCGCATGGTACCACTTCAGTGGTCGTCATCGGAGTCAACTTCTTGCTGTATCAACAACCTCCTCTTTATCTACGTACTGCTTCCACACAGATAGCCCTTAATTGCTCTTTATGGTCTTCTGTTAGGCAGTTAGGAGCCAAGTGACCACACATCTTTGAGTACCCCAGCTGGTGGACCAGTGTGTCGGCACTACCAGCAGAGACGTCCAGTTGAGCAGCGAGGTGGTTGATTGTGATCCGCCGATCACCTCGAATGAGAGTGTCCGCACGTTCGAACACAGCAGGAGTCACAGCTGTGTGCAGCCTGCTGGCATGCGTGAGGTCGAACAGGTTTGTGCGGCGATGACACGACGCCGCGCCCAACGACTCACCGTGCTTTTGTTCACAGCCGGGTCTCCGTAGACATTCTGCAAGTGCTCTGAACATACAGCGACGCTCTGATTTTAAGCCAAAAGAAACTCTCTGCTTGGAACGCACCTCCCTTCTAGACGCCACAAATAGTATCGCCACCTATCAGAACTTCATGAAGCTGAAGCGGAAATATTCAACATTGTCCCACTAAAAATTCCGTATTTTTTCCACCGAAACTGGCCAAGAAAAACGTGTTGGATTACTGATTGCACGCCCCTCGTAACACCAACAACAACAACAACAATAATAATAATAACAATAATAATAATAACTACTTCTACTTGGAAGGTTTTGCAATATAGTCCATCTCTTCTTCATCGCAAATGTTGGGACTCACCAGAATCCTATTGCATTACATGAATGTTAACCATAAAACCAATAATAGAGTCATTTATTGATTTCAAGAAAGCATTGGATTGTATGGACAGAGAAACAATAGATAAGGTCATTAGAGAATTTGGTGTTAAATTAAAATCACCAAATATAATTCGTGAAACAGTGACATGTACAATATGTAAAGTCAAATTTATGGGAGAAGTATCTCACCCGTTTGAAATACAAACTGTTGCTAGACAAGGTGATGGTTTATCACCTTCACTGTTTAATTGTGTTCTAGAAAAATTGTAAGAATCTGGAATTCGGAACTAAAAAAATCACAAAACTGAACCAATAACTACGGGAAGGAAAATAAATGGAATTAAGGTAAACTGCTTGCCTTTTGCGGATGATTTTGCAATACTTTCAGAAAACCTCACAGAGGCAGTTATTCAGATAAACCTTTTGGAAAAATTGCAAACAGAACTGGTCTCAAAATTTCAGCTGAAAAAACAAAATTCATGAGAAATATAAGAAAATGCGCCAAAATTGATAGAAAAACAGATAGGTAAATTAGAGCGAGTAAGCCGGCCGCGGTGGCCGAGCGGTTCTAGGCGCTTCAGTCCGGAACCGCGCGACTGCTACGGTCGCAGGTTCGAATCCTGCTTCGGGCATGGATGTGTGTGATGTCCTTAGGTTAGTTAGGTTTAACTAGTTCTAAGTTCTAGGGGACTGATGACCTCAGATGTTAAGTCCCATAGTGCTCAGAGCCATTTGAACCATAGAGCGGGTAAATAAATTTAAATATCTTGGAGAGACTCAATAACAGAATTGACTAGAAAAATCTGCATTAGACGTACGCATTAACCAAACGTAAAGAACATACGGTTTGACCAAAAATATTTACAACAAGAAATGTATATCTAGAAAAACAAAACTAAAACACTACACCACTGTGGTACGAGCAGAATGTTTACATGGATCGGAATGCCGAACGATGAACTGTAAGATGGACAGACTAAGGGACTGGAAAGATTATTAGAAAAATAATGGGTGCAATAAAAACTGCAGATGGTTGAAAAATAACAAGTAATGAGGAGATCTACATAAACATAGAGAAAATATCTGAAGTAATGGGCAAACGAAGATTAACCTTTTTATCGACACCTCTACCCAATGGATGGAAATAGACTAACAAAACAAATACTCCTATATTTATGGAAGAAGGAATCGACAATAGCGTGGATTACAGAGTTTAGGAAAGATCTAGAAAGAAACAACATCAAAGAATCTGAAATAGCATTAAAAAACCGTTTTAAAAATATAATACTAAATTTGGAAGGCTTTCAAAGCAGAAGAAATAAAAAAAAATGGGAGCAACATGGACAGAAGAAAGGGAGAGACTTCATGGAGAGAAAATTAGGGAATACTGGAAAAATAGGAAACAACAACAAAGGAAGAAGAGGAACTGAAGTAGTTAACATGATCCTAGTTGGTCAATACGATTGTAAAAAAAATAAATAAATTAATTAATTAATAAAAAGAATTACTACTACTACTAGCTGTAGTAGTAGCGGCAGTACACAAAGCACTGAAGTCTTACAGATTGTGTCAGTTCAGATGTTTGGAGTCACAATCACGCGATTTACAAACAGTACGCATAAGTATTATGCACACTTTATAATCTGGTTGATTTTAAATTAGGGTGTAGGTTGTGGACAAACCAAGTGTCGTTAGGGAGAGGAGTGTAGTAGAGGAAGCATGTTATGTAAAAGCATCTACCCTCCACGTGGGTAGTTAGCGTTATTTACTGTAAAGCAGCTGTACGTAGCACTCGCAGTGCACTGAGAATTTATTCATCATTCCATAAAAAATGGTTGTTAGAAATAAGCAGTATGAATTGTCTCACTCGCTCTTTAGGTAGTGGTTTAATCAATCACTTACTAAAACTATGTGTCATTTGTATTTTAAAAGTGAAACTGTTCAAAGAGAACCATTTTTCATTCTGAAGTTTAGCCAAGGGGTAATGTTGATGATGACGGGGGGTGTGAGGGGCTGGGGGTGTTAGCTAATATCTGATTGCACTCATAGAAAAATCGTCTCAGAAAGTTTGGGAACCTTTGGCTTAACGAAAAAAAAGACATATGCTCGTTTTGGAAAATACGTCTGTCATCTGCTCAGGTAATGGTTTTTGGGACAGCATGATCAAGGTCACAATCGAAATACGAGTGTCGACGAATCATATTAATCGACGAGAATGCTCAACTTGAACTTGACTTAAGACAAGGTGGCGTATGATGTGCTCGTGCCCGAAACTTGTTAGGGCGAACTAACTCGTCCATTAAAAGTAAGGCTGGCTGCAGTTTTTTCTTCAGCGAAAATTACGATAACAGACGCGATATTTTGAAAAAATAAAAGAACGGATTGAATCTTTTTCTCTGCTCCTGTGCGGTGTATCTCGCCAGAATGAAAACCGATTGAGTAAATAGTGAAATTTCATACTTACGGGGCTCGAAAAGGCGCAGTGCTCGAAATGTTTGTCAGGCGAAGGTGCTTTAGAAACTTACCTGCAACATAAAAACAAAGTCCTGTCACAGTCGTACTGGGACAATAGTGTCAGCATGATTACAGGCACTATAGATATTACGAAGAAAAAATTAAAGTTCACTGTTTATTAATCAAAATTAATCGTTTTTGCCAAATTTACACTCAATCCAAATACTTGTTTATCCCGTCTGGAAATAGTTCACACTACAGATGAACACATTACGAATTTCTGCACACAACTTTTCATTCCGATTTTTCTGCTTTCTGTTGTTTACCTGCCGTTTCTTAGCTCAACAAAGGCATGACGGTGACAAACGGCTTTGTAGCTCTCTCACAAAGAATTTAATCCTTACATTTCATTCAAGATTTTACGGGCGTGTGATCTGCTGGGCAGTGGTACACGCTGGCGTGTGAATAAAATCCATAACGAAATATTGCACGAACCAGCATATTACAATCCAGTATCCAAAAACTGTGAAAGCCTCACATTCGTATAAAGTATACAACAGAAAATGTGGCTGATTTGTGAGTACAAGCCGGTACAGTTTTCCCGATACGCTATCTTAGGCGTAATGTTTCACTCACACACACACACACACACACACACACACACACACACACACACACATACAATAGCTAAAAATCAGCAACTTACAAAAGCATCATAGTTTATGAGATTGTGATGTGGACGTAAAATTAAATGTAATTCGATGAACAGATTTTGTTCAAGCAATGGACGGTCACACGATGTACTGTAGCTACATATTACATAATCGCTGTAACTAACTGATAACATCGCAGTATCACTTCAGAACAAATTAGTGTATTTGTTGCATTTCACTATTCTTTACCCAACAATCTACAAGTCACCATGATGTTCCATCTGTCAGCTATTACGTGCGTCTATGTACGTACTCAACATCGTTTTAACCATCAGGTAAATCACTTATGTAATACGGAGCTGGGAAAATGCTATGGATACTTAAAGCCAATAAATAAATAAAAACTATTGCGTCAACTGGCTACCGAAAGTAGCATTCATTTGTTAGTTCATATTTCTACTTCAGTTCCCTTTTCCAAAATTTCTTCGGTACTGCACAAACTCTCTTATAGTTCCACGACATCTATTATGCGTAGTACTCATATCGCTTTTCCCCGAAGTGCGTCAAAAGACGCTTCTACGGACTCGTAACAGATGTTGGCATTTTATCAACGATTCGGGCTAAAGTTGTCCAGACGGCATTAGCAGAGATAATATTCACAGAAGTGTGAAGGGCGACCACGTGATACGGCAGAGCGTTTGGAAACAGTCCCACACATAACACTTACGTCATCCTACTAATCTTCCACTACGATCGGACTATTTCGCAGAATCCTTAACTTTTCCTGCATGTTTAAAAAAACTGTTGATTAACAGCAGTGCAGCATTTTGTTTTAAGTCCTTGTCATTTCTAAAAGATATCTCATATAATAAGTCACTGCAGCAAAATACTAACACGAACTCTCTACACACGAATGGAACAACTGGTACAAGCCGACCTCGGGGAAGATCAGTTTGGATTCCGTAGAAATGTTGGAACACGTGAGGCAATACTGACGCTACGAGAAGATAGATTAAAGAAAGCCAAATCTACGGTTCTAGCGTTTGTAGACTTAGAGAAAGCTTCTTACAATGTTGATTGGAATACTCTCTTTCAAATTCTGAAAGTGACAGGGGTCAAATACAGGGAGCGAAAGACTATTTACAATTTGTACAGAGACCAGATGGCAGTTATAAGAGTCGAGGGGCACAACAAGGAAGCAGTGGTTGAGAAGGGAGTGAGACAGTGTTGTAGCCCATCTACGATGTTATTCAATCTGTATATTGAGCAAGCAGTAAAGGAAACAAAAGAAAAATTTGGGGTAGGAATTGAAATCCATGGAGAAGAAATAAAAGCTTGTAGGTTTGCCGATGACATTGTAATTCTGTGAGAGACAGCAAAGGACTTGAAAGAGCAGTTGAATGGAATGGACAGTGTCTTGAAAGGAGGATATAAGATGAACATCAACAAAAGCAAAACGAGGAAAATGGAACGTAGTCGAATTAAATCAGGTGATGCTGAGGGAATTAGATTAGGAAATGAGACAAAGTAGTAGATGAGTTTTGCTATTTGAGGAGCAAAATAACTGATGACGGTCGAAGTAGAGAGCATATAAAATGTAGACTGTCAATGGCTGAAAAGAATTGGGAGGAAGAGGAATTTGTGGCACAAATAGACTAGAAGAAGGGATCGGTTGGTAGGATACGTTTTGAGGCATCAAGGGATCACCAATTTAGTAATGGAGGAAGCGCGGCGGGTAAAATCGCAGAGGGAGACCAAGGCATGAATACACTGAACACATTCAGAAGGATGTAGGTTGCAACGGTTACTCGGAGATGCAAAAACTTACACAGGATAGAGAAGCATGTAGAACTGCATCAAACCAGTCTCTGGACTGAAGACCACAACAACAACAACACCATGATCTCTTAAGGGGAAGTTCATGAGACTGAATAAAAACGTCAATTTTCTATATATTTTATTTATTAGTAGTACACAAGGACAATGAGTTCCCAAAGTTTCAGTGATTAAATCGTATCCGAAATGTCTGAAAAAAATGTATGATGCAAACTTTGTGTCACGTCCACTTTTTGAAACAACACTTCAATATCTAACGGCTCAGAGGGATAACAACGCCTACATTCCCAAGGAGAGGCTTCCAAATTGTATCCTGGATGTTGTCAAGCCCACTTACAGGTTTGTGGCCGATACTGTACTTGTAAAAAAAATGTATTCATGGCAAAACACAGAAACCAAATGAGTCTCTAAATTCTCTCACATGGAAACGATGCCCGAAAACCACATTTTCATCCGCTACAGTTGTCAGAATAGCAACTCATTATGCAATTCCTGTGATTAATGATAGAAACTTAGGGAGGATGAAGGAAATGGGGATAATGGGCTTTAAGATAAGAAACTGCACTCCAGAAATCTTTAGAATAATAGATTTACAGCGCCTCTTGGTTCAAATGGCTCTAAGCACTATGAGACTTAACATCTGAGGTCATCAGTCCCCTAGACTTAGAACTACTTAAATCAACTAACATACTGACATCACACACATCCATATATACTAAGATGGTATCTGTTCTTTCGGACATGTCCGAAAGAACAGATACCATCGGTGACCATGCAAGTTCTAGGGGACTTATGACCACAGCAGTTGAGTCCCATAGTGCTCAGAGCCATTTGAACCTTTTTTTTTTTGTGACCATGCAGTTCGCTAGAATGAAATTACAATGAAATGTACACCCTTAGCTGCTTACTGGTGTTTACACATGTCAACGGGGACACATGAAAATGTGTGCCCCGACCGGGACTCAAACCCGGGATCTCCTGCTTACATGGCAGACGCTCTATCCATCTGAGCCACCGAGGACACAGAGGATAGCGCGACTGCAGGGATTTATCTCTGGCACGCCTCCCGCGAAACCCACATTCTGAACGTATTGTCCCGCACTACATTCGTAGTGCAACCCCCCCCCCCCCCCCCCATTCTACTCATTACTCGCGGCGCGTTGCCGATTCCCGTAAAGAGTTCGGGCACTGTTTGTGCATTCGCACAGAAGAAGATGGTCAAGTGGCAGGTGAGACTATATACAGTCAATATTAATTTCTATACATCGCCAAGTGGTGGGAGAAGAGATGACATCGAAGAGCCACCTTTTGAGAGAAGTAGCGATACAGCAGCTAAGCACTGTGGCTCCTAACATAACACTCGCGTTTAGAATTCCACGCAGGACGTACCTTCTTTATACTTCTTTTGTGGTTTCTCTTTCTCTGTTTTGTACAAAGCAGTAAATTAAAAAAGAAGATTAGTAATTCAACCTACAGCTGGAAGTGATTTTTCACTGTGATGCTGAGTAGCAATCGTAATAATGGTGTAGTCAAACTGCGAATTTTGTTAACAGTTACAAGATGGTGGTTATTTTATTCGAGCAGTTGTGCTTTTATGTCATTATTTTTCTTTTCGAGGAGAATACAGGGTGGGGTGGGGAAGGAAGGTACATGCTTTCAGGACCGTTAGTATTAGCGATTCTGAACAGAAAGCTACATATGGACATAAAACCCACTCCGAATGGCTTCCGAGATAGAACACATCTAATATAACCTTTGTACGTTTTTCTTGAATAACTCGAAAAGCGCACCTTTCAGCGAAAACGTTGTAAGTAGGCTGTTTAGGTTTTTATGTTGGTAACGCCACGTAGCACTCTGTATGAAAATCACTGCCTGTGCTGTGTGCAGTCTGTGGCTGGTTGGCATTGTTGGAATATTTGCTATTGTAGTGTCGGGAAGTTGAATGTGAACAGAGCGTAGTGTTGTGCTGTTGGAGGTGAGCCGTCAGGAGTGGTGGATGTGGGGAGAGAGATGGCAGAATTTTGAGAGCGGGCGATCTAGACGTGTGTCCATCAGAAAGAGTAAAATTGTAATACTGGATATCATGAACTGATATATACAGGGCTATTACAAATGATTGAAGCGATTTCATAAATTCACCGTAGCTCCATTCATTGACATATGGTCACGACACACTACAGATACGTAGAAAAACTCATAAAGTTTTGTTCGGCTGAAGCCGCACTTCAGGTTTCTGCCGCCAAGAGCGCTCGAGAGCGCAGTGAGACAAAATGGCGACAGGAGCCGAGAAAGCATATGTCGTGCTTGAAATGCACTCACATCAGTCAGTCATAACAGTGCAATGTCACTTCAGGACGAAGTTCAACAAAGATCCACCAACTGCTAACTCCATTCGGCGATTGTATGCGCAGTTTAAAGCTTCTGGATGCCTCTGTAAGGGGAAATCAACGGGTCGGCCTGCAGTGAGCGAAGAAACGGTTGAACACGTGTATCTGGACATGCTGGAAAATTGGCTCATGCCGCAACTGGAGACCGACAGCGCCGACTTCATCTTTCAACAGGATGGTGCTCCACCGCCCTTCCATCATGATGTTCCGCATTTCTTAAACAGGAGATTGGAAAACCGATGGATCGGTCGTGGTGGAGATCATGATCAGCAATTCATGCCATGGCCTCCACGCTCTCCCGACTTAACCCCATGCGATTTCTTTCTCTGGGGTTATGTGAAAGATTCAGTGTTTAAACCTCCTCTACCAAGAAACGTGCCAGAACTGCGAGCTCGCATCGACGATGCTTTCGAACTCATTGATGGGGACATGCTGCGCCGAGTGTGGGAGGAACTTGATTATCGGCTTGATGTCTGCCGAATCACTAAAGGGGCACATATCGAACATTCGTGAATGCCTAAAAAAAGTTTTTGAGTTTTTGTATGTGTGTGCAAAGCATTGTGAAAATATCTCAAATAATAAAGTTATTGTACAGCTGTGAAATCGCTTCAATCATTTGTAATAACCCTGTATATGATGACTTTTGAACATTATTAAGGTAAATACATGGTTTGTTCTCTATCAAAATCTTTCATTTGCCAACTATGCCTATCAGTTGTTAGTAGCTTCAGTAGTTAGAATCTTTTATTTAGCTGGCAGTATAGGCGCTCGCTGTATTGCAGTAGTTCGAGTAACGAAGATTTTTGTGAGGTAAGTGATTCATGAAAGGTATAGGTTATGGTTAGTCGCGGCCATTCTTTCGTAGGTATAATTGAAAGTGAGATTGCGTTGCGCTAAAAATATTGTGTGTCAGTTTAGTGTTGATCAAAATAAGTAAAGAGAGAAATGTCTGAGTACGTTCAGTTCTGCTCAGCTGTTTGAAAATCAAATAACGAAAGAGGTTTATCAGCACAATAATTCATAAATTTTTCTAAGGGGAGGTTTCAACGTGCTGCAGTAAAAAATAGAACTACATTAAATTTCCTACAAAAAAGGCCCTATGCATTTGCTCTCGAGGACTAGTAGTTACGTGTAAAGAGCATCTGCCGTAGCTTAGGTAGTTTTTGTAGGCCAGTTCAAGGTAATTTCCCGACCTGACAAACCCTAAGTGTCCTATTTCAAATTGTTCGTCTCTTACACTGCTGCGGTGCGTTGCAAACAACGACCATATTTGAATAATACGGAAAATAAATAACGATATCATTAAATGTGTTGTCTATCGAAAACCATTCAGAACAGGACATACGTCCATTTGAAGAGCTTTTTTTTTTCAGAATTACCAATACTCCAGCCCTCAGAGCATGTACCTTTCCTCCTGACTCACCCTGTGTAACAATAATGTATTAAGTCGTTACATAACGGAACACAGCTATATGATCGGAATACGGAGCACATTTCAATCTATATTTCATTCTGACAGGTCCCACTTGCAATCCTGAGACAGCAGTGACTGCTAATGGCATGTGTTTTAGGAATTTTAGGTGAATCAAGCGTTCATAATTCACTTGGTTTATGAACCCAAATGGGAACCTCTAGAGAGAAGAAGACGTTCTTTTCGAGAAACGCTATTAGGAAATCAATTATCACTGCTTTTTCCGTCTTGAGCTTATTACAGTGTAATTTAATTACAAAATGGCTCTGAGCACTATGGGACTTGACTTCTGAGGTCATCAGTCCCCTAGAACTTAGAACTACTTAAACCTAACTAACCTAAGGACATCACACACATCCATGCCCGAGGCAGGATTCCAACCTGCGACCGTACCGGTCGCGCGGTTCCAGACTGTAGCGCCTAGAATCGCTCAGCCACCCCGGCCGGCTAATTTAATTAAATCTCTACCAAATACACAAGTCACTTTCACTAATTTACACTAACTCCTCCGCCTCCCCCCGCCCTCTCTCTCTCTCTCTCTCTCTCTCTCTCTCTCACTCACACACACACACACACACACACACACACACAAATAAAAAAAAATTTAAAAACGTAGTTTCACAGGTTTTCAAGTCTCGCAACCTGTACGAAAACAAACGAACAGACATAAAAACTTTAATACTGTGCAGAGTGACAAACACACGTAACTTCAGTTCGATTTACAAAGGTGAATCGTAAAAAACCAAAATTCAGCACAAGAAATACTGCAGGATGACAAAAACTGAAAAGAGTATATGTAAACTGAAGTCTTTCGACGTCAACCGCTTCTAGCAGGGAGGGTAAGAAGCACTGATTTGGAGAATATGTAGAAAAACCCCTTAGTGATTGCACTCCACGCCGGCCACTGTGGCCGAGCGGTTCCAGGCGCTTCAGTCCGGAACCGCGCTGCTGCTACGGTCGCAGGTTCGAATCCTGTGTGTGATATCCTTCGGTAAGTTAGGTTTAATTAGTTCTAAGTCTAGTGGACTGATGACCTCAGATGTTAAGACCCATAGTGCTTACAGCCATTTGAACTTGCACTCCAACTTTATAAACAAAACGCTGTTCGTAATCTTAACAACAAAAAATGTGCAGAAATATATATCTGATTTGCAGAATAACCACGGAAGATGCTTTCTAAATAAAAGCAAAGGCGTGTGGTGTAAAATTCTCCTTAATTACATTGTGGTAGGCTCAAGACGGAAAAATCAATAACTGATTTTAACAGCTGCTGCGGAAGATTGCAGTGCAAATAAAGTTATTAGGAAAATTTAGTGAAACTAGCGTTTACGACACATTGCTGAAGAATCCTGCTGCCACCAACGTTTATCTCATGTAAGGATCTCGAAGGAATTGTTGTTGCTGTGGTCTTCAGTCCTGAGACTGGTTTGATGCAGCTCTCCATGCTAATCTATCCTGTGCAAACTCCTTCATCTCCCAGTACCTATTGCAAACCTACATCCTTCTGAATCTGCTTAGTGTATTCATCTCTTGGTATCCCTCTACGATTTTTACCCTCCACGCTGCCCTTCAATGCTAAATTTGTGATCCCTTGATGCCTCAAGACATGTCCTACCAACCGATCCCTTCTTCTAGTCAAGTTGTGCCACAAACTTCTCTTCTCCCCAATCCTATTCAATACCTCCTCATTAGTTACGTGATCTACCCACCTAATCTTCAACATTCTTCTGTAGCACCACATTTCGAAAGCTTCTATTCTCTTCTTGTCCAAACTATTTATTGTCCATGTTTCACTTCCATACATGGCTACACTCCATACAAATACTTTCAGAAACGACTTCCTGACACTTAAATCTATACTCGATGTTGACAAATTTCTCCTCTTCAGAAACGCTTTCCTTGCCATTGCCAGTCTACATTTTATATCCTCTCTACTTTGACCATCATCAGTTATTTTGCTCCCCAAATAGCAAAACTACTTTACTACTTTAAGTGTCTCATTTCCTAATCTAATTCCCTCAACATCACCCGACTTCATTCGACTACATTCCATTATCCTCGTTTTGCTTTTGTTGATGTTCATCTTATATCCTCCTTTCAAGACACTGTCCATTCTGTTCAACTGCTCTTCCAAGTCCTTTGCTGTCTCTGACAGAATGACAATGTCATCGGCGAACCTCAAAGTTTTTATTTCTTCTCCCTGGATTTTAATACCTGCTCCAAATTTTTCTTTTATTTCCTTTACTGCTTGCTCAATATACACATTGAATAACATCGGGGAGAGGCTACAACCCTGTCTCACCCTGTCTCACTCCCTTCCCAACCACTGCTTCCCTTTCATGCCCCTCGACTCTTATATCTGCCATCTGGTTTCTGTACAAATTGTAAATAGCCTTTCGCTCCCTGTATTTTACCCCAGCCACCTTTAGAATTTGAAATAGAGTATTCCAGTCAACATTGTCAAAAGCTTTCTCTAAGTCTACAAATGCTAGAAACGTAGGTTTGCCTTTTCTTAATCTAGCTTCTAAGGTAAGTCGTAGGGTCAGTATTGCCTGACGTGTTCCGCTATTTCTACGGAATCCAAACTGATCGTCCCCGAGGTCGGCTTCTACTAGCTTTTCCATTCGTCTGTAAAGAATTCGCGTTCGTATTTTGCAGTCGTGACTTATTAAACTGATAGTTCGGTAATTTTCACATCTGTCAACACCTGCTTTCTTTGGGATTGGAATTATTTTATTCTTCTTGAAGTCTGAGGGTATTTCGCCTGTCTCGTACATTTTGCTCACCAGATGGTAGAGTTTTGTCAGGACTGGCTCTCCCAAGGCCGTCAGTAGTTCTAATGGAATGTTGTCTACTCCCGGGGCCTTATTTCGACTGAGGTCTTTCAGTGCTCTGTCAAACTCTTCATGTAGTATCGTATCTCCCATTTCATCTTCATCTACATGCTCTTCCATTTCCATAATATTGTCCTCAAGTACATCGCCCTTGTATATACCCTCTATACACTCCTTCCACCTTTCTGCTTTCCCCTCTTTGCTTAGAACTGGGTTTCCATCTGAGCTCTTGATATTCATACAGGTGGCTCTCTTTTCTCCAAAGGTCTTTTTAATTTTCCTGTAGGCTGTATCTATCTTACCCCTAGTGAGATAAGCAATTAGGAATTAGGAAGCATATAAACAGTCGTTTTGCCCTCGTCCCCTTTGCGAGGTGAATGTGAGAGAGAACGACTAGCCGTAGTCAAATTACCCTGCGCCGTGCATCGTGTGTTGGCTAGCGTAGTAAGCATGTCAAGACGTTGGTTTCTCTGCAACAGTATCTCGCCAGCGGTGCTACGCAGATATGGGAAAATCGGAAATTTGTGGTAAGGTGTTCTGGGACCAAACTGCTGAGGTCATCGGTCCCTAAACTTACGCACTACTTAATCTAAGTTGAACTTAAGCTAAGGGCAACCAACGCCCGAAGGAGGACTCGAACCTATGACGGCAGGAGGAGCCGCGCAAACTGTGACAAGGCGGCCCAGACCGCGCGGCGCAGAGATGGGAACATAAACTGTGTTGAAAGGCTTTCTCCAAATAGCGTCGCACATAAACACAAAGCTACTGGCGGAATGCTCCTTTCACAACAGTCCCACATTCTTTCTGTTTAGAATTCTGGTCGCCAAAATACGCTCTGACCCACAACGGTTGTGGTTGTGGATGTTTTAGGGTTTGGGGCAGGCATTCACTACATACAGAATAGATCACAGTGACAAAGACCATTTGCGCAGTAATGTCATTAATGTATGCAGTTTTATCCGATGTAAAAATGGTCAGGGAAACGTGAACATATGAAATGCGAATCCTACAGCTGCGATTCACTGCGGAATCTATCTACAGCTTTCAATCGCACAGGTTTGTGCGATGAGAGACAGTTGATATAAAAGTTTCCTGAGTGCGGTACCGCCTCACAATGAAGAAACTGTACTGGAGAAACCAAAGGTTCCGCCACGGTTACAGTGGTCTTCTTCTGGGACTGCTGATGCGTTTTAGATGTGTAGAGGCATTCATATTTTGTTATTATTGCTCACTAAGCGTAGAATTCCTTCACAGTTTTAAAAAGATCGTTGTTATAATTGGTCTCTTAGGGCAGCAGGAGTTATAACTTTATTGTAATTGTCCGCACTCTCGGTCTAGTGGCTAGAATTGCTGACTCTGTATCTCGGGATCCCGTGTTCGATTCCCAGCCGGGTCAAAAATTTGCTCCGCCCGGGGACTGGCTGTTTGTGTGTCCTCATCACTTCATCATTATTCGGGAAAGTGATCAGACTGGACAGTGAAAAGACTGGGAATTTGCACGGACCCTGATAACACCGCAGTTGAGCGCCCCACAAACCAAATATCATAATCATTTATTGAAATGTGGTGTCTGTTCTATTGGACGTGTCAGAGAGAACAGACACGACGCAAATATGTATGAGCATTGACCGTAATGGTAACTTCATAGCGGATGCACACTATGTCCATACTCTTGCGGGATACAGGTAAGCCGGCCGAGTGGCCGAGCGGTTCTAGGCGCTACAGTCTGGCACCGCGAGACCGCTACGGTCGCAGGCTCGAATCCTGCCTCGAGCATGGATGTGTGTGATGTCCTTAGGTTAGTTAGGTTTAAGTAGTTCTGAGTTCTAGGGGACTGGTAACCTCAGAAGATAAGTCCCATAGTGCTCAGAGCCATTTCAACCATTTGATACAGGTAAAGCTGAGAATTTGGATTGGAACTGAAGCCTGTCTAGATAGCCAAAGCGCTTAATACAACAGCTCACGTAAAGTGGGAAATCTGGGTTAGAATCCCGGTCGGGCACAAATTTTCACTTGGCGCCACTGAACTAAAATGCAATGTCCATGTGCGGCTGTGATCTGTATTTCTCTAAAAACCGTGTTTATTGCACTAGGTTATTATGCAGGAGCGAGTGAAGATCAGCTGTTATCTATTGTTTCTTCCACAGTGTACAATGTCTAGTGGTCATCGACGGATGAGGTGTGGGCTCCTGTTTTCCTCCTACCGGACGGAGAACACCTTGCCAAATTTGTGACGGTAGGCTTTACCGTTACCACTTGTAAGTGGAATGGAAAGAACTGGACTCCGTTTCCAGGAGCCTGGGAGACAACGTACTTGATCCCATTTGCATACTTAAAGCAATGAGTGTAATAACAAATAGGGAATTGAAATGGAACGAGCACACACAACACAACGAAAAGACGAAAGATAAACACATAACTACAACTGGTAACTATCCATATCCATTGTAGACACACACACACACACACACACACTCTTCCCTACAACACCATACTGATGAATCTTCGATGTCTCAGAATATGTCCTATTAACCAGTCCCTTCTTTTAGTCAAGGTATGGTTCAAATGGGTCTCAGCACTATGGGACTTAACTACTGAGGTCATCAGTCCCCTAGAACGTAGAACTACTTAAACCTAACTAACCTAAGGACATCACACACATCCATGCCCGAGGCAGGATTCGAACCTGCGACCGTAGCGGTCACGCGGTTCCAAACTGAAGCGCTTAGAACCGCACGGCCACACCGGCCGGCAATCAAGGTATGCCACAATTTTTTTCTCCGCTTTTCTGTTCAGCAGCTCTTCATTAGTTACGCGATCTACCCATCTAATTTTCACCTTTCTTCTGTAGCAGCAGATTTCAAAAGCTCCTATTCTCTTCTTGTCTATATCGTTTATCGTCCATGCCTCACTTTTATTCGATACATGGATATACCCCAGGCAAATACCATCATAAAAGAGATCCTAACACTTGCATTTATATTCGATGCTAACAAATTTCACTTCTTCAGAAGCGCTTTCCTTGGCGTTTCCAGCCTACGTTTTATATCCTGTCTACTTGGGCCACAGTCAGTTACTTTACCCCACAAATAGTAAAATTCATCTACTACTTTAATGTCTCATTTCCTGATCTAATTCCCTCAGCGTCGCCTGATTTAATGTGACTACATATCATTACCCTTATTTGGCTTTCGTTAATGGTTATCCTCCTTCCAAGACACTGCCTTTGCATCCAAATGGTCTTTCAGACCCTTTGCTGTCTCTGACAGACCTCAAAGTTTTTCTTTCTTGTCCGTTGTCTTAAATTCATTCTCCAAATATTTCTTTGGTTTCCTTTACTGCTTGCGGACTGTACAGATTGAATAACGTCGGGGACAGGATACAACCCTGTCTCACTCACTTCTCATCCCTTCATGCCTCTCGACTCTTGTACCTGTCGTCTGCTTTCTACAGAAGTTGTAAATAGCCTTCCGCTATTTTCCAAATTTAAAACAGTGTACTGCAGTCAACACTGTCTTTCTATAAGCTCACAAATACTATAAACAATAGGTTAGGCTTTTGTTAATCAATCAGTTATGTTAAGTCGTATTAATGCCTCGTTATTTCCACATTTTTCCACAACATAAGCTGATCTTGTCCGAGATCGACTCCTACGAGGTTTTCCATTATACTGCAAATAATTCGTGTCAGTGTTTTGCAACCATGTATTGTTAAACGGATAGTATTATGTCTCCCTGCTCGTCGTCAGATACGGGGTGTCCAGGAAACATGCTTTCTCGGATCGCTAAACAACATTCAAACAAATCGTTTAATGAGGTGGTTATGTGCAGAATTGGAGAGGAAAGGAATATGTGGAAAACACTGATAAGGAGAAGGGACAGGATGATAGGACATCTGCTAAGACATGAGGGAATGACTTCCACGGTACTAGAGGGAGCTGTAGAGGGCAAAAACTGTAGAGAAAGACGGAGACTGGAATACATCCAGCAAATAATTGAAGACGTACGTTTCAAGTGCTACTCTGAGATGAAGAGGTTAGCACTGGAGAAGGATTCGTGGCGGGCCGCATCAAACCAGAGGACTGACGACCCCGAAAGAAAAGGGAAAAAATCGCTACTATACAAGTGCCTAATCTTAAAGCTGCTATTCAACTGGGCTGCGACCAGTCGCGTGCGGCGCTTACAATCGCACCAAAAAGTATTGGCACAGTTACATTTTAGTGGTTGTAGGGCAAACGAAACATATATTTCAGAACAGAAGCCAGACACGTGCCACGTTACATTACATAGGTTACAAATATGTCCAAATCATCTGTCCGTAAAGTAACATACAGTGTTATGAAAATAAACATCGCTCTTCTGCATACAAAAAAGTATTGGCACACGTGTATGAATCGGACAGTGTGTTCGTTTTCTTCATTGATGTTCACCTTCTAATAGCTAGTGTGCATCCCTTTAGCATCCATAACAGCACGCAAACGCCTAGGAATGCTTTGTATTAAATTCCGGGTGATATGAGGGGTAATTTTCGATCATTCCTCCAGGAGAGCTTTCTCCAGGTCGTTTTTACCGGACGGACGCCTTTTTCTGACTTGTGTGCCAAGATGAGCCCACAGTTCAAATCAGGCCTCTGAGGTGGTGTCAGAACCCGTCTGGGGGCATTGTACAGTAACCACTCCCAGGTTTTCATGGCAGTATGTTTTGGGTCGCTGTCGTGTTGGAAATGAAACACTAAGGCCCAATGTCTGTGCACTATCGTGTAAATTACCTCGCAACACGTCGATGTATCTCATATGATCCATTGTACAGTGGATTACAGCTAAATTTCCAACGCCGGACGCCGCCATACAGCCCCAGACCATGATACCGCCCCTACCGTGTTTGATGGGGGGATGCACGTGTTTGATGCCGAGGTGCGTGTTCGGCTTGGGTCAAACTTTCTTTCTTGCATCAAATCCGAACGCATAAACTTAGATTCGTCGCTAAATATCACAGTGTTCCAAAACTCCATCGGCTTGCTGATGTAGTCCTTGGCAAACTGCAGGCGGTCCTGCCGGTTAAGTTCCGATATGTATGGTTTTTTCCTGGGAGAATGTCCGTGCGTGTCAGCCTCATTCAACACATTCCGTACAGCTTGAACACTAACCGTCTTGTCGGACGTTGTCTGAACAACCTCAGCAATAGTTGCTGCACTTTTAGCAGGTTCCTTCCGAACAAGTGCGATGATACGTCGACGCTTTCGGGTTGTAAGCACTTTTGGACGTCCAGGACGACACTTATTCACTGTTGTTCCGGTCTCTTTATGTTTACGAGGTGCGGCTAAAAAAAAACCGGACTGATGCTGGAAAAAACATTTATTTACAATGATTTACAATTTCATGTTACCTCCTTCAATGTACTCTCCTCCTCGGTCTCTACACCGCTCCACACGAATTTTCCAGTGTTCATAGCAATGCTGGAGATCATTTTCGGTAAGTCCATACATTACTTCCGTCGCTTTTTCTTTTACTGCTTCAACAGTCTCAAATCTAGTTCCTTTCAAAGCTGACTTGACTTTAGGGAAAAGAAAAAAGTCACAGGGGTCCAAATCAGGTGAGTAGGGTGGATGATCTAAGATGGGAATGTTGTGTTTTGCCAAAAACGTCTTCACTGACAACGCACTGTGAGCTGGGGCATTGTCTTGGTGAAGGATCCATGACTTTTTTCTCCACAAATCGTTCCGTTTTCTCCGTACTCGCTCACGTAGGGTAGCCAGGACGCTAATGTAGTAATCCTGATTCACTGTTTGTTCCTCTGGTACCCAATCAATGTGCACAATCCCTTTGATGTCAAAAAAAAAAAACAATCATCATTGCCTTGAATTTCGATTTTGACATTCGTGCTTTTTTTTGTCGTGGAGAACCAGGAGTTTTCCAATGCATCGATTGGCGTTTAGTTTCGGGATCGTAAGTAAAAAACCACGATTCATCGCAAGTAATAACATTTTGTAAGAAGGTGGGATCACTTTCATTGTTTTCCAGGATGTCAGAACAAATCATTCTTCGGCGTTCCTTCTGTTCAATTGTGAGACACTTTGGAACCATTTTTGAACACACTTTGTTCATGTTGAAACTTTCATGAAGAATCTGCCTAACACTTTCCTTGTCAACTCCTGTTAACTCAGACACTGCTCTGATTGTTAAACGGCGACCTTGTCGAACAAGTTTACCGATTTTTTCAATGTTTGCATCAGTTTTTGCTGACAATGGTCTGCCAGTGCGAGTGTCATCACTGGTGTCTTCGCGGCCATCTTTAAATCGTTTAAACCACTCAAACACTTGTGTTCGCGATAAACAATCATCGCCGTACACTCGTTGTAACATTACAAACGTTTCACTTGCAGATTTTCCTAGTTTGAAACAAAATTTGATGTTAACACGCTGTTCTTTCTGTACACTCAACATTTTCCGAAGCACAGACAAAACGTCAACTACTTAAAACAGACGCCACGGGCAGACTGAGTGCAGGAGGCAGATGAAACTCGAGCAGTAGGCGGAGCGAGAGTCACGTGACAGGCCACGCGACTTTCAGCCTCATTGCATTCGTTTTATTGTTTCACCAGTACTAGTCCGGTTTTTTTCTAGCCACACCTCGTATGATTGATAACTCGTACCGTGGTGTAGCTAACAGACACCTCTGCCCCGATTTGCCGATAGCTTCTCCCTTGTGAATGGAGCAATACCACTCTCTCACGCAACGCCACTGAATGCTCCTTCTTCTTCGGCCCATGCTGACCACTATCGCGCAATACAGCAACATACTAGTGACTGGGCCGTCAACAACTCGCAGTGTCTATTGCGTCAGCAGATGGCGCTCCGGTACCCGAAAACCCAGCAATATACCGAGAAGCCACACTCTGTGCCAATACTTTTTGTGTGCAGAGGAGATACATGTTTGACCTTAACACTGCATTTCTTTGTTAGTGGTACGCACTGTGGGCAGAACTGTAATGTCTGGTATGTGAGGCAGCATGTACATGTGTTGTGTACCGGAAGGTGCGGCGTTTGTAAACAGCAACGATAAATACGCACGTGTGCCAATACTTTTTGGTGCGATTGTATGTCTTCTCGCAGTCGTCTACTCTGTATCGTTCCCGACTGGCGTGCCGGCTCTTGAATTTGCACTGTAACAGGTACTTCGGTATTATCCACACCTCTCAGCAACTGCTTGCTCTGGAACTGGAATGACTACATTCTTTTTCGAATCTTATCTCAGGCTAATTTTTTTTACTTGTCTAGCGAGAATTTTTGGTCACAACTACCCCACTCGCACAGGAAACATGTGTACCCCTTTGTAGTCCATTTGCACTTCCAACAATACAGTAAATACTTTGAAGGAGCCACATAATTTTCGTTTTAATTGTATTAAGATATATTTAGCACAGTTTGTAAAAGGTACGCACCCTGTTTAGTTGAGTTGGTGTACGCACTTGGGACACAGAGCATTTTGTAGCTATTGTGGAGATAAGTTGGCTGGTTCAAATGGCTCTGAGCACTAGGTCATCAGTCCCATGGAACTTAGAACTATTTAAACCTGACTAACCTAAGGACATCACAAACATCCATGCCCGAGGCAGGATTCGAACCTGCGACCGTAGCGGTCGCGCGGTTCCAGACTGTAGCGCCTAGAACCGCTCGGCCACCCCGGCCGGCTGGAGAAAAGTGCCGTTGATATTTGCCTTATGGCCCATCTACAAAACGTACATACTCCTGTGCCTGTACGCAAAAAAGTCTTGAGAGTGAAATCTGTTCTAGAATATGAATTGTCCGTAGTACACGTGTTTAGAGTTAAAAAGCTTCTGTAAAGTTTGGAAGGTAGGAGACGACGTACTGGCAGAAGTAAAGCTGTGAGGACGAGGCGTGAGTTGTGCTTGGGTAGCTCAGCACTTGCCCGCGAAAGGCACAGGTCCCGAGTTCGAGTCTCGGCCCGGCACACAGTTTTAATCTGCCAGGGAGTTTCGTATCAGCGCACACTCCGCTGCAGAGTGAAAATCTCATTCTGGTGTTTAGAGTTATCAGAAATAGTATCGTTGTAAAACATTGCCATCAGTGACGTCACGTCGCTATCGTGCCATTTTCTAGTAAGTAGATTACACGTTCGCGCTGTTTTGCTGGTGACAACTAGATAAATACTACTTCCAAAAAGTTGCCAAAAAGTTTCGACTTCATTGTAACTCGATCAAAAAAATGGTTCAAATGGCTCTGAGCACTATGGGACTTAACATCTGAGGTCATCAGACCCCTAGAGAACTACATAAACCTAACCAACCTAAGGACATCACATACACCCATGCCCGAGGCAGGATTCGAACCTGCGACCGTTGCGGTCGCGTGGTTCCAGACTGAAGCGCCTAGAGCCGCTCGGCCACACCGTCCGGCCACTGGATCAAATACATACTGTATACAAAACAAAAACGGTGTTGTTTAAACATCCTTCGAGTGGTCGTATGCCGTTCACAGCAGGTTTTAAATGCGGCTTGTTGTCTGGTGCTGCCTTGGGAAACCAACATCCTGCTGATATACGTAAATAGAAAAAGCATCGGGTTTCCGTCCTGTTCTGCGTTGGCCGCTACGCGTCTGCAGTCAGCTTCGCAGCCATCCGCTACGTCCCGTCGTACTTGTTTTCCTAAATCACTGGTAGAGCGTAAACAACTCTGCTGCCTCAGGAGTAGGGAATGAATACACTAAAAGCAGAAGATGAGTATTGCTACTTGTACAAAATAAGTGATGATGGCCGAAGTAGAGAGGATGTAGAGTGCAGACTGGCTACAGCAAGAAAAGCAACCTTGAAAAATAGGGAAGTCTTGACGTCGGATACAAATGTAAATGTTAAAATATTTTTTTTCTGAAGGTACTTGTCTAGATTGTATCCTTTTACGGAAATGAAAAGGGGACGATGCACAATTCAAAGAATAAGAAATAGAATGTTTTGAGATATCGTCAACAGGAGAGTGCTGAAGATGAAATGAAATGTCGTGTGCCTAGGGCCTCCCGTCGGGTAGACCGTTCGCCGGGTGCAAGTCTTTCGTTTTGACGCCACTTCGGCGACTTGCGCGTCAATGGGGATGAGATGATGATGAAGACAACACAACACCCAGTCCACGAGAGGATAAAATCCCCTACCCAACCGGGAATCAAACCCAGGCCCCTTGGTGTGACATTCCGCTGTGCTGACCACTCAGCTACGGAGACGGATGCAAAGATTAATAAAAAAGTCACATGCTCCCCTACATTAAACTCAAGGTGAGACTCCAAGATTTCTACATCGACATCTGGACTCTGCAAACCAACGTGAGGTGCATGGCAGAAGGTACGTCACATTGAACCAGTTTTCAGACATAATAGTTTTCAGAGATAACACAGATGTTTGTAGGTAAGAACACAAACATCACAATAAACTGAGAAAGGAAGATAACTGTCTGATAATCTAGATTGCACGTGAAATAATAAGAATATATACATGAGGAAAATACACTCAGAAAAATATTACCTAATTTCAGTACAAAACAGAGTGCACAGAATTGAAACCTTAGGTCTTTGGACCTTTCACATACATTTTGGAACGATTTAAAATACTTGAAAAATGAGTCTCTTACTCATCTTTCAAAACTAAAATTATGTTAAATAAGGCTAGGTTTTGATTTTTATGAGCCTACTATGTGATAATATGGTAATAAAACACGTTTTACGTATGGCAAAAATTTCAATTGTTTATAAAACCTGTTCAACGTGAAAGTGGAAGCTCTCCTTTTCTGGGAAAGTAGAACTATATGGTACTAATCAACAGAAAAAAATCAAAATTTTATGGATAGGCATTTAAAAAAATGTTTTTCCACTAATTATAAAAAATTCAGAACACTATAGTAAAATAACTTTGACAGGTAATCCCAAATAGAGGATTGCTTTGGAATCATGAAGCCATTATCTTTGAAATAAAAAAAAACAATAAAATACGTAGAATTGTTGTAGAGATACAGCATTTTAAATTTTTTTCCAAAATTTGAATCTTCAAAATGGTATGCACAAAGTCATCTTTGGAGGGCTGTATCTTGGAGCATAAATTTTTTCTTGGAGAAAACAAAGAAAATACGTGTGCCCTACTTAATCCTTCATTTTAACATATGCTAAATTCAATAGCATCCGAGACTATGAAGGTAAGATTTTTTCCTAGCCTGCCTGAATTGATATGGACTGTACCGTTTTATTGGCTGATTTTACCAATAACATAAAAGAAAAAAAATGGCTCTGGGACTTAACTTCTGAGATCATCAGTCCCCCAGAACTTAGAACTACTTAAACCTAACTAACCTGAGGACATCACACACATCCATGCCCGAGCCAGCATACGAACCTGCGACCGTAGTGGTCGTGCGGTAACAGACTGTAGCGCCTAGAACCGCTCGGCCCCTCCGGCCGGCATATAAAAGCAAAGAAAACTTTTAAATAGAACTTAAAATTAGTTCACCTGGACAACTCCTATTCCATTGAATAAAAAAAATATTCAGTGTAGTTGCATGAGTAGGGCTAAATCTGTTCATTAATGTTAACGCTAATCTTTTACATATATCCTGTAAACCAACTCGTTCCACATCATTTCGATAAAGATTAGATTCAGTTTTCGCTCGAATGATACATGGAACACGTAACTGCATAACTTGAGTAGGGAGTTACGGGTTAATGGATTGGACATGTTCAAAGATTAGATGGGTAGATAGCGTAACTAATGAGTCGGTGCAGAATCGAAATGGGGAGAAAAGTAATTTGTGACACAACTTGAATAAAAGAAGGGATCGTTTGACACTTCACATGCTGAGGCGTTGAGGGGTCTTCAGCTGGTAATGAAGTGAACCGTGTACAGTAGGAAGAGGGGGGGAAGGGATTATAGAGGGAGACCAAGAGACGAACACAATAAACAGATTCAGAAGAAAGTAGACTGCAGTAGCTACTGGAAGAAAAAGAAGTTTGCACAGGACAGAGCTGCATGGAGAGCTGCATCAAACCAGCCTTTGGGCTGAAGACAACAACAACAACAAATCAACAACAACAACAACAACAACAACCCCAGGAAAGCAACGTCATTGCCTAATCTTAGTTTTGGGAAAAAGCGATATCTTTTCGTAATAATGACCATGAAGTGGTGTTACATGTTACAAGTTATTTTCTTTTCCCGAATTCGTCTAGTAAGTTATCCTGCTAGCAGGGCAATGAGAAAGTGACTGACAATGGAAGTTATTTGAAAAGCAGCTGAACGTAATTTAGGCTGAATATCAGTCATGGCTCTAAACTGTTGATTTAAAATAACAAACTCGGAAAACATTTATGGTTCTACAAGTAACTGTAAAACGTTCGCTGCGGGAGACACTACTTACTTCTCGTCTAGTGACGAGCGTTGCTGCCTCTGTATCACGGGGTCCTGGGTTCGATTCCCGGCCGGGTTGGGTATTTTCTCTGCCCGTGGACTGGGTGTCTGTGTTGTCCTCATTATTAGTGACAGTGGATAGATTGGATTGGGTAAAAAAAATTCTGCTGTGTAAAAATTGGGACTCTGTATGGGCGCAGATGAGCGCCCCACAAACCAAACATTACCATCACACCACTACTCATGTGTGCATCCAGATTTTACCGAGTCCCTCCTCCACACCCACCCTCATCAACATTAGCGCGTAGCCAAACTCCGATATGAGAAAGAACTTCCTTTGATCATTCATTTTTAAAATGACGAAAGAGGAATGACATTTAGTGTTCGCAGGCAATTTATTAAACAACGAACTGATGACTCAGTGATATTGGTACTATTTACTTCTAACAACCCTTTCTCTCGTAGAATAACTAGCTGTATCCGGCCACACTTCGCTGTGGTTCAGTCTGCTTAAATGCAAAGAGAAAGAAAAACACTAAGCACACATTTCTAATATGTATTAGAATACGATATACGTCATAATCTCCTTCTCGCCTTTTCTTTGTCCATCTACTCCTCCTGCCACCTCTCTCAGTTCATAACTTCCTCCCCTTTTCCTCTGTACAATACACTGCAAAGTATATACAGTACTCTATATGTCTCTACAGTGTTATTACAGTAACGTGTAAAAGTTTCAAGTAAATCGGAAAGATATATTTTGAGATTTTTTTGTAAAAACCGTATATAACAGACGGCGTTCCAGTTGATATATAAAAACACTTGCGTTTTCGAATGCAACGTTGTGTCATAATTTCGAAGCGATTCATGAAGAGCTTTCGGAAATTTGAAATTTTGAAGAAACGAACATCTATGTTTATACTTACATACAAAATGTAGATGTTCATAATCGTAAATCCCGAAAGTTTTTGACCGATTGCTTTGAAAGTTTGACACAACGTTCCACTGCTACCGTGCGTATTTTTGTTTAACTATCTTTAAATATATATAATACATAAATTTAAATAAATTTAGCCGACCGGTGTGGCCGTGCGGTTCTAGGCGCTTCAGTCTGGAACCGCGTGACCGCTACGGTCGCAGGTTCGAATCCTGCCTCGGGCATGGGTGTGTGTGATGTCCTTAGGTTAGTTAGGTTTTAGTAGTTCTAAGTTCTCAGCCGGCCGCGGTGGCCATGCGGTTCTAGGCGCTACAGTCCGGAACCGCGGGACTGCTACGGTCGCAGGTTCGAATCCTGCCTCGGGCATGGATGTGTGTGATGTCCTTAGGTTAGTTAGGTTTAAGTAGTTCTAAGCTCTAGGGGACTGATGACCACAGATGTTAAGTCCCATAGTGCTTAGAGCCATTTGAACCATTTGAACATAAATTTAATAGTAGGGAAACTTTGTTACGAAAAAATTTCAAAGAGTTACGTATAAAATGTATATCATCCGTTAAAGAAAGAGGCATCCAAAACAGACCCGTATTGTGTCCAAATTTCAAAGCAGTCGGTGAACTTTCGGAGATACACGATTCTGAACAAACGAACATTTACATTTTTATTGATGTAGAAGAAACAACTGAGCCCCTTTGTTTTTATCCCTTGGAAAATCACATTTTACCCCTGAGTGGGTAATTACCCTCAAGATGGAAACGACTGACGTAGTGAATATTCGGTTTTTGTTAGCAGTCACTTTTTAACTACCCGGTTGCGGCCCTGAGCACACCGAGTTCAAACAGTCTTTTTTTATACATTTAAATTCAAATACCATGTATTCAAAAAGTGGTTCAAATGGCTCTGAGCACTATGGGAGTTAACATCTGAGGTCATCAGTGCCCTAGAACTTAGAACTACTGAAACCTAACTAACCTAAGGACATCACACACATCCATGGCCAAGGCAGTATTCGAACCTGCGACCGTAGCGGTCGCGCGGTTCCAGACTGAAGCGCCTAGAACCACTCGGCCGGCAACCATGTATTAATACACTGTTTTAAAGCAGCACGTTCTCCCTGGGGCATGGGTGTGTGTGTGTGTGTGTGTGTGTGTGTGTGTGTGTGTGTGTGTGTGTTTGTTTGTTTGTCCTTAGGATAATTTAGGTAAAGTAGTGTGTAAGCTTAGGGACTGATGACCTCAGCAGTTAAGTCCCATAAGATCTCACATATTTGAAAATTTTTTAATGAAACATAAACAATGTTCGATGCGTGATTTGCATGATGTTCTTCTATTGCTGTTTTTGTGTACTATTAGTAATTTCATCTGAGAATTGTTTAGCTGTAGACATAACGACTTTGTGATGTTAATGTAGCACACGCGGAGGTCTACACTACCCAATTCTGTCCATATTGTGTATCCCTCTGTTCTCCATCAATGCCGTCATTTTTATTCAGTGACCTTAGAATGACTCACGAAAGCTGTACAGAACGCTTATAGGTAAATTGTTGCTCTGTAGCTACCATGGTTCCACACACATTTTATTATACGTAATGTATTAGACTAACTGGGTAGACGTATCATTCCTTCTGCCATCGTAGGAAGCAATAATCATAGCAGTTAACGAATACAAGAAGAAATCGTCGAAAAGTAAACACTCAATCGTTTTAAGGAGGTAGTTTCACTTTTCACAAGCCATCATTTCATGCGATACAGCTGAAAGCAAATTCGCAGTTTTCTTAGACAGAATTCCGCATTTCGAAACTTCCATGAACTATAGTCCTAAATAATATGCAGAAATGGGTCGAAATTTAATAAATTTTGTATCACAACTTAACATACTGGTCCAGTGGTTTCATTTCCATCATATTCATAAAAGCAATGGTACAAACTCAGATTTACCGTTTCAGTAGCATTAAATATACTTATTTTCACTGTCAATGGTCTCCTCAATACGGCCACTATAAGAAATACGGTACCGCATGTCACAATCTCCAACCATCATATAGAACAATCCCCACGTCAGCTGTTGCTTTGAACTCTGTGACTGCTTCAATGCAGTAAATTCGTAAAAGTACCTCAGTGTGCCACTGGAAGTCTCTGCCTTGCAATAAAACGGATAGGTTCATGCGAATGGCACTATTGTTGAAATTGTGGTTTCAGAAAGGAACCACTGGGTTTCAAAAAAGGTTAACTCCAGCTGCGGAGTCGGGAGGGTGTGCACTCGACCCGCATTTTAGTTTCAGTGGGGTCTACAACTACCAAATGTGACAACGACACCACAGCCTAACATAAGGCACGACACTGCGAGTTTTTTTTTTTTTTTTTTTTTTTATACCCACAACGATAGCAGCGCGCTAAACGGTCAGCAAGCGACATTTCTAAATTCCTCCAGTGAGGGCGAATACTATGGCTTATATTGATTTGTAACTTAATTTATATAATAGCGAGTGTGTGTTGTGCCATAAAAACTGACAATCACTAAAAATGACGACAAATTAGTCATTCTTCAGCTTCTTAAGCACCCCGGCAGGTATGAAACGGAACATTACAGGACAGTTTATTTACGATTCTCTTATAACGTATAGATATTTACTGAAGAATATCGTTTTTCTTTAACAACAAAAAATTGCTAGTAAACACCAGAAGGCCTGATGTTTCGCAGAAAGGCATTCTGTATCTTCCCAACTGTGGGGCGGCGGGTGGAATTTATTGTTATGAATATAAGGTAGAATATAATGTAGAAAAGATGCATTTCCAGGCCGATTCACCATATGTGGGGCGGCGGGTGGAATTGTTGTTGTTAAATGTTCCTATTATTTATTCTGTGGTTTGCCGTTCCCAACACTGGCTCTCTAACTACAATATTGGCAGCCAGTAAGTGATTAGCAAAACGTGAAGCCTGTAATTAGAATTCCTAGTGCCCACTTCATCTGAGAAATACACTTATAGCTACAGCTTATAGCTCTGAGGAATTAGGAGATTGTCTGGGATTCATAATCAAAAACGATTCTCTCTAAAATGTTCACTGTATTCTGAAAGTCACAGACCAAAAAGAATTCCACACAATCCAACTAACAGAGCATTTCAGAGTCTAATGCGCTGACGCAACTATAACTGTTCAAATTAACTGGCTCTGAGCACTATGCGACTTAACTTCTGAGGCCATCAGTCGCCTAGAACTTAGAACTAATTAAACCTAACTAACCTAAGGACATCACACACATCCATGCCCGAGGCAGGATTCGAACCTGCGACCGTAGCGGTCACGCGGGTCCAGACTGAAGCGCCTTTAACCGCACGGCCACACCGGCAGTTCAAATTAACTGTTTAAGTGAATGCTCGCCATAATTTGATGATAATGTTCATCAAACGCCACGCTAAAATAATGGTAGAATGTCTGTCCCGCGACGGCACGTGAAAATACGACATACCCAAACTGGAGATAGATCATTAAAGTCATCCCAGAATTAACACTTCACTCGAAAACGATTTCATGGTTACGCGTATCCCGAGTAACTTATTACGGCATCCGAGGCTGTTTATAGTAGACTTGGCCACTGTTTCTATGTTTCGATACAGTGTATCGATACGTGGAACTGTTTCAGTGTTTCGGAACGGCTGTGGTTCACTGTTTCGAAACAGTAGTGTTTCATTCCGCCCCTGTCTCGGATAACCGGACCAGATTCGATCTTGAGCCAGACACAGAAACTGTATCGTTGTTTCAAAATAAGGTTGTTTCAGTCCACCTGTGCTTCGGACGAGATTCGGGCTCGGCACAGGTACTGAAACACATTTAACATACCACTTCATGAAACATTTTCAAGAGTGTAGAAATCTTTTTGACATGCATTAGCATGAAGCTTAAGATATCCGAAAATAAAGCTTCGTTTCTAGCTGACTGTCATATTCCGAAATGGCGTAACATCTGCTTTATAAACACTAACCAAACAATAAAACAATGCATACTATTCACATTCAAAATCATAAATATGTGAAAAACATTCAGTTAAATTACACTTTTTGATAACATTCGCTTCTCTGTTCATTTATAGTAATCATATTAAGAAAAGCAAGTAAGCCTACAACATTTTGAATAAAAAAAGGCGTAGGGTGACAGTTATTAGACATCGGTGCACATAAATTTGATGTAGGTATAATTGCAAGCAATCTGTTTGACATATCATTGATAGTGTAATGCTGAACGGGAAGGGCTAGGAAGTATGGTGAATTTATAGTAACGGTTCGAAACACCTTGAGAGACAATTTTTTTCTGTTATATTTTGTTATTTATTCGAAATATTTGGCGTTATTTGTGAGTCTACAGTCACTGTGCCTATTATCCTCAATGAGTCCCTTTGTGTGCATGGAAATTAGCAGGCTGGGTATATTACCCATACTAACGGAATGTGGGAATCCCAGTAACATATCCGTTGTTTCTGCAGTTTGCTCCCACCTCCAGTTCCGTTCGTTGTGGTTCTTTAGTCTTCAGCTATGGCTGTCCTCAGCCAATTGAAAAGTAAAGTCACACGACACGAAAGCAGCGCATTTGCTGCAGGAAATACGGAACTGCCAAGACGCCTAAGTGATAATTTAATACTTTCTGCGATATGATTAGCGCTCTGGCACCTCATTTGTGTTTCTGTGGACATACTTATACAGTAGACAATGAAGATGATACAATGTGTAGGTTTATTAGATTACAAAACACAAATTGTTTCACTGTGTCGAAACAGCGTATCTAAACATTACATTGCACTGTTTCGTTTGTTTTGAAACAGTTAAGTGTTTCAGTTTGCCCATCTCTAGTTTATAGCAATGATACCGGCGCGACGCGACTCCCGGCACATGTGGTGTGCTATGCAGCGTCTGGTGACAACTGGGGCCTTCTTCTGTCGCGCAGCGTTCTTATATATAAAGCCGCGGTGCGGACGGCTAAGGGAACGCCTGATCTCTCCCGACTAGCCGCTGGGCTAGTAATGCATCACTTTAAGTTATTGAATAAATCATTGCTTCCTTTGCTGATGGCCGATGAAGCTCTCAATTTAAATGTGCATTCAACACTCAGGAAAGTAATCATAATAAAAGTCTGACGTGGCTAAGTCAAATATTTTGGGCGAGAGAATTAATTTAATTACACTACACGCAGTAGACGAGCTCTGAACTTGCCCTTTGGAGATACGCTATCGCTATAGTTTTATAGTTATTCAATTGAAACTTCTCACATCTTTATGATTATAGCGGATCTCCCTTCTACTTAAATTTAAACATCCTAGCCTTATTTATTCGCCTACTTAATCTATCTTGCTTCCTTCCTACTTAATCTATCTTGCTTCCTTAATTTTTAAGACAAAAATCAGAAAATCATGAATTTCTACAAAAATTTTAATTTGTAAGATCCAGAATATTGTTTCTATTAAATTATTATGCAAAAGGAATCTAAATACAAATTTTTAAGTTTCTAGCTCTTTTCCGTTGCGCCAATGATTTTTACAGAAAACGTCCAAATTCCGAAAATGGTTAAAGTTATTGAACTGATATTCAACACATATTAATTTAGTATTACTCCTGACATGCTAGAAACGTTTCAGGTTATTTACTTGATTTTTAAAGTATTGCGCAACATTTATGACGTCAGAGCTAGTTACAGCGGACTAGGCTGGGTCTCAATGGAAAGGCTGATGAGAATTTTATACGGCGTGAGTAGGCTGCTTCCTTACACAAAAACGTCGAGGTTTGTTACCTGCACTTTCAGCCAAATCAATGTGTATCGTAGAAAACATGTATGGAATATAATACCTACATTAATATGCGTTCCAAATATGAAGCTGAAGGGAAAACCATACAGACGTGATGATAAAACGTCAAAAGAAATAGAACTGCTTCCGAACACAGAAGAAACCATTTCCACAACTGTTGTTATATCTGAGGCACAAATGGCAAGAATCCTCAACAAACTCACTTTTGGAGCAAAAGTAATTACATGTACAAAACTATCTGTATATTAGAAAATTGAGTGAGGTGAAAAGAATGGACGAATCATTAGACTATAAAATTTCTTTATGTGGCAAAGAAAGTGTCTATCATCATAAGAACAAATAACAACTGAAATATATGCTTCTCATGCCTGAAATGTGTGTTTATATTCTCTTGCTTTCAGCAGAATAAGCTTAAATGATACACATATTCGTAAATATTTCTTCATGAGTAAGTTGTAGTTTACATCACTGAATCAGAGAGATTCGAAATTTTTTACGTTTTTCTTGAATTCTTTCATTTCTTCTGGTATTACAAAAGCATTTGAAGGAAAAAAATGAAATATGTATTTCGTAAATCTCATAAAAAAGCGATAAAAACAAACATTATCTCTACGGTGCTTGTTATTGTGCTTTCTCACCGTTTGGAACGCTGCGGCCTATCCAGTTGTCAAATCGCAACAACTCCCGTAGCACAATTTATTTATTTATTTATTTCCTTTATTTAATTTCAATTCTCCCCGAAGGGGGCCGTAGCACAAAGTGTCGTGATTGTATATGTTAGACTACGGCGACACCTCGTGGCCTATTGATCAGAGATGTATTTGAGCGGAAGGATAATAAAAAAAAAAAAATGGTTCAAATGGCTCTGAGCACTATGGGACTTAACATCCATGGTTATCAGTCCCCTAGAACTTAGAACTACTTAAACGTAACTAACCTAAGGACAGCACACAACACCCAGTCATCACGAGGCAGAGAAAAAGGATAATCTCTTTGTATATTCTTTGTTAACCACGAAGAGAGATAATACAATATTTGAGTTGACAGGAATAAGGAATACTGTTTTTTTACTGTGTGTGAAGTTCATAGAGACGCCAAGAACCTAATATCACTAAACAGCTAAAACGGTGCAAAGTCACTGTTACGTCTACTGGGTTCTAGGGGTAAGAAAAATTTGATTTTCATTATATCATCTAATTAGTGACCGAATCCAAAAAAGAATAAAAACGCTGTCGTAATCTACCCATTAAGAGGTATACTTTTACTGTAAGGGTGACGGAAAATAATGCCAAGACAAAAAAATAATTAATGTAGCGTTACGAAATTTTGGAAATACGCTTGTCTAGGTAACATGTTTAAGTGATTAACATTGCTCGATTACAGCTCAATATAAGCGCGAGATAAGCCATTGCAAATATAAAATGCTGGTACATTGACAACCGGTGTAACCGCCACATTGTTGAATGCAAGCATGCACACGTGCATGCGTCGTGTTGTACAGACGGCGGATGTCAGTCTGCGGAATGGAATTCCATGCCTGGTCAACTTTGTCAGTCAATACAGCGACGGTTAATGCTGTTTGTGGATGGCGCCGGAGTTGTCGTCCCATTATGAACCATATGCGCTCGACTTGGAGAAGGTAACATGTCGATGCTCTGTGGAGCATGTTGCGTTACAGCAGCGGTGTGTGGGCGAGCGTTATCCTGTTGGAAAATACCCCCTTGAATTCACGAATGACAGCACAACATGTCGAATCAGCAGACTGATGTGCAAATTTCCAGTCAGGGCGCGGGGGATAGCCATGAGAATGCTCCCGCTGTCATACGAAATTAAAAAAAAAAAAAAAAAAAATTGGTTCAAATGGCTCTGAGCACTATGGGACTTAACATCTGAGGTCATCAGTCCCCTAGAACTAAGAACTACTTAAACCTAACTAACCTAAGGACATCACACACATCCATGCCCGAGGCAGGATTCGAACCTGCGACCGTAGCAGACGCGTGTCATACGAAATCGCACCCAGACCACAACTCCAGGTGTAGGTCCAGTGTGTGTAGCACGCAGACAGGTTTGTTACAGACCCTTAACTGGCCTCATCCTAAACAACACACGGCCATCATTGGCACCGAGGCAGAACCAGCTTTCATCAGTTCGAACAACACGTGTTACGAAGATTCTCGACTTCCTTTTCGAGAAACACTGTTGACAAAAATTAGAGAATCGACATTTGAAGCCGACTGCGGAACGATTCTCCTGTCGCCAATATACAGGGTGTAAATTTTAAGTTTACAAACCAGAAAAACTCGAAAAATAAGCTTCACACGAAAAAATGTGTAGAATCCTAAACTGATTATTTTCGAGGGGGACATCTGCTGGTGCTAAAATTAACCCGCCACCCCGGGCGCCTTAGGGGTGGGGAGGGAGGCAACTTCAAAATTTCAAATGGGAACACCCATTTTTTATTGCAGAATCAGATTCTACATAAAAAACTACGTACATTTTGTCTTAAACATTTGTTTTCATTCTCGGTAGGTAGGTGCTGTAATTCAAGAAAATCCATGTTCTCATTTTTGGGTCAAAAATGGTTACAAATAAGTAAAAAATAGTTATTTACTTCGTAAATTTTGATTCGCTAAAATAAAACTCTCCCTCTCTCCCCATATTGGGATGATTTGTTTGATAATTAAAAGTTGTGTGGCCTCGTGACCACGAAACAAACAAAACTTATCCGAATCTGTGGAAAAAATTAAAAATTGGGTCGACATTTGTAAAACTCTTATTTCTCTCTCTCAAACCTCACATGGGGAGAGAGGGAGAGTTTTACTTTTAGCGAATCAAAATTTACGAAGTAAATAAGAATGTTTTGCTTATCTGTAACCTTTTTCCACGCAAAAATGAGAACATGGATTTTCTTGAATTACAGCGCCAACTACCAAGGATCAAAACAAACGTTTAAGACAAAACGTACGTAGTTTTTTAGGCAGAATCTGATTCTGCAATAAAAAATGGGGGTTCCCATTTGAAATTTTAAAGTTGCCTTCCGCCCCACCCCCAGGGGGCTGGGGTGGCTGGCTAATTTTAGCACCAGCAGATGTCCCACTCGAAAATAATCAACTTTGGATTCTACACATTTTTTCGTGTGAAGCTTATTTTTCGAGTTATTCTGGTTTGTCAACTTAAAATTTGCGCGTAAGGACATCGAAGATAAGATGCGAGAAACTAGGTCTCATACGGAGGTCTCTATTTGCGAGTGGAACAGTAGGGAAGTGACACGTGGTGGTACAGGGTTCCCTCCGCCACGCACCGTCCCATTGCTTGGGGAGTATCGATGTAGATGTAGTGAAACTTCAGTATCAGGCACAACGTTCTAATTTATTACTCCTTTACTACTACCTCTGTTCGTAAAACAGTTCGCAGACAGTATTCACATATCCCACTGACTGTACCTGCAAAATTATACTATTGTACAACACACAGCTCAGGAGATGTGACGTCATAAACAGATGCATAAAAAACTTCAAACGAGGCGCAAATTACCCCGACCAAACTCATCACGTGTTTGATAATGAGATCACTTAGCAACTTTAAACGAACTCCAAGCAAAATCCGAAACTACTTCTCATTTGCAGCCGCAAAAGATAATGAAAGAGAAACAGTTTTGCGTCTGCAACCATAAACTTTTTACATGCTTAATTCTATCATGGGTTATGGGAGATTTCTTAACCAAATTTGTGATAATGCGTCGTACGACTTTTGCACGCTCCTGGCATCTAGTGGTCGTCTGCTGCACCAGCTCAGGTTTCTGTCTCTAGTGAAATACAGCGTTTAAAACCGTAGAAAGTATAATGTTGTCTTAAGTAGCCTTGGGAAATATGCTTACCACCAAAATAACTTCTCCAAGAGGCGTGGGAAGTATACTTACCACAAAATTAATATTTTTATGGGTTCTGGGAAGCATAATTACCACCTACTTAGTGGTTTCACAAAGACAGTGGGAGTATGTCTTACCGCAACTGGGTATGACTGACGCAGTTGCAGGTATGTGAAAAATCCTACAACAATCAGTTTCCGTTCGTCGTGAGATCACTTGTGCCTCGTTTCTGCAGGACATATTATTGTGACTTGCATCTGCTCGTTTCTTTATTGCGTAGTAAATGAAGTTTCAACGAAGTTTTTAAACAGTGATAGGTAAATTAAAACGCAAAATGCTGTTTTTCATTTTTTTTCACTTTTAGTGACCCAAAAGATGATAATGGGATATCCACTTTTTCCATACTTTAAAAGCTCACAAAAGGGCGGTGGGAGTTATACATACCACCGTAGTTTCTGATCCCAAATTACAAGAATAAAATTATCAAACAATAAATGCACCTGGTCACAACTGTGATACGACACATAAGAAAGAAAGAAAGTTACTTTGATGAGTCACTTCGAAAAATGTCCCCTCCAGAGGGTTAAGGCCAAATATTGAACACATTATCTCATTTGTACAGTAATCAGACGTTTGCACTGGATGGTAATAATTAAAGTGCAGCTACTAACGAAGGTACAGTGTGGGCTGCAATTATCATATGGCAGTGAAACGTGGTAGACGTTGTAGTGCGTTAATGTGGAACAGATATACGCTGGAAAAAAATTAGTTCCAATTTCGGGCACCAGGTGCAAATCTGGCGCCGTACTGCACCTCGCAGACGTATCCACTGAACAAACTGTGTAAGCTGCGGTTCATAATAAACTCAACATTACGCTTTTCTCGCTTGTTTGACCTTTTCTGCCCACATCCCTTTCCTAAACCATCACGTACAGAAACATTTCTATACGTCTTTCTTGTATTCATTGCGAAATATTTGCACCCGGAGGCCAAAGCTGCTAATAGCTTTTCCAGTATTACACATCAGAATGACTACGAAGTTTCGCTGCCATACGATAATTACGGCCCAAAGTGTACATCTATGAGTAGTTGAACTTTAATTATAACCATCCGGTAGCCGTTCTGCACACAGTAGTGTGATTGTTCAAGGAGGAACGTTCATGAAATTGAACTAAAATGTTATTTATCAATTTATTTTTTTGTTTATTGGTAGAACTCATGCGCAATAAATTCCTCAAAATTCATTAATGAAATCACATCCGAAGTACATGAAAAATAATTAAATGTCACCCAGTTTTCGTGCCACGCCCACTTCTTGAAGCAAAACTTCAATACTGGCTTGGTGAACAACGATTCTGTGGATTACTTTCAGTCGAACTTGCACGGGAGTAATCTAGAAGGCTGCATTGGACACATCCAGAAGAGAATGGGCTCCCAATGAGGAAATCTGTGAGTGATATGAAGGACACAAGTTTGAAAGATGGAAGCGGTATTGGTGGACACAACAGACTTCCAAAGATGATGATAGACACTCTCCAAGTGCATTATGTAAAGGCTGTCAGACAGAACGTATCCAGTGTAAGTGACACGAAAATTGCGATTTGTGCTACATATCTCCACATCATGTGAAGAGATGAACATCCCATTCATCATCTCTGTGACACATTAGCTTGTATAAATATCTATAGATCCATACAGGTAAGAACCCCTACATTCACAGGAGGCGCTTCCAGATTGCATCCTGGATGTTGTCAAACCCACGTAATGATTTCTGGCCGATCCTGAACTTCTAAAAACGTGTGTTCATGGCAAATCCCATAACCCAAATGAGTCTGTAAGTTCACTCATATGGAAATGATGCCCTAAAACCACATTTTCATCTTCTACAGTTGTCAAAATCGCAACTTTAGATGCATTTCTTGTGATTAATGATGAGACGTAGGGAGGATGAAGGAATTGGAGAGAATGGGGCTTCAAGATACGAAATTTCACTCAAGACATTGCGTGCAAAATAGGTTTACAGCGCCTATCTGCAGTTGAAAAGTTAGTTGAAGACCTGGTAAAGGAAAGAAGGCTGAAAACAAGAAACCAGCCTTGAAAGGAAAGAGGATCCTGAGTAATAATCTGCAGCCATATGCAGAAGTGACATAACAAAAAACCTTAGGTTGAACTTTACATTGCATTTCCTGAAAATTATATTTTTAAAGTTTATGTACCCTTTTCCCAAAACCTGGTTGAGTTTAAAATTGCATTTCCTGAAAATTATAGTTTGCAAAGTTTATGTACCTTTTTCTCATAATCTATGAAGACTAGAATTACGAAATTTTGTACACTTATTTTTGTAAGCGCAATAAATGTCTTATCAGTAAATTTAGAAATTCTGAGTGTATGCTGAAATATAGGACAAAGTGATTGGAATTGTGCGTAAGTTTTATATAGTAATTACGCAGTTATAATTTTTAAAAAAATATTAAAATTCTCCTATTCGATATATTTACAACACCTCATGTGTGAAGCTCACTACATGCAAAGAGATGAAACACAGAAAATATTGTAGAAATATCTTGAACAGTTTGTGAGAAAAAAGCTACGTATACTATTTTTTGAAGAGAAATTTTTTTAATTCCATAAAAAGGAGTTCAATATACAACCAACCGGTCGAAAATAGCCGTTTGGTACACTGACCTAGGTTTCGACACCTTTAACGATGTCTTCATCAGAATGAAGTTCCGAGAAACCGCAAAAATTACATAGCGGGAAAGCAATAGTTGGAGTCAAGAGCAGTCTAGCTTGTTGTTCAAATCTAGGCATACGTGCCAAAGTCTGGAACGTGTTTTATTCTATATTTTGACTTGAGCGTATCTGCTCTTAAGTCTGACCATTGCTTTCTCGCAATGTAATTTTACGGTTTCTCAAAATTTCATTCTGATGAAGACATCATTAGAGGTGTTGAAATCTGGATCAATTCACCAATCAGTTATTTGCAACCGGTTGGCTGTGTGATTTCTATGTTGAAGCCAATATACTGTTGCTGAGAAACAGTCCTGTTTAAAACTGGAAGTTAAATATATATAATCCAAGGAACTCAACTGTAAATGTGCTAATTTCGTGTTAAGTATGGTACAAAATTTCATTGCCGTACCTTCAGAATTGTGGATTTGATGCATTTTTGTAAATACCGTGTGTTTAACATGAACTTCGCCTTAAACAATCGAGCTGGGCGCACGGGAGTTGGGGTACTGGTATCTATTAATTACGACATTTCTGAATACAGACGGACATTTTCGCACGCTGGCGAATGAAACCACGTCGAGAAACGTAGTGCAGCTGGTGTAGATGATGAGAAGGAGGAACGAAATAAACAGTACGTCACAAGATCCAGGAAGCGGATGACAGCGTGCGTCATAGGAAGTCGTGTGGTCGGACAGCTAGGCAAGCCGGTTCCAGTCTTAGCGAGACAGACTTCTCATCACACGCTGCCTGCTCACCCACGGCTAAAAAGGTAGGCTACAACGACTCGTCGTCATGGTCATAATTATCATCACCATCATCATCATCATTGTCATGAGTGTCATCAGCCACTTGATATTCGCTTTTCGATGTATTACAGCATTCAGCTACCTTTTAAGAATTGACATACCACCAAAAGGTAGTATGCGACCGTTTAAATGTGTATATAACAATTTAATTAGGTAATGAACGGTTAAAATTACTATGTTTACATTACACATTTCAGCAATTACCATCTTCAGATTAATTAATTCATAACAGCTTAGTCACGATATACAGGAATTTCATTTATGCGTTTTCAACATCACGAAATCGTCTAAAATATGTCAATGGATGTTGTTGTTGTTGTTGTTGTGGTCTTCAGTTCTGAGACTGGTTTGATGCAGCTCTCCGTGCTACTCTATCCTGTGCAAGCTTCTTCATCTCCCAGTACCTACTGCAACCTACATCCTTCTCAATCTGCTTAGTCTATTCATCTCTTGGTCTCCCTCTACGATTTTTACCCTCCACGCTGCCCTCCAATGCTACATTTGTGATCCCTTGATGCCTCAGAACATGTCCTACTAACCGATCCCTTCTTATAGTCAAGTTGTGCCACAAACTCCTCTTCTCCCCAATTCTCTTCAGTACCTCCTCATTGGTTATGCGATCTACCCATCCAATCTTGAGCATTATTCTGTAGCATCACATTTCGAAAGCTTCTATTCGCTTCCTGTCAAAACTATTTATGGTCCATGTTTCATTTCCATACATGGCTACACTCCATACAAATACTTTCAGAAACGACTTCCTGACACTTAAATCTATACTCGATGTTAACAAATTTCTCTTCTTCGGAAACGCTTTCCTTGCCATTGCCAGTCTACATTTTATATCCTCTCTACTTCGACCATCATCAGTTATTTTGCTCCCCAAATAGTAAAACTCATTTACGAATTTAAGTGTCTCATTTCCTAATCTAATTCCCTCAGAATCACCCGATTTAATTCGACTACGTTCCATTATCCTCGTTTTGCTTTTGTTGATGTTCATTTTATATCCTCCTTTCAAGAACCTGCCCATTCCGTTCAACTGCTCTTCCAAGTTCTTTGCTGTCTCTGACACAATTACAATCTCATCGGCGAACCTCGAAGTTTTTATTTCTTCTCCATGGATTTTAACACCTACTCCGAATTTCTCTTTTGTTTCCTTTACTGCTTGCTCAATATACAGGTTGAACAACATCGGGGAGAGGCTACAACCCTGTCGCACTCCCTTCCCAACCGCTGCTTCCCTTTCATGCCCCTCGACTCTTATAATTGACATCTGGGTTATGTACAAATTGTAAATAGCCTTTCACTCCCTGTATTTTACCCCTGCCACCTTCAGAGTATTTCAAACAACATTGTCAAGAGCTTTCTCTAAGTCTACAAATGCTAGAAACGTAGGTTTGCCTTTCCTTAATCTTTCTTCTAAGATAAGTCGTAAGGTCAGTATTGCCTCACGTGTTCCAACATTTCTACGGAATCCAAACTGATCTTCCCCGAGGTCGGCTTCTACCAGATTTTTCATTCGTCTATAAAGAATTCGTCTTAGTATTTTGGAGCTGTGACTTATTAAACTGGTAGTTCGGTAACTGTCACATCTGTCAACACCTGCTTTCTTTGGGATTGGAATTACTATATTCTTCTTGAAGTCTGATGGTATTTCGCCTGTCTCATACATCTTGCTCACCAGATGGTAGAGTTTTGTCAGGACTGGCTTTCCCAAGGCCGTCAGTAGTTCAAATGGAATGTTGTCTACTCCCGGGGCCTTGTTTCGACTTAGGTGTTTCATTGCTCTGTCAAAATCTTCACGCAGTATCTTATCTCCCATTTCATCTTCATCTACATCCTCTTCCATTTCCATAATATTGTCCTCAAGTACATCGCCCTTGTATAGACCTTCTATATCAATGGATGATAAAGGAGTCTAAAGTCTTTCCTGGATTACAAAAAAAGTATTTCTATGAAACTGTGCTAGATACAGTAAGAAATCCGCTTAGACATGTGGAAGTGTATCCATAAACAAAACTTTATTATGAGTTAAGTTACCATTTGCAACAAAGTGCAGCACATTAAAAAAAAAGTTTTGTAGTGAGGTAAACACATTATGTAGATCATGTCACACAGTCATTCTATTTTACCATGTGATGACATGACGTTGGGACTCAATGACATGTTTCAGACGACTTCATGATGTTCAAAGTGCATGACTGGAATTCTTACGTATCATGATGAAGCTGTTAGGGGATTCATCACAACTGAAGAGGGCAATCACTTACCGAAAGTGGTAATGTGAACAATGCAATTATTAAGCTATCTTCAAGTAATAAATTATTACATACGGTATTCAACCTCTGTTGCTTCAAGCACGCTTTTCAAATGCCATCTAAGATGGACGAAACACTGGTTACCGCCTAAAATGATAAGACTGGTCGCTTTGGAGCGGAAATGAACTTACGCAACACTGTATTCTTCCTTTCCCCCCAGTATCTCTTCACTCATCCACTGTACTTCTTTTTACATTCACGTCTGAATTTTATCAGGTCGGCTGTTCATCAAGTTTTGCTCTGTGAATTATGGAGCTACATTTTCTTCTATCTTGAATTATTTCGTCGCAGATGTTGTGTATTTTATTTAAAAAATGGCTCTGAGCACTATGGGACTCAACTTCTGAGGTCATCAGTCGCCTAGAACTTAGAACTAATTAAACCTAAGTAACCTAAGGACATTACACACATCCATGCCCGAGGCAGGATTCGAAACTGCGACCGTAGCGGTCACGCGGTTCCAGACTGAAGCGCCTAGAACCGCACGGCCACACCGGCCGGCTGACAAGGTTTCTAATTTGTGATCATAATAATTGTAGTTATGCAATACAGTGTATTGAATGAAATGACAAATAGCGAAATATGTGGGCCCATCTTCCACGGATTTTTCCTAAAAGTTAGCCCAACCTTTGTTTTTTTTAGAAATTTGTGGTAAGGTCTTATGGGACCAAACTGCTGAGGTCATCGGTCCCTAAGGCTACACACTACTTAATCTAACTTAAGCTAATTTACGCTAAGGACGAAACACACACCCATGACTCGAACCTGCAAGCGCCGGCCGTGGTGGTCTCGCGGTTCTAGGCGCACAGTCCGGAACCGCGCGACTGCTACGGTCGCAGGTTCGAATCCTGCCTCGGGCATGGATGTGTGTGATGTCCTTAGGTTAGTTAGGTTTAAGTAGTTCTAAGTTCTAGGGGACTGATGACCTCAGATGTTAAGTCCCATAGTGCTCAGAGCCATTTTTTTGAACCTGCAACGAGGGAAGCCGCACGGACCGTTGTTGTGAGGTATCAACTGTAAATTGTTGCTAATCTGTGTTTTCATCTTCTTTTGCCATAGCTGTTGCCTAACCCAAGCGGTAATTGTTGGTCACTCTAAGCTCATTAGCCCAAAACATCGGGAATCCGTACCATCTCTTATCCTAAATGGAACAAATATTAACTTCTCTCCCTCAGCAAAGAGTTTGGGAGTAATAGTAGATGAAAATCTAAATTGGACAGAGCACGTAACTGCAGTGTGCAAGAAAGAATCAGCGTCCATTGATGTCCTAGAAAAATATAAAAAAACTCTTCGCTTTCGATTTGAAAAAGAAATTAGTACAAACGCCTATACTCCCAATCATTGACTTCAGCGATATTATCCTACAAGGCCTCTCTCAGGAAACTTCGCGACGTCTGGAACGGGTCATGAATGCCTGCGTCCGATATATCTGTGACGTTCGACTTTTTGATCACATTTCACCAGCATATGCAAAATTGTCCTGGCTGCGTGCAGACAAACGCAGAGATTTCCATACACTCTGTCTCATCTACTGCCTCATAAATGTACACTGTCCCTCATATCTCTCCTCGTCCTTAACGCTTATGTCGGAACAACATGACAGAAACACACGTTCCCATCATAATAAAATCCTCTCTGTTCCACTGCATCGCTCAATCGCCTTCTCCAAGTCCTTTACAGTAGCGGGAACCCGACTCTGGAATAACCTCCCTCGTTATGTTAGAGAACTTAAAAACATTTCCGGCTTCAAAAAACAGTTAATGACGTATCTACACTCCTGGAAATGGAAAAAAAACACATTGACACCGGTGTGTCAGACCCACCATACTTGCTCCGGACACTGCGAGAGGGCTGTACAAGCAATGATCACACGCACGGCACAGCGGACACACCAGGAACCGCGGTGTTGGCCGTCGAATGGCGCTAGCTGCGCAGCATTTGTGCACCGCCGCCGTCAGTGTCAGCCAGTTTGCCGTGGCATACGGAGCTCCATCGCAGTCTTTAACACTGGTAGCATGCCGCGACAGCGTGGACGTGAACCGTATGTGCAGTTGACGGACTTTGAGCGAGGGCGTATAGTGGGCATGCGGGAGGCCGGGTGGACGTACCGCCGAATTGCTCAACACGTGGGGCGTGAGGTCTCCACAGTACATCGATGTTGTCGCCAGTGGTCGACCTGGGACCGGACCGCAGCGACGCACGGATGCACGCCAAGACCTTAGGATCCTACGCAGTGCCGTAGGGGACCGCACCGCCACTTCCCAGCAAATTAGGGACACTGTTGCTCCTGGGGTATCGGCGAGGACCATTCGCAACCGTCTCCATGAAGCTGGGCTACGGTCCCGCACACCGTTAGGCCGTCTTCCGCTCACGCCCCAACATCGTGCAGCCCGCCTCCAGTGGTGTCGCGACAGGCGTGAATGGAGGGACGAATGGAGACGTGTCGTCTTCAGCGATGAGAGTCGCTTCTGCCTTGGTGCCAATGATGGTCGTATGCGTGTTTGGCGCCGTGCAGGTGAGCGCCACAATCAGAACTGCATACGACCGAGGCACACAGGGCCAACATCCGGCATCATGGTGTGGGGAGCGATCTCCTACACTGGCCGTACACCACTGGTGATCGTCGAGGGGACACTGAACAGTGCACGGTACATCCAAACCGTCATCGAACCCATCGTTCTACCATTCCTAGACCGGCAAGGGAACTTGCTGTTCCAACAGGACAATGCACGTCCGCATGTATCCCGTGCCACCCAACGTGCTCTAGAAGGTGTAAGTCAACTACCCTGGCCAGCAAGATCTCCGGATCTGTCCCCCATTGAGCATGTTTGGGACTGGATGAAGCGTCGTCTCACGCGGTCTGCACGTCCAGCACGAACGCTGGTCCAGCTGAGGCGCCAGGTGGAAATGGCATGGCAAGCCGTTCCACAGGACTACATCCAGCATCTCTACGATCGTCTCCATGGGAGAATAGCAGCCTGCATTGCTGCGAAAGGTGGATATACACTGTACTAGTGCCGACATTGTGCATGCTCTGTTGCCTGTGTCTATGTTCCTGTGGTTCTGTCAGTGTGATCATGTGATGTATCTGACCCCAGGAATGTGTCAATAAAGTTTCCCCTTCCTGGGACAATGAATTCACGGTGTTCTTATTTCAATTTCCAGGAGTGTACTAAAGCAACAGTAATGCCTTGCTCTGTACATGAATACACATCACTTCATTACTTCCCTCTTTCCCCCTCCTTAAATCTCGCTTCTCCAAAACTCGCTATACTAGTAAACTCTCACCTGAAGATGGCGGCCAGTTGGATCGCGGAAATATTGTGTCATGATCCGGCTGCACACCCGAGAAGAATATTATCTAGTAAACATCTACTTTACACACCAAGATATTATTGCACATCTGCACAAATCTTCATTACTATTGCCAATTTTTCTCATGTTTATCATTATTATTTGACTTTTTTTACTGTTACTATTATTGCTTTTATCATAATTTGTATGTATAGCACCTGTTGTAAAAATACTGCCAGCACTTACTTTATTAGGTCTTAGTCATTACTCTTTATTCATACTGTCACTAGAGTAATCTAATTTTCTTATTTAAACTAATGTCATGATGTAACTCTGATGTGTGAAATGCTGCATGTGTGGAACACTGGTCCGATGTAAGAGAGGGCCTGATGGCCCTAAGCTGATCAGGTTAAATAAATAAATACATAAAATAAATAAAATAAAATATTTGGCTCTGTGATAAAACTGTAGAGTTGCTATATGCAAAGAAGTTACCTCATACCAGCAATTACACTCGGCGCTGAAGGTCCTCTTCCTGTTACATTTATGTGTTCCACGTGAAGTGCTTTTAGTGAATACAACAGATAGTTTCCCTGTATCGCATGACACAAATGCAGAGACGATATCTTGCAAAAGGACACGGGTGACAACGTTTCCACACGGGCTCGCACTCCGTCTCTAGCGACCCCGTCGTCGACGGACCGGTGCACGCTGACCCTCGGCCCTTATCGCCCGTCTCCTGTTCCAGGCAGCACAGTCGAGCACGATGGGCCTCGTTCCAAAGTTCTCCATGGGCTGCTTCTGCTGCACTCTCAAGACGGGCAGCTTCGTCACCGCCGTCTTCCTATTGGTAAGCATATCCCCTTAGTTTTTGTAAACAATGCCGCAAGACCTTAATGTACTTAAAGGACGGCATCACTGAACCACCGGGCGATGTTGTAATGGGTATGTGTTTACAAACAACTTGTTCCGGTCAGGCGACAACATGTAATCAATGTTGTTGTTGTTGCGGTCTTCAGTCCAGAGACTGGTTCGATGCAGCTCTCCATGCTACTCTATCCTGTGCAAGCTTCCTCATCTCCCAGTAACCACTGCAACATACATCCTTCTGAATCTACTTAGTGTATTCATCTCTTGGTCTCCCTCTACGATGTTTAGACTCCACGCTGCCCTCCAGTACTAAATTGGTGATCCCTTGATGCCTCAGAATATGCCCTACCAACCAATCCCTTCTTCTAGTCAAGTTGTACCGCAAATTTCTCTTCTCTCCTATTCAATATCTCCTCATTAGTTATGTGATCTACCCATCTAACCTTCAGCATTCTGTAGCACCACATTTCTAAAGCTTCTATTCTCTTCTTGTCCAAACTATTAGTCGTCCACGTTTCACTTCCATACATGGCTACACTCCATACAAATACTTTCAGAAACGACTTACTGACACTTAAACCTATACTCGATGTTAACAAATTTCTCTTCTTCAGAAACGCTTTCCTTGCCATTGCGTCTACATTTTATATCCTCACTACTTCGACCATCGTCAGTTATCTTGCTCCCTAAATAGCAAAACTCATCTACTACTTTAAGCGTCTCATTTCCTAACCTAATTCCCTCAGCATCACCCGATTTAATTCGACTACATTTCATTATCTTCGTTTTGCTTTTCATGATGCTCATCTTATATGCTCCTTTCAAGACACTGTCCATTGTGTTCAGCTGCTCCTCCAGGTCCTTTGCTGTCTCTGACAGAATTACAGTGTCATCGGCGAACATCAAAGTTTTTGTTTCTTCTCCATGGTATTTAATTCCTACTCCGAATTTTTTTTTTTTGTTCCTTGACTGCTTGAGCAATATACAGATTGAATAACATCTGGGGTGGGCTACAACCCTGTCTCACTCCCTTCCCAACCACTCCTTCCCTTTCATGCCCCTCGCCTCTTATAACTGCCATCTGGTTTCTGTACAAATTGTAAATAGCCTTTCTCTCCCTGTATTTTACCCCTGCCACCTATAGAGTTTGAAAGAGAGTATTCATGTAATCTATACATTACCAAAAATGTATACGGAATAGCCGGCCGGAGTGGCCGAGCGGTTAAAGGCGCTACAGTCTGCAACCGCACGACCGCTACGGTCGCAGGTTCGAATCATGCCTCGGGCATGGATGTGTGTGATGTCCTTAGATTAGTTAGGTTTAAGTAGTTCTAAGTTCTAGGGGACTGATGACCACAGATGATAAGTCCCATAGTGCTCAGAGCCATTTTGTATACGGAATAGTACATGTCACAATAATTAATGTGAGCTTTTGGGTATAGCATACACTAACCGATATCATTACATCGGTTAAAAAAGTGGTTCCCAGTCGATAAGTATAAGGAGCTTTCAAACGAAACGAGACGAGACAGACCGGATGTGGCGTGGCGTAGAGGTTGGTAAGGCAGGAACACGTGTTCTTACGGGTGGTTGTAATTAAAGTGCAGCTACTCTGAATACCGTGAATTCCTTCTTGGGGTGTTTACTTCGAAGACTTGTCAAGTCTTCGAAGCAAATACTCTAAAAACGAATTTACGGAATCTAGATGTTGATGGCTCCACTTCAGCAGAGTATCGATATAGCAGATTGTTTACACATGGAGTGCATTCTGGCCTGAGGACGGCATTAATGAGATGCCGAAACTGGTCGTCTAAATAAAATAACTTGTGAAAACAAACAGCTGTTTGGCGATTGACGATTTCTTCTAGAATAGTAAACACATAACTATTTTTTCATCTGTCTCGTTTTCATCTGGCTGCCGCCTGTGCATAATTAGCCAATGGCCGTGCTGCAGTGGTAGCACAGGTTTCCATTAGATCTCCGAAGTTAAGCGCTGTCGGGCTGGGCTTGCACTTGGATGGGTGGCCATCTGGTCTGCCGAGCGCTGTTGGCAAGCGGGGTGCACTCGGCCCTTGTGATGCAAACTGAGGAGCTGCTTGATTGGAGGATGCTAAGTTCACCGGACTTGGATACGATGTGACGTCATTATGATGTATACACGATACATCGAAAACGGTAGAAACCGTATATCAACTATTCGACTTTTGTGAACTTTCGAGAGGTTGTGACAGGGTAGCGCTGTGCTCTGCGCCATTCGTTTGTGAACAGTAGACTCCAAAGCTGAACTGAGTATATGATGACCAAACACATTGGTTCTCCGAGTAAGAGACCTTTACTGGTGCCATCTTCTGCAAGCTGCATCCAGCAAACGTAACGAGACTTCTGCATAGTTTAAGGTATGCACTCATGTTGTGATGCAATTCGTATTTTGCATTATCTTGTCTTAGCAAATTGTACTGCTGACATAAACCACATTGACATGGCCAGGTACATGCTAAAACTATTGTGGTTGTATACATGACATAATATACAGTACGTCTGGTTTATCATACCACCATGGAATGCTTTGACACTGCATTCAATCATTTCATACGTCAATCAGTACTAGACACTAACCTTTGGTTAAGATTACATTGAGAAATCCACTTCCCCTCGTATTTCATCTCCGGTCGACGATTTTTCTTCAACAATGCCTCATATTTTTCTTTTAAGTTCGAAATTCAATCATTCTACACACCAGTCATTACTGGACACTAAGGTACCTGTCTCTGCGGTCCGAGTGTAAAATTACTTGGAATTATGGTTGATGAAAGACTATCTTGGGATGGACATATAAATTACTTTGCTAACGAACTTGCACGAGTTCTCTTTCAGCAATATAAATTAAGAAAAAAAGTCAGGAAGAGTACGGTGCTACAATCTAATATGTACTGACAAGACCAATTGTATGAAACCATACTAAAATGTTGATAATAAATAAATATTATTTTCGGCGTAAGCGTTCAATACAACAATCACACAATCTAATCTGGTCAGGACATAAGAAGACTTCACTTTTTTACGAAACGTGTAGTCCGTGGTGTTTTCAAGGCCACGGTCAGGAATATTTCTATTAATATCCAGCTCTTTTACTTTTATTTTGGAGAAATACATATACGCTGCCACACTGAGCTGTTTTCAGAATCGCACGTGTCAAAACAAACAACTAGCTGGCGACAGTTTAGAATCTCGAACGTTCGTAAAAGTCGATAGGTGTGTTAATCGACTACAGCGTATATACGTCATAATGACGTCACATCATATCCAGGTTGGGTGAACTTAGCATCCTCCTGCTTGATTGAGGAGTGGCGGCTCCGGTCTCGTAACCTGACATACGGAAGGGAGGGCGGTGTGCTAACCACGTGCCCCTCCCTATCCACATCCGGTGACGCTTGTAGGTTGAGGATGATACGGTAGAAGGTCGGTACCGTTGGGACTTCACGGCCTGTACTGGCGGAGCTTAGTTTTTATTCATAATTAATATTAGTATGGAAGAGTATAAATATCATTACATAAGTGATTATTGTACAATACAACGAAGTTCTACAGCGTACATATTATAGCTGACGCCAACAATGCTTTGCAGAAAATACCGTAAAAGTAGAGGTCAAACGTGCCACTTCCGTGTGACTTCTCTCTATGTTTAATTGTGGCATAAAGTAATAGACAGTGTGTACTTTTATTTATGTCTTAATGGAAGCTGCATTCTTCATTCGTAAATATTGTTTCAGTTAAAAGTATTTCATTAACATGATCTGGGCATTGTTAGATCCCAAAGTATATCATGTGATCAAAAGTATCCGGACAACCCCAAAAACATGCGTTTTTCATATTAGGTGCATTGTGCTGGGACCTACTGTCAGGAACTCCATATCAGCGACCTCAGTAGTCATTAGACATCGTGAAAGAGCAGAATGGGGCGTTCCCGGAACTCACGGACTTTTGACGTGGTCAGGTGATTGGATGTCACTTGTGTCATACGTCTGTAGGCGAGATTTCCACACTCCTAAGTATCCCTAGCTCAAATGTTTCCGATGTGATAGTGAAGTGGAAACGTGAAGGGACACGTACAGCACAAAAGCGTACAGGCCGACCTCGTCTGCTGACTGACAAGGACCGCAGACACTTGAAGAGAGTCGTAATGTGTAATAGGCAGACATCTATCCAGGCCATCAGACAAGAATTCCGAACTGCATCAGGTTGCACTGCAAGTACTATGACAATTAGGCGGGAGGTGATAAAACTTGAACTGGTCGAGTGGCTGCTCATAAGCTACACATCACGCCGGTAAATGCCAAACGACGCCTCGCATGGTGTAAGGAGCGTAAACATTGGACGACTGAGCAGTGGAAAAACGTTGTGTGGAATGTCGAATCACGGTGCACACTGTAGAGATCCGATGGCAGGGTGTGGGTATCGCGAAAGCCCTGTGAACATCATCTGCCAGCGCGTGTAGTGCCAACAGTAAAATTCGGAGGTGGTGGTGTTATGGTGTGGTCGTGTTTTTCATTGAGGGTTCTTGCGCCCCTAGTTGTTTCGTATGGCACTATCGCAGCATAGGGCTACACTGATGTTTTAAGCACCTTCTTGCTTCCCACTGATGAAGATAAATTCATGGATGACGATTGCATCTTACAACACGATCGAGCACCTGTTCGTAATGCACGGCTAGTGGCGGAGTGGTTACACGACAATAACATCCCTGTAATGGACTGGCCTGCACAGAGTCCTGCCCTGAATCCTACAGAACACATTTGGAATGTTATGGAGCGCCGACTTGGTGCCAGGCCTCACCGACCGACATCGACATCTCTCCTCAGTGCAGGACTCCGTGAAGAATGGGCTGCCATTCCCCAAGAAACCTTCGAGCGTCTGATTGTTCGTATGCCAGCGAGAGTGGAAGCTGTCATCAAGGCTAAGGGTGGGGCAACACGATACTGAATTCCAGCGTAACCAATGGAGGGCGCCACGAACTTTTAACTCATTTTCAGCCAGGTGTCCGGATAGTTTTGATCACATAGTGTAGATCACCAAACTATATAAAGAGGAAATCAATTATACTCACCATAGCAGGTTTAAGAGTAAGGGAACGTGGGGCGCTTGCAAGTCGCAGGAGTTGGACAAAAGGTTGGCGAGAAATACATGCTTGAACATAAATGCAGATGCCAGTACCGAGCGTGGTGGCGTAGTGGTTAGACACTGGACTCGCATTCGGGAGGACGACGGTTCAATCCCGCGTCCGGCCATCCTGATTTAGGTTTTCCGTGATTTCCCTAAATCACTCCAGGCAAATGCCGGGATGGTTCCTCTGAAAGGGCATGGCCGACTTCCTTCCCCATCCTTCCCTAATTCGATGAGACCGATGACCACGCTGTCTGGTCTCCTTCCCCAACCAACCAACCAACCAACCAACCAGATGCCAGTCAAGCCTGCACGTTGCACTGTTGTATTGGATCACAAACGGCAGCTGTGCAGTGTTGTCAATACGCTGTGCCATTCGTGGTCAGGGCGCTGTTCTGCGTATTTGTGAGTGCTTTATGTCGGAGATAAGTGAACTGGAAGCGGGTAAATCGTCGGTGCTAGTGTTGTAGATGCTTTCGTAACGAAGATACACGAAGCCTGGAAAGTAGAAGACGAGATACTGGAGGAAGTAAAATTGTGGCGACGGGTCGTGACTCGTGCTTTGGTAGCTCAGTTGGTAGAGCACTTGCCCGCGAAAGGCAAAGGTCCGGAGTTCGATTCTCGGTCCGGCACACAGTTTTAATCTTCCAGGAAGTTTGATATCAGTACACACTCCGCTGCAGAGTGAATATCTCATTCAGCATACGCATGCTTATTTCCACGTGATGTTCAGAGTTCCGCTGTATGAACTGCCTTATCATTGACGACAACCAGATCGTCCATCAAGACAGGTTCTGCCACAGTTCTCTGCAGCTGAGTAGGTGTTCGAGGTCTCGAGGTTCGCAACACATACCTTGTCCTCCGAGATGTATCCCTATTTCTTCATGTTTACCTTACACTGAGACTTGGTTAAAATGGCTCTGAGCACTATGGGACTTGGAACATCTGAGATCATCAGTCCCCTAGAACTTAGAACCACTTAAGGGGCTCCGGAAAGGCTCAAAATCATGAAAAGTTCAATTTTTACTTTTTTGCGTTTTCTGAATCTGCAGACTATTACCTTTTATTAGATATATAATTTATTCAATTCCGAAGACTACAACTATTTTTAATTTTTTTTAAAATGTGTTCTACATGGGCGTGACCCACTGTGGCGCTGTTAAACTGCTGTCAAATGGTGTTATTATTAACGTCCGTGTTCATCAGGTACATTTTAGTGATGTGAGATAGAGTATGTGTTGTGGCTAACCTGTGATGGTTCAATATATATCGCTGGTGTGATTGTCGATTGTTTCTTGTTTATTTACTCTGTCGTTATCTCGAAAATATTCGTAATTAATTCTGTTTCTTGAGTCTCTGTTTTGTTGAAGTATAATCATGAGTAAAAGTAAAGTTGCTGTTGCGACTTTAAATGATGGCAACATTGTAAGGTGCAAGGTATTTAGAAATGTGGGAATGAAGATAGGTTCTAACATGGTACGAGCGATGCGTGCTTTAGACAAGGAACGCCTTCGGGCTGCAGACAGGGCTGTAAAGAGTCTAGAAATACAAGCAAGAGTAAACAGGAGGAGAAACAAGAGGAAGCTGGAGGAGGAGTTTGCAGAGGATGAAGATAATCCATTCTATGGACCTGGAATGCACTAAAAAGTTAATCCAATCTTTGTCGCTCGATTCCCAAAACTTTTATTTTCTCATACTAATTACATGTTTTCTAAGGATCTTCCAAACATATTTGTTTCAAACTTTCAGTAAATGTTACACAGTACCTTCTGCATAATTTAACACAGCCTTTTTCCAAAAAACTGTATATTTTTGAATATATAAATAAAAACTTGCAAAAAAATGTTGTGAATTTTCATTACAATTGAAAAAAAAATCATCTTTAATAACTGAACTAAAATTTTGTAAAATCCCTGTGTTAAGTTGTAGCCCATATTGCAATAAATAATCTGTAAAAAGTTCAACTTCCTACCTCAAATACTTTGTGAGGAAAGATGTAATTTATAAGCGTTATTTTAACATTGCAAGTATAGGGCGTTCCGGAGCCCCTTAAACCTACTAACCTAAGGACATCACACACATCCATGCCCAAGGTAGGATTAGAACCTGCGAACGTAGCGGTCGTCTGGTTCCAGACCGAAGAGCTTAGAACCGCTCGGCCACAGCGACCGGCTACACTGAGACTATTGAGCACCCTCCATGTCTCCTATGGGAGGTGGTGACCTGCAGCAAGTTCTTCTTTAGGGTCCTCTGATGATGAACTACGCCACAGTTGTATTCTACGCGTTTCACGTGTTGTCGGAACTGATTGTGTTGTCTGCAGGCTAATTTCCCTCGATTTCAGTCTAGGTGCCTGATCTTTATCTCCAAAGAGGGCATGTTTTGTGTCTGCCTCCTGCTTCTATCTTTCCATTTCAGCTGCAGTTCCTTCGGATATCTGGAGGTGCTGCGCCCAAGAGAGAGTAGATCTTTTTAACCGTTTGCCCGCAGGCAGCCTGTGACAATGTGTCCTGTTTCATTTAGGGCAATATTTACCTGTTTGGCATGGCTGGAGTTCTGCCACACACAGGTGCTGTATATTCTGCAGCGGAGAAGCACAAACGAAGGGCAGATGTGCGGACGACATTCAGATGTGCTACCCAGTTGTTGCCGGTCAGTTTTCGAATAACATTGCTGCTAGCACATTATTTCATTTTTATATCACTGCTGTGGTCTTTGCAGGTGAGGGAACGGTCCAACTTCACTCCCAGATATTTTGGAGTATCGCAGTGTGTTGGTTGTTGACCTCCCCAGGTTATGCTCAGTTTCCTCCTGGCCTCTCTGTTCCGTAAGTGGAATGCGCAGAACCGTGTCCTTGATGGGTTTGGCTTCGGGTAGTTACTATCACAATAGTCAGATAGTGTCTTAAGACCTGTTGTTAGTTTTATGTGGAACAACATTGACAACGATATTTATTTCGTTAGATGCTGTATGACCGAGACATAATTCGTCCAACCAAATAAAGTACCACACAGTCGCGGCAGCGGAAGAAGGCGCTGAATGCTTGAGTTTGAATACAAACCTGAAGCGTCAAAAAAATGTTCAAATGTGTGTGAAATCTTATGGGACTTAACTGCTAAGGTCATCAGTCCCAAAGCTTACACACTACTTAACCTAAATTATCGTAAGGACAAACACACACACCCATGCCCGAGGGAGGACTCGAACCTCCGCCGAGACCAGCCGCACAGTCCATGACTGCAGCGCCCAGGACCGCTCACCTAATCCCGCGCGGCAAACCTGATACGTCAAGAATTTCTTGAATCATTTGTTCCAGAATGGCGCCACGTTAAACTACGCTTTAGAGGGTGGTGTCTGTCCTTTTGTTTCGCTTTTTTTTTTCACTAATACCTATTTGCACGCGTTACAGGTGGGCAGCTGCGTCCAGGTCGGCTACTACGCTTTCCTGGTAACACACATGAATCCGCAGAAGATGTGCGTCCGATGTAAGTATCCGATAACTTTAAAACTACTCTTACGTTACAACAAACGTTACGAGCCGAAAGCGGGATTAGATCCACTGTATCAGCCATACGCCAGCAGTACAATTTCTTCCATTTTTAAAATCTGCGTTGTTTTTCTAAAAATGAATCAAAAGAATGGCAGAGTGGGCCATAACAAGCAACTTTGACATAGCAACACATGTCCGCATAGCTTCATCCGTCAGCGCACGGACCGTGGTTTCGAAAGTCAACGTTAAGCGTGCCTAGTTCAACGCTCAGAAACGATGCGACCTACACATATGATACCTGTGCCTCGGTGTGGCATACGTGATCGCAGCGCTTTCCAGCGGCAGTTGCCGGCTGTAAATGGCCCGCACCTCGCACTGTTTGTGAAGCGGACAGGAGTAAAATTTCAACGTTAGCTGTATTAACCCTTTCAGATGCGAATTTTTTCTGGAGGAAGGAATAATTTTAGTTATGTGGTAACGCTCTTAGGTAATATTTAATGGATTTTAGAGGCGAGACTTATACAAAAATATGTACCCATTTTCAAAACATACTTTGTACACTTGGCTTCATTTTACGGACTAAAATAACTTATTACAAAATATCATCTATCGTAAAATGATCATTCAGTAACTACCAGACGAAATAACAACAACAACATTAAAAAAAATGGTTCAAATGGCTCTGAGCACAATGGGACTTAACTTATGAGGTCATCAGTCCCATAGAACTTAGAACTACTTAAACCTAACTAACCTAAGGACATCACACACATCCATGCCCGAGGCAGGATTCGAACCTGCGACCGCAGCAGTCGCGCGGTTCCAGACTGTAGCGCCTAGAACCGCTCGGCCACTCCGGCCGTCCAACAATATTCAATTGTACAGTGGAATATAGTGCACCAACCACATCCGTGTACTATGGTCGGTTGCTTGCTTGCGTCGCCGAGCGTGGCTCCATACAGGGTGTTACAAAAAGGTACGGCCAAACTTTCAGGAAACATTCCTCACACACAAATAAAGAAAAGATGTTATGTGGACATGTGTCCGTAAACGCTTAATTTCCATGTTAGAGCTCATTTTATTTTCGTCAGGAGGTACTGTACTTCCTCGATTCACCGCCAGTTGGCCCAATTGAAGGAAGGTAATGTTGACTTCGGTGCTTGTGTTGACATGCGACTCATTGCTCTACAGTACTAGCATCAAGCACATCAGTACGTAGCATCAACAGGTTAGTGTTCATCACGAACGTGGTTTTGCAGTCAGTGCAATATTTACAAGTGCGGAGTTGGCAGATGTCCATTTGATGTATGGATTAGCACGGGGCAATAGCCGTGACGCGGTAAGTTTGTATCGAGACAGATTTCCAGAACGAAGGTGTCCCGATAGGAAGACGTTCGAAGCAATTGATCGGCGTCTTAGGGAGCACGGAACATTCCAGCCTATGACTCGCGACTGGGGAAGACCTAGAACGACGAGGACACCTGTAATGGACGAGGACGAGGCAATTCTTCGTGCAGTTGACGATAACCCTAATGTCAGCGTCAGAGAAGTTGCTGCTGTACAAGGTAACGTTGACCACGTCACTGTATGGAGACTGCTACGCAGAACCAGTTGTTTCCGTACCATGTTCAGCGTGTGCAGGCACTATCAGCAGCTGATTGGCCTCCACGGGTACACTTCTGCGAATGGTTCATCCAACAATGTGTCAATCCTCATTTCAGTGCAAATGTTCTCTTTACGGATGAGGCTTCATTCCAACGTGATCAAATTGTAAATTTTCACAATCAATTTGTCTGGGCTGACGAGAATCCGCACGCAATTGTGCAATCACGTCATCAACACAGATTTTCTGTGAACGTTTGGGCAGGCATTGTTGGTGACGTCTTGATTGGGCCCCATGTTCTTCCACCTACGCTCAATGGAGCACGTTATCGTGATTTCATACGGGATACTCTACCTGTGCTGCTAGAACATGTACGACACAACATGTGGTTCATGCACGATGGAGCCCCTGCACATTTCAGTCGAAGTGTTCGTACACTTCTCAACAACAGATTCGGTGACCGATGGATTGGTAGAGGCGGACCAATTCCATGGCCTCCACGCTCTCCTGACCTCAACCCTAAGCTTTCATTTATGGGGGTATTTGAAAGCTCTTGTCTACGCAGGTCCGGTACCAAATGTAAAGACTCTTCGTGCTCTTATTGTGGACGGCTGTGATACAATACGCCATTCTCCAGGGCTGCATCAGCGCATCAGGGATTCCATGCGACGGAGGGTGGATGGATGTATTCTCGCAAACGGAGGACATTTTGAACATTTCCTGTAACAAAGTGTTTGAAGTCACGCTGGTGCGTTCTGTTGCTGTGTGTTTCCATTCCATGATTAATGTGATTTGAAGAGAAGTAATAAAATGAGCTCTAACATGGAAAGTAAGCATTTCCGGACACATGTCCACATAACATATTTTCTTTCTTTGTGTGTGAGGAATGTTTTCTGAAAGTTTGGCCGTACCTTTTTGTAACACGCTGTATATCGGATACGTGACTTATGGTCATGGTAAAGACGTGTGACCACTGTAATCACAGAAATAAAAATTGCTTTCACAGGTGGTTGGTCGCAAAATAAGTCTGCACATGTAATTCGTGTTCAGCTTCGTTAGTCTCTTTCTCCATTTGAGTTTAACAGTGTTTCAAAATTAGTGTTCAAATATGTGTGCTGGGAGAGAGAAATTATCCCCCATAGGCACTTGAAGAAACTGAACAGGCTCATTTCGCGACCAATCAGCTATGCTAAATCCATATTTATTTGTTGTGATTACAATGTTCGCACGCCTCTACCACGACTGTAAGTCGTGTCTACGATGCTAGATATTGCCTTGCATGCTCGGAAAGATTCCCCCACGTCCTTTTTTCCACGCTATGATGTCAGAAACTCGGCACGCTCAACGTTCGAATCCACGGTCTGTATGGCGATGGCTCAGCGTTGGGCGCTAAGCGTCATTTAACAGCGCCATACGCCGCCGGGGAGGTAGCCATACAACCTGACATCCGAAATGGGGCGGAACATCGTCACGGAGTTTAGATTAGATTACATTACATTACATTAGAATAGTACTTGTTTCATAGATCATGAATACGACAGTTAGTAATAATGTGGAACATGTCAGGTTAATAAAAAGTGTCAAGATAAGATATTACATTACACAAAATATTATATGACACTTAATTTCTTTTATTTTTTTTTGGGTTGGGGGTGGGGAAATTACCCACTTACTATATCCAAAAATTCATCTAATGAGTAGAAGGAGTTGGCATTCAGAAATTCTTTTAATTTCCTTTATGTGCTATATGGTTATCTTCAGACTTTCGATGCTATTAGGTAAGTGGCCAAAGACTTTTGTGGCAGCATTATTTACCCCCTTCTGAGCCAAAGTTAGATTTACCCTTGAGTAGTGAAGATCATCCTTTCTTCTAGTGTTGTAGCCATGTACGCTGCTATTACTTTTGAATTCGTTCGGATTGTTAATAACAAATTTCATAAGTGAATATATATATATATATATATATATATATATATATATATATATATATATATATATATATATATAGTGAGGCTACAGTGAAGATCCATAGCTCTTTAAATAAGTGTCTGCAGGATGATCTTGGATGAGCTCCAGCAATTATTCTGATTACACGCTTTTGTGCAATGAACACTCTTTTACTCAATGATGAGCTAACCCATAATAAGATGCCATACGAAAGCAGAGAATGAAAATAGGCGTGGTAATATATTAACTGAGATGTATATCGCCAAAAATTGAAATGACCCTAATAGCATAAGTAGCTGAACTCAAACGTTTCAGAAGATCTTCAGTGTGTTTTTTTCGAGTTCAACCCCTCATCAATGCATACACCTAGAAATTTTGAATATTCTATCTTAGCTACCGATTTCTGATCGAAGTCTATATTTATTAATGGTGTCATAACATTTACTGTGTGGAATTGTATATACTGTGTTTTGTCAAAGTTTGATGAGAGCCTATTTGTAGAGAACCACTTAATGATTTTCTGAATAAACATCGTTTACAATTTCATCAATTAATTATTGTCTGTTGGGTGTGATAGCTATACTTGTACCATCGACAATAAGTACAAGCTTTGCATCTTCGTGAATACAGAATGACAAGTCATTAATATATATTAAGAACAGCAGAGGACCCAAGACCGAACCTTGCGGCACCCCATTCTTGGTTGTTCCCCAGTTTGAGAAATCACCTGTTTTTTTGTGCATATTATTTGAACTGCTTATTTCAACTTTCTGCACTCTTCCAGTTAGGTATGATTTAATGAGTTTCTTCCGGCATTTGGTGGGAAGCGAACGCGTTGCGTATGGCAGTGCAAAATCCTGTTCTCATGCGGTCTGAGGTGTTGCGATACACTTTCAGCTTTGGCTCTTTCGTAAAAAAGTTTGACGACCGCTCATGCTGGTAATCACAGCCTCGACTACGGTCTCGTTCTGTGGGCTGAACAGCACGGCCAGTTTTCCCTACAAGACCATCCAGCCGCAAACGCATGACCACCGACCTATGCGCTGGGTGAAATGGATGAAGTAAAGCAGATCAGAAAACAGGAATCATTGCAGTGAAAGTATAGTGCACAAGACATGTCTTTAGTAACACTTGGCTGAGAAAGTGTGACTTCCAGAGCGGCGTATTTTCACAACTTTAGCCCATACTACTTCCCACGTACAGAATTACCATCACTGCTTCCCTCTGAAAACTTCGCTTCCCTTCAGGGATTCAAAGATGTAATAATGCAATTGGTGTGTGTGTGTGTGTGTGTGTGTGTGTGTGTGTGTGTGTGTGTGTGTCTGTGTGTGATCGACAGAGCGAGAGAGAGAGAGAGAGAGGTTAACTAACTTATCTTTTATGTCCACAGATGAAACCGTAATAGTAACAGATCCCCCACCTGTGCGCCGTAGCTATGACTATGACTACTATGACAACGGGATCTACGACCCACGGCGAGGTAAGTGTTCTATGCCATGTTTACACCGCTTCATTTATCTCCATCTGTATCCCGTCTGTTATTTTACTGGCATTCACTCAGTTCAGATAATTACGTATAATACTCTATTGGTAAAAAAAAAAAAAAACTGTTAGTGCATGGATAAAAGAGAGGCACAGACCGAGGTGACGAAAGTCATGGGGTACTGCACAATACTGCGTCGGACCTCCTTTTTCCCGGCATACTGTAGCAACACTTCGTGGCATGGGCTCAACAAGTCGATGGACGTTCCCAGCAGAAGTATTGGGCTCTGCTTCCTTTATAGCCGTCCATAATAGCGAATGTTTTCCCAGTGCAGGATTTTGTGCACAAACTGACCTGTACATTACGTCCCATAAATGTTAGATGGGGTTCATATCGGGCGATCTGAACGATCAAATCGTTCGCTCGAATTGTCCATGACGTTCTTGAAAGCAATCACGAACGAATGTGGCCCGATGACATGGAGCATTTTCATCCACAAAACGTCCATCGTTATTTGGGAACATGAAACCTATGAATGGCTGCAGAAGGTCTCCAAGTAGACCAGGGGCGGGCAGGAATTCTGCACGTGTGCGGTGCACATGCACGTGTGCGGTTAACAGGTGTTCTGCGCGCACACAGGGGCAAGCTGGCCACCCGCTTCTCTCCCCTCCCCGTCATACCGTCTCACCGCTTCTTCCTTTGTAAGGCGTCTTATTTCCTGGCCTGCTTTATTGAATGAAGGAATAAGGTTAGTAGGAGTGCTTGAAAGTAATCGTGGTTTGAAAGAGTACCTATTACCTACGATACGTTTTATTTAATTATCACAGGTGGAGTTTACAATACGTTTAATGTCTGCAACAAAATTTCTACATACAGACAAACACAAACAGTTACGTAAATTTTCATTACTGATGTTTGCTCTTAACCGAGACTTTCATAACAGAAAAAAATCTCTCACAAACGTATGTCGAGCCAAACATTGACATTATCTTCATGGCTTCACGATGGAGACGAGGAAACTCTTGCTGTGGAAAGTCGTGATAAAAATCTATTACACGTCTTGCCAAAAGGAACTTGTCTCCCAGACGAGAATTACGCTGTAGATCTATTAATTCTATTTGCAAACTGGGATGAATATCATCTACAGAAACAGCAGATTGTCTCGAGAACTATTCAGAACCTTGGGATAAGTAAGATATATCCCCAAATCGCTTGAGAAATTCCTCTTTTATTGCACCAAGAACGGCAACATACTGAAATTTATTATAATGGCGTTCAATATTAAACTTCCGCTGACCAGCGAGAATACTGTCACATATTACACATTTCCAATTTTCACGTTTTTGCTCACAAAGAAAAAATTGATTCTCCCATTCCTTTTTAAAAGATAGTAAATCTCCAATTCTCCGTTTCCTTGATTCACTCAGCATTTTCCGGTTGTTGAAATACAACGTTCACTACGTAGTGGTCGCTTCGCTTCAACGTCCGCAGCTTAGCCTGGTACTACACTGCCGCAACCTGCTGGCTGTCGCCACTGCCCCTGTCGACGGTTGCACGCGAGCAGCACACGTGCAGCGCTGTGTGCTCATGAGCCGCGTGCAACGTTTGCCCGCCCCTGAAGTAGACCAACATAACCGTTTCCAGTCGACGATCGGTGCAGTTGCACCAGTGGACGCAGTCCATTCCATGTAAACACAGCCCATACCGCTATGGGGCCAACACCAGCTTGCACAGTACCTTGTTGACAACTTGGGTCCATGACTTTGTGGCATCTGCGCCACACTCGAACCAACTGATATCGTGACTCGTCTGACCATGCCACGGTTTTCCAGTTGTCTAGGACCCAATCGATATGGTCACGAGCCCAGGGGAGGTTCTGCACGCTATGTCGTGCTGCCAGCAAAGACACGTCGGTAGTCTGCTGGCCTAGCCGATTAACGCCCCATTTCGCCGCACTGTCGTACGTCCCATATCGATTTCTGCGGTTATTTCGAGCAGTTTTACTTGTCTGTTAGCTATGACTGCGGTGCTGCTCTCGGTCGTTAAGTGAAAGCCTTGGCCACTGCGTTGACTGTGTTGAGAGCTGGTGCCTGAAATTTGATATTTTCTGCACACCCTTGACACTGTGGATCTCAGAATTTTGAATTTCCTAACGATTTCTGAATCAGGAAGTCCCTTGGGCCTAGCTCCAACTGTCAGTTCCTGTCGTGGAGTCATAATCACGTCGGAAACCTTTTCACATGAATCACGTAAATACAAGTGACTTGACGAGAAATCAACTGTCTCTTAATAAATTTTTGAATTTAACTTTTGAGTCAAAAGGCTTAAGCACTGCCCTTTTATACCTTGTGTACGCGCACTATATACGCGCATGTCGCTACCCCGTGACTTTTGTCATCTCAGTGTAACTATCAGTCTTGACAATGTTCATTATATCACAGGTAATCATACGGTTTTAATTATCACCTCGAAGGAAGGGAAAAAGAAGCATTAAGGCTTTCAAGTTCCGTCGACAGCGGGGTCATTAGAGATGGAGCACAAGTTCGTATTACGAAAGGTTGTGGAAATAAAATCAACTACGCATCTTCAAAGGAACAATGCCGGCACTCGCCAGGCGTGATTTAGAAACCTAAATTTGGAATTGAACCATCGTCCTTTGAAATACATTTCCAGTTGTGCTAACCACTGCGCCCCCTAGTTCAGTCCAATTATCACCTAGAAAAAATTAAGAACACATTTTTTCTTCTTTTTATTGTTTATTTTTTTGGAACAGGTGCGTTTCTGCAGTCCCAGTACACAGTGAAAACCGCATGGCAAAGTATCGTAGCACATGACTATACAAAGTGTGTCCGAGTTCTGTTAGGACTGTGGCTATGGAAAATAAAAAACGTGGATTATGTTCAAAAAATCACTGTATCTTTTCACAATACCCCTGAATCAATACAGAGCTGAAATCTTTTTAATGTTTCTCGAAATGATCATGTAGACCTTGCTTTGGAACTGCGTTTACTCCTGCAGTACAATATTTTTTTTTATGTCCTTTCATTACCATCTTCAATTTGGCGACCAACCAGTGGCCTCTGGTACCCATCGCCAGAATGCGGTCCCCAAAGTGCTCCTCCAGGACATCAAACACTCACCTGCTTCGGTGGGGTCGAGTTCCGTCTTGTTTGAACCACATATTGTCGAAATCAGGTTGGTTGGTTGGTTGGTTGGTTGGTTGCTTTGTGGGACTGAAGGGACCAGATTGCTAGGGCCATCGGTCCCTTTTTCCAAAAACTTCAAACACCCAAAAAGAATAAAAACGAACAATGGAGATGACAAGAGACGACACAGGAGGAGAGAGACCAGGCAAAAGGAATTAAAATCGCACAGTGTGACAGTAGTTGGCCGACCATAGATACAAAAAAGGCAAAGCCAACCACCTAGAAACACACGAAAAAACCCATTCTAAAGTCGTAGGCCAAAGGCCAGACTCAACACAAAAAAATGACAAACAGATCTAGTGATAAAAGCCCCCTGCTCGAATAAAACGCAAAACTAAGCCTGCCATGGCAGTGTCATCTGTTAAAAGGGCAGGGAGCATATCAGGCAGCGCAAACGTCTGTCTGAGCACAGTTAAAAGGGGACAGGCCAACAAAATGTGGACCACCGTCAAAGACGACCCGCAGCGTCATAGAGGCGGGACCTCGCGGCGCAGTAAATAGCTGTGCGTCATCCGGGTGTGGCCAATGCGGAGCTGACGAAGGACAACTGATTCCGTGCGAGTGGCTCGCATGGATGACGCCACACATTCGTCGTCTCCTTGATAGCACGGAGTTTGTTTGGTGTGGTCAGGTTGCGCCATTCAGTGGCCCAAATCGCGAAAAAGTCGCGGCTGAAGACTGCTCGCAAATCGGTCTCCGGGAGGCCAATGACCAGAGACGGTCTACTGGTGGCCTGTTTGGCTGGTTGGTTGGTTGGTTGTTTTGGGGAAGGAGACCAGACAGCGAGGTTGGGGTTGGGTTGTTTTGGGGGAGGAGACCAGACAGCTAGGTCATCGGTCTCATCGGATTAGGGAAGGACGGGGAAGGATGTCGGCAGTGCCCTTTGAAAGGAACCATCCCGGCATTTGCCTGGAGCGATTTAGGGAAATCACGGAAAACCTATATCAGGATGGCCGGACGCGGGATTGAACCGTCGTCCTCCCGAATGCGAGTCCAGTGTCTAACCACTGCGCCACCTCGCTCGGTTGCCTGTTTGGCCAGGCGGTCGAAATGTTCATTGCCCGGTATCCCAACATGGCCTGGGGTCCAAATGAAGGTCAGTGAGCGTCCACTCCTGTAGAGAGCATAAAGAGACTGCCGTATTAACAATACCAAACGATGCCTAGGGAAGCACTGGTCGAGGGCTTGTAGGCTGCTTAAGGGTTTACTACTAATGACGTAGGACTCACCAGAGCAGGAGCGGATATGTTCAAGAGCGCGATAGATGGCAACCAGCTCTGCGATGAATACGCTGCAGCCAACCAGCAAGGAGCGTTGTTGTGTATGGTCAACGTGAGCGTAATCGAAATCAGGGTCGCTTTGGATAGTTGGGATGAAATCATCTTCCAAAACCTTCAAGTACTGTTCGGTAGTCATCGTGCCATCACGGAATATCGCACCGATTATTCCGTATTTGTACACTCCTGGAAACTGAAATAAGAACACCGTGAATTCATTGTCCCAGGAAGGGGAAACTTTATTGACACATTCCTGGGGTCAGATACATCACATGATCACACTGACAGAACCACAGGCACATAGACACAGGCAACAGAGCATGCACAATGTCGGCACTAGTACAGTGTATATCCACCTTTCGCAGCAATGCAGGCTGCTATTCTCCCATGGAGACGATCGTAGAGATGCTGGATGTAGTCCTGTGGAACGGCTTGCCATGCCATTTCCACCTGGCGCCTCAGTTGGACCAGCGTTCGTGCTGGACGTGCAGACCGCGTGAGACGACGCTTCATCCAGTCCCAAACATGCTCAATGGGGGACAGATCCGGAGATCTTGCTGGCCAGGGTAGTTGACTTACACCTTCTAGAGCACGTTGGGTGGCACGGGATACATGCGGACGTGCATTGTCCTGTTGGAACAGCAAGTTCCCTTGCCGGTCTAGGAATGGTAGAACGATGGGTTCGATGACGGTTTGGATGTACCGTGCACTATTCAGTGTCCCCTCGACGATCACCAGTGGTGTACGGCCAGTGTAGGAGATCGCTCCCCACACCATGATGCGGGGTGTTGGCCCTGTGTGCCTCGGTCGTATGCAGTCCTGATTGTGGCGCTCACCTGCACGGCGCCAAACACGCATACGACCATCATTGGCACCAAGGCAGAAGCGACTCTCATCGCTAAAGACGACACGTCTCCATTCGTCCCTCCATTCACGCCTGTCGCGACACCACTGGAGGCGGGCTGCACGATGTTGGGGCGTGAGCGGAAGACGGCCTAACGGTGTGCGGGACCGTAGCCCAGCTTCTTGGAGACGGTTGCGAATGGTCCTCGCCGATACCCCAGGAGCAACAGTGTCCCTAATTTGCTGGGAAGTGGCGGTGCGGTCCCCTACGGCACTGCGTAGGATCCTACGGTCTTGGCGTGCATCCGTGCGTCGCTGCGGTCCGGTCCCAGGTCGACGGGCACGTGCACCTTCCGCCGACCACTGGCGACAACATCGATGTACTGTGGAGACCTCACGCCCCACGTGTTGAGCAATTCGGCGGTACGTCCACCCGGCCTCCCGCATGCCCACTATACGCCCTCGCTCAAAGTCCGTCAACTGCACATACGGTTCACGTCCACGCTGTCGCGGCATGCTACCAGTGTTAAAGACTGCGATGGAGCTCCGTATGCCACGGCAAACTGGCTGACACTGACGGCGGCGGTGCACAAATGCTGCGCAGCTAGCGCCATTCGACGGCCAACACCGCGGTTCCTGGTGTGTCCGCTGTGCCGTGCGTGTGATCATTGCTTGTACAGCCCTCTCGCAGTGTCCGGAGCAAGTATGGTGGGTCTGACACACCGGTGTCAATGTGTTCTTTTTTCCATTTCCAGGTGTGTGTATTGCACTCCACTCAGTCACCAGTTGAGGGTAAAGAGACTTCTCGATCGCAAAATCAGGATTTTCAGTTCGCCAAACGCGCCAGTTCTGCTTATTGGGGAACCCATCCAAATGAAAGTGGGCTTTTTCGCTAAACCAAACCATACAGCGCTTACTAATTCCCATAAAGCCCCGTGGCCAGCAGTGCAGCTTGAACGTCCTACCGCAAGCCGTTAAGAAGTTAGACGATTTTATTTCGTATACTTCAATTATTATCATCCTGTACCTGACTTCCAGGCTATTGTGATCGCATTCGACAAATTCTCGCCCACAAATACAAAACTTAACAAAAAACACTGATGCTGCCTAACTGCTCCGTCGCCATCTTCCGACGAGTGGCAGACATCTACTGTTACATTCGCAGCCAAGACACCTTCTGAAGTGACGCTAAAACTTTCGTCTCCTACACGGCTGTTGTTTATACTTCAAGGATCTTAACGCCGAAACTCACCACGGCATAGAATTGCAGTTTGGAATTACACACAAGCAATGCTAATGGAACTGAGACACATGGCGTAAAATTAAAAAAAAATGGTAGCGCAGCCCAGTAATAAAGTAGGAGTATCGTGGGGTAATTCGTTGCAACAACAATCCATGCTGAGCTGGCGGAAGTGCAGGAAAACAATGCACCATTATATGACACAGTGGTTTTCTGACGCAGAGGCTGCTATTGTTATCGGATAAGTCTGAAAGACGAAAAATCGCGTAAAACTCAGCTACTTGTCTCCGTCGACGAAACACAGAAGGAAACAGATGCCGGCGTTCAAGTTGATCACGAAGCCTTCCAGAAGGGTTTCGACACTGTTGTGTACTTTCACTGAACGAATAAAATACGAGCGTATAGCATATCGGACCGGTTTTGTGGCTGGTCTGGAGAGTTCCTAGTAAACAATTCCTACCCGTTTTTCAAGTACCCGTTCCTAATCAATGATCAGGTCAAAAGAGAGTATAATGCTCGTTTGTACAGAGTAAGTCTCAACCAAGTTAAATTTTTAACTTGATGAACAGTTAAATTAATTAAGATTACACTGAACCACTGGAAAGGTATCTCTTAGCAGTCAGTTAAATCCAAAATAAAGACTCTCAGATCAACACGAAATAAAATATTAAAGATAAAATAGTCACTGATAATCAGATGGCTGTGAAAAGCCACCCAGAAAAGGTGGGTCGGTTGCATTAGTAACCAACGTTATAATCCCAATTGAAAAACCACTGAACATTTATTTACGGTTTAAATTACAGAGTAACATCAATTGAAAATCAAAATTGCAAAGGAATGCCAGACATTCATAATACAGTACCCACATCATAAATCATATCTCAACAGGCGGGCGGAATACAGGATAAGTAAAAATGAAGGAGTCATCAAATTACACTCACAAACAAATTCGTACTAACAATTTACACACACACACAGAAGAAACCAGAATGATAAATCTCTACGCCAAATTTATACACGATGGTCCACAGACTAAGCAGTTTACCGGTTAACCTTGAGCTTTGTAGCTCGCATAGAAATTCTCCTCTTCGGAAGTACGAAAGATGCGGAAACAAGGAGGATGGAAGCAACTGGCACACGATCTGAAATTCAGGCTGAAGAAAGAACTTGAATAAACGATAATTTTGAGCTGAAGGAACCATTGGGGACAATCACATTCATCGATGTTCGTAATGCAAATGCCAAATTGATATTGACTGAAAGAATCCTCAGGAAACGTAGTACATCCACAAAGGTGGTAGGTTACAAAACCCTCGTTCGACCAACGTGAATACTGCTGGTCAGTCTTGAATCCATACCAGGTAGGTAATGTATCCTGTTCTACGGAGGTATCCACTAAAGAGGCAGGTAGTCACAATAACACAAGTTTATTTTCCTAACACAATGTAAACAATATCATCAAAGTATTATGGAGGTAAAATTGCTTTAAGTATGAAATGAAACGAAATTCTTTCGCGAACGAACAAACAAACAACAGTTCTTCAATGAAAAACAAACTTAGAGTTCCTCAATCCTAAACACAAATAACTGAGTTTCTGATCATGTGGAACTAATCACTGCACTCTTTAAAGATCAGTCAAATCTTAAAATCTGAATAAAGTTAAATTCAACACAAAGAAGTTCCCTCAGTGCTTGGATTTTGAAAATAAAGTGCATATTCTAGTTTAAGTAGCGACAACAAAACACTTTAAACATATTTTTCAGTCGTAAAGCACAGGAAAGCACCGATGGTCCAACAGTTTAGGAAAAGTCCGGCAAGGATAGAAGCGCAAAGTAATGTCTTGGCACTATTTCGTCGGTGAAGATTTGCTGATGACATTGCAACCTCGGTAAAAACGAAGCAGAATTGCAGGATATCTTGATTGCAGTGAAGAGTCTAATGACTACAGAATATAAAAGCACTCCGTCTTCAGACCACGAATGGCCCATCGGGACAAATCGACCGCCGTGTCACCCTCAGCTGAGTATGCAGATAGGAGTGGCGTGTGGTCAGCACACCGCTCTCCTGGTCGCTATGATGGTTTTCTTTGACCGGAGCCGCTACTATTCGGTCGAGTAGCTCCTCAATTGACATCACGAGGCTGAGTACAGCCCGAGAAAATGGCAACAGCCAGATGGTCACCCATCCAAGTGCCGGCCACACTCAACAGCGCTTAACTTCGGTGATCTGACGGGAAAAGATGTATCCACTGTGGCAAGGCCGTTGCCCCTACAGAATATAGATGTGGAGTAAATCGAAGAAAGACGAAAGTAGTGAGAAACGGCAGAAATAAGAACAGCGAGAAGACAAAGTTAGGGAATTTTTCTACCTAAGCGGCAAAAAAGCCATGACAGACGGAGCAAGGAGGACAGAAATAGCAAAGTTGCACTGGCGAGAAGGTCATTCCTGAATAAGAAAATTATACTAGTATTAAACATACAGTAGGACATAATTTGAGGACGAAATTTTGGATAATGTACGTTTGGAGGACAGGACTGTATGGTAGCGAAACACGGACCTTGGGAAAATAGAACTAGAAGAAAATCGAAGGACTTGACATGTGGTGCTACAAAACAGTGTTGAACATTAGGTGGACTGAGAAGATAAGTGATGAACAGGTTCACCGCAGAATCGGCGAGGGAAAGAATATATGGCAAACACTGACAAGAAGAAGGGACAGGGTGATACATCTGTTATCACATCGGATCATGAGATCGAGGAGTAACTTCCATGGTACTAGAGGGAGCCGTAGAGTGTAAAAATTTTACAGGAAGACAAAGACTGGGACAGCAAAACATTGAGGATGTAGGTTGCAAGTGCTACTCTGAGATGAGAAGGCTCGTGGCGGGCTGCATCAAACTAGTCAGAAGCATCGATAGTCATACAGCCTCGAAAAGTCCGTTGAGGATAGAAGCACAAGTAAAGTCTTGGCACTATCTTTTCGGTGAAGAAAAAACTTAAGAAATTATACCAGGTCGCAACTGGCACATTGCCGATGACACTTAGAGTCCAGACGGAGGAGATGGTGTGCTGTCGCGGACGATGGTGGAGGAGTCCAAAGGGGAACCTAGTGGAGACCTTCTGGTTGGTTGCTCGGTACAATGGAACTGCTCCGCTGGCCTCGCGATCCGGCCTTAATAGCTGCCTTGAGTCAGGGATTAATGCATGTCCAATTTAGTCACTTGACCCTGCAGAGGCAGGAAGAGAGTGGTACGTCAACGACAACCACCTTTGCCATGCACGCCGCGTCCTGCCCTGGGAGTAACTCTGCCGTTGCCACCTGTCGGTCTGGCCGCGCCATCTGTTCCGTAGTGACGGAGCTCGCGGCAACCCAAACGACTTAGGAGATGTGCGGGTTGCCGTCTGCGCCTGATGTCTAGAGCGCCGCATCACAACGGTTGATACAATGAAGCGCCAAAGAAACTCGTATAGGCATGCGTATTCAATTACAGAGATGTGTAAACAGGCAAAATACGCTGCTGCGGTCTACAACGCCTATATAAGACAACAAGTTTTTGGCGCAGTTACTAGATCGGTTACTGCTGCTGCAATGGCAGGTTATCAAGATTTAAGTGAGTTCGATCGTGGTGTTATAGTTGGGGCACGAGCGACGGGACACAGCATCTCCGAGGTAGCGATGAAGTGGGGATTTTCCCGTACGACCATTTCACGAGTGTACCATGAATATCAGGAATCCGGTAAAACACCAAATCTTTGACATATCTACGGCCAGAAAAAGATCCTGCAAGAACGGGATCATGGACAACTGAAGATAATCGTTCAACGTGACAGAAGTGCAACCGTTCCGTAAACTGCTGCAGATTTCAATGCTGGCCCATCGACAAGTATCAGCGTGCGACCTATACAACGAAACATCATCGATACGGGCTTTGGGAGCTGAAGTCCCACTTGTGTACGCTTGACGACTGCACGACACAATGCTTTACGCCTCGCCTGGGACCCTCGACATCGACATTGGACCGTTGATGACTGGAAACATGTTGCCTCGTCGGAGGAATCTCGTTCCAAATTGTACGAGGGTCACTCCAAAAGATATTTACCCTATTTTTGTAAAAATACTATTTTCATTCTACATGTGCGAAAGTTTTACAGTGTGTAGATACATCCTTCCCGCTTGTTTTCAAACTTAGTTCAACCTGTTCCCGTGAGGGGCGCCGGCACAGCAGGTCTTCAAGATGGCTGCTACACTTGACGTTCGTCAGAAGCAACGTGCTGTCATAGAATTCCTGTGCTGTGAAAACGAGACAGTGGGAAACATCCACAAGAGGTTGAAACAGGTGTACGGAGATACTGCTGTCGATCGCAGTACAGTTAGTCGGTGGGCAAGCAGGCTACGTGATGAAAGCGGGCACGGCAATATTGAGGATTGTCCTCGCAGCGGCAGGCCTCGTACTGCACACACTCCAGACAATGTGCAGAGAGTAAACGAACTGGTGGCTGCTGACCGACGCATCACGGTGAACGAATTGTCACGATACGTTGGGATAGGGGAAGGAAATGTTGGCAGAATACTGAAAGTGTTGGCGTTAAAAAAGGTTTGTGCCAGGTGGGTTCCCAGGGCTCACAAAGAAACAAGAAAAACGGTGTGCAGCGAACTTTTGGAACAGTATGAGAATGGTAGAGATGAATTTCTTGGAAGAACTGACAGGTGATGAAATATGGCTCCATCATTTTTCACCAGAGACGAAGAGGCAATCAATGGAGTGGCATCATGCAAATTCATCCAAGAAAAAAAAAATTCAAAACCACACCTTCTGCTGGAAAAGTTTTGGCTACGGTGTTTTTCGATTCCGGAGGACTCTTGCTTGTGGACATCATGTCAAGTGGAATCACCATAAATTCTGATGCATATGTGACGACAATGAAGAAACTTCAAGCTCGACTCAGTCGTGTTCGACCACATCGGCAAAAGGAGGATGTTTTGCTGTTGCACGACAATGCACGGCCACATGTCAGTCAAAAAACCACGGAAGCCATCACAAAACTCGGATGGAAAACACTGAAACACCCGCCTTACAGTCCCGACCTGGCTCCATGTGACTATCATCTCTTTGGGAAACTGAAAGACAAGGTTTGAAGATAATGAGTTCCTTGTGCACGCTGCCAAACAGTGGCTCCAACAGGTTGGTCCAAAATTTTACTGTGCGGAAATACAGGCGCTGGTTCCAAGATGGCGTAAGGCAGTTGAGAGGGATGGAAATTATGTGGAAAAATGAAAATATTGTTCCTAAAGGACGTATCTACACACTGTAACACTTTCAAACATGTAGAATAAAAGATGGATTTTTAAAAAAATAGTGTGCGTTTGTTTTGGAGTGACCCTCGTATCGAGTGGATGGACTTGTGCGGGTATGAAGACAACTCATGAACCCATGGACCCTGCATGTCAGCAGTGGACTGTTGAAGCTGGTGGAGGCTGTATAATGGTGTGATGTGTGAGTGCAGTTGGAGTGATATAGATACGGCTAGATATAACTTTGGCAGCGGCCACGTCCGTAAACATCCTGTCTGATCAGCTGCATCCATTCATGTCCATTGTGCACTCCAACGGACTTGGACAATTCCAGCAGGACAATGCGACACGCCCCACACATCCAGAATTGCTGCAGAGTGGCTCTAGGAACACTTCGACTCGCCACTAAACTCCCCAGACATGAACGTCAACCGGCCGTGGTGGCCGTGCGGTTCTAGGCGCTTCAGTCCGGAACCGCGAGACTGCAACGGTCGCAGGTTCGAATCCTGCATCGGGCATGGATGTGTGTGATGTCCTTAGGTTAGTTAGGTTTAAGTAGTTCTAAGTTCTAGGGGCCTGATGACCACAGATGTTGTCACATAGTGCTCAGAGCCATTTGAACCATTAACGTTACTGAGCATATCTGGGATGCCTTGCAAGGTGCTATTCACAAGAGATCTCCACCCCCTCGTACTCTTACGGATTTATGGACAGCCCTGCAGGATTCATGGTTTCAATTCCCTCCAACACTACTTCAGACATTAGTCGAGTCCATGCCACGTCGTGTTGCGGCACTTCCCCGTGCTCGCGGGGACCTACACGATATTAGGCAGGTGTACCAGTTTCGTTGGCTCTTCGGTGTAGAATAAACAGAGAATTACCAAAGGAGAGCAGCACATTCCTTCACAGATTTGTTTGGTAGGCGCGAAAGCCCAACGGAGATGATCATCCAACTCCAGTGGCAGACGCTGCATGAGAGGCATGGCACATAACCGTGTCATGTAATTCTGAAGTTACGAGAACATTTGTTACTAGAACAGTTAACCTATATATTGAAACTTCCTGGCAGATTAAAACTGTGTGTCGGACCGAGACTCCAACTCGGGACCTTTGCCCTTCGCGGGCAAGTGCTCTACCACCTGAGCTACCCAAGCACGACTCACTTCTCGTCCTCACAGCTTTACTCCTGCCAGTATCTCTTCTCCTAACTTCCAAACTTTACAGAAGCTCTCCTGCGAACCTTGCAGAACTAGCACTCCTGAAAGAAAGGATATTGCGGAGACATGGCTTAGCCACAGCCTGGGGGACGTTTCCAGAATGAGATTTTCACTCTGTATCGGAGTGTGCGCTGATACGAAACTTCCTGGCAGATTGAAACTGTGTGCCGGTCCGAGACTCGAACTCGGGACCTTTGCCATTCGCAGGCAAGTGCTCTACCAACTGAGCTACCCAAGCACGACTCACGCCCCAGATTATGCTTGGAAGAGGCAAACCGTCACAGGAACATGCTATCGAAACCTCATGACGAAGTTACCGAACGCTGTGAGGACAAAGTGTTGGGTAAATCTGTCCGTGAGGAAGCTTTTGGTACACGACAGTGCCCTACTTCAGTTTGCATAGGACACAGTAACACACCATACAATGAAGGCCGTCGTAGCTGGATGCTTTAGTTGCTGGAGGATCTCCCGGCTGTACGCCCGTGGTCGAAGAAACTTCTCAGTTCTTAACGTTTCGTCCAGAGCTACGCTGAACACTTTCTGAGGTGCTCCTGCCCACGCTGAGTCTTGTCGGCTAAAGAGTCGGATATCGCAGAGTGACATAAATACTGTGCAAAGTGGGCGCGGTCGAGTTTACACGTCATCAGCAGAGACAATCTTTGCCAAACTTAACTATCCATTGTCGGCTGTCAAGGAGAAAAATCTACCGAGTCCCTGTCCATACATCACAGAGTTTCATGACTCCTTCTTTTTTGCTGATATTGTCACCGTGCTTACACATTTGTTCGGATTCTCTATACTGTCGTGGATAATAGTTTGTTACAGTAGACAAAATTTTGGTCTTGGAAAACTTCATCAGTTGCTGACTGAGGAGAATGCTCTGCTACTGCAGATTTTTCCGGTTTCCCTATTCGGCGAATACTTTTATTAACTTCTCGTGGTTGGGATTCACAGTCATATAATATTTCTTAAAAGACATCATAGTCGCCGTTGACTGTATGAAATATTTATTGTTACTGTTGCAGTTTCGGCCTTATGTCCATTTTCAAGTAACACTGCAAAGCTACATTCTGTCAGAATATAAAACTATCTGACGTGAGTACGTGTCGTCGTCAAAATGCAGCCTTTTGACTAAGAGAGTCCCACAAGATGTGATGAGTACGACACCTACTACATCGTAGTATGGTGTTAAATATACAGGGTGAGTCACCTAACATTACCGCTGGATATATTTCGTAAACCACATCAAATACTGACGAATCGATTCCACAGACCGAACGTGAGGGGAGGGGCTAGTGTAATTGGTTAATACAAACCATAAAAAAATGCACGGAAGTATGTTTTTTAACACAAACCTACGTTTTTTTAAATGGAACCCCGTTAGCTTTGTTAGCACATCTGAACATATAGACAAATACGTAATCAGTGCCGTTTGTTGCATTGTAAAATGTTAATTACATCCGGAGATATTGTAACCTAAAGTTGACGCTTGAGTACCACTCCTCCGCTGTTCGATCGTGTGTATCGGAGAGCACCGAATTACGTAGGGATCCAAAGGGAACGGTGATGGACCTTAGGTACAGAAGAGACTGGAACAGCACATTACGTCCACATGCTAACACCTTTTTATTGGTCTTTTCCACTGATGCACATGTACATTACCATGAGGGGTGAGGTACACTTTCGACGGGCGTTTCATAGGACGTGGAGGACGCATAAATTGGCCAGCCCGTTCCCCTGATCTTACACCTCTGGACTTCTTTCTGTGGGGTACGTTAAAGGAGAATGTGTACCGTGATGTGCCTACAACCCCAGAGGATATGAAACAACGTATTGTGGCAGCCTGCGGCGACATTACACCAGATGTACTGCGGCGTGTACGACATTCATTACGCCAGAGATTGCAATTGTGTGCAGCAAATGATGGCCACCACATTGAACATCTATTGGCCTGACATGTCGGGACACACTCTATTCCACTCCGTAATTGAAAACGGAAACCACGTGTGTAAGTGTACCTCACCCCTCATGGTAATGTACATGTGCGTCAGTGAAAAAGACCAATAAAAAGGTGTTAGCATGTGGACGTAATGTGCTGTTCCAGTCTCTTCTGTACCTAAGGTCCATCACCGTCCCCTCTGGATCCCTACGTAATTCGGTGCTCTCCGATACACACGATCGAACAGCGGAGGAGTGGTACTCAAGCGTCAACTTTAGGTTACAATATCTCCGGATGTAATTAACATTTTACAATGCAACAAACGGCACTGATTACGTATTTGTTTATATGTTCAGATGTGGTAACAAAACTAACGTGGTTCCATTTAAAAAAAACGTAGGTTTGTGTTAAAAAAACATACTTCCATGCATTTTTTTATGGTTTGTATTAAACAATTACACTAGCCCCTCTCCTCACGTTCGGTCTGTGGAATCGATTCGTCAGTATTTGATATGGTTTACGAAATATATCCAGCAGTAACGTTAGGTTACTCACCCTGTATACTGAACTGTCGTTGTTACCATCGTAGCGACTTAGCTCCACATGTTGTCAGTGCACCTGAATCTGTATGTGTGATAGACTATTAGAACGATGGTAACATCGACAGTTCAGTGTATATTTAACAACATATTACGATGTAATAAGTGTCGTACTCATCAGATATTGTGGGACTCCCACAGTCAAAAGGCTGCATTTTGACGATGTCAGATAGTTTTAGCCGGCCGCGGTGGTCTAGCGGTTCTGGCGCTGCAGTCCGGAACCGCAGGACTGCTACGGTCGCAGGTTCGAATCCTGCCTTGGGCATGGGTGTGTGTGATGTCCTTAGGTTAGTTAGGTTTAAGTAGTTCTAAGTTATAGGGGACTTATGACCTAAGATGTTGAGTCCCATAGTGCTCAGAGCCATCAGATAGTTTTATATTCTGACAGAAAGTAACTTTACAGTGTTACTTGAATATGGCCATAAGGTCGAAATTTCAACAGTAACAATAAATATTTTATACAGTCAACGGCGACTACGATGTCTTTTAAGAAATAATTTTACGTTCATCAGTCTTGTATTCACACATTTCTTGGTGATTCTAACGTACACCTTTCCACAAGTGGCTCTGAGCACTATAGGACTTAACTACTGAGGTCATCAGTCCCCGAGAACATAGAACTACTTAAACCTAACTAACCTAAGGACATCACACACATCCATGCCCGAGGCAGGATTCGAACCTGCGACCGTAGCGGTCGCGCGGTTCCAGACTGAAGCGCCTAGAACCGCTCGGCCACTTTCCACACGTACACAGAATCTTATATACTCCGCTTTCTCACAGAAGAGGGCATTTGTCCTTTCAGATAGGTGTGCTTGACAAATTTTCTTTGTTGGTCCAAAAACCTATCTGATGTCACGTTTCCGTAAAATCTTGCCGATCTGATCAGTTATTTGTTTGATAAAAGGGTGAGAACCTTTCTTTACTTTTTTTTTATTTAACACGTTTAGTTCCGCGGGACCAAACTGAGGAGAAAATCTGTAAGATCATGGAACCTGTCAGTACATGAAATTACAAAGTAATAACAGATAAAATAAAATGTTTATGAACCCAAAAAAGACAAGTCATAAGTTTATGTAAACGCAATCAACAATATAACACAGGAAGTGGCTTAATTTTTCAAGGAACTCCTCGATAGAATAGGAGTGAGTCATGAGGAAACTGATCAGTTTCGATTTGAAAGCGCGTGGATTGCTGCTACTTGTGGTAGCTTATTGAAAATGGATGCAGCAATATACTGCACACCTTTCTACACAACAGTCAATGAAGTGCGATCCGAATGCGGATTGGGTTTCTGCCTGGTATTAACTGAGTCAAAGCTGCGAATTCGTGGAAATAAGTTTATATTGTTAACAAGAAACGACAGTAAAAATGGATTTATTGAGGCCAATGTCGTAACACCGAGACTAGTAAACAGGGTTCGACAAGAGGTTCGCAAATTTACACCACTGAGTACCCAAACTACCCGTTTCTGAGCCAAAAATATCATTTGACAATGGGAAGACTTACTCCAAAATATAATATCACGCGACATAAGCGAATGAAAATAAGCAAAGTCGATTACTTTTCGTGTCGAACTATCACTTACTTCAGATACCGTTCGAATAGAGAAAATGGCAGCATTAAGTCTTTGAACAAGATCCTGAACGTGGGCTTTTGCACGACAGTTTGCGATCTATCTGAACACACGCAAATTTGAACTGTTCAGTTTCACTAATCATATGCTCGTTCTGTGAAATTAAAACGTCGTATTTTGTTGAATTCTGCCGTAGAAAATGTAAAAAAAAATGAATGTTACTGTGGTTTAGCGTTAATTTATTTTCTACAAGCCATGAACTTATGTCATGAATAGCACTATTTGAAACAGTGCCGATGTTGTGCACAACATCCTTTACTACCAAGCTAATGTCATCAGCAAACACAAATATTTTAGAATCGCCTGTAATACTAGAGGACATATAATTTCTATAAAAAAGGATCCTGGGGCACCCCCCCCCCCCATTTGACTGCGCCTCACTCAGACCCCCCAATCATAGCCGTTCACAACACTGAGGAAATGTCCTTTTGCAGAATCTGTGGGTAAGTTTTTATCCTTGGCAGGCGACAACTGATATTTAAGTTTTCTCTGACAAAATTATCTTCGCTGATCATCTGTAAATTCGACTTTACGTAGTATTCATGTCGCTCTCAGATGTCCGACTCGTCAATCGGCAAGACTCAATGTCGCCAGCTGCATCTCCGAAGGTGTCCAGCGCACGTTTGGATGAAAAGCCAGGAGCCGAAAAGTTTCTTCGACCACGGCCAGGCAGTCTGGAAGATGTCACCAACAGTCACAAATGCTGCTTCTTTGGCCCATCAAATTTTGCTTCGCCTCGCTGTATTCTACTGACATAACATCCAATGAATTCTTTCTCTTTCCTTTGATGAAAAAACCATCTCACAGCAGGCATTTCAAGAATGACGACGAAATTATTTTCGAGGCTGAACGCTTCCTTGAAGAGCGCAAATGCAAACTGCCACAACCAAAGTCTGCGCCAAGTCAACCATCAGAGGGAAAAAAATGTGTCGTATTGAAAGGTGAATGTGTGGAGGAATAGGAACACCAACATTCATGGCTGCTTTTGATTTCTTTGAGGTGATAACTGAAACTTCCTGAGAACCCCTTGAATTTGGTTAAAACTAATCCAGTTATTGAGATCAACTCTACAGCATACATGTATTTTCATTTATGTAGAGGACAGTAAATTAGTACCGTTTTATTCCTTCCAGGGAGTTACAGCGACATACTTCGTAGGTTCTTGGGCTATGACCCATATCCTCCCTTTGAGGAGAGTGGCAAACCATACGGAAAGGACGCAGCGAATACCACGGACGGTGGGCCAGCGAACTCTAGCTATGCAGCCAACACCACAGATGGCGAGCAGACAAACTCTAGCTACGCAGCCAACAGCACAGATGGCGAGCAGACAAACTCTAGCTACGCAGCCAACAGCACAGATGGCGAGCAGACAAACTCTAGCTACGCAGCCAACACCACAGGTGGTGAGCCGACAAACTCTAGCTACGCAGCCAACACCACAGGTAGTGAGCAAACAAACTCAAGCTATGCAGCCGAAACCACAGACACTATGCCAACAAACTCAAGCTATGCAGCCAACACCACAGATGCTACGCCAACAAACTCAAGCTATGCAAGCAACACCACAGATGCTGCGCCAACAAACTCAAGCCGTGCTGGCTCTACAGGTGCGTCCACAGAATACGTTTTTTCGTTCAACTTTGTGCATGCACTTGCACTTCTAACAAAGCAAGCATGCTTATTTATTTGTCTATACGCAATTTGTTCAACACGGAGAGTATGCATCAGAGCGCACTGCTTCCCATGCTTGTTAGGAGTCTCTCACGCTGTAGATGGAAGGCAGTTGGAGTCCAGAGTTTTCAGTTGTCCAGTAAATTTAGATTACGCTTTAGGGTGATTTATTTACAGTTATGTATGGTGACTCCAAAGAAAACACGATGAAGTTTATAGACGATTACAGATACAGAACGCCATTTCTATAGATAATTTGAATTAAAATTTGAGATATGATGGCCTGAGGGCCAAGTATTTACTCGACATTGGCGGGTACTAAAAATAAGATAAAAATTGATATTTTAAACAGTAACATACATCCCGAAACAGGAAAACAGGGAAGAAGACGCTTAGAAATTTATGAGAAATTCACGTGGACACTGTAGACAAACAACCACACTATTGTGACATAATATCACAGCAGTTAAGTAGTATGATACATGACCAAAAGAAAAGGATGGGATAGATGGAGCTCCTCAACGAACAACTGCCAACGAAGGGCAGTGAGGATGCAAACAACACATAAGCTGAGGTCTATGACATCCTCGAATTTGTGGAGTATGAGGATCTTAATCTATGTATAACTTTTTTTTCACCGTGTAAAAAACGTTTTTCATAGAGTGAAGTATGAATGACGTGTTGAAAGTCACATAACGATCATGAACCGCTCTTACTTCGTTATGAAACGCGAAAAAAATAGCTCAGACTGGTATAGAGATCGCCATTTGCCAACTAAAGTGATGGTCTTGCTAGTCTTGTCGCTGAGAAATTGCATTACACATAACAGTATCTTACCTGGAGGTAGCAGTAAGATTCCCAAGCAGAAAATCAAAATCTTGCTGTCACCTCTTTCCGAAATTTGCAAATAAATCGTCGCCATACACTACCTCTAATGATTACATGCTGCCATACCCTTAGTAGCCTTCGTGTTTTCTTCTTCTGCCACAATAAAGGCAGCAGAAATTGCTTAGCAAAGATATCGATACATAGCACGATGCTTTAAAAATGATGCACAAATGGACACGATAGCGCAGAAGCACACACTACAATCTATCATTTTTGCGCATGCGGTTTTACACCGCGACAGCGAAAGAGCAAGGGGAAAGAGGAATTGTCAAGACACTCATTAACATTTTTAAAGGCGAGAAGAATGACCCAAATGACGCCAAAATCGGATCGTGTGTACTGTAAACGACCTCCACTGTAATTAACGAAATTATATAACTTCTAAAAAATAATCCTCATTATGAGTTGAGGTAACTTCAAACACAATGTAGCTTTCATACGACTTAATAAGTTGTGTGTGTGGCGATATACACTAGCTGATCGAAAGTATCTGAACAATGCTATGTAGGCGGAACTGGTTACTAGGTGCCACCAGAAGCAGACCTGCCAGTATAAAAGATGGCGGCGATTACTGTGCTGTCAATACAGAAGCAGTAATAACAGAATGTGACAGTCAGGGAGTTCACTGACGTCAAGCGTGGAATAGTCATTGCACGTCATTAGTCATTGCACGTCATCCCAGGAACAAATCCCTTGGGGCGCTTCAGACTTTCTAAAGCTGCCCTAGTAGATCGATCATGATGTGAGTGTGTAAGTAGGCTGTTTAGATTTTTATATTGGTAATGTCACGTAGCGCTCTGTATGAAAATCACTGACTGTGCTGTGTGCAGTATGTGGCTAGTTTGCATTGTTGTCTGCCATTGTAGTGTTGGGCAGCGGCAGCTGGATGTGAACAGCGCTATTAATATCTTTCATTTGCTAACTATCCCTATCAGTAGTTAGTGACTTCCGTAGTTTGAATCTTTTATTTAGCTGGCAGTAGTGGCGCTCGCTGTATTGCAGTAGTTCGAGTAATGAAGATTTTTGTGAGGTAAGTTATTTGTGAAAGGTATAGTTTAATGTTACTCAGGGCCATTATTTTGCAGGGATCTTTGAAAGTCAGATTGCGTTGCGCTAAAATTATTGTGTGTCACTTTAGTAAATGTTTGAGTACGTTCAGTTTTGCTCAGCTGTTTGAAAAGCAAATAGTGTAAGGGGTTTATCAGCACAGTCGTGTATAATTGTTCTAAGGGGACGTTTCAAGTGTGAAGTGGAAAAGCAAAGGAACTACCACAGCTAACCCAAGGACAGACAGAATTCATATACTGACGGCCAGGAACCTTCTAGAGTTGCAAATAGTGCTTGTAGAAAACTGCACGAAATCTGAAGAAGGAATCATTTGAGAATTACAACGTGCTATCGGCAGTCCATCTAGTATAATGACCACGTAAAAAGAATGGGATACAAATGCCGAGCAGCCACACACTTCTGTTCAAATGGTTCAAATGGCTCTGAGCACTATGGGACTTACGTAACATCTGAGGTCATCAGCCCCCTAGAACTTAGAACAACTTCAACCTAACTAACCTAAGGACATCACACCCATCCATGCCCGAGGTAGGATTCGAACCTGCGACCATAGCGATCGCATGGTTCCAGACTGAATCGCCTAGAACCACTCGGCCACAGCGGCCGGCCACATTACTGTAGCCAGCGTTAAGCTGCTGGTAGAAAACCATCACTCCACTGGGCAGCAACCTGCGGTTGTTTGCCGATGATGCTGTGGTGTACGGTAAGGTGTGGAAGTTGAGTGACTGTAGGATGATACAAGACGACTTGGACAGAATTTCTAGTTCGCGCTATAAATAGCGGCTAGTTCTAAATGTGCAAAAATATAAGTTAATGCACGGGAGTAGGAAGATCCAACCGGTAATGTTTAAACCTGTGGAGTTTGGATACAGTATGGTGTCATACTCGATACAATCAAGTCGTTTAAATATCTGAGCTTAATGTTGCAAAGCGATACGAGACGGAACGAGCATGGTGCACTTTAGTTCACTGGGATGATGGTGATGATGATGATGATGATGATGATGATGACGTTTGGATTGCGGGGCGCTCAACTGCGCGGTCATCAGCTCCCGTACAAAGACCGAATCTTTTCACACTCCGATGTTTTATGAACTCTGATCTAGCCACTAGCACGAATGATGATGATGATGAGATGTGATGATGAGATGATGAGGACAACACGAACACCCAGTCCCAAGGCAGAGAAAATCCCGTTCCGGCCGGGAATCGAACCCGGGACTCGGTAATCCAGAGGCAGCAACGCTAGCCACTAGACCACGAATTGCGGACAAGTTCATTGGGAGACCACATATAGTACGCTGGTGCGACCTAGTCTTGAGTACTGGTCCAGTGTTTGTGATCCGTACCAAGTCGGATTGAAGGAAGACATCGAAGCAATTCAGACGTGAGGTGCTAGATTTGTTGGCGGTAAGTTTGAACAACACGTAAGTGTTACGGAGATGCATCGGGAACTCAAATGGGAAAATCTGGAGGGAAGGCGGCTTTCTTTTAGGCAAATCCTATCGAGAAAACTTAGATAACGGCATTTGAAGCTGACAGCCGAACGATTCTACTGCCACCACCATACGAGGGCAGTTCAATAAGTAATGCAACACATTTTTTTTCTGAAACAGGGGTTGTTTTATTCAGCATTGAAATACACCAGGTTATTCCCCAATCTTTTAGCTGCACAACACTATTTTTCAACGTAATCTCCATTCAATGCTACGGCCTTACGCCACCTTGAAATGAGGGCCTGTATGCCTGCACGGTACCATTCCACTGGTCGATGTCGGAGCCAACGTCGTACTGCATCAATACCTTCTTCATCATCCGCGTAGTGCGTCCCACGGATTGCGTCCTTCATTGGGCCAAACATATGGAAATCCGACGGTGCGAGATCGGGGCTGTAGGGTGCATGAGGAAGAACAGTCCACTGAAGTTTTGTGAGCTCCTCTCGGGTGCGAAGACTTGTGTGAGGTCTTGCGTTCTCATGAAGATGGAGAAGTTCGTTCTGATTTTTGTGCCTACGAACACGCTGAAGTCGTTTCTTCAATTTCTGAAGAGTAGCACAATACACTTCAGAGTTGATCGTTTGACCATGGGGAAGGACATCGAACAGAATAACCCCTTCAGCGTCCCAGAAGACTGTAACCATGACTTTACCGGCTGAGGGTATGGCTTTAAACTTTTTCTTGGTAGGGGAGTGGGTGTGACGCCACTCCATTGATTGCCGTTTTGTTTCAGGTTCAAAGTGATGAACCCATGTTTCATCGCCTGTAACAATCTTTGACAAGAAATTGTCACCCTCAGCCACATGACGAGCAAGCAATTCCGCACAGATGGTTCTCCTTTGCTCTTTATGGTGTTCGATTAGACAACGAGGAACCCAGCGGGAACAAACCTTTGAATATCCCAACTGGTGAACAATTGTGACAGCACTACCAACAGAGATGTCAAGTTGAGCACTGAGTTGTTTGATGGTGATCCGTCGATCATCTCGAACGAGTGTGTTCGCACGCTCCGCCATTCCGCCAAAAGAAACTTGATCACTGCCCGTCGTTTGCAACGCACATCCGTTACAGACGCCATTTTAACAGCGCCGTACAGCGCTGCCACCTGTCGGAAGTCAATGAAACTATACGAGACGAAGCGGGAATGTTTGAAAATATTCCACAAGAAATTTCAGGTTTTTTCAACCAAAATTGGCCGAGAAAAAAATGTGTTGCATTACTTATTGAACTGCCCTCGTACAATGCGCGTAAGGACCACGAAGATAAGAAAGAAATCATGGCTCACACGGATGCATATAGACAGTTTTTCCGTCACTCTGTTTGCGAGTGAACAGTAAGGTATATGACTAGCAGTGGTACAGGGTGCCCTCCACCGCGGACGGTACGGTGGCTTGCGGTGTATCTACACTATGTGATCAAAAGTATCCGGACAACCCCAAAAACGTACGTTTTTCATATTAGGTCCATTTTGCTGCCATCTACTGCCAGGTACTCCTTATCAGCGACCTTAGTACTCATTAGACATCGTGAAAGAGCAGAATGGGGCGCTCCGCGGAACTCACGGACCTCGAACGTGGTCAGGTGATTGGATTTCACTTGAGATTACGCGAGATTTCTACACTCCTAAACATCCCTAGATCCACTGTTTCCGATGTGATAGTGAAGTGGAAACGCGAAGGGACCCATACAGCATACAAGCCGACCTCGTCTGTTGACTGTCAGAGACTGCCAGTAGTTAAAGAGAGTCGTAACGTGTAATAGACAGACACCTATCCAGACCATCACACAAGAATTCCAAACTGCATCTGGATCCATGGCAAGTAGTATGACAGTTAGGCGGGAGGTGAGAAAACTTGGATTTCATGGTCGAGAGGATGCTCATAAGCCACACATCGCACCGGTAAATGCCAAACGACGTCTCGCTTGGTGTAAGGAGCGTTAACACTGGACGATTGAACAGTAGAAAAACCTTGTGTGGAGTGACGAATCACGGTACACAATGTGGCTATCCGTAGGCAGCGTGTGAATATGGCGAATGCCCGGTGAACGTCATCTGCCAGCGTGTGTAATGCCAATAGTAAAATTCGGAGGCGGCGGTGTTATGGTGTGGTCGTGTTTTCCATGGAGGGGGCTTGCACCCCTTGTTGTTTTGCGTGGCTCTATCACAGCGCAGGCCTACACTGATGTTCTAAGCACCTTCTTCCTTCCCACTGTTGAAGAGCAAACCGGGGATGGCGATTGCATCTTTCAACATGATCTAGCACCTGTTCATAATGCACGTCCTGTGGAGAAGTGGTTACACGACAGTAAGATCCCTGTAATGGACTGGCCTGCACAGGGTCCTGATCTGAATCCTATAGAATACCTTTGGGATGTTTTGGAACGCCGACTTCGTACCAGGCTTCACCGACCGACATCGATACCTCTCCTCAGTGCAGTCATTCCCCAAGAAACCTTCCAGCACCTTACCGAAAGTATGGCGGCAAGAGTAGAAGCTGTCATCAAGGCTAAGAGTGGGCCAACACCATAATGAATTCCAGCATTACCGATGGAGGACCTCACGAACTTTTAAGTCATTTTCAGCCAGGTGTCCGGATACTTTTGATCACACTGTGTTGATGTAGTGGATGACTGGAAAAGAGTGATGAAAGAAGCTATACCATCTCGTTATGAGATGAAAGAGTTTGGGTTTGGGAACGCCTGGAAGACGTCACCCACCATCACGTGTAGAGCCACCAATGAAGTGCTGAAGAGGTGGTGGTACGATATGGAAGTTTTTTTCTGTTTTTTTTTCGTGTTGTTCCCTTATTGCGCGTGATAAACGTTATATGCTGAGGAATACGAACACATATTACAGCTGTGTGTATTGAATATAGTAGAGAAACAGTTCGAAGATAGTGATCGTTTGTATCAGCATAAGAATGCAGCCTGTCTTAAAGCAGCATGTGCGAGGCAATGATTTGTTGATAATAACATCCCTGAAATGAGCTGGGATGCCCAGTATCCCAATCTGAACCCAATGGAGCCCTCTGGTATGGGTCAGGATCTGTGATCTCGGCTCTTGAACTGGCTGCCATTCCTGTCCTGACATTCAGACATCTCACTGAATTTTTCTGAGGCAGAGATGAAGCCGTCAAGGTGAAAGGTGGACACACGCATATTAATGTCCCCTAATACGGTGTCCGAATACATTTGTTCAGTTTTTGCATACTCTTGTTGTGCACTATTTCACATGCAATGGTAAGGAGAGGTGGGCTACTGACTGGTGCACTAACTGTCATTGTAGGAAAGTTGGACAAGAGCAGAAATAACGAACTAACACCTACAGGGTGTTTCAAAAATGACCGGTATATTTGAAACGGCAATAAAAACTAAACGAGCAGCGATAGAAATACACCGTTTGTTGCAATATGCTTGGGACAACAGTACATTTTCAGGCGGACAAACTTTCGAAATTACAGTAGTTACAATTTTCAACAACAGATGGCGCTGCAAGTGATGTGAAAGATATAGAAGACAACGCAGTCTGTGGGTGCGCCATTCTGTACGTCGTCTTTCTGCTGTAAGCGTGTGCTGTTCACAACGTGCAAGTGTGCTGTAGACAACATGGTTTATTCCTTAGAACAGAGGATTTTTCTGGTGTTGGAATTCCACCGCCTAGAACACAGTGATGTTGCAACAAGACGAAGTTTTCAACGGAGGTTTCATGTAACCAAAGGACCGAAAAGCGATACAATAAAGGATCTGTTTGAAAAATTTCAACGGACTGGGAACGTGACGGATGAACGTGCTGGAAAGGTAGGGCGACCGCGTACGGCAACCACAGAGGGCAACGCGCAGCTAGTGCAGCAGGTGATCCGACAGCGGCCTCAGGTTTCCGTTCGCCGTGTTGCAGCTGCGGTCCAAATGACGCCAACGTCCACGTATCGTCTCGTGCGCCAGAGTTTACACCTCTATCCATACAAAATTCAAACGCGGCAACCCCTCAGCGCCGCTACCATTGCTGCACGAGAGACATTCGCTAACGATATAGTGCACAGGATTGATGATGGCGATATGCATGTGGGCAGCATTTGGTTTACTGACGAAGCTTATTTTTACCTGGACGGCTTCGTCAATAAACAGAACTGGCGCATATGGGGAACCGAAAAGCCCCATGTTGCAGTCCCATCGTCCCTGCATCCTCAAAAAGTACTGGTCTGGGCCGCCATTTCTTCCAAAGGAATCATTGGCCCATTTTTCAGATCCGAAACGATTACTGCATCACGCTATCTGGACATTCTTCGTGAATTTGTGGCGGTACAAACTGCCTTAGACGACACTGCGAACACCTCGTGGTTTATGCAAGATGGTGCCCGGCCACATCGCACGGCCGACGTCTTTAATTTCCTGAATGAATATTTCGATGATCGTGTGATTGCTTTGGGCTATCCGGAACATACAGGAGGCGGCGTGGATTGGCCTCCCTATTCGCCAGACATGAACCCCTGTGACTTCTTTCTGTGGGGACACTTGAAAGACCAGGTGTACCGCCAGAATCCAGAAACAATTGAACAGCTGAAGCAGTACATCTCATCTGCATGTGAAGCCATTCCGCCAGACACGTTGTCAAAGGTTTCGGGCAATTTCATTCAGAGACTACGCCATATTATTGCTACGCATGGTGGATATGTGGAAAATATCGTACTATAGAGTTTCCCAGACCGCAGCGCCATCTGTTGTTGAAAATTGTAACTACTGTAATTTCTAAAGTTTGTCTGCCTGAAAATGTACTGTTGTCCCAAGCATATTGCAACAAACGGTGGGTCTAGCGGTTCTGGCGCTGCAGTCCGGAACCGCGGGACTGCTACGGTCGCAGGTTCGAATCCTGCCTCGGGCATGGGTGTGTGTGATGTCCTTAGGTTAGTTAGGTTTAAGTAGTTCTAAGTTCTAGGGGACTTATGACCTAAGATGTTGAGTCCCATAGTGCTCAGAGCCATTTTTGAACAAACGGTGTATTTCTATCGCTGCTCGTTTAGTTTTTATTGCCGTTTCAAATATACCGGTCATTTTTGAAACACCCTGTAAATACAGTAGACAGAAGTATTATTTAACTTACAGCTCTCTTCAAGCAGAGCGAAGAAAATTTACAAAAGAACAAACAGCAATAAAGACTAGCTGTTACAAGAAGCAGAAGGGCATTGTGCAATGTGAGGATGCCACTACTAATGGATTAATGCAAGTGCGAACTGTCAAAGGCTGACTCAGACTGAAGACTGTGAGTCTGGGGCATGTGGCTGTAACTGGTCCTCCTGTATCGGGGCAGCAGAGGGCGCTTGTGGTCAGAACAGCTGCAGGCGTGGCCCAGTGGGCGCGGATCATTGGATCCGCCAAGTCCCCACACGACCACTACTGGCGTCTGTCGGAAAGGTGCGTTTCCATTGCCAATCGTGAGACGCCGGTGGGGGTGGTACCGATCAACTCTGTCGGTCACTGTACAGTGCATGGCCAAGCTTACAACATACCAAATTGTTAGGCAGGAGGTCCACAAAAACAATTTCGGACTATTTCTCGGCCGTTTCATTCTCAAATAGATACTGGGAAAATTGACCACCTAAACCTTTCTGTCCAGCCTCTATTTCTCTTCTTTCATTACGATGGGTATTTCAGATTTAGCATGTGGTATGGCATCCACATTACACAAGAAAATACGAGAAGTGTAAATGTGTAGTAAAAACCGAGGAAAACCTTACGTTTTCGTCATTTGTCTTCGTAATAACATAATGCCAGATTTTGCATTGGACTACTTTCTCTCCGAAACGTATACATTTATCGTCTGGGAATTAATGTTGCGTGCAGAGGTATGCGCCGGCCGGTGTGGCCGTGCGGTTAAAGGCGCTTCAGTCTGGAACCGCGTGACCGCTACGGTCGCAGGTTCGAGTCCTGCCTCGGGCATGGATGTGTGTGATGTCCTTAGGTTAGTTAGCTTTAATTGGTTCTAAGTTCTAGGCGACATGACCTCAGAGGTTGGGTCGCATAGTGCTCATAGCCATTTGAACCATTTTTGCAGAGGTATGCCTGCGCACCACTCTGTACGAGGTAGATGTATCTAAATTGATGCAATCGACAAGTAAGGAGTAGTACAGGTCATGTTTTAGGTATGGAAAATTCAATTATCGGCCGCTTTTGGTGCCTTGCATTTGACCTAGGACCTTAAAATTTAGCATGAACCGAGGTATGGCAGTCACATTACACGAGCAAGTGCGAGAAGTGTTAATGTGTAGAAAAAACCGAATAAAAACTTACATTTTCGTCATTTATTTTCGTAATGACTTCATGCCAGATCGTTACATTGGGCGGCTTCTCTCGGAAACGTTTACGTTTATCTCTGGTAAATAATGTCCCGTGGAGAGATATGCGTGCGCACAACTCTGTACAAAGCAGAAGCATCTAAATTGATGCAATCGACAAGTAAGGAGTAGTACAGGTCATGGTTTAGTTATGCAAAATTCAATTATTCGCCCCTTGTGGTGCCTTGCATTTGATCTAGGATCTTAAGATTTAACATGAACCGAGGTATGGCATCAACATCACACGAGAAAGTGTGAGAAGTGTAAATGTGTGGTAAAAACCGAAGAAAACCTTACGTTTTCGTCATTTGTCTTCGTAATAACGTAATGCCAGCTTGTCACATTGGACGCCTTTCTCTCGGAAACGTTTACATTTATCGTCCGGGAATTAATGTCGCGTGCAGAGGTATGCGTGCGCACAACTCTGTACGAAGTAGATGTATCTAAATTGATGCAATCGACAAGTAAGGAGTAGTACAGGTCATGTTTTAGTTATGGAAAATTCAATTATTGGCCGCTTTTGGTGCCTTGCATTTGATCTAGGATCTTAAGATTAAGCATGAACCGTGGTATGGCCGTCACATTATACGAGAATGTGCGAGAAGAAAGAAAAGATACGGCAGATGGCAGAAGTATAGAGGATATAAAAAGAAATGTGGCTACAGCACTTCTTGAGAAGAGATCTTTGCTTACACTGAGCAAAAATTTAAATGTTAGGAAGATTTTGCCGAAGGTATTTGTAGCACTGCACAGAGATGGAACGTGGACGGCAAACAGTACAGACAAGAAGAGAGTAGAAGCTTATGAAATGTGGAGGTACACAAGAATACCAAGGATGACATGGGTGTGTTGGGTGACTAATGAAGTAGAACTGAAGCGAACTGGGGAGAAAAGAAATTTTTGCAGCAAATGCATAAATGCTTTGTGAGATGTTGCGGTCGTTTTTAATGCACTCAGAAACTGATATTAGTCTTGACCACTTTAATTATTAATTTCATACTGCCTTTCACGTTTCGGCGTGACGCCATTCTCAAAGGCTGTAATATCTGTAAAACATTCGTATGTATAACAAAACTGAATTTGTCAAACATGGATACATAGCATCTGTTCTACATTAGTTGATGACATGAAACAGTTCAGACAAGAATAGAATTGTAGATTATGAAATTTGGGGGTAAAGAAGAATTCCAAAGAAGACACGGGTATATTGGGTAACTAATAAGGAAGTACTGAAGCGAGTTGGGGAGGAAATAAATTTATGCAGCATATAAGCGTTACTTGGTATTATCAAGTAATGCAGACTACAAACTTTTCATTCTTTTACTCGAGTTGTGCCACAAATTTCTTTCACTAAAAATCTGACGTCCGTCTTGACTATAGTACTTACTAATTTTATACTGCATTTCGCGTTTCGGCCTTACACCATTCTGAAAGGTTCAAAATATCTGCAACACATTCTTAGGTAAAACGAAACCGAATCTGTCAAGCAGGTATCAGGTCTACATTACTTGATGATATCAGATTTGTGAAACATGGATACAAAGTGTCTGGTCTACATTTCATGATGTCATTAGCATCCAAGCCGGCCGCTGTGACCGAGCGGTTCTAGGTGCTTCAGTCCGGAAACGCGCTGCTGCTACAGTCGCAGGGCATGGATGTGTGTGATGTCTTTAGTTTAGTTAGGTTCAAGTAGTCTAAGTCCAAGGGACTGATGACCTCAGATGTTTTAAGTCCCATAGTGCTTAGAGCCATTTGAACCATTAGCATCCAAAATATGGATACAAAGGGGCCGTTCTATGTAATGACAACAGTATGCAAAACATGGATACAAAGTATCTGTTCTACATAATGACATCAGTGTGTAAAAGATGGATACAAAGTATCTGGTCTACATTGCATGATGTCATGAGTATCCGAAATATGGATACAAAGTATCTGGTCTATATTATTTGACAACATTTGTATCCAAAACATGAATACAAAGTATCCGGTCTGTATTGCATGATTTCATTAGCATCCAAAACGTGAATACGAAGTATCCGTTTTACACTGCATGATGACATCAGTATCCAAAACACGGATACAAAGCATCTGGTCTACACTGCATGATGATATTAATATCCAAACCATGGATACCAAGTATCTGGTCTACAGGGTTATTACAAATGATTGAAGCGATTTCACAGCTCTACAATAACTTTATTATTTGAGATATTTTCACAATGCTTTGCACACACATACAAAAACTCAAAAAGTTATTTTAGGCATTCACAAATGTTCGATATGTGCCCCTTTAGTGATTCGGCAGACATCAAGCCGATAATCAAGTTCCTCCCACACTCGGCGCAGCATGTCCCCATCAATGAGTTCGAAAGCATCGTTGATGCGAGCTCGCAGTTCTGGCACGTTTCTTGGTAGAGGAGGTTTATACACTGAATCTTTCACATAACCCCACAGAAAGAAATCGCATGGGGTTAAGTCGGGAGAGCGTGGAGGCCATGACATGAATTGCTGATCATGATCTCCACCACGACCGATCCATCGTTTTTCCAATCTCCTGTTTAAGAAATGCTTCTGCTTTAGCCTTTTCCGTAAGATTTTCCAAATTGTCGGCTGTGGTATGTTTAGCTCCCTGCTTGCTTTATTCGTCGGCTTCCGCGGGCTACGCGTGAAATTTGCCCGTACGCCTTCAACCGTTTCTTCGCTCACTGCAGGCCGACCCGTTGATTTCCCCTTACAGAGGCATCCAGAAGCTTTAAACTGCGCATACCACCGCCGAATGGAGTTAGCAGTTGGTGGATCTCTGTTGAACTTCGTCCTGAAGTGTCGTTGCACTGTTATGACTGACTGATGTGAGTGCATTTCAAGCACGACATACGCTTTCTCGGCTCCTGTCGCCATTTTGTCTCACTGCGCTCTCGAGCGCTCTGGCGGCAGAAACCTGAAGTGCGGCTTCAGCCGAACAAAACTTTATGAGTTTTTCTACGTATCTGTAGTGTGTCGTGATCATATGTCAATGAATGGAGCTACAGTGAATTTATGAAATCGCTTCAATCATTTGTAATAGCCCTGTACATCACTTGATGACATTCGCATCCAAAGCATGGATATAAAGTTTCTGTTCGATGTAATGACATCAGTATCCTAAACATGGATGTAAAGTCTACTGTGCAGGGATGAGACCCCCCAAGAGGGATCATTGCCGACAAAATTTTATTAAGTAAATTTTCAATGCACAATGTTCGGCGTAGCCGGCTTAGGCATACTGTGGTGGAAGGTGCTGGCCGGAAGACCATGGTCGGCACATTCCTGCCACGTGCTCCTCGGTTAGACTCAAGTCCCACGGGTTGGTTGCGCTGACGGGGGTACGCTACTAGCAAGGCGCGTTGGCGGAATCAACCCTCCAATCAGAGACTAATCGTGAGATCACGTGGGGACGCGGCCGGGAGCGGCGAGGGCGGCTTGGAAACAGCTCCGCGCTCTCTTAGCTTCTGACCTCGGCCCCGAGTAGTCGCTCCTCTAGCCTCTGCCTCACTGATGGACAGACGGCAACCCCTCTTGGGGCTGCTCAGCCCTATGTAGGCACCCCTGTACCATCATTACCAGAATAAATTGGGTCCATTCCACTCAATTAATTGTCATTTTACAACGCCCTCCGCTCCTGACTTCTATCCTGACGAACACTACATTACTTAATGCCATCAGGTAATGGGAGCAGATGTTTTGTATCCATGTTTTGGATACCGATGTCATCATGCAATGTAGATCCGATATTTTGTGTTCACGTTTGTTCAAATTCAGATTCTTTTTACCTGATAATGTGTTGCAAATATATGAGCATTTGAGAATGGAGTAAGGCTAAAACGCGTAAGGCAGTGCAAAATTAATAAATAAAGTGGTCAAGACTAATATCAGTTTTTGAGTGAAAGAAATTCGTGGCATAACCAGATTAAAAGACGCCGTCAGATGATCAGTTTCGTCCTGAAGGACTAAGAAAGCATCAGTTTAATACTCTAAAAAAGTAAGTTTGTGCGTGTCTGGTGCGCATGGGTGCGTGGGAAGGGGGGAGGGGGACCGGGTGTAGGCTGTAGTAGTTTCGCAGAGACGACGAGTCTTACAGAGGACAGACTAGAGTGCACAGTGATTCGGTCCACCAGTGTTAGCAGTAAACATCGAAATAACCACAAAGCTTTCTTTTTCAGACCATTATGCTTTTGAATATAAGCCCACAGGCGTCCCCAAGTTACGCAGCTGGCGCAAAAGCATTTCTGAGGATTTTATTCTGACGCACAGTTTTCTTGCAGCGGGCGGCAGCAGGTCGTACCGGCCGCGCAACCCTTGGGGACGTCGCGGCTGGAGGTTTGGAGGTTTCTGGGGATTCCCGTCTTACCACCGACAACATCTTGAAACGAGATCGTACCTGAGGTAAGTAGCGAGAGAGTGCGGCAGTGGTTCAGAACGCTATGGTTTTGGCGCTGTAAGAGCTCTAGCCAAAATTTGTGAGACCTGAGTTTCTCCAGGCGTGTACAATGTTCAAATGTCTTACGGGAATGCAAGCGGGTGACGTCGTCGACAACTGCCGATATTTCAACAGGAGCCCAACCTGCCATTTTCAGGGCAAAATTCCAGGAAGTAAACGCCGTGCAAGGGAATTTAAAACGTCCGTTTTCAGAGTAACTCCGGTTCATCTCCTTTCCCAAGGTGGCTTCCATCAACTCCCCCCTCCCGGATGATGCCCTCTCTCCCTCCATTTATCCCTACTATCAACTCTGATCCTCACACCCCCTCCTTTCCTCTGTCCTTTTCCTGGGCTCCCTCTCCCCTCTCCTTCCATCCTCTTTTTTCCCCCACCTACCCTCTCTCTGCCCCCCTTCTCACCCCCGAGTCCTTTTGCATTTCCCTCCTCTGCCTTTTCCCATTCCCTTTCGCGTCTGCCCTGCCCCTCCCCCCCCCCCCCCAACCCTTATGAATCCTCTCCCTCCTTTGGTTCCCCCGCTTTCGTTTTTCCTCTCCTCGCTCCTTGTTTCCCCCCTCCCCATCTGTCCAAGTCCTCCCCCCCCCATCTGCCCTTGGCTATGGTGTGTCATCTTTGTGCCGACATTTCAGTGCAGTGTTTACAGTGAGTATTCAGTGTTGTGTGTCTTGTCCGAAGTGTTGCGAACACACATCATACTGTCGCTGGGTGTGATTTTTTATATCTCTTGCGAACACAAACCAGACTGTCGCCATGTTTTTTTAATTGTCTGTCTACTATGTTACCTGTCTGCTTGCTGTGTATTTTATTAGCTTTGCCAACCCTTTGTTTATGTTTTAACTTTCCCTAATTTTCCGCCGTTTTACAATTTAAGCCGCCGTTTTATCACCTGCTTTTATTGTTTCTTATCTACCTCTTACGTTTTAAAAAGTCTGTAGGCTGCAGAGCAGCGTAATAAGCTGCTGCCAGCCCGCCCCCTTCGTGGTGAATCGAAATTCAATAAAGGAAAAAAAAAACTAACTCCAGAAATATGACACACACAAACACGCTATATACACTAGCCCCATCACCAACGAAAGGTGATCGATGTCAGAAGTTATCGATTGTTATTTTTTGTTGTTGTCTTCAGTCCTGGTTTGATGCAGCTCTTCATGCTACTCTATCCTGTGCAAGCTTCTTCATCTCCCCGTACTTACTGCAACCTACATCCTTCTGAATCTGCTTATTGTATTCATCTCTTGGTCTCCCTCTACGATTTTTACCCTCCACGCTGCCCTCAAATGCTAAATTTGTGATCCCTTGATGCCTCAGAACATGTCCTACCAACCGGTCCCTTCTTCTTGTCAAGTTGTGCCACAAACTCCTCTTCTCCCCAATTGTACTCAATACCTCCTCATTAGTTATGTGATCTACCCATCTAATCTTCAGCATTCTTCTGTAGCGCCACATTTCAAAAGCTTCTATTCTCTTCTTGTCCAAACTATTTATCGTCCATGTTTCACTTCCATACATGGCTACGCTCCATACAAATACTTTCACAAACGACTTCCTGACACTTAAATCAATACTTGATGTTAACAAATTTCTCTTCTTCAGAAACGCTTTCCTTGCCGTTGCCAGTCTACATTTTATGTCCTCTCTACTTCGACCATCATGAGTTATTTTGCTCCCCAAATAGCAAAACTCCTTTACTACTTTAAGTGTCTCATTTCCTAATCTAGTTCCCTCAGCATCACCCGACGTAATTCGACTACATTCCATAATCCTCGTTTTGCTTTTGTTGATGTTCATCTTATATCCTCCTTTCAAGACACTGTCCATTCCGTTCAACTGCTCTTCCAAGTCCTTTGCTGTCTCTGACAGAATTACAATGTCATCGGCTTTCCGTTGCGTACAACTTTCGTGGGTTCCATAGTTTCCCAAGAGTACTTTTCCCAGCTAACACAAAGTTCGAATTATGTTGTCTGAATCATTTTCACTTCACCCGACAATAAACGTCTCTGATCACTTCGACACACGTAATGTATTTTAAACGTGCTTGCAGAGTCTTTAAATAATCTCCTTAACGAATTTCGCAGTCGCGTACCACTTTTTCATCGACTAGCCCGAAGTTATCGATAACCAAATTAATAACCAACGGGTGAAGTAGCGTAAATTCTAGAATGAGATTTTTACTCTGCAGCGGACCTGTGTGCCGGACCGAGACTCAATTTCGGGACCTTTGCCTTTCGCGGGCAAGTGCTCTACCATCTGAGCTACCCAAGCACGACTCACGCCCCGTAAAGTTTGGAAGGTAGGAGACGAGGTACTGGCAGAAGTAAAGCTGTGAGGACGGGGCTTGAGTCGTGCTAGGGTAGCTCAGATGGTAGAGCACTTGCCCGCGAAAGGCAAAGGTCCCGAGTTCGAGTCTCGGTCCGGCACACAGTTTTAACCTGCCAGGAAGTAGCATAAATTCAGTAGCTTTCTTTTCTGACAAAGGAGAGAGCAGGAGTCTATGCACAAGTCAGACTAAAATCATCATTTCTATTTATAAGATTACTTGCCAGTTCGATTTCAACAGTATCCTTAATAACACCATCCCAATAGCTGGAAGTGCATGCCAGAAACTCTGTATTGTTACTCGTATGTTCCATAGGATGATCGGTGCCAAGACAATGTACTGCAATAGCGGATTTGCTCAAGAACAAGAAGTGCAATATACAGCAGCTGGGAAGACAAGTGGTTACAGCATTCGACTGCCGAGCGGGCGAGCCGTGCTGAAAATTACGTCATGCCACTTTTTTTCCGTTCGGTCATTGAAATGTTTGTTCTCTTTCTGTAGTCTTGGCAGTTGTCATACCATACAATGTGAATCTTCAAGTTTTGGCGGCGCAAAAACTGTTCCATTAAGTTTCGGGTGTGCAGCCGCAAGAATTCTCCTTCTTCTTTTATGGAAGACTTCGAGGAGCAGGCGCTTGAATCTGCTGACCTGAAACCCACGGTATTCCGGAGCTACGTTGATGACACCTTTGTTCAAAAATGGTTCAAATGGCTCTGAGCACTATGGGACAACATCTGAGGTCATCAGTCCCCTAGAACTTAGAACTACTTAAAGCTAACCAAAAAATGGTTCAAATGGCTCTGAGCACTATGCGACTTAACTTCTGAGGTAATCAGTCGCCTAGAACTTTAGAAATAATTAAACCTAACTAACCTAAGGACATCACACACATCAACGCCCGAGGCAGGATTCGAACCCGCGACCGCAGCGGTCGCCCGGTTCCAGACTGTAGTGGCCAGAACCGCACGGCCACTCCGGCCGGCCAAAGCTAACCAACCTAAGGACATCACATACATCCATGCCCGAGGCAGGATTCGAACCTGCGGCCGTTGCGGTCGCGCGGTTCCAGACAGAAGGGCCTAGAACCGCTCGGACACATCGGCGGGCGATACCTTTGTAGTTTGGCCCAATGGTGAAGATAAACTTGCAAGACTTCTTAAGACATCTGAACTTCCTCCACGATCAAATAAAGTTCACAATGGAAATTGAAAAGGAGGGATGCCTTCCATTCTTGGATGTTCTGGTTCGACACAGAGAGGATGACACTTTAGGCATGAAGTGTATGGGAAGCCGACGCACACGGATTTCAATTTACGTGCAAATAGCTGCCACCATCCTGCCCAGACAATTGAGTGTTCGCTGAACTTTGACCCATAGAGCATATGTTATTTCTGACGAAATCTGTCTGTAAGATGAACTCTCACACTTACAAAGAGTGTTTGAAAACAATGGGTACTCTCCACAGCATATACAGAAGGCACTGAAAAAGAAACCGAAAGAGGCCACAAAGAAAGAAGAAAAAGACGAAGAAACCTTTAAATCGATGGCCTTCCTGCCATATGTGGGTAGCCTATCATCAAAAATAGGACGGATTCTCAGGAGACACAAAGTAAAAGTGATTTTCCGTCCTCCATCCAAGGCAGCTACACTCGTGGGCTCCGTCAAAGATGATCTGCTGCTCCGAAAATCTGGTGTTTTTTAAATTCCATGTCAATGTGGCCTTTCTTACATTGGACAAGCAACTCGTACTGTCCATGAAAGATGTACAGAACACCGGAGGTACACATGACTTTTACAACCTAACAACATTGTATTGACACTGGTCACAGTATATTGTACGACAACGTCGACATTCTGGCAACTACATCATCTTTTTGGGACTCGATAGTGAAGGAGGCAATTGAGATCCGCTTGACGTCGAATTTGATTAATAGAGATAGTGGTTTTAACCTTGATAAATCACGGAATCCGGCACTTGGTGTAATAAACTCACAGTGCAGCTCACAACGTTGTATCGACATGCCAACACAGATCGACTGCGGAGTCATAGATGCAACTCGCGCATTGTACACGTCTCTGCCGCCGACCAGCGTCCCTGGCGCATTTGCATCTGTGACCGCATGCGCAGTTGCTCGGTACACGAGTATAAAGGGACGCAGCGAGTTATGGAGCGGCTTTCCCCCATCTGCTCCTATTCCTCGAACATATCCGCATCCTCTACACCTCCCGCCGTCTTGAACCCCCTCACCCCCTGGTTGCTCCTCTCCTCTCCCATCCCCGCCCCCTGCCACGTCTTCACCGTTGTGTCCCCCCTACCCTCCATCTCTACACCCTACATCTCCTTTAGCAAGGTGGCTTCCATCAACTCCCCCTCCCGGACGATGCCCTCTCTCCCTCCATTTATCCTTCCTATCAACTCTGATCCTCACTCCCCCTCCTTTCCTCTGTCCTTTCCCTGGGCTCCATCTCCCCCCCCCCTTCCGTCCTGTTTTCTCCCCACTAAACCTCTCCCTACCTCCCTTCTCCCCCCCCCAAGTCCTTATGTATTCCCCTCCTCTGCCTACCCCACTCCCTGTCGCATCTGCCCCCCACCCCTCTTATGGGTCCTCATCCTCCATCAGCTCCTTTCCCGGTTCCCCCCTTCGCTTTTACTCTCCTTTCCCCCCTTTTTTGTTTTCCCATCTTCTGTCCAGTTTCCCCCCACCTGCTCTCGATTGTGGTACGTCACATTTGCCAACTTTTTAGTGCAGTGTTCCAGTGACTATTCAGTGTTGTTTGTCTTTCCCGTGTTGCGAACAGAAACCATGGTGTCGCTAGGTGTGAATTTTATGTCTTTTGCGAACAGAATCCAGACTGTCGCCGTGTTTTTTAATTGTCTTTCTATTGTTTACCCTGTCTGCTTCGTATGTATTTTATTAGCATCATCATCCCTCTGTTCTTTGTTTAAGTTCCACGATTTCTTTACACCATGTTACTCTTTAAGTCTCCGATTTTATCGCCTGTTTTTTATTATTTGTTCTCTTGACCTTTCTTACAAAAAGTCTGTAGGCTGAAGAGCGGCATACTAAGCTGCTGCCAGCCCGCCCCCTTCGGGGGGGGGGGGGGGGAATTGAAATTCAATAAAGGAAAAAAAAAAAAAAAAGGGGCGGCAGTCTTGCGGCTCACTCTGAAGACGGCTGAACGTTATACACCCGAAATATTAGAAGAAGAAGCAGAATTCTTGCGGCTGCCCGCCCGAAACTTAATAGAACATACTATACGTTGGTTATAGAATATGAGTCACGCAGTAAGAATACGTTACCGTCGCAAGTACATGAGATAAGTAGTGAGAGAAGGCGAGGTATTACATAGACATCTCACAGGAATGAAAATAGCGAACAAACGGTTTGAATTATGTTGCAACAAAGGACCTCAACAATCAAGATTTCCAAACTGGAACGCAACTTCAAAAGCGCCTAAATAATACACTACTGGCCATTAAAATTGCTACACCAAAAAGATGACGTGCTACAGACGCGAAATTTAACAGACAGGAAGAAGATGCTGTGATATGGAAATGATTAGCTTTTCAGAGCATTCACACAAGGCTGGCGCCGGCAGCGACACCTACAACGTGCTGACATGAGGAAAGTTTCCAACCGATTTCTCATACACAAACAGCAGTTGACCGGCGTTGCCTGGTGAAACGTTGTTGTGATGCCTCGTGTACGGAGGAGAAATGCGTATCATCACGTTTCCGACTTTGATAAAGGTCGCATTGTAGCCTATCGCGATTGCGGTTTATCGTATTGCGACATTGCTGCTCGCGTTGGTCGAGATCCAATGACTGTTAGCAGAATATGGAATCGCTGGGTTCAGGTGGGTAATACGGAACACCGTGCTGGATCCCACCGGCCTCGTATCACTAGCAGTCGAGATGACAGGCATCTCATCCGCATGGCTGTAACGGACCGTGCAGCCACGTCCCGATCCCTGAGTCAACAGATGGGGACGTTTGCAAGACAATAACCATCTGCACAAACAGTTCGACGACGTTTGCAGCAGCATGAACTATCAGGTCGGAGACCATGTCTGCGGTTACCCTTGACGTTGCATCACAGACAGGAACGGCTGCGGTGGTGCACTCAACGACGAACCTGGGTGCACGAATGGCAAAACGTCATTTTTTCGGATGAATCCAGGTTCTGTTTACAGCATCATGATGGTCGCAACCGTGTATGGCGACATCACGGTGAACGCACATTGGAAGCGCGTATTCGTCGTCGCCATACTGGCGTATCACCCGGCATGATGGTATGGGGTGCCATTGGTTACACGTCTCGGTCACCTCTTGTTCTCACTGACGGCACTTTGAACAGTGGACGTTACATTTCAGATGTCTTACGACCGGTGGTTCTACCCTTCATTCGATCCCTGTGAAATCCTACATTTCAATAGGATAATGCACGACCGCATGTTGCAGCTCCTGTACGGGCCTTTCTGGATACAAAAAATGTTCGACTGCTGCCCTGGTCAGCACATTCTCCAGATCTCTCACCAATTGAAAACGTCTGCTCAATGGTGGCCGAGCAACTGGCTCGTAGCAATACGCCAGTCACTACTCTTGATGAACTGTGGTATCGTGTTGAAGCTGCATGGGCAGCTGTACCTGTACACGCCATCCAAGCTGTGTTTGACTCAATGCCCAGGCGTATCACGGCCGTTATTACGGCCAGAGTTGGTTGTTCTGGGTACTGATTTCTCAGGATCTATGCACCCAAATTGCGTAAAAATGTAATCACATGTCAGTTCTAGTATAATATATTTGTTCAATGAATACCCGTTTATCATCTGCATTTCTTCTTAATGGCCAGTAGCGTATGTTTTGACAGAGCAAAGAGGGACTGTGAGGTTGTGAAACTGTTGCGTTCATTTCTTGCAGCTTATGTGACAAACTATTATGTTTTCATTACATCCTTTCATAGAGATCACATTCACATTCATTCGAACACCTGCATCGGGCAAGGAGAAATCACTCAATCGCCAGCGGTACAAAGCAGGTGCGTTGATAAAGAGATTCCTAGCATACGACACACCTACTGTCACTAATGCCGTGTATGACACACCAGACGTGGTTTCTGGTGTAGGAGTTGCTTGATTTGTCGCCCAAACGTTTGCGGCTCCCATTGGAAAGCCACTTTCTTTCGGCTGCTAACAGTGAAGTTGTGCAGAATGAACAGTTATTATGGGTCCCTACCTTACACTTAATAGTTGCAAACGGACGCTACACTACCACAGACACACAAATTTGAATAAACCGAACAGCGGAAAAAAACGAGGTACAAGGGAGGTTTGACCACGGCTCGCCCGCATGGCAGTCCAACACCGTAACCACTTTGCCATGACGCCCTTTTCCTTCCTACCTGATCTATACTGAACTTCTTGGAACGTTCACTATTTCTATTTTGCTTTTGTTTTTCACAGTCAAGTACACCATCTTCCTCTTTTCATGCTTGGTCTGTCTTCAGTTTTCGATAGGCTGTTAACTGGCCGCTCTTACCACCAAATCTGAGAAAGTGTGATGGGGATTTTCCTTTGTCAGTACACGTGTCCTCTACAGTATTGATACTCTGACTAATATATAACACGCTACAGCTGCAAGGACAACAGTAGACACCCGCCTTACGCACAACCGAGATCATCCTTTACGGGATCTAGAAGGACATGATCTTTGATGGTGGTCGCAAAACACACTTCACATCATATTTCCGCAAAATATGACCTGCACTGTTCGAAATGCTTCCTGCGTAAGACTAAAGAGCCGTAGACTTTGGTGTCTTGTTATTAAGGCTCGAAGTGTGAGATTAAATTGTTAATTTTTTATACAAGCACAGTTTAAAATCGAGAAGTATTTGTTCGCCCGATCTGCATACAAAATTAATGTAATCAGTTAAATGCACCCTCGGAGTGACATTGGTTGTGGACCTAGAATACGATTACATGATACAGTCTCCACAGACAATCCACTAACAAGTATCAGTACTTAAAATCGGTAAACAGCGAGCACCCATACTGTCGCTCCCACTCGTTTGTTTATAGGATGACAATTATTCAACTATATGAAATAAAAACCGTCATAACTTCTGAACAGTTCAAACTACATGTTTTGCCGCGGGGCATGATGGGAATTAGTATGCGCATGCACGGTTTGGTTTAGCGACGAAGCCCACTCTCGTTTGGATGAGTTCTTCAACAAGCAACACTGGCGCATTTGGGGGACTGAGAATCCGTATTTCGCGATCGAGAAGTGTCTTCACCCTCGACGCGTTTCTGTGTGGTGTGCACTGGTCAAACACGGAGTAATCGGTGCGATATTCCTTGATAGCACGATGACTACCGAACGTGAAGGTTTTTGAATATGATTTCATCCCCATTATCCCAAGTGATCCGGATTTCGACAAGACGTGGTTCATTCAAGACGGAGCTCGGCCCTATCGAAACACTAGAGTGTTTGATGTCCTGGATGAGCACTTTCTACATCTACATCTACATTTATACTCCGCAAACCACCCAACGGTGTGTGGCGGAGGGCACTTTACGTGCCACTGTCATTACCTCCCTTTCCTGTTCCAGTCGCGTATGGTTCGCGGGAAAAACGACTGTCTGAAAGCCTCCGTGCGCGCTCTAATCTCTCTAATTTTACACCCGTGGTCTCCTCGGGAGGTATAAGTAGGGGGAAGCAATATATTCGATACCTCATCCAGAAACGCACCCTCTCGAAACCTGGCGAGCAAGCTACACCGCGATGCAGAGCGAATCTCTTGCAGAGTCTGCCACTTGAGTTTGTTAAACATCTCCGTAACGCTGTCACGCTTACCAAATAACCCTGTGACGAAACGCGCCGCTCTTCTTTGGATCTTCTCTATCTCCTCCGTCAACCCGATCTGGTACGGAACCCACACTGATGAGCAATACTCAAGTATAGGTCGAACGAGTGTTTTGTAAGCCACCTCCTTTGTTGATGGACTAAATATTCTAAGGACTCTCCCAATGAATCTCAACCTGGTACCCACCTTACCAACAATTAATTTTATATGATCATTCCACTTCAAATCGTTCCGCACGCATACTCCCAGATATTTTACAGAAGTAACTGCTACCAGTGTTTGTTCCGCAATCATATAATCATACAATAAAGGATCCTTCTTTCTATGTATTCGCAATACATTACATTTGTCTATGTTAAGGGTCAGTTGCCACTCCCTGCACCAAGTGCCTATCCGCTGCAGATCTTCCTGCATTTCGCTACAATTTTCTAATGCTGCAACTTCTCTGTATATCACAGCATCATCCGCGAAAAGCCGCATGGAACATCCGACACTATCTACTAGGTCATTTATATATATTGTGAAAACCAATGGTCCCATAACACTCCCCTGTGGCACGCCAGAGGTTACTTTAACGTCTGTAGACGTCTCTCCATTGATAACAACATGCTGTGTTCTGTTTGCTAAAAACTCTTCAATCCAGCCACACAGCTGGTCTGATATTCCGTAGGCTCTTACTTTGTTTATCAGGCGACAGTGCGGAACTGTATTGAACGCCTTCCGGAAGTCAAGGAAAATAGCATCTACCTGGGAGCCAGTGTGTAATATTTTCTGGGTCTCATGAACAAATAAAGCGAGTTGGGTCTCACACGATCGCTGTTTCCGGAATCCATGTTGATTCCTACATAGTAGATTCTGGGTTTCCAAAAACGACATGATACTCGAGCAAAAAACATGTTCTAAAATTCTACAACAGATCGACGTCAGAGATATAGGTCTATAGTTTTGCGCATCTGCTCGACGACCCTTCTTGAAAGACTGGGACTACCTGTGCTCTTTTCCAATCATTTGGAACCTTCCGTTCCTCTAGAGACTTGCGGTACACGGCTGCTAGAAGGGGGACACCGTTCTGGCTCCGGGGTCTCCAGAGGTCACTGTAATGGGCCTCGATTGGCCCCCGTATTCTCCAGATCTGAATACACGCGACTTCTTTTTGTGTGGCTGTATCAAAGACTGGTGTACAGTAAACCCAAAACCATTACCGAGCCGAAAGTAGCCATTCAGGAGGTCATCGACAGCATCTACGTTCCGACAGTCAGCAGGTCCTGCAGAATTTCGCTATTCGTCTGCGCCTCGTCATCGCCAATTTATTTATTTTATTTATTTATTTATTTATTGTTCCGTGAGACCAAATTAAGGAGATGTCTCCATGGTCATGGAACGAGTCAATACATGGAATTATAACACGATATTAGAAACAGATAAAATGAAATATATAAAAAAAACATATTCAGATGACAAGTCGTAAGTTTAAATGAAGGCAATCAAGAATGTAACACTGGAATTTGCTTAATTTTTTAGCTCTTCCAGGAGCTCCTCGACAGAATAGAAGGAGTGAGCCATGATGAAACTCTTCAGTTTAGACTTAAAAGAGTTTGGGCTACTGCTAAGATTTTTGAGTTCTTGTGGTAGCTTATTGAAAATGGATGCAGCAGAATACTGCACTCCTTTCTGCACAAGAGTCAAGGAAGTGCATTCTACATGCAGATTTGATTTCTGGCTAGTATTAACTGAGTGAAAGCTGCTAACTCTTGGGAATAGGCTAATATTGCTAACAACAAACGACATTAAAGAAAATATATACTGTGAGGGCAATGTCAGAATTCCCAGATTTTTGAATAGGGGTCGACAAGAGGTTCTCGAACTTGCACCACATATAGCTCGAACAGCCCGTTTTTGAGCCAAAAATACCCTTTTTGAATCAGAAGAATTACCCCAAAAAATAATACCATACGACATAAGCGTATGAAAATATGCGAAGTAGACTACTTTTCGTGTTGAAGTGTCACTTATTTCAGATACTGTTCTAATGGTAAATAAAGCAGCATTTAGCTTCTGAACAAGATCCTGGACAAGGGCTTTCCACAACAGCTTACTATCTATCCGAACGCCTAGGAATTTGAACTGTTCCGTCTCGCTTACAATATGCCCATTCTGTCTGATCAAAATATCAGTTCTTGTTGAATTGTGAGTTAGAAACTGTAAAAACTGAGTCTTACTGTGATTTAGCATCAAATTATTTTCCACAAGCCAATGATGGCTGGTATATCTAACATGTAACCTAAATCAAAATATCTTTAGTGACATTTAAATGTTGAATTATTTCGCAACTAATTTACGTTTTTTTTCATATAGTTCTATAATTGTTCCCCTGTACATAACCCGAACTTGTCAGAAGATGATTTCCGTGGGGGATGCGGCGTTTACTGTCATAAATAGTAGCTGCCTAATTAACAATTAACGGACTCGAAGTTAACCGCAGTTAAAAAGTGCGTTAACATTTTGCAAAGTTAACTTAAAAATTAATCCGTTACTCGAAAAGTTAACTTAAGGGGAGGTTTACTATCTTTGGCCCGAAAAAACATGTTCTTTGAGAATTTTTTTTTTCTCGGGATGTGTTATAAATATCAATGTCAAATTTACTCAATATGTTTATTGATATTTCGTCTACAAACTGGAATTTTTTCGACCGAAAATGTCGAAGAGCAAAGGCGGAAGTGCCGTCGGAACGAAACAAAATTTCGATGTAGACCTCCACGCGCGGTACGTCACAGGTCAGCCGGCTCGTCTGAAATCAAAATTGTTGACGTTAGCGAAGTATATAAGATTCTTTAGGAGTTGTACCTCGGTTAAGCTATTTGGACCATAGGAAACAAAATGGCGGCCATTTGAAAAAAATAGGGTTTTTTTCATCGATTTGTCGACTTCGTCGGTCAAGTGAAAATATTTGTAGTTGATGGATCGGAATAAAAGTGATAAAACTCCTAGACAATTTAGTTAGCTTCGTCGGAAACAAAGAATCATGCCAATCGGTTCAGTAGATTTGAAGTTACCATACCGCGCGATAAAAAGAAAACATCATTTCGAGAAAACTTTGACTACATATAAATGCAATATTATACAACTTACGTTCAATTTGCTATTCCGGGTCCATGAACTAGTCCTTCCTCTTCCTCATAGAGGGGTTTTTGCTCGATCTGGTCCATCCTGCGCTGCTGCAGAGCCGCTCGTACGGCCGGTGACAAGCGCTTTTCGGCCGCTTGAATCCGGTGGTCGTCCGAATGCTTGGCGCACTGCATCGAATACAGTCCCAGGGTGACGTCCATCGTTGTCATGGTCTTCAAAATTGCTGAATACCCTTCGTTGAAGCTGCTCACTGCCAGGAAAGTCGCAATCTCCACAGTCTTCGCACCAGAATGCAAATGCTTGGTGGCTAATTTCCAAACACACGTGTTCAAACTTTCATTTGAATTTTGTGTGTTTCCTCCCAAGCACCGGTACAATAACTCGTCCTCCGCAAGAAAAAAACTGGTGAGTGAAAAAGGCCGATTTCAGGCTTGTGCATTTTTTTGTTCAACCGCGAATAACAAACATTTCCGTTCCGCATTAGGAAAAACCGTTTGGCGGTGGATTCTAAACACTTTTATCGATCCAAAAATGAAATTTAAAAGAAATCGTTTTTTTGAACCATTAGATAGTAAACCTCCCCTTAACAGTCTTGTGCACAGCTATGTTCTTAAGGAATGCTTTCATCGCAGCCGCCGTCCACTTTGTAAAGATTACAACTTCTAACAAACTGTGTATTGGACTGGTGCTGTGTTACAGGCCCTGTATTCGGGACTATAAGCCTTTCGACGCGGATAACGGCGTTCTGGACTTCGACCTGAGAGGACAGTGTAAGTACTTTATCAAAACTAGACATAGTTGTCTCACTGGGAATTCCGCGATCGTTCAATAAGTAAAATATGGAGTTTCAGTCTTCGATCGCTATTCTTTATTTTCAATTACCGGTTTCGGGCTAGCTGCCCATCTTCAGATCATATGTTGTAGTTACAGAGTAACTTGTCCGTACAGAACACACTGTTCACTGTCATAAGTGAACAGTGAACAGTGTGTTCTGTACGGACAAGTTACTCTGTAACTACAACATATGATCTGAAGATGGGCAGCTAGCCCGAAACCGGTAATTGAAAATAAAGAATAGCGATCGAAGACTGAAACTCCATATTTTATTTAGTGTAAGTACTGTTTGGAATTTGAATACCACTGAATAGCAGTTATCATTCGACAGTAGCTCGAAGCTAAGGACTTCAACTTACGAATGTGAAGACTTTTCTATCTTTGTATTCAGACCAAGATGATACTTAGCCCTTGTAAAATATGTATGTAGAACTGTAAACAGATCCTAGCCAAGGCTCGACATACGTTACGTACCTAGAATAATGGAGATGTAACCCTTGTGTGCAATTTCTGGCTAAGCCAGCTCACAAGGACTATTATAAATTTAAAAATTACAGGGTAACCACCAGCCCAAGCCCTTCCTAACAATTAACAAAAGACCGAACTGGAAATTATCAGTTTGATTAAATTAAGAATTTAATTAGAAGAACGGATTTTTTTAAAGAAACTAACAAGATAAACAGCGTTGTATGTCGTGTATCAATGAGCTTAATTAAATGTGATAATTTCTTAATTTTGAGACAGTACACCGTTTACTTTGATTTTTCCTCCCATTTTTGTTCATCACAAGCAAGCAGATTAACTAAAAAATCACGGAATAGAAAATTAATTTGAAAACTGGCAACAATGAGAAAGATAAAGGACGCAGTGTTTATCTTTGACGTAGCACATATATTTCATTGCTGAATTTGATGCACTTCCTATGAATACACATGACTGGCGCCTGGATAAAAAAGTTTAACGAAATAATTCGCAAAAAGATCGTATAATCGTGCAATTAAAAAGGAAAAACACACAAAAGGGAAGTGGAACACAATAATTCAATCATTCCATCTACATACCCACGACTGTCCGAAAGGAACAAAGCAACTTCCACACTTTTCATTTCAACCACCGTCATCGCCGATTTTTAACAAAATAATTATGCCACATTCCGAAACACGCTTCAGTTAAGCTTAAGTACTAAATATGCCATGAATTTAACATAGGGAAGTTCTAATTCGACCTACTTCCCATCAGCAGAAACCCTCTCTAGGAGCTACGAACTGTACTTACCATCCGCTAGCTGCAGAGTGTCCTTTCTCGACCGAGCTTCGCGTAACTACCGGTGCAACGGAAGCTACCAGAGGGGTGGGCTTTCGCCACCAACCTGACAGACAAACCAACCTCAGACTAAAAGGGGTGAACGTCTCTCTCCAGTTTCTGGGATCCTAAGTTGGCCATCCTGTGCTACCCTCCAAACGAGAAGCAAACATCACCTGCTCCTAGCAGACGACAACCAACTCAGCGTCCCCCACAAAAGAAACCCGAAACCACTCGTAAAAACACTCATTCAGACACATTCACGCACACACAGGGTGGAGTGAAGGGAAAAACGTAATAAATACAGGTCATGATTTCCTATGGAACACGAAAAAATCAAACATATTATCATTTAATAAGCCTTAGTTTGATTGCTCAGTCTTTCTGGGAGAGTTAGTAAATTACAACGCAATGAGGCGGTCAACAGATTAGGGTGCACAGAATCCAGTGAGACAAGCGTCTTACGAAACGACTCCACAGAGACGTTTCACCCTTGCTGCTGAGAGTTACAGTTGGACTTGGGATAGAACAGGGGCAGATACAGTCTCTCTTCCTCTGCATATAGTACCCATCAGTAAAAGAGCTGCACATAGTAACACTTCGTCTCAGAAGTCGAGGAACGAAGGATAGGGACTTTACTCCTGTAAACAAGACAAATGTACAGCATGCAGGGTGTCTCAGGAGGAGTGATCAATATTCCGGGATATAGCAGGACGTTCATTCGAATCACAAAAGGTCTAGAAAACACAGACTCTGAAGTGCATACGTTAAGAGCTGTAAGCACTTGTTCACGTTCGATACTGTGATACACATCTCTTCTACTAAACAAGTGCCGGGACCTCTTAAAATATCCATTTTAAAACCCATGTTCACTGCACATTTTTCCTTATTTTAACCGATACCACCTCCTTCAAAATATGGAATGAAAAGAGCTTGCACTAGAAGAGGTTCGTTTCACAGTATCGAAGATGTGTAAGTGTTCATAGCCTACGTAATCACTTCATAGTTTCTTACGTGTGCATTTTAGAGCCCATGCTTAATAGACTATTTTGCTTCGAATGAGCGTTCCTGTCATATCACTGAATACTGACCTTTCTTCCTGGGATATATATATATATATCGCCTGACATCACAGCAGCTGAGAAGAGTGCTCCACCTACCATCTTCTAAGGATGCCATGGGTCTGATGATATATGATATTGTAGCATACGTGGTGCGATCAAGACTGAATTCATCATCATCATCATTTAAGACTGATTATGCCTTTCAGCGTTCAGTCTGGAGCATAGCCCCCCTTATACAGTTCCTCCATGATCCCCTATTCAGTGCTAACATTGGTGCCTCTTCTGATGTTATACCTATTACTTCAAAATCATTCTTAACCGAATCCAGGTACCTTCTCCTCGGTCCGCCCCGACTCCTCCTACCCTCTACTGCTGAATCCATGAGTCTCTTGGGTAACCTTGCTTCTCCCATGCGTGTAACATGACCCCACCATCTAAGCCTGTTCGCCCTGACTGCTACATCTATAGAGTTCATTCCCAGTTTTTCTTTGATTTCCTCATTGTGGACACCCTCCTGCCATTGTTCCCATCTACTAGTACCTGCAATCATCCTAGCTACTTTCATATCCGTAACCTCAACCTTGTTGATAAGGTAACCTGAATCCACCCAGCTTTTGCTCCCATACAACAAAGTTGGTCGAAAGATTGAACGGTGCACAGATAACTTAGTCTTGGTACTGACTTCCTTCTTGCAGAAGAGAGTAGATCGTAGCTGAGCGCTCACTACATTAGCTTTGCTACACCTCGCTTCCAGTTCTTTCACTATGTTGCCATCCTGTGAGAATATGCATCCTAAGTACTTGAAACCGTCCACCTGTTCTAACTTTGTTCCTCCTATTTGGCACTCAATCCGTTTATATTTCTTTCCCACTGACATTACTTTCGTTTGGAGATGCTAATCTTCATACCATAGTCCTTACATTTCTGATCTAGCTCTGAAATATTACTTTGCAAATTTTCAATCGAATCTGCCATCACAACTAAGTCATCCGCATATGCGAGACTGCTTATTTTGTGTTCACGTATCTTAATCTCACCCAGCCAATCTATTGTTTTCAACATATGATTCATATATAATATGAACAACAGTGGAGACAGGTTGCAGCCTTGTCTTACCCCTGAAACTACTCTAAACCATGAACTCAATTTACCGTCAACTCTAACTGCTGCCTGAGCATCCATGTAAAGACCTTTAATTGCTTGCAAAAGTTTGCCTCCTATTCCATAATCTTGTAGAACAGACAATAACTTCCTCCTAGGAACCCGGTCATATGCCTTTTCTAGATCTATAAAGCATAGATACAATTCCCTGTTCCACTCATAACACTTCTCCATTATTTGCCGTAAGCTAAAGATCTGGTCCTGACAACCTCTAAGAGGCCTAAACCCACACCGATATTCGTCCAATTGGTCCTCAACTAATACTCGCACTTTCCTTTCAACAATACCTGAGAAGATTTTACCCACAACGCTGATTAAAGAGATACCTCTGTAGTTGTTACAATCTTTTCTGTTTCCATGTTTAAAGATTGGTGTGATTACTGCTTTTGTCCAGCAAGACTGAATTTTAAAAAGAAAAAAGTTTAAAAACTGTCTATATGCCTCCGGATGACCCCTAATTTCTCGTATCTTATCTTCGTAGTCCTTACACACAATGTATGTTGGCGGCAGTAGAATCGTCCAGCGGTCAGCTTCAGATGCCAGTTCTCTAAATTTTGTCAACGGTCTTCCTCCAAAAGAACGTCGCCTTCCCTCCACGGATTCTCATTTGAGTTCGCGAAGCATCTCCGTAACACTTCCGTGTTATTCAAACCTACCGGTAAGAAATCTAGCAGTCCGCCTCGGAGCTGCTTCGATGTCTTCCTTCAGTCCCACCAGCTACGGATCCCAAACACTCACCAATACTCAAGAATAGGTCGCACCGGCGCCCTATATGAGGTCTCCTTTACAGGTGAACCAACCTTTCCTAAAACTCTCCCAATAAACCGAAGTCGACCATTCTCCTTTCCTACCACAGTTTTCACATGCCCGTCTCATGTGCTATAACAGGGTACAAGTAACACTGTATCCAAACATTACAGGTTTGTCCCTCCCACATATCCGCATTAACTTACATTTTTCCACATTTAGGACTGTTGTTGTTGTGGTCTTCAGTCCTGAGACTGGTTTGATGCAGCTCTCCATGCTACTCTATCCTGTGCAAGCTTCTTCATCTCCCAGTACCTACTGCAACCTACATCCTTCTGAATCTGCTTAGTCTATTCATCTCTTGGTCTCCCCCTACGATTTTTACCCTCCACACTGCCCTCCAATACTAAATTGGTGATCCCTTGATGCCTCAGAACATGTCCTATCAACCGATCCCTTCTTCTGGTCAAGTTGTGCCACAAACTTCTCTTCTCCCCAATCCTATTCAATACTTCCTCAATAGTTATGTGATCTACCCATCTAATCTTCAGCATTCTTCTGTAGCACCACATTTCGAAAGCTTCTATTCTCTTCTTGTCCAAACTATTTACCGTCCAGGTTTCACTTCCATACATGGCTACACTCCATACAAATACTTTCAGAAATGACTTCCTGACACTTAAATCTATACTCGATGTTAACAAATTTCTCTTCTTCAGAAACGCTTTCCTTCCCATTTCCAGTCTACATTTTATATCCTCTCTACTTCGACCATCATCAGTTATTTTGCTCCCCAAATAGCAAAACGCCTTTAGTACTTTAAGTGTCTCATTTCCTAATCTAATACCCTCAACATCACCCGACTTAATTCGACTACATTCCATTATCCTCGTTTTGCTTTTGTTGATGTTCATCTTATATCCTCCCTTCAAGACACCATCCATTCCGTTCAACTGCTCTTCCAAGTCCTTTGCTGTCTCTGACAGAATTACAATGTCATCAGCGAACCTCAAAGTTTTTATTTCTTCTCCATGGACTTTAATACCTACTCCGAATTTTTCTTTTGTTTCCTTTACTGCTTGCTCAATATACAGATTGAATAACATCGGGGAGAGGCTACAACCCTGTCTCACTCCCTTCCCAACCACTGCTTCCCTTTCATGTCCCTCGACTCTTATAACTGCCGTCTGGTTTCTGTACAAATTGTAAATAGCCTTTCGCTCCCTGTATTTTACCCCTGCCATCTTTAGAATTTGAAAGAGAGTATTCCAGTCAACATTGTCAAAAGCTTTCTCTAAGTCTACAAATGCTAGAAACGTAGGTTTGCCTTTCCTTAATCTTTCTTCTAAGATAACTGGAAATTTTGTCTGAGTCTTCTTGTATCTTCCTACAGTCACTCAAAGTCGACGCCTTACTGTACACCAGGGCATCATCAGGAAACAACCACAGATTGCTGGCCACGCTGTCCGCAAAATCATAGCTCGCTACGTGAGCACATTCTGCTAGCTTGACTACCCTCCGCAATGCTCGATAGCCCCTCTCCGTCAGTACAGGGTTATTACAAATGATTGAAGCGATTTCACAGCTCTACAATAACTTTATTATTTGAGATATTTTCACAATGCTTTGCACACACATACAAAAACTCAAAAAGTTTTTTTAGGTATTCACAAATGTCCGGTATGTGCCCCTTTAGTGATTCGGCAGAGATCAAGCCGATAATCAAGTTCCTCCCACACTCGGCGCAGCATGTCCCCATCAATGAGTTCGAAAGCATCGTTGATGCGAGCTCGCAGTTCTGGCACGTTTCTCGGTAGAAGAGGTTTAAACACTGAATGTTTCACATAACCCCACAGAAAGAAATCGCATGGGGTTCAGTCGGGAGAGCGTGGAGGCCATGACATGAATTGCTGATCATGATCTCCACCACGACCGATCCATCTGTTTTCCAATCTCCTGTTTAAGAAATGCCGAACATCATGATGGAAGTGCGGTGGAGCACCATCCTGTTGTATGATGAAGTCGGCGCTGTCGGTGTCCAGTTGTGGCATGAGCCAATTTTCCAGCATGTCCAGATACACGTGTCCTGTAACGTTTTTTTCGCAGAAGAAAAAGGGGCCGTAAACTTTAAACCGTGAGATTGCACAAAACACGTTAACTTTTGGTGAATTGCGAATTTGCTGCACAAATGCGTGAGGATTCTCTACCGCCCAGATTCGCACATTGTGTCTGTTCACTTCACCATTAAGAAAAAAAATGTTGCTTCATCACTGAAAACAAGTTTCGCACTGAACGCATCCTCTTCCATCAGCTGTTGCAACCGCGCCGAAATTCGAAACGTTTGACTTTGTCATCGGGTGCCAGGGCTTGTAGCAATTGCAAACGGTAACGCTTCTGCTTTAGCCTTTTCCGTAAGATTTTCCAAACCGTCGGCTGTGGTACGTTTAGCTCCCTGCTTGCTTTATTCGTCGACTTCCGCGGGCTACGCGTGAAACTTGCCCACACGCGTTCAACCGTTTCTTCGCTCACTGCAGGCCGACCCGTTGATTTCCCCTTACAGAGGCATCCAGAAGCTTTAAACTGCACATACCATCGCCGAATGGAGTTAGCAGTTGGTGGATCTTTGTTGAACTTCGTCCTCAAGTGTCGTTGCACTGTTATGACTGACTGATGTGAGTGCATTTCAAGCACGACATACGCTTTCTCGGCTCCTGTCGCCATTTTGTCTCACTGCGCTCTCGAGCGCTCTGGTGGCAGAAACCTGAAGTGCGGCTTCAGCCGAACAAAACTTTATGAGTTTTTCTACGATCTGTAGTGTGTCGTGACCATATGTCAATTAATGGAGCTACAGTGAATTTATGAAATCGCTTCAATCATTTGTAATAGCCCTGTACATTATGTCCGCCTAGTCTCGGATTATCTGTGCTTTTTCCTTCGCGTGTCCACAATCACATCACCAACGGCCGATATGGGCAGTTTTAGAGCCGTTTAAATGCCCCTGATGGCTTTGTTACTCGGGTGACATTCAATGACTGGTCTAGTTAGAAGGCACTGTGCTCTCCGACCCACTCAGCTGTCACTACTCCACTACTTGCAACACAACCTTCCCCGTGTCCTTTTACAAAGGCATGTCCACCTCTGGTGACAACTCGTGGGAAATTCCGGATTACACAGTGGTGTCCGGACTTTTATGATCAGACAGTGTACTTGCGCCATCCGCCTTGTTGGTAGGCGAGGCATGAGCTGTTGCAGAAGCATAACTAAAACACTGAGCAGATGTTTGAACAGCACTTGACAGTGGGACCGACGTTAAATCTTTCTCGATGTTGTGTTGCAGTTGACAAGTCAATCCTGTACTTCAACATCGGCATATGGGTTGCCATGATGGCTGCCACACCGCTGCTGATGGCGGGTGTCTACACGGTAAGAGTGGTCATTTTCAGATCCAATTTCACAGGCAAATGGGCAGATTATTATTATTATCATTATTACTACTATGGATATTTTAGCCACATTCACCAAATAAAGGTCTTTGATCGTCACACCTCTATACCAATTTTATTATGACAGAAAAAAGATGTATAAATATGAAAGTAAACAAGTAAACTTTCGACTTGTTTCCCTCTCAGTTGAGTGTTAATCACTGTACGTTCACTGATAACTTTAGTCTCATCATTCAACGCGAGTTATTTCAACACCGACTCACAGGAAGGCCTCGGCGCTGGTTGGTGGCGTCACGTCAGCTAGGCACGGCGAACGCCTGGTCTGTTGCAGGCAGGAACGCCTTGGCGTGCTTATCACTATAAATCTCTTATATTTGGACAAAATGTTTAATATTGTTTTGGATTCTGCAGTTTTATTTAGATGAAAGATTTTCTTACTATCGTAAAGCTGCAAATGGAGATGATAGTTCTGTATTACTGAACCCTGTCGAAACGTATATCAATATGAGAAGATGCTTTGCCCCATTGCAAGCTTCGGAAATTTTACATTCAAGTAACTATATTTACTTGATCCACTTTGTTATCGAAACTTACCCCAACCCCCTTACAATTAACTCGTTTCTTTTATTTGTTTATTCATTTTCGTTTGACATCGTCACTGGAATGTGAACCAATTTAAATGTGTAAATGTCCAACTGTTGCCACTCATTAGATTACAGTCGTTTTCAACGAAAGGAATTCTAAACAGGAAACAAAATAGCTTCATACATCGAAAATACTGCTGAGCTTTAACTTTTTTAAACATGCACAGTAGAAAAGATAAATATTCCCCTCTTGCAACTGAAAAGAGAAACTTTATAAGATAAAAAAGTTTTATTTCATAAAACAAGTATCTCTCTTTTGCCTCTTCTTCTGTCCCCCACCCCGTCCCCCAACGTGTACAATAGCAATATATTTCACTAACATTCAGTGCTCCTCAGCCCATAGTCAACCAAGATACAGGGTGTTTTAAAAATGACCGGTATATTTGAAACGGCAATAAAAACTAAACGAGCAGCGATAGAAATACACCGTTTGTTGCAATATGCTTGGGACAACAGTACATTTTCAGGCGGACAAACTTTCGAAATTACAGTAGTTACAATTTTCAACAACAGATGGCGCTGCAAATGATGTGAAAGATATAGAAGACAACGCAGTCTGTGGGTGCGCCATTCTGTACGTCGTCTTTCTGCTGTAAGCGTGTGCTGTTCACAACGTGCAAGTGTGCTGTAGACAACATGGTTTATTCCTTAGAACAGAGGATTTTTCTGGTGTTGGAATTCCACCGCCTAGAACACAGTGTTGTTGAAACAAGACGAAGTTTTCAACGGAGGTTTAATGTAACCAAAGGACCGAAAAGCGATACAATAAAGGATCTGTTTGAAAAATTTCAACGGACTGGGAACGTGACGGATGAACATGCTGGAAAGGTAGGGCGACCGCGTACGGCAACCACAGAGGGCAACGCGCAGCTAGTGCAGCAGGTGATCCGACAGCGGCCTCGGGTTTCCGTTCGCCGTGTTGCAGCTGCGGTCCAAATGACGCCAACGTCCACGTATCGTCTCATGCGCCAGAGTTTACACCTCTATCCATACAAAATTCAAACGCGGCAACCCCTCAGCGCCGCTACCATTGCTGCACGAGAGACATTCGCTAACTATATAGTGCACAGGATTGATGGCGGCGATATGCATGTGGGCAGCATTTGGTTTACTGACGAAGCTTATTTTTACCTGGACGGCTTCTTCAATAAACAGAACTGGCGCATATGGGGAACCGAAAAGCCCCATGTTGCAGTCATATCGTCCCTGCATCCTCAAAAAGTACTGGTCTGGGCCGCCATTTCTTCCAAAGGAATCATTGACCCATTTTTCAGATCCGAAACGATTACTGCATCACGCTATCTGGACATTCTTCGTGAATTTGTGGCGGTACAAACTGCCTTAGACGACACTGCGAACACCTCGTGGTTTATGCAAGATGGTGCCCGGCCACATCGCACGGCCGACGTCTTTAATTTCCTGAATGAATATTTCGATGATCGTGTGATTGCTTTGGGCTATCCGAAACATACAGGAGGCGGCGTGGATTGGTCTCCCTATTCGCCAGACATGAACCCCTGTGACTTCTTTCTGTGGGGACACTTGAAAGACCAGGTGTACCGCCAGAATCCAGAAACAATTGAACAGCTGAAGCAGTACATCTCATCTGCATGTGAAGCCATTCCGCCAGACACGTTGTCAAAGGTTTCGGGTAATTTCATTCAGAGACTACGCCATATTATTGCTACGCATGGTGGATATGTGGAAAATATCGTACTATAGAGTTTCCCAGATCGCAGCGCAATCTGTTGTTGAAAATTGTAACTACTGTAATTTCGAAAGTTTGTCTGCCTGAAAATGTACTGTTGAGCCAAGCATATTGCAACAAACGGTGTATTTCTATCGCTGCTCGTTTAGTTTTTATTGCCGTTTCAAATATACCGGTCATTTTTGAAACACCCTGTACCTAAAGAAGAGCACCAATATGTTCACAGTTCCTTGTAAAAGCAACCCAGTACAAACTTAACTTCCTTAGATTTACAAATAAGGTAAAGAAGCGCGAATTCTGTTGGTGCCGGACCGTGAAGTTGTTTTTGTATGTCAATCCTTAAAACAGGTGGAAATTTAAGTTCAGGTGTACACTATTTTTTAAGAAGTGTAATGAACTGCACAATTAATTGATTGCAGAAATCTCTCGGAACAATGTGTGTTGGTCAACTAACGCCAGTAGTTCCACATTTTCCTGTGTCAGAGAGGGAGACGCCAGCATTGTGAGTACGCCTGCAACAGACCTGGCGTTCCCCGTGCCTAGCTGACGTGACGTCACGAACAAGCGCCGAGGCCTTGCTTTGAGTCGGCGTTGGTTGTTTCAGGGTATGAAGCAAGGCTCGCAGCTTGTTACTGGGGACAGTGTTTAGATGTGTGATCGGTTCCTTCTGTCGCTGGCCAGGAATCGGCGGGCATGGTGACGGCGTGGCTCGTGGCCGAGACTCTGCTCCTTACGGTCGCCGCGGCGAGTACGTTGGCGACAGCGACCTTCATGTTCCACGTCATCCCCGTCCAGATCCCCATCGTCACGCTGCTCAACATGGCCATACACCTCGGTAAGCACAACAACTGACTCGGCATGTAACAAAGTAAAAAATATCCCTCGGTGAAATTAAAAGTCGACTTAGAAGAGATAGGGCATCCAGAGAACGACTTGTACGAATATCGAGAGCTCAGATGGAAACCCAGTTCTAAGCAAAGAAGGGAAAGCAGAAAGGTGGAACGAGTATATAGAGGGTCTTTACAAGGGCGATGTACTTGAGGACAATATTAGAAAATGGAAGAGGATGTAGATGAAGAATAATGGGAGATATGATACAGCGTGAAGAGTTTGCCAGAGCACTGAAAGACCTGAGCCGAAACGTGGCCCCGGGAGTAGACAACATTCCATTAGAACTACTGACGGCCTCGGGAGAGCCAGTCCAGACAAAACTCTACCATCTGGTGAGCAATATGTATGAGACAGGCGAAATACCGTCAGGCTTCAAGAAGAATATAATAATTCCAATCCCAAAGAAAGCAGGTGTTGACAGATGTCAAAATTACCGAACTATGAGTTTAATAAGTCACGGCTGCAAAATACTAACGCGAATTCTCTACAGACGAATGGAAAAACTGGTAGAAGCCGACCTCGGGGAAGATCAGTTTGCATTCTGTAGAAATATTGGAACACGTGAGGCAATACTGACCCTACGACTTATCTTAGAAGAAAGATTAAGAAAAGGCAAACCTACGTTTCTAGCATTTGTAGACTTAGAGAAAGCTTTTGACAATGTTGACTGGAACACTCTCTTTCAAATTCTGAAGGTGGCAGGGGTAAAATACAGGGAGCGAAAGGCTATTTACAATTTGTACAGAAACCAGATAACAGATATAAGAGTCGAGGGACATGAAAGGGAAGCAGTGGTTGGGAAGGCAGTTCCACAGGGTTGTAGCCTCTCCCCGATGTTATTCAATCTGTATATTGAGCAAGCAGTAAAGGAAACAAAAAAAATTCGGTGTAGGTATTAGAATCCATGGAGAAGAAATAAAAATTTTGAGATTCGCTGATGACATTGTGATTCTGTCAGAGACAGCAAAGAACTTGGAAGAACATGTGAACGAAATGGATAGTGTTTTGAAAGGAGGATATAAGATGAACATCAACAAAAGCAAAACGAGGATTATGGAATGTAGTCGAATTACGTCGGGTGATGCTGAGGGAATTAGATTAGGAAATGAGACACTTAAAGTAGTAAAGGAGTTTTGCTATTTCGGGAGCAAAATAACTGATGATGGTCGAAGGAGAGAGGATATAAAATGTAGACTGGCAATGGCAAGGAAAGCGTTTCTGAAGAAGAGAAATTTGTTAACATGGAGTATTGATTTAAGTGTCAGGAAGTCGTTTCTGAAAGTATTTGTATGGAGCGTAGCCATGTATGGAAGTGAAACATGGACGATAAATAGTTTGGACAAGAAGAGAATAGAAGCTTTTGAAATGTGGTGCTACAGAAGAATGCTGAAGATGAGATGGGTAGATCACATATCTAATGAGGAGGTATCGAATAGGATTGGGGAGAAGAGAAGTTTGTGGCACAACTTGATTAAAAGAAGGGATCGATTGGTAGGACATGATCTGAGACATCAAGGGATCACCAATTTAGTACTGGAGGGCAGAGTGGAGGGTAAAAATCGTAGAGGCAGAGCAAGAGATGAATACACTAAGCAGATTCAGAGGGATGTAGGTTGCAGTAGGTACTGGGAGATGAAGAAGCTTGCACAGGATAGAGTAGCATGGAGAGCTGCAACAAATCAGCCTCAGGACTGAAGATCACAACAACAACAGGGCATCCAGAATCAGAATTTATTGGAGGACTTAAGATCAAGTAAGGCAGAAGGGATAGATAACATTCGATTAGAATTTCTTAAATCATGGAGAAGTGACAACAAAACGAAAGTTCACGTTGGTGTTTACAGGACATGACTCTGACGACATGCCGTCTGACTTTCGGAAAAATGTCATCTACACAATATCAGGACGTTATCCATTCGGTTACGCCATAGTGGTATGATTTGTGTCTTTTGCCTTGGGTATCCACGCAATTCCGAAGATAGCAAGAGCTGACAAGTGCGAGAATGATCGCTGAATCAGCTTAACAGCTCACACATCCAAGATGCTGACAAGAATAATACACAGAAGATTGGAAAAGAAAATTGAGGAACTGTTGGATGGCGATTAGCTTGGCTTCAAGAAAAGATAAAGGCAGCAGAGAGGCAATTCTGAAGTTGCTGTTGATAATGGAAGAAGACTAAAGAAAAATCAAGACACGTTCATAGGATTTGTCGACCTGGAAAAAGCGTTCGACAATGTAAAGTTGTACAATATATTCGAAATTCTGAGAAAAATAGGGGGAAATCTATGGGGAGAGACGGGTAATATACAAATGTGTACAAGATTCGAGAGGGAATAAGAAGAGTGGACGACCAAGAACGAAGTGCTCGGATTAAAAAAAGGACTGTAAGAGATGATGATGCCGATTATATGATGGTGCCGATGATGATGATGCCGATGATGATGATGCCGATGATGATGATGATGTCTGGTTTGTGGGGTATTCAACTGTGCGGTCATCAGCGCCCGTACAAAGTCCCTATTTTTACGCAGTCCAATTTTTACACAGTCCAATCGAGCCACTGTCATGAGTGATGATGATGAGGATGAAATGTTGAGGACAACACAAACACCCAGTTCCCTGGCAGAGAAAACCCCCAACCCGGCCGAGAATCGAAATTGGGACCACGTAATCCAGAGGCAGCAATGCTAGCCACCAGACCACGTGGTGTAAGAGAGGGACATAGTCTTTCGCCCCTACTGTTCGATCTGTACGTCTAAGAAGCATTGATGGAAATAAAGAAAAAGGTTCAGAAGTGAAATCGAAATTCAAAGTGTAAAGGTATCAATGATAGGATTCGCTCATGACATTGCTATCCTAAGTGGAAGTGAAGAAACATTACATGACATGCTGAATGGAACGAACAGTCTAATGCGTTCAGAATATGGTATGAGAGTAAATCGAAGAAAGACGAAAGTTGTGAGAAGTAGCAGAAATGAGAACAGCGAGGAACTTAACATCGGGATTGTTGGTCACGAAGTAGATGAAGTTAAGGAATTCTACTAGCTAGGCAGCAAAATAACCACTGACGAACGGAGCAAGGACATCAAAAGCAGACCGGCACTGAAAAAAAAAGGGCATTCCTGGCCAAGAGAAGTCTACTAGTGTTAAAAATAGGCCTTAATTTGAGGAAGAAATTTCTGAGAATGTACGTTTGGAGCACAGCATTGTATGGTAGTGAAACATTGTAGGAAACCACGAACGAGAGAACCGAAGCATTTGAGATTTGGTGCTTCAGACGAATGTTGAAAATGAGCTGAACTGATAAGATAAGGAATGAGTTAGTTTTCGAATGTTATCGTGTTCAGATTCATATTAAATTTTAGTGCAGTAATGTCGCTGTATACGATTGAATCCTATTGTTTAGAAGTATGTCGTCTTCTCACGTAAATAGTAGTGAGAGCCGCAAGTTTTCAGACAAATTAAAAGCAAAATACCTATGCTTTGTATTTAGAAGAAATGAAAGTTAAGCTAAATTTGCTGTGTGGGAGGGCTGTCAGCTGCGTTATGAATTACAAGGGTGGTGTGGACTTGGAAAGACATCTTAGCGCAGAGAAACTTAGGATGGTATGAGCCAAACCACGTCTGCCTCACTGCTAGATTTTGTTACTATAAAACAGACGTCTGGAGTTAGATAAGTTCAAGCCACACAACCAAACTGGCATACCACGTAATTTTGCACCACCCTTCGCACAAATCGACTCCTCTTTCCTGGCATACTGAAATAAAACAATAGATGCAATCAAATCAAACGTGACCTTTCATCAATTAAGGCATTACACGTATAAATCGAGAATCACACGTCATATGCATGTTTACTCATAAATACAGGGCTATTACAAATGATTGAAGCGATTTCATAAATTCACTGTAGCTCCATTCATTGACATATGGTCACGACACACTACAGATACGTAGAAAAACTCATAAAGTTTTGTTCGGCTGAAGCCGCACTTCAGGTTTCTGCCGTCAGAGCGCTCGAGAGCGCAGTGAGACAAAATGGCGACAGGAGCCAAGAAAGCGTATGTCGTGCTTGAAATGCACTCACATAAGTCAGTCATAACAGTGCAACGACACTTCAGGACGAAGTTCAACAAAGATCCACCAACTGCTAACTCTATTCGGCGATGGAAGCGCAGTTTAAAGCTTCTGGATGCCTCTGTAAGGGGAAATCAACGGGTCGGCCTGCAGTGAGCGAAGAAACGGTTGAACGCGTGCGGGCAAGTTTCACGCGTAGCCCGCGGAAAATTGGCTCATGGCACAACTGGAGACCGACAGCGCCGACTTCATCTTTCAACAGGATGGTGCTCCACCGCACTTCCATCATGATGTTCGGCATTTCTTAAACAGGAGATTGGAAAACCGATGGATCGGTCGTGGTGGAGATCATGATCAGCAATTCATGTCATGGCCTCCACGCTCTCCCGACTTAACCCCATGCGATTTCTTTCTATGGGGTTATGTGAAAGATTCAGTGTTTAAACCTCCTCTACTAAGAAACGTGCCGGAACTGCGAGCTCGCATCAACGATGCTTTCGAACTCATTGATGGGGACATGCTGCGCCGAGTGTGGGAGGAACTTGATTATCGGCTTGATATCTGCCGAATCACTAAAGGGGCACATATCGAACATTTGTGAATGCCTAAAAAAACTTTTTGAGTTTTTGTATGTGTGTGCAAAGCATTGTGAAAATATCTCAAACAATAAAGTTATTGTAGAGCTGTGAAATCGCTTCAATCATTTGTAATAACCCTGTAAATTATTTCTGGCATATTTTATCATGACACAGTTCGATTCTAACCCCATCGAAAATTTTAGACATGTCCTGCCATCTGTGAGTAAGATGTAGAACTTTTTGCATTCCGTAAGAATCGTGCCATCGCAGACTAGAATGAATCGTGAAAGAATCGTAGGAATCGATTCGCAATGAACTGTAGGAATCGAATCGGGAAAAACAATCGTGTTGCCCAACTCTACTCTGTGACGCCATTGCCACAATCGGCAGGGGCTTCGTTAGGTTACCACAGCGGTAGGCCTGTAACGTTTCTGGAGCTGCTGTGAGCGAACGTCGCGAAGACCGCGATGACGCAGCAGCTGAGACTGCGTCTTGCACATTCACTTTTTTTCAGTCATCAGCTCCGTCGCGATGCGACTAGCCACGAATTCCTCTCCTGCGCCAAACTTTTCATATCAGAGTAAAGCCTGCACCCTACGTTGTCTACTATTTGGTGGTCGTATTCCAGTCCTGGTCTTCCCCTACAATTGTAACCCTCTACATCTCCCACTAGTACCACGGAAGTTTTCCCCTGATGCCTTAACTTATGTTCTATAAACCACACCGTTCTTATTGTCAATATTTTACACATGTTCATTTCTTCGCCGATTTTGCGGAAAACAGGGTTTTTGTAATTTCACCATGAGGGTTTAAAAAATTACAAAACCGTTTTCCATCCCCCTTAAAGGGGGTAGGACGTCAAACGGGCCGACTTGGAGCAGGAGAGGCATCACAGGACATTTTTATTTCCAGTGTCTATACTTTCACAAATAAAGTCATAAAACTTTGTCAGCATCACCAGGAAGGATTCAGGATTCACACTCATTTCAGTGGAAGTTCGAAAACATAACAAAATAATTTTTTTTTATATGTGAAATTTCATCATTTTTTCACTTACTTTGCCTTTGTTGCTATAGGTACACTTTTGTTCATAAGTTCGAGAAATTCTTCGATGAATTTTGCACAGCATACATACCATGCTTACAGGTGTATGAAACTCTAGAATTTATTTAATTTGTGAGAAAACGAATGAACTGTTATATTTTAAACTTCATGTTTAGAAAAAACACAAATTTTATAGTTAATTACTTCAATTTTTACCACAGTTTTTAATAGATGTGGAAAATTCTAGAGTTTCATACACCTTTAAGTATGGTTTGTATGCTCTGCAAAATTGATCGAAGAATCTCTCTTACTTATGAGGAAAAGTGTTCCTATAGCAACAAATGCTGCCATGTAAAGAAAATTATTTCGTTATGTTTTCGAACTTCCACTGCTATTAGTGCGAATTCTGGATCCTTCCTGGTCATGCTGACAAAGTTTTATGAATTTATTTGTAAAAGTATAAACAGTGGAAATTAAAATGTCCTGTGGTGCCTCTCCTGCTCCAAGTCGGCCCGTTTGACGTCCTACCCCCTTTAAACCTCTGTCCGCTCCTCCGCTCTCTTCGACAAGGCCATTGGTAGAATGAGGGTAACTTCTTATGCCGTAAGTCTTCGGCCGCCACTGCTGATAATTCTTATTGAAAAATTAAGCAGCGACGGCGTTGGAACCCGGAACGTTTTTGATTACAATGAAAGGCGCTGCCCCTCTTCCACGCGTGCAATATTCTTACGAAAACTGAACGCCACTAATAGCAAGACTGGAAACGATAGTGATGCAGTGACTTGTTGGCTCATGACACCTGCCTCGGACGTTCAGTTCTCCGACTAGTAGCTCAAGCTGTCGATGACCATTTGTCTATCATCCAAGCTATTCTGTTCTGTTGCAGGCCTTAACATCTACTACTTGATGGTGGTGGTCAACTTTCGCCGACAGCTGACAACCAAGGAAGGAGACGAGGAGGACGACGACGACAAGCTGGTTGAACAGGTGGTAGTGTGACAAGGCAGAAGGCAGGGTGCGTTCGGACTGGGTACTTGGGCCTGGTGTGAGGTCCACCTAGATTTCGTTTTCGTCTCAACAGCTCTCTAAGTGTACGTAGCGTGTGTAGGCATGCAACGTGGGTGCTGGCCACCGACGATATATCAATAAATAATGTAGCATTATAAATCTGATATAATTAATTTTCCCTCGAGACGTTTGAGTTTCATCTTTATCTACGATAATAATGGAAGCTGAAAAAATTAATTTAAATTTGTGCCGTGGCCAGGTCTCCTTGCTTACTAGGCAGGCATGCTATTACAACACGACGAAACTATAGTTAACGTAACTCTACAGACTAGTTAGGAAGGGCATTGGGCAAGGGGGTCCATACAAGTACGTTAGCTATAGGGCTGTGTTGATGTAATGACTATCGTACCTGCCTAGTACGCAAGGAGGCCCGGCTTCAAGTCCCAGCCATGATACAAGTTTTAATTCATTTCTTCAGCTTCCGTCATTAATGTAATATTAGTTCTGCAATATCTGCTAACATATTTGTAAGTACGAATTCTTAAAAGATCACTCTACAGAATGTCTAACTCCTCATGAAACTACATATATAAACAATTTTAAGCTTGAGTGTATCAGTTTCTTAGTTATTTATTACTTTTTACTGTTAACTGAAATGAATACAGCAGGTCGGGCCACTTCCAAGATCTGACTGAAATTACATGAGAGCTCGTCGAGTTGAATTATCACACTGTTTGCGACTAAGGGAGTTTCACACAGCTTATAACACATTTCCAATGAGATCGGTAGTAACAGCTCTTGAGAAAGAAGGCGTCGGTACATCCCATGTTTCAATACTGGTGAATGTAAGCGTTAATGCTGGAGCTTTATGAGAAAGAATCCCAGCAAGGAGATCACATATTAGTTAGGTTGGAGGAAGCCTTCAGAACGTCCAACTACGAAAACGAAGTAGAAATAAATACAGCACCAGGTAGCATAAACTTATTTAAAGAAGGTAAGGAGATTAAGTCATGAAAATCCGATGCATTTTTAAGACAGAACGGAGATGTGGAAGCACCATGTAACCTATCTTCCAGAATTTTATCTATTTCTCTATGCCATTATTTTATTTTCGTCTAGTTTAGTTACTAATGTCCTAACATTAGCGTTGTAAGAAACACTGTATCTTTAAGGCTTGTGAAATTACTAATTACTGAAGAAAATGTATTTGAAATTAAAACTGTTAACAAAGAAGAATTGTTCTTTTCTATTTCATTTGATTCATTTATGCATAACTGCATGAAATAAGCAAAAAATTTAGTGTCTGTTGAAAAAAATGCAATAAAAATTACCAGATAACTATGAGGTTTCCTACACATGATTAATCATGCCAGCGTTTCTTAATCTTTTTGGTGAGTGGAATCATTTCTAATGCCCACTTTTATCGTGTACACTCTGGTTTGTTTCTACAGTACGTTATTAACGCTACGTTATGTACTCTGATTATCTGTGATAAAAACGGCAAATTTGCTTGAAAACTTAATTTCAAAATTAAATCAAAAACTCGCAAACAATTTAAATTTAATATAACATAATCAAACAGGACATTTAAATTTTAATTTTTACTTGATGGTTGATGGCTGTTCTTATTTTCGCCGATACGCTTAATATTACGCTTTGTGAAATAAAGTAGAAGTTCGTTATCAAGTTTGTTGTGATATTTAATTTTTGTCGACACACAGGCTGAGAAACCTCTTTCGCCCGTAGTTGCGAATGGTAAATGAAACAACACGGCCTTTTACAACCCGATGATAAACAGAACTGTCGATGTTGCATCGTGTCGACTATTCAAATTAATAAGTGGAATTTGGGCTTAGTTGTTGTTCCGTTCTTTTAAAATTTTTTCCGCAAAACTTTTTTTCTTGATTCTTCTAAAAAAGGCGTCTAACTCTGGTAAAGCTGCTGAGTGAACTCTATGGGTCTCCAGGATCCCACGGAGCAAGCCACAAAGGAGAGCGCCTGAACACTCTACTTCCCGTTCAACATACAAGTGATGAGGTTTGCTAGCCAGCAGGTGCTACGTTGACAGTAGCTAAGTTTGGCGTTCTGCGGATTGTCTGGACATAGAGCGACTAGCGGACTAATAAATCTAAATCCAAAGGACAGCTAACTGAAAAAAAAAACACGTGGTACAAGGTGCCTAAAACTAGTTGACCTATCAGTGAAGACAACTCAACGGGTCTCTACTGGTAGCGTTCTCGCTTCCCGAGCCCGGGGTCCCGGGTTCGATTCCCGGCGGGGTCAGGGATTTTCACCTGCCTCGAGATGACTGGGTGTTTGTGTTGTCCTCATCATTTCATCATCATCCAGGACAGTGGCGAAATTGGACTGAGCAAAGGTTGGGAAATTGTACGGGCGCTGATAACCACGCAGTTGAGCGCCCCACAAACCAAACATCATCATCATCCTCATCACGGGTCTCTACTGTAATAATGAGAGAGAGAAGTGCACATTGGTGGCTGAAAAGCTAATATGAGAAGGATAGGGCCTACTCTGCAAAAAAAACCATTTTTGCCTGTTGTAGCTCTTGTTATTTTGCGTGCTTCCTTACAGAACTTTGAAAGAAATTCCGCCTCATGCAAGACTACTATACAGCTTTGTTATTCCACAAAAATATGCTTCAGCACTTTATGTGCTACCTTCAGTGAGGGTTTTTGTTTACTTTTCTTTCTGAATCATTATTTTCTATTTTACTGTTCATTGGCTATTTTACACTACGAATTTACTTAACGATTTTTTGATGCTATGACCTTGCGGCGCTTGTTTATGACGGGTCAAAGCATTTGTTTCTTTTCCTGTTCTCATTTCTTGCTGTCACATACGCATTTGAACTAATTTAAGAACGAAGCACGATTAGTCTATTAGCATTTCAGGTGTTATACCTATCTGCTATTGCCCCCACTCAGACTCGCTCACATCACACACACACACACACACACACACACACACACACATACACACACACAAAAGCTAAACATCTGACTTCTCAACAACACTTTGAAAACTGCATGCCAATCTCCACACAAGTGCGAAACGAAACGACTGAACATCATGTGGCTATAACAACAAGTGGAATGGCGGTAGAAATCTTGTGCTTTTCTGATAAATTGAATTAAATGCGTGTGTAACAGAAATAAATGGCTATCATTCATGAGTTATTTTGCTTTCCAAATAGCAAAACTCATATAGTATTTTAAATGTCTCATTTCCTAACCTAAAGCCCTAGTCATCATACGTTTTCATTCCACTACATTTCATTATCCTCGTTTTGGTTTTGTTAATGTTCATCTTATATCCTCCTTTCAAGACACCGTCCATTCCGTTCAGATGCTCTTCCAAATCCCTTTCTATCTCTGGCAGAATCACAATGTCCTCGGCAAACCTCAAAATTTTTATTTCTTCTCTCTAGACTTTAGTTCCTACTCTAAATTTTTCCTTTTGTTTCCTTTACTGCTTGCTCAATATACAGATCTAATAACATCGGGGATAGGCTACAACAATGATAGATGGTAAAGTATGTGTGGCTATCTTCGTGATGCTACGTCCAATTAATTCAATGATATCGACAAGATGTTCGTAAGACCGATTAATGAAGATCGTCGCTGGATACTTGTGTACGGTTTTTTGAATGTTGCTTGCATGCAGCTTACAAATTGAAATACAAAAGGCAAAGCTGCAAAGAGGATAAAGAAAATGCCGATAGAAGGAAAGATGTGTACAACAAGATTTTCGTGACAAATTATGGCTTATTGTTGATCAACCGAGATCAGACAATGGAAGTTCGAATGACGGAAGTACAGCTCGGAGATCCTTCGAAAATTCTGAAATTTCCGCTTCGATAACGGGGAATGGTTCAAATGGCTCTGAGCCGGCCGCGATGGTCTCGCGGTTAAGGCGCTCAGTCCGGAACCGCGCGACTGCTACGGTCGCAGGTTCGAATCCTGCCTCGGGCATGGATGTGTGTGATGTCCTTAGGTTAGTTAGGTTTAAGTAGTTCTAAGTTCTAGGGGACTGATGACCACAGACGTTAAGTCCCATAGTGCTCAGAGCACCCCCGTCAGATTTAGTTATAATTTGGCACAGTGGATAGGCCTTGAAAAACTGAACACAGATCAATCGAGAAAACAGGAAGAAGTTGTGTGGAACTATGAAAAAAATAAGCAAAATATACAAACTGAGTAGTCCATGCGCAAGATAGGCAACATCAAGGAGAGTGTGAGCTCAGCAGCGCCGTGGTCCCGTGGTTAGCGTGAACAGCTGCGGAGCGAGAGGTCCTTGGTTCAAGTCTTCACTCGAATGAAAAGTTTATTTTCGCAAAGTTATGATCTGTCCGTGCGTTCATTGACGTCTCTGTTCATTGTAATAAGTTTAGTGTCTGTGTTTTGCGACCGCACCGCAAAACCGTGGGATTAGTAGACGAAAGGACGTGCCTCCCCAATGGGAACCGAAAACATCTGATCGCAAAGTCATACACAGGAAAACACGTCTGACATATTCCATACAACACTGGTGACGGGATGTGCGTCACATGACAGGAATATGTTGTCGACCCACCTAACTTGTATACTTGGCGAATGGTAAAAAGATTCTTCTACCTTGCCCGATTTAGGTTTTCTTGTGGATGTGATAATAACTCCCAAAAAGTGATGAAAACATAAGAGTTTGTCACATAAACTGCAACAAATGAATGCAATGGTTTCACAGTCGCTCAGTTTCCCCTGTGCTCTGTCAAAACATATGTTTTTAACGTTTTCAAATTTTTCCGGTGTAGACCGTCAAATCCTGCATATGTCCAAGCAAATCTGAACACGTTCTGGAATTTTGGAGAGCGAAGTTGATTATGTGTGAGTGCCTGAACTTTGATAATTGTCTGAAAATAAAAAAAAATTAAACTTTTCACTCGAGGGAAGACTTGAAGCAAGAACTTCTCGTTCCACAGCTGCTCACGCTAGCCATGAGACCACGGCGCTCCTGAGCACACACTATCCTTGATGTTACCTATCTTGCGCATGGACTACTCAGTTTGTATATTTTGCTTATTTTTTCATAGTTCCACACAACTTCTTCCTGTTTTCTCGATTGATCTGTGTTAAGTTTTTCAAGGCCTATCCACTGTGCCAACTTATAACTAAATCTGAGGGGGGTGCGATGGGGAGGTTCCCTTGTTAGGTCATTAGTCCCCTAGAACTTAGAACTACTTAAACCTAACTAACCTAAGGACATCAAACGCATCCATGCCCGAGGCAGGATTCAAACCTGCGACCGTAGCGGTCTCGCGGTTCCAGACTGCAGCGCCTAGAACCGCACGGCCACTACGGCCGGCGATAACGGGGATTAACAAGGAATTGATAAAGCGATTTCATATTGTATTGCACGTAATTTCTTGCGGATTCGAAATCAATATAATCAAATTTCGCAAATACAGCGAAACACGGCTCGCTAATTTATCGAACTCTATTCGTGGTACTTCATGAAAACAATGGTACATAAAATTCTTACTCGCAGTCAGTAAATTACGGAAACTTAGTTAATTCCAAACAGACAAATGTCTGAAGAAGCTCAGGAATCATGTAAGAAGTTTATTAAAAGACTTCGTGATGATTTTTCAAGAAAATGTGACCATATAAAAAATTTGGAAGACACTTTCTTTAAACCTTTAGTATCGTCAGATCCAATAGCATCCAGTTTCCGGAAACTTCCTCCACAGAAAGTGAGATCGTTATCCCCACACGCGGTTGAACTATGGATTCCACCTTCATTTATAGAGTCAGATTTCTTCAAATAATAAGAGCGACGCATCTGACGACGAAGATGAGTCACAGGATAGCGATTGATTGTAAGAGATGGTAAGATTATAGATGTTAGGAACGTAAGAATGAAAGAGATGTCCATTGCCATTTTAATAATGGTTAACTGCTGTATTACAATCCTATTCTTCCCAAATCTTTAAACGTCAACTGTCATTACATTTTCTATTTAATTTATTCACAATCATAATTTCCAAATTTTGACTTTGACGGATTTTCCCATATTTCATTGTGTACAAAAACTGATCTTTCGCTGTTACCAAGGCTCTAGAGTAGCAGACTGTTTATTGCTGTTCATTACCCGAGTATCAGTATCTCAATTATCTGACTCAGGCGTTTTATGGCAGAAAAATTTTGCCATAGGGCCTTGGCCGAGTTGTATCATAAACACAGGTATGATAAGGACAAATTGTTATTTCCCTTTTTCTCCACATCCTCACTCTAAGAGAATTCTCCAAAAGAACAAGACGTGACTTCTGAATGCATAGAGAAGAATAAATTGAGAAATTAAAACTACTCAAAAGCGTTTTCGCGTTTCGTAGACACAGGACCAAATGTTCCAATGGACTTCGTTATCAGCAATGTTGGACACTCCTTAAATATGGACTGCTTGGGAATCGAATTGACGTTCCTCAAAGTAGTAGACACATCAGATACACGTACCGACACACAAATGATTACAATTCCAGAAAAATGGATGATTTATTCGACAGAAAGAGGCTCACAAACTGAGCAAGTCAACAACGCCTTGGTCCATCTCTGGCCACTATGTAACCTGTTATTTGGCTTGCCACTGACTGATAAAAGTTGAAAGTTCTCCTGAGGGATACTGTGGCAAATTCTGTCCAACTGGCGCGTTACGTCATTAGAATGCCAAGCTGGTTGGTTGGCCCTGCCCACAATGCTCCAAACGTTTTCGATTGCGGAGAGATTCGGCGACACTGCCGGGAAAGGCACGAAGACGAGCGGTGGATACTCTCGCCGCTTGTGGGCGGCCGTTATCTTGCTGAAAAGTAAGCAGAGCGTGGCTTATCATGAAGGGAAGCAAAACGGAGAGTAGAATATCGTCCACGTACCGCTGTGCAGTAAGGCTACCGCGGATGACATTCATTTTTTTTTTTTTTTTTTTTGAAATTGCATATTTTGTCTGTACATGCATATCGCATCTACCGATTTCCATCTCACGGGATAATGTCTTCGCGGTGCGTTATTTTTTGTCTTGGAGTGTACTTATACGATATGAGGTGCTCAAGACTTTCCCCACTAATCTTGTAATCATATGGGCCTACTATACAGGGTGTTTCAAAAATGACCGGTATATTTGAAACGGCAATAAAAACTAAACGAGCAGCGATAGAAATACACCGTTTGTTGAAATATGCTTGGGACAACAGTACATTTTCAGGCGGACAAACTTTCGAAATTACAGTAGTTACAATTTTCAACAACAGATGGCGCTGCAAGTGATGTGAAAGATATAGAAGACAACGCAGTCCGTGGGTGCGCCATTCTGTACGTCGTCTTTCTGCTGTAGGCGTGTGCTGTTCACAACGTGCAAGTGTGCTGTAGACAACATGGTTTATTCCTTAGAACAGAGGATTTTTCTGGTGTTGGAATTCCACCGCCTAGAACACAGAGTTGTTGCAACAAGACGAAGTTTTCAACGGAGATTTAACGTAACCAAAGGACCGAAAAGCGATACAATAAAGGATCTGTTTGAAAAATTTCAACGGACTGGGAACGTGACGGATGAACGTGCTGGAAAGGTAGGGCGACCGCGTACGGCAACCACAGAGGGCAACGCGCAGCTAGTGCAGCAGGTGATCCGACAGCGGCCTCGGGTTTCCGTTCGCCGTGTTGCAGCTGCGGTCCAAATCACGCCAACGACCACGTATCGTCTCATGCGCCAGAGTTTACGCCTCTATCCGTACAAAATTCAAACGCGGCAACCCCTCAGCGCCGCTAACGTTGCTGCACGAGAGACATTCGCTAACGATATAGTGCACAGGATTGATGACGGCGATATGCATGTGGGCAGCATTTGGTTTACTGACGAAGCTTATTTTTACCTGGACGGCTTCGTCAATAAACAGAACTGGCGCATATGGGGAACCGAAAAGCCCCATGTTGCAGTCCCATCGTCCCTGCATCCTCAAAAAGTACTGGTCTGGGCCGCCATTTCTTCCAAAGGAATCATTGGCCCATTTTTCAGATCCGAAACGATTACTGCATCACGCTATCTGGACATTCTTCGTGAATTTGTGGCGGTACAAACTGCCTTAGACGACACTGCGAACACCTCGTGGTTTATGCAAGATGGTGCCCGGCCACATCGCACGGCCGACGTCTTTAATTTCCTGAATGAATATTTCGATGATCGTGTGATTGCTTTGGGCTATCCGAAACATACAGGAGGCGGCGTGGATTGGCCTCCCTATTCGCCAGACATGAACCCCTGTGACTTCTTTCTGTGGGGACACTTGGAAGACCAGGTGTATTGCCAGAATCCAGAAATAATTGAACAGCTGAAGCAGTACATCTCATCTGCATGTGAAGCCATTCCGCCAGACACGTTGTCAAAGGTTTCGGGTAATTTCATTCAGAGACTACGCCATATTATTGCTACGCATGGTGGATATGTGGAAAATATCGTACTATAGAGTTTCCCAGACCGCAGCGCCATCTGTTGTTGAAAATTGTAACTACTGTAATTTCGAAAGTTTCTCCGCCTGAAAATGTACTGTTGTCCCAAGCATATTGCAACAAACGGTGTATTTCTATCGCTGCTCGTTTAGTTTTTATTGCCGTTTCAAATATACCGGTCATTTTTGAAACACCCTGTATCTCTCTCTTTATTATTGGTATTATCTTACATTTGGCCAAATGTAAAGAAAGCAGCCGCCCACTGCACCAAGTGGAAATTTTGTGTTAGGCGACAGACCGACGACGACAGTTGCCTGTACACAACGGCGTCGCAAGCGAATGCTGACACAACGCTGCTGACCCTGTCTAGTTTAACTTTTATGCACAGGGTGGTTAAAATTAAAATTTCGCCATTTGAACCAGCGTAGACGAAAGCTACACTATGTGATCAAAAGTATTCGGCCACCTGGCTGAAAATATCTTACAAGATCGTGGCGCCCTCCATCGGTAATGCTGGAATTCAATATGGGCCCACCCTTAGCCTTGATGGCAGATTCCATTCTCGCAGGCATAAGTTCAATATGGGGCTGGAACGTTTCTTGGGGAATGGCATCCCATTGTTCACGGAGTGCTGCACTGAGGAGAGGTATCGACATCGGGCACGTAGTCCGCATTCCAAAACATCCTAAAGGTGTTCTATAGGATTCAAGTCGGACTCTGTGCAGGCCAGTCCATTACAGAGATGTTATTATCGTGTAACAACTCCACCACAGGCCGTGCATTATGAACAGGTGCTCGATCGTTTTGAAAGAGGAAATCGCCGTCCCCGATTTGCTCTCCAACAGTGGGAAGCAAGAAGGTGCTTAAAACATCAATTTACGCCTGTGCTGTGAAAGTGCCGCGCAAAACACCAAGAGGCCCAAGACCCCTCGAAGAAAAACACGACCACACCATAACACCACCGCCTTCGAATTTTACTGTTGGCACTACACACGCAAGCAGATGACGTTCACCGGGCATTCGCCATACCCACACCCATCGGATCGCCACATTGTGTACCGTGTTGCGACACTTCACACAACGTTTTTCCTCTGTTCAATCGTCCAATGTTTACGCTTCTTACAGCAACCGAGACATCGTTTGGCGTTTACCGGCGTGATGTGTGGTTTATGAGCAGTCGCTCGACCATGAAATACAAGTTTTCTCACCTTCCGCGTAACTGTCATAGTACTTGCAATGGATCCTGACGCAGTTTGGAATTCCTGTATGATGGTTGGATAGATGTCTGACTATTACACATTACGTCCCTCTTCAACTGTCGGCGCCGGCCGCGGTGGTCTAGCGGTTCTAGGCGCTCAGTCCGGAGCCGCGCGACTGCTACGGTCGCAGGTTCGAATCCTGCCTCGGGCATGGATGTGTGTGATGTCCTTAGGTTAGTTAGGTTTAAGTAGTTCTAAGTTCTAGGGGACTGATGAGCACAGATGTTAAGTCCCATAGTGCTGAGAGCCATTTTTTTCAACTGTCGGCGGACTCTGTCAGTCAACAGGCGAGGTCGGCCTGTACGCTTTTGTGCTGTACGTGTCCCTTCACGTTTCCACTTCACCACCACATCGGAAACAGTGGACCTAGGGATGTTGTGTCGCGTACAGACGAATGACACAAATGACACCCAATCACCTGGCCACGTTAGAAGTCCGTGAGTTCCGCGGACCGCCCCGTGCTGCTCTCTCACGATGTCTGATGACTACTGAGGTCGCTGATATGGAGTGCCTGACAGTACGTGGCAGCACAATGCACCTAATATGAAAAACGTACGTCTTTGGGGGTGTCCAGATACCTTTGATCACGTAGTGTATTTACTGTATGGGAACCAAACTTGATAGGAATGATGTTCAGAACGTGCGCGGAAGGAGTTCTTTGCAGTATCACTGTGGTGACTTGCCGTTAGGCGCCGGTACTGCTAGTGCGACGTAGGGTTGAAACGAGCGTCAGTGTACATTACAGCTGCATAGAGACAAGAAATGAGTAGGGTTTTGTAAAGCTGTTTTATAGCGAGTAGCAGCACGTTAAAGGAATACGGCGAGATCCTCTTTCAGGGTGTCTACGTGGACAAGAAAAAAAAAATTCCCGGATTTTCCCGGATTTCCCGGTTAAAAACACAATTTCTCCCGGATGAAATTAGGTATAAAGCGGGTGAAAATACATCCGTGTTAAGTAACAGTATACGTTCCCTCGGAGCTGTAAAACCTATCAGTCCTTTGAATCTTAAAGGTCTTATACCGGCGGAGGACGTCCCAGCACTTTAGGAAACGAAATCCAGGAAAAACAATGCGTTTGCAAAGTTGTTTGATGCGAGACAATATGCACAGAGTTTATTTTTCGTATTGCTGAAGTATATACACAAATTCCACAAATTACAGCACGGTAGCTTCCGAAACTCTAAAATAGAGATTGCGTTGAGCGATGCACTTTTGTCAGCCAGTCATAGCTCATGTCGCGTGACCTCGCTAGCGAATGACGGCAGTTATTCAGAGCACGAGGCCTACGAGAAAGACAGGCCGCGGCGCGTACGTTACGAAGGTCGGCCGAGCTCGCTCAATTCAGCAAAGTGCGTTTCTACACCGGTTAACTCGTAAGCAGATGTGTATGTACGAACGAGAATTGCATCCTCTATTGGCATCCACTGTTATTAGTCCTACAATGATAGGAAGTCCGTAGGCCTACTAACAGGCTCTAATTTGGCAATTAAAATCGTGCCAAAATGATAATCAGTTGCGTAGAAAAGTCGAAGTGTTCTGGCATGAAGGGACTTGTGACATTGCTCAGTAACACAGTATGCACATTTTTGTGAAGGTCAATGGAACTTTTTGCCATCGATTGCATAATTTTTTATCTATGAAAGAACAACATTAAATATGAAAACTAACTTGAAGCTCGGTCTTTTTTTAGCGTGTGTTACACGTTAAGTCATATCAAATACAAATGTGCCGGTAAAATTTTAAATAGTGGCATAAGTGACTTATCTTCTGGGCCCGACATTTTTCAAATGGCTGATCCACAAAGTGTTACGTTTTGAATGAGAGTTATAACGCCCCGTGATTTAACAAATGCACTGCACATTCTCACACGTAACATAAATCATCTTGCGTGGAAATTTACTTCGAAAGTAACGCATCTCAAGCCACTATTCGTAATATTTTCTGGTGATCTGTTAGAAATGTAAACAATTGTGACGTCACACACATCGAATGCATGTTAGTTGTTACGGACGTACTGCATAATCTTCGACCTAAATCCTTTGACACTATTTACCCATTTTCTATGCAACTAAACTTTTATTTTGGTGTTATTCTGTGATTTGTGTTTCATTGCTGCAATATTATTTAGCAGTAGTGGACTAAAGTTCTTCGTCAGCGTATCAGATCTTACACGTCACACCTACAAAACTTTAACTGCAATCTAAAACAACGAAAAATCCCGGAATTCTAAAAAATTCCCGGGTTTTTTCCCGGATTTGTCCCGGATGAAAAAATTCCCGGGTTTTCCCCGGAATTCCCGGATGTCCCGGGCCGTATACACCCTGGTCTTTCCGCGCCGCGATTGAAGAACACGATTCGGAAGTTAGAATCAGCTGGCGATTTGGAAATAGCTCCTGAGAGAGGGCGACGGCCAATTGCTCCATAAACTGTTCGAGACGCTGCTGATGCCGTGGCTGAGAACGCTGGACGCAAAGTGGGGTCTTCAAACCGGGCACGAGTTGTGTGACGACAGCTGAACGTTCTATGGCCCTCTTGAAATGTTTCGGGTAGCAGTAGAGTAATCTCTATTGCGATTACAGGCTGTCGTGGACGCAGAGCAACATGAGCAACATTTGTGCCCTGGAATGTAAACACGGTACGGAGTTAACAAATGTTACCCCGTCATACGGAAAGTAAAGTGTGTTTCTTTCCGTGTGTTACTTGTTATTTCTCTTCCGCCTGTCCTCACAAACGTTTCCACGAAATTTAATTGTCCTACAAAAACTCGTTTTTCATGGGGCCCCTCTTTAGCAGCGGAAGCTTAATTACAACCACCCTGTATTTTCTGAAGGTAATCGTGTGGAATGTAGCCATGCACGGCAGTTATAGACGATAAGCAGTTCAGAAAAGAAGAGTGTAGAAGCTTTTAAAATGTGTTGCCACGGAGCAATATTCAAAATTTGACGGACAAATCGAGTGACTGGTGAGGCACTGAATCGAATCGGCGAAAAAAGAAATTTGTGGCACAATTCGATTAAAAGAAGAGATCGGTTCATAGGACACATACTGACGCATCAAGAAATTGAAAGGTTGGTAACTGGGGGAAGCGGGGTGGGGGGGTGGGGGCAATAGTGTAAGAGAGAGAGAGAGAGAGAGAGAGAGAGAGAGTGAGTGTGTGAGTGTGTGTGTGTGTCTGTGTGTGTGTGTGTGTGTGTGTGTGTGTGGAGGGGGAGGGGGGGGGGCGAGGATTACAGTTGGAGACCAAGGTTGCGCTACGGTAAGCAGGTTCGAATGATTGTGGATTGGAGTGATTTTGGTACAGCACATAAATGACGACGTAAATGGTAGGACTACCGGTAATACTGGTAGCATTGGTAGTGAAAGAAACATAAATGAACAGAGAGGGAAACTGGGAATCGACAACTTCTTTTTCATTTTTGTTTGTTCGTTTTGCACATAATTAGAACCACACACCGTTCAGTGTTAGTTCAATGTGTATTTTACGTCCTCAGAAATAAATATAAAAATTAGTTGATCGAGTAAATTATACGCTTTTATGTAACGAAAGCAGTTACTTTTGATGGAAGTAAAGTTTATAGGCACAAAGACACAAGATCTACGTAATTATTGTTTTTATTTTGTGCTCAATAGAACGTTCCTCTTATGATCAAAGACAAGTTTCTATTGTTATTTTTCGTAAGTGGGAAAGTTGATTATCAGTAACAGAAACGTGTTTTAAATGACGTCAACAAAGTACTGAAGCGATGTTTGATATGTCTTTGTTCAGCGTTTTTTTAATTTTGCTCTGTCTTTGAGGAAGTAGCATTTTCTAGGGTTATAGGATAAATCTTTTTTTCCTTCTTCTTCTTCAACATCCCTATGTTTCACGTTACAGATTAACAACTTTTGAATAAAACTTGAACTGAACAGTGACAGTTTCAGTTCTGCTATAAATACTATTTCTCTTTTAGTAACAGACATGGGGATAACATAAACGTCCCGTATATTACGCGGCCCTTTATATATCCTCAGTTTCTAGACGGTTCAGCATTTCTGGTTTCAAGGGAATCTCATAACACATTGGCCGCTTACGTTAGCAAAGGGATCTAAGCGACGTGAAGCCCGATCTGTATTCAACAAACATAACGGAGAAGTGACACGGTTACGACCTTAACTGAGCAATGTTACAAGGTAAACTGCCGTGGTTTATGCTTAAGACAGTCTACGGTACCCTACGGTAGTTTTACAGGTCTAGGTAGTTACGCAGAGATGATGAGAGTCATGCACGTTAGACTACCATGGTGACCTGCATCAAACCAGTGTTCGGAACAAAGACGACGACGACAACAACAACAACAACAACCATGTTTCTCCTGGAGAGAGCACATACAGAGCCACTCATCTGGTCTCACGTTCCAGTCTGCCATTGTTTTTTACAAGCATCCAGGCACCACCGTTGACTGGCGCCAGTTCCAGCGTAACTCCGCTCACGTACGGCGTAGGCGGGCCACGCCGGCCTTCTCTCAACCCACACTCCCACGCATGCATCCTAAAGAGAGCATTAAGCCGCCTGAATTGGCTCTGCCTTCTGCTGCGCGTGTAGACGACGAAAAGTTGAATTACTCGAGAAACCAAGCTAATTCACACGCGTCAAAACAGCACCTGCTTGAATCCCAGTATCATGTTTGTGAACTCATGAAGAAAACGAGGGATGGAACTTAAATAGTAAATAAATGCAAATGTCGTGTGACTAGGGCCTCCCGTCGGGTAGAGCGTTCGCCAGGTGCAAGTCTTTCGATTTGACGCCACTTCGGCAACTTGCGCGTCGATGGGGAGGAAATGATGATGATTAGAACAACACAACACCCAGTACCTGACCGGAGATAATCTCCGACCCAGCCGGGAATCGAACCCGGGCCCTTAGGACTGACATTCGGTCGCGCTGACCACTCAACTACCGGGGGCGGACACTTAAATAGTGGCAACTATTTATTCACAACCGATACAAAAGAGTTACATGTTTGCCCCTGTTACTGTCCTTAAAAGTAGTCACCAGCGTCGTGTAGAACCCGTTGCCAGAGATGTGGAAGGCGTAGTATACCGTTAGCAGAGCCTGTTCTGTTGATGGTGCGAATGGAGCGGTCTACTGCCTGTCGAATCTCTGGAACAGTTACGAAGCGAATGCTACGAAGTGGTTCCTTTAGCTTCCGAATCAAATCAAAGTCACCAGGACTTAAGTCCGGGGAGTATGGTGGATGGTACAGTACTTCCCAGTCCCATCGACCGAACAGAGCAGCCACCGCTTGCGCTGTAGGCGCCCGCGCATTGTCGTGCAAAATGATGGGTGAGTTGCGCAGAAAGTGTCGCCGCTTCTTTCGCAAAGCTGGTCGCAGGTGATGCTCCAGAAACGAAGAGTATTACTGTGCATTGACGGTCTGTCGTGGAGGAACGTAATGCGTTAGAATAACACCATTTATTTTATTTAGCGTATGGCAAGTACAAATCACGTATGAAAAGTCTAAAAGTACATAACACACAAAACAGTTACAATATCACAAACAAACATCTAGGTTAGAAATATAATCGATTGCACTGTTAGTCGCATCCATGAAGTCCCTTGTTGGCCCAGGGTAGGCCCTCAGAGGGCATTCTACCACGATATGGTGAATTGTCTGCCTGTCGGCGCCGCAGTCGCACTGTGGTGATGGCACTATGCTCCATTTGTACAAGGAGTCCGCACAGCGGCCGTGGCTCGCCCTGATCCTGTTAAGGGTAGACCAGATTTTGCGGGGCAAGTCAAAGCCCCGAGGTCTGTTAGATGTTCTCAATAAGGTGTTAACCTGAGGCGGTGTCTTTTCCTCCCATTCTTCTCTCCAGCGGTCCTCAAGAATAAAAGCGTTCTTTACCAGATCTTTGGCACTTGCGAGAGGGGGGTGTCTGGATTTCAATCTATTTTGCTCAGTTCCATTACTCAGGGTGTGGATAGGAAGATCTGGGCTATTTTGGATTTTTCGACACTCCCTGACAAGTGCGTGTTCTCTGCGCAAGTGTGGCGGCGGGATATGGCTCAATACAGGCAGCCATTGGACAGGAGTTGACCTGATCGTTCCAGAGATAATCCTCATCGTTTGGTTCAAGACTGCATCCACCTTCTTGATGTGAGCACTATTTAACCACATTGGGGAACAGTACTCTGCTGCAGAACAGACAAGTCCTAGCGCAGAGCTACGCAGAACGGAGGCAGTGGACCCCCAACTAGTGCCACAAAGCTTTTGGACAATGTTGTTTCTAGTTCTGACTTTTTCAGCAGTGTTTACAAGGTGTTGTTTATAGCTCAATGTTCTATCGAGTGTCACGCCCAGATACTTTGGTGTTCTATTATATGGAAGAATGCCGCCATCAAAGCGGATCTTGAGCTCTTTGTTTGCTAATTTGATAACACCATATCAAAGTCGTACACGATAATCATAACTGTCTCCATACTGGGGCTCTGACGCACTTTCCTTCCGCGGCGACCCATAATGACGCTATTCGTTGGACTGGCATTCCAGTTTTGAGTCTTACGATGTAGCCCACGTCTCATCCAGTATCACGATACGGCGTAAAAAAGCCTCTCCTGCGCGCTCATAGCGCTCCAAGTGCTTCTGAGCAGCGTCGTAAAGCATTCATTTCTGCCTTTCCGTCAAGTCATGCGGAACCCATCGTGATGCAATTTTTCGCATGCCCAGGCGTTCCTTCAGGATGCGAAGCACAGTCGTATGCGCTAATCCGGTTTCGTGAGCGAGCTCACGAATCATACACTCCTGGAAATTGAAATAAGAACACCGTGAATTCATTGTCCCAGGAAGGGGAAACTTTATTGACACATTCCTGGGGTCAGATACATCACATGATCACGCTGACAGAACCACAGGCACATAGACACAGGCAACAGAGCATGCACAATGTCGGCACTAGTACAGTGTATATCCACCTTTCGCAGCAATGCAGGCTCCCATCGAGACGATCGTAGAGATGCTGGATGTAGTCCTGTGGAACGGCTTGCCATGCCATTTCCACCTGGCGCCTCAGTTGGACCAGCGTTCGTGCTGCACGTGCAGACCGCGTGAGACGACGCTTCATCCAGTCCCAAACATGCTCAATGGGGGACAGATCCGGAGATCTTGCTGGCTTACACCTTCTAGAGCACGTTGGGTGGCACGGGATACATGCGGACGTGCATTGTCCTGTTGGAACAGCAAGTTCCCTTGCCGGTCTAGGAATGGTAGAACGATGGGTTCGATGACGGTTTGAATGTACCGTGCACTATTCAGTGTCCCCTCGACGATCACCAGTGGCGTACGGCCAGTGTAGGAGATCGCTCCCCACACCATGATGCCGGGTGCTGGCCCTGTGTGCCTCGGTCGTATGCAGTCCTGATTGTGGCGCTCACCTGCACGGCGCCAAACACGCATACGACCATCATTGGCACCAAGGCAGAAGCGACTCTCATCGCTGAAGACGACACGTCTCCATTCGTCCCTCCATTCACGCCTGTCGCGACACCACTGGAGGCGGGCTGCACGATGTTGGAGCGTGAGCGGAAGACGGCCTAACGGTGTGCGGGACCGTAGCCCAGCTTCATGGAGACGGTTGCGAATGGTCCTCGCCGATACCCCAGGAGCAACAGTGTCCCTAATTTGCTGGGAAGTGGCGGTGCGGTCCCCTACGGCACTGCGTAGGATCCTACGGTCTTGGCGTGCATCCGTGCGTCGCTGCGGTCCGGTCCCAGGTCGACGGGCACGTGCACCTTCCGCCGACCACTGGCGACACCATCGATGTACTGTGGAGACTTCACTCCCCACGTGTTGAGCAATTCGGCGGTACGTCCACCCGGCCTCCCGCATGCCCACTATACGCCCTCGCTCAAAGTCCGTCAACTGCACATACGGTTCACGTCCACGCTGTCGCGGCATGCTACCAGTGTTAAAGACTGCGATGGAGCTCCGTATGCCACGGCAAACTGGCTGACACTGACGGCGGCGGTGCACAAATGCTGCGCAGCTAGCGCCATTCGACGGCCAACACCGCGGTTCCTGGTGTGTCCGCTGTGCCGTGCGTGTGATCATTGCTTGTACAGCCCTCTCGCAGTGTCCGGAGCAAGTATGGTGGGTCTGACACACCGGTGTCAATGTGTTCTTTTTTCCATTTCCAGGAGTGTATGACGTCTGTCACTGTCCACTAACGCGGCAACAGCATGCACTTCTTCTCCAGAGACGCTGGGATGCCCTGCCCGATGCAAGTCTGCCACAGTTTGGCGGACTTCGCTGAAGGCTTTTACCCAAAGTGCCAACTGCATAGTGTCTCCACAGCAGTGTTGCCAACCTACGTAAAAATCGCAACAATCCCAAAGCAGGAAAGTGCTGAAAACTGTGATTATTACCGATTACTGAACCATCAAGTTCACGAATTATCGGCTCAGACAACAGGTTTTCCAAGAATTGTGGCAGGAGGGTGCTTTTCGCCTCCCTGAAAAAATTGAAAAAATGCAAAATTCGTTAAATGTTGTTGACTTACATTAAAAACATAATTTTTAAAGGACTACACATGTCCTGACCATGAAAGTATCTTTTAGCACTCTCTAAGCCACAATAACGCACTTTCAATAACGTGCACTACCGGAGGGGGGAGGGGGGGGAGCGGGGGGGGGGGGGGAATCACATTATGCTCACTCTAAAAAGAAGTTTTAAAAATGCGTATTTCCTTAACAGTTGTTGACTTTTACTCACAACATACTTTTCAGAGAGATATTGATGTGTAAGTACGGTCCTCACCCTCAAGATACTGAACATGACGTTCACTGGGGAAAGTGAATACTACGAGTTTGACTGAAAAATTAAAAATATTTATGAAATTTGGTAGAAGAATTCATAACAGACAACATTTTTTTCCAGAATTGTAACTGACGGCGGCGGTGCACAAATGCTGCGCAGCTAGCGCCATTCGACGGCCAACACCGCGGTTCCTGGTGTGTCCGCTGTGCCGTGCGTGTGATCATTGCTTGTACAGCCCTCTCGCAGTGTCCGGAGCAAGTATGGTGGGTCTGACACACCGGTGTCAATGTGTTCTTTTTTCCATTTCCAGGAGTGTATGACGTCTGTCACTGTCCACTAACGCGGCAACAGCATGCACTTCTTCTCCAGAGACGCTGGGATGCCCTGCCCGATGCAAGTCTGCCACAGTTTGGCGGACTTCGCTGAAGGCTTTTACCCAAAGTGCCAACTGCATAGTGTCTCCACAGCAGTGTTGCCAACCTACGTAAAAATCGCAACAATCCCAAAGCAGGAAAGTGCTGAAAACTGTGATTATTACCGATTACTGAACCATCAAGTTCACGAATTATCGGCTCAGACAACAGGTTTTCCAAGAATTGTGGCAGGAGGGTACTTTTCGCCTCCCTGAAAAAATTGAAAAAATGCAAAATTCGTTAAATGTTGTTGACTTACATTAAAAACATAATTTTTAAAGGACTACACATGTCCTGACCATGAAAGTATCTTTTAGCACTCTCTAAGCCACAATAACGCACTTTCAATAACGTGCACTACCGGAGGGGGGAGGGGGGGGGAGCGGGGGGGGGGGGGGAATCACATTATGCTCACTCTAAAAAGAAGTTTTAAAAATGCGTATTTCCTTAACAGTTGTTGACTTTTACTCACAACATACTTTTCAGAGAGATATTGATGTGTAAGTACGGTCCTCACCCTCAAGATACTGAACATGACGTTCACTGGGGAAAGTGAATACTACGAGTTTGACTGAAAAATTAAAAATATTTATGAAATTTGGTAGAAGAATTCATAACAGACAACATTTTTTTCCAGAATTGTAAAATATAATGTAGCTCATTAAATTACAATATTTTCCAAAGGTTCGCACAGAGTACCCCCCCCCCCCCCCGTCCCCCGCTTTGGTATCGCGAGGGTTAAATGACGATGATCTTTTAATAATAAAACTGTCTCTCTTCTTGAGAAATGAGAGAGAGTGCAACATATTAAAAGTAAGATTAGGCAAGTCAAACGTGTTATTCGACAATTATAATAAATGCTTAGGAATGATACGGTCACAAACAAAAAGACATACACTCCTGGAAATTGAAATAAGAACACCGTGAATTCATTGTCCCAGGAAGGGGAAACTTTATTGACACATTCCTGGGGTCAGATACATCACATGATCACACTGACAGAACCACAGCACATAGACACAGGCAACAGAGCATGCACAATGTCGGCACTAGTACAGTGTATATCCACCTTTCGCAGCAATGCAGGCTGCTATTCTTCCATGGAGACGATCGTAGAGATGCTGGATGTAGTCCTGTGGAACGGCTTGCCATGCCATTTCCACCTGGCGCCTCAGTTGGACCAGCGTTCGTGCTGGACGTGCAGACCGCGTGAGACGACGCTTCATCCAGTCCCAAACATGCTCAATGGGGGACAGATCCGGAGATCTTGCTGGCCAGGGTAGTTGACTTACACCTTCTAGAGCACGTTGGGTGGCACGGGATACATGCGGACGTGCATTGTCCTGTTGGAACAGCAAGTTCCCTTGCCGGTCTAGGAATGGTAGAACGATGGGTTCGATGACGGTTTGGATGTACCGTGCACTATTCAGTGTCCCCTCGACGATCACCAGTGGTGTACGGCCAGTGTAGGAGATCGCTCCCCACACCATGATGCCGGGTGTTGGCCCTGTGTGCCTCGGTCGTATGCAGTCCTGATTGTGGCGCTCACCTGCACGGCGCCAAACACGCATACGACCATCATTGGCACCAAGGCAGAAGCGACTCTCATCACTGAAGACGACGCGTCTCTATTCGTCCCTCCATTCACGCCTGTCGCGACACCACTGGAGGCGGGCTGCACGATGTTGGGGCGTGAGCGGAAGACGGCCTAACGGTGCGCGGGACCGTAGACCAGCTTCATGGAGACGGTTGCGAATGGTCCTCGCCGATACCCCAGGAGCAACAGTGTCCCTAATTTGCTGGGAAGTGGCGGTGCGATCCCCTACGGCACTGCGTAGGATCCTACGGTCTTGGCGTGCATCCGTGCGTCGCTGCGGTCCGGTCCCAGGTCGACGGGCACGTGCACCTTCCGCCGACCACTGGCGACAACATCGATGTACTGTGGAGACCTCACGCCCCACGTGTTGAGCAATTCGGCGGTACGTCCACCCGGCCTCCCACATGCCCACTATACGCCCTCGCTCAAAGTCCGTCAACCGCACATACGGTTCACGTCCACGCTGTCGCGGCATGCTACCAGTGTTAAAGACTGCGATGGAGCTCCGTATGCCACGGCAAACTGGCTGACACTGACGTCGGCGGTGCACAAATGCTGCGCAGCTAGCGCCATTCGACGGCCAACACCGCGGTTCCTGGTGTGTCCGCTGTGCCGTGCGTGTGATCATTGCTTGTACAGCCCTCTCGCAGTGTCCGGAGCAAGTATGGTGGGTCTGACACACCGGTGTCAATGTGTTCTTTTTTCCATTTCCAGGAGTGTATATTATAGACACTACAATAGTAGAAAGAACGCTTACGAGTGAGTCTGAAGTTAACAACGAAGCATGACCAATATGGGGTTTCGGAGTCGAAGGCCCATTGATGTACCCTTGATGACTGCACGACACAGACCTTTACGTCTCGCCTGGGCCCGTCAACACCGACACTGGACTGCTGATGACTGGGAACCTGTTCCCTAGTCGGACGAGTCTCGTTTCAAATTGTGTCGAGAGGATGGAGGTGTACGTGTATGGAGAAAATGTCATGAACATGTGGATCCTGCATGTCAGCAGGGGACTGCTCAAGCTGGTGAAGGTTCTGTAACGATGTGGGGCGTGTGCAGTTGGGGTGGTATGGGACCCCTGATACGTCTAGATACGACTCTGACAGGTGACACGTACGTAAGCATCCTGTCTGATCACATGCATCCATTCATGTCCATTGTCCACTGTGCATTCCGAGGGAGTAGGGCAATTCCAGCAGGATAATGCGGCACCCTATAGTCCAGAATTGCTACAGAGTGGCTCCAGGAACACTCTTCTGAGTTTAAACACTTCCACTGGCCACCAAAGTCACCATACATGAACATTATTGAGCATATCTGCGATGCCTTGCAACGTGCTGTTCAGGAGACATCTCCACCCCGTCGTACTCTTACGGATTTATGGAAAGCCCTGAAGGATTCATGATGTCAGTTGCCTCCAGACATTAGTCGAGTCCATGCCACGTCGTGTTGCAGCACTTCTGCGTGTTCGCGGGGGCCTTACACGATATTAGGCAGAGGTACAATTGTCTTTGCTTCTTCAGTGTATCTCTCCGACGTAAAACCGTAATTAGTCATAGACACTAAACTCGTGTAGCAAAACCGCATCTCAAAATATAATGGGTAAGTACACTACTCGCCATTAAAATTGCTACACCACGAAGATGACGTGCTACAGACGCGAAATGTAACCGACAGAAAGAAGATGCTGTCATACTCAAATGCTTAGCTTTTCAGAGCATTCGCACAATATTGGCGCCGGTGGCGACACCTACAACGTGCTGACATGAGGAAAGTTTCCAACCGATTTCTCATACACAAACAACAGTTGACCGGCGTTGATTGGTGAAACGTTGTTGTGATTCCTCGTGTAAGGAGGAGAAATGCGTACCATCACGTTTCCGACTTTGATAAAGGTCGGATTGTAGCCTATCGCGATTGCGGTTTATCTTATCGCGACATTGCTGCTCGCGTTGGTCGACATCCAATGACTGTTAGCAGAAAATGGAATCGGTGGGTTCAGGAGGGTAATACGGAACCGTGCTGGATCCCAACAGCCTCGTATCACTAGCAGTCGAGATGACAGGCATCTTACCCGCATGGCTGTAACGAATCGTGAAGCCACGTCTCGATCCCTGAGTCAACAGATGGGGACGTTTGCAAGACAACAACCATCTGCACGAACAGTTCGACGACGTTTGCAGCAGCATGGAGTATCAGCTCGGAGACCGTGGCTGCGGTTACCCCCGACGCTGCATCACAGACAGGAGCGCCTGCGATGGTGTACTCAACGACGAACATTTGTGCACGAATGGCAGAACGTCATTTTTTCGGATGAATCCAGGTGCTTTTTAGAGCATCATGATGGTCGCATCCGTGTTTGGCGACATCGCGGTGAACGCACATTGGAAGCGTGTATTCGTCATCGCCATACTGGCGTATCACCCGGAGTGATGGTATGGGGTGCCATTGGTTACACGTCTCGGTCACCTCTTGTTCGCACTGACGGCACTTTGAACAGTGGACGTTACATTTCAGATGTGTTACGACCCGTGGCTCTACCTTTCATTCGATCCCTGCGAAACTCTACATTTCAGCAGGATAATGCACGGCCGCATGTTGCAGGTCCTGTACGGGCCTTTCAGAATACAGAAAATGTTCGACTGCTGCCCTGGCCATCACATTCTCCAGATCTCTCACCAATTGAAAACGTCTGGTCAATGGTGGCCGAGCAACTATCTCGTCACAATACGCCAGTCACTACTCTTGATGAACTGCGGTATCGTGTAGAAGCTGCATGGGCAGCTGTACCTGTACATGCAAGTTCTGTTTGACTCAATGACCAGAAGTATCAAGGCCAGAGGTGGTTGTTCTGGGTACTGATTTCTCAGGATCTATGCACCCAAATTGCGTGAAAATGTAATCACATGTCAATTCTAGCATAATATACAGGGCTATTACAAATGATTGAAGCGATTTCATAAGTTCACTGTAGCTCCATCCATTGACATACGGTCACGACACACTACAGATACGTAGAAAAACTCATAAAGTTTTGTTCGGCTGAAGCCGCACTTCAGGGGTCTGCCGCCAGAGCGCTCGGGAGCGCAGTGAGACAAAATGGCGACAGGAGCCGAGAAAGCGTATGTTGTGCTTGAAATGCACTCACATCAGTCAGTCATAACAGTGCAACGACACTTCAGGACGAAGTTCAACAAAGATCCACCAACTGCTAACTCCATTCGGCGATGGTATGCGCAGTTTAAAGTTTCTGGATGCCTCTGTAAGGGGAAATCAACGGGTCGGCCTGCAGTGAGCGAAGAAACGGTTGAACGCGTGCGGGCAAGTTTCACGCGTAGCCCGCGGAAGTCGACGAATAAAGCAAGCAGGGAGCTAAACGTACCGCAGGATGGTGCTCCACCGCACTTCCATCATGACGTTCGGCATTTCTTAAACAGGAGATTGGAAAACCGATGGATCGGTCGTGGTGGAGATCATGATCAGCAATTCATGTCATGGCCTCCACGCTCTCCCGACTTAACCCATGCGATTTCTTTCTGTGGGGTTATGTGAAAGATTCAGTGTTTAAACCTCCTCTACCAAGAAATGTGCCAGAACTGCGAGCTCGCATCAACGATGCTTTCGAACTCATTGATGGGGACATGCTGCGCCAAGTGTGCGAGGAACTTGATTATCGGCTTGATGTCTGCCGAATCACTAAAGGGGCACATATCTAACATTTGTGAATGCCTAAAAAAACTTTTTGAGTTTTTGTATGTGTGTGCAAAGCATTGTGAAAATATCTCAAATAATAAAGTTATTGTAGAGCTGTGAAATCGCTTCAATCATTTGTAATAACCCTGTATTTGTCCAATGAATACCCGTTTATGATCTGCATTTCTTCTCGGTGTAGCAATTTTAATGGCCAGTAGTGTAGTTTAAAGAGTTGTGGGACGGTGGTGACCGTTAACTGGAACTTTGTATTGTTTGGAGTCACGCTTCGTTTTCTAACAATTCGCTGGATGTTTACTAGTTTCTGACTAGCAGTGGCTGTTACTCCACGCAGAACCTGTCCGTATGTGCCTTCCAGGAATCAGAGGCAGAGAAGAGTCGGGGCTGTGGAATTTCTGGCGGCGTGCAGGCGCTATCGGCCGCGTCGCAGAAGACAAAAGCTGCTCGCCCAGAGCGTGTTACGGGCGCCGGAATTCCGAGAACGCAATCAGCAGAGAGGTGCTGGCGCAGCGACGGCCGTGTTGGGAGCCCGCTGCACGCCGGTTTTAAGGGCGTCCGCTTCCGCCCGAACGACGGCTCCCCGACGCATTATTTACGACACAGCCACTGCCGGCCGGCGAGGAGACTAATAATTCACGTGGCGCGCCCGACACGGCCAGGCTGCCCCCCCCCCCACCCCCACCCACGCGCCACGTCCTTCCGTTCTATCTGCGACTGCGACTCCTCTGTGACTGTGCGACAGCACCGACCGCGTGAGTCACCCAGAACTTGCACCCAGCTTATTTCCCGAATCGTCCAAGATTTCGAAACGAGGTTTCGTGCATGCGGTACTACGCAGATTTTTAGTTGCAATGATAAAACTGTCCCACGCATCTGATACGGTACAGAAATCTGTTAAGACATCACGAAATGAGTTCCATGGTACTAGAGGGGGCTGTAGAGGGCAAAAATTGTAGAGCAAGACAGAGATTGGAATAATTCCGGCAAATAATTGAGGACGCTGGTTGCAAGTGCTACTCTGAGATGAAGAGGTTGGCACAGGAGAATAATGGCTCTGAGCACTATGGGACTTAACATCTATGGTCATCAGTCCCCTAGAACTTAGAACTACTTAAACCTAACTAACCTAAGGACATCACACAACGCCCAATCATCACGAGGCAGAGAAAATCCCTGACCCCTCCGGGAATCTAACCCGGGAACCCGGGCGTGGGAAACGAGAACGCTACCGCACGACCACGGGATGCGGACACACAGGAGAATAATTCGTTGTGAGTTGTATTAAGGGGGGCAGGACGTCAAACGGGCCGACTTGGAATAGGAGAGGCACCACTGAACATAATAATTTCCCCTGTCTATACTTTTACAAATAAATTGATAAAACTTTGTCAGCAGTATTAACTTAGTTGTTTTACACACTATACCCGTTCAATTATATTACTTACACCGATAAGTCTCCTGCACATTAACTCAATGATTTATGTATCTGCGTAATCAGATGAGGAAATTTCGATTCGGTTCTGATTCAGTTTTTTATCAGCCGAGATATTGAAGCAAATATGTCTTTTTTAAAGTAACTAAAAACCTGAAACTTCCTGGTAGATAAAATCACATCAAATGATACAGTCGGTACGATACCTTCAACAAGATCAGGTTCTTTTCTTTCTAATCCTTTACTGTGAGGCTCTCAGCGTTAACTAAGACTTTTCCATTTCTATTTTGCGAAATAGTTTTGAATTTCACAGTAATTTTTTGTTTCGTTGTATGCGACGTTTGACTACAGGACCGTTTTAACTTGCGGTTATGGAAGCTTTAGGTGATTCTCTAGAGCGCACAGACCTATTGAATGAACCCTAAAGAATATTGATGTATCCACTGAAATTAGTGTACCGGCATTTTGGTATTAGAGCACCGCCTGCAGCCTTCACATCGCTATAACCGTTTCAGGACGCTTTCAATTTTAGCTTATTTTTCTGATATTCTAGTGAGAAGTTTCAATGCAAACTTTAACTAACATTGTGTCTTTTCAAAACCTTTCGAATGCGGTAAAAATTGCTTGGTTCCCAGAATGAAATTTTCGCTCTGCAGCGGAGTGTGTGCTGATCTGAAACTTCCTGCTAGATCACAACTGTGTGCCGAACCGAGATTCGAATTCGCGACATTTGCCTTTCACGAGTAAGTGCTCTACCAACTGAGCTATCCAAGCGGGCCTCGCGACCCGTCCTCACAGCTTTACTTCTGCCAGTACCTCGCCTACTACCTTCCAAACTCTGCAGATGCTCTCTTGCGAAAACTGCAAAATTAGCACTCCTTGAAGAATGGATGTTGTGGAGACGTGGCTTAGCCAGAGCCTGGGGGATGTTTCCAGAATGAGATTTTCTGTGCAGCGCACAGCCGTAGAGTGAAAATTTGGGGAAGAGGACCAAACAGCGAGGTCATCGGTTCCATCGGATTAGGGAAGCATGAGGAAAGAAGTCGGCAGTTCCCTTTCAAAGGAACCATCCCGGCATTTGCCTGAAGCGATTTAGGGGCATCACAGAAAACCGAAATCATGATGGTTGGAAGCGCGTTTGAATCATTGTCCTCCCGAATGCGAGTCAAGTGTTCTAACCAGTGCACCACCTCGCTTGGACAAAAAGGTTGGTAATTAAGGAGATGGGACCTGGAAAAGTTGAAAGAAGAAGAGGTGGTTGACAGCTTCAGAGGGAGCATTAGGCAACCGTTGACTAGAACAGGTAAAAGGAATATAATAGAAGTCGAGGCACGAAACAGTGAAGGCAGCAGAGGGTGAAATAGAAAGACAAGGCCTGGCAGAAATCCTTGGATAAAACAAGACATAATGGATTTTAATTATGAAAAGAAAAAAAATATAAAAATGCAGCAACTGAATCAAGCGAAAGGAAATACAAACCTCTAAAAATGAAGTTAACAGGAAGTGGAAAATGGGAAAGTAGGAATGGCTAGAGGACAAATGTAACGATTAAAAGGGAAAAGAGAGATACAGCCCACAGGAAAATTAAAGACCCCTTTGGAGAAAAGAGCGGCAGCTTTATAAATACTAAGAGCTCAGATGGTAAACCAGTCCTAAGCAAAGAAGGGAAAGCTGAAAGGAGTATATAGAGGGTCTAAACAAGAGAGATGAATGTAATACTTCCTTCATTATAGAAATGGAACAAGACGTAGATGAAGAGGAGCTGGGAGTTATGATGCTGTAGGAAGGTCACTGAAAGACCCAAGTCGAAACAAGGTCCCCGGAGTAGACGACATTTCATCAGAACTACTAACAGCCTCGGGAGAACCAGCCATGACAAAACTCTTTCATCTGGTGTGCAAGATGTCTGAGACAGGTGAAATAAGCTCGGACTTCAAGAAGCCTGCGGTAATTCCAAGTGTGAAAATTGCCGAACTAACAGTTTAAGAAGTCGTGGTTGCAAAATATATACACGAATTCTTTACAGAAAAATGGAACAGCTGGTAGAAGCCGACCTCGGGAACGATCATTATGAATTCCGGAGGAATGCAGGAAAACGCGAGGCAATGCTGAGACTTCGACATAACTTCAGAAGACAGATTAAGGAAAGGCAAACCTGTGGTTATAGCCTTTGTAGACTTCGAGAAAGCCGTTGACAATATTGACGGATAATCTCTTTGAAATTCTGAAGGTAGAAGGTATAAAATACAGGAAGGGTAAGGCTACTTACCATTTGTACAGAAATTAGACGGCCATTGTAAGAGGGGCATGGAAGGGAACAATGGGTGAGAAGGGAGTGAACAGGGTTGTAACCTATCCACAATGTTATTCAGTCTGTAAACTGAGGAAGCAGTGAAAGAAAGAAAGGCAAAATTAAATTTCGAGTAGTGCCCAGTGCAACTGTTCACAATAAATACCAAAAAATTGTAATTTTGTAATAATGTATATTCTAAATAATTCTAATTGTTGTCATGAATGGTACTGATAATTCATAAAATGTGATTTATTATGTTAAAGAACAGTTTTACACAACAAAAAGTCAAACGACCCGTTTGACAATTCCAAAGACAATACCACAACTAAAGGTCATGTGTAAGTACGTTGTATCTTAGTCCAGAATGTTTGGTTCCTAAGAACTCAAGCTCCTTGTAAACAATAGCCAGTAGTTATCTGAAGATAGCCTATTAAGCCGAAAACTAGTTCATACAAATAAAAAGTCAGCAGAACAAAAAAAAAAAAAAAACCGCCTAAGTGTTATTCAACCCTCAATGTGGAATTGTTCTACCAAGAAGCGACGGAAGAATCCATAAATAAGATTGTTCTAGGTATCTTTATGAGGTCCCTTTGTGCTCCGAACTAAAAAGAACGAAGCAACGGAATCGACAGGCATACTACGAGGTGCATTCAAGTTCTAAGGCCTCCGATTTTTTTTCTCCAGACTGGAAAGAGATAGAAACATGCGCATTGTTTTAAAATGAGGCCACGTTCATTGTCAATAAGTCGCAGAGATGGCAGCACCATACGGCAGATGGAATTTTACAGCCAGCGGCGAGAATGAGAACTGTTTTAAATACTTATAATGGCGACGTTTTCCTTACTTGAACAGTGTGCAATCATTCGTTTTCTGAATTTGCCTGGTGTGAAACCAATTGAAATTCATCGACAGTTGAAGGAGACATGTGGTGATGGAGTTATGGATGTGTCGAAAGTGCGTTTGTGGGTGCGACAGTTTAATGAAGGCAGAACATCGTGTGACAACAAACCGAAACAACCTCGGGCTCGCAGAAGCCGGTCTGATGACACGATCGAGAAAGTGGAGAGAATTGTTTTGGGGGATCGCCGAATGACTGTTGAACAGATCGCCTCCAGAGTTGGCATTTCTGTGGGTTCTGTGCACACAATCCTGCACGACAACCTGAAAATGCGAAAAGTGTCATTCAGGTGGGTGCCACGAATGCTGACGGACGACCACACAGCTGCCCGTGTGGCATGTTGCCGAGCAATGTTGACGCGCAACGACAGCATGAATGGGACTTTCTTTTCGTCGGTTGTGACAATGGATGAGACGTGGATGCCATTTTTCAATCCAGAAACAAAGCGCCAGTCAGCTCAATGGAAGCACACAGATTCACCGCCACTAAAAAATTTCGGGTAACAGCCAATGCTGAAAAAATGATGGTGTCCATGTTCTGGGACAGCGAGGGCGTAATCCTTACCCATTGCGTTCCAAAGGGCACTACGGTAACAGGTGCATCCTACGAAAATGTTTTGAAGAACAAATTCCTTCCTGCACTGCAACAAAAACGTCCGGGAAGGGCTGCGCGTGTGCTGTTTCACCACGACAACGCACCCGCACATCGAGCTAACGTTACGCAACAGTTTCTTCGTGATAACAACTTTGAAGTGATTCCTCCTGCTCCCTACTCACCTGACCTGGCTCCTAGTGACTTTTGGCTTTTTCCAACAATGAAAGACACTCTCCGTGGCCGCACATTCACCAGCCGTGCTGCTATTGCCTCAGCGATTTTCCAGTGGTCAAAACAGACTCCTAAAGAAGCCTTCGCCGCTGCCATGGAATCATGGCGTCAGCGTTGTGAAAAATGTATGCAGGGCGATTACGTCGAGAAGTAACGCCAGTTTCATCGATTTCGGGTGAGTAGTTAATTAGAAAAAAAAATCGGAGGCCTTAGAACTTGAATGCACCTCTTAGAGACACTGCCCAACTCACCTGTGCAAAACTTAATCGGATTTTCGCTGAGGTTTCCATTTCGCGAGCGATCGTTCCTTACTTTCCAAATAACCGTCGTATATGATGGCACGATACTTTGTCTGTTCATTCTATAATCGTACTAGTAACCACACCCGAGATTCTTTAAAGAATGCAACTCCCTTGTCTATAACACAGTAACTCTGTTCAAAAATGGTTCAAATGGCTCTGACGTCTTATTTACTGAACCATGTGGCGTACAGGGCTATAATTTTGCAGGTTTAGGGTCATTCAAAACGAAATGAGCTGGAGGGTGTAAAATGAGAACCTCTGAAGGCACCATAATGCCATTGCCTATGGAAGAAGGTGTGGTCCCTTTAAGAGCGCTGACGCCCCAGGCTCGATGCCAGAGGGGTCAGCCATGTGACGACAGAGCGAGCATTTTCATGCATCAACCACCACTGCACTCAGCAGAGCTGAAAGCAGAGGAATGGAGGCTCCAAAAGAAAAGCAAAGTGGGTAGTGTATTTTCTGACAGCAGGAGGAGTATAGGGAATAGAAATTCACCACAGAATGGCACACGTGAATAGAGAGCGCTGAATGTCTGTTGCAGTTCCAACGCTCGCTCTGACCTGTGGGGCAGTGGTCGCCACCATAATTCGCCGGTCATCAATAATGAGACCACCTACCTGCTGGACAGTGGTATAGTAATTTGGTGTGGCATTCCAGCTCATACGTCGTCAACCAATGACATCCGTGCTACCCTGAAGTATTTGTGTCATACCTTGACCCTTGCAAGGGACAATGCAGTGCTCCTCGTGCACTTGCGCCATTCTTTGATGAATTTCCAACTCCCCATATTCCTTCTGCTGCTAGAAAACACTCTACAACACTTCGATCTTCTTTTTGAGACCCCATGTGTCTGTTTTTAGCACAACTGATGTCAGTAGGCAATCGACACACGTACGTGCACCCTTTGTTTTCATGTTTGGGTTTACCATGTCCCTCTAGCAGGAAATTTGGAGCTTCAGTATTCTTATAGAGATCATAAATTCTTCTACAGACAGTGACATTACAGTCGCTTCATTAGCTTTTCATTTTACAGCCTCCAGCTTGTTTCTTTTTGAATTGCCCTAATACATTCAGTGGTATATGTGCATACTGTCTTAAAAACGTACTGGGAATAGATTTAGTAATAAAGAAGTAAAACAGTGAAGCGTCATGGTTCAAATGGCTCTGAGCACTATGGGACTTAACTGCTATGGTCATCAGCCCCCTAGAACTTAGAACTACTTAAACCTAACTAACCTAAGGACATCACACACATCCATGCCCAAGGCAGGATTCGAACCTGCGACCGTAGCAGCAGCGCGGTTTCAGACTGTAGCGCCTTTAACCGCACGGCCACTTCGGTCGGCAGTGAAGCGTCATGCAAGGTGCTGAAGTTACTGCATCTTTTTTCGTTTCATTATTTTATGGGGGGAGGGGTCAGAGAAAACGAGTTTTGAAATTACGAGTTAAGTTTGCTGGAAGTGTCTAAGCGCTCTTGTTCTCAAGTTCAAAAATGGTTCAAATGGCTCTGAGCGCTATGGGACTCAACGTCTTAGGTCATCAGTCCCCTAGAACTTAGAACTACTTAAACCTAACTAACCTAAGGACATCACACACATCCATGCCCGAGGCAGGATTCGAACCTGCGAGCGTAGCAGTCCCCCGGTTCCGGACTGCAGCGCCAGAACCGCACGGCCACCGCGGCCGGCCTGTTCTCAAGTACTGGATGAATACAGTCAGGGTAACTTGCACGTTGTTGCCTGAAGGTATATACACAGTTTCTCACTGTGATACTAGTCTTGTTCTGTTAAACTTTTAAAGTAGGCTTGTACCTCATATCAGTGGATTAAGACAGCATTTAGAATTGTTAAACTGGGTCAATAATTGTATAAAATACTGAAAATCAAATATATCGTGCCCCAGGAAGCTGTTACATAGACAGCTGGGTCGGTACACCGTCTTTGTAGTTTAGAATATAGAGTATTCATTTCTTAGCCTTGCTTAGTTCGACTCACCTTGTTTATCGATCGTAAGCTGACTATGGGTTACGGCCAAAAGCGATCACTGTATGAATGAAAATCCTGTGCGTGTCATCTGGATAAATTAAAGAAAAACCAAGCAACCACATCAAAACTTCATAAACGTAAACACGGCCCGCAACAAGCTATAGTGCGATGTTTATTAAATTGTGCGATTAACTAATTTGGGCTAAGCGTCATTGTCAAACACATTTGTAACATCCGTATTTCACGCCATTTTTAAATCACTCTTAATTACAAGTAAAAAGTAGCCTTATTCCGTCATTTTACGAAATAATCCACACTACGACAACCTTTTAAGATCGCATTCTGAACTTCGCGCTATGTACGACAAATGCTACCGTGTTGTTGTACAAAGAGCAAAGTTAAAAATACGATCTTAAAAGGTTGTTGTAGTGTGGTTTTTTTTTGGGGGGGGGGTTGGGTTTAAGGGCGCTCAACTACTGAGGTCATTAGCGCCCAGTCACTGTTGTTAGAGCACATGGAATCTGGTAAAACTCAAGGGGATGGAGGGGACACCAGAAGGACCTGACAAAGATGCAGACAAAATAACTAAAAAGATTAAATGTCTTTGGACAAGCCAGTTAAAGTTATAAAACGCAGAATACGAGCAGCTGCTCGAGCGTCATCAGCTAAAACATCCGGTAAAGTAGATGGCAGGGACAGGACAACACGAAATTGACTAAAACGGGGACACGACAATAAAACATGGCGCACTGTTAATGCCTGACCACAAGGGCACTGCGGGGCTGGGTCACCGGAGAGCAGGTAGCGGTGGCTAAACCGGCAATGCCCAATCCGCAACCTGGTCAGAAGGATCACCTCGCGCCGAGATGGTCGGGAGGATGTTGTCCAAGCAGTTGGGAGCGGTTTTACTGCCCGGAGCTTGTTTCCTTGGAGGGATGACCAAGCATCCCACCACAACGACACAAGCCTCTTACATACATCTCCACGAACGTCGGATGACGGGACACAATGGGAGGCTGGCCGAGGCAGGAGGACTGCAGCCTTGGCTGCAGCATCCGCAGCCTCATTCCCAGGCACTCCTACATGCCCGGGAACCCACAGAAAGCTGACAGAACCACCATTATCAGCGAAAGAATGGAGGGACTGCTGTATCCGTTGAATCAAGGGATGGACCGGTTGTAGTGTGGGACCTTTCGTAAAATGACGGGAAATGGCTACATTTCTCCTGTAATTAAGAGGGATTTGAAAATGACATGAAATACGGATGTTATGAATGTGCTTGACAATGACGCATAGTCGAAATTAGCTAATCGTACAATGAAGTAAACATCGCAGTACAGCCTACGTCGGACCAGGTTTACGTTTATTAGGCATCTAGTGGCTGTAGATTCCCACAAATACAAAATTTTACGTCAAAACTTCTTCGCAAATTAAATATGAGTGTGAGACCGGACTTATAACACGGAACACCGCCTTTCGCTCAATAACTCTTACTTACTAAGCAATCCAGGCCCGCCATCACAGCTTACCTTCCGCCAGAATCTCTACCTCCTACTTTCCAAGCTTCAGAGAAACTATCCCTACTTTGCCGACGCCGATGGACTCTAGCGTTCATGGAAGAATGAAGAAAGAGGCTGTGAAGGCGGGTCGCGGTGCGTGCCTCAGTAGCTAAGTCGGTATGAGTACTGTCCAGGAGGTTCCGGGTTCGAGTCTCGCTCCAGCACACCGTTTCTAGCCGTCAGGACCTTCCAAAGTAGCGCACACTCCACTGCAGAGCGAAGTAGAAACAATCGTAACGGTGTCATTTTCCGAAACAACAGATCTTTCGTATTTTACAGAACATCGTACTCACCCGGTAGAATCGAAACTGGGAAGCTCAGCTGCAGCTCACTTACCTGTAAATAAAAGAAAAGAATGGTTAGCGTGGAACACATCAACATCGAAGTGTAACATCTATGGAAAGTGCTATTTTGTCAATAGTGGAGCAAGAGAAAGTATATATAGTGAGTGCTGTGGTCCAGCTCAGAGAACTCTTTTTCCTTAAGGGTAGATCCCACGAACATTATCCAGTTACGGTATCAATTTACAATTTATTAAAACTTACATAACTGAAAACGATGCACGCTTTTCTCCTGTCTCGAGCGCGGCGATAACAAACACTGGCAGAATAAAAATCCCGTACACAGTCTACATCTACAAGATTACTCTGCAATTCACATAAGATTATTTGGCATTCGTTCACAGAATCCCACTCTCTAAGAGCATGTGGGAAAAATTGACATCTATACCCTACCTTTCCGTGCGAGCTCTGATTTCTCTTATTTTATTACAATGATCATTGTTCCGTATGTAGGTGGGAGTCAATAAAGTAATTTCGCATTCGGAGGAGAAAGTTGGTGGTCGAAATTTCTTGAAAAGATCTCGCCCCCAATGAAACAGTCTGTTTGAATGACAGCCAACCCAACTCGATTCACCGCGTTGGTGGCACAGTGGTTACCACACCGGACTGGCATTCGGGAGGACAGGAACCATAACATCATTTGCCTGAAGTGATTTAGGGAAATAACGGAAAATCTAAGTCAGGATCGCCAGGCACGGGTTTGAACAGTCGTCCTCAAGAGTGCGAGTCCAGTGCGCTAACATCTGCGCAGCATGCGTTTTTAAACTTGTGGAGAGCAGTGTGTGTACTACAATTAGTAATGAAAGCGGAACTGAAGAAAAGTCTGAGATTTAAAAGTTGAATCTGGAAGTCAATACAGTTGTAAAAATCGAAGGAGCAGTTTCTGGTAGTTTGCAAGTTCAGAGAAGACACGATTTTGTTGTTGAGGTCTTCAGTCCTGAGACTGGTTAGATGCAGCTCTCCATGCTACTCTATCCTGTACAAGCATCATCATCTCCCAGTACCTACTGCAACCTACATCCTTCTTAATCTTGGTTCAAATGGCTCTGAGCACTATGGGACTTAACATCTATGGTCATCAGTCCCCTAGAACTTAGAACTACTTAAACCTAACTAACCTAAGGACATCACACACATCCATGCCCGAGGCAGGATTCGAACCTGCGACCGTAGCAGTCCCGCAGCTCCGGACTGAGCGCCTAGAACCGCTAGACCACCGCGGCCGGCTTCTTAATCTGCTTAGTGTATTCATCTCTTGGTCTTCCTCTACGATTTTTACCCTCTATGCTGCCCTCCAACACTTGATGCCTCACAATATGCCCTACCAAACGATCCCATCTTCTAGACAATTTGTGCAACAAAATTCTCTTTTCCCCAATTCTGTTCAGTACCTCCACAATAGTTACATGTTCTGCCCATCTAATCTTCAGCATTCTTCTGTAATACCACATTTCGAAAGCTTCTACTCTCTTCTTGTCTAAGCTATTTATCGTCTATGTTTCACTTCCATACATGGCTACACTCCATACGAATACTTTCAGAAAAGACTTCCTGACGATTAAGTCTATACTCGATGTTAAGAAATTTCTCTTCTTCAGAAACGCCTTCCTTGCCATCGCCAGTCAACATTTTATGTCCTCTCTTCTTCGACAATGATCAGTTATTTAGCTCCCCAAATAGCAAAACTCCCATTCCCTAAACTAATTCCCTCAGCATCACCTTTTTTAATTCGACTATATTCCATTATCCTCTTTCTGCTTTTGTTCCAAAAATGTGTGTGAAATCTTATGGGACTTAACTGCTATGATCATCAGTCCCTAAGCTTACACACTACTTAACCTAAATTATCCTAAGCACAAACACACACACCCATGCCCGAGGGAGGACTCGAACCTCTGCCGGGACCAGCCGTTGCTTTTGTTGGTGTTCATCTTATATCCTCCTTTCAAGACACTGTCCATTCCGTTCAACTGCTCTTCCAGGACTATTGCTGTGTTTGACAGAATTACAATGTCATCGGCAAACCTCAAAGACAGGATACCAGGTGTGAAAATGAGCCCGCATCTCGTGGTCATGCGGTAGCGTTCTCGCTTCCCACGCCCGGGTTCCCGGGTTCGATTCCCGGCGGGGTCAGGGATTTTCTCTGCCTCGTGATGGCTGGGTGTTGTGTGCTGTCCTTAGGTTAGTTAGGTTTAAGTAGTTCTAAGTTCTAGGGGACTGATGACCATAGCTGTTAAGTCCCATAGTGCTCAGAGCCATTTGAACCATTTTTTGTGAAAATGAATTAGGTGTAAATTCTGGCGGTTCACAATTTGGAAACGGGTCATGAGCATCCATTACGGACACCGATCCATCGCAAACAGATTGTTCTTCTCAAATTTAAGGTATTTAGTAAAATCCACCTTTCAGTACCGACAGATTACTCCAAGGTAGAGTGATTGGAGAGACTGAATCGAAGACTAAGACTAGAAGATCGTTTAGCTGCTATTATTATTATACTGATACTAAAATGATTCAACGATTTTGGCAACCTGCTCTCCCACTTTAAATGCAGTGTGTTGTGTACCGTGCCCGTTATGCAGAGTCAGAGAAAATGCGCGGCGTGATAGACAAATTAATGAGTCCATCAACAGAAGATTTTATTTTACATTTAACCCGAATTATCATGTGTGATTATCTATTATTTTCATATTTGTTCTTTTAAATTTTACTAGCGTACAAAAGACCGCCAGAATTTATTTTCAGGGCCACCCCAAAATCTTAGTTACGTCATTGGCAGGTACCTACAGCAATTTATGTGGTGTACGGATTTCGCAAAGACATGCGAGAAACGTGTGAGTTGGATTTCGCTTTACCGATGCTTTCGTAATTTACGCTGGCTGGCATGGAACAGGTCATTCTGTTCGAGATAACTCATTATGCTTTCGTTCAGAATTTCCTCGCTCAGAAACATACTTTTCCACAGATCTTATCTAATGCGAAATAAACAATTGTTTCAAAATCTTCTGAAAGCAGCTCCCAGCGGTCATATAACGAGTTATAGAATTTTTATGTTATTTCCTGGTAACAGTTTCCGAGAACGGCATGTTCTCCGCAAGTTTCTTTATCTTTTGGTTGCGCATAAAAGTTTTAGTGGGGCATAGAATTTGCAATGAATAGGTTACTCGCAATATTTCAGTATCAAAATAATGTCAAGCCACACGTTTGATGTCCGAGGTATTCAGCTGTACGGCCGTTAATGGCAGTATTGCTCACCTATGGCGATAACAGCTAAATGAACAACGGTGAGAATAATCTCAAGCAGCTAGTTATGTTTCTTTTCAATTGCTGCTGATATGGCACCCACATGAAAGACTCGAATCTCGAAATCCACTTCTAACGAGAGACCTTGAGTTGTTAAAGCGCAGTACAACTCGGGCGTAAACCGACCAACCATCGCCAAGTTCCTTCCTCTGCCTGCTACCTTATTCACCAGCTTCAAAATGCGCCCACAGGTGATACAACGGAGTTGATATGGCTCCGAAAATACTAAATAGGCGATCATCTTAGAAGTTAGGATGCAACAAGAAATTATCAAACCGACAATTTTTTTCTTGAGCAGATACATCAAGCAAAATACTGAAATAAATTGACTGAACAGGTTGATTATGACACGCAGTGTCTCCGCGAGATTTTGGTATAGATTTGATAGCAAAATTGGTTTCGACAGAAAAACTAATTTTTCTTTGCTACAGTGTCCCTCTATGTTATCGACTCCTTTACCCCGCAACTGAGACTGTTCGTGGATGACACTGTTGTATGCAGAGAAGTCACAGCGCTAGAAGGCTGTAGCGAAATGCGGGTACCAACCGGGGTGGCGCAGTGGTTAGCACACTGGACTCGCATTCGGGAGGGCGACGGTTCAATCCCGCTTCCGGCCATCCTGATTTAGGTTTTCCGTGATTTCCCTAAATCAGGGGCGGGCAAACGTTGCACGCGGCTCGTGAGCGCACAGCGCTGCACGTGTGCTGCTCGCGTGCAGGCGTCGACAGGGGCAGTGGCGACAGCCGGCAGGTTGCGGCAGTGTAGTGCCAGGCTAAGCTGCGGACGTTGATGCGTAGCGACCACTACGTAGTGAATGTTGTGTTTCAAGAACCGGAAAATGCAGAGTGAAACAAGGAAACGGAGAAGCGGAGATTTGCTATATTTTAAAAAGTAATGGGAGAATCATTTTTTCTTTGTGCAAAAACGTGAAAATTCGAAATGTTTAATATGTGGCAGTATTCTCGCTGGTCAGCGGAAGTTTAGTATTGAAGGCCATTATAACAAATTTCACAAGGACGAGTACAATTTACTGTCGGATTCTGAGCGGATGGGGAAATTGACTGAGCTTAAGAAGAGCGATCTGACGATACTAGATGAATCTGTCGTAGTTGCTGTGGTCACGAGAGATCTGCGACCTCCTTTCGTCATGTCTCTCATCTAACTGATTTAACATTTTATGGAGCACTGTTTTCAATTTTTCAGGACGACAACAATAATAGCCCAGCGGTACGTGCGAGTTATAAGATTACTCTTAATAAAGCGAGAGCTGGAAAACCATTTGCTGAATTAGTAAGTGTCGGTTAAGAGGAAACATCAGCGATGAAAATTTAAGTAACTGTTTGCGTTTGTCTGTATGTAGAAATTTTGTTCCACTCCACCTGTGATAATTAAATAAAACGTATCGTAGGTAATAGGTACTGTTTCAAACCACGATATCTTTCAAGCACTCCTACTAATCTTATTCCTTCATTCAATAAAGCAAGCTAGGAAACAAAACGCATTGCAGGGGAAGGAGCGAACAGAAAGTATGGTGGGGAGGGGAGATAAGCGGGTGGCCAGCTTGCCCCTGTGTGCACGCAGAACGACTGTTAACTGAACGCGTGCAAGTGCATCGCACACGTGCAGGATTCCTGCCCGCCCCTGCCCTAAATCGTTTCAGGCAAATGCCGGGATGGTTCCTTTGAAAGGGCACTACCGATTTCCCATCCTTCCCTAATCCGAGCTTGTGCTCAGTCTCTAATGACCTCGTTGTCGACGGGACGTTAAACACTAATGTCCTCCTCGGAAATGCATAAGCTCGATGCTTGGTGCAGTTAGTGGTAATTGACACTCAGCAGATACAGATGTAACTTGTTCATACATCGACGAGAAGGCCGGTTGGCTACGAGGGCCAGTTTTTTTTTTTTTTTTCACTGTCAATTTTCGTTGAATAAATATGGAATTTATCGTGGAACGTCGTGGAATATTCCTGCGTCAACTATTATAGTTTCATGAAGTTCCGATGGGTAGCAGCGATATATTATACACCATGTGATCAAAAGTATCCGGTCACCCCAAAAACATACGTTTTTCATACTAGGTGCATTGTGATATTGTGATGCCGCCTATTGCCATGTACTCCATATCAGCGACCTCAATGAGCATTAGACATCGTGACAGAGCAGAATGGGGAGCTCCGCGGAACTCACGGACTTTGAGCGTGGTCAGGTGACTGGGTGTTACTTGGGTCGTACGTCTGTACACGAGATTTCCACACTCCTAAACATCCCTACGTCCACTGTTTCCCATGTGACAGTGAAGTGGAAACGTGAAGGGACACGTATAGCACAAAAGCGTACAGGCCGACCTCGTCTGTTGACTGACAGAGAGCGCCTACAGTTGAAGAGGGTCGTAATGTATAATAGGGAGACTTCTATCCAGACCATCACACAGGAATTCCAAACTGCACCAGGATCCACTTCAAGTACTATGATAGTTAGGCGGGAGGTGAAAAAAACCTGGATTTTGTGGTTGAGCGGCTGCTCATAAGACAAACATCACGCTGCTAAATGGTCAACGACAAATGGTTTAAGTGGCTCTGAGCACTATGGGACTTAATATCGGAGGTCGTCAGTGCCCTAGAATTTAGAACTACTTGGTGCAGGGAGTGGCAACTGACCCTTAACATAGACAAATGTAATGTATTGCGAATACATAGAAAGAAGGATCCTTTATTGTATGATTATATGATAGCGGAACAAACACTGGTAGCAGTTACTTCTGTAAAATGTCTGGGAGTATGCGTACGGAGCGATTTGAAGTGGAATGATCATATAAAATTAATTGTTGGTAAGGCGGGTACCAGGTTGAGATTCATTGGGACAGTCCTTAGAAAATGTAGTCCATCAACAAAGGAGATGACTTACAAAACACTCGTTCGATCTATACTTGAGTATTGCTCATCAGTGTGGGATCCGTACCATATCGGGTTGACGGAGGAGATAGAGAAGATCCAAAGAAGAGCGGCGCGTTTCGTCACAGGGTTATTTGGTAACCGTGATAGCGTTACGGAGATGTTTATCAAACTCAAGTGGCAGACTCTGCAAGAGAGGCGCTCTGCATCGCGATGTAGCTTGCTCGCCAGGTTTCGAGAGGGTGCTTTTCTGGATAGGGTATCGAATATATTGCTTCCCCCTACTTATACCTCCCGAGGAGATCACGAATGTAAAATTAGAGAGATTAGGGCGCGCACGGAGGCTTTCAGACAGTCGTACTTCCCGCGAACCATACGCGACTGGAACAGGAAAGGGAGGTGATGACAGGGGCACGTAAAGTGCCGTCCGCCACACACCGTTGGGTGGCTTGCGGAGTATAAATGTAGATGTAGATACTCTGCGAGTGAGTAACTTAATTTTGGAGCCATAATTCAAACCGTATTACAAGCTCAAACGTTTCACTTCTGTCCCATTTACTGGTGTCTTGGGTATTAAAGACGTACCTGCGTCAAAAAGACGCATGAGTAAGTGTAATACGTGATGTCCTGGCAGAATGACATTGTGAAAAACATTGAGAATGTCCGAAAGTCAGTGTCAGGAAGTCTTTTCTGAAAGTGTTTGTACGGAGTGTAGCCATGTATGGAAGTAAAACATGGACGATAAATAGTTTGGACAAGAAGAGAATAGAAGATTTCGAAGTGTGGTGCTACAGAAGAATGCTGAAGATTAGATGGGTAGATCACATAACTAATGAGGAGGTACTGAACAGAATTTGGGAGGAGAGGAATTTGTGACAAAACTTGATCAGAAGAAGCGATCGGTTGGTAGGACACATTCTGAGGCATCAAGGGATCACCAGTTCAGTATTGAAGGAAAGCGTGGAGGGTAAAAATCGCAGAGCGAGACCAAGAGATCAATACACTAAGCATATTGAAAAGGTTGTAGTTTGCAATAGTTACTCGGAGATGAAGAAGCTTGCACTGGATAGAGTACCATGGAGAGCTACCTAAAACAAATCTCTGGACTGAAGACCACAAAAAGAACAACAACAACAACAGCAGCAAGTCCGAAAATGCAGGGGGCAAGCAAAGGGTGGTGGGAAGCCTTAACAATCTGGCTTTCTTGGGTTTGTATATTTTTGTCCAACCCCAGTATGACTACCACAATAAATTTGTGAGTAGACTTCTTGGTAGGTAGGATGGATCATGTTATCTTGGACACACATCGACATAACTAGAAGTAATTGCAGGCTAAAACTTGGTGTTGGGACCCTTACTGTTCGTGTTTTATGTTGATGCTTGGTAAATGACATTAACATAAATTCAGCGTTTTTTTAGAGGAAGCGGTTATTTATAATGAGATATAATGGATAAACCTGCACAAATATTGGTAAAATTTCAAAATGGTGAGAAGATTGGTATTTGCTTCAAGTGTTCAAAAATGTAAAATTGTGGCCGTCACAAAATACAGAAACATTGTATCCTGTACCAAAGAATCACAACTGGAATCGATTACCTCTAGCATATCCATGGCTTTAAGGCTTTTTGGGAAACCAAAATAGAATGATTACATAGTCGTAGTTACAGAAAACCTAATGCGTGGTAATGGCAAGTACCCTCAGCCATGCACTTCACTGTTGTTTGCGGAATTTGTATGTAGATGTAAATGGTCATGAAAGACCTCCTGCCTGTCTCTGGCATATATCGATATAAGTCGACAGGGAAAGTTCTGGCACAAAGCGCCTTCGGAATTTGTCGGTCTCGGCCGTATATCGATAAATGTCGCTAGAACAATGTACTGTACAGCGAGCCAATGAGAATGCAGCTAGTTCGAGAACGCTACAAGCACAGTAGGTGTGGTCCCCCCACCAGCTCCATTCAGAACTCTATAAAAGGGCTCCCTTCCGCTGTTCCCGTCAATCCCTTCGGCAGTTCTTCAGGGGTATCGGAGGACGTCAGCTTACTCTCTTCAGATCGCAGGCGGATATCTGGTAAGTTAGCTGCATTGCACGCTGCAACAATTTAACCTGTTTCATTTTTCTCAGTGGGTATAAAAGATCAATTTTAACTTCCCTCCTACAGTTCATGACGTCTTATGCCAATTGCAAGCTTACCACTTACATTTGTTAGTGGGTATCGTAGCTGATGTCCGTGCTTGTAAAGTACGTAATACAGAAATCCAGCGCACGAAAACTGCTATTAATGTATTTTCCTTCATCCATTCGTATTTCAGCGTCAGCAGTGAAATATTAATTTATTTTACTGTCATAACTAAGAAAAGGTAATTATCTTCGTGCCACGCGATGTACACCCTACGGCTTACCATTTCTTTGACTGTTCTCTGTAAGGTTGTGAATGCAATTACTTTATTGCATAACGAATTAAATCTAAAAAAAAATATACTGTCTGCTTCCGTTCACGAATCATTTGTGTGACAGAAATAACATATGAGGTAACATATAAAGTGTCAAGGGTCGTATCGAGAAACTTTACCTGAATCGTGGAATCCTTACAAGGTTTGAAACCGTATTTAACTCCTTTCTGTATTTTGCATCTTGGCAGTGTCGGAAAAAATGACGCAGTCTCGAGGGATACACAAGCCACAGTGCCGTGGTACGGTAAGCCATGTTTATGTAAAGCATTTACTGAAAGCACAGAAATGTGTACATATGGCCGACTAAAAAATTAAATACTAGCGTCTAGCAGAGTACAGAATTTTCGTATCAGTTTGCGACTGTCTTCCGCAAAGGATCTTCCTAGCTCAGGGGCTTGGTCGCTAGAGTGACGTGTAAGACCAAGTTGCAACAATGAAGCGAAGCGAATACAAACACAGAAAACGAACTGCTGGTCAGTTTGTGTTGTGAGGTGTCTCAAGATAAAGTGCATAACAAATTTCGCTACGTGTAAATCGAGGTCTAGCACATACAACGGTGCTGCTTCTATCACAGGGGGCCTGCAAACAGTACCTTTCCAATTTTGTATTTTACTTGCGATTCATTCGAGGAATAAACAGCTTCTCTGCGTAACAGCAGTCATTGTGTTCGAAGTTTTACGATAGGTGACAGTTTATGCGCTCCGTTCATGTAACATTAACAGCCGACAGCAATATGAGCGCAGTAAGCGAGACAGTCAAGGATGAGAATGTCAAGCAATTTATTTATTTCGTACTCTGGCGATCAGTGATTCGATGTTATTATGTAAGTAGCACCAATGTCTAATTTTCTTCTTGTATCACGACTGTGATACGCTAATGGATTTTAAAATGGGACTCTCTTCCATATGAAGAATATACATTGTACAGTAGATGTGAGGATTTTAAATGTCTTAAAAATATTTCTGGATGTGGTTGTAGGTTGGACTCTGCACATTATTCGATAATAGTTATGTATTGACGCCCCCCCCCCCCCCCCTCAGATTTTTCAATTTGTTACCAAAACTAGCTCTTCTGCTTTCATATTCATTGAGTTTGGCAATTCACAACCAAATTGTCCCCTTCCTACTTAGCATAGATCTTGGGCTGCACTAGAAATAAGTCTGTCATAACAATGGGGGGGCGGGGGGGGGGGGAGTCGGGCACCACACCTTAACCCACAGGCCGTATGACTTATTTCTATGTACAGAACTCTTCTTGCCAGTGGCTGATTTCTCGAAAAGATGATTTGTTATGCAATAATGGAAAGAAACATTGTGAAATTTCCTTTATCAGAATACCAGCAAAGAGACCTTCCAGGAATGGTCAGGTGGTGCAAAATCCTCGCAAGCAACACACCTTTTCCCTAAATTTTGTAGTTCTGAACCTGAAAATGAATGGAAAGAGTTACACTGTTCATTAGTTATTTGTCAGTTACAGGTCTCACCATTTCTATCTCTCACTATAATGTAAAGTGAGTCACTTAATTTTCAATAATAACAGAGTTTCCCAGTGAGAAAGAATCTAATGTCTCTCCAGGTAATCCTGGAATAAGCAGTTATAAGGGTTGGGGTTGGGTTGTTTGGGTCAGGAGACCAGACAGCGAGGTCATCGGTCTCATCGGATTAGGGAAGGAAGTTGGCCGTGCCCTTTCGAAGGAACCATCCCAGCATTTGCCTGGAACGATTTAGGGAAATCACGGAAAACCTAAATCAGGATGGCCGGACGTGTAATTGAAGCGCCGACCTCCTAAATGAGAGTTCAGTGTGCTAGCCACTGCGCCACCTTGCTCGGTAGCAGTTATAAGAATGAATATGAGAAGTAGTTGTTGAGCAACTATTTGCTCTGTCAGCGGCAGCCTATTCTGTATTTACCTTTGAACGCAGTGTTTAATCAGACAGTGTGAATATTGTTGGAGGAGGAGGAGATTAGTGTTTAACGTCCCGTCGACAACGAGGTCATTAGAGACGGAGCGCAAGCTCGGGTGAGGGAAGGATGGGGAAGGAAATCGGCCGTGCCCTTTCAAAGGAACCATCCCGGCATTTGCCTGAAGCGATTTAGGGAAATCACGGAAAACCTAAATCAGGATGGCCGGAGACGGGATTGAACCGTCGTCCTCCCGAATGCGAGTCCAGTGTGCTAACCACTGCGCCACCTCGCTCGGTAATATTGTTGGTACCTAGTCGTTGTAATTAGTGTCATATATGAGCCTATTTGTAAGAGTTCTGTTACTTTACAGAAATATGAGGGACAATGTTTTTTGGATACTTCTTGTTTCTCCAAGACAGCAGTATTGGCCTTTGTCACTGAAATACAGCTTGTATTTGCTTTGTTGTTATAGTTCCGATGAATGAGTCTTGCTTTAAACTTTTTTACTGCGCTCACACATTATATAGTGTACTTACATTTCTACTTTGTACTTTCCATTCTTTTTAATTCTCAGCCAAGTGGTCATTGCATGAATGTAACTGAGTCTATATTATGCAATGACACTCCAACCATAGACTTTGTGGTAAAGGCTTCATAATATTTTGGAAAAGCAAATTGTGCTGATATACCTTACAGAACACTAATGAAGAGCACAAAAGTAACATTTCGTTCCTTCTGTTGCAGATTCTACAATGGCATCATTTGGAACTTGGGCACCACCCAATTTCCCAGAAGTAAGGCTCAATCGATCAATCAATCTCTTTATTCATCCGTTAACAATATACATTGTATGGATGTAGTCAGCTTCTTTTTCATTCTGTGCAATTAAAAATACATTTCAAGCTACTACTATTGTGACCAGGGTTGGTATTCATCTAATGGAAAAAATGGGGGCCAGATCTCAAGTTCCAGTGTTCAGAAAATTTGATCTGACATAAGTTCTCTCTTATTTGTGTGTATGTTGGTTCTTTTCCACTGATGTTTTCTCACCAAGCAGTAGGTTCATATGGTGTGAGGCCACATTAGGATTTGCAAGACTCATGGGATGAAACATGAAGAATGTAGTTAGATAAGAGACTAAAATCTTCAGCATCAATGGGGAAGAAAGGGGTTGAAATGAAATGAGCATGTAAACAGCACATGAAATGACAGGATAGCAAAAATATTGAACCAATACAAGCCTCTGTATATCTCCTAAAAAACATAATTTTTTGTTATGGTTTTAGCAAAAAAAAAAAAAAAAATTGTGTACCACATTCAGCTAAGCCTGGGCAGGGTGGACAATAATTTGTATTCTGAGATTTCTAAAGGACTGTGTTGTTATAGAATAACTGTATTTCAAAAATTATTCAGATTTTTAGCATATTAGAATGGCTACATTTCATTTTGCCATGGACGATAAGAAACCAAGACTGACAAAGTTCTCAAATATGTGTTCATACAAGTGAAATAATATTGAGGTATTCCTCATATTGTTTCATATTTCAGTTTCTTTTCTTTTTCGTGCACTAGGGAGAGAGTTTTGTTTATGCTCGGCCACACACACCAACAGAACCACCGCCACCAACAGTAGAGTACTTTACAAGTTCAAAATCTGCTTCACGTCAGCACAAAAAGCATCGCACTGGGTCTGCAAAAAACATTGTGGTTGTTGAGAGTGTTGATATACCAGTCAACACTGTACAGCCAACTGGCACTGCACTCTGCTTGAGTGCACTCTGTGCAGTAAGTACATTATTTTCATTGTGATCATCACAATATTTCTTACCATTTTTTTGTGTATGATATGCTTTGCAGGTGTGGTGCAGGTTGAATTGTTGAATTGGATTGCTCAATTGTGGTTTATTAGTCTCATAACAATTTTGTTTTATATAGACAAAGGGTAGAGATAATAATAATAATAATAATAATAATAAAAATAGTATTTAAAAATCTAACACTAAATTACCCTAGCTCAAATTATCATGTCATCCTCTAAAAATTCTTCTATCGAATTGTAGTATTTCACCCGCAGAATCTGATGTAGCCTTCTTTTAGGATCTGTGGCTTAACATTAAATATATTTTTGCCCATTAATTTGTTATATATTGTCATCCCCATATACTGTGGAGCCCGTTCATATAATTTCAGTTTGTGTGTGGGAAGCATAAAATTATTTTTATTTCTTGTGTTGTATGTGTGGTTAAAGTGATTTTCCTCAAATAATTCTTGCCTGCTGTGTAGGAAGATAATAATTTCATAAATGTATATGGGGGGTACAGTTAGGATTTGCATTTGTCGAAATAATGGGCGACAAGATTCTGTTTCCTGTGCAGCACACGTGTATCTGATAATTTTTTTTTTCTGAAGTTTCGGTATATGAGATGCTCTACTTGAACTTCCCCAGAAAATTATACCATACCTAATGACTGATTCAAAATAACTATGGCATGCTATTTTTTGTGTACTCATGTCGGTAGAATTTGCAAGTATCTGCATTGCAAATGCAAAACTGCTTATTCTTTTTGACAAGGAGTCAATATGTGTGTTCCAGTTTAAGTTATTGTCTACATTTAGCCCTAGGAATTTGACAGTGTCAACTTCTTCCATAAGTTTATTACTGTGTTGTATTTTCAGCTCTGCGCATTTTGAGTGTGTGGTTTGGAAATGTAGCGTATGGGTTTTTGCAATGTTCAGTTTCAACCCATTTAAGTGGAACCAGTTTTCTAGGGTATTCATTGAGATCACAATGAAGCTTGGAATTTTTTCTGCCTCAACATATTCAATTACAACATAGGTATCATCTGCAAACAGAACTGATGGGGAATTGATATTTGTGGATAAGTCATTTACATAGAATAGGAGCAAGACTGGCCCCAAAATGGAGCCTTGAGGCACACCTTGTGATACAGTACTCCACTTCAAAATATAATTCACCACATCTGAAGTGATAGTTACCATTTGTTTTCTGTTCTGTAGGTACGATGTAAGCCATTTGAGAGTATTGACCTTAATCCAATATTTATCTAATTTGTAGATAAGTAAGGCATGGTTTAGAGTCAAAGACTTTATTAAGATCACAGAAAATACCAGCAACTTTACTCCTCTAGTCCAGTGCTGTGCATATCTTTTCAATAAAGTTATTTACTGCATACAGGGTGTTTTTCCCTGGTTGGAATCCAAATTAATTATTTATAATAGTATCATTTATACAATAAAATTTTGTAGCTAGTTTGCAGCTACTTTCTCAAACATTTTTGACAATTTTGGAAGAATAGAAATAGGACAATAGTTTCCCATGTCTTCCCTTGACCCTTTCTTGAACAGAAGTCTGACTTCAGCATACTTCATCACATCAGGAAAGATGTTCAGATACGTGTGAAATGTTATGGGACTTAACTGCTAAGGTCATCAGTCCCTAAGCTTACACACTACTTAACCTAAATTATCCTAAGGACAAACACACACATTCATGCCTACGGAGGACTTGAACCTCCGCTGGGACCAGCCGCACTGTCCATGACCATCAGGAAAGCATCCTTGTTCAAAAGATTGATTAATTATTTTAGTTAGTGGACGTTCTATTATGTGGTACACTACTTTAATCACTTTAGTCGGCATCCCATCCCACCCAGCTAAGTTTTTATTCTTTAATAATAATATAATACTTTCCTTGTGCTTTATTCAGACTTTTCTAAAATTTGAGACATACTCAGCTCCTTGCTGGAGTCCAAAGGGGTTTACTTTACTCATTCATTGCCTTATTGTCTGATTCTGGTGTTTGTCTTCTTTTCAGATTGCTTTCACTTGTGCACTGGTTTTCCACGGATTCATGTTCTATTACGCACTTGACACTCCCATGTGTAAGTACAAGCATTAAATTATTCTGTCTCTTTATACGTAAATTAATTCAGCTGATTTTGAGTCCAATATCCACATAATGCTCAAAACAGTTACAGCAAGTTACACCTTCTGCTGTTCCCGACAGCCACCATGCAGACTGACAACTTATCAAGGGCAAGCTGTACCATAGCAGAATATTACTGAAAGATCTCTCACAAAACCCAAGCAAATTCTAATCAGTAGTAAAGGCTGCTAGTGGCACAAAGTTAGTCCAGACACTCATGTACGAGATGGGAACTGAAACTAAGAGAAGCAGTGAAAAGGCAAAAATGCTGACTCTGTTTTCAAATGTTCTTTTACATAGGAAAATCCAAGAGTATTGCACTAATCAAATTCTCATAGTACTTTGAAGAAGACTGAATTTGATATTAGTATCAGTGGTATTGAGAAACAACTGAAATCATTAAAATTAAACAATACTCCAGAGCCTGTCAGATTTTACACTGAATCATTGGCTGAGTTAGTCCCTCTTTTAATTGCACTATACCATAGATCTCTCAAACAAAAAACTGCACTCATAGGTTGGAAAAAAGGGTAGGTCATAGAATGATCTCCATGGCAACCAGCACAGATTCCAAAAACACTGATCATATGAAATCCAACTCTTACTTTTCTCATGTGACGTCCTGAAAGCCTTAGATCAAGGCAGTGAAGTAGATGCAGTATATCTTGACTTCTGCAAAGCATTTGACTCAGTTGCACATGTATGCTTATTGTCAAAAGTATGATCATGTAAGGTATACAGATAAGTTTATAAATGGATTGAGGATTTCAGGGCAGTGATGATGCAGCATGTTGTCTTCCAAGGAAAATCATTGACAAATAAAAAAGCTAGCCTATTACCTAAAGGCTTATGGTTTTCTCCTGCTTGTATACACACTTAAGTTGATATAGCTATCATTGTCGTCAGTGTAGGATAATTAACCTTGCCTTTCATGTTCTCAATTTGTTCATCTTCATAAATTTAATTTGGCATTAGAAGAACAAGAGTGGGTGCTGCTGACACTATGTGGATGCCTTTGTGAATCATTTATACTGTTCAACTCATCCTCTAAGTTTGCACACATTTGGAACATTCTGTCTAGTGTTAATGTGTCCATACACACAGCGCATAGATTAGGGTGGCAATCCAAGAACTGATCTCCAGTTTCATTCTTTCCAAGAATCCTAGGAAAGAAGTTTACTTACTCATTCAGCTAATCAGTTGAGAACATTGTCTGATAAATCTTATATCTAAATTTGTTCTAGAATGTAAGAAACATATACAGGATGAAAAGTATTTAAACTGACAAACTCTGGGAGGTTGCAGGGGACATAAAAACAAATACTTTCCCCTAATGTCTTTTTTTCCTATAAGGATTATTTAAACCAGTGGAGGCCGTATTACGCTCTTCAATTGTTAGAGGCCGTATTACGATCTTCAGTTGTTAGAGGCCGTATTACTATCTTCAGTTGTAGGCAACTGCTGTCCACCAGTGTAGTAGTTCATTGTCTCTGTTTACTAATGGAGCAATACACCTGGAGTGAGTACACTAATATGGTTGGTGCATACTACATAGTACACCACAATGGACGAGCTGCACAGCGGGTTTATCAACAACAATATCCCGCATCATACGACCTTTGCTGCTGTGTACCAACGTCTCCATGAGACCGGGTCATTTAGCAGATTACCTGGAAAGTGACGCAGTCACACGGTAAGAACGCTGCAATTTGAGGATGCTGTCTTGCAGCATGTGGAGTGGTATCCTTCAATCAGCACTCGTGCAATTGCACGTAACATAGGAATGAATCAGACGAATGTAAGAACAGTCCTTCCAGAGCAGTTGTTACGTCCATTTCACTTACAGCGTGTCCACAACCTAGAACCAGTTTATTATCCACCCAGAGCACAGTTTTCACAGTAGGACGTGGAACAGTGTGAAATGCATCTTACATTTCCATCCTCTGTGTTGTTTACCGATGAAGCAACGTTCGGGAGTGATGGAGTCTTCAACATGCACAATTTGCATCTTTGGAGTGAGTTAACCCACATGCCACAGTTACTAGCGCTCACCAAGTGCGGTTCTTCGTTAATGTGTGACACGGTGTTGTTGGGGACTGTTTAATTGGGCTGTATCTGTTACCTAGGCCATTAAATGGCAGGCATTATTACAATTTTCTCACCAGAGCATTGCCAGAATCGCTGGAAGACGTCCCACTCCCTAAAAGTCAACGCATGTGGTTCCAACATGATGGGGTGCCGGCCCATTTCAGTTGTCATGTGCGTTGATCCCTGGACCAACGGTTGAGAGAAACGTGGATTGGTAGAGGTGGTCCTGTACCATAGCCTGCTCTATCCCCAGATATGTCCCCTCTGGACTTTCTTGTGTGGGGAGAGATGCGCAACCTTGTTTACGTGACTCCTGTTGCATCAGAAGAGGATCTGGTTGCCCGGATAGTAGCAGCAGCAAGAACAATTCAGGAAACTCCTGGGGTTTTTGCCCGTGTCAGACAGAACATGATCCGACGGTGCAACCTTTGTTTATGTGTCAATGGAGGCATTTTTGAAAATCTACTGTAATTTAAATTATGTTGTGTTAATGTGTTGTCTTTTGGTCATAAAAAAAATGGAAAAGTGTTTGTTGGTTTAATTAGTTTGCCGCCAGAGAAATCTTCCTCTACCGGTTTAAATACTCCTCATAGGAAAAAATGACATTAGGGAGAAATATACACTCCTGGAAATGGAAAAAAGAACACATTGACACCGGTGTGTCAGACCCACCATACTTGCTCCGGACACTGCGAGAGGGCTGTACAAGCAATGATCACATGCACGGCACAGTGGACACACCAGGAACCGCGGTGTTGGCCGTCGAATGGCGCTAGCTGCGCAGCATTTGTGCACCGCCGCCGTCAGTGTCAGCCAGTTTGCCGTGGCATACGGAGCTCCATCGCAGTCTTTAACACTGGTAGCATGCCGCGACAGCGTGGACGTGAACCGTATGTGCAGTTGACGGACTTTGAGCGAGGGCGTATAGTGGGCATGCGGGAGGCCGGGTGGACGTACCGCCGAATTGCTCAACACGTGGGGCGTGAGGTCTCCACAGGACATCGATGTTGTCGCCAGTGGTCCGCGGAAGGTGCACGTGCCCGTCGACCTGGGACCGGACCGCAGTGATGCACGGATGCACGCCAAGACCGTAGGATCCTACGCAGTGCCGTAGGGGACCGCACCGCCACTTCCCAGCAAATTAGGGACACTGTTGCTCCTGGGGTATCGGTGAGGACCATTCGCAACCGTCTCCATGAAGCTGGGCTACGGTCCCGCACACCGTTAGGCCGTCTTCCGCTCACGCCCCAACATCATGCAGCCCGCCTCCAGTGGTGTCGTGACAGGCGTGAATGGAGGGACGAATGGAGACGTCTTCAGCGATGAGAGTCGCTTCTGCCTTGGTGCCAATGATGATCGTATGTGTGTTTGGCGCCGTGCAGGTGAGCGCCACAATCAGGACTGCATACGACCGAGGCACACAGGGCCAACACCCGGCATCATGGTGTGGGGAGCGATCTCCTACACTGGCCGTACACCACTGGTGATCGTCGAGGGGACACTGAATAGTGCACGGTACATCCAAACCGTCATCGGACCCATCGTTCTACCATTCCTAGACCGGCAAGGGAACTTGCTGTTCCAACAGGACAATGCACGTCCGCATGTATCCCGTGCCACCCAACGTGCTCTAGAAGGTGTAAGTCAACTACCCTGGCCAGCAAGATCTCCGGATCTGTCCCCCATTGAGCATGTTTGGGACTGGATGAAGCGTCGTCTCACGCGGTCTGCACGTCCAGCACGAACGCTGGTCCAACTGAGGCGCCAGGTGGAAATGGCATGGCAAGCCGTTCCACAGGACTACATCCAGCATCTCTACGATCGTCTCCATGGGAGAATAGCAGCCTGCATTGCTGCGAAAGGTGGATATACACTGTACTAGTGCCGACATTGTGCATGCTCTGTTGCCTGTGTCTATGTGCCTGTGGTTCTGTCAGTGTGATCATGTGATGTATCTGACCCCAGGAATGTGTCAATAAAGTTTCCCCTTCCTGGGACAATGAATTCAGGGTGTTCTTATTTCAATTTCCAGGAGTGTATGTTTTGATGTCCCCTACAACCTCCCAGAGTTTGTCGGTTTAAATACTTTTCACCCTGTATATGGTGAGTTCAATTAATAAACTTTTAATAATGTTTATAGTTCTTTATACATATTTCTTTCTCATCAGTTTTGTTTGTATTAATTGCATGAGATTATTTTCAGGGTTTATGATGAGCTGGCCATTTGTCTTGATACCGCCAATTATTTGCAGCAGTATTTACCTCACAGTCATATCAAGAAAAGTGAGTAATAATCCAGTGTACTTTACTAATTTTAAAAAAAATAACATTAATTTTTGCTTGATAATTAATATATTGTTACTGTCCTACTAGGTATCTGCATTACCAAATCCCACCATGGTGTACCTGTATGTAATATTCACAATAACATATATGACATGGGCATCATATATCATTTCTGCAATAGACAAGGAAGGCAGATGCATTGAGGCATCCCATTATTCACTCATCGTCTCTATTTTGGCAAGTGAGTACTAGCACTTATGACATCAGCAACAGTGTGTAGTACACTAATTCTCTTAACTCACTTTTTACATACCCTTGTCCATGTGTACATCTAAGACTGTACTAGATGCAGCCGTCAGCTGAATACTGTAACATCATTGATAAATGTAAGTCGAAACACTAACTGATCTAAGCACCAAAGACATTATTTTCCAGGAGGTAGAAAACACTGTGTGGTGGTAAGAATTTAAACAATTTTTTTTTCTTTTTAACTGCTGAGAATGGTGAACATTTTCAGGTACAGGAACAATCTGGAGAAAAACAAACCGCCGCTTTAGATGTTATCAAAATCAGCAATGATCTGCACCCATGTTGCGTCATCCAATGTGATCCAAGTCCAATCGTTAGATAAGCTGTTAGGCACTTAGTATGCTGTTAAAAAATTTCTTGCCTTCTTTATTGAAAAATCAAGCTAAGTTGAATGACCTTCTTTGCTTCATTCATGAGCACAAACAGAAAGCAATGACAAAAATTCTGCTGGTCATTTATGATGAATAGCAATTCCTCACTTCAAAATAAATTGCTCCTCCCACTGAAGGAAGTCACAATGAATTATATTCTAATAAACAACACCATGGCCTTCTTTCATCATGAAGCATGGGTAATAGCATGCCTGTAAGCTTCTAAGTATGATGTGCTACCCAAAATATCTGAGAATTTCATTGGACTAGTCAAACCAGTAGCACTATGATGTTCCGCTTCTAGATATCTCGAGGTGCACATCATAGATACTGTGGCACAAAGTTGCAACTGTGAATTGTAGTATTGTGTGTCAGGATGTGATTCAACACTTCTGTGAATTGCAAAAAGGATAACATGAAGGAGCAATGGATTTGCATTAAATTCTGTTTCAAGCTGAAGAAAACTATAGCTGAAACCTAATGCATTTTGTGAGAGTGCACCAGGTCAAGCAAGAACATCTGAGTGGTTCAAGTGCTTAGAGGAAGACTGAGAAATAATAGAAGACAACAAATATTCTCACTGACCATCAACATGCACAACACTACAAATGATCATTAAAGTGCTTGATGTGATTCATGAAGACTGAAGGCAGACAATTCACAATATTTGTAACAGACTTGCGCTTCATACCTGTCAGTGATTCTAGCCAATGAACTGAACATGAGATGAATTGCAGTGCAGTCTGTCCCTCGCCTTCTCAGCATCGACCAACAAAATGTCAGGATACAGAGGTGCACTGAGATGTAACAAAGAGCTTGGGAGTGTCAAAAATTCATAACCTGAGTCATAACAGGTGACTGATCTTTGGCTTATGGTTATGACCCTGAAACAAAGCAGCAATCATCACAGTGGAAAGAGCCATCTTTGAAGCTCAACAAGTGTGCAGCAGCATGAAGTCAATGCTGACTTCTTTTTTTTCTAAATTTGGTGTATAGTGCTTATGTAGTTTGTTCCACCTACCCAGATTTTGAGGCGGTTGAGGAAATGTATTTGGCACAAATGGCCACAGTTGTGGAAAAAGAAAACTGTTAGTGTAACATGACAATGCCCTCACACACACCTAACATGTTGTGAAGGAATTCCTGGCCAGAAAGAACATGGCAACAGTCCCCTATCTACCCCACTTGCCAGACCTAGCCCCATGCAACTTCTGTTGTGTTGAAAGACTTTTTGATTCAATTGAAGACATCCAAGTGAAATCACAATGGGTCCTGAACACATGTCACTCTGCAGACTTCCAGGAGTGCTTCCAAAAATGGGGGGGGGGGGGGGGGGGGTTGGGTTGGGTTGGGTTGTTTGGGGGAAGAGACCAAACTGCGAGCTTATCGGTCTTCGGATTACGGAAGGACGGGGAAGGAAGTCAGCCGTGCACTTTCAAAGGAATCATCCTGGCATTTGTCTGGAGTGGTTTAGGGAAATCACGGAAAACCTAAATGAGGATAGTCAGATGCAGGATTCAACTGACGTCCTCCCAAATGTGAGTCCAGTGTGCTAACCACTGCGCCACCTCACTCGGTTCCAAAAATGGGAACAGTGCTGGGATCATTGCATACATGCCCAAGGTGACTAATGTGATGGTTACAGCAAGTGTTAGGATGCAAATATAGTTTTCTGATTGTTACAGTGAAATTCACAGACATTTTGGGTGGCACCTAACATTTTGTTGTGCCACTGTCAAATCAAAGAGAGTTGAGCAGTGGTAATGACATATTTGAGGTTTTCCGCATTATGAAGTTTAGAATGGTTTGCCTGGTCTTTTTAGCACTTGTAGTGCCACTTTCTTTTTTGGTTTTTGATTATTGTAGGATTTCCACTGATTCTTCTAGTGTTCCTTTCCCATCCCTGTTCCCATTTTAAGATAAACTGAAAACCTGGATGTCCTTTTCACAAAAAAACACAAACCTAAGAGCAGTAAATTGCATTCAGTGAGAGAGATAAGCTATACACAAACTGTTATGCTGGGGCACTGGTTCTGGTGGTGCCACCGCTTGGAGCCGCAAACAATTAGAGGAAGACAAATTTCCACTTGTGTCACAAGTATTGGCTTCAACGGACAGATTACTGTGAAAGAGAAACACTAACTGCCCAGTTTCATCACTTAGGTCAATCATCTTTCCCACTCTACAAATATGAATTTGTCGAAAACGGAATATTTCTGTATCATGCCTAATGTGCAAGGAAACCTTTACACACACACTCTGTGGGTGATAAAAGAAGAAAATCCACTAACAGCTACCAAACAGGACCACTGGAGCATGGCTCCAGCTATGCAGATAGCAATATATTTCTGTTTGAATGAAAACTCTTGTATTTAAGTTTCAGCAAATTGCAATTAGGGACTCATCTCCAGAACATGCAGTATACATTAAAGAACAGTGTAATGTGTAAAGCAGAAAAATTGAGAAAATTATTTTACAGTTCTCATTCTAATTGCAAAATAAGTGAAATATCACTTCAGTACTCATTTTCTGAGTGAAACAAATATAGTGCACAGATCAAAGATTTTTCCAAAAAAAGTTAATTAAACAATAAAAATTAAAAAAAAATCTTTTAGTATCATGAATCTTCATGTTTTCATGGTATGACTGCTCCATTAAATTTTGGGTGTACAGTCACATGAATCAGCTTCTTCTTTTTCTTCTTCTAACATTTCAGCTGTATATCATTTGGCCATTCAGAGTGAACCAAAAGACTGATGTCCAACACTCACTGCCTCCTTCTAAACTCAAAGACCGTGCCACTGCGCATGTGGTCACAGATACATTGGTGCCAGAGATGTTGATCAGAAGCAAAGAAGTACAATTTGCATTAATTATATGTGGGGCTGCAGCATTTTCTGTAATAAACTTACAAAGATGTCACAACAGTGAAGTTTGGAATGATACACTGACATCTCAGCAAGGACTGACTGCACAGCCAAAGATGTAATTGATGTACATTGTACTTCTCTGCTGCTGACTGACATCCCTAGCACCTGTGTATCTGTGGCCACATGCACAGTGGTACGGTGCACAAGTTTAAAAGGACAGAGCGAGTGCTGGAGCATCAGTCTTTCAGCTCACTCTGAAGAAGGCTGAATGATATACAGCCAAAACATTCAAAGAAAAAGCTGAATTTATGCCACTGAACACCCAAAATTTAATGGATTTTGTAAGAATATCATTGTTACAAATCTCTGCCTGTGAGGATGTAGATAGTGAAAACAAACAGCAATGCCTATGAACTGAGATTTTAGTAGCTAATTGAAGTAGATATATTGCACAAAGTGTGTTCATTGTCATGCACATCCAGGTAGTGAAATTCATTGATTAATTATTAGAGTATGTAGGACCAAATTAAGAACATGAGAACTGCCATCTGGAAAGGAAGTGAATGAAAAACAGATAGAAAAAAAATTAGACATTTATTTCTTGAAAGTGGATTGGAAGGTAGTGATACAAAACACAGTAATTTTGTGAAGGGTAATTTTGTACTTAAATGGTACTTTTGGGTGTGTGTAATGTAGTGGGCTTTCACGTACGTCATGTTCCAGGATTTGTAAATTTGTTAAATAGCAGTTTCTGGTGGGAACGTGTTTTCTGGATTATGTATGCTTTTCACTTATCATTGCAGTAACTTGGATAATCAGGAACTTGTTGTAATGTGATTTAACAAGTAAGATGTTGTAGTGAATCGTTGGCATGTTTCTGCTTTTGATACTCCCATGAAAATTTAATATGAGCTGCGCCAGCATATTAATTCGAAGAAATGATTTTTCACTTGAACGTATCACACATATTACATCATATCTGCCAGAAGAAACGATACTGTGTAGCTTTTTGAATTTTTTTTTTTTTTTTTTTTTCAGTGACTGTTGTTGCCTGTGCCCTCGAATGGTGGATGACTGGTTGCAAGAGTATGCAGCATGCTGCAACTGACCTGAACTTCACTATGGCTGTATATGGGAAATATCCAATGAAGAGGAAATTGATCATCACGCTGAGAAATAATGGGAAGATTGTCAAGCAATCTGCATTTAACTTGGTATGCTATACACAGTTCTTCCAAGTGTTAATTCATGTTACTGCATCTGGAATGAAATACATAGTTTTCTCAAATTTTTTCCACTGGCAATGGCTGTTGGCAGATGACAATTAGTTTTTGTCTGTGCCCTATTGAGGGATCTCAATTTACTGGATGATCCAAAGCATTCAGTGGGATTCTTTCATCAAACTAAAATTTGAAAAGAGTAAAAAATGTGGCAGTTGAGTGAAACAACTACAGTAACCTGTTTCTATGTAGTATATTAACTGCTGGTGGGATGTCCCCTAAGCCATGCACTTTACAGAGGTTCACAGAGTATAGATCCCATACATAATGATCCTTCTCCTGTTACAACAGTTCTGCTGCTGCTGATAATTGCCTTACCCTTACCAAGAACATATCTGTAGTAAAGACAGACAGACTGACAAGGGATGGGTTGATTTTAATAAAATTCGCCACTGCATGAGGACATTGTTCAAAGTTGGACAATATCACTACTAGCATCCCATGGCAAATACTTCCACAGTCAGGACATACTGCCATAGACAAACACAGTGACTGTCATGTATTTGTTATAATAGCATATTTCACCATGTGATCACATAAGTGGTAATATTACTGGTTTTACTGATTAGCAGATCATCACCAGGTTCTGTGTTTAAAAAGAAAAAAGTGTGTTGTAAAATACTAGGAAATGGAATAACATTAACTTAATGCCTGTACAGGACCATACATACTTGAAAATGTTAAATGGTAACCTGTCAACTGAGGAGGCACGGAGAGGCACTCACAGTGTAAACCCATCTGATCACTGACACTCAAGCTACAGTTGACTATGTAATAGTATAAAGTTAGTATCCCTCAAATTGCAAATGATTAAGAATATTCACAACATAAAAGTGATTTAAGAGAGAAGGCCATCCAAAGCTAAACCAGTAAAAATTACTTGTGTATTAGTAAATGCCTGCTCAAAATGAAACCTGTAAAAAAAAAAAAAAGTTACTTGGTTATTTGGCTATTAAGAAGACTTTCTACTTTCTCTCACAATCAGTTGTACATTGAGAGTCTCCTAGGCAGACAAGTTACTGAGTAACAAAAATATTATGAAAAGGATAGACTGCATTCTTCACACATGAACACTATTTCTGATTGAAGCAGCTGGAAATAATGGTCATGTAAGTGTGCTTGCTCGTGTGTGTGTGTGTGTGTGTGTGTGTGTGTGTGTGTGTGTGTGTGTGTGTGTGTGTGTGTGTGTGTGTGCGTGCGTGTGTGCGTGTGTGCGTGTTTTCTTTTCTGTAGAAAGCTTTGACTGAATGCTCAGTGTGTGATAGTCTTTCCATTGTGTCTGTCAGCAATTAACTGTGTCATCTACGCCATGAGTAGCAATCTACCCTTTTCATAATATTGTTGATTTTCCAACCTGGACTCTCCATTGTTTGAAGTTACTAAATAATGTATTCAAATACGTATAGTTGTATATAGAAGTTAAGTTAATGTGCAATTTAGTTTCCTAGTATTTTGCCATTCCCTTTTGTTTCTTTTCAATCATATCATCTGATGATGAGTTGCTAACAAATCAAAACTGGTAGTGATACCATTCGTGTCTCCTGAAACTGCAATACACTGCCTGAAAAAAAAGTGGCACTCTGAAGGAGAGGAGGAAACAAAATGGAACTTCACAGGTTGAGAGAGTATACAATTGCAAAACTGAGCCAAATTAATGAATAACATGGCAGTATGAGTCTACTGCAACCCTTCTGGCCTGGGTTGCTTGTACTGATTTGGTTTTTTCAAAGGTGTCATGAAGCCATTGTATCTTCTCCTTAGGCAAGCTAGCCCATAACTGTTGCAACTGTGCCTTAATATTCTTTATACTGACACTGGGACAGAATTGACATCTGAGGTGGTCCCATACGTGTTGTATCGGATCCAGAGCTACAGATTTTGCTGTCCAGAGGAGAACCTCAGTTTCACACAGACAGTTCATACAGGAATGTGCCGTGTGTGGATGAGCATCGTGCTGTTAAAAAAGGGCTCCATGATACTGTCGCATGAGGGGTAACACGTGAGAACACAGGATGTCCATGATGTACAATTCTGCCATCAATCACTACCACCTGTGACTTGTCCGCAGCTCGTGGTTGCGTTCTCACTTCCCTATCATGGGGTCCCGGGTTCGATTTCCGGCAGGGGTCAGGGATGTTCACCTGCCTCGAGATGACTGGGTGTTTTTGTTGTCCTCGTCATTTCATCATCATTCATGAAAGCGGCAAGTTTGGACTGAGCAAAGGTTGGGAATTTGTATGGGCAATGATAACCACACAGTTGAGAACCTCACAAACCAAACATCATCTTCAACTATGACCTGAAGTTATACCCGATGACTCACCACACCATGCTGTCAGCTGTAACACCAAGTCCAATGTTTTGGAAAGGCACCATGGTGCCTTTCCAAAACATTGGACTTCTCCCCAGGCTGCTCCCCTATTCACCAACGACTGTCATCTGGGGTAGTGCTGTATCACAATTAACTCCTGAACACAATGTGACACCATTCATCAGCAGCTGATGTTTACCAGTCACGGTAGCATTCCTAACACAACCATTTGTGTTGTGGTGTTAATGGCAGCCTACATGTGGAACAGGAATTCTGTGAGCTACTTGCAGAGTCTCCGTTGTCCTTTGCAAATTCCACATCGGCTATACTTAGCTGACTCATGGTCACCCCTTGTCGTGAGGACACACTTCTGTGTCTCTGTGGTTCCCACTTGACAGTGGTCCACATCTTGTTGGACTGCACAATTTTAGCCACCCTGAGGTGGACTTATAATCTTCCCACCACTATGGTGTTAAGAGATAATGCCTCAATGACTGATCTAGTGTACACTTTCTTCGGGGGAGGGGGAGGGGGTATCACTCAATCTAAGGGTGGGTGTCTGTCCTCCTCTCCCAGGCCTTCACTCTCCCCCCATTTTAAAACTTCCTTGCTCTTTCTTTGCTGTTTGTTTGCCTTGGTGTTTGTCTTTTCACTATCAGTGTTCCTGTAGCCTTATCTTTTTAGGCTGGAGATATTAGTGTGGCTAGCTGATCCTTCTTATTCTTACAGTCAGCCAGCCCAGGACATCTGCTGTATTATTTTAATACCTTCTACTGCTGTTTTTTCCTTTTAGTGGACATTTTCCCCTCTCGGCTTGCTTCTTCCATTTTTTCTTTCAGTGTGGTCCCCGGTTAGTTTTCCACCATTTTTACTTTTCCTGACTCTCTTGGGAAATGATTTTAATTAGAGAACAGTTCAATGAGGAAAAAGGGACTGATGACCCTGTGGTTTAGTCCGTTTCTCTCCAAACCAACCAGTCTGTAATGCAGCTGCTGCTAGACTTTGACCAGTGGTGCAGAATGACACAGAACATTGTGAGAAGTCCATTACTTAGTTATGGACTGTAGGTGCAGATGTGAAGGAGGAGAAGGATATTGGTGTTTAACGTCCCGTCGACAACGAGGTCATTAGAGACGGAGCACAAGCTTGGTTTAGGGAAGGATGGGGAAGGAAGTCGGCCGTGCCCTTTCAAAGGAACCATCCCGGCATTTGCCTGGAGTGATTTAGGGAAATCACGGAAAACCTAAATCAGGATGGCCGGATGTGGGATTGAACCGTCGTCCTCCCGAATGCGAGTCCAGTGTGCTAACCACTGCGCCACCTCGCTCGGTGCAGATTTGAAGGGGTTACAATGTGCTCAGCACACAATACACTGAGTATCCGTTGTACCAGTCAGACATGGTCGATTGGAACCTTGACGGTGAGTATGCGTGCTCTCGTGTTCCCGTGTAGGCCAATATCAGACCACTGTCATATCCGAATGCCACACAAATCAGTATTGTATTGTATTGTATTGTATTGTATTTATTGGTCCAGTAAATCTTACATGTACAGTACAGCACATCAGATATTGGACAGGTCAAAGTATATCTTACAATTAAAACACTTTAGAAACTAGAAAATTATGTTCACAAAATTTGACAGCACTTCATATACTGGGCAAGTCAATGTGTAAGTTATAATTAAACCACATTAGAAACTTGAAGTTTACAACTGAATACATGTATAAGCCAATATTAACGATTAAAGTATTTGCATGATCCTCTCTTAAGCTCTAAGGATTTTTGAGGAACTCTTCTACACTATGAACTGACATGTACACTAGAGAATTACATTCACAGAATTTTACTTCATATACTGGGCAAGTCACTATACAACTTATACTTGAACCCCATTATAAACTTGAGAATTACTTTTGAAAGTATTTATAGGCCAATATTAATGGTTACAGTATTTGCATAATCATCACTTAGACTCTCGAAGATTTTGGAGGAACTCTTCCACACTATAAAAGCAATGTGTCAACAGATATTCTTTTAATGCTGCTTTAAAATTTTTTACATCTGTCATTACTTTAATTTCTCTTGGCAATTTATTGTAGATAATTTTTCCATGGTGTAATGTTCCTTTTTGGCACAAACTGGTTTTTGTATGGAGTACATGAAAGTCAGTTTTCTGTCTTGTATTATGATGATGAACATTTTCATTTTTGGGGAGGATACTAGGATTTGTTATTGTATATTTCTTTATAAACATTGCACTTTCAAATAGGAAAATACATGGAAGGGGAAGAATCCCCATCCTTTTAAATAATGGTCTACATGGTTTGTTCCTTTTTATTCCAGCCATGATTCTCACTATTCTTTTTTGCATCCTGAATAGTTTTAGGCAGGATGGCGAGTTACCCCAAAAAGTGATCCCATATTTTAGGACAGAATGTATATTAGAATAGTAAACTGTCATTAGACAGTCCTTATGACAGCAGTTTTCTAGCACTCTCATTAAATAACACATGGTACTTAGCTTCTTTAATATGTTGTCAATGTGAGTTTCCCATCTAAGATTATCCTGTAGCCAGATCCCCAGAAATTTTGTATTAGGCACATTTGCAATATCCGTGTCTGACATCTGAATTCTTATATCCTCTTCAATGTTTCTCTTGATATTATGAAAATTTAATGCTACTGTTTTGCTTTTATTTATTATTAGTTTGTTTTGGTTGAACCAGTTTACAACATTTGTTAATGCCCCAGACAGTCTTGTCTGTAGTATCTCTGCAGTCTTCCCGCTGACTAATATGCTTGTGTCATCTGCAAACTGGATAGTGCTATGGTACTGGTTGGCTGATGTTAGGTCATTTATATATATCAAAAATAGGATGGGGCCAAGTACCGAGCCCTGCGGTACTCCATATTTTACTGCTTTATAATCAGAATAATGTCTTGTTGATTTATTTTCTTTGTGAAAATGTATTTCTATTACTTGCTTGCGGTCAGTAAGATATGATCTAAGCCAGCTGTTAGGCATACCTCCGATACCAATTCTTTCAAGCTTCTGCAGCAATAGAGTGTGGTCTATGATGTCAAAAGCCTTAGACAGATCAAGGCATATGCCAGTTACTTTTTGTCCACTATCAATTTTTTCAAGTACTTCACCCAGAAATTCATATATTGCTGTTTCTGTTGATCGGCCTTTCCGGAAGCCATGTTGGGTTGTGGATAATATTTTGCACTTTTCTAGAAAATCTAGCAACCTCTTATGAAAAATTTTTTCTAGTATTTTAGAAAATGTAGATAGCAAGGCAATAGGTCTATAATTGGCTATGTCTTCTTTCTTACCCTTTTTGAACAGTGGTTTTAGTTTCACTGTCTTTAAGCAGGAAGGAAAGACTCCATTTGTTAATGAACTGTTGAAAATGTGGGCTAATGGTGTTGCAATGAGGTCCCCCACATTTTTAATGACATAATCTGGAATCTCATCCACACCTGTTGAAAATTTTGTTTTTAACTCTCTTATTGATAGTATAATTTCCTTAGGGTTGGTTGGAGTAAGAAATAGGGAGTTGCAGTTTCTATTTTGATTTGATGGTGTTGTAGCAGGATTTTTATTTGAAGATTTTATGTCAGATAGTAATTTTTCACTAATATTTGCAAAGTATGTATTAAAAGCATTGGCTACTTCTTCTGGATTTGTAATTTTTTTGCCATCTTGGATTACCTGGAGATTTACATTTTGGGAGGTCTCGTTTCCTACTTGTTCTCTGACTATCTTCCACATGGCTTTCATTTTGTTCCTGGCCATTTTTATATGGTGATCATTTGTTGTTTTTTTAGATTCTTTTATGACTTTGTGAAGCACTCTCTTATAATTCTTGAAATGCACCAGAAATTCTTCTGTAACATTTTGTGTTTTTGAGATTTCATAAAGTCTCCTCTTTTCAGCACATGATATTTTAATGCCTTTCGTCAGCCATGTAACATTTCTTTTTTTAGTTTTTAATGTTTGGTTTTTAACTGGAAAAGAAATATTGAAATAATGGGAGAATATTTCCATGAACATGTCAAACTTTTTACATGTGTCCTCATAGTTGTCTATATCATTCCATGTTTCTTTTTTCAGTAAGTGCCTGAAGTGTTCTAGGTTGTGCTTGCTAAAATTTCTACCTTTTCTTGTCATTTGTTGTTCAGTATTTCCTGCAGTGTCTACTGGGAATTCAATAAACTGTGCATAATGATCACTGAAACCTGTATTCATATTTCCAGATTTGTATAAATATTTATCTGTATTTATTAGTATCTGATCTATAGCACTGCTTGACGATTTGGTGACTCTGGTGGGGGATTTGATAGTTGTATGTATGTTGTAGGTTTTTAATAAGGCCTCAAGGTTTAATCTGTCTTTTGAGTTCTTGTTGAAATCTATATTAAAATCACCACATATGATGGTTGTTTTACTAACTATTTTTATACTGTTAAGTGCCTTCTCAAGATTTTCAACGAAAGTAGTTACGTTTCCATCTGGGCTTCTATATATGCAAATAACAAATATATTTAAATTTGTCAATTCTGTAGCAGAAATTTCGAAGTTTTGCTCTTCCCCTAGCTGGTTAGTGAACTTTAGATTTTCGTGTTTGACGTCCTCTCTAACATATATGCATGTTCCTCCATGCATGGAGGTTTTCCTACAAAAAAAAGATGAAAGGGTAAAGCCCTCTATCCTTGTGTGATGTAACGTATTTTCGGATAACCAGTGCTCACTAACACATATAACAGACACTTCTTTTAGTTCATCTGATAACAATATTTCTATCTCACTAACTTTATTTGATAAGGATTGTACATTTTGGTGCAGGAGCATAAATTTCGACGATGACTTATTTACTAGGTTGTTTTGGCCTACCTTATGTTCGACAGCTGCACATGACGTATCATTTTTAACACTTTTACAATTGAAGTTTTCTTTCCAGAGCGATGTTTTAGAAGATGAAATCAACATTTCTCTGGAATCACTTGCCATAAAAAACGTTGTGGTTCTTTCCTGTTTCGTGTTGGGCGAGTTGACTTGTAGTGTGATGGAGTTTCTGCTGTAATTTTTGGAGTTGTAATTTGAGGAACCGCAACCAGGCTAGATGGGGATCCTCTTCTTGCCGCTTCAACACTTCCTGAAGTCATTGGAGTAATATTCTCTTCATTTGAAATTGGTGATTCCGTTGCTGCTGCAATTGGAGGCTGCACTAAGCCTGGCTGATTTCGGTTTAATTGTTCCATGATTGCATCGCACAGTGCTACTTTCCCTTTCTTGTTTCTGTGCAATCCATGGGTAGTGAAATTCTCTCTTTTTTGACTGTCTGCATTAATATATGTCACATTGCTGAAGAGCTTACATATTTTTTCGAACTTCCGGTTAGTTGCTTCGATTTCTGCATTCACACACGATGTTTTGATGAGATCATGTCTCATAGGGATGCTTATCACGAAAACTTTCATGTCCATAACTTTTGCCAATGTTTCCCTTAAAGATCGCAAAGCGAATTTTGCCTCGTTCTTGTAGACATCGTTTGCGCCAGCTAAAATAATGCAAGAGTTACAACTTCCATGGTTACTGTGTGTGTCAATATGCTGAGTAACTTCTCGCAGTGGAGCACCTGGCTTCACAAATCCAATAACACTTTCATTTATTAGTTTTTCGTTCATGATCTTTGCCAGTCCTTTTCCATGACTATCAGAAAATAAATAAATAATGCCAGCATCTTGTTTTTTACGTTGACTGTTTTCGTTTGTTGTTTTCGGTTCCGAAACTTTCGTTTGTATATCTGCTTCACTTTGTCTGTTCGTTTTTTCTGATAGCACACTGAATCTGTTTTTGCACACGATATTAGAATCAGTCAATAACTTTCTTTGAGAATTTGACAGTTTACTTTTCACTACCGGTATGTTTGGAAGTTCGCGATTTCGAGGAAAGTTTGATCTGTTTTCATGCTTTTCCGCTACCATGCTATAGTTGTTTGTTTGCACACGTTTTTGTTTACTTTCAATTCCTTGCAACAGTTTTTCTTCAGATGGCTGTATTCCATGATTTACTACACTCGATTTTTGCACACTGTTTTTTTGTATTAAAGTTACACTGCTTCTTTGAGATTTATCTTCCTGGATAGAGTTTTCTTCGGTCACTGATTCCCATTTTCCTGTGGAGGCCGTGTCTTCTTGCTTCCCGTATTTTCCCGATTGAAGTTCTTTTATATCCTGTTTTAGAGTACCGATTATGAATTGTAGACTTTTTATACGTTCATTTAGCTTTGATATCTTGTCCTTACAACTCATACACGATTTCTTTTTTCCATCGAATTTTACTTTTTTTTGCGGAGATACACGATTTACTTTAACACTAGCCGCCATCTTGCCACCAAGTATATTGCACAATTCGAGGCACTGGGCTAGTGGAAACCTTTTGAGCTCTGTCAGGTGCTGACAATGCTGTCTCAGATGAGTACGCAGCATCTCCGTGATCTCTGCAGTGGTCACTTAACATCTGACATTGATCATGCCCCTTAAATACCCTACCAGGTCTGGTAACAATATCAAATGTAAACACTAATCCACTCTGGTGGCTGTGTACTTGGCACAGAAAACTGCAACACTATTCATTTACAAAGGTACCAATTGTATGTATGTGTATGAAGTTATGTTGACTTCTGACCATGTAGAGAATTGTGGGTGCTTCACTTTTTTGTGACACACAGTGTATATAATATAAAAATAGAAAAGTAGTTTATTAGTGATACGAACACACCTACTTAGTTATGATGAGGGAGCAAATCAGTTCCTCCATTACTTAATACAATTTTGGCATGGGAAAAAAACTTTTTTTTGTGTGTGGAGATACCATTAATAAATGTCATGATCCTTGACTTCACTGAATTCTAACACATTTATGTTAATCTATGCCTCTGACCTTTTTACAGGAGAAATTTATCAAGAATTATGACATGAACTACAGTGGGCAATGGATTCCAGATAACGTACTGCTCTGCAACAACCCAGTCCACTACTGGAATGAGAAACACAAGCATTGTCCCATGAGATACCCTGGAGAGTGCTCAGCAGGTGGCTCAGAATTCAACAACACTTCTTGCCATTATGAGAACGAGAAGTTCAAACAAGATCGCCCCAAGCAGTACATCGTGCAGTACGTGGCAGATGGTGTACCACTGAGAGATGATGATGATGACGATGACCAGTACGGAAACAAGAAAATCCGAGATTACAGTAACGGAGAATGTGAGACTGATGACTCATCATTCAACAACAATGTAGGCAAAAATAATACCATTGCCTAAATGGCAAGATGAACAGAAAGCAGTCTGCACCCCGAGGATAACACTGACGGGTCATTACATTAAGGGACATTTATTATGCAGAAGACAGGAATTTATTACCAAATGTGTTAAAAATGTGTAATTAAGTCATGTAAAATCAAAAGTGGTGACTCATATATCTTGCAGAAAGGGCTTCCTGCCGACGATGTGTGTTTGAAGAGAATACTGCTTCCAGTAAGTTTTGTGCTGTACGTCTTTATGGCTGAGACATTTATTACTGTTATAAATGTGAGTGCAACATCAATGTTGCATAATGAAAGTTTCTGCATAACCAATATTCCATATTACTGACATTACCTACAAGCCTGCAACGTTTTAACAAGATCTGTGAGGAGATATGTGAGAAGTGGAACACTGCTTTCAATAAGTCGTGCACTGCATTTCTTTTTTATTGGAAACATTTATTATTGTGATAAGTGTGAGTGCGTCAGTGTTGCATAATAAAAGTTTCAGACTAATGAATGTTCAGTACTACTTATATCTAAAAATGTGGAAATGTGGCAAAAGGTTTTCAAGGAGTCATTTGTGGAGAGGAGTAGTGCTTTGATAAGTTGTGTGCTGCACTTCTTGACAACTGAAAACATTTATTACAGTCATAAATGTGAGTGTAACATCAATCTTGTGAAATGAAAGTTTCTGTGAAGTGAATATGCTGTAGTAGTGGTATTGTTTACAATCCTGGAAATGTGGTGAAATAAATGTATACACCATTTGAGTGTAATTCCATATTGTTGATGTTAACCACATGCCTGAAACTATGGTTATGTAGTACTAAGCATGTAAGGTTAGATTCTTTTTGAAATAAAGATTTTTTTCATCTTGCAGTATTACTGAGTCATTATAACAAATTTCTGGTTACCAGTGATCAGTTTCCACATTCCATTAACTACATAAGGTTCATACACCATGTTTCTAGTTGTTTTTCTTTCCTGTAACCTAATTATTTTTTCAGCGTACATGGATTCCAAATAAAGTTCTAAACAGGAATGAAAACTTTCTATTAAGGTGTTTATTGACAAAAATGAGCATAAATTACCTGTAAACTATCTAAAAAGTACTTCTGTTATTACATTAGCAGCATGTGTTTATGGCGGGTAGATCAACAGTAGGAGACGGACTGAAGAAGAAAAAATTCTCAGCAATTTAAAATCATGTGCCACAGTGAGACTCGAACCCAGACTGCTGCCATTTGCAATACTCAGTATGTGTCAAAACCGTAACCTTGATATCGATGTACTCTGCAGTAATGTAAAAAAGACAAGGATTAAAATTAGTGGCACCAAAAGCCTTTAAGGAAGAAAGGCAGTTTTCATGTGCAAGGTATTTTTCTTAATAAAAGGCACACTTAAAAATAAAAATGTGAAAATGGTATTGGAATAGACCTGATGAGAAGCTGTAATCTGTTCACATGCCATATTTATTTTCCAAAATTGAATTAAACAAAAAGTACCTAAATGAGTCTGCACAATATGTAGAAGCAGTAGTACTTTTAATTACACTGCAATTCTTCATTACTTGAAATGAATGACAACATAAGAAAAGATTTCAGCAGGAGTGTAAAAGCACTCGTTCTGGTTTACATGCAAAGAATTTGCAAATGTGATCATCTCCCCTGCCTCATAACTGAACAGCTTTCTGATGTTTAATAGAAATTCAAAGCTCATGCATAAATGTTGATGTAGTTAATACTCTCAGTGCCAAGCCTATTTTATGTATGTCCATAGAAAGCAGGCTATTTTCGCAGTAGTTAAAAAATTACTGCATCAAATCTGCTGACTGGATCGTGGCAAATGTAGCACCATTTTAAGGTTGCACTTGCCTGCTTTAGTAAAGAAACTCCATAGCTTTGAGTTACAGTTGTAGAAATAAGTTAGGTATTTTTAAGAATTTAGAAAAGTTGTACAAAGAAGAAAACTCAAACTTCGATTTATTTTTAACTAATTTTATGGCATTACATTGTATCTTACTGTCTGTCTAATGGCAACATATAAATTTCACACAGAAATATACTGTCTTTTAGTGTGGAAAATTTTGAAACTAGGTTCTGAGTATAGTAAAAAACCACATTGGTAGTGTGTGTCTTTATGAGAAGCCTTGTCACTCCCTTTCTTGCTTCTGAAACTGCACGACACACAAATGTGTTTACTGGACAGTTACAAGTAGTGATACACTATCCAAATTAGTGAACACACACCTTCAAACACACCACTGTATTCAGAATCATCTGCATCATTCTCTACATTATCCAGAATATCACAATCGTTAATCAAATCTGCAATTTCTGCATCTGATGACCTTGACAAAGTGTGATTACATATGAAGCAGTGATTTAAGGAATACTCAAGATGCAAAGATAAGCTATGGTATAAGTTGTTACACAGTAAACAATATTGCCTTGCTATCTATGAATGCATTTTGATACTAAACATCTGTAAAATGTTTAACACTGATAAAACCTGTTAAAGTAATGTTGCAGTGTTCTGCACTAAATTAAACATAGCAACCCATAAAATTTGCAGGATTGATGATTTTTGCGTGACCCCAAGCCCGTAAATCTTACAGACTTGGTGCTTAGAGTGTTTTTAACATCAAAAATATTTTCTCCAATACATTTCTGCTACAGAGTAGCAAAATATTATGTCAGACCCCTAGGAAACTTGAAAGAATGGAGCAGATTTAGTGATATGTGGAAGTTTAGAGTGAGTCCAGGTTCATAATGCCTTGTTAGACATAGATTTAACCAGTCATAAATGTTACAATGTTTTACGTATTAAGACAGTAATATTTATTAAATAAACTTTCAAAACCATAATGCTATTGTACATTCCTGCATAGAATCAACCTTTGTGTACTCTGTATCTGTTTTGTAGCAGTTGTTTATTTACAAGAAAACATGGATAGTTTGCAGAGTATGCAATGTACTTAAAAAACTTGTTTCTAGCAGAATCAGTGGTAGGTGTTTGGTCCCACAATCAACAACATTCTTTTAGAGAAAAAGTTTACTTCATTGAATGCACCTAACACTAGCTGTGGCATTCATTGCCAGAAGGAAGTCAGTTACATTGCATGAGATGGGGTAGTGTGTCTATCCTCTTCTTGTTACACATAAATGACCTATCATCTCATATCAGTAAGGTAGAAGAAGCTATTTTTGCTTTAGAAGTAAACCTAATAAGTGAGTCTGCCAGAGATGCATCAAGAGTTTGCATAGTCAAAGAAATATTCCCTGAAATGTTGACTGACTTTCTCAAAATTGACTGCTGCGTAACATAAAAAAGCTAGGATGAAATACTTACTGTACCATTTTTGTCAAGGATGTAATTTCATTAACAACTGTAGAGAATTGAAGAAAGGCAGTATGAAAAAAAGTGTAACCTTCTGTGTGTGCATATAGATAGGGTAAATTTTTCTAATCTTAGATGCTTAGTTCACCTTCTGTACTATGTGCAGGACACTGGTTTTGCCAATGAAAAGGTTAGAAAACAGATTACTTTATGTATTTCCATTCTGTATTGTGTAATTACTGAATAACTTTAAACTTGTATGAAACTGAATGAAATACAAAGGTAAGTCACCCATGTAGATGGTCAGCATATTCAGTAAGAAAACATTTTTGTAAACTTGATGATGTATTTCTCACTGTTGACAAGATATGCAATCATGATCAATTTGCAAAAACAGCCAACTAGCTAGAGTTACAGAATGCTTAGCAGTCATCATAATTTATACATTACATTTTTTGTATTTTATGTTTTTGCTTTAATTATGTAACTTTATTTTTCATGATAATTAAAACTTTATGGCCCATCATACAAGCAATAAACTGTACCTCACACACTTGCAGCTGCAATTTCTAACATATTCTTTTTCAGTGTTTTAATAAATGCCAATCTTTTGTTTACCTTTCTTTGTTAATCGGGATTGAGCATTTTTCTAAGGTCACCAGACAGCTGAGATTGTAAGCACCCACAGATCACGACTGAAAATGTATGTTTTGTAGAGAAAGCACTCCATGGTTCTTGAGGTTAGTCAACCTAATGGAGTTGAAGTGACATTAGTAGGTGGGTAAAACTAATATGAAAGATGACAGTGATTCTGGAGAGCCCTATAAAAGGCAACAAACAAAACAGAAAGTTAAAATGAACATTTAAATGGATTATACTACTTTAAGAGGCCATTCAGTAAGAGCTCCTAGGACAACCAATGTCCACAGTTGAAAAGTAAATCATCTTCAGCATGTTGCCATGTCAAGTAAAGAATCAAACATGTTCTACAGCCTATGCTGTATCTGCAAAAATATTGTTAACTCCATGTCATCTAGTACGGATTCTAGAATGAAATTTTCACACTGCAGCGGAGTGTGTGCTGATATGAAACTTCCTGGTGGAGTCCCTAGTGCAAGTCTTGGTCCAGCACACAGTTTCAATGCATATTTTCATAAAATTAACAGAAGGAGAAACTTTCGAAAGACGAGAAATATAATTAAAATATATATAGTGATGGACACAGAAAAAGAAATGATGCAAGGTAAAGTGAATTAACAATAACACAATTTCATACATGCAGATCATTTCATAGTAATGCAATTGTACTAATATTATCTTTCCATTGCAAATGAAAAAACAATTAACAATCAATTTCCTTCATTCATTCCTTTATTTTTATTTTTTGTTATAATACAGCATCCCAACTTCACAACTGTAACAGTGTCACTTCATTACTGATGGAGATGGCATCCTCTCCCTGGTACTGTTATTGAGTTCTGCGCAGGCCTTCCACCCTTGTGCCCACATCTTTGCACATTCCAGCCCTACGCTCTGGTACCCATCTGGCACACTGTCGTGTCCCCACTGTCAGCACCGCCTTCTGCCACTCCAGATCCGACGGATGTCTCTCTCGTCATGCTGCCAGGGTACCCTCTTCACGTAAGTGAGAAGTGTGCTGTATCCTCTTACTAGTGCGTGTGAGTGTAGTGTTGCCAGAGCGTATTCTTGAATCAACCAGCAGCTGTATCAGTGCAAGCTGGGCACTAGAGGCCACCTGCAGGAAATGTGCACATGGCATGGTCTCTGCTATGCCACCTACCAGCAACTGGCACCGATATATACGCGGGGCAGCACTGACTTACGTTCACTGTGTTCTTTTAGTTTGTATGGCTCACATCATTGTTCTGTGTATTGCCTAAATTCCACCTTCTGTACATTCTTTTGTCTTCTTATGTGTGAAGACATTAGAAGCTTATTACCATTCTTGTTCACAGGTTTATAAATGAAGCCATATGTGTGTTACTTGGATCAGTTTCTTGTAGTACTTGGTTACTATATTGGAAAGACTCCTTACCCTCTCCCTTAAAACCCACATCCTTTTGTCTTTCCCTCTCCTTCCCTCTTTCCTGATGAGGCAACCGTTGGTTGCGAAAGCTAGAATTTTGTGTGTATGTTTGTGTTTGTTTGTGTGTCTATCGACGTGCCAGCGCTTTCGTTTGGTAAGTCACATCATCTTTGTTTTTAGGTATATTTTTCCCACGTGGAATGTTTCCCTCTATTTTATATATATATAAAAACAAAGATGATTTGACTTACCAAACGAAAGCGCTGGCACGTCGAGCGGAAAGACTTACCTTAGGGGGAAAAAAGGACGGCTATACACTCGCACACACACACACATATCCATCCACACATATACAGACACAAGCAGACATGAGAGGGAAACATCATGTCTGCTTGTGTCTGTATATGTGTGGATGGATATGTGTGTGTGTTTGCGAGTGTATAGCCGTCCTTTTTTCCCCCTAAGGTAAGTCTTTCCATTCCCGGGATTGGAATGGCTCCTTACCCTCTCCCTTAAAACCCACATCCTTTCATCTTTCCCTCTCCTTCCCTCTTTCCTGATGAAGCAGCCGTTGGTTGCAAAAGCTAGAATTTTGTGTGTATGTTTGTGTTTGTTTGAGTGTCTATCAACCTGCCAGCGTTTTCTTTTGGTAAGTCACATCATCTTTGTATATATATATATATATATATATATATATATATATATATATATATATATATATATATATATATATATATATATAAAGAAAGATGGTGAGACTTACCAAACAAAAGCACTGGCAGGTCGATAGACACACAAACAAACACAAACATACACACAAAATTCTAGCTTTCACAACCAACGGTTGCCTCGTCAGGAAAGAGGGAAGGAGAAGGAAAGACGAAAGGATATGGGTTTTAAGGGATAGGGTAAGGAGTCATTCCAATCCCGGGAGCGGATTATATATATATATATATATATATATAATGCTTTCACATAGCTTTCTCAGCTTACCAGTATCAACCTTCTGGGGAATTTCATCCTGGGTGACACAATTTTTCATTCTACAGAAGTCTGCAATAAGAATATTGTGCCAAGTTGGCACCCTAAACATCTTGCAAAAGTATGTTCACAGACCTACAGATTTTTACATTTATACATATATTCCTTCATGTTATTTGTAGTTCTTTAGGGTGAACTCAGCAACTCACATAACACAATAACAGAAGTAGAAATTGTCTCTCTAGGGGTCAGACTGTGCAATTTTATATTCTGGTTCAAAAGTCCATAATAGGTTGCCATTGAACATCAGGTAGGAGGTTGAATATTCCAAAATATTTTTTTTTTTAAAGAAAGGAATACATCATTAGTTATTATCTTTACAATTTATCACAATACTTGTGTTCAAGAATGTAAATGATGTGTTACTATAATATTTTTACTAGACATGTCATTATTTTGTCAGTATGTAGACAGCTGATAGTGGTCTGCGTAAAGTTTCAGAAAAGCTTTGTTTGCAGTATTAGAGAAAAAAACAAGTTTAATTTCTGATAAGTATCAAAATGAAACCTAAAAACTGAAATACAAATTGATTATTTACTTTTATTGATAAAAGAGGATAAACCTAAGAATTAGTCTAGACTGAAGGAATGTTGGAAATGCTAAATGGGGGCTGTAGTAGCACCTCTTGAACCTTATGTTCAAAAATATTTCACAAACTTATGGGAGTTAACAAATGCGAAAGAAAGAAAAGTGGATGTGATGATGTACTGATCTGTAGCATAGGCCAAGGTCTATGTTAGGTTGGAATGTTACAGTCCGGTTGTGAATTGGCATAACCAATGATCATGAATGGAAGAAAACTATTTGTGGTGATGGGCTGATCTGTAGTGTAGCCTGAGATCTAGGTAGGCTAGAATGTGATAATTTGGTCATTCACTCACATAGTATTTTCATAATAGGGCTGCAACCTTTGTCTTACCAAAAGTTGAGACACTGGTACCTTTTGCAAGTTGGATGTTGGGGCTCTCTAAACAAAATGTAGCATTTCATATGATGTTGTTGTGGTCTTTAGTCCTGAGACTGGTTTGATGCAGATCTCCATGCTAATCTATCCTGTGGGAGCTCCTTCATCTCCCAGTACCTACTGCAACCTACATCCTTCTGAATCTGCTTAGTGTATTCATCTCTTGCTCTCCCCCTACGATTGTTACCCTCCACACTGCCCTCCAATACTAAATTGGTGATCCCTCGATGTCTCAGAACATGTCCTACCAACCGATCCCTTCTTCTCGTGAAGTTGTGCCACAAACTCCTGTTCTCCCCAATTCCATTCAATACCTCCTCATAAGTTATGTGATCTACCCATCTAATCTTCAGCATTCTTCTGTAGCACCACATTTCGAAAGCTTCTATTCTCTTCTTGTCTAAACTATTTATCGTCCACATTTCGCTTCCATACATGGCTACACTCCATGCAAATACTTTCAGAAACGACTTCCTGACATTTAAATCTATACTCGATGTTAACAAATTTTTCTTCTTCAGAAATGCTTTCCTACCATTGCCAGTCTACATTTTATATCCTCTCTACTTCAACCATCATCAGTTATTTTGCTCCCCAACTAGCAAAACTCCTTCATATATGGTACTGAAGTGCAATTCTTACAACATTTGACAGTTTTTATCCTCACACCAAAACTAACCTAAAAAAACCATACTTGAAACTTAAAATACTTAAGAGTTAGCAATGTTTACCAGTACCTTATACATGGGAGAAAATTAATTGTGCTGGGGCAGGAACTTGTAGATGTACCAGCATTTGTTGTTGATTTAATGACTTTTAGAAGTTTTTCTCAAGTAGAACGTGCTGGTATAACTCTGAGCAGCTTATAGCATACTAGTAGTTTATCTTATAAAGACCTTCACTTTCCACAGATTAAAATTTTAATTTGTTTTGCTCATCAGTCCACAATTTTTTGTCGGGCAAAACAAGTGTGTTGCTTACAGAAATATTGCTATCTTTTTTTTATAAGTCTGGAGCTGCAGTTTTACAAAAGAAATGAAACCTTTTTGGTTTGTTGGTAAATCTAAGTTTTAAAGGTTTCTGTGACACATGTGAATCTGTAGTATAATTCACCTCCATTTGCTTTTATAATATGTTCATTTATAATATTTGTAAGGCTATCAAAGGTCATTTCATGTTACACGATCACGACAGTAAATTTCCTAAAACACGAGATCTTGAAATAAATTAGTTTACTTATTTAGCTAGATTACACTTCTCTGATAAACATTAGCAGTAGATTTCCTGAAGTTGTCCTGGTCTGAAATGCTCAAACTCTTCAAATTTTGATTCACATAAAAAGATCTTTTCATCTAGATTCAAGGTTTTTCTTCAAGAACTGTAAAATGAAAAATATCTGTATGTTGTGATTTCTGATTTTCAAGGTGTAAAATTGTTAATGTACTATAATATGTAGAAAAAATGTATGAGCTCCACATAAAAAAGGGAAGTAACAATTCATAATTTTTGTCAACTCCTTTTGTGAAAGTCCATATTGAAGAGATGGCTTCTTCTTCCCCTTTAAGACGGAAAGTACTTTTGAAAAGCTCTCCGTAATCTTAGTAAATGTTCAAGAGCTGGCAGCAAGGAGAACCACCACATGGAATTTAAACATTTTGCATGCATTTTTGGCCATATTTTGTATAACATGGCAGTTACATTTAGCTTCAATCACATTATGTGTAAAGATTTAAAAATTTGAAAAACTGAGTGTTGTTTTTCCATAGTTGACTGTTGCATTGTCTGCATCAAAAAATGAGATACTGTATCACATCAAAAAATTGTGAACTATCTTCTGAAAATAACATCAGCTGTTTCATTACTATCATCATTTCTTATTAGCTTTCAAGGAGACACCTGCTGAAACAGAGAAAACTATGGTATCTTTTATTTTCAACAAATTCTACTGAAAGTGGTGCCCACACATTCCATATCAGCATCTCACATTTCTACAACCACAATGAAGCTTTGAATTTAACTTTCAAGTCTTATAAAATTGTATCAATAATTCCTAGTTTAATGCCACAATCAGTAGAAACGTAACTATGGTCATGCATAAATGCATTTGTGAAGCATTTCTAATGACAGTCAGTATGATATTTTGTGGTTTTACAATTATACAGGTGAATTTGATAATTATTTGTGTCTCATGGCTGCATATTTAACACGCCTCCTATCATGTAACCAGCGTTAGTCATTGATCCTTCTGAAGAGATGTTTTTAACAATGCCAAAATCTAGGTCAAGGAGTTTTCAATAAATCTTGTATTATTGTGACTGATTTGCCTGTTTTTCACCTTTTCCTATACGAAGAGTTTTCTCAATAAACTCTTTGCCACGTTAATCATATTTGATCATCATCTGCAAAACAAGAGGGAAATCGTCTGCAAAACAGGCTCTACCGCCCACATGATCAGTAATATTTCCAGGATCAACATCTACAGCAGTGTAAACATCAACAGCAGATCTTCTGGCAGGTGCTGAAGCAGCACAAATCCACACAAAAGAAGAAAAATTTTTGGTACACAGAGGAGTTTTGGTGGGACGAGAGGTTATCTCACAAGAGAAAGCAGTTAACAAAGTGACCCAACAATCAGAAAGGGGGGGGGGGGGAGTATGTGACTATCAGAACACATACTGTCACAATGTACTAGAATTAAAGACATTAACTGAGGCTACAACTTCAAGTATAGACACAAATAGTTAACAGAGGAATACAGATAGAGGCAAACTATTCACTTTTCTGCAAATTAACATATTTTGGATTAGAACTAAGGTTTTAGAATTAGAACATTTGTGTAACATCCACTGGTTAATCCAAAATCAAGCAAATATTAAATACATTTCCAGAATGAGATTTTTCACTCTGCAGCGGTGTGTGTGCTGACATGAAACTTCCTGGCAGATTAAACCTGTGTGCTGGACCGAGACTCGAACTCGGGACCTTTGCCTTCCACGGGCAAGTGCTCTACCAACTGAGCTACCCGAGCACGACTCACACCCCGTCCTCACAGCTTTACTTCCGCCAGTACCTCAGTTGGTAAAGCACTCCTGCGCGAAAGGCAAAGGTCCCAAATTCGAGTCTCAGTCTGGCACACTGTTTTGATCTGCCAGGAAGTTTCATTAAATATATTCGTTCCCAAGGGTATGTTGTTGCAGACATAATTAGTAGAAAACAGAGAAAGAATTGTGGGGCTGGAATTTTTGTCAAAGAAGAAGAAAAATTTACCAGAATTTATTCATCTACAAATTGCTCAGGACGGGATGGGGAGTTTGGTTGTGGAAAACAAGAGAATGGAAATATAGTTGCAGTTAGTCCGTATAGGTATCCAGATGGAGATGTAAATCTGTTTAGCAAAAAATGTGAGGTAATAGTTTAAAAAATCTTAAGAATAAATCAAGAATTGCTATATGTGGTGATTTTAACACAGAAATGGCAAACACAGTGGGGCAAGTCACAAGGACATTTCTGAATATGCTAAGATCATTGGACCTATATTGTACAAATAACTGTGCTACATACAAGAATGGCTGCATAGACAATATTTTAGTGAATTTCAATAGGTCAGACTTTACGGTCTTGCAGAAGAAGGTCTGGCTGATCATGAGCTATTACTTCTCGCACTTCATAAGAGGCAACCAATTAAAATTGAAGAACCTAAAGTAGTACTGGTAACTGGATGAAAGGAAGAGTACACAAGAATGTTTATTGAGAGACCAGGTAGTTCAAACTGGGACTTTGTATATGATTGCCAATCGAGAAAGGGAGGAGCTGGAATGGCCTTTGCTAATTTTTTAAAGAAACATGCAGATGTATGGTACTCTTGTCCTCCAGAAAAAATATTAGATCTCCAAGTGGACAGAAAAATAAAAGGCTGAAATAGTTTTCTGAAGAACTTGCATAAATCAGAGAAAACACATTCATACTGCACCGATGTATAAGCATGCCTGCACCCAAAGGACACAACAGACAGAGAACAATTTACAGGTTCTGTCTTAAATGCAAAAAAAAAAAAAATCTACAAAGATAAGTGCCTCATGGCAAAATACTAGCACTGGGAAACTATATAGAAAGGGGTCCCAATACATGCAAGGCAGCATAACAAATAATAAAACAAGAGGACACATCAAAACGCACACAAGCAGCTCCACTAGATATTGAGGAATTAAATCACTACATTTTAAACTTGGTTAAAGAAATATGAGACAATATCAAAGCAACAAGTTCATCAACAATGGATCTGAATTTCCAGGTGACCACATATTTCAATGGAGTACTATCACATCTGCTTATAGTATAAAAGCTGTTTCCAAATTTTCAAATTCTGGAAGTATGGGTTGCTATTGGTTGCTGAATCACAACATTAAAAGGACAATACACTCAGTCTTTACAGTATAATATTTTATTTATAATAAATATCTATAATTTGGAGTATTTCTATGATAACTCAAGGTGTCAAAAGTTATCCCAGTTTTAGGGATCAAACAACTTCCCCAAAGCTACAGAGCTGGCTCAATTGTGCCAGCATTTTCAAAGATATTTGAGGCACTGCAACACACACAAATCAGCAGCTACTTTGAAAAACACAATCTCCTATGTAACAATCAGTTTGGTTTACACAAGGGGAGAAACACATCTGTAGCCATTTTGGAAATGGTGGATCAAACTTTAACAGCTCTTTGAGACAGCTATTATGTGATCTAAGCAAAGCATTTGATTGAATATATGTTCTTATACTAATAAGACCATGCACCACGGTCTAGGGGTAGCATTTGATTAGTAATCGAAACGTCCTCAGTCCCAGGTTTGAATCCCACCACTGCTTAAATTTTGATTAATAATCAGCATTGGCTGATTCCGGCACAATAAGTCACCCTTGATCTGCCAACAGCCTTGTCAAAAAGGGTGGAGGAGCAGACAGAGGTCCAGGGCAGACTTTTGTCCTAGGGGTAGGAAACTAGCCCTAAAGGTGGAAGAATCAGCAGTGATCAACAGCATGAGGATTCAGAAGGCAATGGAAACCAATGCATTAAAGACACATAACTTGTATCCACAGGACATGTGGCCTGTAATTTAAAAGTGTCATGATGATCTCACCCTTGACAAAAGATTCCGAAATAGTCCCCCATTCGGATCTCCAGGAGGGGACTGCCAAGGGGGAGGTTACCATGAGAAAAAGATTGAATACTCAACAAAAGGATAATGTTCTATGAATTGGGGCATGGAATTTCAGAAGCTTGTATGCAGCAGGGAAACTAGAAAATCTGAAAAGGGAAAGCAAAGGCTCAATCTAGATATAGTAGGGGTCAGTGAAATGAAATGGAAACCAGACAAGAATTTGTGGTCAGATAACAATAGGGTAATATCAACAACAGCAGAAAATGGTGGAACAGAAGTACGATTCTTCATGAATAGGAAGGTACGGCAGAGGGAGTATTACTGTGAACATTTCAGACATAGTGTTGTTCTTGTCAGAATCAACAGCAAACCAACACCGACAATGACAGTTCAGGTATATATGCCAATGTCGCAAGCTGAAGATGAAGAGATAGAGAAAGTATATGAGGATATTAAAAGGGTAATATAGTACATAAAGGGAGACAAAAATCTAATAGACATAGGAGACTGGAATACAGTTGTCGGAGAAGGAGTCACAGAAAGGGCTACAGGAGAATATAGGCTTGGGACAAGGAATTAGAGAGGAGAAAGACCAACTGAGTTCTGTAAAATTTCAGCTAGTAATTGCCAATACTCTGTTTATGAATCATAGGAGGAGGAGATATATTTGGGAAAGGCCGGGTGATATAGGATGATTTCAGTTAGAGTACGCAATAGTCAGACAAAGATTCCAAAATCAGATACTGGATTGTAAAGAGTACCCAGGAGCAGATATAGACTCAGATCACAATATAGTGATGAAGAGTAGGCTGAAGTTTAAGACATTAGGAAGAATCAATACACGAAGAAGTGGGATACAGAAGTACTAAGGAATGACGAGATGTGATTGAAGTTCTCTAATGCTATAAATACAGCAATAAGGAATAGCTCAGTAGGCAGTACAAATGAAGAGTAATGGACATCTCTAAAAAGGGCCATCACAGACGTTGGGAAGGAAAACATAGGTACAAAGAAGGTAAATGTGAAGAAATCATGGGTAACAAAAGAAATACTTCATTTGATCAATGGAAGGAGGAAGTTCAAAAATGTTCTGGGAAACTCAGGAATACAGAAATACAAGTCACTGAGGAATGAACAAAACAGGAAATGCAGGGAAGCTAAGACGAAATGGCTGCATGAAAAATGTGAGGAAGTCGAAAAAGAAATGATTGTCACAAGGACAGACTCAGCATACACAAAAGTCAAAACCGTATTTGGTGATATTAAAAGCATGTGTGCTAACATTGAGAGAGCAATGGGAATTCCACTGCTAAATGCAAGAAGAGAGCGGAAGATTTGTATGATGTGATAGAAAACAGGAGTCGACTTAGAAAAGAGAGGGAACCCAGTATCAGAACCAGAATTTAAATGAGCTTTGGAGGACTTGAGATCAAATGAGGCAGAAGGGATAGACAACATCCCATTAGAATTTCTAAAATCATTGGGGGAAGTGGCAACAAAATGATTATTCACGTTGGTATGTACAAGGTAATATACAGTATGTACAAGAGCCAAGAGGGAATAATAAGAGTGGACGACCAAAAACGAAGTGCTCAGATTAAAAAGGGTATAAGACATATACGTAGTCTTTCCCCATTACTGTTCAATCCATACATCGAAGAAGCAACGATGGAAATTGGAAGGAAAATCAGCATTGGCCGTGTTTTATTGTTTTATTGTCAGCAAAATCGATTTTCGGTCACTTAGTGACCATCCTCAGTGTTACAATTAAAATTGGTAGGCACTGGTATCAAGCTATAACCACAAGCTTAGAGCGCTCACATACTTTAAGAGTTTATGTGATCGCTCTAAGCTTGTGGTTATAGCTTGATACCAGTGCCTACCAATTTTAATTGTATATTACAGCACCGAGGATGGTCAACAAGTGACCGAAAATCGATTTTGCTGACAATAAAACAGAAAAATACGGCCAATGCTGATTTTCCTTCCAATTTTATCTACTATTTGGTCGTGGTGCACACAACACGCCATGGATTCGCCAATCAACGATGGAAATATAAGAAAGGTTCAGGAGCCGAATTAAAAGTCAAGGTGAAAGAATATCAAGGATACAATTTGCTGATGACATTGCTATCCTGAGAGAAAGTGAAGAACAATAACATGATCTGCTGAACACAATGAACAATCTAATGAGTACAGAATATGGATTGAGAGTAAATCGAAGAAAGAGGAAAGTAATAAGAAGTAGCAGAAGCGAGAACAGCGAGAAACTTAACATGAGGACCGAAGGTCACGAAGTAGATGAAGTCAGGGAATTTTAGTACCTAGGCAGCAAAATAACCAATGACGGACGGAGCAAGGAGGACATCAAAAGCAGACTAGCAATGGCGAAAAGGGCATTCATGGCCAAGAGAAGTCTACTAGTATCAAGCATAGGCCTTAATTTGAGGAAGAAATCTCTGAAAACGTATGTCTGGAGTACAGCATTGTACGGTAGTGAAACATGGACTGGGAAAACCGGAACAGAAGAGAACCGAAGCATTTGAGATGTGGTGGTACAGACGAATGTTGAAAATTTGGTGGACTGAAGGTAAGGAATGAGGAGGTTCTACACAGGAGGAAAGGAATATGTGGAAAACACTGACAAGGGGAAGGGACGGGATGATAGGACATCTGTTAAGACATCAGGGAATGACTTCCATGGTACTAAAGGGAACTGTAGAGGGCAAAAACTGTAGAGGACGACAGAGATTAGAATACAACCAGCAAATAATTGAGGACGTGGGTTGCAAGCACTTCTCTGAAATGAAGAGGTTGGTACAGGAGTGAATTTGTGGTGGATCGTACCAAACCAGTCAGAAGACTATTGGGAAAAAAAATTTAAAAAAAGGAAGCTGGAGTTTTATGGCGTGCATGGGAGCATGTTAGCTGTGATGCATTCTTATTTAGGCAACAGAAAACAGTTTGTCTCAGTCACAAACAAATTCTCCTTAATAGAAATGCACATGGGTGTTCCACAAAGATCTATTCTCGGGCCCTTATTCTACGATGTACCAGCCAATGATTTGCTCTGCCGTATATTATGCAGGTGATGTAATGCTACTTACCACACACTGGAGCATCGCAGATCTGAATAAGATAACAAAAGAAACTCTTCATACAGCCTTGGACTGGTTTGCTACTAATAAACTCTGGTGTAATCACGTAAAACCCAACAGCTCCTATTGGGAATGTCCAATGAAATAGAAAATAAGTCAACAAAACTTTTAGCTATTTACATTGACTCCAAATTCCGCTGAGAGGTACATATCAATTGCGTATGTGAAAAAATATTTCAGATGTCATATCTCATTTTGAAGCTAAGGGATTTAGTGACCTTGGATTAACCCACGGTGACATATAGTTTGGGCTTTTCCAGTCATATATGTCATGTGATCAGATTGCATGAGGCATTCTCCTCACGTCAAAAATATTTTAAAAACACAAAAAAAATCCTACGTAAAATGTTTAAAACAAGACTTGTGGAGCACTTCGTCCTCTTTTTTTCTATGTTCAGAATACAATCATAAATTTATTCTGATGAGTGTGTTCTCTATGTTAAAAAGTAATATTTTAGAATTCTGTGCGATATATCAGTGTCTGTGAATCTGTTTATATGTTTTAATAATAAAAGCAACATAATTTCTTAAAACAGTAGATTTACAACTTTAAAGGCAAGAACACAGTTCTACAAAGAATATCCGCCCACTCTATTTTTCGGTTGCGTCACATTAGGGGTATTTGTTAAAATGTAAACCACTTGACATTATCTTTAGTTTTTAGAAAAAATGCGTGTACCTCTGCAGCGAATTGGTCTGCGGTTGGTTTTTTTTTCAGCATTTTCTTTACATGTATATTACGAAATATTGCGAAATAGGATAGAAAATTGATTCTACAAAACAGAATTAAACTTTCTAAGCTTTCGGATTACACTTAAGGCCAACGAGAATGTAAACGTTGGTTTACTCAATCTTTAAGCCTGCAGAAAAGCATTTTATTTATCCTTTTCACAATGAGAATGCTAAAGTGTAGTGATATATATTTCGAAAAGTGGTTCGAAGCCAATATTAAAGTGGTTCAAAGGTCGAAGAAAGGTGAGAGCTTACGAAACACAACAGGACCACGCCCAGTTCAACACGTTTTTCAAATCAAGCTTTGGGTTGAAGTTAGCTTTACTAATTGCTATATTTTTCGTTTGTTCATTTACAATAAATTAATCCGAAAGCTTTTTTAAATATAAAATACTGAGTATTTTGATATAATCCGCGCACCAAGCTCATTTTCCGACACTATCAGATTGTCATCGATATAAGTTTCTCATTGGCTGGCAAGTAACACAGCGCTTTTGATAGCCAATGGGATTATAGCTACATCGAAACTCCACCCAAGGTGCTTTGCGGCGCATTCGGTTCATTCCGCATTCGTGACGGACACGTAGTGGCAGACTAGGTCTATCACAGGTGTAGAAGGCATTATCTCAGCTTCAGAATACTCGTATCTGTGTCTAAGAAGAAGAAAATTAAGCCGTATGTCTTCTGCAGCACCAGGTGAGTAAAGCAAAGACATGATAATGTCTTTTTAAACGCAGTTAAAGCAAATGCTGTACCGCTACTATTAGAAATTTCAGAACCTGTTTTAATTAAGCATTCGCGTTACCGGGCGGGGATCGGATTGCTACCGATAAGAAATATTCTAAGTTTTAGTCGCCGTACTAGAAACATCAGCGGTAGTTATGCATCGTACATAATCTACTGCGAACCGCAGTTTCAAACAGCTTCTGGCATTTTGTAATCACTGCCTACCAATTCTTTTTTGTCTCTGCTTTTCCGATAATTTTTCGTCCGAATCACAGTGCACAAAGTTCTTAAAAAGTTGCGCTGGACACTACAAGTAAAATTACTGTGCCTTAGCACTCGTTAAGAGCGCGTACATCTGTGTTTGTTTCTCTGCGTTTCTTAACCTTCTCTGATACTGAAACCTGCGGATGTCTTCAAACCGTAAGGTTGTAAGTTTTATTGTTGAATATCAGTGGTATCCGCAATCGAGCTTACTGCACCGTTCGCGCGTTTGCCACTAACCCAACCGTTTTGTTCTTGCGCGTATTGCATCACTGGGAAGACCGAGAGTGAATGGCATTACATTAAAGAAAGTGCCTTATTCCCCATTCGGGTATACCAGCCACATTCCTTGGAATGTTCGTTGTAACATATCAGAATAAGTCAATACTCCAAACACACCGTCAGCTACTAGAGGCAAGCCGTTTTTTTTTTTAAAAAGGGATCCGCCCTGTTCACCGGATGAATTTTTATTCCAATAAAAACGAGAGAGACTACAGTATTTGCTGCCAGACCAACAGAAACTGTGCTGCTTTCAAGATTTAATCATTGGAAATGCCACGTAGCCGTTATAAATCAGTTTCATTGCCCCTATATCATTCTGCCGAAGACACATTCCACACAGCAGTTATCAATTTTTTGGTTCGTGTTTTAAAACAAAGCTTGAGGAATTTACGCCTTAACACTCTCCAGAGGAAAATCTCATTTTTCAGTACCAACAGGGGACATGAAGTGAAGTTATACCTTGCTCCTGTCCACGACCATTTCATTGGCCGTGTGTGCCAACAAAGACTTGGAAGGAAACTGTTTACAATATGGTGTGTTCTTCAGCAGATGTAACACTTAAAATGTTTGTGTAGCCAACTGATAGCCAGTTACAAGGCTGTATTTTATGTATATGTATTTAGTGTTCCGGAAAGTAATTGAATTGTCACTAGGCCCTTTTCGCTTGTAGACTGAAAGTTCCTTTCCTTCGGTACTGAAACAGTTAATATATTTCACTGTAAGAATTGTGGCTAAATCAAAGAACATTTTAACCATAAAGTACATTGAGAAAAGAAGGTTGTTGTATCCTTAACTGATGAGACCAAAGATGATTTCATTGCTTGAAAGTGAAAATATGAATGACTTCAGTCATACATTTGTTCGAGCGTGCAATGCAATTGAAGAAAAATTGTGAACTGAGTAAGTGAGTAAGTCATCACATTAATTAATGAAGAGCATTGCAAGTACTATGAAACTTATGGTAGAGCCCAGTCATCTAATCATAATACGGGGTTGTAACTGCTGCGTCTACACTTTCCAAACCACTGTGAAGAGCATGGCAGAGGATATGTTCTATTGGACCAATTATTAGGATATCTTCCTGCTTCATTCACACATGGATTGCAGGAAGAATGATTACTTAAATGCTTCTGTACATGCTGTCTGCTCTCGTCTTTGCAATTCCTACGGGAGCGATACGTGAAGGTTGCAATATAAGGGGCAATCAAAAAATTCCCATTTGAATGTCACACAGTTCAGAACTGGTATGCCAATAAGGCAAAATCATCATTAGTATTGAGACAGTGATCCCGCGGATACATCATGTTGACGATATCCATTTGGTGAAACACCATGTGCTGCTGCATGTAGAAGTCCATAACTGCCTGTTGCACATTCTCATCTGACGGGAATCTTCAATCCTTCAAGGCCTTTTTTAAGGGACCAAAGAGGTGATAATCACTTGGGGAAATCAGGACCATAGGGTCATAACTCGAGTGTGTCCCACTTGAGTTTACGGGTTACGTCTTTTGTGATATGGGGATGTGTGTTGTTATGAAGCAACACCACCCACTGTTGCACCATTCCACACCGCTGGTTTTCAACAGAAGTGCTGCCCCTTAAACATTGTTCACTCTCCAACGAATGTAAATATTTTCAACCTTTCGCAGCCCTGTCAGCAACTGTATGAATATTAATTTTAATTTTAAAAACCAACAGCCTCAGTTGCAAAGTTTACCTAGGTTTCAGTCGGGATAACCCAACCTTCTTCAGAATAAAAGTAACTAAAGTTTATCCATAGTGGACAACGTCAAGGTAAAACTACAAATCCATACATTATCGTCAAACTGTAAAAACTTACCTGAAACTGCCTCAGCCCCACTTCGCGACCACGATGCGGCAGCCACGAGTGCTGTACAGTTCCAGTACAGCACTCGTGATGGCTGTGCCGCATCGTGCTCGCGAAGTGGGGCCGAGGCAGTATCAGATAAGTTTTTACAGTCTGGTGATAATGTATGGATTTGTAGTTTTAGCTTAACGATGTCCACTATGGACAAACGGTAGTTACTTTTATTCTGAAGAAGGTTGGGTTACCCCGACTGAAACCTAGGTAAATCTAGGTAAACTTTGTAACTGAGGCTGTTGGTTTTTAAAATTAAAATTAATCCAATGAATGTCTCCGGTATTCATCCTATGGCAGCCAAGGAAAGAATTAACAGGGCATTGATCCTGTTTGGGTACATTTGGTAATAACATTGCCGAAGTTCAAATTTCCGCATTTACCGCACACACGATGGACAGACACACTAACCCCTTGCCTGCACATTGGTGCTTAAATACCCGTATTGAAGTAATGCTCCTTTGCACATATGCTGGAGCGATGCCCTCAGATGGAATCTTTTTGATTACCCCTTGTATATTTCTAGTTTTGTCACTTAATGTTGATTCTAGAAACTTACTAAGTTGATTTTCGTGGGATGGGTTACATCTACCTTCAACTACATGCCAGTTCTGTTCTTTCAGCATCTTAGTGAGTCTCTCCCATAGGTCAAACAGACCTGTGACCATTCATACTGTCCTCCTTTGTATTCATTCAACATCCCCTAGCCCCACATGCTTGGGGAATATTTCAGGATGGGTCACAAGAGTGTTTTCTATGTGATGTATTTTGAAGAATGATTCCATTTCTCCAATGTTCTATCAATATACCACAGTCTGCCAGCTTCCTTACCTATGGCTGAGACTGTGTGATTTTTCCATTTCACTGCTTACATGTAGTAAGTTCCTAGCTAGTAAATGCTCTTTTTAAGAGAACAGTTTTTAAATGGTAACTAATGAAAGACAAACTTTTCTAAACCAAGTTCCTTTAAAATTATGTTAAGATTTTGTCTTTATGTAATTCAGAATGTCTGAGGTTCACTGTTGTACACCACACACACACACATGAGCATGCGCACGCGCGCACACACACACACACACACACACACACACACACACACACACACACAGTTTACAATTGCTGCGATTGTATGCAAGTATAAAAAAAAAGAGAGAGATTAAAAAATCATCTCATTAGAATTGTTTGTGAAACCACAAGGACAGTGTTGTTATCAACAGTCTAAAATATTTTTATCTGGAAGGCAGTTAATAACTGTAAAGAGCAGTTATGAGTTCAACTTGATTTGATCAGTGTTAAATAAAGTAAAAGTCAACGACTCTCCTGTAATAGATCAATGGGTGGAGCATAGAAACATGTAACAGTAAGGTGCATTCACACTAGCTTTTCAGCACTAACTCTTTTATCTAGCAAAAGTACACACATTGACAAGCATAGAGACGCAGACACCCGAACACACACTCCTGTGGCAATATCTTTAGCAGTAGTGGCAGTAATACTAGACAAATGTTTGAAACACTAGTCACCAGGAAGAACTTCTCAACTTCAATTAAAATCATTAGCAAGTGGTTAGAAACTACAGTTTTTTTTTTTTTTTTTTTTAATATATATTTTAGTTTTCACTATCACGTCTAACCTCGAAATGTCTTATTTCAGAACAATGCTTTATTTGTTATCTTCAGCCATCATGGAAGAAATTTTTATCTTTTAATCCTTGCAGCGAGGTTTCTAGTTTCAGGATGCTTTACCAGGAATTGCTACAACTAAAGCAATTCTTTACTGGTGTTATCATCAGTAAATATGCAGACTAGTATGAAAAATGGACATTTTGGATCTATGTATAGGTAAATGATAAACTTAATGAAGATAAAACAGCATTATACTTTTTATTTTAGTGATTGCAGCAGTACAAATGCTATGAATCTTGCCGTGGCCATGGGAGTGTGTGATTGGGTGCCTGTGTGGTTGTGTGTGTGAATGTGTGTACTTTTTCTACGAAAGGACTAGTGCTTGAAAGCTAGTGTGAATGCTCTTTACTGTTAACGTGTTTTTGTACTCCACACATTAATTCACTGTAGCTAAGTGGATGCCTTTCTCTTGTCTTAAGTATTGCTCCATCCAGGATATTCAATATGTTTTTTTAAACGTTCCTACTTACAAACTTCAGATATTTGCAGACTGTGCCAGAAAATGAAAAATACACAAAAGGCGAAGCATTGGTTTGAACTTTGGACTCAATTCAGAAGGAGTAAGATTTAAATTCATCTCTAAATATCCTTACTTAGAATTTTTGTGATTTGTCAAAACTGGATGTGGCAATTGTTGCAATGGTGCCTTAGATAAGGCTAGGCCCAATTCTTTTGACCATTCTTCTCCAACTTATCTTATGCTTTGTCTCCAACCATCTTGCTCTCAAGGAGATATTAAAGTCTAACTTCTCTTTCTTTAGAAATAGAGAAATTAATCAAAACAACCCAACATGCAAAAATGAAAAAGAGTTTTGTAACTTGAAAATATGGAACCAAAAGTGTATTATTTATAATGCTGCAATTATTAAAATAAAAAGTATTGTATTGTTGTATCTTCATTATGTTTCTGATTTGGCTGATACTTACATGTAGAATTCTATTATTCACACTGTCCTGCTGATAAGGCCAGTAAAGAACTGATTTAGTTGTCGCCAACCCTGAAAAGCATCCTGAAATGAGAAACCTCACTGCTAATGATTTTTGCATGATGGCTGAAGATAACAAACAAAGCATTATTTTGAAATCTCTCATTTTCAGGTTAGGTCTCTCGACTGTAAAACATGAGTGTAAAAATTGAAGAGAGGGCTTTCCTCCCAGTGAGCTTTCCTCCCAGTGATTAGGGTTCCAAATATTTGTTGGGAGAAAGAGCTAGCCACAATTCATATAGATGAATACAGTGAAATGTACAAATCTAGAAATGGTAGTAAGGTAATGAATCTTTGTAATGGAAACTCTTCCAAGGAAAGATATTTGTACATCTGATATGCCTTGCATACTACACATTTCCGTCACTGTTAAACCATTCCGGAGAACAATACCACAGCACATTGAAGTTTGAGAATAGGAATGGAGGTTAATTTTCTGCTGACACTAGCAGGAATATGCAGTGCAACAGTTACTAAACTGAAATACCTGGAAAGATCAACACTTACTTATTTCAATTGAAGTGCAAATCTGTTTATATGACATCACTATCATACAATGATTTCTTGTTAAACTGTCCAGGAACATGATACCACAACATATTAAAGTATGGGATTAGAAATGTAGTTTGATTTTCTGCCATTTTAATTGCCAATATCAACAGCGTTACTCAGGCCAAAAGTTGCTAAACAAAGACAGCTGGAAGGATCCTCAATGATTCCATCTGAAATGCAGATCTGTTCCCCAAAGTTTTGTTACAGCTTCTGTTCAGTTTATGGACAGTAATTCTGTTTTCTACAAAGTAGTTACTAAATTTTGTATGAGTGTTATAATAATTTGTGGTAATAACACTAACTTAATTTAGTGATACCATCTGTTTCCTTCTAGTTCCAGTGCACGGTATGAACCTCCAGGGGAATAATGATATGAACTTGGAACCACCTAAGGAGTATATTTGCGAGGAGGATACTGCACCACTTAAAGACAATATTTGTATAGACGTGGAAGCACAGGTATTTATATATATTACACAATGTTTTACAGCATATTCTGCAGTCAAATCTTCATGCCTCCTTATCTACCCAACTATCTGCAGTCAGCTGTATTTCCTGCATTGCTTCTGCTGTTTATGCATTCCAGTCCTTCGTATGCCTACCTCTTTTCCACTTCCTGAGAGTCTCCATGCCCACTCTTTCTGAGCTATTCTGTCACCATTCATACATCTCATACAGTCATACTACTCTAATTGCTTCCTTTCCATCCATTATGGATGGTAGTTATCAGTGAAACAATCAGTTTTTGATTATATCAGTTTTCTTCCAAACCAGTTTAGCCTGACTGTTAAAACTGCTTAAAACAACCAGTTTCTAAAATAAACCAGTTTCCAGTAATTCTTTTTCTTTTACTTCCTGTAGAAAAGCATAGAAATGGAACAAAGATTGAAAACTTTTGAAACAGTTTTAAGATACATAGACTCAAAATATTAAATGAAATACACAAATAAAAGAAAGTTTAGTCTGCCCACTGTTTGCCACTTTTCTTGCAAAGTGGCAAGTGGTTGAACACTACAGAGAATCACCATTGTTTTCCTACTGATGCTAATTTTTTGTAACTGTGTTCAGAAACCGTGTTGTAATTGGGGATCATACCACTATTTGGGCATTATGATCAGTCAGTGCAAAATGGTGAAAACTGAGGTTGTTGTGGTCTTTAGTCCTGAGACTGGTTTGATGCAGATCTCCATGCTAATCTATCCTGTGGAAGCTCCTTCATCTCCCAGTACCTACTGCAACCTACATCCTTCTGAATCTGCTTAGTGTATTCATCTCTTGGTATCCCTCTATGATTTTTACCCTCCATGTTGCCCTCCAATGCTAAATTTTTGATCCCTTGATGCCTCAGGACATGTCCTACCAACCGATCCCTTCTCCTAGTCAAGTTGTGCCACAAACTTCTCTTGTCCCCAATCCTATTCAATACCTCCTCATTAGTTACATGATCTACCCACCTAATCTTCAACATTCTCCTGTAGCACCACATTTCGAAAGCTTCTATTCTCTTCTTGTCCAAACTATTTATTGTCCATGTTTCACTTCCATACATGTCTACACTCCATACAAATACTTTCAGAAATGACTTCCTGACACTTAAATCTATACTCGATGTTAACAAATTTCTCTTCTTCAGAAACACTTTCCTTGCCATTTCCAGTCTACATTTTATATCCTCTCTACTTTGACCATCATCAGTTATTTTGCTCCCCAAGTAGCAAAACTCCTTTACTACTTTAAGTGTCTCATTTCCTAATCTAATTCCCCCAGCATCACCCGACTTAATTCGACTACTTTCCATTATCCTCGTTTTACTTTTGTTGATGTTCATCTTATTCCTCCTTTCAAGACACTGTCCATTCTGTTCAACTGCTCTTCCAAGCCCTTTGCTGTCTATGGCAGAATTACAATGTCATCGGCGAACCTCAAAGTTTTTATTTCTTCTTCCTGGATTTTAATACCTACTCCGAACTTTTCTTTCGTTTCCTTTACTGCTTGCTCAATATACAGATTGAATAACATTGGGGAGAGGCTACAACCCTGTCTCACTCCCTTCCCAACCAGTGCTTGCCTTTCATGTCCCTCGACTCTTATAACTGCCATCTGGTTTCTGTACAAATTGTAAATAGCCTTTCGCTCCCTGTATTTTACCCCTGCCACCCCCAGAATTTGAAAGAGAGTATTCCAGTCAACATTGTCAAAAGCTTTCTCTAAGTCTACAAATGCTAGAAACATAGGTTTGCCTTTCCTTAATCTTTCTTCTAAGAAAAGTTGAAGGTCAGTATTGCCTCACGTGTTCCAACATTTCTACGGAATCCAAACTGATCTTCCCCGAGGTCGGCTTCTACCAGTTTTTCCATTCGTCTAAATAATTCGTGTTAGTATTTTGCAGCTGTGACTTATTAAACTGATAGTTCAGTAATTTTCACATTTGTCAACACCTGCTTTCTTTGGGATTGGAATTATTATATTCTTCTTGAAGTCTGAGGATATTTCTCCTGTCTCATACATCTTGCTCACCAGATGGTAGAATTTTGTCAGGACTGAGGTTGAAGAACTATTTTTTGAGTTATCTTGTCTGTTTTCAGGGGCTACAAGCAGATAAAGGTATGTAAGTGGATACAGGCAGCAGATTAGCTACTTTATTTTTTTATTGTTTACTATGAAAGAACAGTTGTTAAGTTTTTAATTTATTACTGTTACCATATTTCATTCCTCTTATTATTTCATAGAAGTGGCAGACAAATCGTTATTCAATCTTTTAAAGGAACTTTTGTACTTCATTGCTACATCACTTCATAAGCATATTTCCAGACTAGGGTTGGTGCTAATGTGCAATACAGCGGATGTCCTGTGACCACAGCGAGAAACTGCTGTATAGACCGGGCAGGGGCAACTCTTGCACACTGCATGTACATGTGTAACTTAAGCCACGACACATGGCAACAGCAACTTTATTGTCTCAGTAATGCTCTAACAGTTTTTATGCCATGTGTCTGTTGCTTGTTTCTATCAGCATTGTTATTAAAATAGCACTGATCACTTTTCCCATTTTTTATAACAACACAATATTTCAAACCAATGCAAATTCTATGTCCTTAAAAAACAGTTTTTTAAATAAAAAGTTTTATCACTGCTGTTGTGGTAAATAGTCAGTTTTTCCCATTCCTATTATTCATTGAATTTATTTTCCTCATTAATTTTCTGTCTTCATACCTTACCCTGTTCGTGACTGTTTTTTTGTAATTTCTTCTACGACATTTCATTTACATTGCAGGGCATCTGTGGTTTCTACAGTGAGCAAAATATGATGCAACTGTGATCAAATGTGAATAACTTATCACTGGAGTCAGACGACAACTTTTTATGTGACCAACAGGGACTAAACACAGACCTTTCATTGTCTTAGCCATTGCTCCTAGTGACAGAGCCAACAAAACATATCTCCTGTCCAACATGAAAGCTTCTTCCTCCCTGCATTTACCATTAGATTCTGTAATAAGTTGTAATTAAGACAAAATGTTAGCCGTGAATCACTTAATTATATTATTCTACTTATGCAGGGTGGTTATAATTAAACTTTCATTAGTTGAAATGTCTCCATGACAAACAAGTGGTCGCAGGGCAGTGAAACTTCCCGGAAACATTTGTAAGGACATGGAGAAGAGAAATAATGAATAAACCATGGAAAGAAACACATTTTAATTTCCACATGAGAGGGATAATATCTGTTAACTGCATACCATGCTTACATTACAGGTTGCAATTGTTGTTTAGTGTGATGACCACCAGCATCCACAACAGCCTGGAACTGCACTTGAGACACTGTTTCATAATTGTTCACAGCACTTTTTGAATGGTGGACCATAGAATGTTCAGCTGTTGCCACACAGCTCATGCACTGTCTGAAGATCACTCGTTGTGTCCAGCTTCTTAGCCATGGCAACAGTAACTTCCTTAACAATGTGTGGCACAGTTGACCGGAGGTCTCTCCCAAGACAAGCAATTCCCAAACTGCCAGTTAATTTGAACTTCTGTATCATTCTTGAACCCTGGTGTGGAAAGAGGACCTCTGCACATTCCTTTAATGCATCATTATTCATGAAGACCAGCAGCACTATTGCTGTTGTTTTGATAAAACAGCTTTATGGGCAAAGCACTACTATTCATGTCCAGACAAAAGTTTACAGTCTTTAACTGTAGTGCACACTGATGTTTGTGTACGAGCCCTGCATCATCATACCATTACCAGCACCTAACATCAAATCATGACATGAACACTGCTAACATTGCAAATCCTGCAACACACAGTCTGAACACCATTCCTTTAAGGTTGCCTGCCCATACAGTAAATAGTTCTCTGTCTAAGCTGAATCAAGCAGTGAAAGTTTAATTATAGCCACCCTTTAGCATAACAATTTGCTACTTATTTCCCTGTCTTTCATTTACATCTCTATGTCCTGTCAGAATCATCACACATTACACAAAATGAAAGTACATATGTGAAAGATCTGTCGATAGATTCAAAGTTCATAAAAATAGTGAATCCAAAATGCTGGAAAATTTGTGATGTGAGTGCACGTGCAGCTTTCAGAATCTGCTTTTAATCAGGATGTATCGCTGGCAACTACAGAGACTTTTCCTAGTTTGACTCTGGAGTTTTTTTTGCTCATAGGATGATAGTTTGTCTGTAAACAACAGCTATGACACAGTTACTTGCGTGGGTAATATTTTCCAAACAAATTCCTTTAATACATGTATTAGTTTTCATCTACCTCAGAGCAAAGCTTTTTCTAGAATCATTCTTAGAAATAATTGACAATCTATGCAGACAGTCTGAAAGCATAGTAAAAACAACTGTGTATCTTTAAATACTGTAATGAAGTTCTCAAGTCATGAATGACAACAATGTTTGGATTTTGAATACAAGAAATATTTTCTTTCTTTCCCAAATTTGTTAACTATTTATACTATGAAGGTAGAAGAGAAGAGCTGAGCTCATCAACAGAGACAATAAAAACAGCTTTTGGATGAATCCTTTAATGAGCTGAAGGGTGTGTGTGTGTGTGTTTTTGTGCTCCCATATGTATTCGAAATCTAGCTCGTTGGCAGGATTTTCCCAAAGCAAAAGTAAGTTGTTTCCTTTATTCATAAATTAACAACATTTTGTCAGAACGTTCCTTGCCATATTTAATGAAGAGATAAGCATACATTAATTACCTGTTCTTTGCTGTACTGCTGGTAGATGTAAAGGTGTTTCTTTTTTCAGTCATACAACAAAACTTTGAAGAAGAAAATGGAAGATCCTGCTGCTCTTATGCGACAAAGAATATGGGAATTAATACATTGCTTCACTGATGCTTCACCATGGGCATATGCATTAAGTTTTGCTGTAAGTAACTTATGTTTATTCTTGGTTCAACAACCACACATGTTCATTCTGTCAAATGTGCTAATTCTTTCAAAAAATGAAATAACAGCAACTAGGCCCTGTTAATATATAAAGTGAAGAAAAAATGCCACAGTTAGCAGTTGACATGTGATTCCTCACCAAAATTCAAGACAAAATATATCTAGTAAGACCTAATCCCACCAATAAGTTTAGTAGAAAGACAATTTAAAAAAATGAGGCTCTGGCAATGCAGTAACTGCGAGCAGCATGGCCAGCAACAGGTAGCATGAACTCTGCTTTCTACCAGAGATGTCCCATGAGCTCAATGAGATGAGGCAGTGCCGTGGGGAACAGGTATGCAGACTTGTCGATCTTAAGAGTTGTGTTTGCACCATTTTTTTCCTCCTTCTTCAGTTAAAGCATCAAATTGTATCTCATTTACACCATTACAATGTGGCATATTGTATATTTCCTTCTGTTATTGTTACATTTATTTGAACATTAAGACATAAAATGAACTTCTTACAGGCATAAACAAGCACTTTGTTTTCATCTGTAACAAAAATAAAACCAATAGAAAATAATAGTGGATACAGTAATGTCTTTAGTATCCCGTGAGGTATAAAAAACACAATAGGTAGGCTATAATGGAGTGCACATTACACTACTCGCAGTAATTCCTTTCACTATATTTGACATCCAGGCTTATCTTCACAGAGCTGGTACATACATGTACAAACAACTTTAACTTTAGAGAACATGTTCAAAATTTTCACCTTGTATTTAAAAACACTGTTACTTGCTGGATCATACTTTGCCAGATCCTACACAACACACACACATCCACCACTGCTGAAGTGGCATGCACACGAGCTATTAGGTCGTGTACATCAACGGGTGGAGCACTATACATTTTTTCCTTGAAGTGTCCCCGTAAATAAAAACCTAGTGGAGTAAGATCAAGGGAACATGGAGACTAGAACCTTGGACCTCTGTGACCAATACATTTCCCTGGAAACCCATCATTTAAATAGTTATGCATATTCATTCCAAAGTGTGGTGGTGCATTATCATGCTTAAACCATAGGTGTCGCCAAACAATAAGTGGAATGTTTTCTAATGCATTAGGCAAAGAAATGCATTCAACTTGTCTGACAATACATAATGGCCCAAGAGCACTTCTCCCATGATTCCAGCCCAATGGTTGCCAAAGCATGCCTAAAAGCCATGTTCATGTGCGAAATGTGAATTGTTTTCTGACCAATAATGGCTGTTGTGGAGGTTGAAAATACCTTTACAAGTGAAGCTAGATTTGCCAATCCATATCATGTTATTTGTAAAATGTTTATCTCCCATTCAGTGCAAAAGCCTTGTGCAACACTTTAACAAACAGTCAGCGAGATATTTGGAATTTCCTTCCAATATCATGGGTACTTCAGGAAGGTGACAAGTGACTGGTTTCAAGAATCATGTACTCTCTTTGTGGAGTATGTCTGATTCTTGGACAACCTCTGCCCACTACTAGTGTATGAAGATTAGCGGTTTCCCAAAGGAAGGCATTGCTCCAAGTGATGAAAAGGATTCTTACTGTGATGGCATCTTTGAGGATACTGTGCAGTATACACATGAGCAGCAGCAACAGCTTGGTTATTGACTGCACTCATCGTCAAAAATATATCAAGATATTCATTGTCTGTGGACTCCATTGGGAAGCCACCCTACATGAACATGACAGGACCCCCAGTTGTATAAGAGGCAATAAATTTAAATACCATGGTGAGATAATACAGAAGCATGGACATGACAGTGAGGTTAATAAATTCAGGCCAAGAACGATGGAAATGGCCTTTTAGTTCACTAAAGATGTGCGCAGTAAGAGACCTATCTCCTCCCAAGCAAAGTTGCATCACTATGTTACTTTAGTAAAACCACAATGCTTATACACAATCAAATACCTTGATATCTGTAAGGCAGGAGAAATGTGGAAAAGAAAGAGAGAAAAATTCTATGAAAAATTACTGAAGCCAGCGAAACAAAATGGTGAACACAGGTACAGTACAATAAAGACCTGTATAAGAAATTTGAACAAAGAAATGCAATGATAAGAAACTGCAGAATGATGTTTTACGGTCATCTGGTTCATCTGAATGAAAACAGGATATGCAAGAGAATTTATGAACATGTCAACAAGAAAAAGTCTCCCTGGTGCAAGAGGTGCCAAGAAATCAAAGGTGAAACTCCTTGGCAGATTAAAAGATGTGAATGAAGAATGTAAAAAGTGGCCAGATGTAAAAAATGACAGCAAACTTCTCAAATGAAAAATTATTGGAAAAACTGGAATTAAATCAGAAAAAGTTACTTATAAGGCCCAGATCAATTGAAAGAAAGAGCCATCATCTCTTTCAAACTGGTGGCTTGGACCAGATGACTGTTCTTGTCCATAATATAAATAAAATTATACACAAAACAACTGTCTGATGATAAACATGTGGATTCAGAACCAGCAACGGTGCTATCTGCTTTGAAGAAATAGTGCTGTTGCGGTCAACAGTTGAGGTTGTGTGTGTGTGTGTGTGTGTGTGTGTGTGTGTGTGTGTGTGTGTGTAAAATCGAGCTGGGTGTCTCTACGCAGACAAAGTCTCATCATATCTTTTTGACAAAACAGCATCAACTATTCATAATTATGTTTCCTGAAACCACTACAGGCGACAGTTGGGGGCAGTTGTTTCATAAAGCCAGCCAAACTTTCATCCTATCTCATCAGTGAGCTGACATTTCCCCAAATGTAATGATGACACTTTTGGCAGTATTTCAAATGAAAAATAAAACAAAGTCCAAGTATCAGAATATTAAATTCCATGTACTGAAATTAATTTCTTCACAGGCCTCTGAAGTTCTTAAAGGTCTGGATATGAGCAAAATTCAGAATGCAGTATAATGTAGCATGTGAAACGCAAATTAATTCTCATGTTAAGCAGACATATTCTTAATGCTTTTGTAATGTATGTCTTGTGTGGGGGACAGTAAATGTGTGCCCCCACTTTACATGTATGCATCTTACTGCCAGTTTTGTAGTCATCTATCATCATTTATTAGAAAATTCTATTCATACTGCTTGTTCTAATTTATCTTTTTCCATGGGAATTTCTACCTATAGTATTCTTTATCCACAGCTTGAAAGTATCTTAGATTGTTTCACTCTTAATGGATTTGTGTTTCTGCATTTTTAAGTCAATATTGGCAAATAATGACTGCTGTTTCATCATTTTATTTTCCTGCTGAGTAAATTATGCAGTCCATGTTTGATTAACTAGCCTTATTCCGTTATTTGAAGCCTCTTTTATACCCTAACAGCACTAAAATTGTTAGGTGTTTTATGCAGTGATTATTATCTGTCTTTTCATTTTAATGTGATATAATTGTACTTCAGAATAAACCTATAATTTTGCAGGTTTGAAAACAGCTTAATCCTCAGACTAATATATGTGTTTTTCCAAGAAGAAATCCAGAGCCATGATGCTAGGTTTGTTACTGGTAGGTTTCATCAACACATGTTACAGAGATGCTTCGTGAAGCCAAATGGAAATTCTTGGAGGGGAAACAGCATTCTTTTCTTCAAACATTGTTGAGGAAATTTAGATAACTTGCATTTACAAGTGACTGCAGAATGATTCTGTTGCTGCCAATGCACATTTTGCATAAGGACTGTGTAGATGAGAGAAATTAGGGCCTACACAGAGGTACATAGACAGTTTTTTTGCTCTTGCTCTATTTGTGAGTGGATAGGAAAGGGAATGACTAATGGTAGTAGAAGGTACCCCTGCCATACACTGTATGGTGGCCTGCAGATTACATATATAGATGTACATCTACATCTACATGATTACTCTGCAATTCACATTTAAGTGCTTGGCAGAGGGTTCATCGAACCACAATCATACTATCTCTCTACCATTCCACTCCCGAACAGCGCGTGGGAAAAACGAACACCTAAACCTTTCTGTTCGAGCTTTGATTTCTCTTATTTTATTTTGATGATTATTCCTACCTATGTAGGTTGGGCTCAACAAAATATTTTCGCATTCGGAAGAGAAAGTTGGTGACTGAAATTTCGTAAATACATCTCGCTGCGACGATAAACGTCTTTGCTTTAATGACTTCCATCCCAACTCGTGTATCATATCTGCCACACTCTCTCCCCTATTACGTGATAATACAAAACGAGGTGCCCTTTTTTTGCACCCTTTCGATGTCCTCCGTCAATCCCACCTGGTAAGGATCCCACACCGCACAGCAATATTCTAACAGAGGATGAACGAGAGTAGTGTAAGCTGTCTCTTCAGTGGACTTGTTGCATCTTCTAAGTGTCCTGCCAATGAAACGCAACCTTTGGCTCGCCTTCCCCACAATATTATCTATGTGGTCTTTCCAACTGAAGTTGTTCGTAATGTAACGAAGTAAAGAAGCCGAATACCTGTACTGGCATTAGTACAATGTAAGCTACCTTTTGGTATATGACAGAGGTTGCCCTGTGTGCCAGTATGATTAGCCTTCAAGGAACTGTGTATTCTAACCGATGGAGGGTGCCACAAACATTTAAGTAATTTTCAGCCAGGTGTCCAGATAATGTTGATCACATAGTGTATATACTTACTATGTGACTCATAACAGAAAGTTCATAATTTTGTTTGGGTGGGGGGGTGGGAAGGGGGGGGGAGAGAAGCATGACACCATGATTATTGCAATGTTCTCTGTGTTCCACACCTCGAGGTTGGACCATTTACTGTTTCCGTTTTACTTCTTTTTTCCACATTTTAGAACACCTTCTTCCTGTTTTCATACTTGAACCATGTTCAGTTTTTGATGAGCCACTAAATCTGAGGGGACTACAACGGGGAGTTTCCCCCATGAGAAGCAGTGGTTAGAATACCCAGTTCCTTGATGTTCCCGAATTTACGGCACAAATGAGTCTTATCTTTTGCACTCTAAAAACTTTTGCTTAGTTTGATGAGTTACTTCATATATGTTCCATATGACTCAATAGAATGAAAGTAAGCAATGTTTGCAAGTGTTTCTTGTATATTTATACTTCCTATATCTGACATCATTTGCACTGTTCTGTAATGTCCAGTGCCCACTTCCATTCAATAATTGTCTCTGTCTTTGCTTACTTCTTGGAATCCAGCAATGAAGTTCCTTGGACTGTATACTGAGATGAGAGTCATTGTATCAAAGGAAAATTCATTCAAGAAAAATAGTAAATATAATGTAGAGTCGTTGACCAGATCTTTATCTTCAGGAGGCAAAAGGCAAAATATGTAGCACTACTGACAGATAGACATAAACATACTAGTGATGACATTTCCCTCCTTGTGGAGGAGGAAAGGGTAGATTGGGGAAAGCTAAAAAGAAATTCAGATCATTCAGACCCCAGGATGAGAGGGAGCCACCTGAAGAGAGGATGAGGTGCAACGTACCCACTTGTGATTTCTTGTGGACTTGGTGTCTCGTCAGTGGGAGTTCATAGAATTGCTGCAAACTAGTTGTATGGTTATTCCCCAATAATGCACACAGCACAGCATTGAACTGTGTTGACTTGTTTCCACATTTATCATTGCTGATGGCAATATGATGGCCACTTTCAGATTTCACATGAAATGTTGTTCACAGGTAGGCACTTTGAACATCCCATCTATCAGTATGGAAGTGGCAGAGTACCTGCAGTACATTTTCACAATTCAGTTCTCACAAAATACGACAACATTGGTTTCAATTTACACAGTTAGTTAACAGGCCAGATTTCCAGATACATGACATACTGATGTCCGTGACGTTGATGGAAAGATGCGACTGGAATAAAAGTCACTCACAGATTGCCTCAAAGAAGTTAATTGAAGATTAATACAAGTTGCTACCTGAGTGACACATACATGTTGGCCACACATATGCTGGGGCCAGAGTCTCACGGAGACGTTACTCGTGTATTAGCTCACACGGAAATGAAGTTTTTGGGTCAGAGGGGTGTTAATAAACTGGCGTAGTGATATTTTATGATCTTGAGAATTATATTGTAGTTTGTAAAACTTTAGGGTGAAAATTTGACAATGTAAATAACCTCTTGGTTCAGGTAACAATTTGGTTTAACGAAGAGATAGCTAGAAAATAATGAAAGTTTTCAGTTCTACTTCATTAGCACACCATAATTCTTTGTGGTGGATTACTTATTTACAAGTGAAGTTGCCATATATGAAATTAATTTAGTCAGTTCCTTAATTAAGGACTTCACTGAATAGTGGGGGGGGGGGGGGGTGTTCTCATTCAGAAAAATTAGGACAAAAGATATACACATCCTGGAATCCAATAAATGATAAAGATAATTGAGATGGGTGCTAACTTTAATTACAGGCACCTTGTAAGTTGATTATTTTTTGGAAAACTGAAAAGAATGGAATGAGCTTTTTCTAATGAATGGTGTCAATATTCATAATAAATTTATGAGAAACATCGGATGTCTAGTGTTTTGGCAAAAACACAGTATGTTTGGTTATACACAGTTGAAATATAAATGAAAAGCAAAAAAGTTAATTACTTGGTATGGGTAGAATATTAGTAAGAGGAACAAGTTACAGCTTGCTGTGTTTCAGAGAGAAGACCTTTTAAAGAGCTGAACTCCAACCTTTATCACTCTTAGAGTGTAAATAATATATTTCATATCTTTAACAGTTGTGACTGTGATGTTGGAGGAAAAAAAAAACTAATTTATAGCCTGACTTTTCAGATGCATAATTCTGCTTTTTCAGTTTCCATGTATTACTTTTGGTTGACTTAGTTTAACCTTTTGTGAAACTCAACACTGATTAAATCTGCTAGTTGAACAATAGTTATGAGTAAAATATCATTTGTTTCAGACACTCTTTACAGTTCCCTTGATGCACTGTGTTGATATACAGTGTATGGAACGCTGTTTGCCAGTGAGTGTTTGTGAGTATAAAAGCATCTCCTTGATAACTTTCTGGCTCAGTTTCATAAACTATAAACTGAAGCAATATTTCTTCTGTTTCAGGTAACCTATGGTATACAAAAGTTGTGGTCATTATCTCATTAATTATTACAAATTTGCTGTTGGCTGCATTTTTGAGTGTAAGTGTAATATTTTTCTCTTTCTTTTGACAGAGTGTAGTGTATTTTACTATGGACTCTGCCGATGACTACTTCATGTATTAGTATAGAAGTAATTGTAAAAGTGCAGTGTTTTAAGAGTGAGAGACAAAGCAATTTCAATGCATAGGATGTCATTAAATGAACAATAAATACTTGTGAATGTAAGGAAACTCTTGAGCAAAACATTAGTATAATCATGAGGTCCAGTTTCCAGTACGGAATATCAGCTATCAGTCATCAACACAAAATAGGTCTGCTGAGTATGGAAGTAACTTTACTGATATATTTGTGGATTCAGAAATATTAAATAATATTAAGTTTAAATAAAATTTTCCATATAAACCAATGGAAAGTTATTCTAATTCTTGGGATCGTGTGGGTTCTAACCTATATTTTGATGGAAATTGCTTCCATAGCACAAAAACGGAGAGAATAAGAAAGAGTGATTGTACGAGCTTCAGGATGACAGCAACAGAATTTCTATCTGGTGGGATGAACGGCAGCTTGCTTTAAAAGACTAATTTAACTGAAGGTGGATTACTAGGAGAAAATCCACATCATATTTGAAATTCAAATAATTCTTTTTCAGGAACTCAAGACAATAACATCGTATACTGATTTTTTTCTCCTTTCCTTCTCTGACAGGTTAAAAGTGAGTTGGTGAAGCTCTTCAGCGTATTGAATTATACGCTGCTAGCAGTTTATTATGTGCTGGCGTTTCTGTTGTATGTGGCCATAGAGCCTTACGACACCCACTTAGCACTGCACATAATTTGTGTTACCTTGGCTCTAGCATGTGAGTATTTTCATAAGTTAATGACATGTGATAAAGTTCTAGACAATACTTGACTCTCAAAGTGAAATTAAACTAAGTGTCTAATGGTGAAGGTTGCATTATGTTCTTGGGTTACATCCCCTGTTTCAGCTGAAGCATGTTTTTTAATGTTTTTGTTTTTCTGATAGTAAAAACTTTTACATTAGTAGGTACTTGAGACCTGTGCTTTTATTAATTTTTTGTCATATTTTAAAGAACTTTATATGTGTTTATAAATATGAGACACGACTTCTAGTTGCTTCAGTGTGCAAAAGCTTAATACTGCCAGTAGACACACATGAAAGTAAAGTGATGTGTTGTTGTTTTCCAACAGTTTTTGGATCACAATCCACAATCAGAAGTATGTAACCCTACACTTTAGTAACCAACTGAAGTGATTCCTCCTTCCACCCTTCTGAATAGTATTTTGTGTTATGCTCTCACAAGCTCGTAAGGTACTGTAACTCTCTTCTCTCTCCTTCTGCTGGACGAGGAAGGAATACAAATGAAGTTATGAGGATTTCTTCCTGTTCCAACTGCATGTAAAGCACCAAAAAATGGTATGCTTAGAATCATGTGTATGTACTGTCATTAGTCTAACGTTATAAACAGGTGGCTGAAGAATAAGCAGGTTCTCCTTTATTATGGGATCTATAGAATAGGATGAATGAGTGTATTATGCCTATTCTTTATGGATCTTACTCTGTTTTACCTGCCATGTTTCTCTCTATCTTGAAATAGTAAATAGTGGCATGATGATTTGTTTGAGGGGGCTGAAAATTAAAACAGAGATCAGCAGATCTTTAAAGTTTCATTTATTTTGTCTCAGGACAAAAAGTATAATTTCCACACAAAAAATAGCAGTGATCAGTGAAATGAAAATATTTAAAATTCTGATAAAATAATCTAATCATTAAATAATAGCAAAAGAAAAAGCATAGAAAAAAAATTTGCTAGTTTTCAGAACCAAGGGCATAGTTTTAGATCACAGTGTTCTTTGTGACAGGTGTCAGGAAGATACTATACGAAAAGAGGCATGACTTACTGGGACAGGAAAATCCACCAAGAACCACAGTAAAGGAGGCTTACTGGGATAGTATGTGAAGGAAAAATGGATTTATTTATTTGTGTAAGAGTCTTGTAAATCTAGTATAGACACTGAATGAGCCTGTAAGTGCTACAGACATTTCTTTCATTGAAAAAAATTCAGCAAGAAATAATATTACATAATTATTGATGACATTTTACATATATTCCATCAGAGGATGGTACAATACTGTTTTCCTTAAGGTTCTCTCTCAGGATAAAAACAGTCCTCAGCCTAGCACTGTTTTACTGATGAACTGAATTTATCCTTGTTTGATGTTATTTTTTATCTCCATAAAGCATATGCACTTTGATGTACAATGCCTTTTTTTAGAATAATGCTATATTCCATTTATTATTACAGAAGAATGAGTCTTTGGTTCTGAAAACTAGCAAATTTATGCCTTTGTATTTGTATTCTGCTTCTGCCACTTAGTGATACATTTCATCTATGCACACTGCAAATAACACGCACAAAATGGATGGATACATAGTCATTCCTTGTAAGAGTAACACAAAAGGATGGCACATATAAAATGAAATCTGTAGGCTTCCTTGTCTGTAGGGATACAGTAAATCTAATGATGACCTTAAAGTAATGGGATAGAAATTGGCTATTGTGCATGATCATCCTTACTTCAAGTGGTGCAGCAACTCTATATACTGTAGCTTTGTCTCGGTAACAATGAAAGATATCTCAGCGAATAACAAACCACACCTTATCAATAGTTATCCATCCATTCGTATGACTTGTATATTGGGGATCCTATCTGGGAATATACAACACTGTTCATTACTGCCTGCATATTCTTCATTCAGTTCTCATTGGCCCAAAGTAATGAGCAAGTTCCCCTTCATATTCTGGGAGCTGGATTTTTGTTACTCCATGATCTGGTACACTTCCTGCAAAACGTGTCAGCATGTCAAAAGCACATGAACAGGAGGAAGGGAAGAAAAAGTCCAACTCGTAGGCACAGGGAACAGATCTGTACATTCATGTGAAATGTGTGAGGAATGGTCAGGTATTATTACGTTAGAGAACAGAAGATATTGCTAGAATATTACTCAGGTGGGTGGGACCTGTACCAAATGGACTAACAGAGAATACTGAATGCCTACAAAGATGGTACATGAATGGTCACAGGTTTGTTTAACCAAAGGGAGAGTGTCACGGAAATGGTGAAATACGTGAGGCAAACTATCCCATAGCAATCTGCTAAGAAAGATTCAAGAACAAAGATATGACTCTCTGGCCTACTGCCAGAACACATTTTGTTAATTGCACAATATTTCCTTCAAACAACGGCATGAGACTGTCTGGCCTTGGCTGCTAGTTATTCCTGGCAAAAAGAATCTCAGGGTAGCAATTCTTTAGGATTACCTGGAAAACATGGAATTCTCAGGGAATTACATTTTACCTGAAAAAATTAGGGAATTTCCTCGGAATCTTGTAAAATCTCAGGAAATTCTGTGTTTTTAGTCTATCATTGTAATTTAATTCTAGTGAGTTTTACAAGTCACAAATTTTAAAATACTTAATATTTCAAAGTGTGTTACTTTTGCAAATATTATTCTACATAAAATATTGATGTTTAAAAACTACAATCAAGCTACTGCTTGTGGCCACTATATCCCAGCTGAGAGGAAACAAAAGCTGTTGTTGTGAGATATCTTTAGACACCCCAGAGCCAAAATTCACACTGTTTCAGATCAGGTGATCATGCAGGACATGCATCTGAAACGCCTCTGGAGATAACACATTCATGAAAGGTTTTTGTAGTGTCAAATGTGGTTTGTCACATATTTTTCACTGGGTGAGTGGCACAAGGTGAATGATAACAATGGTTTCCTCACAGTTGCACTCTTCGAAAGTGAGAATGAGATGTTGTATGAGGTGGTCTTGATAACATGCAGATGTTATGATACACTTGATAGGTCATCCAGGTGTATTGTGGCTCTTTGTGCACAACACGCGGTTAAACAGTACCCCTAATTTGGCAGTTGTGTGTATTCACTGCACCCTGTAGTGTAAAATGTGGCTTGTCACTCCACAGAATATTGCCCAGCTACATTTCACCAACTTCAACCTGTGCCAGAAACTGAAGAGGACATCCAGAATGTTGCTGTGGATCATGAGGTTTCAGTTGCTCCACCATCTGGATCTTGTATGTGTACCAGCGTTGTAGACCACAAAACTTTCTGTACTGTTGACCATGGGTGGATAATTCTCACGACACTTTATGAGCACCAGCAATACCCACGGCACATGCTGAATGGTCAGTTACAGCAACGGCAAGTTCATCAATAATGTCCATCAAGATAGGAATCTTTCCTCTTCCAGGTGCCACTCCAAGCTCACCTGGGTTTTCGAATGACATTAATATCTTCTTTAAACCATTCAGTGACATCAGACCTCTCCTCAGAGCTTTCAGTTAGCAATATTTTCTCAATGTAGCACTGTAAATTCTGTCCTTCCCATAAAAAAGTTTACTAACAGCACAAGGTCTAACTTCTTGATAGCCATACTGATAACTCATTTTATGGATTGTCAAATGACAGCATAGATGTCATACCATTATACAGTGTAAAGTGCCAGATTTGAACCTGGTGACCAAAATTGGAACTAATTCATTTTCCAGCATAAATTGGTTCCACATTAGTGGATTAGTGTATCCACCAAGTTTTGCTATATTATAATTACAGCCCATACTGAACCTCCATGAATAGATGCACTTCAATTATAATCACCAGGGACTAAAACTTCCTGCTTGCGGCTGCTGTAGCTATCATGATGACAACATTAGACTAGTTGCAGCATGCAGAGAGGCGTTCAGACACTCATTCCTCCCATACTCCATACTAAAATTGGACAGGAATCAGCCTTGAAGTGGTACAATGAGAAATACCCTCTGCCATGTTCTTCACAGTGCTTCCAAATTTCTTTGTCCCCACACCAAAGTTTCCTCACTTCATCTTTATTATCTTCGTTCCTCCACTGAATTGTCAGAAGCCCATAGCAGCAATGAAATTAACAGAGAGCAGGAACAACATTTGTGAAACAGAAAACAGGGTGAATGCACCATAATGAGTAACACAGCTAAAATTATGGCAATATTTCTAGTACTAACTTTTGTGAAATCCAGCTGTTATGTGTGCTGTTGCTATGTAAATAGTCCTGTGCATTATTGTTTTTGTGTTACAGGTCCTAGTTGGGTTCTGAGCCGATATCAATGACAAAGAAACCAAAAGTAAGAATTGTGTATGTAACTCGTGCATAGTTCTTCACAAATGTCAGTAAAAGGTGCACCACTAGAGTGAATTTTGCAAATGGTGCACAAATATTGCCAAAAGGCCAGGCATAAGGTATTAGTATCATTTTAATCTCTAATATGTGTAACTGATAGTTTTTCACTTTAGTTAGCATAATAAATAGGGTATTTCGATACATAAAATGGTCAATGAAGTCAGTGTGAAAGTCCAGTTATTAAAGACAAAAAATTGTTAAAATAACCCTGATCTTAAAAAACCAAAGATGGCTCTTATCTTCCACTGCTTTGTTGTTGTTGTTGTTGTGGCCTTCAGTCCTGAGACTGGTTTGATGCAGCTCTCCATGCTACTCTATCCTGTACAAGCTTCATCATCTCCCAATACCTACTGTAGTCTACATCCTTCTGAATCTGCTTAGTGTATTCATCTCTTGGTCTCCCTCTACGATTTTTACCTTCCACGCTGCCCTCCAGTACTAAATTGGTGATCCCTTGATGCCTCAGAACATGTCCTACCAACCGATCCCTTCTTCTGCTCAAGTTGTGCCACAAACTCCTCTTCTCCCCAGTTCTATTCAATACCTCCTCATTAGTTATGTGATCTATCCATTTAATCTTCAGCATTCTTCCATAGCACCACATTTCGAACGCTTCTATTCTCTTCTTGTCTAAACTATTTATCATCCATATTTCACTTCCAAACAAGGCTACACTTTGTATGCTTTGTTAAGCATACAAAAGAAACAAAATCTATTTACTGCACAAATGTCACAGCGTCAGTTTAATTTGGAAATCTGATTTTTGTGCTTGTCTCTCACTCAACATTTCAACTATAATGAGAATGGTTACCTTTACCCCTTCCATTATTAATTTGACAACAGTAGCTTATAGTGTTGACACTGTCTTCAGTCCAAAGACAGATTTGATGCAGCTCTGCTAGTTAAATCTGTCCTGCTTTAAGTTTCTCAATTTCTGCATAACTACTATAGTGTCAACCATATGAGAAAAGTATCTGGACACTGCTACGTAGTGCATAATTGACTAAAGCAGACCCATCAGTATACAAGCAGGTGGGGGGGGGGGGGGGGGGGGAGGGTATTGTGTTGTCAGTACAGAAGTAGTAACAGCACAGTGGGTTAGTCAGGAGAGTCAGTGACTTCAAACATATCTGAGTCATTGGATGTCAACTGATGGATTTCAACCCTCCTAAAGCTGCTCAAGCTGAATATTGGTGGTGAGATTGTTAAGTGTAAACATGAAGAACCAACAACAGCTGAGCCAAGACCAGGGAGATGACGTATAGTGACGGGCGGGGACTGTCGAGCTTTGTGGAGGATGGTTGTGAAAATACACGAAATCAGTGGAAGGTATCACTCTCGAGTTCCCAATTACTACCTGCGGGCCATCTAGCACATGACTGTGCATAGGGAGTGTGCATTCCTGTAGCATTGACGGCCAGCCCATTGCCATGAAATGGCATTGAGAAGGTGCTGACCTGCACGTCAGTGGAAAGAGTGGACAGCATCACACCTCCGGTAAGACAGACTTCAGTGCTCCTTGTCAACACTGATTTAACCAGCTGCCCATTGCTGGTAGGCACAGTTCGGTTGCAGTTTTTGAAAGCATCAGTACATAGTAGTAAGAAGACGATACTTAGCCTTAATTTTGCAAATAGTAATACAGACAACAGTACTTGTATGTAGGAGGCACAAGATGCACAGGACTCAAGAGATGTTAAGTTAACTTTGTTTTCATTCTAGAAAGAGGGAGTTCTTCCAGTATTTTGTACAGACAATCTGATTCCTGTCACTGGGCATTGCAACTTAGCTCCTCCATTGTGTGTTTCAGCACTGACTCCTGGAGTAACTGACACAAGAGGGGGTGGTTGAACAGTGACATATTTTTGTAGTCATTGCTAAGCGATGATTGAACTGGTGCTGTAGAGTCAATAAAACACAGTGAGATCTCTAAAAATATATGATGTGTGCGAGAAGCGGCAAACAATTAAATGTCAGATTTCACATTGTAAATAGTACGCATGAGAAAAGTCAGCCATCAGTTTGGGTTTGGAAAATACTTGGAGAACATTACCTGATCTCTTGTGTAGGACCAACAATGAAGTGCGCAGTTTGGTGGTTGGCTTTTCTCATGCATACTATGTATGATGTGAAATATGACATTCAATTGTTTGCCTTTCATCGCACATACCGTATATTTTTAGAGATGTCACTCTGTTTTTACTGACTCTGTAGCACAGGCCACTACTGTGCAGTGTTTATTTTGACATTTGTTTACCAATGATTTTAGCGTATTTCACCTCTAAAGTTGACAGTTTCAACTACTGAACCTGGTAAAGTGAACCAAACAAAGGTTTTCTTGTGCAGTTGATGACTGACTTTTTATGTTTGTTGAAATATTCTGCAGGCAGCCATGAACAAAATAATGAACTATTAACTATTCCGTGCTATCTTGGGATGTGTCTTATCAACATTTTCCTTCTAGCAGTTAAGTTGAACCATATATTACTTCTCTCTCTCCTATTTTATCCTGTTCCTCTTCATTACATATCCAGTCTACCCACTTAATCTTTAGCATTCTTCTTTGGCATCACATTTCAAAATTTCCTATTCTTATAGCTACTGTTAATCTCACATGTTTCACTTCCATATGTGGCTACGCTTCAGGCAAATACTTCCAGAGTAGACTAACATTTAAATTTGCCATATATTTTAAGGTATTTTTAACTTTATATATTGGCAACTTTTTACAAACAATGAAAAATCCAGGATGGAATGTAACAATATTATGAAAAGGTCACATAGTGTCACAATGTCATAAATAAAGATTTCAGGCAGTAACACCGTCAAAAGTAGACAACACACACACACACACACACACACACACACACACACACACACACACATACGACTGCAGTTTCCAGTTTCAGGCAACTGTGGCAGTGTGGCTACAGCTGGCTGGGACTGAAGAGAGAGAGAGAGAGTGTGTGTCATTTATTTTCGACGAAGGCCTTACAGGTCGAAAGCTTTATTTGTGACAGTCTTTTTGTTGTGCCTGTCTGTGACTCAGCATCTCTGCTATATGGTGAGTGGCAACTTTTTACAAACATATCTTTTAGTTTTTATGCCTTTTTAATCACCCATCATGCACAGCTTGCTGAGTTGCTGCACTGGCACGTACTTTATAAATTTCCTACTGGCGCATAGTTTTTAAACTTCTCATTGTTTTCATTAGAAGTGGAGATTACAAACAAAAAATGTACTACAGTACAGAAAACTGGATGCATGGATTATTAATAAAAAAAACCTTTCATGTCTTAGCTGTAAGGAACAAAAGAATTCCAAGACATAAATGAGCAAGTACCAAGGTGATGTTTACTATCTCAGGTTTAGTCTTACTGAGGTTGTGTTAAGAGCATTAAAGTTGTTGAATTTCATAACATATGTATTAAGTCATTTACATTACACTATAACATATACTTCTCCAAAATGTCTCATATATGTGTAAGAGATGACCATTCCAGGTGATATAGTTTGTACTGATGTCAGTTATTTTTGGTACCTGACGAAGTGTATTATAAATAGCATCTGCTTACAATCCATATTTTTGTTGTTTCTTATCAGAATTTTCATCTATTTGTTTATTTTTCAGAAAATACCACTGCTCCAAGTTGCTGCCACTACTAACAAATCCCACTTCAGAATCAAGATCAAACATTGCATATGTAAAATAATGTCAAAGGGGAGAACCTCAGTTATACGGATGAACATACACATTTTGAAACTGGAAATCAACGAACAGAGCTGTGCCAACAACCACAATATCACTCCTCATATCTTCATACTAGGCATGGAAAAAGATTGTGAAAGTAGAAGATAACTACATCATTTATATCTCTCTTAAATCATTCAACAGATCCAGAGCAATCATGAAGTGCCTCTAATATTTCACAAAAATTAGAACCTTAGACTCAAGAAATTTTAATTTATAGGTCAGCTTCATCCAGAGAGTTAGCCAGCCATTAGGCCATTAAACAAAAACATTGACTTGAGGAAATATTTAAGGATTAAGAATGCAAATACCAAAAATATAACACTTATGGAAAGAAGGTGGTGGATGGCTTGATGACTTGAATGTTTGGGTCACCTTATTGTCAGCAGAGTGCAACGAATGTCTTTTGGCCAACTGTAAATCTATCCTAGTGAATTAGAGATGTTTATTTCCTTCTACAAAGTTTCAATTTGTATTCACTATTTACTTGTGTCTGAGAGTGCAGTATGTGGTCAGCACTTTCTCTTTTTCTTAGCATGTTTTCTTTAATCTGTTTTGCCTCTCTCATTTTTCTAACTGGTAAATAGGCAATCAATTATTAGTAGCACATGATGTAATACACTATCTGGTGGCCTCAGTGCAACGTGTGTCATCCAAAACAAGCTCTGTGAATATTATACAATTTCAAAATTATATCGAATATTTTGTAGATCATGAATTTCTGAACAATTTGTAAGATACTAACTTTCACTTCTGTACTTATTATTCTCTGTTACATACAGCAACAAGTAGTTTTTCACATTTAAGTGATCAGATGTCATCAACTTGTGCTTCAGAATTCACATTGTTTCATCCTGACCAGTTTGTCATAATACAGAAATGCAAGTGTGGAAATAATTATCATATTGACATACCAATTTTGGAATCCAAAGAAGAAAGTAAATAATATGAAAACAATACCTCACAGGTTCACAGTAGAGCTAGACATTTTTATCACCCAGGACTTCCTCATTCCCAAATGCCCACTGTAATAAATTCACTTGGATTTAAAAATTGTGGATCACTGTATTCAAGTCCACACAATGTCAAAGACTGCTGTACCATATCAGACTTTCCATTTTTTATTTACTTATTATTTATTTTATTTTATTTATTTATTTTCATTTTTTGAGGATAATTAACAGTCAGTTTGACTTAAATCTTAATTCCCAGATGGTAACAAAAGTGACACACAGAATTTCCTGCACAAAAGACATGTTTCTCATATGTCTTCCATTTTTTACATTGTGTGGTTGAAGCTGGACCCCTTGATTCTTAGAAACTGTTACCCCTAGTCAGTGGCCTCACTTTCACTTGTGCAAGTTATTAATCTTTGTAACTCATGGCATAAACTGTTTTACATGTTTCAGTGGTCATATGTGGTGTATAATTTGTGCCTTGGGCTTAATTTCAGCCTGGTACATTTGTCACAATGTTTAAAACCAATGCGTATTGAATCTGTTCACCTGTTCAACAGAACATTGTGTTCAGCCTTCCTCCTCTGTACTTTATAATTACATTGCTAGTTAGAAAGCAAGAATAATCATTTTAATCTCTGCCTTCTCTGGTCTCGATTATTTGCTTTTATGTGCATTTGCCTAAGTGCAACAATTCCTTGCCCAAAACCTTTTTTATAGAACTATTATTTAATGTTGATATAAGATGTTATCACTTTGTTGAGTCATTCTTCACTACGACCTTCACATACTATTTCACTTAGAACAGGTAACATGGTGTGATCAGGAAATTTTCTCCGAAACTTAAAAATTAACATAAACTTCTATAAAAGGTTAATTCAGATTATACACTGGATCTTGTGTTAATAGTGAACAGAAAAAAAACCTCAAACAGTTTGGAACTTACATGTGTTTTTCCAGAGATCAGAAGTGTTCTCCTTAATATAAACTTTTCTTTTTTTTGTAAGTTTCATTTGTTAACCATAGTCTTCACTTAAACAGAATGAGTTAATTAGTTAAAACTTATTCACTTAGAGGACACATACTACTGTGGTACGTGTGAGTGCAGTGAATACTGTAAAATAGTGGTCAAATTACCCAGCAGGAGCAGTGAACTTGTTTATAATTCGTGTGTAGCAACTGGACACTTACTAGTGTTGTGAGTGTGAGCACAATTATTATGTGGAGGTGGCAAATGTTCTCCCAGCAAGGCTAAGTAGTTTGTACACATGTGGATTAAGTATGGCAACTGGACACTTACTACAGTTGTAAGTGTGAGTGTGATACATAATGTTTGATTGTGTGGATGCAGAAGTTCTCCTAACAGAGGGAATCAGTTTGCTTATGCACAAAGGACTCCTGCTGTTGCTAGAGAATATGTTTCAACAAGATGGCAACTGGACACTTACTACAGTTGTAAGTGTGAGTGTGATATGTATTGTTTGACAGTGCAAATGCAGAAGTTCTCCTAACAGAGTGAAGCAGTATGCTTATGCACGAAGGATTCTTGCTGTTGCTAGAGAATATGTTTCAACCAGATGTATTTGTTCCTTGTGTTTAAATTCATAATATGTATGATTATTATCAATAAATGAATAAATGCACGATTGATTTTATTTTGGAATATAAGACATAAGAATCCTGTGAGAACCGATTTCCTTTCTTCCCTCTTCCAGTCCTTGACCACTGATTTCCTCTTCATGAAAGTTAACAAATTATTGTGCTGCTGTGATGTATCTGTACTATGTTTTTTCACTATAAAAGGTGAGCTCCCTGTAGATTCTCAAATCCACAACTCCCATGACTAGATTTATACATGTATTGTAGTTGTCAGTTTGTTCAAGGTTACAGGCCCAGTTTCATATTATGTTTGAGATGATTTTTAAATGGTTACTATCATGTTCCTCTTCATCGTTCAGCACAAAACAGAGAAATATTGATCCATTCTGGCACTCTGTAGTCAGTGCTACCACCATACTATTAAAAAAATTTGAAGCATCTGACAATGTAGCTCTTACCACTGCTAGTAGCTGTTCTAACTCACTGAAAACTCCAGAACTACCCAACTTAAGCTGAGAGTTATATATATATATATATATATATACACCTAAAAACAAAGATGATGTGACTTACCAAATGAAAGTGCTGGCAGGTCGACAGACACACAAACGAACACAAACATACACACAAAATTCAAGCTTTCGCAACAAACTGTTGCCTCATCAGGAAAGAGGGAAGGAGAGGGAAAGACGAAAGGATGTGGGTTTTAAGGGAGAGGGTAAGGAGTCATTCCAGTCCCGGGAGCGGAAAGACTTACCTTAGGGGGAAAAAAGGACGGGTATACACTCGCACACACACACATATCCATCCACACATATGCAGACACAAGCAGACATATTTAAAGACAAAGAGTTTGGGAGTTTAGTGGCTTATGACATCAATTTCTTATATCTCATCTATGTAAGAACATGTCATCTATGTCAGAATAATGAAGTGATTTGTGCCATTACCAATGACATGGAATTTGGCAGAATAATGAAGTGGTTTATACCATTACCAATGACAGAGAATTTTATTTCTCTTTTAGAATTTACCCAATGGTTCCTAACATTTATTGAAAATCAAAATCATCTATCACTGAAAGAGACAACAAGGGAGGTAAGTAGGGGCTTAAGAAAGTAAGTTACATGTGTTGTGCAATGCTAAGACCTTTACACAACAAAAGTGGTACATCATCAGAAGAGAGTACATATTCTGGGTTTCCTGTAGAGGCAGTTCTGCTGCAGTACAGGCAACAGGTGCATCAAAGTGTGGGAGTGAAATGGCACAGAAACTGAAAGTTTACTCCAGAATTGAAGTACGTGGGGCAGTTTCATATAGGCAAAACATCTAAATTGCCCACAAGTTCACCATGAAATTCTAGAAACATGTGGACCAAATGCAATGCCCTGTCCAGCCATAATAAAATGGTACCTACAGTTCTACCAAGGTCCCACAGACAAGGGTTATGTTGAATGGGAAGCAAGGCCATCAACAGTGACCGCTGATGACAATGTCCAAGCAATATTTTCAGGAACGCAAAAGAAAATCTGGGGAAGAAAGATGGCCAACCCTGAGAATGTTCACACAGCACTTCTAAAGTGGCTTCATGACCAAGGAGTGGAATTTTTTATTTGAGGAAGTGAATGATTTGTACAATGTTCTGATCACTGTTTAGAGGGATTTGGCAAATTTGTGGAAAAAAAGTGTCACATATCAGTTGTACTTTGAAATGTAATTCAGCATTACTTTGACTGCCATGATAATGTGTAATTTATGAGGGATTTTCAATAAGAAATGTAACACTTTTTTTCTAGGACAATTTTGGTTGGAATAATTGCAGAATTTGTTGTGGGACATCATGGAATATTTCCGCTTCAGCCCATGTAGTTTCACAAAGTTCTTATATGTGCCATTGCAATAAGTAGCCTTTGAAATTGTGTCTGCTCCAAGCAGAGATCTGTTGTTGTGTTTCGTTTGGTGGAAAACAAGAGTATCAAAATATTCATAGGTGCTTGCAGAATGTTACAGAGACCTTGCGCTGAACAAAAGCTTAATGTGTTGAGTGAGGCATGTGTCATCACAGCAACAAAGTAAAGCAAACCTGCATGACATTGACTGGCTGCACACTGCTGTGACTGTTATAGTGCTGAAAAGTGACCACGAAAATTCCAACAAACTTCTCCTCCATGAGAAAACGAGGCCTGACCCAAGTCTGCCCACCCAAGAAAAGCTCACAGGACTTAATTGGATTGCTCCTTCTCATCCACCCTACAGCTCAGATCTCGCACCTCCTGACTTCCATCTGGCCCAATGAAAGGTGCACTATATAAGAAGCAGTATGTGGATGGCTATGAGGTTATTGGTGCAGCAAAAATAAAAAATAAAAAAAAGGCTGTGATGTCTACCAGTAGAATGCTACCATGTAGGCATACAGACCCTCCCCATAGGATGGCGTAAGGTCATCACATTGAACAGAGATTGAGATAAAGAATGGGGTTTTGTAGCCAAAAGAATCGTGAATAATATGATTTATTATAATCTTGAATAAAATAAACCTGCTTTCAGAAAAAAAATGTTGCGTCACTTACTGAACACCCCTCGTACTTTCACAATTCTTCTGTTCAAGGACTCTCACAGATCACTGACGTTGTTTGTACGCAAATATTTATATATTTATTGAACAGGGGGCTGAAAGGGTTAAAAATTTACAAAACAAAAATCACTACAGAAATACCTGGGTATACTTTCTAAAAGAGACACAAAATATGAAAACTTTAATTCCTCAAAGAAAACCAATAAAGTAAATAAAACCAAAAAGACTAATATGGAAAGAGGCAATTAATTTCAAGCAATTTCATGTAATAGCCAAAGTAAGTGGAGAATTCAACAAAACTATATTACACTACTGAAGACAAGTTTCTATGTATCTGAACTACTTTTTTTTTTCTATTGTACTGCATGTGCCCATTTCTCAGTCTTCTACTTACACCTCACATCTTCCTACTTCCACTCCTCCTCTTATTTTTCCTGTGTTTTACTGTTTGTCTTTGTTACTCTAGAGGCCAGTTTTATTCATGTGAGCCTCTCTTTTACATTTTTGCTTTCCATTTCTCTCTTTAATCTCTCTGCTTATGTGTCTGAGAAATCTAAAGTGGGACACAAAGAACATGTCTAAACCTTAATAAAATATGCTTAGGTTTCAAGTGGTGTGAAGTGGTTAACTGCTCACTTATGGACAGTTAACCATTTGATGTGGCTTGAAACCCGAGAATATTTTAGTAATGGATATTGCTCTGATAGCATGTGTTTATATCTAAAAGACCTTGTTTACCAGTAAATATGTTTGTGGGCATGTCTGGAGATCTCCATACCACCAATCCAAAAAGGCAGAGAATTTCATTATTTTTGTACAAAAGTTACTTATGTATTAGTCCAGACATAAGCTAAACTAAGTGTCAAAAGAATTCAGTAGCAGTTTTCATATATAATGTTTTATTACTTTTAACTATGTAGCTGTGAAGTTGTTACTATTATGGCACATATTTTATTAACTGCCATGTATTTATCTAGAAACTTTATTTTAATGATTGTACACTAATTAATTAAACTGAAACTGCTGTGTCTGAAAACTGTCACCTGTTCTTTAATGCTGACAATTTGCAGTGTGATCAGTTTCGTAAAGTACCTTTCTGTTCTTGAATATGACCTACTGTTATGGTGCTTGCCTACATCAATAAAGTTCACCATTGTGCAACATAAATGCGGTTTCACATATGCAGAAAACTAGTTGAAACATGTATTTGTGGAAACATTAATGATATGTGGGAAACATAGCAGTGACTTCTAGTTTAGACAGCATATAAAATTATTTGAGATGGATATCTAGTCACGTGAGATTCTGCTAGAGAAACTACCATATTGTGCTGTTTAAACTGGAAGCTGTCAGCAAGTTTTCTGGAAGTAATCTGCTCCAGTTTCTAACTTCACTGATGGAATGTCAATTTGTATTACATCAGTGTTGAAGTGCACTATTACAGCAAGTGGTGCTTATTATAGAACTGCAATATTCTAAAATCGATTACGCTGAAAATTAACAGACATCAATGAAATGTAGCCAGGTGTAAAATAATCTGTTGATGCGTGGAAAAATTTGCAGTTGTGATCCAAGCTATTCTAGCCATTGCTGATGGACACTGGAAAGTTAATTTAATGAAGAAAAAGTGTTGTGCTTACCAAAGATCCTTCGTATGAAGTTATATCAGAGATGACTCACCTGAAAATAAATGAAAAAAAAAATGTAATACATATCATGAGGATCTTTAAGATCTATTATATATGTGATATAAAGTAATGACATGCAAGGGGGGCAGGGGGGGGGGGGGGGGGGGAACTTTTCCAAGGAATGTCCATATTACTTTTCATACGACTGCACAGGTACATTGAAGGACTATTTATAATGCCTTGGTGTTGCTCAACAATATTCTTTTCTTAACCATATACTGAGTTTTTGTGGTAACTTCACCACTGAAACTAATCTGAAATGTGTAATATATGGTGACTGACTAATAAAGAATTGTGATGATGAAGGCAAAAAGTTTACCTAGAATGCTGTATAATGGTTGCAGATCTCTCAAGAGTATGTTGTCATTGTCAATAATTTATTAATTAAGCATTAAACACACCAATGTGACTAAATATTAAAAACATGTTGATCACCTGCTAAAACAAACATATAGTCTCAGCTGCCTATAAAGTATAAAAGAAAATTTACTAGCTAATTATTTTAGGAGACTTCCTTTCAAAACAAGAACTTTAGTTAGAATGTTTAGTATCAGCCATTCACACATTTTGATGCACACACACACACACACACACACACACACACACAAATTGTATATTAATTATATATGTGTGACTGCAGGCTTTATCAGCATATTCAGCTGACAAAATCTTTTTGGGTGACCAGCTGAGTGATGGTGTTTCCTTGTGGCAACACTTTAAACAGTTTTGTAATCATAATTTTCTGGTGAAGAAGATGGGTATCAGACTTACTGAAACAGTGCAACAAGATAACACCACTTCTTGGCCGATCACCTGAGAAAATTTTATCAAACTTGCATACATTTACATATTAATTACCAACATTTACTGTTACTTATGGTTACCTGAAGCAATGACATTACTATAGTTAATGTGTATAAATGAATAATTATAATTCTATGATCATTAGATATTATGTTACTGAAAAGTAAAGTTACTCAAAGCACAATTCTTGAAAACCACTCCATGAATTCAGTAACTGTGTAAAATTCTCGCTCTTTAAATGAAGTTTCTAAAACTTTTTTAAACTTGTGCAAGGGAGTGAAGTGAGCTGTCTTTGGCAATTTTTTGAAGAATTTCAGGCATGTGTTTATGGCTATTTTTTGTGTGTGTGTGTGTGTGTGTGTGTGTGTGTGTGTGTGTGTGAGAGAGAGAGGGAGAGAGAGAGAGAGAGAGAGAGAGAGAGAGTCAGTTTTGAGTACAGAAAATCTATCATGTGGCTATTTATTATATTATGCAAATGAAAATTATTTCTTAATTTTTCTAAAATTTTATTTAGCATAAATTGGATAGCAACAGATGTAAAGCATGGGGACTGTCATAAAGCCACTTGGAGCATATATCTAGAATATATACAGGGTGTACATGAAGTCCGGGAACACTTTCAACTATTTATTGCACAAGAACCAAACATCGTACAGATATAATACATACGTCATTTTGAAGAGAAACCCGGAAAGTCTTTTTTCATGTGTATTGCCACAGAGTAGTACGGTAATTTGTCGATAATCAGTGCTTGCTGTGTGTTGGAGTTTGACAAAAACAAGTGTGCTACAGCTGTTCAATGAATGTTTAGAACGAAATTCGGTAAGAAGCCACCAACAAGGAAGACCATTGACCACTGAAACAACAAATTTGTTACGACGGGTTGCTTGTGCCTGGCAAAGAGAATCTGACATCCCAGTGTGAGTGGAGTGAATGTGGAGCGCGTACAAGAGACATTCATAAGGAGTCTAAAGAAATCAGTGTGTTGTGCATCCTGTGAACTCGAAATGGCTCCAATGACAGTGTGGAAAGTCCTGCACCAGAAGCTGTCTATAAAACCATTCAAATTGGAGCTAGTGCAGAAGCTCAATGACTATGGTAAAAGACAAGTGTTTTGAGTTTTGTTCACAGTTGCAACAATTGCATGAGGATGGGGATGCCATTGTTGATCACCTAATTTTTAGTGACAAAGTCAATTTTCACACTAATGGGAAGGTGAACAGCCATAATTGTTCAATCTAGGGTACAAAGCATCCACACAAAAACATTGAATTTGAACGTGATTCCCCAAAGGTAAATGTTTCTTGTGCCTTGTCACGTTGAAAACTGTACGGGCCATTCTTCTTTAGCGATAGCACTGTCACTGGAGATTCCTATGTCGACATGTTGCAGCAATGGCTGATGCCTCAAATGCAATTGGGCTTTCCGTTCATCTTTCAGCAGGATGGGGCTCCACCCTATTTTCATTGCGGAGTTCGTGGGTACCTGAACACAAAGCTGCTGCATCGATGGATCATCTGTGCTACAGAAGGGGACAACTGTTTCATGAAATGGCATCCCCAATCACCAGATGTCACTCTTTTTTTTCTGTGGGGCACATTAAAGATCTTGTGTATGTACCACCTCTACCATGTGATGTAGCAGAGTTCTGGGAGAGAATATGGGAAGCGACTGCCAATTACTGTACTGACGTCTGCCGGGTTACTGATGGTTTACATATCAAATGCTTGCAAAAAAAAAAAAAAGCAGATTCATACTAAAATTTCTCCTTAGTTTATGTAACAAAAGTAATACTCTTGCCAGCTTGCTGCTTTAGTAACTGTGTACCCATCCCATAACAGTTTTTTATCAGTCAAATCTAAGTAATTTCACATTTTCACTCTCAGACTTCATTGCACTGACACTCAGATAAAATAATTCTCCTTTAGTTTTATTAATGGACAGTTGACTGGCTAGACATGAGTAATCAGTCATCTTGATTTTTTTTCTGTTGTAATTTTGAACAGTTAATAAGTTTTCACCTTTTGTTGTCAGTTCGATGTCATCAGCTTACAGCACATTCTCACCTGGTGTAGGACTTGAGAAGTCATTCATATAAACAATGAAGAATAAGGGTCCAAGAACTGATCCCTGTTGTATTCCATGTTTTATTTTCAACAGCTGTAATGCCTGATTATTTGCATATACTTGCTACAGCCTGTTGGATAGGTTCTGATTATACTTAATGATTTATTTCTAATGCCATAGTGACCTAGTCTCTAAGTATATCACATGCCGCTTGTCTCTATTCAGTGCCATCATATATAAAATCTAACAGATTTTATACTGCTTTTACTGTTGACATATTTGATCTAAAGCCAAACAGGTCTGTGTTCAGTAACCAGTTACTTTCAAAATACTTGTGTATTTGTTTATGTAGACAGCTTTCTGTTATTCTGATAAGCTGAAGCAACTGAGATTGGTCTAAAGTTAGTAAAGAGGCACCTTTCTCTGTTCTTAAACACCAGCAGTGTAACAAAGATGTTAAGTTCTTCAGGGAAAATGCCATCTACCACTATTATGTTGGCTAGATAAAGCAATTTCATTTGTTATGCTCTCTATGAGCAAGTTACTCATACATTTTAAAATTTCCAAGCTTGTTCATCACTTAGCTAATATTGTGGGGAGTAATGTTAGACCACGAGAATGTAGTTCCATTTTTTGCTTCAGTTGAAGTGTCTCAGCAACTGAGCTGCTGTTACAGCTTGAATGATGACTGCCTGTACAGTTCACAAACTATTCATTTAATATATTAGAGTCCATGGGAATGGTATTGTCTTTTTTGCATTGCTTTGTTTCACTTTTAAAGTCATTCCATGCTGCTTTATGACCATTTTTAGATTTCAAAATGTACGTATAATTTTCTTTGTACTTGGATATTTTAATTTCAGTTTCATATACTTATTTGAGACTTGTGTATATAGTCTTAGTTTCACCATTTTAATAAACAGTATTCTTATTTTAGTCAGTCACAGAGTATACCATATTCTAGTACTTTGGGTCTACATTTAATATCATGTGTTTTTCATGGTTGGACAGTTGCAATTCAGTATATATTGAACAATGTCTACAAATGAACTAGTGCAATCACAAACAGTTCTCTCAGTGGAAAATCTATAGGACCAGTCCACTGATTTTTAGTTCCCTTATCATATTCTCAATGCTATTCTTATTTAGTATTTTGTGCCTTACAAAACTTTTGGTACATTCAAAGAGCAAATGTCTTATTTTTACACACAGTCCTTCAATCCCGGTTTATCAGCTCTACATTATACGTAATCTTTAGCATCCACAGTTGTCATGCCCATTGCCTTGTGAGTTGTCCACTAATGCAGTAGAGATTGAGTTTATTGTACTTATTAAGTGAGATACACAGTGCCAGTTAGTGATCATGTGCTAATGTACTACAGCGCTCTGTAAATATCACACTAAAATTGTGCTCTCTCTTAGAATGCAAGCCAGAAGTCCCACTAAAATTAAGCCATTTCTCTTTGAATGTGTGTTGGCATAAAAAAGGACAAAGACATGTTTTTTGGTCAGCTGCACTATGATCAACTCAGAAGAGAGAGACACTGTGCACGCCCTGATGTGATATTATCCCTGCTGGCACAAAGGGTGGTACATTGCTCTCAGCACCAGGTCAACATTTTTCTTTGAAAGTGTATGTATGTAGAGCCAACCTGGTGAATTCTGTTGATCTGCTAAAGAGACCCTTTTCCAGTAGAGCTTTAGAGGAAAAAGTGAGTGTTAAAGAGTTAATAAGATTTGTAAATTTATATCTAAGAAGATGAGGGCATGGTGTGAGCCGGGGGGGGGGGGGGGGGGTCATTAATTTGGCTCAAACTATGAGAGTAGAAGCAGGTAGATGTCCCTTTCAAGTTCCTAGTATATTTTTTATAATTTTTTCATTATCCTATGAACTTATAGTTAATTCAACATTGTCAATGGAAAATGCTCTGACTCTATAAAGTTCATTGTGCCTAGGTGTTATTGGGAGGCTGAATGTGCATAGAGGGATGTCTTTTTCATCTGGCTTTTGCTGCATCTTGATGTTGTAAGGAGCCTGCCAGTTTGTTGTTTTTAAACAGTTTGACGATCAGCCAAGTTGCCAACATTCAGTACTTGAGTCATACAAAGCAGTGGCCAAAGGTACCAACAGCCAGTTTGTTGGTTTGGGTTTGTTTCTCACTGCTACCTTTTTTTCCATTTTAATTTATTCCTCACAGTGTTAAACTATTTATTGTAAAATTTGAATATATTTAAACAGTTCAGTTTATATTTTAAAATTAATATAGTCAGTTTAGTTATGATTACTACCCACGTTTAAGTCAAGAGGCCATGGCAGGTGGTGAAAAAAGTGAGTCTATGAAGAAACTTAGTTTGAAAGTGTATGATAAAAAGTTGGATCTGTGAGTGTGATGTTTGAAATCCACATTTTTGCTTTTCATATTTGTTATTCAGGAGCAGTGATGCATTGGGTTCAGGAGAAGTGAAAGATCTAGGACATATTAATACATTAACAAAAAATATTATAGAAATGAAAGAGAATGTAGACAAAGATGAAACAGGAGATATGATACTGCGTGAGGAGTTTGACAAAACACTGAAAGACCCAAGTCGAAACAAAGCCCCAGGAATTGACAATATTCCATTAGAACTACTGACAGCATTGGGAGAGCCAGGCCTAACAAAACTCTACCATCTAGTGAGCAAGATGTATGAGACAGGCAAAATACCCTCACACTACAGAAGAATATAATAATTCCAATTCCAAAGAAAGCAGGTATTGACAGATGTGAAAATTACCGAACTATCAGTTTAATAAGCCACGGCTGCAAAATACTAACACGAATTCTTTAGAGAAGAATGGAAAAGCTCGTAGAAGCTGATCTCAGGGAAGATCAGTTTGGATTCCATAGAAATATTGGAACACGTGAGGCAATACTGACCCTACGACTTATCTTAGAAAACAGATTAAGCAAAGGCAAACACACGTTTCTAGCATTTGTAGACTTAGAGAAAGTTTTTGACAATGTTGACTGGAATACTATCTTTCAAATTCTGAAGATGGCAGGGGTAAAAGACAGGGAGTGAAAGGCAATTTACAATTTGTACAGAAACCAGATGGTAGTTATAAGAGTAGAGGGCATGAAAGGGAAGCAGTGGTTGGGAAGGGAGTGAGATAGGACTGTAGCCTCTCCCCGATGTTATTTAATCTGTATATTGAGCAAGCATTAAAGGAAACAAAAGAAAAATTCGGAGTAGCTATTAAAATCCATGGAGAAGAAATAAAAGCTTTTAGGTTTGTTGATGACATAGTAATTCTGTCAGTGATAGCATCGGACCTGGAAGAGCAGCTGAACGGAATGGACAGTGTCTTTAAAGTAGGATATAAGATGAACATCAACAAAAGCAAAACGAGGATAATGGAATGTAGTCAAATTAAATCAGGTGATGCTGTGGGAATTAGATTAGGAAATGAGATGCTTAAAGTAGTTAATGTGTTTTGCTATTTGGGGAGCAAAATAACTGATGATGGTCGAAGTAGAGAGGACATAAAATGTAGACTGGGAATTGGCAAGAAAAGCGTTTCTGAAGAAAAGGAACCTTCCAACACCTGATTGAAGCCTGCGAGAGTGGAAGCTGTCAGCAAGGCTAAGGGTGGGCCAACACCGTATTGAATTCCAGCATTATCGATGGAGGGCGCCACGAACATTTAAGTCATTTTCAGCCAGGTGCCTGGATACTTTTGATCACATAGTGTATGTGGGCAGTGAAACAACTGATTATGGCCTAAGAAAAGAGAAAAATAGTATGTTGGTTGGCAATGGCAAGTAAAGCCTATCTGATGAATAGAAATTTGTTGACATCTTATAGATTTAAGTGTTAGTGAGTATTTCCTGAATATATTTCTCTGGAGTGTAGCTTGTATGGAAGTGAAACTTAGATGATAACATTTCATATAAGAAGAGAATAGTGACACTAGAGAAGAATGTCAATGGTTAGATGGGTAACTGAGGAGACACTGAGCAGAAAGAAGGAGAAAAGGAATTTTTGGCACTACTTGACTAAAGGAAAGCACCGGTTGATCGGACACATTCTGACATTTATTTATTTTATTTAATCATATGGTGATTTCATACAATACACAGTTGATATAATGCAAATGATTTTATACAATATACACATGATATTATACAAGATTAAACCTTAAAGTCCGTGTTTTTCAACTCGTTAATTAAGCTGGGTGTGAGAGTGAACAAGTCATCGGGAATTCCAGGGTATGAATGAAGTGGACAGCATTGGACTAAATGTTCAGTTGTCTGCTTTTCTTGATAACATTCACACAATGGTGAACTGATCCAGCCCCCTTTTGTACCTGAAGTACCTGCAACAACCATGTCCAGTCCTTAACCTGTTGAGGCGGCACCAAAGGTTCCTCGGTAGGTCAAAACCTTTTGGCTTCTTTGTGGGATCAAGGTGATGGGCTCTTGTTCCCAATGTTTTTGTTGACTATTCAGCTTCTCACATATCAAGGGGTAACTAGTTCAGTACTGCAGGGAAGAGTTGTGGGTTAAAATTGTAGAGGGAGACCAAGAGTTCGAAAGGACGTTGGTTGCAGTAGTTATTTGGAGAGGAAGAGGTTTGCATGGGATAGAGTAGCGAGGACAGCTGCGACAAACCAGTCTTCGGACTGACGAGCACTACGACAAAAACAAAAACAACAACTCATTAAAAACAAGATCGCTACATATGCGGCCCGAAGTATTGGCCCTTGAGCAAAAAAGTTTGCCTGCCACTGCTCTCTGCAGAAACGTATAGGTATCTCTGCATTTCGTTTTTTTTTTTTTATCTTTATTCAAATCATGAATTAAGTCGGGTGATGTTGAGCGTATTAGATTAGGAAATGAGACACTTAAAGTAGTAAAGGAGTTTTGCTATTTGGGGAGCAAAATAACTGATGATGGTCGAAGTAGAGAGGATATAAAATGTAGACTGGCAATGGCAAGGAAAGCGTTTCTGAGGAAGAGAAATTTGTTAACATTGAGTATAGATTTAAGTGTCAGGAAGTCATTTCTGAAAGTATTTGTATGGAGTGTAGCCATGTATGGAAGTGAAACATGGACGGTAAATAGTTTGGACAAGAAGAGAATAGAAGCTTTTGAAATGTGGTGCTACAGAAGAATGCTGAAGATTAGATGGGTAGATCACGTAACTAATGAGGAGGTATTGAATAGGATTGGGGAGAAGAGAAGTTTGTGGCACAACTTGACCAGAAGAAGGGATCGGTTGGTAGGACATGTTCTGAGGCATCAAGGGATCACCAATTTGGTATTGGAGGGCAGCGTGGAGGGTAAAAATCGTAGGGGGAGACCAATAGATGAATACACTAAGCAGATTCAGAAGGATGTAGGCTGCAGGAGGTACTGGGAGATGAAGAAGCTTGTACAGGATAGAGTAGCATGGAGAGCTGCATCAAACCAGTCTCAGGACTGAAGACCACAACAACAACATTCAAATCATTATGATTATACAAATTAACCCTCTACCTAAGTACATTACTAGGTCCTATTTCTAACTATTACAATTGACAATCTGCAACTTTTACTTTCTAACACTACAGGTTAATACTATAATGCCTTCACCACTATGGGGACTATTCTACTGTTATTTACTACACATGTTGTTATGATTATTGGATTGAATTTTCTACTACTGTTAGACTTTGATACTACTTTTAACAAGTTACTATGACTACTCAACCTGCAGCGTCACAGGTGTGCCAGAAGATACAAACCTAATTTTGCTGACCTTTCCCACTGAGCTAATCGCAGTGGCACTGCCCCTGGCACTGGGCTGGCCGATGACTTCGTTGCTGCAGTTCTGTGCTAATCTAACTACCCTAATTCTGAGGTTTCTGAAGAAGAAAAATTTGTTAACATTGAGTATAGATTTAAATGTCAGGAAGTCGTTTCTGAAAGTATTTGTACGGAGTGTAACCATGTATGGAAGTGAAACGTGGACGATAAGTGGTTTAGACAAGAAGAGAATAGAGTCTTTCGAAATGTGGTGCTCAGAAGAATGCTGAAGATTAGATGGGTAGATCACGTAACTAATGAGGAGGTACTGAATAGAACTGCCGAGAAGAGGAGCTTGTGGCACAACTTGACTAGAAGAAGGGATCGGTTGGTAGGACATGTTCTGAGACATCGAGGGATCACCAATTTGGTATTGGAGGGCAGCGTGGAGGGTAAAAATCGTAGGGGGAGACCAAGAGATGAATACACTAAGCAGATTCAGAAGGATGTAGGCTGCAGGAGGTACTGGGAGATGAAGAAGCTTGCACAGGATAGAGTAGCATGGAGAGCTGCATCAAACCAGTCTCAGGACTGAAGACCACAACAACAACATTCAAATCATTATGATTATACAAATTAACCCTCTACCTAAGTACATTACTAGGTCCTATTTCTAACTATTACAATTGACAATCTGCAACTTTTACTTTCTAACACTACAGGTTAATACTATAATGCCTTCACCACTATGGGGACTATTCTACTGTTATTTACTACACATGTTGTTATGATTATTGGATTGAATTTTCTACTACTGTTAGACTTTGATACTACTTTTAACAAGTTACTATGACTACTCAACCTGCAGCGTCACAGGTGTGCCAGCAGATACAAACCTAATTTTGCTGACCTTTCCCACTGAGCTAATCGCAGTGGCACTGCCCCTGGCACTGGGCTGGCCGATGACTTTGTCGCTGCAGTTCTGTGCTAATCTAACTATCCTAATTCTGAGGTTTCTGAAGAAGAAAAATTTGTTAACATCGAGTATAGATTTAAGTGTCAGGAAGTCGTTTCTGAAAGTATTTGTACGGAGTGTAGCCATGTATGGAAGTGAAACGTGGACGATAAATAGTTTAGACAAGAAGAGAATAGAATCTTTCGAAATGTGGTGCTACAGAAGAATGCTGAAGATTAGATGGGTAGATCACGTAACTAATGAGGAGGTACTGAATAGAATTGAAGAGAAGAGGAGCTTGTGGCACAACTTGACTAGGAGAAGGGATCGGTTGGTAGGACACGTTCTGAGACATCGAGGGATCACCAATTTGGTATTGGAGGGCAGCGTGGAGGGTAAAAATCGAAGAGGGAGACCAAGAGATGAATATAACAAGCAGATCCGGAAGGATGTAGGCTGCTGTAGGTACTGGGAGATGAAGAAGCTTGCAGAGGATAGAGTAGCATGGGGAGCTGCATCAAACCAGTCTCAGGACTGAAGACCACAACAACAGTTCTGAGCCTGTAACTAATCTAGCTCCATATCTACTGTCATGATCGCTTCGTTGTCAAGTCCGGTGATGATGTACTACCCCCCACCCCCCAACCTAGTCCTAAAACATGTCGGGTTCCAGCCATGAGGCTGAAGGCCAGGTCCATGTCCTGACGGAACACGGAGGGTGTACGGAGTCTGGTGTTTATTCATTAATTGTTTCTCAGGTATTCTTTGAGGACTTTGCTTGAGATCGCATCTGCTAGTTTATTCAGGACATTAAATGTGTCCTCTTGCCTGAGCAGGTGGTGCGTGTCGTTGTTTGGTAGTTGTTCCCTAAATTGTTTTGCTCTTTTGGGCGATTTCAGCCGGTTCTCTCTCCCGCAGCCACTTATTTCGGTGTGCCCTGCTCGGACGACGCTTCCGCGCCCGGCGCCCGCCGTGTTTGCGTGACCCTAGACCCTGCAGATAGCATCGGCCCACTTGTGGACGCCGCCGCTCCACACGCTAGGGCCACACAGTCGCCTCGCCGCTGGCCGAGTGTCCGCACATTACGACTCGTCCTCTTCAGGTAAGTCAGGTGCGGTCGCGGAGAATCGCAGCAAACAATGCCCGAGCTCTTTCCACACTACACTCCTGCACGCAAATGCTGATCCAAAACCTGACAAAGTTAATCATAACCCTATCAAGCGTCAGCCCCAGGGCAATGTGATACAACCGCTGTTGTTCTGTGTACACATCGGTCTGACGGAGATGGTTGGTTGGTTGTTTGGGGGAAGAGACCAAACTGCGAGGTCATCGGTCTCATCAGATTAGGGAAGGATGGGGAAGGAAACCGGCCGTGCCCTTTCAAAGGAACCATCCCGGCATTTGCCTGGAGCGATTTAGGGAAATCACGGAAAACCTAAATCAGGATGGCCGGACGCGGGATTGAACCGTCGTCCTCCCGAATGCGAGTCCAGTGTGCTAGCCACTGCGCCACCTCGCTCGGTGGTCTGACGGAGAGAACGAGCAACAGTTTGCTGCTGCGTATAGATGACGTTGTAGTGTAAAGTTTCCTCGCTGAGTGATTAGGAGGATAACTTGGATAGAGTTTCTGTTTGGTGTGATGAATTGCAGCTTCTAGATCTACGTCCACAACTACATACATAATCCGCAAGCCACCTACGGTGGGTGTTGTGGGCACCCTATATACCACTGACAGTCGTTCCCTTTTCTACTCAACTCGCAAATAGAGTGAGAGAAAAACGACTGTCTACATGCCTTAATTTCTCTTATGTGGTCCTCACGGGAAATGCACATAGGCGGCATTAGAATCGTTCTGCATTCAGCTTCAAATGCCAGTTCTCTAAATTTTATCGACAGTGTTCTTCGAAAGAAACGTCACCTTCCCTCCACAGACAACCAAGGGTTTCGAAGAGCGACTGAACAGAATGGACAGTGTCTTGAAAGGAGAATATAAGACGAACATCAACTAAAGCCAAACGATGTGGGATTGACGGAGGACATCGAAAGGGTGCGAAAAAGGGCAGCTCGTTTTGTATTATCACGTAATAGGGGAGAGATTGTGGCAGATATGATACGCGAGTTGTGATGGAAGTCATTAAAGCAAAGACTTTTTTCATCGCGGCGAGATCTATTTACGAAATTTCAGTCACCAACTTTCTCTTCCGAATGCGAAAATATTTTGTTGAGCCCAACCTACATAGGTAGGAATGATCATCAAAATAAAATAAGAGAAATGAGAGCTCGAACAGAAGGGTTTAGGTGTTCGTTTTTCCCGTACGCTGTTCGGGAGTGGAATGGTAGAGAGATAGTATGATTGTGGTTCGATGAACCCTCTGCCAAGCATTTAAATGTGAATTGCAGAGTAATCATGTAGATGTAGATGTAGCTCTTTCCACACTACACTCCTGCACTCACATGCCGAACCAAAGCCTGATAAAGTTAATCATAACCATATGAAGTATCAGCACCAGGGCAATGTGATAGAAACGCTCTTGTTCTGTGTACACATGGGTCTGACGGAGAGAGCGAGCAACGGTTTGCTGCTGCGTATAGATGTTGTAGTGTAAAGTTTCCTCGCTGAGTGATCAGGAAGGTAACTTCGATACAATCTCTGTTTGGTGTGACGAATTGCAGCTTCTAGATCTACGTCCACAACTACATACATACTCCGCAAGCGAACTACGGAGGGTGTTGTGGGCACCCTATAGACCACTAACAGTCATTCCCTTTTCTATTCCACTCACAAATAGAGTTAGGGAAAAAGAACTGTCTACATGCCTTAATTTCTCTTATGTGGTCACCACGCGAAATGTGGGCGGTATTAGAATCGTTCTGCAGTCAGCTTCATATGCCAGTTCTCTAAATTTTCTCAACGTCACCTTCCCTCCATGGATTATAGAGGCTCGTTTCTTCCGCTCGCTGTTCGAGAGTGGAATAATAGAGAATTACTTTGAAGGTAATTCGATGAACCCTGTGCAAGGCACTTCGCAGAGAATCCATGTAGATGTAGATTTAGACGTAGAGTCCCCGTAGCTTCTCCGTAATACTTGCATGTTGTTCGAAACTATCGATAACAAATCTAGCTGCCTGTCTCGGAACTGCTTAGAAGTCTTCCTTTAATCCATCCTGGTGCGGATCCCGAACACTCCAGCAGTACTCAGAATGAGCCGCACTAGTGTAGTATACAGCGAGGTCCATTGATAGTGACCGGGCCAAATACCTCACGAAATAAGCGCCAAACGAAAAAACTACAAAGAACGAAACTTGTCTAGCTTGAAGAGGGAAACCAGATGGCGCTATGGTCGGCCCGCTAGATGACGCTGTCATAGGTCAAACGGATATCAACTGCGTTTGTTTTAAATAGGAACCCCCATTTTTTATTACATATTCGTGTAGTACGTAAAGAAATATGAATGTTTTAGTTGGATCACTTTTTTCGCTTTGTAATAGATGGCGCTGTAATAGTCACAAACATATGGCTCACAATTTTAGGTTTTTTAAATTAAAATACAAAACGTAGGTACCTACGTTTGAACATTTTATTTCGGTTGTGCTAATGTGATACATGTACCTTTCTGAGCTTATAATTTCTGTGAACGCATGCTGTTACAGCGTGATTACCTGTAAATACCACATTAATGCAATAAATGCTCAAAATGATGTCCGTCAACCTCAATGCACCTGCCAATACGTGTAACGACATTCCTCCCAACAGCCAGTAGTTCATCTTCCTTAACATGCATTGGCAATGAGCTGACGTATGTTGTCAGGCGCTGTCACGATAGCAAATATCCTTCAACTTTCGCCACAGAAAGAAATCCGGGGACGTCAGATCCGGTGAACGTGCGGGCCACGGTATGGTGCTTCGACGACCAATCCATCTGTCATCAAACATGCCATTCAATACCGCTTCAACGGCACGCGAGCTATGTGCCGGACATCCATCATGTTGGAAGTACATCGCCATTATGTCATGCAATGAAACATCTTGTAGTAACGTCGGTAGAACATTACGTAGGAAATCAGCTTACATTGCAGCATTTAGATTGCCATCGATAAAATGGGGGCCAATTATCCTTCCTCCCATAATGCCGCACCATACATTAACCCGCCAAGGTCGCTCATGTTCCACTTGTCACAGCCGTCGCGGATTTTCCGTTGCCCAATGGTGCGTATTATGCCGGGTTAAGTTACCGCTGTTGGTGAATGACGCTTCGTCGCTAAATAGAACGCGTGCAAAAAATCTGCCATCGTCCCGTAATTTCTCTTGTGCTCAGTGGCAGAACTGTACACGAGGTTAAAAGTCGTCGCCATGCAATTCCTGGTGCATAGAAATATGGTACGGGTGCAATCGATGTTGATGTAGCATTCTCAACACCGATGTTTTTGAGATTCCCGATTCTCGCGCAATTTGTCTGCTACTAATGTGCGGATTAGCCGCGACAGCAGCTAAAACACCTACTTAGGCACTATCATTTGTTGCAGGTCGTGGTTGACGTTTCGCATGTGGCTGAACATTTCCTGTTTCCTTAAATAACGTAACTATCCGGCAAACGGTCCGCACACTTGGATGATGTCGTCCAGGATACCGAGCGGCATACATAGCACACGCCCGTTGGGCCATACATCAACACGATATCGACCATTTCCGCTATTGGTAAACGGTCCAATTTAGCACGGGTAATGTATCACGAAGCAAATAACGTCCGCACTGGCGGAATGTTACGTGGTACCACGTACTTATACGTTTGTGACTATTACAGCGCCATCTATCACAAAGCGAAAAAAGTGGCCCAACAAAAACATTCATATTTCTTTACGTACTACACGAATATGTAATAAAAAATGGGGGTTCCTATTTAGAAAAACGCAGTTGATATCCGTTTGACCTATGGCAGCGCCATCTAGCGGGCCAACCATAGCGCCATCTGGTTTCTCGCTTCAAGCTAGACGAGTTTCGCTTTTTGTAGTTTTTTCGTTTGATGCTTAAATCGTGAGATATTTGGCCCGGTCACTATCAATGGACCAACCTGTATGTGGTCTCCTTTACAGATGAACGACACTTTCCTAAAATGCCCCAATAAAGAGAAATAGACCATTCGCCTTCCTTACCATAAGCCTTACATGTTCGTTCCATATCATATCGCTTTTCAGCGTTACGCCCAGATATTTAATCGACCTAACTGTGTCAAGCAGGACACTATTAATACTGTATTCGAACATTACGGGTTTGTTTTTCCTACTCTTCTGCATTAACTTGCATTTTTCTACATTTAGAGGTACCTGCCATTCATCAGAAAATCTAGTTATTTTTTCTAAGTCATCTCTCCGTGCGCCACAGCATCATCAGCAAACAACCGCAGGCTGCTGTCCATCCTGCCCGCCGTCCGCAGCTCGTGGTGTAGTGGCCAGCGTTGCTGCCTCTAGATCACGGGGTCCTGGGTTCGATTCCTGGCCGGGTTGGGGATTTTCTCTGTCCAAGGACTGGGTGTTTGTGCTGTCCTCATCATTTCATCATCATCACCACCATCATTCACGGCAATCAATAGACTGGACTGTGTACAAAATTGGACTGTGAAAAAATTTGGACTTTGTACGGGCGCTGATGACCGCGCACTTGAGCGTCCCACAAACGAAACATCATCGTCATCATCCTGTCCGCTGGGTAATTTATGTATACAGAAAATGACATCGTCCCTATCACACTTCCCTGGGGCACCCCTGACGATACCGTTGCCTCTGGTGAACATTCGCCGTCGAGGACAACGCACTGGTTCTATTATGTAAGAAGTCTTCGAGCCAGTCACGTATCTGGAATATATACCGAAGGCTCGTAAGTTCGTTAACAGTCTGCAGATCAATTTGCTAAATGGTTTTGCGGAAATCTGGGAATGTGGAACCTGCCTATTGCCCTTTATCCACAGTTCGCAGGATATTATGTGAGGTAGGGTTCAAAATGGCTCTGAGCACTATGGGACTCAACTGCTGTGGTCATAAGTCCCCTGGAACTTAGAACTACTTAAACCTAACTAACCTAAGGACATCACACACATCCATGCCCGAGACAGGATTCGAACCTGCGACCGTAGTGGTCGTGCGGTTCCAGACTGTAGCGCCTTTAACCGCTCGGCCACTTCGGCCGGCTGTGAGGTAGGGGCAAGCTGAGTTTCGTACGAGCGAAGCTTTCTAAAACCGTGCTGATTTGTGGATAGAAGCTTTTGCGCCTCAAGGAAATTTATTATATTATAACTGGGAATATGTTCGAGAGCTCTGCAGCAAACTAACGTTAAGGATATTGGTCTTTAATTTTGTGGGTCCGTTCTTTTACTCTTCTTATATACAGGGTGTAAATTTTAAGTTGACAAACCAGAATAGCTCGAAAAATAAGCTTCACACGAAAAAATGTGTAGAATACAAAGTTGATTACTTGCGAGGGGGACATCTGCTGGTGCTAAAATTAGCCCACCACCCCAGCCCCCTGGGGGTGGGGCAGGAGGAAACTTTAAACCTTCAAATGGGAACCCCCATTTTTTATTGCAGAATCCGATTCTACCAAAAAACCACATACATCTTGTCTTAAACGTTTGTTTCGATTCTTGGTAGTTGGCACTGTAATTCAAGAAAATCCATGTTCTCATTTTTGCGTGGAAAATGGTTACGGATAAATAAAAAAATACTTATTTACTTCCTAAATTTGGATTCGCTGAAAGTAAAACCCTCCCTCTCTCCCCATAGGGTGAGGTTTGAGAGAGAGAGAGAGATTAGAGTTTTGCAAATGTTTGATCCAAATATTAATTTTTTCCGCAGATTCGGAACAATTTTGTTTGTTTCGTGGTCATGAGGCCACACAACTTTTAACTATCAAACAAATCATCTGACTAGCTAACTAACTAACCAAACATCCTACTTACTAACGAGTGAACTTATTTTTCGAGTTATTCTGGCTTGTCAACTTAAAATTTACACCCTGAACAGGAGTCGCCTGCCCTTTTTTCCAGTCGATTGGGGGACTTTGAGCTGGGCGAGAGATAAGCGATAAATCCAAGCTAAGTAAGAGGTCAACGCAGTAAAGGTCCCTCTCTAAAACCGAACTAGGTTTCCATCCGAACCTGGCGACTTATTTGTTTCTAACTCTCTCGGTTGTTTCTCTATGCCAGGTACGCCTGTTGCTATGTCCTCCTGACGGTAGACTATACAATGGTCAAACGACGGTATGTTTGAACGGTTCTCCTGCGTGAACGATTTCTTAAACACAAAATTTAAAGCTTCGACTTTCCTTTTTGCTACCTTCTACTGCCACGCCAGACAGCTCAACGGTTGAGAGGATAGAATCCTTAGACCTGCTTAGCAATTTTACGTAGGACCCGAATTTTCTATGTTGTCGGTGAGATATTTTGCTAAGGTATGACGGTGGTAGTTGTATGCTGCGTGCATCGTTGTTTTACAGACGCACGAATCTCTACTAAAATTTGTCTGTTGTCATTTGCACTATCTCTATGCATTCCATCAGTCGTGGAAGAAGAAACATGAAGAACTGATTGAATACTTTGGTCACCTTCTTGTGTGGTCACTGCTTGCGAAATGATACATCTGGAAATTGTTCCTAGTCACTGAATTAGTTAGTTACATGTTTCATAGATAATTCTAATGATCTTTTAGCGAAATAATGTGGAACGGGTTGGTTTAAAGGACATGTACACGTGATTAGTTTGAATGGATGGTAACACGATGGCCATTTACAAGCACCTGAATGTCACACTAGCCTAAATTTAACTTTAATGAGCGTATTATTTTTCAGTCCTATTCATGCAGCTACATTTAAAATTAGTGTTTTCTTACACGCTATCAGTTTTTAAATAAAAATTTGAGAAGGAAATGGAAGGAGCTATCCAGAACAAATGATTTTAGGAAGGATTTAAAACTTGTTTGCCTGAGAGATATTATGTTATGGGGCAAATTCTCAAAACCTTTTTTAAACTGCACATTGAAATCCTTTCTGAGCCATTGATAGAGTTCATAATGAGTAATAATCGCTGTTTTTTGCTTCTATTGTTGCAGGGGTGGACATCACAATTCTTATCAAACTGTGGTGGGTTGTTTATGACGATGATTCAGCTGCCACTAGTTTGATACAGCTTGCATCTGCTTCAAAGACTTTCATATTCTCTCGCTAGTTACACACAAATTATTAGGCCTACATAAAAATGGACAGGACATTTTTGTAGAAAATTTAAATTTAATGTAGTTACATTTTATACTGAGATCCGTTTTCACTGGAGGCCACACTACATTTTCTACAAAAAGCTCCTTCTCTGTTTCTTTGTGATCAATAGTTTGCGCGCAGTGAGTGAGAGAATATGAAAAATCATGCGTGTAGCATTTGAAAGAGTTGCGAGTGGCGTAAAATCCATGGCTAAGGGCAGCTGAATCACCCTGAACACACACACACACACACACACACACACACGCGCACACACACACACAGAGAGAGAGAGAGAGAGAGAGAGGGAGGGAGAGAGGGAGGGAGGGAGGGAGAGACAGGATGGTCAGAAACCGCCTGAAAAGCTTTTAACTGTTCTGAGAAATAACGCTTTTTAAGAACAAAAATCGATACCTTGCGTCATTACGGAGTTAATTAGCAAAGAATTTAGCCGATCAGGCATTTGTGCGCGCAAATTCAAGCTTCCGCCAGATACAACTAGTGTCAGTTGCTCTCATAGCGTAGATGATACCGCACGAGACTGCTGGGTGAGGTTCGATCCTTACTACTGTTATGTCTAATTTGTGCAATGCGTAATGCTCTTTTTTAGCTTTTAGGAAATCAATTTACATATGTGCGTATGTGAAGATGCAGGTAAAACGCCTAACTCCTTGAAGAAGCAATTAAAAGTTGACTGCGGGTGTACGCCACATACACACTATTCTTACATACTACTCTTATTACTCGCTACTGTGCAATCAATAAGAAAATTATCCCAGAAGATACTACTGAGTGGAAATACGCTAAGTATTACGCGGTTGATTCATTTAGTTTCAATGCCACCAATTATACGAAGAGCAAAAGTAGCTGAACTTAACTGTTTATTGAAGTTCTCCTTTCCATTAATACGAGGGCAGTTCAATAAGTAATGCAACACATTTTTTTTCTCGGCCAATTTTGGTTGAAAAAACCGGAAATTTCTTGTGGAATATTTTCAAACATTCCCGCTTCGTCTCGTATAGTTTCATTGACTTCCGACAGGTGGCAGCGCTGTACGGAGCTGTTAAAATGGCGTCTGTAACGGATGTGCGTTGCAAACAATGGGCAGTGATCGAGTTTCTTTTGGCGGAAAACCAGGGCATCTCAGATATTCATAGGCGCTTGCAGAATGTCTACGGTGATCTGGCAGTGGACAAAAGCACGGTGAGTCGTTGGGCAAAGCGTGTGACATCATCGCCGCAAGGTCAAGCGAGACTGTCTGATCTCCCGCGTGCGGGACGGCCGTGCACAGCTGTGACTCCTGCAATGGCGGAGCGTGCGAACACACTCGTGCTACTCTTCAGAAATTGAAGAAACGACTTCAGCGTGTTCGTAGGCACAAAAATCTGGACGAACTTCTCCTTCTACATGACAACGCAAGACCCCACACAAGTCTTCGCACCCGAGAGGAGCTCACAAAACTTCAGTGGACTGTTCTTCCTCATGCACCCTACAGCCCCGATCTCGCACCGTCGGATTTCCATATGTTTGGCCCAATGAAGGACGCAATTCGTGGGAGGCACTACGCGGATGATGAAGAAGTTACTGATGCAGTACGACGTTGGCTCCGACATCGACCAGTGGAATGGTACCGTGCAGGCATACAGGCCCTCATTTCAAGGTGGCGCAAGGCCGTAGCATTGAATGGAGATTACGTTGAAAAATAGTGTTGTGTAGCTAAAAGATTGGGGAATAACCTGGTGTATTTCAACGCTGAATAAAACAACACCTGTTTCAGAAAAAAATGTGTTGCATTACTTATTGAACTGCCCTCGTATGTACGGCCAAAATATGGAACATTCCATCCTGTTTATTGGTTTCTGTTCATGTCCTACATTAATTGTTGGTATGACTATTTGCTGTACAGAGCCATTTTCAGAGAAGTTCTCAACAATTCTTTTAAAAAGATCGTTAACAATTTCTTCCGTTGGCTTCTCTATGATGTGATCTTTTAGAACACTAGTAACGTTGCGAAAAGGACCAATTCTGCTTCATGAATGTTGTTGATCATATGCGACATTAAGAGAGGAAAGAGGTGACGTTTCGTTAATAATTGTGCTTCTCGTAGTATGTATATCAACCTCGTAACATCGTAATTACGACAGCTGTGGTGTGTCACTCGCACGTCGCGACAGCCGGTGTGATCGGTGGTACTGCGTATACTACGACGGGGCGTTCAATAGGCAATGCAACACTTTTTTTTTTCAATCAATTTCGGCTGAAAAAAATGCATAATTTGTTGTGGGACATAGTAGAACATTCGTCATCTTGATGTTGAAGCTCTTTTGTCTGTGTTTGCTCTAACAATAACGCCCGCATCTCGTGGTCGTGCTGTAGCGTTCTCGCTTCCCGCGCCCGGGTTCCCGGGTTCGATTCCCGGCGGGGTCAGGGTTTTTCTCTGCCTCGTGATGGCTGGGTGTTGTGTGATGTCCTTAGGTTAGTTAGGTTTAAGTAGTTCTAAGTTCTAGGGGACTGATGACCTAAGATGTTAAGTCCCATAGTGCTCAGAGCCTCTAACAATAACATATGTTTTTGAGTGGAGTCCGCCATTAGCAAAACACTATTTTGTTTTTGTACCAGACATGTTTCACTACAGTTGCAGCATCATCAGTGTTTTTTTTATTGTTATGGCTGTTAAACATAAGGAATGTTCTTTACTGTTTAAATACATACAAATATTAGTTTCTAAATCGAAATTACAGGTTTTTGAGGTGCACATAAACTTGTGTATTCATTCCTTGGCATGAATTTCGTAATATGTGTCGCATTACCAACCGATGAACAGTCCTGGTTGGCACTTGGCTGTAGATTATGGCAGACGCAAGCAGGTTCCAAACGAAAAAAAGAGTGATAGGAAGACAAATAAGAGCAAATAAAAATGTCAACACGATGATGAAAATGACGTGGCTAAGTATTGGAAATCAAAAAATTACATTAAAACCAATGGACTGAATAAATATGATAATCGAAGTATTTTGATTAGATTAATAAAAATAAAAAAACTTGCATTTGAACGGGATTCGAACTTTTTTCTTTTTTTAATCTCAATTTGTTCGTTACCTGTCCGTTGCATTTGTTGTGGGCGGATGTCCCATGACACCTGTTCAAGATCATCGTTGGTCCATTCACTCAGTTATTTTATTACAAAGGGCAGCTAACCCTCTGACTATACACGCTGAGCGACCGTGTCAGCAAACTTCGAATTCCAACTCGTCAGGTTTATATGCTAACCACTACTCAATGTCATCATCCTGCAAAGCGGTGTGGTATTTTGAATCCAGGTGCCAGTCTCAACGATTAATTGACAGACTTCAAAAATTCACACAATGTCATGCGAAGCTTATCTAATAATCTCGGTAATTAGAATAACTGTATAAACGACGCTGAATCACGTCTTGTGCAAAAGGGTCCAGTAATATTTGGTTAGTGCTATGTATGAAAAGTGTGTATTTCTATAGTATCATTGTCTGTGTGTGTTTATCATGTGTGATGAAATACGAAATAAAAGGCCCAGACCTAAGATTCGGGAAGAAAGTCGGACAAGAAACTGGAAATGAACTAATTGCCGTGGCAGTCTGGAAATGGCGAACAGTTCAGACGTGACGTTGAATGCTCTGGTTGGAGGAAACCAGCTACAACGCGTGAAGTGTCAACTATCAAGTAATTTTAATCGGACTATAGACGCATTTGCATTGCAAGTTCAGAGACAGTGTTAACGTTTTTGCAGGCAAGAAGCACCTCTTGGTAACGCCATGGTACGCAAGATGGCTTCAGTGTGCCGTGAAGCGGCATTCCCGGTCCGGAGCATCGCCACATACTTCCTGGTGAGTGCGACAAATCCTATCAGTGCCACGTACAAGGATGCTCCTAAAGTTTTAATTACCACTGCGAAGAAACAAAGTGACGCAATTAATATTTTGTTTTCATGCAGGCACACGTTTGCAGTCGTATACCCTGAAATGCCTGTACTGTGGCAGGCCACGGCCGGTGTGGCCGTGCGGTTAAAGGCGCTTCAGTCTGGAACCGCGTGACCGCTACGGTCGCAGGTTCGAATCCTGCCTCGGGCATGGATGTGTGTGATGTCCTTAGGTTAGTTAGGTTTAATTAGTTCTAAGTTCTAGGCGACTGATGACCTCAGAAGTTGAGTCGCATAGTGCTCAGAGCCATTTGTGCATTTTGTGGCACGCCACTACAGGAGCCGAGCTAAATGCCGCAAACCATTGATGAAGTAGAGATGCGTTCGCCGTTTTGTTTTAGCGGCGCGTGGATTTCAGGTCATACGATGGCCGCAAACGTGTACTTACAAACAAAAGGACTTGTTGTTGTTGTTGTTGTTGTTGTGGTCTTCAGTCCTGAGACTAGTTTGATGCAGCTCTCCATGCTACTCTATCCTGTGCAAGCTTCTTCATCTCCCAGTACCTACTGCAGCTTACATCCTTCTGAATCTGCTTAGTGTATTCATCTCTTGGTCTCCCTCTACGATTTTTACCCTCCACGCTGTCCTCCAATGCTAAATTTGTGATCCCCTGATGCCTCAGACATGTCCTACCAACCGGTCCCTTCTTCTTGTCAAGTTGTGCCATAAACTCCTCTTCTCCCCAATCCTATTCAATACCTCCTCATCAGTTATGAGATCTACCCATCTAATCTTCAGCATTCTTCTGTAGCACCACATTTCCAAAGCTTCTATTCTCTTTTTGTCCAAACTATTTATCGTCCACGTTTCACTTCCATACATGGCTACAATCCATACAAATACTTTCAGAAACGACTTCCTGACACTTAAATCTATACTCGATGTTAACAAATTTCTCTTCTTCAGAAACGCTTTCCTTGCCATTGCCAGTCTACATTTTACATCCTCTCTACTTCGACCATCATCAGTTATTTTGCTCCCCAAATAGCAAAACTCCTTCACTACTTTGTGTCTCACTTCCTAATCTAATTCCCTCAGCATAACCCGACTTAATTCGATTACATTCCATTATCCTCGTTTTGCTTTTGTTGATGTTCGTCTTATATTCTCCTTTCAAGACACTGTCCATTCCGTTCAACTGCTCTTCCAAGTCCTTTACTGTCTCTGACAGAATTACAATGTCATCGGCGAACTTCGAAGTTATTACTTCTTCTCCATGGATTTTAATACCTATTCCGAATTTTTCTTTTGTTTCCTTTACTGCTTGCTCACTATACAGATTGAATAACTTCGGGGAGAGGCTACAACCCTGTCTCACTCCCTTCCCAACCACTGCTTCCCTTTCATGTCCCTCGACTCTTATAACTGCCATCTGGTTTCTGTACACTTGGAAATAGCCTTTCGCTCCCTGTATTTTACCCCTGCCACCTTTAGAATTTGAAAGAGAGTATTCCAGTCAACATTGTCAAAAGCTTTCTTAAAGTCTACAAATGCGAGAAACGGTTTGCCTTTCCTTAATCTTTCTTCTAAGATAAGTCGTAAGGTCGGTATTGCCTCACGTGTTCCAACATTTCTACGGAATCCAAACTGATCTTCCCCGAGGTTTTAGAGGTGAAAATAAAATAGTCACCCAACGTTTTACCTACCCAAGCGATTCACTTCAATTTTGTTCACTTTTGAATATACTGTAGTGCAGATCAAAATAAGACACACATATTTTTTTTAATAAATGCCCAATCGGCCGTTAAAGGGGGTGAAACACTCCATTGGAAACAACTGAGTTTAATATTTCTGAATGAATACCGCTAAAACGGTAACAGATATAAAACAACTTCAAATAAAAGTATGTATGTTACAACGGTGCAATCAGATTTGTCCAAAAAGTCATTTTTTTTCTTAAGTCTTTCCCCCTCAATATTTTTTCATTTCAAGAATTCACTAACAGCAAAATGTATAGCGTCGTTATTACCAAATTCAGTCATATATATATGATGAAGTGGTATTCCAAAGATGCATTTGTCAGAAATAAGGTAGAAATATCTCTATGTCGCCCCCCTTCCAATCACCACCACCCCTACAGACGTAATCTTTTCACATTTAATTATATTTGGAATTGTTTGCATTTGATTATATTTGCAACTGTTTGCAAATTATTGTTGTAAATCTGTACAATAATAAAGTGTAGAATGGTTTGGGTCAAAAAATTGCTGAATGCACTTTCATTTCGGCCGTCCAGCACAAACACATGCGTCTTTGGAATACCACTTCATCGTATGTGACTGAATTCGGTTTTAATGAAGATATACGTTTTGCTACTAGTCAACTATCAAAGTGAAAAACAAAATAGAGAAGAGGAGCGGATTTCTAAAAAAAAATGTCCTTTTAGACAGCTTTCCTGAGTGTAAACACTTCCCATGGCCACCAAACTGCCCAGACAGCATATCTGTGATGCATTACAAGGTGGTATTCAGAAGCGATCTCCATCCCCCTCGTACTCTTACGGATTTATGAACAACCCTGTAGGATTCGTGGTGTCGCTTCCCTCCAGCACTACTTCAGATATTAGTCGAATCCATGCCACGTCGGGCTGCGGCACTTCTGCGATCTCGCGGGGGCCTACACGATATTAGATCAGTGTACCAGTTTCTTTGGTTCTTCAGTGTACTTCCTATTCTGATATGTTAATTTATTATGGTGAATCAATGTATGACATTTTCGTATGGTTGTTCTGTTTAAATGTTTTGGTGTTGTTTGGTTTGTTTGTTTCATCTTTTATGTTATGATTTTTCTGTTACATTATGGCCACATAAATGAAGAATCTATGTTCGTTGCCTTTGTATTTTCCTAGCCTACTGTCATTCCTGCTGTTGCGTCATAGGTGACGACGGGCCTGGAGTTGGTGGCGCTACCTCTGCTGTGCTACGAATTCGCGTTCCGGGAGCGCGTGCTGGAGGGACAGCTGGAGAACTTCCGGGGGGACCCGCAACCTGGAGCGCTGGCCGCCGCTCTGCCCGGCAAGATACGGCACATGCACGGTGAGTAAGGCAGCGCCCCTGTGCACACATTCCACATCCAGGCTGTAGGCCACATGTCTTTGTGTGAATAAGGATTGTCCACCGATACGTTTTTTTAAAATTAGTCTATTATCTGGTTTGATGCGGCATGCCCCGTCTTCGTATCCTCTCCCAACCACTTCATCTCAGAAGGTCACTTATGCCCCCAAAGTCATCAAATATTTGCTGTACGTATTCCAGTCCCTGTCTTCTCCTACAGTTTATACCCTCTATAGCTCCGCCAACTACCATGAGAGTTATTTCTTGATGTCGAGCCCCCTGCCCAGTCAACCTGTATCTCCTCTGTTCTTATCTTAGTCCACCTAATTTTCAACCTACTTCTGCAGCACCAGATCCCAAAATCTGCTCCGGCCGCTGTGGCCGAGCGGTTCTAGGCATTTCAGTCCGGAACTGCCCTGCTGCTACGGTCGCACGTTCGAATCCTGCCTCAGGCATGGATGTGTGTGATGTCCTTAGATTAGTTAGGTTTAAGTAGTTCTAACTGATGATGGTTCAAATGGCTCTGAGCACTATGGGACTCAACTGCTGAGGTCATTAGTCCCCTAGAACTTAGAACTAGTTAAACCTAACTAACCTAAGGACATCACAAACATCCATGCCCGAGGCAGGATTCGAACCTGCGACCGTAGCGGTCTTGCGGTTCCAGACTGCAGCGCCTTTAAGCGCACGGCCACTTCGGCCGGCTTTGTAACTGATGATCTCAGATGTTAAGTCCCACAGTGCTTAGAGCCATTTGAACCGTTTTAAACCAATACCTCAGATTGTCTTCTTCTCTGGTGACCCCATTGTCAGTAATTAACTTTCGCAAAATGCTGTATTCCAGACGTACATTCTCAGAAAATTCTTCCACTGTTTCACGCCAATATTTGGTACTAGTACACTTCTTTTGACGCTAAATACCCTCTTTACCGCCGGCCAGTGTGGCCGTGCGGTTCTAAGCGCTTCAGTTTGGAACCACGTGACCACTACGGTCGCGGGTTCGAATCCTGCCTCGGGCATGGATGTGTGTGATGTCCTTAGGTTAGTTAGGTTTAAGTAGTTCTAAGTTCTAGGGGACTGATGACCTCAGTAGTTAAGCCCCATAGTGCTCAGAGCCATTTTGAACCCTCTTTACCTACGGCAGTCTGCTATTTACGTCCCCCTTCTTTTCTCCTCATCTGTTAATTTGCTTCCAGGATAGCATAATGCTTTCACTTCCTCTACTTCTTAGTCCCCAATTTTCATGAAAAGCTTATTACTACTCCTCTTCACTTTCAAGATTCTTTCATTTACTCATTAGACTGCTCATTCAATCTCAATCCTGCTTTTCTAGCCGGGTGGAGTGGCCGTGCGGTTCTAGGCGCTACAGTCTGGAGCCGAGCGACCGCTACGAATCCTGCCACGGGCATGGATGTGTGTAATGTCCTTAGGTTAGTTAGGTTTAAGTAGTTCTAAGGTCTAGGGGACTGATGACCTCAGACGTTAAGTCGCATAGTGCTCAGAGCCATTACAACCATTTGAACCTGCTTTTCTACTTCATTTTCATTGGGGGATAGCAACGTCTTCAATGAAGCTTATGATTGACATCCTTTTACTTTCAATTTTAATTGCCTTCCTGAATCTTACTTCTATTTCCGTCATTGCTTCTTCGATGTATAGACTAAACAAAGATTATGTCACTGTCTTACACCCTTTTTAACCTGAGGACTTCGTTCTTGAACTTCACATTAATATGACCACCTGTAAGGTGGCAGAATAAATGGTCAGATTCGCACCTCACATGAGACCTTTACAAATCACAATGAGAAGGTGAAGATGACACCTAATGTAAATTGACAGTTATGAGAACACTTGCCTATCGATGTGTAATGCAAAAAGGGATGACAGTCAATCGACAATAATTAACACACCATTCCTATACAATGCATGTCTTTGAGCGGAAGGTAGAACAAGGAACGTGAGTAAGGTCGCTTTTAGTTTTGAAAAGCCAGCTCCACAACGGTGTAGCGAAACCACGCTGCAGGAGTTACACCGGCAACCACTTAAAGGGGTGGCAGGAAAAAGGACAGCGACCCCAGGCCAGGTGATTCCAGCTGGAGGGCCGTCTGTAGCGAGAGCATCAGTACAAGGGCAGAGAGGAAGCTTTAGAGAACTGCGTTGCGAAATTCCAACGAGATATGAACAAAAGCAAGTGCCGTATTTTCGTCCAGCGAGTGCGGCACACGGAAAGGTCAATGTACTTTAGGCGTCTAGAATGGGCACAAAACGTCCGATTGGCGGAAACTCACTAGGAAGGAGAAAACTACTGAAGTCGATGCAGTTTGATAGAAGGGACGTTGCGATTAGTAGAGAGTGTTTCTACAAAATGAGAGGAACGCCCCTATTGGTCGAAAAAAGCCGTGACGTGAAAAAGGAACCCAGGTGGAGGGAGGCAGTTCTGCCATGAGAGGACAAGAGAGAAACTTTGGTAGTGGGACTCTTCTCTGAACTAGCGTCAAGTGCAGAACAGAGCTCTCAATGCTCCGTACGACACAGAGAAGAAACTGGTGTGGAGACTGCGTTCACAGCGGCTGCACTCCAGCTAAAATCAGCTGTACCAACATTTAGCTCCAACTGTGAAGAAACGAACCAGCCAAATTAGTTAATTGTTCTTGTGAGAACTGAGAGAGCACTATAATATGCACGTTGCTCCAACCATGCGCGTGTATATCGCCACATAATGAGACTAGGGCTGAGTACATGTTTTCTTGCATAACGAGAAACATAAGGGAAGTTTCTGCTGGAAAGTTCAGCCAGATAAGTTTTGTAGGAATTTCATTGGGAGAGAGCGGTTTTGCAGACAGCAGCACGTCGCAGCTTAAGGTAAATACCGCATGCAGAGGAATAAACTTGGTTGGTTCACCAGCTTGCGTCCACTGTAAACTCGAGCGGCCTTGGGTAATATTGCGCTCAAATTTGTCACTTGACTAACCATCCACCGTAGACTTGATTGTCATCCTAAATAGTACCGAAGTTTGAACCGGAATCGGACGATTTTCGTAGTACTGACCAAATCGTAACGTATGTGTAGGAGCAATTTTGTAAAGAAACGTCCAATTAAACTTTCATATTATTGTGCTTAGGATTAATGTAAAGAAACTTCCAAATAAACTTTCATAATATTGTGCTTAAGATTACTTTCTTTCAGAGAGTTAATATTTAACATTGTTGTGTATAAACTTATTTCACTTTTGATCTTGGCAAGGTGCGTTATCCATTGCTCTGTTTTTATGTTGGCGACTTGAAAACTGTGTGAAAAGCTGTAATTTGGTGAGAAATATTGCGACATTAAACTTGTCATTTCATCCTCACACAATGTTCTCCATTCAAGAATAAGCAAAAACAAACCCCCGCAAACCTTTCACACCCGTCAAGGGTTTGTATAACCACGTTCTGCAGCATAGACCACTGCGCGACGTGAAGGAAAAGAGTTGGGGTTGGGTTGTTTGGGGGAGGAGACCAGACAGCGAGGTCATCGGCCTCATCGGATTAGGAACGATAGGGAAGAAAGTCGGCCGTGCCCTTTCAAAGGAACCATCCCAGCATTTGCCTGGAGTGATTTAGAGAAATTACGGAAAACCTAAATCAGGATGCACGGACGCGGGATTGAACCGTCGCCCTCCCGAATGCGAGTCCAGTGTGCTAACCACTGCGGCACCTCGCTCGGTCAGGAAAAGAATCAGTCGGGTTCTGGAAGGCACTGACAGGGATGTGCAGCCATGCCGACTCCAGTGTCATGGCCACTGCAATAGGTTTCTCAGTTGAGGATCCATGACGCGTACAGCCCCATCGAGGTGGACCCACAGATTCTCCTTTAGTTTTAAATGCGGAGAGTTTGGTGGTCATGGGAGTACGGTAAACTGATCTTGGTGCTCTTCGAACCATGCACAGAACTGTGTGACACACTGCATTGTCCTACTGGTCGATACCGCGGTGCCGAGTAAAAACAAACTGCATGTAGGGGTTGATCTGGTCCCCACGGATATATTCCTTCCAGGATGAGATCACCCTGGGGACGCCTCCGGTCTGGACGATTCCTACGATTATTGTAGCGTGTTAGCTGTCAGATGTTTCACGCAGTACACTCCTACGGTTACCTTTCCAATGGAGCATAAAACGTGATTCATCTGTAAAGGTCACCTGTCGCCACTCAATGGACGCCCAATGGCGGTGACAAGGTGGTTATTGCGCATTGATGCCGAATATAGGGGAAGTCACATTAATGTGACTGGACCGTGTATCAGTCGCCTCCTTAAAAGAGCACACTAGTCCCTACAAGGAATGGTCCACCAGTTGTAGCCATGTAATATGGCCGAAGAACAGTGGTCGGCCGGCCGCTGTGGCCGAGCGATTCTAGGCGCTTCAGTCCGTAACCGCGCTGCTGCTACGGTCGCAGTTTCGAATCCTGCCTCGACCATGGATGTGTGTGATGTCCTTAGGTTTAAGTAGTTCTAAGTCTAGGGGACTGATGACCTCGGATGTTAAGTCCCACAGTGCTCAGAGCGATTTGAACCGTTTTGAACAGTGGTCGTATAGAGATCGTAACTGACAGAAACCGGAGACGAGTGTCAAGCCTTGGCCATGACAATCGGTTTCAAAACCCGTCAGAAATTGCTGCTGTCGACGATGGAGGTCCATCCAACTAGTTTCCGACCGAAGATTGTGAAGGGAACTGCATACAATGGACATCTGCAGTCTGATACCTCACAAAATGTCCTTCCTTACAGATGCAGATAAAACCGAACGGATGGGGAATAATGCAAAAATGATAAAAATACTCATATTTTCGTTTAAGAACTGATAGCAAATTTGTGACAAAACATATAAATGTATGATACACTGACGTGCATATGACAGTTATCAGGATATTGTAACTACGCATCATCCAACAGGACATCATTCTACAACAATTACACTGGTGTCAAAAAGTAAAGACATAAACCGATTTCACCGTCCTGTATCTAATTCACTATGTAATCATATGAACTGTCAATAGATTTTCGTACGATCGCGTTCTGAACGGAAGATGACATTCCGGTCAACGGACAACCACCCCAGCAATGACTTCAGGGTACCTATCAGACTGGGTAGTAGAACGAAATTTTCACTCTGCAGCGGAGTGTGTGCTGATATGAAATTTCCTGTCAGATTAAAACTGTGTGCCGGACCAAGACTCGAACTCGGGACCTTTGCCTTTCGCGGGCAAATGCTCTACCGACTGAGCTACCCAAGCACGACACACGATCTGTCCTCAAAGCTTCAGTTCTGCCAGTTCCTTGTTTCCTATTTGTTTTAATTTGCCAGGAAGTTTCATATCAGCGGACACTCCGCTGCAGAGTGAAAATCTCATTCTGGAAACATCCCCCAGGCTGTGGCTAAGCCATGTCTCCGCAATATCCTTTCTTTCAGGAGTGCTAGTTCTGCAAGGTTCGCAGAAGAGCTTCTGTAAAGTTTGGAAGGTAGGAGACGAGGTACTGGCAGAATTGAAGCTGTGAGGACGGGTCGTGAGTCGTGCTTGGGTAGCTCATAGCTCAGATGGTAGAACACTTGCCCGCGAAAGGCAAAGATCCCAAGTTCGAGTCTCGGCCCGGCACACAGATTTAATCTTCGAGGAAGTTTCAAACTGGGTAGTGTTTGCCGTGTATTCCCACATCCACAATCGCTGTGTACACAGGCACATGCGGTGCAGTATAGCACAGAGAAGCGGGTTACTGGGATCTCTGCGGCGTATTGCCATAGGAAGAATGGAAGCAGGACAGTCGCAGATTGATGTGGCGCGATGGCTTAATGTGAATCGTTCTGTTGTTTATCGGATGTGGCGACAGCTTATAGAGACAGAAACTGTATCCCGGAGACCAGAGCAGGGCCGACCACGTGTGACATCAGAAAGAGAGGACTGTTATTTGTCTTCTGGAAGGGCACGATGGTTTCACCTTAGTAGGGCACGGCAGCTGGCATCTGAACACCCAGCATCCCCTGGACGTGTTGTATGGAGGTAAACGGTGCACAAAAGACCTCGGCAGAGTCGCCTTTATTGTTGGAGACCTGCTGTATGTGTATCTCTAACGCGTCTTCACCGAAGGGAACGTCTAAAGCTGAGTCGTTCACATGCCACCTGGGCGGTCAAACAATGGGCCAATGTTCTCTTCACAGATGAGTCCCGATTTGGTGTGGAGAGTGATTCTTGACGGATTCGCATCTGGAGGGAGCGTGGAACACGATTTCGGGAGCCAAACTTTGTGTAAAGAGACCGATATCAAGGAAGATCGCTGATGGTGTAAGCAGGGATCATGTTGACCGCTCGAACACATCGTCATGAAATTGTACGGGTGAGTCAGCAAGTTTTAATTCCTGCCAGATTTCGCGAGGAGATCTAGGGACTTCAGGTGTGGTTACTGCAAGGTGCTGTGGGCTCAGACTTCGTATTAAAGAACGATAATGCTCCAGCTCATAGAGCTTGTTGTGACCTGCTCGCTCTCCCAGTTTGAATCCCATGGCGCACGTCTGGGGTGCGGTAGGGAGACAGGTTGCACCACGTCACCATCCACCAACCACTCTCCAACACTTGCGAGCAGCTCTGCGGGAAGAGTGGGCGTTATTGCCTCAACTTGAGGTTGATGACGTCATTCACAGCATGCCCTATCGTTGTCAGGTCTACACTGCTGCCACAGGTGGTCACTCCTCGCACTGTGCACATTAACCAGCTGTCGGAATGTGTGTGCAAACCCATTAAGTTGAAGAAAAACGAAGAACAAATTTGTCCTTCGTTATTTATGTTGCAGTTATCCACGGTCTGTATTCTTTAAATTGTTTCTACTTTACTATCACCTGATTATACTGTTTTGTTGCAAAATAAACGCAACATTGCAGAATTTCCCTTTCTTGCTTTAATTTTGGTTCAAATGGCTCTGAGCACTATGGGACTTAACAGCTGAGGTCATCAGACCCCTAGAACTTAGAACTACTTAAACCTAACTAACCTAAGGACAGCACACACATCCATGCGCGAGGCAGGATTCGAACCTGCGACCGTAGCGGTCGCGCGGTTCCTGACTGAAGCGCCTAGAACCGCTCGGCCACACCGGTCGGCCTTTAATTTTGGATCTCAGTGTATTTGCGTTGATGCCACTACTGCACTGAAGATGTGCTGATGACATATTACACCCAACACTCACGGTACTTGGTATTATTAATAATTTATAACATATCAATCGATTCGGGACTTGTTCCCGCATGCTGGCGCGAGTCTATTGTTGTCCCGATTCCTAAGCCGGGGAAGGACAAGCACTTGCCTTCCAGTTATCGACCTATCTCGCTTACCAGCTGTGTCTGTAAAGTGATGGAGCGAATGGTTAACTCTCGATTGGTTTGGCTGCTCGAGTCTCGACGCCTACTTACCAATGTACAATGTGGATTTCGTAGGCGCCGCTCTGCTGTTGACCATCTGGTTACCTTGTCGACCTTCATTATGAATAACTTCTTGCGGAAGCGCCCGACCGCGGCTGTGTTCTTTGATTTGGAAAAGGCTTACGACACCTGTTGGAGGGCGGGCATTCTCCGCACCATGTATACATGGGGCCTTCGCGGTCGCCTCCCTCTTTTTATTCGTTCCTTTTTAATGGATCGACAGTTCAGGGTATGTGTGGGTTCTGTCCTGTCAGACACCTTTCGCCAGGAGAATGGGGTGCCACAGGGCTCAGTTTTGAGCGTCGCTCTCTTCGCCATCGCGATCAATCCAATAATGGATTGCCTCCCAGCTGATGTATCAGGCTCCCTTTTCGTGGACGATTTTACCATCTATTGCAGCGCGCAGTGTACACGTGTCCTGGAGCGCTGTCTTCAGCGTTCTCTTGACCGTCTTTACTCCTGGAGTGTCGCCAATGGCTTCCGTTTTTCTGCCGAGAAGACGGTCTGTATTAACTTCTGGCGCTACAAAGAGTTTCTCCCACCGTCCTTACGACTCGGTCCCGTTGCTCTCCCAATCGTGGAGACAACCAAATTTTTCGGCCTTACATTTGACAGGAAACTTAGCTGGTCTCCACATGTGTCATATTTGGCCGCCCGTTGTACCCGTTCTTTAAATGTCCTCCGTGTTCTCAGTGGTATGTCGTGGGGAGCGGATCGAACCGTCCTACTTCGTCTATATCGGTCGATCGTCCGCTCCAAGCTGGATTATGGGAGCTTCGTATACTCCTCTGCACGGCCATCCATCTTACGCCGCCTCAACTCCATACAACATCGGGGTTTACGACTTGCGATCGGAGCATTTTATACTAGTCCCGTAGAGAGTCTTCATGCTGACGCTGGCGAATTGCCACTCACCTACCGGCGCGATATACTGCTTTGTCGGTATGCCTGTCGGCTACTGTCAATGCCCAACCATCCGTCTTATCGTTCCTTCTTTGACGACTCTCTCGACCGTCAATACGGGTTATATGTCTCTGCCCTGCTACCCCCTGGAGTTCGCTTTCGTCGCCTCCTTCAACACCTTAATTTTTCACTCCCTGCAACCTTTCGAGTGGGCGAGAGCCACACGCCACCTTGGCTCCAGGCTCAGGTCCGCGTTCACCTTGACCTCAGCTCGCTCCCAAAAGAGGTTACCCCCGGTTCGGTCTACCACTTCCGTTTTGTGGAACTTCGTTCGAAGTTCATCAATATGACTTTCATTTATACAGATGGCTCTAAGACCAATGACGGGGTCGGGTGTTCTTTTATTGTCGGGGCACAAAGTTTCAAATACCGGCTCCATGGCCATTGTTCGGTCTTCACAGCTGAGCTCTTTGCCCTCTACCAGGCTGTTATTTACATCTGCCGCCACCGACATTCTGCTTATGTCATCTGCTCCGATTCCCTGAGCGCCATCCAGAGCCTCAGTGATCCGTATCCGGTTCACCCTTTCGTGCACCGGATCCAACGCTCTCTTCGGCAGCTGGTGGACGTCGGTTCTCCGGTTAGCTTTATGTGGGTCCCTGGCCATGTCGGTATCCCTGGGAACGAAGCTGCAGATGCCGCGGCCAAGGCTGCGGTCCTCCAGCCTCGGACAGCTTCTTGTTGTGTCCCTTCGTCAGATTTTAGCAGGGTTATTTGTCGGCGCATTTTATCGCTGTGGCATGCCGATTGGGCTGCCATTACAGCCAACAAGCTTCGGGCCTTGAAACCTCTTCCCGTGGCTTGGACGTCCTCCTCACGCCCTTCTCGGCGGGAGGAGATAGTTTTGGCCCGGTTAAGAATTGGACACTGCCGGTTCAGCCATCGCCATCTGCTGACGGCTGCGCCGGCGCCGTTCTGCTCATATGGGCAATTGCTGACGGTCCGCCACATTTTAATGTCCTGTCCGGATTTTAACGCACTGCGTCTCGATCTTAACCTGCCATGTACTTTAGATGCCGTTTTAGCGGATGACCCACGAGCAGCTGCTCGTGTTCTTCGTTTTATCAATTTGACAAACCTCACTAAGGACATTTGATGATGCTGTTTTTTAATCCTATGCCTGTCTGTCTTTTATCGTGTTTTCCCTTTTAGTTGTTGTTTTAAACTTGTGCCTCGCGGTGCATTCTTAACGTCGTCAGGGCGCTAATGACCATTGAAGTTGTGCGCCCTAAAACCACAAAAAAAAAAAAATCAATCGATTCTGCTAAGAAATTCGTCAGTGGAGTAAAAGGAATTGACCACCAATAAACCCTTAAGGGCCCTCGTAAGCAATAGTAGCTAACTTCTCATGGCTTTTGGCAAGTTATTGTGAATGTATAGTTCCTGAATAATGGACACCACTGTGGTCCGAAGTAAGTGATTTTAAATCTCCATGTAGTTTGTTCTTAATTCTAGTATCGATTCCGGAACAGCACTGTTGGTCTGAAAATGTCATTATGGAGTTAGCACCTCCAGTTCCAGTGCAGGAATTTCACTCCACATTAATTCTTGTTACACGCTTTTGGACTCATAAAACGTTAGCTTGGCTTCATGAGTTACCCCAAAAAATGGTCCCGTATGATACTAGGTGATGAAAGTAAGCGAATTAACTAGCTTTTCTACTATCTTACCAGCTGCATCTGAAAACATCCCAAACTGGAAATAATGATATGTTTAGGTGCTTTAGTAGTTTTGTGGCGTATAATTCCGAGATGAATTTATTATCATGTTCTTATCTGAAGAATTTATCACTTCAGCTTCTTCTATCCGTTCCGCATCACATTTTAGGCATGTACTGGAAAGAGAACATTTACAGGAAATGAACTTCATGCATGCTTCTTTTCAAAGTTTAGTGTCAAAAAACTGGCTACAAAACATTTATCAACGTCTTTGAAAACTTTGTTGATATATATTTCTAAAACTACAAACTAAGCTGTCCGCTGCAAACGGTTCTGAATTTTCCTTTTAATAGTTGCTGTTTGACTTTCGTAGAAAGAACGTTGTCGTGCTTCTTGTACACGGGCTTCACCATCATCAAGCAGATCTTCAACATCGTCCTGCTCATTGGACAAAGAAAGGTAAGGAACATTTTTAACTAGCCTTAGGCAAAATGATGAAATCTCTGCTATTAACTTTTGTAGTTGTTTGGTTATGTTATCCTTCTAGTTAAATGTGTCCCATCTGGTTCAGATACGGATAATTTGATAACCAAGACATAAACGTGACTCCATTATCACACCCCTCGAACCACTGTAGCATGATTCTGGCTTTGAGACACCTACAATTACTCTGATGGAAAATCCCATTGCCATCGGAGAAGACACCAAGCATAAGGGATGCATACGGTTCCCAATGAAGTTCACGTACTCCCTTGTTGCGATCGTTCCTTCGATTACTATCACTAGAACTCATGAAAATCAAGGTGAATTCTCCATGTAACACAGTACCACCCCGACTGGCCTGTGTCCATCGCACGCTGCATTTTTCGAGCAACCATTTGTCTGGGTGACAGCATATGCAGGCATGGCCATCGATCTTTTGTAACAAGGAACATGATAAATTCTACCAAGCAATACGCTTCAATTTATACACGGTCCAATCTCGTGTTCTCGTGTCCACAACAACCGCACCTGATGATGCCGTTGGGTGAACATGGGAACACGTAAGGGTGTCTTCCGAAACATTTGAGTCTTCACCAGCATTCCGCTCTGTCGTTATATCAACCACAGATCACCACCTATCCCGCTTTACAGAGTGGACAAGACTCCAACCTCCACGTACTGTGATAAGGCGTGGAGTCCAATATCTTGTCACGTACCGTACTCTTGGCTTCACAACCCTGCAACCGTTTCCCACTGATGCTTACGACAGTACCAGACGAACAGTCGACTGGCTTCGCCGTTTCTGTGATGCTAGTCCCAAGGAGCCGTGTCTTGAAAATCTGCCCCTTGTAGATGTCGCTTGTGGTTTTTTCGATTTGTAGTCCTTAAAGTCGCTCAAATGAGTACCCATTCATCTCTGCTCCCTGTACATAAATAGCCTGACACAGAAAGTGAAGCAGCCAGAAGTGGAGGAGGAGATGAAGTAAAACTTGATGGGTTGAGAAGCTATGTGGCTTTCTCTGCGATTACAAAGGACTTGGCAATACGAGCCCACTTCTCAGTACGATGTTACATCCTCTCTGGCGTGGACGCATCCACTGATTCGGTTGTGAAGGGTGTGATAAAGCCATGGTATACTATTCTGAACAAACTGGTTCACAACTGTCGTAACTCGTCCTTAATGTCCTGGATACTCCATGGGAGTACCTCAACACCACGCAAAAACATCATAGACATGCCTGTCATGTGTAGACGAGCGTTGTCATCTTGAAAAATGGCACAAAGATACTACTGTATGAGAAGTAATACATAAAGACACAGGATGTTCATGACACACCATTCTGCCCTCAGAGTACCCTTGATCAGTACCAGCCACGACCTGATGGCTTCCCACACCAGGGGGCCAGGAATAACAACGCTCTGCCACTCCAAACCTTTGGAAGAATGGAACCTCTCCTAAAGTCGTCAGCTTGGTCACCCGGAAGAAATGAACAACCATGATTCGTTGCTGAACATGACGTCATTCATCATCATTCCATGCATCCTGGTCATGGTACTACTCCAAATGCGGTCATCTGTGTTGTGCTGTTGACAGAATCTACGCATAGGGCAGTATTCCCAAGTGTGGCTGCAGATAGTCTCCACCCAGTGGCGTGGGATAACACACTACGTGGCAAGGGATCAGTTACTTGTTCTCAGAGGCAGACACAGGTGAAAAGGGCTTATGATGTGCTTGGTGCACAATAAGACGACGTCCACTATGGGCGTCAGACGCAGTAGACCAGAACCTTGATGATGTGTACACTTGCCCTCATGTTCCCATGTGGCCCACCATTGGGCCACTGTCACAACTGATTGCCCCAAAACTCTGGACATTGTCAAATGGAGACTCACAAAGAGGCATCTTTCAAAGTCTCTTAACTGCTGATGACACTGTCTCACACGACTGTGCAGCATCTTCACAGTGGTTACTCAGTGCCATATGCTGTTCACGCCTCTTATATAACTTACCAGTCCTGCTAACGACGTTAAACACCAAGAACACTAACGTGCTACCTACCCACTGATGGTGCGTGTATGTGTATGAAGTTCATTGACATCGGACCATGTCTTCTGGATGCTTCAGCTGTTTTGTCAGCCAGCGAACTTTCCTTGCCACGTCGCGTTCCAGCTACACCAACAGACTTGAAATGGGTAGTGGTCATAATGTTCTGACTGATGAGTGCAGAAGTAACTTTGCATCATACACTCATGCTCATAAATTAAGGATAATGCTGATACATGGCGAAACAACGCTCTGCTGGGCGGTTTGCGGGTTCAAATAACGTCGGGGTATGACCATGCGGTGCATTTGACCTGCGGCCGTCGCACGGTGACGCTGGCAGCAGTCCACATACGCAGAGGTGTGTTGGTGCACGTCAGAGTACGGTGCAGCGAGTAAGTGTGCAGACGTTTTCAGACGTGCTAATGGTGACTGTGTGTTGAAAATGGCTCAAAGAACACATATTGATGACGTTATGAGGGGTAGAATACTAGGGCGACTGGAGGCTGGTCAAACACAGCAGGTCGTAGCACGGGCCCTCCGTGTGCACAAAGTGTGATCTCAGGATTATGGCAACGATTCCAGCAGGCAGGAAACGTGTCCAGGCGTTACAGAACGGGACGTCCACAGTGTACAACACCACAAGAAGACCGATATCTAACCATCAGTGCCGGCAGACGTCCACGGAGTACTGCAGGTAGCCTATCTCGGGACGTTACCGCAACCAGTGGAACAGTTGTGTCCAGACACACAGTCTACAGACGACAGAACAGCATGGTTTTTTCGCCCGGAGACCTACAAGGTGCATTTCACTGACCGCTGGTCACAGGAGAGCCCGTAAAGCCTGGTGTCAAGAACACAGTACATGGTCATCGGAACAGTGGTCTCAGGTTATGTTCACGGACGAGTCCAGGTATAGTCTGAACAGTGATTCTCGCCAGGTTTTCATATGGCGTGAAGCAGGAACCAAATACCAACCCCTTACTGTCCTTGAAAGGGACCTGTATGGAGGTCGTAGTTAGATGGTGTGGGGTGGGATTATGATTGGTGCACTACACCCCTGCATGTCTTTGACAGAGGAACAGTAACAGGCCAGGTGCACCAGGACGTCATTTTGCACCAGTATGTCCTCCTTTTCAGGCGTGCAATGGGTCCCACCTTCCTCCTGATGGATGATAACGCACGGCCCCACCCAGCTGCCATCGTGGAGGAGTACCTTGAAACAGACGATATCAGACGAATAGAGTGGCCTGCCTGTTGTCCAGACCTAAACACCATCGAGCACCTCTGGGATGCTCTCAGTCGACGTATCGCTGCACGTCTTCAAACCCCTAGGACTCTTCAGGAGCTCCGACAGACACTTGTGCAAGAATGGGAGACTGTACCCCAGCATCTGCTCGACCACCTGATCCAGAGGATGCCAACCCGTTGTGCGGCCTGTGTACGTGTGCATGGTGATGATATCCCATATTGATGTCGGGGTACATGTGCAGGAAACAGTGGCGTTTTGTAGCACATGTGTTTCGGGACGGTTTTCTCAACTTATCACCAATACCGTGAACTTACAGATCTGTGTCGTGTGTGTTCCCTATGTGCCTGTGCTGTTAGCACCAGTTTTGTGTAGTGCCACGTTGTGTGGCACCACATTCTACAATCATCCTTAATTTAAGAGCATGAGTGTAGATGGCTTCATCACAGGCCCACAACTATGATAGGGGTGTTTGGAACACTGTGCTCTGTTTAATGTCGCCTAGCCTGCTGTGACCTTTGCAGCACTGAGAGTACCGTTTGGGCTGAGTTTTTCGCTGGCTGTTCCCAGAGAGATCCCCGGCTGGTGATGGCGTGGGTGTGGGGCTTCTCGGCCATGCATGTTGCCACCACAGCAGTGGCGCTGTGGTTTGGGGTTCGCACCTACTTCGACCTGGACATCGTCTCTATGCTGGTGCTGCTCTACCTCTTCCTCATATCTGGGGGTAAGTCGAAACACAAAACCACTGCGCTTCAGTCATGTGTTACACCGCTAGCCATTTAATTGTCACCACAGCTAAATTCGACTTATTGTGCTTATACAGTAAAGTAGTTGTTATTGTTGTGGTCTTCAGACCGAACGCTGATTTGATGAAGCTCTCCATGCTACTCTGTCCTGCACAAGCTTCTTCATCTTCTTCTTCTTCTTCTTCTTCGATAGCTCTTGTAACCTACACCAGTTTGAATCCGCTTCTCTATTCCTCTCCTGGTCTCTACGACCTTTACTCCCTACATTTCCCTCCAATTCTAAACTGGCGACCCCTTGAAGTCTGAGAATGTGTCTTAAACTAGGAAGATTGCATGATTTGGAGGTATCAAAGAGACAAATTTAGTAGACCTCTGGCAGCAGCAATGGCTCTAACACAGCCTGGCATCAAGTCGAAATAAACTTGGACAACAGAGCCTGCTAAGTCATTACACCCTGCTTCAACCGTGCACTAGAGTCCATCAATTGTAAAGAGGTCGAGTTTGGTGTGCCACAGCCTTGGCAGGGTGGGTTAATGATCAGGACGACGAGCTGACGAGGGCAACAATCGAACTCTTCTGCATCGAGGCGTGTCAGCAAGAAAACCATCCGGTCTTTTGTTATCTTGCTGAACAATGCCATTGATACTTCGAAGACAGGACACAGACATCGGCTTTAATATGTCAGAAATTCAACACCTGCTGTCCAGCTTACCAACTATGCGACCCAGAGGTAACCATGTTGTGTGTCCAGTATCACGATACACTACCTTGTCAAAAGTATCCGGACAAATCTTTGTAAAGCTCAACTGACGACTAGATGTCACGGGAGGTGGACCCGCCAGTGTAAAACGAGGAGGGAGTGTTGTGTTGTGAGTGGGGAAGCGGTAACAGCAGGATGGGTTGGTCAGCAGAGCTTAGTGACTTCGAACGTGGACTAGTCATTGGGTGTCATCCCAGTAAAAAACCCATCAGGTACAGTTCAGCCTTTCTAAATCTGCTCAAGTCCACTGTTGGTGGAGCTGTCGTAAAGTGGAAACGAGAAGGAACAATCAGAGCTAAACCAAGACCAGGGAAGCTTCATGTGATGACAGCAAGGACTATCGAGTACTGCACAGTGACGTTGTTAAAATAAACGCACTAAATCAGTGGGAGTAATCAATCGTGAGCTCTATAGCGCTACCAGCATCCAGCTAGCACAATGATTGTACGTAGGGAGTTGAAAAGAAATAGTGGCCCCTCTTAGGACACACATTTCTGTGGTCAGTGATGAGCATCGCTTAAGAACTACACCTGAATCTGTACTCTGCTAACCATTGAAGTGTATGGCGGAGGGGGTGGCTCAAATGGCTCTGAGCACTATGGGACTTAACATCTGAGGTCATCAGTTCCCTAGACTTAAACCTAACTAAGCTAAGGACACCCGGAGCGGGAAGGAGCGCCTGGTCTGCGGCACGAATCCGCCCGGCGGGCTTGTGTCGAGGTCCGGTGAGCCGGCCAGTCTGTGGATGGTTTTAGGCGGTTTTCCATCTGCCTCGGCGAATGCAGACTGGTTCCCCTTACTCCGCGCAGCTACACTATGTCGGCGGTTGCTGCTCAAACAAGTTGTACACGTGCACGTACACCACCATTACTCTACCATGCAATCATAGGGGTTACACTCGTCTGGTGTGAGACGTTCCCTGGGGGGTCCACCGGGGGCCGAACCACACAATAACCCTGGGATCGGTGTGGGGCGGCGGAGGGGTGAAGTGGACTGCGGTAGTCGTCGTGGGGTTGTGGACCACTGCGGCTGTGGCGGGGACGGAGCCTCTCCGTCGTTTCTAGGTCCCAAGTTAAAATACAACATACAACCTAAGGACATCACACACATCCATGCTCGAGGCAGGATTCGAACATGCGACCGTAACAGCAGCGCGGTTCCGGACTGTAGCGCCTAGAACCGCTCAGCCACAGCGCTCGGCTGTAACGAAAGAGTGTACCTCCTAACGAGTAGATCATGAAACTTGGCCACCTTCTTGCAGCGGTGTACCGTAGGTCTCTAGAAGAGCTTAGCGTTCCAAAAGATTGGAAAAGGGCACAGGTCATCCCTGTTTTCAAGAAGAGACGTCTAACAGATGTGCAGAACTATAGACCTATATCTCTAACATCAATCAGTTGTAGAATTTTGGAACATGTATTATGTTCTAGCATAATGACTTTTCTGGAGACTAGAAATCTACTCTGTAGGAATCAGCACGGTTTCTAAAAAGACGATGGTGTGAAACTCAGCTCGCGCTATTCGTCCACGAGACTCAGACGGCCATAGACACAGGTTCACAGGTAGATGCCGTGTTTCTTGACTTCCTCAGGGCGTTCGATACAGTTCCCCACAGTCGTTTAATGAACAAAGTAAGAGCCTATGGACTATAAGACCAATTGTGTGATTGGATTGTAGAGTTCCTAGATAACAGAACGCAGCATGTCATTCTCAATGGAGAGAAGTCTTCCGAAGTAAGAGTGATTTCAGGTGTGCCGCAGGGGAGTGTCGTAGGACCGTTGCTTATCACAATATACATAAATGACCTTGTGGATGACATCGGAAGTTCACCGAGGCTTTTTGCGGATGATGCTGTAGTATATCGAGAGGCTGTAACAATGGAAAATTGTACTGAAATGCAGGAGGATCTGCAACGAATTGACCAATGGTGCAGGGAATGGCAATTGAATCTCAATGTAGACAAGTGTAATGTGCTGCGAATACATAGAAAGAAAGATCCCTTTTCATTTAGCTACAATATAGCAGGTCAGCAACTGGAAGCAGTTAATTCCATAAATTATCTGGGATTAGGCATTAGGAGTGATTTAAAATGGAATGATCATATAACATTAATCGTCGGTAAATCAGACGCCAGACTGAGATTCATTGGAAGAATCGTAAGGAAATGCATTCCGAAAACAAAGGAAGGAGGCCATAGTACACTTGTTCGCCCACTGCTTGAATACTGTTCACCAGTGTGGGATCCGTACCAGATAGGGTTGATAGAAGAGAGAGAGAAGATCCAACGGGGAGCAGCGCGCTTCGTTACAGGATCATTTAGTAATCGTGAAAGCGTTACGGAGATGATAAACTCCAGTGGAAGACTTTGCAGGAGAGACGCTCAGTAGCTCGGTACGGGCTTTTGTTGAACTTTCGAGAACATACCTTCACCGAGGAGTCAAGCAGTATATTGCTCCCTCCTACGTATATATCGCGAGGAGACCATGAGGATAAAATCAGAGAGATTAGAGCCCACACAGAGGCATACCGACAATCCTTCTTTCCACAAACAACACGAGACTGGAATAGGAGGGAGAACCGATAGAGGTACTCAAAGTACCCTCCGCCACACACTGTCAGGTGGCTTGCGGAGTATGGATGTATATGTAGAAAGCATTTCAAATGTTTAAAGTTGGTCAATAATTGTGTGAAGTAACGTAAATCAAATTTTTGTAGCACTTGAAATCCGTTATATAGGCACTTCGACCGGATGACCGGCTTAGCCAAAGAGACAGAATACATAAAGAAGTAACACCGCGTCCTAAGTAGAGCAAACTGAACAACTCATGTTTCTGTAAGTCAAATCAAATGGACATGGTACATGATACAGCATAAGGAAATTACGAAGCCTTTGGTAGTGCAATAAATTCACGTATTCACATAGATTTAAATAAGTGAAAATTATTGCTTGTACTGGTTCTAGTACTACTGTTCTCTATGCCAGTTTAAAACTCATTGTTACGAAATTTGATGATAATTAATTGCATTTTTTTTATCTAGTCACACAGCTATGTAAATGCGTAGCTATGTAGTACGAGAAACAGTAATACAAAACAGTTCTAAATTGGATGATGTAATGAGCAAAAGATTTAATTCTCATCTTATTTCGTGTCAGTACTTACGGCTCCAGACTACTTCTTGTCAAAGGGTTGATGTAAAGGTCCACGTCTGGTGACATTCGTGAAGATACTTTTTCATCGCATTTTCTTTCATGGGCAAAGGAAAACAATGAAATTTGTGCATCAGTACCCTGCACATAATTAAAGAGGGCTTTCTTTAGAGCATACACAGACTTCACACTGATCACTGTCTTCAATCAACAAAATCCTAGAACATACCGAATGCATTTTCAAAGTAAATTACAGTTACCGAAGTAAAAATCTCGCTTGACACACATTCTGTCCACGGCACGAACACTAACTTACAACTTCACGTTCAAACAAAGATTGTATTCCTCGACCCCGAGACAAAGACTAACTACTTTTGGCGCACTTGAAAAGCGATATATTACAGAATCAAGTTCTAGGGTGCTCTAGAACCGGCAATTGGTCAAATTAACATTTGCACATAGTTTTCTGCAAACATGAGTGATCAGTTACGAAGAAAACACGCCTCTTGAGATCAGTAAAATTTATAAGAATAAAAGTAATTGTATATTATTGTAAATAATTGTGAAACACAGTTCTGTAAAGATTGTGGTGTATGTCACATCTCCAAAATAATTTTTCATAAAACTACAGTCATAGGAAAGACAATATAAAATTTTAATCTTTCATATGACTGTAATTTTATAAATGAATTTCCTTACGGAAAACTAGAAGAGTTCCTCATTTAATAGGTAATACAATGTTCAATGCTACCGAAGAATGCTAAAGATTACATGGATAGACTGCATAACTAATGAGGAAGTACTGAACAGAACTGAGGAGCCAAGAACTTCGTGGTAAACTTAACTAAAAGAGGGGATCGATTTCTAGGACACATTCTGAGACAGCAAGTTATCACCATTTTAGTATTGGAGAGAAGCGTGGATGGTAAAAATCTTAGGCGAAGACCAAGAGATGAATACATGTAAATAGGCCGAGCGAGGTGGCGCAGTGGTTAGCACTCTGGATTCGCATTCGGGAGGATGGTGGTTCAAACCCGCGTCCGGCCATCCCGATTTACGTTTTCCGTGATTTCGCTAAATCACTTCAGGAAAATGCCGGAATGGTTTCTTTGAAAGGGCACGGCCGATTTCCTTCCGCATAATTCCCTAATCCGTTGGGGCCGATGGCCTCGCAGTTTAGTGTCCTCTGCCAACTAAACCAACCAACCAACCATGTAAATAGATCCAGGAAATAGGCTGCAATATTTATTCGGAGATAAAGAGGCTGCACAGAATAGAGCTGCTTCAAACCAGTCTTCTGACTGAAAACCACAACAAAACAACAACCTGTAAAGTGCGTGATATACACAATTTACGGTCAAATAAAACAAATAGAACTTATATGATAATTAAATTCTGTTAAAATAAAAAATAAAAGTAATGTGGCAAAGTTTTATTGAAAAACCTGGAGAAGTATGAAAATTACATAAATGTTTCCGTAGGGTACACCGACCCCACAGGCTCGTTTCTTTTACGTCAGATTTGCAAATTCGGGTAAAAGATAGATTGAAAAATAACGGAATCGCAAATTTCGTCAAACAGTATCGTGATCTACTATTGATCAAAGATACCAGTAATTCCGATTGCGCGTGTAACGCTAAATAACAAAACCGCTGACAGATAACATTTTTAAACAATTCTCATTTTAAATAAGATATATTCGTAGTTTTACTTCTTTTGTGCTCGCTGACGCAAACCAACACCGACTCAAAGGAAGGCCTCGGCGCTTGTTGGTGACGTCACGTCAGCTAGGCACGGCGAACGCCAGGTCTGTTGCAGGCTTATCACTATAAATCTCTTATTTTTGGACAAATTGTTTGGTATTGTTTTGGATTATGCAGTTTTATTTAGATGAAAGATTTTCTTACTATCTTAAAGCTACAAATGAAGATCGTAGCTTTGTATTACTGAATCCTGTCGAAATAAACGTAGATCAATATGAGAAGATGCTTTGCTCCATTGCAAGCTTCGGAAATTTTACATTCAAGTAACTATATTTACTTGATCCATTTGTTATCGAAACTTACCCCAACCTCCTTACAATTAACTCGTTTCTTTTATTTATTTTCGTTTGACATCGTCACTGGAATGTGAACTAATTTACATGTGTAAATGTCCAACTGTTGCCAGTCATTAGATTACAGTCGTTTTCAACGAAAGGAATTCTAAACAGGAAACAAAATAGCTTCATACATCGAAAATATTGCTGAGCTTAAACTTTTTTAAACATGTACATTAGAAAAGATAAATATTCCTCTCTTGCAACTGAAAGGAGAAACCTTATAAGATAAAAAAAAATTTATTTGATAAAACGAGTATCTCTCTTTTGCCTCTTCTTCTGTCCCCCACCCCCTCCCCCAACGTGTACAATCGCAATATATTTCACTAACATTCAGTGCTCCTCACCCCATAGTCAACCAAGATACCTAAAGAAGAGCACCAATATGTCCACAGTTTCATGTAAAAGCAGCCCAGTACAAACGTAACTTCCTCGGATTTACAAATATGGTAAAGAAGCACGAATTCTGTTGCTGCTGCACCATGAAGTTGTTTTTGTATGTCAGTCCTTAAAACAGGTGGAAATTTAAGTTCAGGAGTACACTATTTGTTAAGAAGTGTAATGAACTGCACAATTAATTGATTGCAGAAATCTGTAAGACCAATGTGTGTTGGTCAACTACCGCCAATAGTTTCACATTTTCCTGTGTCAGAGAGGGAGAGACCACCATTATGAGTACGTCTGCAACAGACCTGGCGTTCGCCGTGCCTAGCTGACGTGACGTCACGAACAAGCGCCGAGGCCTTGCTTTGAGTCGGTGTTGCGCAAACGTGAGGCATGATTTCGAAAAGAAATTCACCAACAGCTTATCTCACAAGTTCATGCACGTATTATTTCGCCTTCGAAACTACCACAGAATGACTCTCCATGTACACTCTATCTATCTGGTTTTTAGCTGTTTGGTAATACGGACGGTTCGTGACGTAACATCTCGTGTAGTCGTAGCGCACGGGGTAAGCTCGCCGTGTTTTCGTGTTGCAGTGGTGCTGGCCCGGAGTGTCGTGGTGCTGGTGAGGACAGCTCGTCAGCAACTCCAGGCGGTGAAAGCCGCCGGCGCTGCCGATTGCTGAGGAAAACCGCCGAAGCACCAGCCACCGGAACTCTACCGACAACTTTCGTGACCGCGGCCTCCGTTCCGTGTTTTTCAGCGGACAGCTGACGGGCCACACGTAATGCTGCAGCGAGAGTTGTGTTATTGGTCCAGACTATTGATTCCTGAAGTTGTGCGGTGGCCCTTCGATGCAATTAGCAACAAGCGAGCCTCTGATGACAGACCATAATACGGCATTCTTCATTGGGAATTGCGGATGTTCAGTTTCTGGATCAAGTAAATCTGTATTTACGTATCTTTCAATGAGCAGGATACACAGGACGTAAATTTTTCTATCTGTCTTCGACTGTTAGCTTTATTTCCAGCAATACAGACTGCCATTTCGACCGCAGGATCATTTTCGAGCAGGAAACTTTCGTTCCCAAGAACATGCCAGAGATTATAAAAATTATAATGATCTTCTAGCACGTATCATTTTTATCCACGTGCCACGAATCGTTTATTCATGCCCGAGGTTGAAACTCTTTTGACTAGTGATTGCTGAGAAAATTTTGCACTTATAAATGAAGGTCGTAACTGTAATCGTGATGAACATAAAGCTAATAGTCGATGGTGAAAAAAGACTGGTAAAAAAGTCGAATTTTCTTACAGAATAATATGACGTAATCTCTTGGTTTGGCTTGAGGCTGGTTTAAAATTATTTGGCGAAAATGAACACGGTTGTTTAGAAAAGGGATACAGTTTCGACCCTGAATAGGAGAAAATATTGAACGGATCACGAAATTTTGTACGGTCTCCATTACAGACACATTCGACATCCTCAGAGGTCTGGAATGATATAAATTTTGGTGGTAAAGAGTTAATTCTATGTCATACTGTCTCTAATGTCTTCCTTCCTTTGTACTCTGTGTAGCAGGCAATTAGAAGGAAAAAATTACTTTCATGCAAATGAAATTTGTGACTATTTTAAAAATGGTTGGACCTGTATTTCACCTTCAGTGAACTGCCCTACCCTAAGCATGGTGTCAAGAAAAAGACATGTTGTTAGTTGCATCGAAATGTATTGTGTAGTACGAAAAAGCGATATGCCCGAAAACTTGTCCTATCGTTTACCGAATTATTAACAAATATCATTTCTGAAGTCTGCTCAATCGCGTCACTACAAATCAAACAGATCCTTTGGCTGATATCTTAAGACGTTTTCTGTAAACACTGCAGAAAACAATGTGTGTGGTGAAAATGAACTGCTGTTTTATTCTGACTTCTGTGGCATTTTTACTCTCTGCTGACCCCTTCTAAGAAATAATCATATGGCTAGACGTGTCCTACGTCATACTTAGAAAGAAAAGTCAAAGATCAGTTTGTAACATTCAGCGTTCGATTTGTGAAGCAAATCACTTAGAGAAGAAAAGTCAAAGATCAGTTTGTAACATTCAGCGTTCGATTTGTGAAGCAGATCACTTAGAGACTGTACGAAGTTAACTCTTTTTAGATGCTGTATATATTAATAAAGAAGTACTAAGACTGTGTTTACTGTGTGCTGTCAGTTTCCTTTTTAATGAACTAATTTTTAATATTATTCTGCTGACATTGTTTGTATGGAGCATAGCCTTACGTGTAAATGAAAAGAAGAGCGGCAAACAATTCAAACACAAAAAGAATACAAATTTCCGAAACGTGGTACTACACGAGTATACTAAAGACTAGATGCGTAGATCCAGAAATTAATGAAAAGGTAAGGAATATATTTGTGAAGAACAGTCTTACGGCAAACAGAGTCTTGCGGCACAACCTGAAAGGTAGGTGTGCGTTTAAAAAACATTGACTGCTCACCTAAGTGGTGATAGTCGAGCTGTGATACTTTCGACAAACGCAAAATGTATAATTCTAATGCCCTAGAGAGACAATTCGGAAACGGTATCTAACTCGTAAATTTGAGTAGAAATAATCTCTCTCTCTCTCTCTCTCTCTCTCTCTCTCTCACACACACACACACACACACACACACACACACACACATACACACACGCACACACACACAATATACGGACACTTTCAAAAATTCAACGAAACGGAAGAAACGGGGCCAGCATACACTATGTGATCAAAAGTATCCGGACACTCCCAAAAACATACGTTTTTCATATTAGGTGCACTGTATTGCCACCTACTGCCAGGTCCATATCAGCAACCTCAGTAGTCATTAGACATCGTGAGAGAGCACGATGGGGCGCTCTGCGGAACTCACGGACTTCGAACGTGGTCAGGTGATTGGGTGTCACTTTTGTCACACGTCTGCACGCGAGATTCCCACTCTCCTAAACATACCTAAGTCCACTGTTTCCGATGTGATAGTGAAGTGGAGACGTGAAGGAACACGTACAGCACAAAAGTGTACTGGTCGACCTCGACTGTTGACTGACAGAGACCGCCGACAGTCGAAGAGGGTCGTAATGTGTAATAGGCAGACATTTGTCCAGACCATCACACAGGAATTCCAAACTGCATCAGGATCCGCTGCAAGTACTATGACAGTTAGGCGGGAGGTGAGAAAGCTTGGATTTCATGGTCGAGTGGCTGCTCATGAGCCACACATCACTCCGGTAAATGACAAACGACGCCTTGCTTGGTATAAGGAGCGTAAACATTGGACGACTGAACAGTGGAAAAACGTTGTGTGGACTGACGAATCACGGTACACAATGTAGCGATCCGATGGAAGTGTGTGTGTATGGCGAATGCACGGTGAACGTCATCTGCCAGCGTGTGTAGTGCCAACAGTAAAATTCGGAGGCGGTGGTATTACGATGTTGTCGTGTTTTTCATGTAGGGGGCTTCGACCCCTTGTTGTTTTGCGTGGCACTCTCAGAACACATGCCTATATTGACGTTTTAAGCACCTTCTTGCTTCCCACTGTTGAAGAGCAATTCGAGGATGGCGACTGATCTTTCAGCACGATCAAGCACCTGTTCATAATGCACGGCCTGTGGCGGCGTGGTTACATGACAATAACATCCCTGTAATGGACTGGCCTGCCCAGAGTCCTGACCTGAATTCTACAGAACACCTTTGGGATGTTTTGGAACGCCGACTTCGTGCCAGGCCTCACCGACCGACATCGATACCTCTCCTCAGTGCAGCACTCCGTGAAGAATGGGCTGCCATTCCCCAAGAAACCTTCCAGCACCTGATTGAACGTACGCCTTCGAGAGTGGAAGCTGTCATCAAGGCTAAGGGTGGGCCAACACCATACTGAATTCCAGAATTATCGACGGACGGTGCCACGAACTTGCAGGTCATTTTCAGAAGGTGTCGGGATGCTTTTGATCACATAATGTTTCTAATACTTGTACACGGTCCAGTCAGGTTAAGGTGACCACCGCGTATGGTCGACGTCAAGGTGCAATAAAAACTAACAGTGGAGGGCATATAAAGCGTGTCGGGGGACGAGGAAAACAGTGCAGTCGTCGTCGCAATGCCGAAACGGAGCGATTTATCTGCCATCCAGACGGACATGATCATTGGCTTTACGACCGAAGGTACACGCATTTCAGAAACGACTAAGTCTGTAAACTGTTCGCGTGCCGCAGCCGTTAAGGTACACCGCGCAGGGCAAAATAGCGCATTCCAAAACCGTCGCCTAGTCAACAGTGGTGAACATGGGCCACAGCTGACACGGGTGAACGACGTTGCCGAAATGTTTACGGGCGAATAGAAGTGCAACTGTTGAGCAATTCACGACAAAACTGAACCAAGGGGCTAGTAACAGTATCTCCAGAGCGATAGTTCAGCGAAGGTTGCTGCGTATGGGCCTCTGCAGCAGGCGCAGGGTTCATACACCACTGGCCATTAAAATTGCTACACCAAGAAGAAATGCAGATGATAAACGGGTATTCATTGGAAAAATATATTATACTAGAACTGACATGTGATTACATTTTCACGCAGTTTGGGTGCATAGATCCTGAGAAATCAGTAGCCAGAACAACCAGCTCTGGCCGTAATAACGGCCTTGATATGCCTGGGCATTGAGTCAAACAGAGCTTGGATGGCGTGTTCAGGTACAGCTGTCCATGCAGCTTCAACACGATACCACATTTCATCAAGAGTAGCGACTGGCGTATTGTGACGAGCCAGTTGCTCGGTCACCATTGACCAGAAGTTTTCAATTGGTGAGAGATTTGGAGAATGTGCTGTCCAGGGCAGCAGTCGACCATTTTCTGTATCCAGAAAGGCCCGTAATGGACCTGCAACATGCGGGCGTGCATTATCCTGCTGAAATGTAGGGTTTCGCAGGGATCGGCAGGGATCGAATGAAGGGTAGAGCCACGGGTCGTAACACATCTGAAATGTAACGTCCACTGTTCAAAGTGCCGTCAATTCGAACAAGAGGTGACCGAGATATGTAACCAATGGCACCCCATACCATCACACCGGGTGATACTCCAGTATGGCGATGACGAATACACGCTTCCGATGTGCGTTCACCGCGATGTAGCCGAAAACGGATGCGACCATGATGATGTTGTAAACAGAACCTGGATTCATCCGAAAAAGTGACCTTTTGCCGTTCGTGCACCCAGGTTTGTCGTTGAGTACACCGTCGCAGGCGCTCCTGTCTGTGATGCAGCGCCGGCCGGAATGGCCGAGTGGTTCTAGGCGCTTCAGTCTGGAGCCGCGCGACTGCTACGGTCGCAGGTTCGAATTCTGCTTCGGGCATGGATGTGTGTGATGTCCTTAGGTTAGTTAGGTTTAAGTAGTTCTAAGGTCTAGGGGACTGATGACCTCAGAAGTTAAGTCCCATAGTGCTCGGAGCCATTTTTTTTTGTGATGCAGCGTCAAGGATAACCGCAGCCATGGCCTCCGAGCTGATAGTCCACGCTGCTGCAAACGTATTCGAACTGTTCGTGCAGATGGTTGTTGTCTTGCAAACGTCACCATCTGTTGACTCAGGGATCGAGACATGGCTGCACGATCCGTTACAGCCATGCGGATAAGATGCCTGTCATCTCGATTGCTGCTGATACGAGGCCGTTGGGATCCAGCACGGCGTTCCGTCTTACCCTCCCGAATCCACCGTTCCATATTCTGCTAACAGTCATTGGATCTCGACCAACGCGAGCAGTAATGTCGCGATACGATAAACCGCAATCGCGATAGGCTACAATGCGACCTTTATCAAAGTCGGAAACGTGATGGTACGCATTTCTCCTCCTTACACGAGGCATCACAACAACATTTCACCAGGCAACGCCGGTCAACTGCTGTTTGTGTATGAGAAATCGTTTGGAAACTTTCCTGATGTCAGTACGTTGTAGGTGTCGCCACCGGCGCCAGCCTTGTGTGAATGCTCTGAACCGCTAATCATTTGCATATCACAACATCTTCTTCCTATCGGTTAAATTTCGCGTCTCCAGCACATCTTCGTGGTGTAGCAGTTTTAATGGCCAATAGTGTATATCCACGCTGACTGCCTTTCATCGGCGACGACGACTGGAATTTGTAAGCCAGTACCACAACCAGACGTCCAGTGGTTGGCGACAGGTGGTGTTTTCATGTGAGTCACGCTTAATGCTCTATGGGACAATGGTAGTTCGCGTGCATGGCGTGAAACGTCTGGAAGTAAACGTCCTGTAACAGTCCTCGAAAACGTCCAGATGGGAGGGAATTCCCTGGATGATCTCGTTATTCTGGAATGCATAGTGGATCAACAAAAGTATGCATCTATTTCTGGCCATGTCCACTCCCCTACATTTAATTTGCTTTTCCTCGGTACTATGGCATCTACCATCTGGACAGTGGAATGTGTCACAAAACTCGCAGTGTAACGTGCATGTTTCGAATAGGTTCAACTACATCTACGTCTACGTGATTACTCTGCCTGGCAGAGGGTTCAATGAACCACCTTCATGCTATCTCTCTACCGGTCCACTCTCGAACGGCGCGCGGGAAGGTTGGTTGGTTGGTTTGGGGAAGGAGACCAGACAGCGAGGTCATCGGTCTCATCGGATGAGGGAAGGACAGGGAAGGAAGTCGACCGTGCCCTTTTTGAAAGGAACCATCCCGGCATTTGCCTGGAGCGATTTAGGGAAATCACGGAAAACCTAAATCAGGATGGCCGAACGCGGGGTTGAACCGTCGTCCTCCCGAATACGAGTCCAGTGTCTAACCACTGCGCCACCTCGCTCGGTGCGCGCGGGAAAAACGAGCACTTAAATTTTTCTGTGCGAGCCCAGATTTCTCTTATTTTATCGTGATGATCATTTCTCCCTTTGTAGGTGGATGCCAACAGAATGTTTTCGCAATCGGAGGAGAAAAATGGTGATTGACATCTCATGAGAAAATCCCGCCGCAACGAAAAACGCCTTTGTTTTAATGATTGCCACTCCAATCCACGTATCATGTCTGTGACCCTATCTCCCCTATTTCGCGATAATACAAAACGAGCTGCCCTTCTTCGTACTTTTTCGATGTCATCCGTCACTCCCACCTGATGCGGATCCCACACCGCACAGCAGTACTCCAGAACAGGGCGGACAAGCGTGGTGTAAGCAGTCTCTTTCGTAGAACTTCTAAGTGTTCTGCCAATGAACCGCAGTCTTTGCTTTGCCCTACCCACAATATTATCTGTGTGATCGTTCCAATTTAGGTTATTTGTAATTGTAATCCCTAAGTATTTAGCTGAATTTACTGCCTTCAGATTTGCGTGACTTATCGCGTAATCGAAATTTAGCTGATTTCTTTTAGTTCAAATGGCTCTGAGCACTATGGGACATAATATCTGAGGTCATCAGTCCCCTAGAGCTTAGAACTACTTAAACCTAACTAACCTAAGGACACACATCCATGCCTGAGGCAGGATTCGAACCTGCGACCGTAGCGGTCGCGCGGTTCCAGATTGAAGCGCCCCTAACCGCTCGGCCACACCGGCCGGCTTTCTTTTAGTACTCGTGTAAATAACTTCATACTTTCCTTATTCAGGGTCAATTGCCACCTTTCGCACCATACAGATATCTTATGTAAATAATTTTGCAAGTTGTTTTGATCAACTGATGACTTTACAAGACGGTAAACAATCTAACACGGCTACTCAGATTGTCTCCTATGTCGTTAATATAGATCAGGAACAATAGAGGGCCTATGACACTTCCTTGGGGAACGCCGGATATTACTTCTGTTTTACTCGATGACTTTCCGTGTATTACTACGAACTGTGACCTTTCTGACAGGAAATCACGAATCCAGTCGCACAACTGAGGCGATACTCCGTAGGCACGCAGTTTGGTTAGAAGACGCTTGTCAGGAACGGTGTCGAAAGCCTTCTGGAAATCTAAAAATATGGAATCAATTTGACATCCCCTGTCGATAGCACTTATTGCTTCATGAGTATAAAGAGCTAGTTGTGTTTCACAAGAACGATATTTTCTGAAACCGTGCTGACTATGTGTCAATAAATCGTTTTCTTCGAGGTACTTCATAACGTTCGAATGCAGTATATATGTTCCAAAACCCTACTGCAGTTAGTGATATAGGCCTGTAATTTAGCGTATTACTCCTACTTCCCTTTTTGGTTATTGGTGTGACTTGAGGAATTTTGCAGTCTTTAGGTACGATCTTTCTGTGAGCTAGTGGTTGTATATAGCTGCTAAAAATGGTGCTATTTTATCAGCATACCCTGAGAGGAACCTGACTGGTATACAATCTGGACCGAAGGCCTTGCCTTTATTAAGTGTTTTAAGCTGCTTTGTTACGCCGAGGATATCTACTTCTATGTTTCTCATCTTGGCAGTTGTTCTTGATTGGAATTAGGAATATTTACTTCGTCTTCTTTGGTGAAGGAGTTTCGGGAAACCGCGAATAATAACTCTGCTTTAGTGGCACTGTCATCAGTGACTTCACCGTTGTTATCGCGCAGTGAAGGTATTGATTGCGTCTTTTGCCACTGGTGTGCTTTATGTATGACCAGAATCTCTTTGGGTTTTCTGCCAGATTTCGAGACAGAATTTCGTTGTGGAAATTATTAAAAGCATCTCGCATTGAAGTGTTACCACACTCCTTTGGACATTAACCTCCCCTGATTTAACCTCAATCGAAAATCTATGGGACCACCTGTTCCCGCCCTGGATCCTCCTCCAGCCGAAACACTGGAGTCGACATGGCTCCATAAGCCTGACAGTACCTTTCATAATGTCACTGATTCTATTGCTGTGCGTCTGCGGTGCAAAAAGTGATTGTTCAGGTTTTTTGCAGGTGCTCACAGTAATGTGACTGGAGAGGGTGCATTGCACAGAGGTACTGTTTCGTAAAGGCACTGGACTACATGGAACATGCGTTAGCTTTCTGCTTATAGCGTCTAGCTCTGCAAGGAATATGTCTCTTCAGTCCTGCTGAAACATGTACGTTTGATATAAATGAAGCTTCAAGTATTATTAAAATTACATAACTGACTGTAATCTGAAATACAACTGAAACTTCCTGGCAGATTAAAACTGTGTGCCGGACCGAGACTCGAACTCGGGACCTTTGCCTTTCGCGGGCAAGTGCTCTACCATCTGAGCTTCCTGAGCACGCCTCATGCCCCGTCCTCACAGCTTTACTTCTGCCAGTACCTCGTCTCCTACCTTCCAAACTTAACAGAAGCTCTCCTGCGAACCTTGCAGTACTAGGACTGCTGAAAGAAAGGATATTGCGGAGACATGGCTTAGCCACAGCCTGGGGGTTGTTTCTAGAATGAAATTTTCAATCTACAGCGGAGTGTGCGCTGATATGAAGTGGTTCGCAGGAGAGCGTCTGTTAAATTTGGAAGGTAGGAGACGAGGTACTGGCCGAAAGTAAAGCTGTGAGGACGGGGCGTGAGTCGTGCTCGGGTAGCTCAGTTGGTAGAGCACTTACCCGCGAAAGGCAAAGGTCCCGAGTTCGAGTCTCGGTCCGGCACACAGTTTTAATCAGCCAGGAAGTTTCATATCAGCGCACACTCCGCTGTAGAGTGAAAATTTCATTCCTGAAATACAACTGTTAGAATAGGCATGCCACGTGGCTCAAATGGCTCTGAGCACTATGGGACTTTACTACTGAGGTCATCAGTTTCCTAGAACTTAGAACTACTTAAACCTAACTAACTTAAGGACACCACACACATCTATGCGCGGGGCAGGATTCGGACCTGCGACCGTAGCGGTAGGTTTGGTACCGACAGGGCATACACGCCCTCGTTTCGCGCTGGAGAAAGGCACAGAACGGGATGGAGATTACCTGAAAAAAATAGGGTGCGCAGATAAAACACCATTCTTTGTTGGCGCATTGCTTTCTGGGCAACCTTCGTAGCTTCTGCCATGGTATCAGATAAAAACTTCAACATCGAAGTGAATGACTCTGGTGCAGCGTGTTTTTGTACCGACGATCGCGGAATACACATGAGAGGGGCCCCTCTGCCACTTGTGGCCCGCATAATGGTCCAGCCTCCTCCTCTCCCCCCCCCCCCCCCCCCCCCGGCATCACGCGGCCCGCGCGGCTATCACAGCACGCGGGGTCACAACAGTCGCCTTGTGACCGGCTCTGCGAACACATCATCGCGCTCTGCTACACCACGACGTCCGTTTCACCGAGGTAAGCTGTGCAGCAAATGGGAAAGCCAGCGACAAATGTGGAAGTACCTTCTGGGCTTAACGGTGTACTTCCGGATAATCAGCCGAGCTGCTGATTCCGTTCTACACACGATATTCCGACGACCGACGCAACCCTAGTCTTCAGGTGCTGCCAGTTTTGTTGTTATGTGTGCTCGCTGCTTGGAATGCAACGCCACTGAACTGTTGGTGGTCTCACTCCGCTATTTATAGCCGAGTTCGACTCCCGCACCCACTACGCCCTTTGATGCTCTTTTTGTTTAAATGACATTCCATGTTACGTATATTTTCTCAGCACTGTTGGATGTGATGGTCGGCTAGAACTTAATAAATTGAGTTCCGGACGCCTACTTAAAGCCTCCGTCCAGTTATAACTGGTCATCATCATCATCATCATAAACTAAAGGCTATGCCTTGTCGATTTAGCCATGTCACTTTCTCCATTGTCATCCTCTTCAGTTTCTTCATACGATTTTATCCCCATATCTTCTTTGGTGGCCGGCCGGAGTGGCCGAGCGGTTCTAGGCGCTTCAGTCTGGAACCGCGCGACCGCTACGGTCGCAGGTTCGAATCCTGCCTCGGGCATGGAAGTGTGTGATGTCCTTAGGTTAGTTAGGTTGAAGTAGTTCTAAGTTCATGGGGACTAATGACCTCAGATGTTAAGTCCCATAGTGCTCAGAGCCATTTGAACCATTTTTCTTTGATGTTATTAAAATACGTTGCTCTTGGCCTGCCTATTGGTTTTTTCCCTAAAACTTTTCCTTCAAATACATTCTTTAGGAATTGGTTGTGTCTCATTATGTGCCCTATCATTTTTGATTTTCTTCTTCCTATATAATTTAGCAGGGTTCTGTTCTCATTCACTTCTCTATTCATTACTTTTTCTGTCTACCCAGCTTGTTTTCGTCATTCTTCTCCATCTCCACATTTCCATTGGTTCCAGTCTCTTTTTCTCTGCCTTTCCCAGAGTCCACGCTTCTCATCCGAATGTTAAGACACTCCAGACAAAAGTTTTGGCTAACTTTTTCCTACTTTCCAGGCTTATATGATTATCTGTTAGTAAATTCGTTTTATTTTGGAAAGCTTGCTTTGCCAAGGCTATTCTGCTCTTAATATCCGTGATACATTTATTGTCGCCAGCAGGTCATCCGACGCATTTATTACGACAGGCTTGTTAACCCTCGCAATGCCAAAGGGCGGAAAGGGGGGGGGGGGGGAAGGTGGTACTTTATGCCCACCTTTTGAAGAAATTGTAATCTAGTAAGTTTCTTTATATTCTGAAACTCTGAAAAATAAATGTATTGTTTGTAATAAATTCATCTACCGGATAATATATATAACGTCGTGTGACTAGGGCCTCCCGTCGGGTAGACCGTTCGCGGGGTGCAAGTCTTTCGATTTGACGCCACTTCGGCGACTTGCGCGTCGAATGAGATGAAATGATGATGATGAGGACAACACAACACCGAGTCCCTGAGCGGAGAAAATCTCCGACCCAGCCGGGAACCAAATCCGGGCCCTTAGGATTGACATTCTGTCGCGCTGACCACTCAGCTAGCGGGGGCAGACTTCTACCAGATGCCAAATACCTTTTAAACTTTTCAGTTAAACCTCATGCAAAAATTTAAGTCTCAATAACAGATTTCACTTTCCCCAATGAATGCCCTATTCAATATTTCGAGGTTCAGAGCCTGAGAGTAAAAATCAACCACAGTGAACGAAATTTGTATTTTTAAAATTCTTCTTTGTAGTGGTCATGAATTCAGTAGTACACATTATTGAAAGTATCCTGATACTGCTAAGAGTGTGCTGAAAGATATCGTCAGGTTCTGGACCATACTTACACATCAGTACCCTTATAAAAAGCAAGTTGTTGATCTAATTCAACAACACTTGACGATTTTTTTTCTTTTTTAAAGTTTTTTCGGTTGGGCACGAGGTACCCCTCCCCTCCCACTTCCTAGCGAGTTACGGAAAATTAAATACGCCCTTCTACGAACCTGCCGTCTGCACCACGTTGCTGGTCTATTGTACTGTATTTCATGGTTACATTCCAGTCAGTGGTCTGCGACAGCAGATTTGCTTAGTTGCTTTAGTCAGTTGTGTTGAATCTCTACTCAGCTGTTCTAATGGTCCGGTCCACTGGTCCACTTAAGAAACAGCTTGGTTGAACACCCGGAACTACGCTATTTGTCAAACACGCCGACAGAACCTGGATGGTCACATGAGTATGATGACCAGCACGTGGCTTTGCGGTAAGGCTGTTCGGATTAATCGAAACATTTGGATTCGTCTGTTTTAACTGACTTTATTAACAGTGGGAAGATTGGACAGACTATTTAGAATTATGTACCTCGCAGAATATCTAGAACAATTATCGACAGGAGATCTCAAGTTGATTCCGCATTTCTAGTTTCCAGAAGTTTTCGACACCGTTCCTCACAAGCGGCTACTAATCGAACTGCGTGCCTACGGTGTAGCCATGTCGGAGGGAACATTGTATCAAGCCACAGAGACACTGTAAAATAAAAACACTGCACTGCCGTGTTTAGTAGATCTGTTGCATCTTCTGAGTATTCTGCCAATAAAACACAGTCACTGATTCGTCTTCCCAACAACGATTTCTGTGATGGTTCCGATTTAAATTGTTTCTAATTATAATTACTAGATATTTAGTTGAACCTATAATCTACAACTTGATGTGTCTTCTTTAAGGTAAGTAGCAAACTGTCTTTTCCTACATTGCTGATGTTTCTACCTGGAGTTTCCATTGTTTGACCTTTAAATTTGTGTTATTTATCGTGTGCCTGAAACTGAACGATCTTTTTTTAGTACTCAGGTGGGGGACTTCACATTTTTTCTTGTTCAAGGTCAACTGCCACGTTGTGAATCATACTGATGTCTTGTCGAAATGATTCTCGAATTCGTTTTGATCATCCGATGACTACTAGACAGTGAACAAGAGTTTCGTGAGGTTGGTCGGTTTGTGGGATTAAAGGGACCAGACTGCAGCGGTCATCGGTCCCTAGAGCTTCATACGCATGAACTCTATCAGTGCTGTTCAGATCGTCTGCTGATCGTTTATATACATTAAGAATAGTAGAGCGCCAAATCACTCCCTTGAGGACCGCAGATATCACGTCTGTTCTACTAGATGACTTCGCACAATGTGATTTTTCTGGCAGGAAATCACGAATCCACTTGCACAGCTGTTACCGATACTCCGCAGCCACACGATTCGATTACAGGCCGCTTGTGAGCGATGGTATTAGAAACTTTTTGGAAATCTAAAAATACAGAATTAACTTGAGATCTGCTGTCGGTAATACTCATTAATTCTTGTAAATAAAGAGTCCGCTGTGTTTCCAAAAACGATGTTTTCTGAATCCGCGTCGTTGTGTGTCAATAGTCATTTTTATCCGAGGTAGTTGATGTGCTTCAGAATCCTGCTACAAACCAATGCATGACTAGTTTGATTTCCTGTAACAAGCTAGCACTGAGAAAAAATGAAGAACGAAGAACGAAGTCGACCGCATCTTTTTAAAGCAATGGTGCCGACTAGTATTCGGATGTGTACAGGTACCTTAAATGTACTAGTTTTTGTGGCATCTATCCCGGGGGGGGGGGGGGGGGAGAATTATACTGGAAAGCACTCTGGGAAATATATATACCACAGGAAAGGGTAGAATTCCAGTTACAAACGGGGAACAATATAATGAAATCTGCTCTGATTCATTAGTTAAAATAACTTTTGTTATAAATAACGGTGCACAACATTGCTACGTATGTGTGGAGTAAGGTGCCTTAAAATGTTACACGTAAAATGTTTACGTGATCTATCGAAAAACTAAATATCTCAAGGAATCTTTGATAAACTTAAACATGAAAAAATATTATTATTATTAGCAGGTGTCGGTAAGATATTGGTATCTCTTTCTTAGGACCGTAAATTATTTATTATTTCTTACCTCAAAATATTGTCTTTGAAACGGTAATCGATCACCGTGAAGCGGCCTATTTGAATAAAACTGGTAGTCCACAAATTACGATAAATGCTGCACATGCAATATATTCAAGTAAGGCCTGTCAAAAAGAAACTATTTACGCACTCTCAGGCGTTTACTCCTAAGAGAAACTATGGAAACATTAAAATAAATGTTACGGCCGGTAATGGCGGCCAACAATGACCTATTGCGCGATCTTTCCGCGCCACTGCAGGCACTGAAAATTAGAGAAGTTGTTAGTTCCTGCATGGGACAGGATGTCTACTTAAGTGAAAAATAATTACTCTATCTATAACATACTTCAACAACTATTAAATTATTACAGACTCACAATGTTCGATCGCAGACCGTTGCGTGCATTCCAGAACAAGAGAAAACTAGTAGCGAATTCTTTTTCCTTGACCAATGATAAACAAATATAATCTTTTCATTCTAATTACACAGAACAAAGAGTTTATTATTATACAATTTCTATGCCGATCTTATCGACAATAATCTTAAATTAATTTTAGCTCCTTTTTTCTTTACATACGCCTCAATCAAATTCTTTTTGCGCATAGTCAAAAATATTTTAGTAAAAAAGCGTTCGCCGGCCGGAGTGGCCGTGCGGTTCTAGGCGCTACAGTCTGCAGCCGAGCGACTGCTACGGTCGCAGGTTCGAATCCTGCCTTGGGCATGGATGTGCGTGACGTCCTTAGGTTAGTTAGGTTTAATTAGTTCTAAGTTCTAGGCGACTGATGACCTCAGAAGTTAAGTCGCATAGTGCTCAGAGCCATTTAAAAAAGTGTTCACTTTATGTAATTTCATCATCAGGTATCGGTAAAGCTGCAAGTTAACCCCGGACGTTTCTTTCTTTCGTCTCTCAGGTGACCGTATCAGGATCACTAATATCCTCAGTAAACAAAGTATGCACACTTTCGTTAACTGCCTCCTGCGGAGGATGTTGGGTGTTTTCGGAGTTGTATCTCCAAAGCAGTTACGACACTTGGGGCGTTACCATGAGGAATAACTCAGTGAACTGCTATGAAGAAAAACACAATCTGTCATACGTCTGTGAGTACGTCTCATGTCGCAGTTAACAGCTGTGTCCCTGTCACCACTGGAAGTCAACAAAAAAACTCAGGCACGCTTGCACAGTCCGAAGGCACTGTACGTTAACACTCCACCTCATGGAAATGTTTCAGTTTCCCTAAACCACATCTGTTTTCCAGTTAATATACGCTAACCAACTTTCTTAGCTGTGTGTTGCTCCATCTCTGCAACGCAATACACCAGCAACTCTCCGCGGCATGAACGCGACATGTCATTCGTAGGCTCCCGGAGGTATGTGACGCCAGATATCCAAGCATACGGCACGAAATTCCCGAAAAATTTCGGGACGGTGTTCTATGGGCGCGGAGCTGTGCCCGAAAGCGTCCCAGGCGTTTTCCACCAGGTCCGCAACAGACGAATCTGGTGGCCAAGACATAACGTGGGAGGGAGGTTACACGTGGTACCCCTATCTGTCGAGTGTTGTTCGTGAGTAAATGCACAAAATAAATTTCATTTTACAAATTATAGCCCTGTTACACGTGTAATCTACCTCTTACTAATCGGTCTATCCTGCCTGCGATATAAAATATGACCGTGGATCGCGTGTATGCCTAAGGGATTTTTTCTAATTGTATAAGGCTATCTTTCCCGAAGAAGTGATACCGATAAGTAGGAGAAAAGTGTACAACCGACCCTCCTGATGGAAAGTCTACTAAAAATAAAAGTAATTAAACCGAACAGGGCTATAATTTGGAAAATGAAAGTTATTTTGTGCATTCACTCATGAACAACACTGGACAGAAAGGGGTACCACTGATCATGAATCGAAAGTTATACTAATGAATGAAAAAGAAGAAGATGATGTAGTATTAAACACTGACGTGGCAACTAAAGATTGCCACGTTTTTTTAAAAAATTTTTTGACACTAATTTTAAGTGAATATGTAGTGATAAAGTTATAAATGCGTCAAGATGAGTTAATGGCTTACCATTAGTAACTTGACAGGAATTGCACCTACAATAATTTTATCGTATGATATCCGAGCACGAACATTCTGTTTTACTACTACTCTAAGAATCATTGTCGGCTTGAATGTATCGTGACTGAAAGTTGACGTGTGTTCTCTAAATCTTACTGAAATTTTTTACGGGTGCCACACAAATTACTGCTTAATATATATTACGAACAGTTTTTAGCAGCGTATTTGATGTCATTCAATATCACAGCTGTGCAGTTTCGATACATCGTTGTAAAGATTCACTGCTTATTTCGGAATACCAGTTACATGGAAAGTTCTCAAGAAGGTACCAGTCTGTGGAAACGGTTGGGTAAGCAAAATAAGAGAAGCGATAGTAGTGGAGGCAGAAGTTGTGTTTTCCATTCAGTGGGGAGATAAGTGGAGCGGTCTTTTTTCGTGCCGGTGTTGCATAATGGGCACAACAAGCGGACCGCGTCGGTCAGGGAGTACGGAGTCACGTGTTTAGCGTCAAGCAACTTCCGTACGGCGCCGAATAGCTCATATATAAACACGTGATTGTAAAGGAATCATATAAATTTTTTTTTTTTAATATATAGACACTAGTTCAACTACCAGAGATTAATGCGTAAAGCATTTGCTGAACAAAAGAAGTTTAACGCTCTTCGTTTATTAGTTTTAGAATACCTTCCGCTGCTATCCTGTCCTAGTGTTAACACGTGTTCTGCCATTTCTTACTGATAAAAACTGGGTTAAGTAAGGAAAGTTATTTTGACGCAGAGCGATTTCGTCTTTTGTGATACCGTGGGTCTCAGCTCCTGAAATTCTGGAAAATTATTACTATTATTTTAATTTTATACAGAGAATTTAGATGGAGGCGACGATCTTCACGGCGACGCTGCTCAACAATAGAGTTACGTGAAAGTGTTCATCTTTTTCCTTTCGTGGCCGCTACCGTCAATATCAATATATTTGCCGCGACATTCAGAACCTGCAGTCTTTCTTTTCATTTAATTTCGAAGTCAACGCACTTACATTCTAAGGTGAATAAATGCATTTAACTGTAGTTCTTTTTATCCAGGCCACAGGGGATGATTGCACTCAAAATGTACGTGCCTCTATCCCGTCCATATGTTCGTTACCTTTGAGTGTGTACAAGTGTAACTATATTTAAGACTCAGTTCCTACGCAGTATTAACGTTTTCTTTTTAATTTTTGACCACTCATTCCCGAATGTACGTGCCCTCTTATTGTCAGTCGGCCGTATTCTTTAATAACATTATTTGTAATATTCAGTGGCTTAGTTTCTACAATTGATCTTTGCCTGTGTCGCAACAGCGCTTCACGTGAAATATTAATTACCGGACATCCACAATAACTTTGATTTCAAAATTTCGACGACCGACTGAATAAAGATTTTTCTAACAATAAAAATAGCAAAACATAATAATACACTCCTGGAAATGGAAAAAAGAACACATTGACACCGGTGTGTCAGACCCACCATACTTGCTCCGGACACTGCGAGAGGGCTGTACAAGCAATGATAACACGCACGGCACAGCGGACACACCAGGAACCGCGGTGTTGGCCGTCGAATGGCGCTAGCTGCGCAGCATTTGTGCACCGCCGCCGTCAGTGTCAGCCAGTTTGCCGTGGCATACGGAGCTCCATCGCAGTCTTTAACACTGGTAGCATGCCGCGACAGCGTGGACGTGAACCGTATGTGCAGTTGACGGACTTTGAGCGAGGGCGTATAGTGGGCATGCGGGAGGCCGGGTGGACGTACCGCCGAATTGCTCAACACGTGGGGCGTGAGGTCTCCACAGTACATCGATGTTGTCGCCAGTGGTCGGCGGAAGGTGCACGTGCCCGTCGACCTGGGACCGGACCGCAGCGACGCACGGATGCACGCCAAGACCGTAGGATCCTACGCAGTGCCGTAGGGGACCGCACCGCCACTTCCCAGCAAATTAGGGACACTGTTGCTCCTGGGATATCGGCGAGGACCATTCGCAACCGTCTCCATGAAGCTGGGCTACGGTCCCGCACACCGTTAGGCCGTCTTCCGCTCACGCCCCAACATCGTGCAGCCCGCCTCCAGTGGTGTCGCGACAGGCGTGAATGGAGGGACGAATGGAGACGTGTCGTCTTCAGCGATGAGAGTCGCTTCTGCCTTGGTGCCAATGATGGTCGTATGCGTGTTTGGCGCCGTGCAGATGAGCGCCACAATCAGGACTGCATACGACCGAGGCACACAGGGCCAACACCCGGCATCATGGTGTGGGGAGCAATCTCCTACACTGGTGATCGTCGAGGGGACACTGAATAGTGCACGGTACATCCAAACCGTCATCGAACCCATCGTTCTACTATTCCTAGACCGGCAAGGGAACTTGCTGTTCCAACAGGACAATGCACGTCCGCATGTATCCCGTGCCACCCAACGTGCTCTAGAAGGTGTAAGTCAACTACCCTGGCCAGCAAGATCTCCGGATCTGTCCCCCATTGAGCATGTTTGGGACTGGATGAAGCGTCGTCTCACGCGGTCTGCACGTCCAGCACGAACGCTGGTCCAACTGAGGCGCCAGGTGGAAATGGCATGGCAAGCCGTTCCACAGGACTACATCCAGCATCTCTACGATCGTCTCCATGGGAGAATAGCAGCCTGCATTGCTGCGAATGGTGGATATACACTGTACTAGTGCCGACATTGTGCATGCTCTGTTGCCTGTGTCTATGTGCCTGTGGTTCTGTCAGTGTGATCATGTGATGTATCTGACCCCAGGAATGTGTCAATAAAATTTCCCCTTCCTGGGACAATGAATTCACGGTGTTCTTATTTCAATTTCCAGGAGTGTATAAACTAAAAAAAAAGGTCTCCGTCTTCAGGCTACGAGTGGCCTACCGGGACCATCCGACAGCCGTGTCATCCTCATAGAGGATACGCATAGGAGGGGCGTGGGGTCAGCACACCGCTCTCCAGGTCGTTATGATGGTATTCTTGACCGAAGCCGCTATTATTCGGTCGAGTAGCTCCTCAATTGGCATCACGAGGCTGGCAACAGCGCTTGGCGGCCTCGATAGTCATCCATCCAAGTGCCGACCACGCCCAACAGCGCTTAACTTCGGTGATCTCACGGGAATCGGAGTATCCACTGCGGCAACGGCAGATTTAATTTCTCGTTGAAGCTCAGTGGTCCACATGCACTGAGGTGACAAAAGCCATGGCTGGTATGGTGTCGGACCTCCCTTTGTCCAGCTTAGTGTCGCAGCTCGACATGGCATCGACTCAACAAGGCGTTGGAAGTCCTCTGCAGAAATATTGAGCAACGCTGCCTCTACAGTTGTCCACAATTACGAAACTGTTGACGGTATAGGATTTTTTGCACGAACTGACCTCTCGATTCTGTCCCATAAATGTTCGATGCGATTCATGTCGGACGATCGGGGGGGGGGGGGGGGAGGGGAGCAAATCTTTCCCTCGACCTGTCCAGGATGTTCTCGAAACCAATCGTGAACAATTGTGTCCCGTTGACATGTCGCACTGTCATGAAAACATGCAGTCCATGAATGGACTCCAATAAGCCGAACATAACCATTTCCAGTCAATGACCCGTTTAGTTGGACCAGAGGACCCAGTCCATTCCATGTAAACACAGCCCACACCATTATGGAGCCATCACCAGCTTGCACAGTGCCTTGTTGCCAACTTGGGTTGCTGGCCCCGAAGGGTTTCCGCCACACTCGAACCCTACTATCAGCTCTTACCAGCTGAAATTGTGGGTCATCTGGCAAGGGCACGATTTGCCAGTCGTCTAGGATCCAACCGATATTGTCACACAGAGAGGGGCTGCAGGCCATATCGTGCTGTTAGCAAAGGCACCCAAGTCGGTCGTCTGCTGCCACAGGTCATTAAAACCAAATTTCAACGCACTCTCCTAACGGATACGATCGGCTAACGTCCCACATTGGTTTCTACTGTTATGTCATTGATTGCTGCTTGTCTGTTAGCACTGACACCTCCACGCAAACGCTGCTGCTCTCGGTCGATCGACCGACGTCCCACATTGATTTCTACTGTTATTTCATTGATTGCTGCTTGTCTGTTAGCACTGACAACTGCACGCAAACGCCGCTGCTCTCGGTCGTTAAGTGAAAGCCGTCGAACATTGCGTTGTCCTTGGTGAGACTTAATTCATGAAATTTGGCATTCTCGGTACAATCTTGACACTTACGATCTTGCAATATTAAATTACCTAACGATTTCCTGAACACAATGCCTCATGCGTCTAGCTGCAACCGCCATTACGCTTTGGGCAGCCATAGTCATGTCGGAAACCTTCGCACATGAATCACCTGACAACAAATGACTAATGAACTGCCCATTTATACCTTGTGTACGCTATACTAACGCCACCTGTATACGTACATATCGCTATCCTATGACTTTTCTCATGTCAGTATATTCTGTACTAAGACCTACAACTTGCCCAATTTCAATCGTTCTTCTTTTCTGTTAATGTTCTTCTTGTGTTTTTGAATTTCTGTCTGTGCCTCGTAGAATAGTAATGATTAGAATCTGATTAAACCTTGCTATCAGAATTATCATCGTCTGATGGCTCCTGCAGCACTGAAGACGAAGCTTTAGGCAAAGAATTGTGCCTCGGACCACGGCCTAATGACCATATAACGAATATTACCAAAAATGCACATACCGGCCGCGAAAGCCTGTATTATATGATTATTTACATAGATACGTATTCCAGAGCTGCACTCATGGGTTTTAGCTATTTAATTGGTATTTTCAGGGGATTTTTATTTTAGGCCCCCAGTTTCGGCGGCTCACCCGAGTCAAACAACAAAAAAACTTTAGTTTTCAAATGGCATCGCAGATTATAAATGTTTGTGTCGTTAAAGCTTCTGATGATGTCAACAGCATTGGAAGACGAAACTTTAGGGAGAGAACTATGCTTTGGACCATGGCCTAATACACGTAAAACACAAATAACCGTAAATGTGAATAATGTTCTGTCGCTCCAGTTGTGACCCAACTCCAAAGAATATTAACCATTAGAACCTGGAGTGAACACCAGTTCCATCTGTATGCAGCAACGTAATATATAAAAATGAATGTTTCATTGCTCATGTTCTATGCATTCTTACACTAGTCATCCCATTGCGATGAAACTTTGGTCAATTGCGTAAGCACGCTCGAATACAGTGAGAACCAGGTACCACCCCGTAGGGGTGGGTGTTAAAAAGGGATGACATCAAAGCTTAAGTCAGGAACGTCTGCAGCAGTTTCATTCAAATTTGATACATTGTGCCAAAGACCTTGCTGCAGCGGTAACACCGGTTTCCGTCAAATCACCGAAGTTAAGCGCTGTCGGGCTTGGCTAGCACTTGGCGGGGGGGGGGGGGGGGGGTGGTAGGGGGGGGGGTAGGGGGGGGGGGAACCGTCCGGGTCTGCCGAGAGCTTTCGCAAGCGGGGTGAACTCAACCTTTGTGAGGCCAATTGAGGAGCAACTTGACTGAGAAGTAGCGGCGTCAGTCAGGAAAACTAACGATGACTGGGAGAGCAGTGTGCTGACCACACGACCCTCGGTATCCGCATCCGGTGCCGCTACAGGGCTGAGGATGACACGGCGGCCGGTCGGTAGTGTTAGCCTTCATGCCTTATTCGGACGGTGTTCGTTCGTTTGTTTGCTACATACATGATTCACTGTTTGTGTAAAAGTACTTTGGGAGCAAGATACCCTAATATCCATAGGGGGGGCGATGGCTGTGAGAGGGAGTAGAAAGACCGGTAATGACGTGCTGCTTTTTCTTTCCTGTAATTTTATGGCAGTAGGGGTATTTTAAGGGGCTCCGGAACGCCCTATACTTGCAATGTTAAAATAACGCTTATAAATTACATCTTTCCTCACAAAGTATTTGAGGTAGGAAGTTGAACTTTTTACAGATTATTTATTGGAATATGGGCTACAACTTAACACAGGGATTTTACAAAATTTTAGTTCAGTTATTAAAGATCATTTTTTTCAATTGTAATGAAAATTCACAACATTTTTTTGCAATTTTTTATTTATATATTCAAAACTATACAGTTCTTTGGAAAAAGGCTATGTTAAATTATGCAGAAGGTACTGTGTAACATTTATTGAAAGTTTGAAACAAATATGTTTGGAAGATCCTTAGAAAACATGTAATTAGTATGAGAAAATAAAAGTTTTGGGAATCGAGCGACAAAGATTGGATTAACTTTTTAGTGCATTCCAGGTCCATAGGATGGATTATCTTCATCCTTCGCAAACTCCTCCTCCAGCTTCCTCTTGTTCCTCCTACTGCTTACTCTTGCTTGTATTTCTAGACTCTTTACAGCCCTGTCTGCAGCCCGAAGGCGTTCCTTGTCTAAAGCAAGCATCGCTCGTACCATGTTAGAACCTATCTTCATTCCCATATTTCTAAATACCTTGCACCTTACAATGTTGCCATCATTGAAAGTCGCAACAGCATCATACACACCAAAGTGAAGTGTTTCTATTCCAACAAATACAGTCTCGGGGATTCTCGACCATATAACACTATTTACACTTTCATTGGGGTTTTGAGTTTTTCCGTGAATACACTTTTCAACAGTTCAGGTGCTGCTAAGTCTCTGAAAATAGGTTTTATCACCTCTATTATTGCATGAGGCAGACTATGCTTATGAGTGTACACTTCACCAGTTAGCAATCCTTTGTTATATTTACACCAACTGTCTTCTTCTTTGGGACACAAGCTATGTTGGGGATTTTCATCGGTTGAAGAAGTATGAAAAAAAAGAGCCCAAACAGCCTTCTTCATTTCGTCGACACTTTGTGTATTTTGCCTAATAGCCATTCCATAATAGTCCTGTATTTTGTCAATTACACTGTCAGTTAACCTTCCCTTCCCATCCAACCCTTTACCATCAATGAGTTTTTGTTTTTTGTACGAAGCTTTCAGTCGGCGAAGTCTTGTTCCCATTCGCTTCTGTACGTGTCCAATACACTCAAATTTCTGCACTACAGCATCATCACCATATGGCTTCAGTCCTTGAACATGTTTGAAACTTTTAGAAACATCGTCACCAAGGTAATTAACATATCGCACAGCGCCACAGTGGGTCACGCCCATGTAGAACACATTTCAAAAAAAATTTAAAAATAGTTGTAGTCTTCGGAACTGAATAAATTATATATCTATTAAAAGGTAATAGTCTGCAGAGTCAGAAAACGCAAAAAAGTAAAAATTGAACTTTTCATGATTTTGAGCCTTTCCGGAGCCCCTTAAAACAATGAAGCGCAACCTGTCTCTTATTTGCGTCGTTCAGTGCATCATCCACATCGCGAGAATGAGCACAGAAGCGAGCCAATAATTTTGCCAGCGTGTTTACTGGCCAGAGATGACGCCAAACGCCTCAGTATCGACTCATGTTTAACGTCCTCTCTAGAAGCGCATTATATAAAACAGCACACAACCAGGCAGTTGTCAAAGAAAGTCTTTTTTCTCCAACGACGATCAATTACTGGCAGAATTACAAATTTCTTCCGAGTTAAGATGAAAGTGCCGCGCAAAATTCACTAGATATACGGATGAAACACGTATACAGATAAATGTGAAATATGATGAAGCCGCCTCCTGTTATCAGTCGAGTCAAGGCATCGTTCTGCGGCAACGTTCCCACTAGTTTCCCACTCGTCATTTCCAGGCAGAGTGCCGGGTCCGTATCATCTTCTCTCTCTCTCTCTCTCTCTCTCGCACTATTTTTGTTTCCTCATCTTTTGAGGGTCATTTCGTTAGGGTTTTTGTCCTGTGGACATTTGTTACTGACGACTGTCTGACGAGTGTTTTTAGTTTTGTAGCTTGGCGTTTGGGTTGGCGCTGCAGTCTGGAACCGCGAGACCGCTACGGTCGCAGGTTCGAATCCTGCCTCGGGCATGGATGTGTGTGATGTCCTTAGGTTAGTTAGGTTTAACTAGTTCTAGGTTCTAGGGGACTAAAGACCTCAGAAGTTGAGTCCCATAGTGCTCAGAGCCATTTGAACCATTTTTGTTTGGGTTGCTCTTTGCTGTTGGTGCCTATTCTTTTACGTATTTTCTGAGTTACCATACATGGTTGGCGGGAGAGACTGGTGGATATGAGTTGATGGTCTAATGAGCTTAGGTGGTGATACCTGATTAACTGAGATATACTATTCTTATTGCAATTATTATTACTATCGTTTTTCTACTTTTCAATACTTTTTATTTATTTCTGTTTTATTTTTAATTTTGTTCATGTTTTTATGAAGATTTTACTTGTTTACTTATTTTTTAAGTTTTCTTCATATATGTACACACTGAAGCGCCAAATAAACTGATACAGGCATGCATAATCATATACAGAAACACGTGAACAGGCAGAATACGGCGCTGCGCTCGGTAAGGCCTTTATAAGACAAGTCCCTGGGGCAGTTGTTAGATCGTTTACTTCTGCTACAGTAGCAGGTTATCAAGATTTAATGGAGTTTGAACGTGCTGTTATAGTCAGAGCAAAAGCGCTGGGAGACAGCATCTCCGAGGTAGCGATGAAGTGGGGACTTCCCAGTCCGGCCATTTCACGAGTGTACCGTGAATATCAAGAATCCGGTAAAACGTCAATTCTCCGACATCGCTGCGGCCGGAAAAAGAACCTGCAAGAATGGCACCATCGGAGACTGAAGAGAATCGTTCAACGTGACAGAATTGCAACCCTTTCGCACACTGCTGCAGATTTCAATTCTGGGCCATCAGTTAGTGTCAGCGTGCGAACCGTTCACGAAACATCATCATTGTGGGCTTTCGAAGCCGAAGGTCGACTCGTGTACCCTTGATGACTGCACGACACAAAGCTTTACGCCTCGCCTGGGCCCGTCAACACCGACATTGGACTGTTGAGGACTGGAAACATGTGGCCGGGTCGTACGAGTCTCGTTTCGAATTGAATTGAGCGGATGGACGTGTACGCGTATGGAGACAACCTCATGAATCCATGGATCCTGCATGTCGTCAGCGGACTGTTCAAGCTGGTGGAGGCTCTATACTGCTGTGGGGCGTGTGCAGTACGAGTGATATGCGACCCCCTGATACGTCTAGATATGACTTTGACAGGTGACACGTACGTAAGCATCCTTTTTGATCATCTGCAGCCATTCATGTCCATTGTGCTTTCCGACAGACTTGGGCAATTGGAGCAGGACAATGCGACACCCCACACACCCAGAATTGGCTCCAGGAACACTCTTCTGAGCTTAAACACTTCCGCTGACCACCAAACTCCCAGAGATGAACATTATTGAGGATATCTGGGATGCCTTGCAACACGTTGTTCAGATCTCCACTCCCTCGTACTCTTACGGATTTATGGATACCCCTGCAGGATTCATGGTGTCAATTCCCTCCAGCACTACTTCAGACATGCCACGTCGTGTTGCGACACTTCTGCATGCTCGCGGGGACCCTAAACGTCTATTATTATCATTTTGTATGCTTTGCTTTAATAGTCTGAACTGGCTTTTTATTTGTTTCCCGTTAACCAAGTAAGATCCCATTGGGACCCTTATGTAGGTCTCTGGTTGGGTCGTAACTTACTAGTGATCTTATTCGTTAGCTGTTTCATTTAGCTGGGATTCCGTAAAAGGATTGTGCCGGATCTTGGAAACGTTGCTTTACGTAATGGACTTCGGTGGCTTCGTGGAGGTCTGCTATGGGAAAACGGAAGGGAAGATGTAGCGCACGTTTCTGTGCCCTGTGCAGCACTGCCTGTGGTTTCTTAATGTGCGTTGCGGCCGCGTAACCCTATACAGGGCACGCATGTTCCCTTTTTGGAGGTTAGAGTAAACGCACACGCCCGTACTTGCGGCGAGAGAACTTTTTGCGTTCAGAATGGGATACAGGGTGCTCATAGTTACACAGGCGCGGCGGCGTAAATCAATCCTCAGTATGCGGCTTCCAGGTCAACCTCTTATCCAGGGTTATGACCTCCCCCCCCCCCTTCTCAAGGTATCTGTGTCTGTGTGTCGCCACGGTAGTTCCCGTCCGCCGAGCCTGAGGTGCAAGGGCCTTCTCCTTATCGGGCCTGGTTTCCCGAGCCCCGTGTAATTAGCATTGCCTGTGAAACTTCCTGGCAGATTAAAACTGTGTGCCGGACCGAGACCCGAACTCGGGACTTTTGCCTTTCGCGGGCAAGTGCTCTACCAACTGAGCTACCCAAGCACGACTCAAGCCCCGTCCTCACAGCTTTACTTCTGCCAGTACCTCGTCTCCTACTTTCCAAACTTCACAGAAGCTCTCCTGTGAACCTTGCAGAACTAGCACTCCTGAAAGAAAGGATATTGCGGAGACATGGCTTAGCCACAGCCTGGGGGATGTTCCCAGAATGAGATTTTTCACTCTGCAGCGGAGTGTGCGCTGAAATGAAACTTCGTGGCAGATTAAAACTGTGTGCCGGACCGAGACTCGAATTCGTGACTTTTGCCTTTCGCGGGCAAGTGCTCTACCAACTGAGCTACCCAAGCACGACTCACTCCTCGTCCTCACAGCTTTACTTCTGCCAGCGCACACTCCGCTGCAGAGTGAAAATCTCATTCTGGAAACATCCCCCAGGCTGTGGCTAAGCCATGTCTCCGCAATATTCTTTCTTTCAGGAGTGCTAGTTCTTCAAGGTTCGCAGGAGAGCTTCTGTAACGTTCGGAGAGTAGGAGACGAGGTGCTGGCAGAAGTAAAGCTGTGAGGACGGGGCTTGAGTCATGCTTGGGTAGCTCAGTTGGTAGAGCACTTGCCCGCGAAAGGCAAAAGTCCCGAGTTCGAGTCTCGGTCCGGCACACAGTTTTAATCTGCCAGGAAGTTTCATATGAGCGCACACTCCGCTGCAGAGTGAAAATCTCATTCTGGAAGCAATGCCTGTGTTTTTTCGTTGCTGAAAGTGATGTGCCACTTCTTAGCACATCTTTATGTTGCGTCCAGGACAACGTACAGTCGACTAGTGACCGGTGTGAGTTTCGCGTAAAGAACGCAGTGTCGCCCGCACATTGTGCCGTTTTTACCAAGGGTGTAGTGGGGGTGTCTGCCGGTGGGTCCCATTACCGACTCTGTGGCACTCCGGCACGGATGCGTCTTCTTGTGGAAAGGGAAGTTTCAAGTTTAACGTAAGAAATTCTACACGTAAGATAGCTTCGTAGGAGTTTGACTATGCATCCACGGAAGTCTTGGGTGTGTAACTTGGAAAGCAACCCATCGTGCCATACTGTATCGAAGGCTTTAGCTACGTCGAGTAGCGCTATCCTGCAATAGCTTCTGCGGTTGAAGGCTCCTGTAACGGCCTCAACTACACTCCTGGAAATGGAAAAAAGAACACATTGACACCGGTGTGTCAGACCCACCATACTTGCTCCGGACACTGCGAGAGGGCTGTACAAGCAATGATCACACGCACGGCACAGCGGACACACCAGGAACCGCGGTGTTGGCCGTCGAATGGCGCTAGCTGCGCAGCATTTGTGCACCGCCGCCGTCAGTGTCAGCCAGTTTGCCGTGGCATACGGAGCTCCATCGCAGTCTTTAACACTGGTAGCATGCCGCGACAGCGTGGACGTGAACCGTATGTGCAGTTGACGGACTTTGAGCGAGGGCGTATAGTGGGCATGCGGGAGGCCGGGTGGACGTACCGCCGAATTGCTCAACACGTGGGGTGTGAGGTCTCCACAGTACATCGATGCTGTCGCCAGTGGTCGGCGGAAGGTGCACGTGCCCGTCGACCTGGGACCGGACCGCAGCGACGCACGGATGCACGCCAAGACCGTAGGATCCTACGCAGTGCCGTAGGGGACCGCACCGCCACTTCCCAGCAAATTAGGGACACTGTTGCTCCTGGGGTATCGGCGAGGACCATTCGCAACCGTCTCCATGAAGCTGGGCTACGGTCCCGCACACCGTTAGGCCGTCTTCCGCTCACGCGTCAACATCGTGCAGCCCGCCTCCAGTGGTGTCGCGACAGGCGTGAATGGAGGGACGAATGGAGACGTGTCGTCTTCAGCGATGAGAGTCGCTTCTGCCTTGGTGCCAATGATGGTCGTATGCGTGTTTGGCGCCGTGCAGGTGAGCGCCACAATCAGGACTGCATACGACCGAGGCACACAGGGCCAACACCCGGCATCATGGTGTGGGGAGCGATCTCCTACACTGGCCGTACACCACTGGTGATCGTCGAGGGGACACTGAATAGTGCACGGTACATCCAAACCGTCATCGAACCCATCGTTCTACCATTCCTAGACCGGCAAGAGAACTTGCTGTTCCAACAGGACAATGCACGTCCGCATGTATCCCGTGCCACCCAACGTGCTCTAGAAGGTGTAAGTCAACTACCCTGGCCAGCAAGATCTCCGGATCTGTCCCCCATTGAGCATGTTTGGGACTGGATGAAGCGTCGTCTCACGCGGTCTGCACGTCCAGAACGAACGCTGGTCCAACTGAGGCGCCAGGTGGAAATGGCATGGCAAGCCGTTCCACAGGACTACATCCAGCATCTCTACGATCGTCTCCATAGGAGAATAGCAGCCTGCATTGTTGCGTAAGGTGGATATACACTGTACTAGTGCCGACATTGTGCATGCTCTGTTGCCTGTGTCTATGTGCCTGTGGTTCTGTCAGTGTGATCATGTGATGTATCTGACCCCAGGAATGTGTCAATAAAGTTTCCCCTTCCTGGGACAATGAATTCACGGTGTTCTTATTTCAATTTCCAGGAGTGTATTCTCTGACCTGCTGTGGGGCTGCATGTTTTTGTCTAAATCCAAATTGGAAGTCTGGGAGGATTTGCGATGTGCTGACGGTTGGCAGAAGACTAATGGGTCTGTAGTGCTATGGGTCCTTTCCTGGTTTTGCTGTCGCAACCACAAACGGGTGGGGGCATGTTATCTCGCTGAAGACGTTCACAATGTGTGTGGCTGGCAGTGGTTGTATCTTCACAGAAACTGGACCACAGGCTCCTCTGCTTTCTCTGCAACGGCTGGGCGAATCGCGCGCGCCCGGTGAGGGGCGATGAGGGGGGGGGGGGGCGGGGGGAGCGGCGCTCGCGGACGATGGAGGAGGTGGGGGTGGAGGAGGGGGGGATCGTGATGGCAATGATGGGGGGGGGGGGAGCTTCCCGGAGTGTTTGAGGGTTCTGGTATTGCATCCTTGTGCTGCCTGTCTATTCCATCCGCTGTCTTCGTCGCTTTCACATCAGAACGCTCCTGTCGCATTCTTGCTAGCCCTCCATCTCAAGCAGAGCTTACCTGGAAACCGATCATCATCGACCTGAATCTCCATTGCTTCTTAGATGATCGAGTCCCAGAACCTATTCGTCCGTCATTACACCCCTGTCTTTTCAATGTCAAACGGACCTCGGTTGAGGCTGTGATATGCCGCTGTATACAGGGTGTTACAAAAGGGTACGGCCAAACTTTCAGGAAACATTTCTCACACACAAATAAAGAAAAGATGTTATGTGGACATGTTTCCGGAAACGCTTAATTTCCATGTTAGAGCTCATTTTAGTTTCTCGATTCACCGGCATGATTTCATACGGGATACTCTACCTGTGCTGCTAGAACATGTGCCTTTACAAGTACGAGACAACATGTGGTTCATGCACGATGGAGCTCCTGCACATTTCAGTCGAAGTGTTCGTACGCTTCTCAACAACAGATTCGGTGACTGATGGATTGGTAGAGGCGGACCAATTCCGTTGCCTCCACGCTCTACTGACCTCAACCCTCTTGACTTTCATTTATGGGGGCATTTGAAAGCTCTTGTCTACGCAACACCGGTACCAAATGTAGAGACTCTTCGTGCTCCTATTGTGGACGGGTGTGATACAATACGCCATTCTCCAGGGCTGCATCAGCGCATCAGGGATTCCATGCGACGGAGGGTGGATGCATGTATCCTCCCTAACGGAGGACATTTTGAACATTTCCTGTAACAAAGTGTTTGAAGTCACGCTGGTACGTTCTGTTGCTGTGTGTTTCCATTCCATGATTAATGTGATTTGAAGAGAAGTAATAAAATGAGCTCTAACATGGAAAGTAAGCGTTTCCGGACACATGTCCACATAACATATTTCCTTCCTTTGTGAGCCGGACGAGGTGGCCGCGCGGTTCTGGCGCTGCAGTCTGGAACCGCGAGACCGCTACGGTCGCAGGTTCGAATCCTGCCTCGGGCATGGATGTTTGTGATGTCCTTAGGTTAGTTACGTTTATCTAGTTCTAAGTTCTAGGGGACTAATGATCTCAGTAGTTGAGTCCCATAGTGCTCAGAGCCATTTGAACCATTTTGAACCTTTCTTTGTGTGTGAGGAGTGTTTCCTGAAAGTTTGGCCGTACCTTTTTGTAACACCCTGTATTTGTCCGTTTGGCAGAGGCGACAGCTTCCCACATGACGGCTATACAGCGATATGAGGAGAAAGTCGATGTAACGCTCAGGTCCTGCAGTAACAGATATTCATGGGCATATCTTTCCCTCAAATTCAACCATTCGCTGGACAAGCGGCTTGTTTTGTTTTTCTTGATAAAGAGTACTAAAGGCAATGCAAGAAATGCTTCGTCTGCACTTGTAGCGATTCACACTAGTGTACAAAAAATTCTTGGTGATACGATAAGCACAACGTGACAGCTGCTTCCAAAGTGACGTTAAATTTGACACATTTAACCGGTACGTGTACGCGTTTGCTGCACCAACACGAGGACAGTAAAAAGCGAATTTGACAAGCAAGTTTACAGGGCATTCATTTCACGATGTTTCTCTGAACGACAACTTAGTTCAAGGATTTTATCGCTGGGGAAAGCACCACCACGACGAAAGTCTGTAAATAAATTGTAAGCAGCCTTTTATGATGGAAGTGGCTGTTTATCAACAGTTGATCGAGTCGATTAGAGACAGTATTTTTTTAGTTGAGCTTTTACCAAACTCGAAAAAAATAATCCTACACGGGAAAAATTTCAGTTTGCTTGGCAATACTGTCTCTTTAAAGTCATCTGATTGTAAATCCGCTTCAAAAAATCGATTTTTTTGTTTTTCATCTTAAATCGAACTTTAAATTGTTTTGAATAAATCGATCATTAAAAGAACTGAAATGGGCAATGGGAAGCTGTTTGAAAACCAACTTCAAGATCCCTCAATGTGCGCCCAAGCCATGTTTCCGCTGCTTTCACAGGTCAAATGTCTTTAGAATATTGTCGCAAGTTTTCGAGTTGGCAGCCCTGTTGGAAGATAAGCTTGTCGATGCCCGTACGTTTTCCCTTATATATCTATTGTTTTCGATCATTATTTTGCTTATAAACTTTTCTGCAGTTTGCTGTAGAACTTTATGGTTTATTCAAGGTGATACAGAGGCCGTGAGGAAAACAAACTGGGCTGCCTTCTTTCATAAAGCTTCTACAGATGACACTCCACAGCGTAGTTTTTGGGACAGTGCTGTAGACTCATGCTGTGGAAACAGGAAGCACTTGAAATTGGCCAAGTCTGTGTTCACAAGCACCCCCATCCATTTTCAGTGCTAGAGGCAAATGTATAGGGACCTGAGTGATAGTAAACTACAGGGTGATTCAATAAGAATACCACAACTTTAGGAATTTAAAACTCTGCAACGACAAAAGGCAGAGCTAAGCACTATCTGTCGGCGAATTAAGGGAGCTATAAAGTTTCATTTAGTTGTACATTTGTTCGCTTGAGGCGCTGTTGACTAGGCGTCAGCGTCAGTTGATGCTAAGATGGCGACCGCTCAACAGAAAGCTTTTTGTGTTATTGAGTACGGCAGAAGTGAATCGACGACAGTTGTTCAGCGTGCATTTCGAACGAAGTATGGTGTTAAACCTCCTGATAGGTGGTGTATTAAACGTTGGTATAAACAGTTTACAGAGAATGGGTGTTTGTGCAAAGGGAAAAGTTCTGGACGGCCGAGAACGAGTGATGAAAATGTAGCACGCATCCAGCAAGCATTTGTTCGCAGCCCAGGAAAATCGACTCGCAGAGCTAGCAGAGAGCTGCAAATTCCACAATCAACTGTATGGAGAGTCCTACGAAAAAGGTTAGTTATGAAACCTGAACGTCAACTACCCGAGGCGATGGATCGGCCGCCAGGCAGCCCGTGACAGAGCACTTCATCGCTGGCCTCCAAGAAGCCCTGATCTTACCCCCTGCGATTTTTTCTTATGGGGGTATGTTAAGGATATGGTGTTTCGGCCACCTCTCCCAGCCACCATTGATGATTTGAAACGAGAAATAACAGCAGCTATCCAAACTGTTACGCCTGATATGCTACAGAGAGTGTGGAACGAGTTGGAGTATCGGGTTGATATTGCTCGAGAGTCTGTAGGGGCCCATATTGAACATCTCTGAACTTGTTTTTGAGTGAAAAAAACCTTTTTAAATACTCTTTGTAATGATGTATAACAGAAGGTTATATTATGTTTCTTTCATTAAATACACATTTTTAAAATTGTATTCTTTTTGAATCACCCTGTATTGTCACAATGCCTATATGGGAAGACGCAAAATGCCTTCGAAAGTATCAACATTTGATATGGGAACGCCTGCCAAAAACAGTGTTTGTTGGACTCAAAATTATCAGATTAGGTGTGCTATATGCTGTAATTTTTTTAATTAAGGGGCAGTTAGCAGGCGTACAGTTCTAGAGTTATTGTAATATATTATTGTTTCAATAGGAGGCAATCAATGATGGCAATTGATACCATGAGAGTAGCCGAAGCTGCAAATTCAGTCCTTCTGACAATCCAAGAGACTAGAATTACAATGAAAATATGAAAAGGAAGAGAGAACATGAGGAACATGGAAATCCAGAAGATTACGCAGCTGTGTTAGTAACAGCAGAGGTGAGGCATAGATCACACATACTGATGAACTGATACATTATGACCACCTGATTAATAGCTCGTTTGTCCGCCTTTGAGACGAAATACTTCACTGATTCTGACTATCGGAGATCCAACAATTTGTTGGTAGGTTTGTGGAGTATGTGGCAGTAGATGTCTACGCACAGGTTTTGCTATTTGCGTAAATAATTGGCGCTGATTTGCGTAAGCGGCGATAGCGACCCAGATAGATTCTTCAGGCGTATTTGGTCGCCGAGACATCGACGTGAGTTCACCATAATGTTCCTCAAAGCACTGAGATCGGAAACACGACATCGAAGTCGGATAACACATCAAGCACCAAGGGATGCAGGAGGTTCGCAGCTGTCAGCTTGTCTTCGATTACTGCCACAGGTCCCATGCAAGCGCAGGAGAATGTCTCCCACAGCTTAATACTGGTCCCACCAGTCTGCGTCCGAGCCGCCGTTCATCTCGCTGACTGCGTTTGTAGAGACGACCATCTACGTAGTGTAGCAAGAAAGTCATTCATCCGGGGAGACGACACGTTTCCATTAATCGACCGTCGAATCCCGATGGTCCCGTGCCCACTGCAATCCTAATTTTCGTTTGGTCAACATGTGAACACGTAGGGGTGATCTGCTGCGGAGCTCCATGTTCTACGAGGTGCATTCAAGTTCTAAGGCCTCCGATTTTTTTTCTAATTAACTACTCAACAGAAATCGATGAAACTGGCGTCACTTCTCGACGTAATCGCCCTGCAGACGTACACATTTTTCACAACGCTGACGCCATGATTCCATGGCAGCGGCGAAGGCTTCTTCAGGAGTCTGTTTTGACCACTGGAAAATCGCTGACGCAATAGCAGCACGGCTGGTGAATGTGCGGCCACGGAGAGTGTCTTTCATTGTTGGAAAAAGCCAAAAGTCACTAGGAGCCAGGTCAGGTGAGTAGGGAGCATGAGGAATCATTTCAAAGTTGTTATCACGAAGAAACTGTTGCCTAACGTTAGCTCGATGTGCGGGTGCGTTGTCTTGGTGAAACAGCACACGCGCAGCCCTTCCCAGACGTTTTTGTTGCAGTGCAGGAAGGAATTTGTTCTTCAAAACATTTTCGTAGGATGCACCTGTTACCGTAGTGCCCTTTGGAACGCAATGGGTAAGGATTACGCCCTTGCTGTCCCAGAACATCGACACCATCATTTTTTCAGCACTGGCGGTTACCCGAAATTTTTTTGGTGGCGGTGAATCTGTGTGCTTCCATTGAGCTGACTGGCGCTTTGTTTCTGGATTGAAAAATGGCATCCACGTCTCATCCATTGTCACAACCGACGAAAAGAAAGTCCCATTCGTGCTGTCGTTGCGCGTCAACATTGCTCGGCAACATGCCACACGGGCAGCTGTGTGGTCGTCCGTCAGCATTCGTGGCACCCACCTGGATGACACTTTTCGCATTTTCAGGTCTTCACGCGGGATTGTGTGCACAGAACCCACAGAAATGCCAACTCTGGAGGCGATCTGTTCAACAGTCATTCGGCGATCCCCCAAAACAATTCTCTCCACTTTCTCGATCGTGTCGTCAGACCGGCTTGTGCGAGCCCGAGGTTGTTTCGGTTTGTTGTCCCACGATGTTCTGCCTTCATTAAACTGTCGCACCCACGAACGCACTTTCGACACATCCATAACTCCATCACCACATGTCTCCTTCAACTGTCGATGAATTTCAATTGGTTTCACACCACGCAAATTCAGAAAACGAATGATTGCACGCTGTTCAAGTAAGGAAAACGTCGCCATTTTAAGTATTTAAAACAGTTCTCATTCTCGCCGCTGGCGGTAAAATTCCATCTGCCGTACGGTGCTGCCATCTCTGGGACGTATTGACAATGAACGCGGCCTCATTTTAAAACAATGCGCATGTTTCTATCTCTTTCCAGTCCGGAGAAGAAAAATCGGAGGCCTTAGAACTTGAATGCACCTCGTACAACGTACGATGAACGACATGCTCCAAAACACTTGTTTGTGCACCACCGTTGTTCTCTTCCGGCAGAGATGCCACAGATCACCACCTACCCTACTTTGCAGAGCATACTAGCCTCCGAACACCACGTTCTGTGAAGAGTCGTGGACGTCCAACCATTTAGCGCCTAGTGGCTGTTTCACTGCTCTCTACCTCTATCCGCTGATGCTCACGACAGTAGCACGTGAACATTCGACCAGCGTCCCCGTTTTCGAATACTCGTTCACAGCCTCTGCTTAACAATAATCTGTCCTTTTTCAAAGTTGTTAATCTCTTTGGATTTCTCCACTTGCAGCTCATACCTTCGCTAGGGTGATGCGTCCGCGTCTGCTCCGTTTACATACTTTTGTTACCGCGTCACGTGCCCGAAGGCGGCCCTGATTTTCTGACAAGAAAACTCTCTGACATTTATTTTATGCACAAAAAATCTGTTTAAGATAGGGTTCTGAAGGTTTAGGGGTGTTTCAGGATACTATTTTCAGGAAAGCAGACTACAGACACTAACGTACTATCAACACGAAGAAAAATAGACCCTGATACGTTATCAAAAAAAGTAGCCGTACTTGTGACTATCAGATGTAGATATTTCTAGAATAAAAACTTGTGACTGAAATGACATGACTGTAACTCACTTGTTAGACAATGTTGTTAAAGTGTACTTCAGGTCTCAGGCATCTGAATAAGATAATCACTGCATAGATTTCAAGTGAAAACCGGCAAATGAATAAGGTAATTCGCCGACCTTCACGAAAAAATGTAACATAGTCAATATGTGAACTAATGTGATTAATTGTACTATTAAATTTTGAACAATAAACACTCCTTTCATCCTACTACTTCCATTCTGCTAAGAGACCACTTTTTTCTTCACTCAGAGCCGTCTAAACGTGTGAACATTATTAGCATTTTTCCAGGGTTCACAGGCAAGTTGACTTAAACACTTACTGCAAGCAAACTGCTCTGCTTACAACTGAGCTAATGCTGTCTTAACAATAACAAATGAGAAAGAAAAAAAATGTAGTCAATAGTACTGTTGTACTCCAAAAGCGCCGTTGGGTAAAATCTTAAAGCCGACCTCCGTAGTAATACTGCACCACTCTGTGCGACGGGCTTTATACGCGAGGCGACTTAAACTCTCTCTCTGTGGCACTTCCTAATTAAGCAGTGAGGCCTCTACATCAAGGCGCCCACAGAGCCGAAGCCAAGACGCCGCAGAGACACAGGAAAAGGTAATTTCGGTACTTGTAAAACAAGGGAGTCCAACATCCGTCTCAGATAGTCTTATTTGATTCTTAAAAAGTCCTGAATGTACAATTATCCGATCAAAAGTATCCTACATAATGTGGAATTATCACGCCCTTTTGGACGTCAGGTAAATCGCTCCTTTTCCGCATTACGACATCGAATGCACGGTTTCCCGTGTGACCCGACATACTTCCGTATACACACAGTCTCATTTTCATGTGACTGCCCGTAATATTACCTCTTCGCTATGACAGGAAATAAGCTGTTAGTGTATCAAATAGTACAAAAGAGTGCAAGATGTCTTGGTCAAAGGGCATTCCAGTGTCAGAGACAAAGAAAATGTTGACTAATTAGCAAAGGGTGATATCACGGAAGAAATACCTTTCTTTGAATGTCTCATTTCACACAGGCTTCGTAACCACTGTAACTAAATGGGGTAATTGACGATTGGTACTGAGCCGCGCGGGATTAGCCGAGCGGTCTGAGGCTCTGCAGTCATGAACTGGTCCCGGCGGAGGTTCGAGTCCTCCCCCGGGCATGGGTGTGTGTGTTTGGCCTTAGGATAATTTAGGTTAAGTGTGTGTAAGCTTATGTACTGATGACCTTAGCAGTTAAGTCCCATAACATTTCACACACTTTTGAACATTTTTGAACGCTTGGTACTGAATATCGGGCCGGCCGCTGTGACAGAGCGGTTCTAGGCGCTTCAGTTTGGTACCGCGCGACCTCTACTGTCGCAGGTTCGAATCCTGCCTCCGTCATGGATGTGTGTTATGTCCTTAGGTTAGTTAGGTTTACGTAGTTCTAAGTCTAGGGGACTGATGACCTCAGCTGTTAAGTCCTATAGGGCTTAGAGTCATTTGAACCATCTGAGCCATCCTCTCTGCCACACACTTCAATTGTTAGCAGAGTACAGATACAGGTGCAGATCTCAAGCGACGCTCAGCACTGACCACAGAAATGTGTGTCTTAAGAGGGGCCACTATTTCTTTTTAACACCCTACATACAATCATTCTGCTAGCTGGATGCTGGTAGCGCTATAGAGCTCACGATTGATTACTTTCGCTGATTTAGTGCGTTTATTTTAACAACGTCACTGTGCAATGCTGGATAGTCCCTGCATATCAGCACATGAACCTTCCCTGCTCTTGGTTTAGCTCTGTTTGTTCCTTCTCGTTTCCACCTCATGACAGTTCCACCAACAGTGGACTTCCGCAGATTTGGAAAGGCTGAACTGTACCTGGTGGGTTTTTTACTGGGGTGGCACCCAATGGCTAGTCTACGTTCCAAGTCAATGAGCTTCGCTGACCAACCCATACTGCTGTTACCGCTTCCCCACTCAAAACACAACACACCCTCCTCCTTTTACACTGGCGAGTCCGCCTCTCGTGACATCTACTTGTCAGTTGAACGTTACAAAGATTTGTCCCGATACTTTTGACCAAGTAGTGTATCGTGATACTGGACACACAACGTGGTTACCTCTGGGTCGCATAGTCGGTAAGCTGGACAGCAGGCGTTCAGTTTCTGACATACTGAAGCCGATGTCCGTGTCGCATCTTCGAGTGTCGTATCTTCGAAGTATCGATGGCATCGTTCAGCAAGATAACACAAGACCGAATGTTTTCCTTACTGACATGGTTCAAATGGCTCTGAGCACTATGGGACTTAACTTCTGAGGTCATCAGTTCCCTAGAACTTAGAACTACTTAAACCTAACTAACCTAAGGACATCACGAACATCCATACCCGAGGCAGGATTCGAACCTGCGACCGTAGCGGTCGCGCGGTTCCAGACTGTTGCGCCTAGAACCTTACTGACATACCTCGGTGCAGAGGTCTTCGATTGTTTCCCCCGTCAGTACGTCGTCCTGATCACATTAACCCACCCTGCCAAGGCTAGGGCACACCGCACTTGCCGGTCTTTACAATTGATGAACTCTGGCAGCTCATCATGCCCAGTCTCCAAGGTAACTTAAGCTCACGACTATTACAGCGCGTATTTAAAGCAAACCTAATTTTCGCCGCCCTATGTGACCGAGCGGTTCTAGGCGTTTCACTCACGGTCGCAGGTTCGAATCCTGCCTCGGGCATGGATGTGTGTGATGTCCTTAGGTTAGTTGGGTTTAAGTAGTTCTAAGTTATAGGGGACTGGTGACCTCAGATGTTAAGTCCCACAGTGCTCAGAGCCATTTTTTGAACTGAATTTGAAGACTCTTAGACGTAAACAATCCCGAGAAAGTTTGCTAACAAAGTTTCAAGAACCGGCTACAAACGATGCCACTAGGAACGCCCTACATACCACTCGCATTGGCACTGTGAGGACAAGATCAGAATAATTACTGCTCGCACAGAGGCATTCAAAGAATCATTTTTCCAGCGCTCCATACGTGAATGGAACAGGAAGAAACGCTAATAACTTGTACAATGGTATGTACCTTACGCTATGCAGCACACGTTGGTCTGCAGAGTATGGATGTAGACGTTGATTGATACGTTTACTGTTAAAATTCCCATAACATTCCTTCCAAGAAGAGTCTGGCGACGTACGACGTTCACTCCTAAAGAAATGCACACTATATTTTTTTTTAAATCCATCTTTTATTCTACATGTTTGAAAGTTTCTCCACATAATTTCCATACCTCTCAACTGCCTTACACCATCTTGGAACCAGCGCCTGTATACCCGCACGGTAAAATTCTGGACCATCCTGTTGGAGCCACTGTTTGGCAGCGTGCACAAGAGAGTCATCATCTTCAAACCTTGTTCCACGAAGAGAGTCTTTCAGTTTCCTAAAGAGATGATAGTCACATGGAGCCAGGTCAGGACTACTATAAGGCGGGTGTTTCAATGTTATCCATCCGAGTTTTGTGAACGCTTCCATGGTTTTTTGACCGACATGTGGCCGTGCATTGTCTTGCAACAGCAAAACATCTTGCTTTTGCCGATGTGGTCGAACACGACCCAGTCGAGCTTGAAGTTTCTTCAGTGTCGTCACATATGTATCAGAATTTATGGTGGTTCCACTTGGCATGATGTCCACAAGCAAGAGTCCTCCAGAATCGAAAAACACAGTAGCCATAACTTTTCCAGCAGAAGGTGTGTTTTTGAATTTTTTTTCTTGGGTGAATTTGCATGATGCCAGTCCATTGATTGCCTCTTCGTCTCTGGTGGAAAATGATGCAGCCATGTTTCATCACCTGTCACAATTCTTCCGAGAAATTCATCTCCACCATTCTCGTACTGTTCCAAAAGTTCGCTGGATATCGTTTTCCTTGTTTCTTTGTGAGCCACTGTCAACATCCAGGGAACCCACCTGGCACAAACCTTTTTTGACGCCAACACTTTCAGTATTCTGCAAACACTTCCTTCCCCTATCCCAACGTAGCGTGACAATTCGTTCACTGTGATGCGTCTGTCAGCAGTCACCAGTTCGTTAACTCTCTGTACATTGTCTGGAGTGTGTGCAGTACGAGGCCTGCCGCTGTGAGGACAGTCCTCAACATTGCCGTGCCCGCTTTCATCACGTAACCTGCTTGCCCACCGACTAACTGTACTGCGATCGACAGCAGCATCTCCATATACCTATTTCAAACTCTTGTGGATGTTTCCCACTGTCTCGTTTTCACACACAGGAATTCTATGACAGCACATTGCTTCTGACGATCGTTAAGTGTAGCAGCCGTCTCGAAGACATGCTGTGACGGCGCCACTCACGGGAACAGGTTGAACTAAGTTTGAAAACAAGCGGGAAGGGTGTATCTACACACTGTAAAACGTTCACACATGCAGAATGAAAACTGTATTTATACAAAAATAGTGTGGATTTCTTTTGGAGTGACCCTCGTACAACCTCCCACACACGTCTCACGAAATGATCCCGATGAGAAAATCAGAGAAATCGACATCGACCACAGGCTTTTCACAGTAATTCCTCCCGCACACCTTTCGCGAATTCGACAGGAAAGTGACGAAGTGATAGTGTTAGCTCGTGTACCCTCTGCTGCCACCATAAGCTGGAGAGTGAATCCGGAAACAGTATTTTCCTTGCGACACTAGTGGTTGTGTGCTTGTACGTCTGAAGCGCCCCGCTGTACAACTTAAACGGTCCGCAGCATTCTGCCGACAGTGTGTTGTTTGTCCACGCCAGCCTAGTGCCCAGTGTTTTGTTTCCGTGGGAGCGGAACCGCGCCGGGGTATCGCCGCAGCCCAGACCGTCCCGGGAAAGGTCACCATGTCTGACCCCGTGATGTCACCGACTATACGAAGCAGACGGAGTGGGTGCGGTACGCCACTCTAGCCACTCGTTGGAAACACGGTGATAACCACCTAGACAAGTTAGTACGACTACCTCGATGGCAGCATGTTGTCCGTAATATGAAGCGACATTTCACAACTACTTAAACTTAACTAACACAAGGACGTCACACACATCCATGCCCGAGGCAGGATTCGAACCTGCGACAGTAGCGGTCGCGCGGTTCCGGACTGAAGTGCCTAGAACCGCTCGGTCACATGGGTAACGTAAACCGGCATAATATGCACTATTGGGCAACGGAAAATCCACGATGGCTGCGACAAGTGGAACATCTCCGACCTTGGCGGGTTAATGTATGGTGCGGCATTATGGGAGGAAGGATAATTGGCCCACATTTTATCGATGGCAATCTAAATGGTGCAATGTATGCTGATTTCCTACGTAATGTTCTACCGATGTTACAACAAGATGTTTCACTGCATTACAGAATGGCGATGTACTTCCAACATGATGGATGTCCGGCACATAGCTCGCGTGCGGTTGAAGCGGTACTGAATAGCATATTTCATGACAGGTGGATTGGTCGTCGAAGCACCATACCGTGGCCCGCACGTTCACCGGATCTGACGTCCCCGGATTTCTTTCTGTGGGAAAAGTTGAAGGATATTTGCTATCGTGATCCACCGACAACGCCTGACAACATGCGTCAGCGCATTGTCAATACATGTGCGAAAATTACGGAAGGCGAACTACTCGCTGTTGATAGGAATGTCGTTACACGTATTGCCAAATGCATTGAGGCTGACGGACATAATTTTGACCATTTATTGCATTAATGTGGTATTTACAGGTAATCACGTTGTAACAGCATGCGTTGTCAGAAATGATAAGTTCACAAAAGTACATGTATCACATTGGAACAACCGAAATACAATGTTCAAACGTGCCTACGTTGTGTATTTTAATTTAAAAAACCTACCTGTTACCAACTGTTCGTCTAAAATTGTGGGTCATATGTTTGTGACTATTACTGCGCCATCTATCACAAATCGAAAAAAGTGGTCCAACTAACACATTCATATTTGTTGACGTACTACACGAATATGTAATAAAAAATTGAGGTTCCTATTTAAAAAAAAAACACAGTTGATATCCGTTTGACCAATGGCAGCGCCATCTAGCGGGTCAACCATAGCGCCTTCTGGTTTCCCCCTTCAAGCTAGACAAGTTTCGTTCTTTGTAGTTTTTTTCTTTTGACGCTTATTTCGTGAGATATTTGGCCCAGTCAAGATCAATGGACCGTAAATCGGTGAAATGGCTTGAGTAATGAGGATAATAGGCGAGGGGCACTACATTAGTAGTGGGTGGATAAGCTGACCATCTCAGTCTGACGGGAGGTGTCGAGTTGCTGTGACCACTGTGCAAGACTGGCTTACTGATCAGAGTAACTGTCCAGTAAGCAGGAGGCCTGGGTTTCAGCCCCAGCCTGGTACAAATTTTCATCTTTCCATATTGATTTCAATCACTACCCACTCATAGACTACGTCTATAATTCTTTGTGTCACTATTTAATTCTGTTCTTGGTAAGTATTATTCATAAATTAATAAACTCTCTGGGTTCATCTGAAGTGTAGGGTATGATATACACTCCTGGAAATTGAAATAAGAACACCGTGAATTCATTGTCTCAGGAAGGGGAAACTTTATTGACACATTCCTGGGGTCAGATACATCACATGATCACACTGACAGAACCACAGGCACATAGACACAGGCAACAGAGCATGCACAATGTCGGCACTAGTACAGTGTATATCCACCTTTCACAGCAATGCAGGCTGCTATTCTCCCATGGAGACGATCGTAGAGATGCTGGATGTAGTCCTGTGGAACGGCTTGCCATGCCATTTCCACCTGGCGCCTCAGTTGGACCAGCGTTCGTGCTGGACGTGCAGACCGCGTGAGACGACGCTTCATCCAGTCCCAAACATGCTCAATGGGGGACAGATCCGGAGATCTTGCTGGCCAGGGTAGTTGACTTACACCTTCTAGAGCACGTTGGGTGGCACGGGATACATGCGGACGTGCATTGTCCTGTTGGAACAGCAAGTTCCCTTGCCGGTCTAGGAATGGTAGAACGATGGGTTCGATGACGGTTTGGATGTACCGTGCACTATTCAGTGTCCCCTCGACGATCACCAGTGGTGTACGGCCAGTGTAGGAGATCGCTCCCCACACCATGATGCCGGGTGTTGGCCCTGTGTGCCTCGGTCGTATGCAGTCCTGATTGTGGCGCTCACCTGCACGGCGCCAAACACGCATACGACCATCATTGGCACCAAGGCAGGAGCGACTCTCATCGCTGAAGACGACACGTCTCCATTCGTCCCTCCATTCACGCCTGTCGCGACACCACTGGAGGCGGGCTGCACGATGTTGGGGCGTGAGCGGAAGACGGCCTAACGGTGTGCGGGACTGTAGGCCAGCTTCATGGAGACGGTTGCGAATGGTCATCGCCGATACCCCAGGAGCAACAGTGTCCCTAATTTGCTGGGAAGTGGCGGTGCGGTCCCCTACGGCACTGCGTAGGATCCTACGGTCTTGGCGTGCATCCGTGCGTCGCTGCGGTCCGGTCCCAGGTCGACGGGCACGTGCACCTTCCGCCGACCACTGGCGACAACATCGATGTACTGTGGAGACCTCACTCCCCACGTGTTGAGCAATTCGGCGGTACGTCCACCCGGCCTCCCGCATGCCCACTATACGCCCTCGCTCAAAGTCCGTCAACTGCACATACGGTCCACGTCCACGCTGTCGCGGCATGCTACCAGTGTTAAAGACTGCGATGGAGCTCCGTATGCCACGGCAAAGTGGCTGACACTGACGGCGGCGGTGCACAAATGCTGCGCAGCTAGCGCCATTCGACGGCCAACACCGCGGTTCCTGGTGTGTCCGCTGTGCCGTGCGTGTGATCATTGCTTGTACAGCCCTCTCGCAGTGTCCGGAGCAAGTATGGTGGGTCTGACACACCGGTGTCAATGTGTTCTTTTTTCCATTTCCAGGAGTGTATGATGCCTACTGTCTGTCTCAGTACATCGAGACGCGCCGCCATCGTTAAAACTCTGGTCATTTCGCGAAAACTACATTCAAATTTAACAGTGGCCAACAGTCTTGTTTATCTTTGATGGAAGATGATGCATCTCAGCTTTCTGTTTCAAACAGGGTAAAAATGCCGACTTTACTGGAGATAACTTTTAACTGGCGTTCGTGCACTCAGACAACTGTACAGAAGGCTAAAGGCTGACTGTGTTGTCTTCTGCGCGCAGGTCTCCTGGTTCAGCCACTCCTGCTAGACTGTTGGTGACGCCGGGGTGTCCACCATGGTGGTGATGCTGAAGCAGTGCTGTTGCGGGTGCACGCTCAAGACAGGTACCCTGATCATCGCCGTCGTGTTTGCGGTGAGTACCTGCCATAGCTGCCAAAGTGCAGTATCCACTCCCATCTGGGATACAGTTTTTTTTTTACTTTTTTGGGGAGGGGGGAGGGATGGGGAGGGGAGGGAAGAGGGCGTTAGCCTTGTGACTAGGATGATGTCCGCCATGGAATCCTCACCTAGGCCAACCTACTCACCTCCGAGAAGCACCTGCATCCAATGTCTTCATTTATTTGTTCGATACATTCCACTCTCTCTCTTCCCTTACAGTTTTTGCCCTCTGCTGCTCCTTCATCGATGTCTTAACGCATCCAACCACACCGTCTAATCAGTATTTTCCACATGTTCCTCACCTTGCCGGTTCTACAGAGGACCTCCCTTGTTATTTTATCAGCCCACCTAATTTTTAACACCCTTCCGTATCAGTAGAAACGCTTTGCTGCTCCTCTTTTCTGGATAGACCGCACTACCATACGATGTTATGCTCCAAACGTACATTCCCAGAAACTTTTTCCACAAATTAGGGTAAATCTGGGAGAGATGGCGCGCATTTTAAAAATCGTTTGTGTGAAGTCCTGCAGCGAACTTTTGGTATGAATTTCTTTTGCACAACTGAACACACCAGTTGTCTATCGGATATAATTTTTTAAATTTTGTTTCAATGTAACATTGAAACATAATATTTGATCATGAATACATCTTTACAATGCAGCGTCTATCCTTTATCCTACGGGTGATATGCCACATCCTAAAAAACCGCAAAACTATCCTGCTTTTTTACGTCAAAACCTGTGTATATACATTTATTTTGTCAATATTCTCCGAATAAATTTTAGGTAATTGGCTGATATATATATTCGGGAATACTGAATAATATCGTGCATTGATCTTAATGAGACTTAATGAACTACCTAAAATGGGTGTTAAGTCATTTGAACGAGCATACAAGCAAAACAGAAATGCTTTCACTTATTTAACACTGTTATTTGATTTTTTCACAAATACCCCTAACGAAAAAGTATGTCAGAGATATACTGGATTTAATTGCAACATGTATCCAGATCTGTAGGGGAGAGACGCCGCACCTTATAAATTCATGATCTTGAGAGCCAAGATGCCAGCAACAGAATCAAAACACGCTCAACAGAACTTACTGTTTCTATAACTACTCAAACATTTGGAAATACACACATCAAAAGAAGTTTTGCATCACCTCTGTTCCGAGAGTTCCAGAACATGCACAGAAAATTGGAAGAGATATCAACATCAACATCATTTCCGCCCTTTTTAATGCTCATCAATACCACACATTGCATGTTGTACCACCATACAGCGAGACCTTCAGAGGTGGTGGTCCAGACTGCTGTACACACCGCTACTTCTAATACCCAGTAGCACGTCCTCTTGCATTATTACATGAATGTATTCGTCGTGGTATACTATCCACAAGTTCATTAAAGCATTGTTGGTCCATACTGTCCCACTCCTCAACAGCGATTCGGCGTAGATCCCTCAGAGTGGTTGCTGGGTCCCTTCGTCCATAAACAGCCCTTTTCAATCAATCCCAGGCATGTTCGATAGGGTTCATGTCTGGAGAACGTGGGGGCCACTCTAGTCGAGCCATGTCGTTATCCTGAAGGAAGTCTAAACCTTCTGTCAGATTGAAACTGTGTGCCGGACCGAGACTCGAACTCGGGACCCTTGCTTTTCGCGGGCAAGTGCTCTACCAGAGCACTTGCCGGCGAAAGGCAAAGGTCTCGAGCAAAAACAGACATAATGTCTTATGGGATAACAGCAATCAGTGATTTTATAATGTTACTTAAAATCCGTCTTGATTGCAAAAAATTTTATTATTATTCATATGACCGGTTTCGGTTTATTCAGAACAATCTTCAGATCTGATATTTCAGTTACAGGAGTAACCCGTCCAAATCCAGCAACTTTCACATGTGACGTAGCATGTGAAAGTTGCTGGATTTTGACGGGTTACTCCTGTAACTGAAATATCAGATCTGAAGATGGTTCTGAATGAACCGAAACCGGTCATATGAATAATAATAAAATTTTTTGCAATCAAGACGGATTTTAAGTAACATTATAAAGGTCTCGAGCTCCAGTCTCGTTCCGGCACACAGTTTTAATGTGCCAGGAAGTTTAATATCAGCGCATACTCCGCTGCACAGTGAATATCTCATTCCAAAGGAAGTCATTCACAAGATGTGCACGATGGGGGCGTGAATTGTCGTCCATGAAGACGAATGTCTCGCCAATGTGCTGCCGATATGGTTGCACTCTCGGTCGGATGATGGCATTCACGTCTCGTACAGCCGTTACGGCGCCTTCCATGACCTCCAGCAGCTTACGTCGGCCCCACATAACGCCAGCCCAAAACAGCAGGGATCCTCCACCTTACTGCACTCGCTGGACAGTGTGTCTAAGCGTTCAGCCTGACCGGGTTGCCTCCAAACACATCTCCGACGATTGTCATGTTGAAGAGAACGTGATGCCAATCCTGCGCGGCCCATTCGGCAAGCTGTTGCGCCCATCTGTACCGCGCTGCATGTTGTCGTGGTTGCAAAGGTGGACCCCGCCTTTGACGTCAGGAGTGAAGTTGCGCATCATGCAGCCTGTTGCGCACAGATTGGATCGTAACACGACTTGGGGCTGAGCGAAAAGCGTTATTCAACATGGTGGCTTTGCTGTCAGGGTTTCTCCGAGCCATAATCGGTAGTTAGCGGTCATCCATTGCAACAGTAGCCCTTGGGCGGCCTGAGCGAGGCATGTCATCGACAGTTCCTCTCTCTGTACCTCCTCCATGTCCGAACAACATCGCTTTGATTCACTCCGCCTGTACCCTCCCCTTGTTGAGAGCCCTTCCTGCCACAAAGTAACAATGCGGACGCGATCGAACCGCGGTATTGACCATCTAGCCCTCGTTGAACTACAGATAACACGAGCCGTGTACCTCCTTTTTGGTGGTATGACTGGAACTGATTGGCTATCGGTCCCCCTCCGTGTAGTAGGCGCAGGTCATGCATGGTTGTTTACATTTTTAGGCGGGTTTAGTGACATGTCTGATCAGTCAAAGGGACTGTGTCTGTGATACAATATCCACAGTTCTGGGAACCGGGGTGATGCAAAACATTTTTCGATGTGTGTTTTAGTCTGGCGACATTCCATCTGACTTTCGGAAAAACATCATCCACACAATTCCGAAAACTGCAAGAGCTGACAAGTGCGAGAAATATCGAACACAATCGGCCTAACAGCTCATGCATTCATTCTATAATATATAGAAGAATGGAAAAGAAAACGGACGAGGTGTTAGATGAGGATCATTTGGCTTTAGGAAGGGTAATGGCACCAGAAAGGCAATTCTGACGTTGCGGCAGATAATGGAAGCAAAACTAAAGAAAAGTCAAGACATGTTCCGATTTGTCGCCCTGGAAGAAAAAGGTGTTCGACAATTTAAAATGGTGCAAGACGTTCGAAATTTGAGAAAAATAGGGGTAAGCTACAGGGAGAGACAGGTACAAGAGCCAAGAGGGAATAATAAGAGTGGAAGACCAAGAAAAGGGTATAAGACAGGGATGTAGTCTTTTACCCCTACTGTTCAATATACAGGGTGAGTCACTAACTGTTGCTACCATGAAAAACTCCGAAAGTATGATAGGAGCTGAAACGTTTCTGGGGTAAAAGTTGCCTGGGGCAACGGGGGCCATAATATGACGTGGGTTTTTTGTTGCTAGGTGGGGTCGCTACAGAGATATGGTCAACTTTGTTTTTTAAATAGGATGCTATAGTTTGGTACTTATCTTCTGATAGCAGCAATCGAGATAAATTCAATGATGTGTAACAGTAAGGTCAAGAAGAAGGTCAAAAAGGTGCCTTGAATGTCCATTTACAGAAGGCGTTCGAAGTGATGCAGGGTGCTGAATGGGTCCTGTCGACTGGACTACGTGACGTGAAGTGGAAGACAGTAGTTCCAATTTCTGCCACTAGTATATTGTTTGAGATGATGCTGTAGCCACACTAGACTGTGTGCTGTAGAGGGCAAAAATTGTACACGAAAACAGAGATTTGAATGCACCCAGTAAATAATTGAGGACGTAGGTTGTAAGCGCTGCTCTGAAATGTGGGCCACATCCAAACCATTAAGCCGGCCGCGGTGGCCAAGCGGTTAAAGGCGCTACAGTCTGGAACCGCGCGGCCGCTACGGTCGCAGGTTCGAATCCTGCCTCGGGCATGGATGTGTGTGATGTCCTTAGGTTTTCAGTAGTTCTAAGTTCTAGTGGACTGATGACCTTAGAAGTTAAGTCCCATAGTGCTCAGAGTCATTTGAACCATTTGAACCAAACCATTAAGAAGAAGACTACTGATGAAAAAAAAGGGAGGCACTGTGACTGGTGGGTCGTTAAATGTGTGGTTTTAGACAAGTGTGGCGTGGTGTGTTGTTGCAGATCCAGGCAGGCCTGCAAGTCGTCATGTACTCAGTGGTCGCCGTGGAGCTGTCGGAGCACTACGACGATCTGCGCGGCGAGTTAGCGTTCCAGGAGCAGGAGCTGACTGGGACCTCGATGCCCTATGCGGACGAGGACGAAGGGCCACTAGGCAGCAACGATACGAGCCACCACCACAACAGCTACGAGCACCCTGTGCCCCTCACCTTGCGGATCAAAATCACCAACAGTAAGTCACGCCTCGAACGTCTCCGATGCCTTGGGCCTTTATCGTTACTTCCTACCATTAGTACTGGTGTTCCACAGGGTTCAGATTTGGAACCACTCATGTTTTTCAAGCTTCTGTACTACCTCAGTAGGTAAAAACGGAACACTTACATGGTCACTTTGTTATTCGTCTGCCTGTCCAACTGCTAAGACGACTTTTCCTCAGACACAAATCGAGGCATCAAATTGATATTCATATCATATACAAAGGTCTAAAGTCCCTTGCAGTCAAAAGATACAACCATTTATTGAAACTCGTAAAGTCACCCCATCACAATCTACAGGTTACTTCTCATTGCCTTAGAATCATGAAATGTGGCAAAAACCAAGCTTTCGCAGCCCAAGTAAAGGAAAAATTCTGAAATCTGTCAATTTTTAATTATATCGTATAAAAATGTTTTTTGCTATTACAAACTTGCACAATGACAAGCTCGGGATAGCGACATGCACATATAGACGTGGTGGTAATATCGCACACACAAGGTAGAAAATCACTAACAGTAATTCACGCCTCGAACAACTCCAAAGCCTTGGGCCTGTATCGTTACTTCGTGTAATTAGTATTGGTGTTCCACAGGATTCAGTTTTGGGACCACTCATGTCTTTCAAGCTTCTGTACTACTTCAATTAGTAAAAACGGGACACTTCCATGGTCACTTTGTTACTCGTCTGCCTGTCCAACTGCTAATATGACTTTTCCTCAGACACGAGTCGAGGCATCAAATTGATGTTCAAGTCACATACCTAGATGTACAGTCCCTTGCAATCGAAAGACACAACCATTTATTGTTACTCGCAAAGTCACCCATCACAACCTACAGGGTACTCCCCATTACCTTAGAATCATGAAATCTGGCAAAAACTAAGGTTTCGCAGCCCAAGTAAAGGAAAAATTCTGAAAACTGTCAATTTTTAATTACATAATATAAAAATGTTTTTCGCCATTACAAACTTACACTGAGATGACAAGCTCAGGATAGCGACATGCACATGTAGATGCGGTGGTAATATCGCATACACAAGATAGAAAATCACTAACAGTAAGTCACGCCTCGAACGACTCCGAAGCCTTGGGCCTGTATCGTTACTTCCTACAATTAGTAATGGTGTTCCACAGGGGTCTGTTTTGGGACCACTCATGTTGGTTTGCGAAGTGATTATGGCCGCACGATGGGAATTAACAGATTTTGCACACGGAATGATAATTGGAGCTAGACACATTGAACATTCAATTTGGGAAATAGTTAGGGAATTCAATATTTCCAGATCGACAGTGTCAAGAGCGTGACGAGAACACCAAATTTCAGGCATTACCTCTCACCGCGGACAACTCACTGGTGGACGGCTTTCACTTAATGATCGAGTGCAGTAGTGTTTGCGTAGTGATGTCAGTGCTGACAGACAAGCAACACTGGGTGAAACAACCGTAGAAATCTGTATCGGACATCGACGGTCGTATCCGTTAGGACAGTGCGGCGATATTGGCGTCAATGATCTATGGTAGCAAATGACCGAAGAGAGTGCCTTTGCTAACAGCAACACATCGACTGCAGGTCCTCTCCTAGGCGACTTGTGGGGCGGTGAGTGGAAAATTTTATCTCTATTGTTTTGTTGCCGTTCTCAACACAGGCTCTATAACTACAATGTTGGCAACCAGAAAGTGATTAGCAAAAACGAGATGCCTGTAATTAAAGTTCATTGTGCCCACTCTGATGGAGAAATAAAGTTATTGATCATTGAAGTTCATTGCACTGAGGATTTAGGATGATGTCTGGGATTAATAGAAAATGTAGTTTACTATAACAAGTTTCACTATATTCTGGAAACAATAAAGCTTCAAGTTCCAGACAAAAGTTCACCCTATCAACTCTTGTACTATCAGAGCTGTTCAGAGTCTATTGTACGGATCCTATTATCCCTAGATAACGAAACTGTTCAATAATAATTATCGATGTAAATGTTTAAACTGAATGCTCGCCAAAATTTGATCTCATCAAACGCCATACTAGTAATGATAGAAGGTCTGTCCTGCACCGACATGTGAAAATACGAGATACGCAAACTGAGAATAAATCAATGAAGTCGTTCCGCCATTAACACTTTACCCCAATGCGAACTCATTGTTATGTGCATACCCAGTTACGTAATATGGCATCCAAGGCTGTTCCTTGCAACTGCACAGACGCGACGCGGCTTCCGACACGGAGTGCAAGCTGATACGAATCTAGAAGATAACTGGGGCCTGACTTAGCTCGCAGCGCTCTTATTTATATAGCCGTGGTGCGGACCGCTGAAGGTGCAGCCGAGAAAATCAGCCGGCTGGGCTAGTAGAGCACCACTTTAAGTTACTAAATAAATAATTGCTTCATTCACTGAAAGCTAATGAAGCTCTCAGTTTAATTGTGCAATCAGCACACAGGTAAGTATCTGTAATAAAATTATGATGTGGCTACGCTAAATACTTTTGGCGAGAGAATTATTTTAGTTGCACTACATGCAATAGGTGAGCTCTGAACTTGCCCTTTGGAGAGATGCTACAGCTATAATTTTATAGCTACCTTTTGCAAACTTCTCACATCTTTGTTATTATAGCGTATCTCCATTATACCTAAATCTAAACATCCTAGCTTTATCTAATCACTTAATCTATCTTGCTTCCATACTCTTAGGACATAAAAACAGAAAATCATGAGTTTCAACCAAAATATTACTTTGTGAGATCCAGCATGCTGTTTCCATTAAATTACAATGGAAAAGGTATCTGAATATAAATTTTGTAATTTCTAGTTCCTTGCTGTTGCGCCGATGATTTTTATGTAAAACATCCAAATTTCGAAAACTGTTAAAGTTACTAAACTGAAACTTAACACATTATTATTTTAGCATCACTCATGACATGCTATTAACTTTTCAGATTATTTACTTTACTTTTAAGGTATTGCTCAACATTCGTGACGTCATAGTTACAGTGGACTAGGCTGGTACACAAAAATGGCGTGAGTAGGCTGCTTCCCTACAGACTGGTAAACCGCGGCCTGGTCGGATGAGTCCAGATCCCAGTCGGTAAGAGCTGATGGTGGGATTGGATGTGGTGCAAACCCCAGAGAGCCATGGACCGAAGTTATCAAGGAACTGTGCAAGCTGCTGGTGGCTCCATCATGGTGCCAGCTTTGTCTGCACTGGATCCTGGTTATGTTCGACTACTTGGAGCCCATGTACATCCATTCCTGGACTTAATGTTCTGAAACAACGATGGAATATTTATTGACGAATATGCGCTATGTCAGTGGGTCATCACTGCCCGCATTTAGTTTGATGAACATTCTGGACAGTTCGAGCGAATGGTTTGGCCAAGCAGATCGCCCGACTTGAATCTCACCGAACATTTGTGGGACATAATGGAGAGGTCTGTTCGTGCACAAAATCCTCCACCGGCAACTCTTTCGCAATTACGGGTGGCTATAGAGACAGCATGGCTCAATACTTCCAACGACCTTTTGAGTCCATGCCACGTCGAGCTCCTGCACCATGCATGTCTAAAGGATGTCTGACAAGATATTAGGAAGTATACGATGACTATTGTCACCTCAGAGTACAGAATTTAATTCTGGGACCACTCATGTTTTTTAAGCTTCCATACCTCAGCCAGCAAGAACGAAACACTTGTTGTCTGCCTGTTTGCCCGACTACTAAGACCCTTTTTTCTCAGAGGTATCAAATTGAAATTGAAGAGGTATCAAACTGAATATCTAATACTCAGGGCTACGGTCCCTTTGCGGTGTAAAAGCTGCAAACTTCAAAATCAATACAATCAAAAAATAGAGGCATTTAATGAAGCTCGCGACATCATTTATCAAAACCTACATAGAACTTCCCACTGATCTAGAATTATGAAATTTGGTACCAAGCAACACGTCCCTGTGCACATGTTGATGTTGTTGTGGTCTTCAGTCCAGAGACTGGTTTGATGCAGCTCTCCATACAACTCTATCCTGTGCAAGCTTCTTCATCTCCCAGTACCTACTGCAACCTATATCTTTCTGAATCTGTTTAGTATATTCACCTCTTGGTCTCCCTCTATGATTTTTACCCTCCACGCTGCCCTCCAATACTAAACTGGTGATCCCTTGATGCCTCAGAACATGTCCTACCAACCGATCTCTTCTTCTGGTCAAGTTGTGCCACAAACTTCTCTTCTCCCCAATCCTATTCAATACTTCCTCATTAGTTATGTGATCTACCCATCTAATCTTCAGCATTCTTCTGTAGCACCACATTTCGAAAGCTGCTATTCTCTTCTTGTCCAAACTATTTACCGGCCATGTTTCACTTCCATACAGGGCTACACTCCATACAAATACTTTCAGAAACGACTTCCTGACACTTAAATCTATACTCGATGTTAACAAATTTCTCTTCTTCAGAAACGATTTCCTTGCCATTGCCAGTCTACATTTAAATCCTCTCTACTTCGACCATCATCATTTATTTTGCTCCCCAAATAACAAAACTCCTTTACTACTTTAAGTGTCTCATTTCCTAATCTAATTCCCTCAGCATCACCCGATTTAATTCGACTACATTCCATTATGTTCGTTTTGCTTTTGTTGATGTTCATCTTATATCCTCTTTTCAAGACAGCGTCCATTCCGTTCAGCTGCTCTTCCAGGTCCATTTCTGTCTCTGACAGAATTACAATGTCATCGGCATACCTCAAAGTTTTTATTCCTTCTCCACGGATTTTAATTCCTACTCCGAATTTTTTCTTTTGTTTCCTTTACTGCTTGCTCAATAAACAGATTGAATAACATTGGGGATAGGCTACAACCCTGTCTCACTCCCTTCCCAACCACTGCTTCCCTTTCATGCTCTCGACTCTTACAAATGAAAAAAAAATAAAAAAATCATTAATTTTGCTTTATATCACAAAAATTTTTCTGCTCTTAGAAACAAACTGCATTCGTAATCCGTCAACATTGTCAGGAGCTAACTTATGTTTTTTATCACGTTTTTAGTGAAAGGTGGAGTGGTTCACGAGAAAGGTTTGTGTATATAATTTACAAACATTTCGTGCTACTTGGCTGAGGTGATGAAGTTAAGTTCCCTGCCGTTGTGAACACGATGCCATTGGCGTCTAGCGGAGATGGACGTAACGACACCCGACTACCGTGCCGTGCTGGTGCTAGTAGTCCAGGTCCGTTACGAACTAGTCGTAATGATTAGAAACAATGTAATATTCCATGAAGAAACAAACAGTCTTGGTTGCAGGGTAGTAATTGTGGTGTCACCGCCAGACACCACACTTGCTAGGTGGTAGCTTTAAATCGGCCGCGGTCCATTAGTACATGTCGGACCCGCGTGTCGCCACTGTCAGTAATAGCAGACCGAGCGCAACCACACGGTAGGTCCAGAGAGACGTACTAGCACTCGCCCAGTTGTACGACGACTTTGCTAGCGACTACACTGACGAATCCTTTCTCTCATTTACCGAGAGACAGTTAGAATAGCCTTCAGCTAAGTCCATGGCTACGACCTAGCAATGCGCCATTAACCATATCTGAGAGTCTCACTCGTATTATCAAGAGCGATGTACCACAAGGATGAATTAAAGTTAAGTAAACAGAAGCTCCGTACTTTTCTTTATAGCATTCATTAAGTATCCTGTTTCAGACCTCACGCCAGCCGGCGTGTGTGTACGCGTGCATTTCGGCTACTTCCGAGTGGCGTGGCTGTCTTGCTACGCCACAACAGTAATTATTATTTATTTACGAACGATGCGTTTCGCCTGTTTCAGGCATCTTCAGATTGGCTAATACTAGATGGTGTGAGGTACAGGGGATACCGAGCATGCAAAACTCCTGGCAAATAACCATCCTCGTCAAACATACGGAAAGACTGTGCAGTGTCCTTGTCGAATCACGCAACGTAGTCCAATGAACAGAAAACAGAATCGAGCCTACAGAGATCTGTTACCATGTAAACATTTTGGAGGTGTAGCTATTCATACTCGGGCTATGCAGATAGTACTGTTGTCGGGTCTTATGGACGTATGGTATCCCACCGCTGTCTGGGACGTCTCAAGACGCACCTTCGCTGGTCGTCGGGGCCCACTTGAAGGCGGGCCTCTCCAATGAAGACAGTTCTACTCCAGTCAACGAGGTTCCAAACAGAAGGCCTGTCTGGAACCTGACTGTCGTCAGCTGTACGGCTCGACAGCCATTAGTAACGGTCTGGAGTGCCATTTTATAGTACGAACCTTTTGGTTGTCACCCGCAACATCCTTATAGGACTGCGGTTCGTCGACGATATTTTACGCCCTGTTTTATTGCCCTGCTACCTGTGCTTACGTTCCAGCGTCATAATGCCCACACGCACACTGGGAGAGTTCCTAGCGCTTGTCTTCGTGCTTACCAAACCGTACCTTGGCCAGCAAGGTCACCGGATCTCTCCCAACTGAGATTGTTAGGAGCATGTTTTTTGCTCGAGTATCATGTCGTTTTTGGAAACTCAGAATCTACTATGTAGGAATCAACATGGATTCCGGAAACAGCGATCGTGTGAGACCCAACTCGCTCTATTTGTTCATGAGACCCAGAAAATATTAGATACAGGCTCCCAGGTAGATGCTATTTTTCTTGACTTCCGGAAGGCGTTCGATACAGTTCCGCACTCTCGCCTGATAAACAAAGTAAGAGCCTACGGAATATCAGACCAGCTGTGTGGCTGGATTGAAGAGTTTTTAGCAAACAGAACACATCATGTTGTTATCAACGGAGAGACGTCTACAGACGTTAAAGTAACCTCTGGCGTGCCACAGGGGAGTGTTATGGGACCATTGCTTTTCACAATATATATAAATGACCTAGTAGATAGTGTCGGAAGTTCCATGCGGCTTTTCGCGGATGACGCTGTAGTATACAGAGAAGTTGCAGCATTAGAAAATTGTAGCGAAATGCAGGAAGATCTGCAGCGGATAGGCACTTGGTGCAGGGAGTGGCAACTGAACCTTAACATAGACAAATGTAATGTATTGAGAATACATAGAAAGAAGGATCCTTTATTGTATGATTATATGATAGCGGAACAAACACTGGTAGCAGTTACTTCTGTAAAATATCTGAGAGTATGCGTGCGGAAAGATTTGAAGTGGAATGATCATATAAAATTAATTGTTGGTAAGGCGGGTACCAGGTTGAGATTCATTGGGAGAGTCCTTAGAAAATGTAGTCCATCAACAAAGGAGGTGGCTTACAAAACACTCGTTCGACCTATACTTGAGTATTGCTCATCAGTGTGGGATCCGCACCAGATCGGGTTGACGGAGGAGATAGAGAAGATCCAAAGAATAGCGGCGCGTTTCGTCACAGGGTTATTTGGTAACCGTGATAGCGTTACGGAGATGTTTAACAAACTCAAGTTTGAGACTCTGCAAGAGAGGCGCTCTGCATCGCGGTGTAGCTTGCTCGCCAGGTTTCGAGAGGGTGCGTTTCTGGATGAGGTATCGAATATATTGCTTCCCCCTACTTATACCTCCCGAGGAGATCACGAATGTAAAATTAGAGAGATTAGAGCACGCACAGAGGCTTTCAGACAGTCGTTCTTCCCGCGAACCATACGCGACTGGAACAGGAAAGGGAGGTAATGACAGTGGCACGTAAAGTGCCCTCCGCCACACACCGTTGGGTGGCTTGCGGAGTATCTCGAGATTAAGATTTTGACAGAATTTGGCACGACATCCCTCAGGAGGACATCCAGCTCTGTCAGCAACTGCCAAGCCGAATAACTGCTTGCGTAAGGACCAGAGGTGGACTATCACGTAATTTTTCTCGAAAAAAAAATCATCCATTTTTTTTCTGAAATTGTAAGCATTTGTTTGTCTGTACATGTTCATTACATTTACCGATTGCCGTCCTATTCGGATCATTCCTTCGTCGCTGCTTTGTCTTACAGTGTGTACACTGCCGCACATGATGGAGTTGGTGGCCCACGTGTTATTACACTACTGGCCATTAAAATTGCTACACCACGAAAATGACGTGCTACAGGCGCGAAATTTAACCGACAGGAAGAAGATGCTGTGATATGCAAATGATTAGCTTTTCACAGCGTTCACACAAGGTTGGCGCAGGTGGCGACACCTACAACGTGCTGACATGAGGAAAGTTTCCAACCGATTTCTCATACACAAACAGCAGTTGACCGGCGTTACCTGGTGAAACGTTGTTGTGATGCCACGTGTAAGGAGGAGAAATGCGTACCGTCACGTTTCCGACTTTGATAAAGGTCGGATTGTAGCCTATCGCGATTGCGGTTTATCTTATCGCGACATTGCTGCTCGCGTTGGTCGAGATCCAATGACTGTTAGCAGAATATGTAATCGGCGGGTTCAGGAGGGTAATACGGAACGCCGTGCTGCATCCCAATGACCTCGTACACTAGCAGTTGAGATGACAGGCATCTTATCCGTATGGCTGTAAGGGATCGTGTAGCCACGTCTAGATCCCTGAGTCAACAGATGGGGACGTTTGCAAGACAACGACCATCTGCACGAACAGTTCGACGACGTTTGCAGCAGCATGGACTATCACCTCGGAGACTATGGCTGCGGCTACCCTTGACGCTGCATCACAGACAGGTGCGCCTGCGATGCTGTACTCAACGACGAACCTGCGTGCACGAATGGCAAAACATCACTTTTTCGGATGAATCCAGGTTCTGTTTACAGCATTATGTTGGTCGCATCAGTGTTTGGCGACATCGCGGTGAACGCACATTGGAAGCGTGTATTCGTCACCGCCATATTGGCGTATCACCCGGCGTGATGGTATGGGGTGCCACTGGTTACACGTCTCGGTCACCTCTTGTTCGCATTGACGGCACTTTGAACAGTGGACTTCACATTCCAGATGTATTATGACCTGTGGCTTTACCCTTCATTCGATCCCTGCGAAACCCTACATTTAAGTAGGATAATGCACGACCGCATATTGCAGGTCCTGTACGGGCCTTTCTGGATACAGAAAATGTTCGACTGCTGCCCTGGCTAGCAAATTCTCCAGATCTCTCACCAACTAAAAACGTCTGGTTAATGGTGTACGAGCAACTGGCTCGTCACAATACGCCAGTCACTACTCTTGATGAACTGTGGTATCGTGTTGAAGCTGCATGGGCAGCTGTACCTGTACACGGCATCCAAGCTATGTTGCCCAGGCGCATCAAGGCCGATATTGCGGCCAGAGGTGATATTCTGGGCACTGATTTCTCTGGATCTATGCACCCAAATTGCGTGAAAGTGTAATCAATGTCAGTTCTAGTATAATATATTTGTCCATTTAATACCCGATTATCATCTGCATTAATGGCCAGTAGTGTATATGGCGAGGTATAATCTTGCATCGACGTACTGACCTCCAAATCTTTGAACACGATACTGCCACCGCTCAACTTTATTGTGACACTGTAATACTTCCCTATATCCGTATTTTGTGGGGAGGGGGGTGGGGTGGGGGGTATCCGGTCTTGACTTCCGTGTTTACGGATGACAATGAGCAACGAACCGCGCATACGAACCAGCTGTTGGAACGTGAGGATAATCAGCGAACAGATTCACCTACCCGTTCCCCCACGGAGCACATGAGGTATGCGTTGGAGAGGCGTACTGCAGCATGTGCACCGACGACCATGCAGCAGTTGAACCGCGCTGGCGGAGGGATGGAACTCCTTCTAAAGAACTCCTTGCCGTGCTAATGGCCAGCTTGGCAGCACATTGCAGTGAATGCACTTCTGCCTGTGGCGTTCAAAAAAAATGGTTCTGAGCACTATGCGACTTAACTTCTGTGGTCATCAGTCGCCTAGAACTTAGAACTAATTAAACCTAACTAACCTAAGGACATCACACACATCCATGCCCGACGCAGCATTCGAACCTGCGACCGTAGCGGTCGCTCGGTTCCAGACTGTAGCGCCTAGAACCGCACGGCCACTCCGGCTGGCTGTGGTGTTCACACAGTCTGTTAAGAATCATGTGCCACCTTTTGCAATCTCAAGGGGAACGTCATAAATGGCTTGACATCACTGTAACGATTGTCTCTGAATAAAAGGGTCATTTCTGTTCGCCTCAGTGCGTAAGTCTTTCAGTTACCTTCTGTACTATACTGCAGCAGTTCTCTCTATGTATGGTACAAATTGATTCGAGCTGTGTTTCCTCGCAGCGACATATCTTGCGGAAGTTACTTCGTCCTTAAGTTTTGCAACCGGCGTGCATCACCTTCTCTCTGATAACGTATTTCGCTTTACGGATAGGCGACAGTTAAGGTAGGCATTAGTTTAACATCGCTAGTAAGTAATACCTATGAATCAAATAATAAGTTACGCACTAAAATCCATGAATTATGTGTAAGAGTTTTCACTGTCGTTCGATGGCAACGGGAAAACTACACGGTTTTTGTTACAATCGTTTTGTTTAATCTTGCGCGTAGCAGCAATGAATAAAAGACAGAAATCTAGTTATTTGTGGGTATATGTTTACTGTAAGGGACGAAGTAACAGCATTGCACATTGCTATATCTGTGGTCAAGCATTAAATTTCGAAACAAAAGTATCCAACCCAGAATAAGTCTTGTGCGCAGAAATCCATCAACAAGTTTATCAGTTCACAGACAAATTGTTACCGTCATGTGAACTACCTCGTAGCTTTCTCTGTACTTCACAGCGTACGTGGATCCTATTAAATAACTAACAGGTGTCCAGAATCTATTGCCTCTTTGGAACAGTAACAATGTAACATATTACTCGTAATTAATTTCAGTCAAACACCAGTTCTATTTTTATGGCTATGTATTCCATTGATAGCAGTCCAGGATACCACGACTAGCGTGTATCTTCCTTATGTTTATTCACGTTTAGAAGTCTTTATCACCCCTTATAGCCCATTAACAGCTTTTGTACCAGAAATTTTAACCGCTTCACGATAACTGTGTGACGTTTCTCGAAACCGCCTTTAAGACGGGCCAGCGATCTGTTTGCTCACAGACAAATGCCTTTGTTTGCAGTCTGGAGGTGGTGCGTGATACTACTGAGCATCACGGAGACGATCAACTTCATCGTCAACATACTGCTCATGTTCGCAGCCAATAAGGTAAGATCGTACACAAGTCTCTCTTCCACATACCTACTATATCCACCAGCTCTGATAACACTTTTTGCATATTCTAATGCCCTTTAGGGCACATTCAGTACTAACTTAACTACTCCCGAGTACCGTAACACAAATCCCATTAATATGTCATGTAAGGAGATACGTGACCTTGTAACAACACTAACGTTATCCTACTGTATATGTAATAAATTTTTCCCCTGAATTTCAATAAATTAGCATAATCGATGTTCTGATTTCATTTTTTTTGTTTCATGCCATTATGTTGGATAAGCTATAAACAATTTTCGATGTAAATTTTAATATTTATGTCAAATTTCAAGTAATGTTGTAAGCAAAGGGAAGTGGAACTAATGTTCGAAATATTGTAAGATGTGAAAGATGTAATTGTGTGCCTGGTCCATACGTAGGTAATGTATTCACCTTTGGTGAATACCCTGTCTGTAGGGGAGCGGTAAAAGGTGGAGGCAGGCGAGCGCGGGAAAATGCACACGGGTGCGGTACGGCATAACGGGCTCAGCAGTAGTAGTCGGAGTTGGGCATCGATCTGAGAAACACGTGCTGGATCGAGGAGGCTCTCCTGGAAAAAGTGGTTTCGTTGAGCCTCGGATGCGCTGTTTCCGACATCTATACAGCATGGCAATATTCCATAGGCACTAAATGGAAAAGCATTGCGACGCCATGAAGAAGTAAAGTGCCAATATTTCTTGAGCCATTGCTGTAATTGCATGTGTGCTTTGTGCCTCGCCATCTCGCCGCCTGCCGACCGCCTCATCGATACGAACAGGTTGAAACTTTTAGTACTGTATTCGTGTGGACCAGTGCTACTTTTGCTACATACTGTTCAATAACAACTTAAATTTTACCAGAACTGTCCTATCAATTAATTGTCCTCACAACTAACCTAGACAGGGCCCTTTCCACATGTTGTGCAATCCGAGTGTCCCAAGATGAAGATTTAAAGGTTATGCTAATAATAATTACCTGCAGGCCTATCTATGTTAGAATGATGTTTAAAGAACTTTGTGGTTAATGAAATACTGGACGAATAATATAGGTCTGACCAAGTTGGAAGATAATGTTGAAATTGGTTTAGTAATGAAGTTTATTTAAATTGAGACAAAAATAACGGTAGTTAAATGAGCAGGAAATAAGACAAAAAGAGTGGTAAATCATATTTTGGAAATCTAGAATGCTTCATGCTCTCAATAATCAAAGTTTCACTACAGTGATCATAATAGTTTCAGGGTCCCCCCCCTTTTTTCTTTTCTATTCATTTGAATTCTGAAGTGTACTGAACTGATTAGACCAGCAAAGTTATAGTCAATATAAAACCTAAATTTATCAGTGTTTTACCCTTCTTAAAATTGACATTGTATGTGTGTTTCAAAAGTGCTATTTCTAGGGTAACCTATGCCCGATGTCATTCGGATCAATAGACAAAACGCAGTTTGTAGTAATCATTATAGTGTAATGTTGTGTATTTATAGCTTGTCCAAATTAGTACAGAAAGTGAAAATATTAGTTCAGTAGATTTTTCTGGTTCTAAAATTTACCATATAATGCAGTATTACTACGTGTTGTTATGCTTGCACGTACATCCACTTGTACAGGAAAAAACTCAGTTAATGCCTAATTAGGCTGGCGACCGTATTACTAACAATAGGTAGCATCTGCTGTGTATGTTTCTTGCCCGTCCTAACGTGTAGTTGCACTTTAGACATGCTTGACGTATCATTGTTATTACTGAGTGGGCGTAAGTCCGATTTTGCTTCCATTCAGGTACACGCGGTCAACATATTTACTAAAATCCTTTCTTATAAGGTGAAACCCGTCAACTTACCATAGTACAGGCTTTAAAGAGTTAACGTACGCCCTAGCGTAAGCGTTACAACCTATACATTATAACCCCTCTTTATTCAATACATTATCTGTCTACTTGTCACAGAATATTCTTCCGTAGCACCAGAGACAGCGACTGGAAACGTTCGGTTTAAATGGCTCTAAGCACTGTGGGACTTAACATCTGGGGTCATCAGCCCCCTAGACTCAGAACTACTTAAACCTAACTAACCTGAGGACATCACACACATCCTGCCCGAGGCAGGATTCGAACTTGCGACCGTAGCAGCAGTGCGGTTCCGGACTGAAGCGCCTAGAACCGCTCGGCCACGGCGGCCGGCAGAAATGTTTGAAACGTGTTGCTATAAAGGTGGTAACTTCCTACAATTAGGAATAAATCCACAATGATGATCACTGTTATTGCAGTTATTGCTGGAATCATTTGTAAGCTTGACAACAGTCTTTCCTTGCCACTAACTTGCTCCTATTTTTAGCTCCAGTGCAGCAGTTGCTTTGTCGAGATCTTTTCGTACGATGTTGCAGAGGATGTGTTACTCCGAATTACAATGCAATGTTCCTTCGGACACGCATGCGTCTGAATGAACATTGCATCGTAATTCGGAACAAGACACACACTGCAGTAACGTATTTATCCGCCGACACCGTGCAAGTGACTTTCAAGTAAAATGTCTCCCCTGTACGGTAATATACGTAATGGATGTACGAGTACAGGTTGTAGACAAATGGTTGACTACATATGGATGTTTAAGTCTAGCTGACGGCACGGTAGCTCGGCGTGTTCGGTCAGAGGGCTGCGTGCTTTCTGTAATGAAAAAACTGAATCAAAGAATCAACGATCAATTTGAACGGATGTCTTTTGACGTCCGCCCAGACCAAACTCAACGAACTATATCGAACAAAATGAAAATAAGTAAAAAAAAATTCCATGAGTCGTGGTTGGATAGCTAGATGGTAAGGCAACCGCTCGTGATAAGCGGGAAATCCGGGTTCGAGTCCCAGTCCGGCACAAATTTTGATTGTCGTCATTCGATAGTACAACTGACTGATGTCCATATTCGCGACTGCAAATACATTTCATGTAGATCCTTTCGTGTCCGTGGTTCGTTTCAATATTCGGGATGACGGCGCATTATATGCACAGTTGTGGAATGAATGACACAGTCTAACGGAAAATATACACATGGCCAAAATGGAATGCTGGCTGTAGTCGGAGATATGAACGAAAACACTTGTTATTTTTGCTGTCTTCAATCCGCAGAGAAGATTTCTTTCAGTCCAATGTAGTGTGCCACAAAGCTTCTTTCTTGATTCAGTACCTCTTAATTAGTTACCCCATCTACCCAGCCAGTCTTCAAAATTTAGCAGCAACACTACAATTCAACAGCTTGTATTCTCTTCTCGTCTGCACAAGTTTATTGTCCACTTTCTGCTTCCATACAAGGCTTCACTCCAGACCGACACTTGTAGAAAAGATATCCCCACACTTAAATTTATATTTGATCTTAACATGTATCTCTTTAAGCATTTCTTGCGCTTGGCCTCTTTAGCTTATATACTTCTGCTGACGTCAGTTACTTTAAAAAAAATTGTTAAGTTCCTATGGGACCACACTGCTGAGGTCATCGGTCTCTAGGCTTACACACTACTTAATCTAACTTAAACTAACTTGCTTGCGCTAAGGACAACGCTCACACCCATGCCCGAGGGAGGACTCGAACCTCCAACGGCGGCCACGGGGGGGGGGGGGGGGGGGGGGGGGGAGCAGCGCGAACCGTGTGACGAAATCCTAACAAAGAAAATAGCTACGACAATTACTGAGGATGAGGGCCGCATAAATAATTCCCCCTACTCTTTATTCGAAATGTTCTAGTTGCAGTCGATACATCAAGCATATTAATCGCAGCCAAGCTTTCGATCCAAATCACATTTACAGGAATGCAAATAAAATCCATTTGCCAATACACGTGGTAATTCAGATCCCAGTATTAACGCCACCGCGTTTTAGAAGTGCGAGCATTCCCATTGCTAGTTAGCTTAAGAAACACTTCGACTAATGAACGTTTTCTGACTGTGCCGAGTCTAATGGAGAATTCGAAACGTTGTAGAATACGTTTGGCAGCTATGTCGCCGTTTATTTCCAGGGGTGGTTCAGAATTATCCTACTAAATTTACTCGCTAATAACAGTATTTTATTAATTCGATAAACATCCCGAATGATTGTCATATAAGCGGTGACATAAAGGTAGGAAATTCTTGTTTTTGAGCCCAGAAAGCTCTATGGAACAGAAGCTGCAGATCATTTTTGCCATTTTCATTGCGAAATTGCCGGCTTATTCATGTCTGGGGTAATAATAGAGGGCTGTTTGTCCGGGTTGTCTGCTAGCGTAGCGAAAGGTGTTTGCTACTGCAAGGGAGGTCTGGTTTGTTTTCGGTTCTAATCTCGATGGAGGCAGATTGACTATCAGTAAAGCAATTTTAAGAAATTCTCGCGGCCACAATACGTTTTATTACTACCTTTATTCTGTACCTGTGTCCTGTGGATGTCAATATGAAACTCTTGTAGAATTTCATACTTGTTACTACCTACTTTTTCCGCTTCCGTCAATAATTGAATTGACTTAAGTGTGGCACTGAATGCGCATAATATATTGCTAATTCGTAACTATCTGGGGTACTTTGTCTTACTAAAACAGTTACGTTATCTCGATAAGCTAAAATTAAAAAAAAAATGGCTCTGAGCACTATGGGACTCAACTGCTGTGGTCGTAAGTCCCCTAGAACTTAGAACTACTTAAACCTAACTAACCTAAGGACATCACACACATCCATGCCCGAGGCAGGATTCGAACCTGCGACCGTAGCGGTCGTGCGGTTCCAGACTGTAGCGTCTTTAACCGCTCGGCCACTCCGACCGGATAGCTAAAATTCATTTTTATTAGTACAGTTCATATTAATTAGCGTTTCTTCTTTCATTTATATCCTATATTTAAGTGTCGTGTTTAACGCACTAATCAGCATTAATATAGTCTTACACATGATTAAAAACAGTCTGAAAAAGTTCGGCTAGTTTTCCAATTTCACGCCTGTGCATATTATGTTGGTAGCACTTCGTCGCCTCGCCTGTTATGCTGTGTAGCAGACTTTAAAGCTGTGCAGATCAGCATGACGAAAAGGCGAGGGGTCTCGCTCGTTTTGTCCACGACTGTACATCATACTGGAGCTGAATGATGTTCATTCACTGTTTAAGTGGGATGCCAGCAATTTGCTTATCTACCCACTACTCTCCTAGCCTTCTTGATTGATTTATTAACTTCAGTATCCTAAAACATAATTATTTTTTCCTTCCGTACACATTTCGTTAACTCATACCTAAATGTCCGTTATTCCTGACATCACCACGACCCTATATTCCAAAAAACAATGTTTCAATTGGACCTCCAAATGATAATGAGCCTGCAGTGACTGGAAAACTACTTAATGGAACAAAAAATCGTATTAAATTTAAAAAAAAGGAACTTGCTGCATATAGTATCCACATACGTAGATCGTCAGTTTAAATGACGCTCGTAGTTCGTCATCCACTACGGATGTTGTTGTTGTAGTCTTCAGTTCATAGACTGGTTTGATGTAGCTCTCCATGCTACTCTATCCTGTGCAAGCCATTTCATCTCCGAGTAACTACTGCAACCTACATCCTTCTGACTCTGCTTAGTGTATTCACCTCTTCGTCTCCCTCTACGATTTTTATCCTCCACGCTTCAATAATAAATTGGTGATCCCTTGATGCCTTAGAACTTGTCCCACCAATCGATCCCTTCTTTTAGTCACTACGGATCATCATCATCATCATCATCATCATTTAAGACTGATTATGCCTTTCAGCGTTCAGTCTGGAGCATAGCCCCCCTTATACAGTTCCTCCATGATCCCCTATTCAGTGCTAACATTGGTGCCTCTTCTGTTGTTAAACCTATTACTTCAAAATCATTCTTAACCGAATCCAGGTACCTTCTCCTCGGTCTGCCCCGACTCCTCCTACTCTCTACTGCTGAATCCATGAGTCTCTTGGGTAACCTTGCTTCTCCCATGCGTGTAACATGACCCCACCATCTAAGCCTGTTCGCCCTGACTGCTGCAACTATAGAGTTCATTCCCAGTTTTTCTTTGATTTCCTGATTGTGGACACCCTCCTGCCATTGTTCCCATCTACTAGTACCTGCAATCATCCTAGCTACTTTCATATCCGTAACCTCAACCTTGTTGATAAGGTAGCCTGAATCCACCCAGCTTTCGCTCCCATACAACAAAGTTGGTCGAAAGATTGAACGGTGCACAGATAACTTAGTCCTGGTACTGACTTCCTTCTTGCAGAAGAGAGTAGATCGTAGCTGAGCGCTCACTGCATTAGCTTTGCTACACCTCGCTTCCAGTTCTTTCACTATGTTGCCATCCTGTGAGAATATGCATCCTAAGTACTTGAAGCCGTCCACCTGTTCTAACTTTGTTCCTCCTATTTGGCACTCAATCCGTTTATATTTCTTTCCCACTGACATTACTTTCGTTTTGGAGATGCTAATCTTCATACCATAGTCCTTACATTTCTGATCTAGCTCTGAAATATTACTTTGCAAACTTTCAATCGAATCTGCCATCACAACTAAGTCATCTGCATATGCAAGACTGCTTATTTTGTGTTCACATATCTTAATCTCACCCAGCCAGTCTATTGTTTTCAACATATGATCCATAAATAATATGAACAACAGTGGAGACAGGTTGCAGCCTTGTCTTACCCCTGATACGGATATAAGGAATAAAATGATTTGTACCAAAAAATGTCTTCTCTTTGTAGTTTCTGTAAAAGCAGTGATTATAACCCTCGTAACAACCACTGTTTGAGCGGCGAGCATTGCTCGAGCTGCACCAGTGAAGTGGACGCTGCTCTGTCTCTCCGCAGGACTCCGCGCGCCACGTGCTCATCTGGCTGTTTGGCTTCTTCGGCACCACGTGTAGCCGCACGCTGCTGCAGATCGTCATAGTCGGCGCCTTCTTCTACGTCGACTTCGTCATTACAGGCTTCATCCTGCTCTCCGTAGCGGTCGTCCTATCAGGTGCGTTCGCTCTCTTATTACCCTTACAGACTTTACCGTAGGTGTAAGAAAAAGTGATAAAGTAAACATTAAGTTCTGCGTTAAGCTCGGGAAAAGCCCTAGAGAAACGTAAACGATGATTAAGGGGCTCCGGAACGCCCTATACTTGCAATGTTAAAATAACGCTTATAAATTACATCTTTCCTCACAAAGTATTTGAGGTAGGAAGTTGAACTTTTTACAGATTATTTATTGGAATATGGGCTACAACTTAACACAGGGATTTTACAAAATTTTAGTTCAGTTATTAAAGATGATTTTTTTTTCAATTATAATGAAAATTCACAACATTTTTTTGCAATGTTTTATTTATATATTCAAAAATATACAGTTTCTTGGAAAAAGGCTGTGTTAAATTATGCAGAAGGTACTGTGTAACATTTACTGAAAGTTTGAAACAAATATGTTTGGAAGATCCTTAGAAAACATGTAATTAGTATGAGAAAATAAAAGTTTTGGGAATCGAGCGACAAAGATTGGATTAACTTTTTAGTGCATTCCAGGTCCATAGGATGGATTATCTTCATCCTCTGCAAACTCCTCCTCCAGCTTCCTCTTGTTCCTCCTCCTGTTTACTCTTGCTTGTATTTCTAGACTCTTTACAGCCCTGTCTGCATCCCGAAGGCGTTCCTTGTCTAAAGCAAGCATCGCTCGTACCATGTTAAAACCTATCTTCATTCCCATATTTCTAAATACCTTGCACCTTACAATGTTGCCATCATTGAAAGTCGCAACAGCATCATACACACCAAAGTGAAGTGTTTCTATTCCAACAAATACAGTCTTGGGGATTCTCGACCATATAACACTAATTACACTTTCATTGGGGTTTTCAGTTTTTCCGTGAATACACTTTTTCAACAGTTCAGGTGCTGCTAAGTCTCTGAAAATAGGTTTAGCCACAACACATACTTTATCTCACATCACTAAAATGTACCTGATGAACATGGACGTTAATAACGACACCATTTGACAGCAGTTTAACAGCGCCACAGTGGGTCACGCCCATGTAGAACACATTTCAAAAAAAAAATTTAAAAATAGTTGTAGTCTTCGGAATTGAATAAATTAGATATCTATTAAAAGGTAATAGTCTGCAGATTCAGAAAACGCAAAAAAGTAAAAATTGAACTTTTCATCATTTTAGCCTTTCCGGAGCCCCTTAAGCAAGCATATGCAGGCGAGGCACTTTCAAGAAAACTCGTGGTTTCGTGTGGCACGAAAGCTTTCGTGAAGACAGAGATTTATTGCAAGATGATCCCAGAGCTGGTCGCCGATCTTACGCCGTGCTACGCAACAGCAAGTGGTACACCAGTTCTCATGGATGCACTTGGTAGCCCGCATTGATACACCAGCAAATCTAGCAATTACAGTGTGGACACCGGCGCGGCCATGCCATTCTGTTTCATCTCCGTGTCTGTATATCTTACTGTGTTGGTCCCATAGAAGGGATCAGCACTTATACGCTGGTGCTATGGTGATGGTGGTGATATGACCGTCAGGTACCATTTCTACACCATCGACATCTGTTATTATGCCGTCAGTGTTGCACCATTCGTTGTAGGCACTCTGAGCAGTTTGTGCTGGTACACTAACAAATATGGCAACTTCATCCACAGTGAGACTTTGGCACATCCATGCCATTCTGTTGCATCTCTACATGTTACTGCGCTCATCCCATAGAAGGGATTAGCACATACACACTGGTGCTGTGGTGATGGTGGCTGATATGACCTTCTGGTACCAGATCTACACCATCCACATTTGTTCTTAAGCCATGTTGCATAGCAGTGAGTGTTGCACCATTCGTTGTAGACACTCTGGGCAGTCTGTGTTTGTACACCAACAAATATGGCAGCTTCATTCACAGTGAGACTTTGGCACATCCATGCCATTCTGTTGTATCACTACATCTACACATGTTACTGCGCTCATCCCATAGAAGGGATTAGCACATACACACTGGTGCTGTGGTAATGGTGGCTGATATGACCTTCTGGTACCAGATCTACACCATCCACATTTGTTCTTAAGCCATGTTGCATGGCAGTGAGTGTTGCACCATTCGTTGTAGAAACTCTGGGCAGTCTGCATTTCAACACCAACAAACATGGCAGCTTCATTCACAGTGAGACTTTGGCACATCCATGCCATTCTGTTGCATCTCTACATGTTACTGCGCTCATCCCATAGAAGGGATTAGCACATATACACTGGCGCCGTGGTGATGGTGGTAATATGACCTTCTGGTACCAGATCTACACCATCCACATTTGTTCTTAAGCCATGTTGCATGGCAGTGAGTGTTGCACCATTCGTTGTAGACACTCTGGGCAGTCTGTGTTTGTACACCAACAAATATGGCAGCTTCATTCACAGTGAGGACTTTGGCACACCCATGCCATTCTGTTGTATCACTACATCTACACATGTTACTGCGCTCATCCCATAGAAGGGATTAGCACATACACACTGGTGCTCTGGTGATGGTGGCTGATATGACCTTCTGGTACCAGATCTACACCATCCACATTTGTTCTTAAGCCATGTTGCATGGCAGTGAGTGTTGCACCATCCGTTGTAGACACTCTGGGCAGTCTGTGTTTGTACACCAACAAATATGGCAGCTTCATTCACAGTGAGACTTTGGCACATCTATGCCATTCTCTTTGGCACATCCCTGCCATTCTGTTGTATCACTACATCTACACATGTTACTGCGCTCATCCCATAGAAGGGATTAGCACATACACACTGGTGCTGTGGTGATGGTGGCTGATATGACCTTCTGGTACCAGATCTACACCATCCACATTTGTTCTTAAGCCATGTTGCATGGCAGTGAGTGTTGCACCATCCGTTGTAGACACTCTGCGCAGTCTGTGTTTGTACACCAACAAATATGGCAGCTTCATTCACAGTGAGACTTTGGCACATCCATGCCATTCTGTTGTATCACTACATCTACACATGTTACTGCGCTCATCCCATAGAAGGGATTAGCACATACACACTGGTGCTGTGGTAATGGTGGCTGATATGACCTTCTGGTACCAGATCTACACCATCCACATTTGTTCTTAAGCCATGTTGCATGGCAGTGAGTGTTGCACCATTCGTTGTAGAAACTCTGGGCAGTCTGCATTTCAACACCAACAAACATGTGCAGCTTCATTCACAGTGAGACTTTGGCACATCCATGCCATTCTGTTGCATCTCTACATGTTACTGCGCTCATCCCATAGAAGGGATTAGCACATATACACTGGCGCCGTGGTGATGGTGGTAATATGACCTTCTGGTACCAGATCTACACCATCCACATTTGTTCTTAAGCCATGTTGCATGGCAGTGAGTGTTGCACCATTCGTTGTAGACACTCTGGGCAGTCTGTGTTTGTACACCAACAAATATGGCAGCTTCATTCACAGTGAGGACTTTGGCACACCCATGCCATTCTGTTGTATCACTACATCTACACATGTTACTGCGCTCATCCCATAGAAGGGATTAGCACATACACACTGGTGCTCTGGTGATGGTGGCTGATATGACCTTCTGGTACCAGATCTACACCATCCACATTTGTTCTTAAGCCATGTTGCATGGCAGTGAGTGTTGCACCATCCGTTGTAGACACTCTGGGCAGTCTGTGTTTGTACACCAACAAATATGGCAGCTTCATTCACAGTGAGACTTTGGCACATCTATGCCATTCTCTTTGGCACATCCCTGCCATTCTGTTGTATCACTACATCTACACATGTTACTGCGCTCATCCCATAGAAGGGATTAGCACATACACACTGGTGCTGTGGTGATGGTGGCTGATATGACCTTCTGGTACCAGATCTACACCATCCACATTTGTTCTTAAGCCATGTTGCATGGCAGTGAGTGTTGCACCATCCGTTGTAGACACTCTGCGCAGTCTGTGTTTGTACACCAACAAATATGGCAGCTTCATTCACAGTGAGACTTTGGCACATCCATGCCATTCTGTTGTATCACTACATCTACACATGTTACTGCGCTCATCCCATAGAAGGGATTAGCACATACACACTGGTGCTGTGGTAATGGTGGCTGATATGACCTTCTGGTACCAGATCTACACCATCCACATTTGTTCTTAAGCCATGTTGCATGGCAGTGAGTGTTGCACCATTCGTTGTAGAAACTCTGGGCAGTCTGCATTTCAACACCAACAAACATGGCAGCTTCATTCACAGTGAGACTTTGGCACATCCATGCCATTCTGTTGCATCTCTACATGTTACTGCGCTCATCCCATAGAAGGGATTAGCACATATACACTGGCGCCGTGGTGATGGTGGTAATATGACCTTCTGGTACCAGATCTACACCATCCACATTTGTTCTTAAGCCATGTTGCATGGCAGTGAGTGTTGCACCATTCGTTGTAGACACTCTGGGCAGTCTGTGTTTGTACACCAACAAATATGGCAGCTTCATTCACAGTGAGGACTTTGGCACACCCATGCCATTCTGTTGTATCACTACATCTACACATGTTACTGCGCTCATCCCATAGAAGGGATTAGCACATACACACTGGTGCTCTGGTGATGGTGGCTGATATGACCTTCTGGTACCAGATCTACACCATCCACATTTGTTCTTAAGCCATGTTGCATGGCAGTGAGTGTTGCACCATCCGTTGTAGACACTCTGGGCAGTCTGTGTTTGTACACCAACAAATATGGCAGCTTCATTCACAGTGAGGACTTTGGCACATCCATGCCATTCTGTTGTATCACTACATCTACACATGTTACTGCGCTCATCCCATAGAAGGGATTAGCACATACACACTGGTGCTGTGGTGATGGTGGCTGATATGACCTTCTGGTACCAGATCTACACCATCCACATTTGTTCTTAAGCCATGTTGCATAGCAGTGAGTGTTGCACCATTCGTTGTAGACACTCTGGGCAGTCTGTGTTTGTACACCAACAAATATGGCAGCTTCATTCACAGTGAGACTTTGGCACATCCATGCCATTCTGTTGCATCTCTACATGTTACTGCGCTCATCCCATAGGAGGGATTAGCACACACACACTGGTGCCGTGGTGATGGTGGTAATATGACCTTCTGGTACCAGATCTACACCATCCACATCTATTCTTATGTCATGTTACATGGCAGTGAGTACTGCAGCATTCATTGCAGACACTCTGGGCAGTCTGCGTTTCAACACCAACAAATATGGCAGCTTCATTCACAGTGAGACTTTGGCACATCCCTGCCATTCTGTTGTATCACTACATCTACACATGTTACTGCGCTCATCCCATAGAAGGGATTAGCACATACACACTGGTGCTGTGGTGATGGTGGCTGATATGACCTTCTGGTACCAGATCTACACCATCCACATTTGTTCTTAAGCCATGTTGCATGGCAGTGAGTGTTGCACCATTCGTTGTAGAAACTCTGGGCAGTCTGCATTTCAACACCAACAAATATGGCAGCTTCATTCACAGTGAGACTTTGGCACATCCATGCCATTCTGTTGCATCTCTACATGTTACTGCGCTCATCCCATAGAAGGGATTAGCACATATACACTGGCGCCGTGGTGATGGTGGTAATATGACCTTCTGGTACCAGATCTACACCATCCACATTTGTTCTTAAGCCATGTTGCATGGCAGTGAGTGTTGCACCATTCGTTGTAGACACTCTGGGCAGTCTGTGTTTGTACACCAACAAATATGGCAGCTTCATTCACAGTGAGACTTTGGCACATCCATGCCATTCTGTTGTATCACTACATCTACACATGTTACTGCGCTCATCCCATAGAAGGGATTAGCACATACACACTGGTGCTGTGGTGATGGTGGCTGATATGACCTTCTGGAACCAGATCTACACCATCCACATTTGCTCTTAAGCCATGTTGCATGGCAGTGAGTGTTGCACCATTCGTTGTAGACACTCTGGGCAGTCTGTGTTTGTACACCAACAAATATGACAGCTTCATTCACAGTGAGACTTTGGCACATCCATGCCATTCAGTTGTATCACTACATCTACACATGTTACTGCGCTCATCCCATAGAAGGGATTAGCACATACACACTGGTGCTGTGGTGATGGTGGCTGATATGACCTTCTGGTACCAGATCTACACCATCCACATTTATTCTTAAGCCATGTTGCATGGCAGTGAGTGTTGCACCATTCATTGTAGACACTCTGGGCAGTCTGTGTTTGTACACCAACAAATATGGCAGCTTCATTCACAGTGAGACTTTGGCACATCCATGCCATTCAGTTGTATCACTACATCTACACAAGTTACTGCGCTCATCCCATAGAAGGGATTAGCACATACACACTGTTGCTGTGGCGATGGTGGCTGATATGACCTTCTGGTACCAGATCTACACCATCCACATTTATTCTTAAGCCATGTTGCATGGCAGTGAGTGTTGCACCATCCGTTGTAGACACTCTGCGCAGTCTGTGTTTGTACACCAACAAATATGGCAGCTTCATTCACAGTGAGGACTTTGGCACATCCATGCCATTCTGTTGTATCACTACATCTACACATGTTACTGCGCTCATCCCATAGAAGGGATTAGCACATACACACTGGTGCTGTGGTGATGGTGGCTGATATGACCTTCTGGTACCAGATCTACACCATCCACATTTGTTCCTAAGCCATGTTGCATGGCAGTGAGTGTTGCACCATTCGTTGTAGACACTCTGGGCAGTCTGTGTTTGTACACCAACAAATATGGCAGCTTCATTCACAGTGAGGACTTTGGCACATCCATGCCACTTTGTTACATCTCCACAGTTTACTGTACTTATCAGAAAGAAGCGATTGGCACATACACATTGCTGCTGTGATGGTTGTGGTTGAAATAGTAGTGAGTGTTGGACCATTCGTTGTAGGCACACTGGGCAGTCCATGTTGGTACAATAAAAATTTGGCAGCTTCACTCATGGGGAGGACTTCAGCACATCCATATCAGCCTGTTTCTTCTCCACATCTCCACATCTTACTGCACTGGTCCCATAGAAGTGAATGGCACATACACACATGGTGGTGGTGGCTGATATGACCTTGTGGTACCAGTTATACACCAGCAGCATCTGTTCTTATGCTATGTTACATGGTAGTGAGTACTGCACCATTCATTCTAGATACGCTGGACAGTCCATGTTGGTACACTAACAAATATGGTGGCTTCATTCACGGTGAGGACTTCAGCACATCCATGCCATTCTGTTATGTCTCCACATCTACACATTTTACTGTACTGATTCTGTACATGCGATTGGCATGTACACAACGCTTTGCTGCTGTGGGTGTAGATGATTATGTGACTGTCAGTAGGTATTCCTAGTTCTACACCAATTAGAGTGCTCCTTTAAGGGGGTGACTAATATTTTTTCATGTGAGCTCATAATTTCCGCAACATGTGTTATGACTTGTCAAAGCATACAAGGTGTGTGCCAAGTGAAGTTGTCTACGAAGGATAACCCAAGCATATAGTTTTAAAATTATTAAAATTCTATAATATCCTAAACTGATTCTATTGAGTTCATACTATGTTGTCCATTCCTGTACCTTTGCTAAGCCTCTCAGTACACTGTTATCTGTGAGATAGAGGCTTCGGTGGTCCATCAGGTGTAAACAGATGTGAACAGAACATGAGCAGTAAACAACAACGAAGTGTCTTGTGACTAATGCAAACATGTAATGGGGCCGTGTGGATGTGTGTCTACACAGTTACCTACTTGAGGTCATGTTTATATATGGAGAACACCTGTGGAGGTGTACAACCAAAACTGTCTACTCCTCTTCACACTGCACGTTGGTCATTCTGCAATAGCTTGGACATTTGTGTCGTGTTTTTCAATGGTTGCTGTGGTGATCGTGAAAGAAAACGCAACTGGTAGGATGCAAGGAACCATTTTAGGTGTTTACATTCAGTGCGTGGCATCCCAGAGAGTGGAGGGGGACAGCAGTAGCATGGCCATACGAATCCACTCACCGCCTCAGCTGAAAACTCTACCATTGTTTCGATGCGATCAAATAAAAATGATCCTTGCTTTCTGCAATGCCCCAGCACGACTACTACCATGCTATTGATGTCTGCATATGTGTCTTCTATATCTTGTAAGGTGCTGACACAGTTTGATCGCTAGGAATGTATTGCAATCCCACCGACACGAATGTCCACGATTTTTCTACTCCCTTCTCCAGCAAAATGGAGTCTACGGATTGTTGCTTTCCATTATTTATTTCACCTGACAAGACTAGAGCATTCAGTCACTCTTTTGCAAGAAACCAGACGTAATAGAATTCAGTGTGAACAGAACATGAGCAGTAAACATCGACGAAGTGCCTTGGTCAAAAAAATAACAGCAAAGTCTTAAGAGTTAATAACAGGGGAGAGCTTCACGAGCATAACAAGGGGAAAATTATGAGGCCTGCAAGCAGCACCAGAGCACGACAACAGACTTACCTGAAATGACAGATACTTTAGGTTACGTAGAAGCTATGTTTTTGGTCGGTGGCGCCATGGGGACGGCAGCCACACTTGAGAAATAGCACTGTAAGCCGTAAAATATCATTCAGAGCGAGAGTAAGACAGACGTAAGCGAGAGAAGATATGGAAGGGGCACATGTATGTCATGAAGAGCTTATAGCAGGTCCAGGGCAACATTTACAACAGGCACCTCCCGCACTTTCTGAGAAACAGAGCATAACTAGGGCCCTTCAACATTACGCCAAGCCTCTCAGGTGGCGAACAGAATAATCGGATGCAGACGTTCCGAAGAGGGAGTGATGGCAGTTAGACCACAGAGGAGCAGAGAATAGACAGGGCAGGCAGGTCCTAGTGGAGGTGCAGAGGTAGCAGCATTGGCAGAAACAGGGGCGAGCAGCGGTATCTGCAGTAGAGATGGGGGATCCTCTCCTGAACTGATACATAGAGTTGAATCTTTCAAAGGAGTGAACAATCAGTGATTCAGAAAAAAAGAACGGTAGCTCCAAACATTTCCCATGGCAGAGAGAGAGAGAGAGAGAGAGAGAGAGAGACGGAGCCAGAGCATATCAGCGGCGCCTCTGCTGGTCAGAGCACAGTGCACGCCACACAACACAGCCAGCGCCGGCCTCTGCCCTGCTTCTACCTTGGCTGTCTGCATTGTGCAGTGCCCCATTGGATTTTGTGTTTCACATATGCCGTGTGGTCTCTGTGCGTCCTCTGCCGCGTGCAGTGTCTGGTGCAGCTTAACTTAGCATCGCACTCTGTCGGCGATCGTTTCAGTCACACGTCCTGCCCTCTGGGCAGTTTATGCGAGCAACAGGACAGAGAGCCTCCTAGCGGAGAATATAGGAACTACTTGCAACAACCTGCTCGCAAGAGAACAGACGATTTGTCTCAGAGTGGGTGACTGGTGGCTGTTCACCGCACCCCCCACTCTCGGAACTCGCCCGCTCAACACTCACCCCGTCTCTGCCGTCTTAGCTCACGCAGTAATACAGCTCGCGGCTCGACCTGCTCCACTCAGTGCTTCTGAATCGGAGTTCGTATCTACTGGATATTGTTCTTCGTAGTAATACCGCTATGTATATTACATTATTATGTTATGTATACATCATTTATTTTTATTTTATTTTTATTTGTTTAAACTGATCAGATTAGGTTCCTGACGACTCCTCTTACTATAGGATTTTTATTATGGACACTCGAATTTACGCTTTAATTACGAGCGAATCTATAAACGTATCGCAAAATGTGATACACCAATATTTTCCTTGTTTTATTCCGCGTAAGGCTATATGCAGCACTTTCGTCTTACAGTCAAATTTATATTTTTTTTCTTATTCTGGTACGGATTTTGCGTTTTTAGACGTCTTTGGAAGGAAACATTCACTTTAAAAATATATGGCTAGCGATGTATTTGTATGAGGTTAATGAAATTTTAATACATTATAGCCAAATATATTGTTAATGTAAATCTCAAGTTACAACATTTTCCGATCACCCAAAAAACCACGATAGTGCAAAATAAATCAATAATCAAAAACTTTGTCATATCGTGGAAATTTCAATAAACAATACAAAATTCTTACTCATTATCTGTGTTACTTCAAAATAGAATCAAATAAGATCAAAATACAGGTATAGTACTGGAATAAACCAAGTTTAAAGGGCAATGTGCCTTCCATTTATTTTCTATTGTAAATGAGTGGTGAGTCATGAAAACGAGCTAATTCATTTCAGGGAGTGAACAGTTCTGATCCGATCTCTGAAAAGAACAGTTTTGCCCATCTCTAATCTGCAGTAGTTTGGAACGGAAGATGGAGTTCTAGCCTGGGTATCTGAGGACTCATGCGTGTCCTGCCCTGGCTGCAGAAGCGATTAGCACTGACAGGTCCTTTAATTGGCCGAATGGTGCTAGTTACTCGCCGACTCCTTGCAAAGACTTGGTCTTTCGTGGATACGACTCATTTAGAGCAGATGCATACTAGGCTGAGGATAGCCCCTGAATAAAGTCAGAAATTATAAGACACTCAATGTTCGTCATTCAGGACTAATCCCAATCCTTAACTTTTGTAATAAGGGACTTATAACGACACAGTCAGGCCAAGACTCCGTCTCACTTGGGCCAGCCAACGCCCTGTAGCCAGTCGCTTAATCCAGAGAAATGCTCATATCTGGCACACGACAACAGTAAAGTCAAAATGAATCTCTGAGTAAGGCAAAGAAATAACGTTGATACAGAGGTTTTTACATGATCAGAACCAGAGTGTTTACTGTACCTGCTCCAGCTAGCATCGTCTACAAGAGGGTAGTGGTATTCAATTTTGTTGTGTGTATCATATTCCAGATGGTCTACCATGTGTTTCCTAAGGGGCGCCGTCTGTAGTAAGCTGGTGGTATTCAACTGTTTAGTATAACTTACGCGAGAAGTTACAGTGGGCGGCGGAATTCAGCTGTCTACTCTGTAAAGTACTATACCCTACTATGCAGTTGATCTGAGTCCTTGTGACGATTTTGTTTCCGCAAAGTAGAAAGATATCTTAAAAGGATGTCATTTTAGGCCTCTAGAGAACATACGAAAGAATGTGACCAACATGTAAAAGGACCTACCAGTTCAAGCCTTTCAGAGCAGTTACCAACAGTGTACAACTGCCGAAGCAAACTACTTTGAAGGGGACAATATTGATGTTTGAAAAAGAAAAAACTTTGATAGATAAGAAATTAGTACTTTTCTCACACTTATCGTATACCAGAGAATAGGTTGCATGCGTTCCTCAGGGCACTGCATACTGTTCGCTGATGGTATTCTGGTGTCTAGAATGCAGTGCTGCGTGCCAGAAAGTGAGCTGTGTGTGTTCCAGGATCCGATGCCAAAAGGGAGCTAGCAGTATTGGCATGTCTAGAGTGTGACAGATATCGGCATGTTGGTGGTGTGTGTTCCAGTGGGCGCAGCCTACAGCTTGCTGGTGGTGCTCAGCTACTACCGCCAGCTGGTGGGAACTGGAATCGCCAGGAGGATCTCCCAACAGGAGGACTGAGCATCACCCCGTATCCTCCTCCTGAGGACTGCGAGCACAGCTGGACGGCGATCCAGCAGGGTCCATTCTCCAGCACTGTCCCCTTGCCATGTCTCTCGTGCAAACACAGACATTTATCACTAACAAACTTTGTATATATTTTTTAATAAACATTATGTGACAACTCTGTCATTGTTGTGTTACTGTATAGCTGATTGACTATAACCAGCCACCAATAGAACTTGTAGTTAAAGTGATTGCTTAAACACTCTAAGCGTTTATAACGAATGTATAGTAACTACAGGTAACTTTGTATAAGGGAACAAGCCGGCCACTGTGGCCGAGCGGTTCTAGGCGCTCCAGTCCGGAACCGCTCTGCTGCTACGGTCGCAAGTTCGAATCCTGTCTCGGGCATGGATGTGTGTGATGTCCTTAGGTTAGTTAGGTTTAAGTACTTCTAAGTCTAGTGGACTGATGATCTCAGATGTTCCATAGTGCTCAGAACCATTTGAACCATATAAGGGAACAATAGGTATGGTACAGAACCTTGTTTTCCATGTTTTTATGAGCAAAAGTAATGTAAAAAATTGAATGAAGTCTACAAGAGGCGTCCAACAAGCAATGCGACACCTTTTTTTGTGAATGTGGGTTGATTTTATTCAGGACTGCAATACAACGTATTATTCCTCACCCTTTTGGCTACAAAACAATTTTTCAACATAATCTCCGTTCAATGCGACGGCTTCATGCCACCTTACTGAAATGGCCTGCATGTCCACATAATCCCACTCTACTGGTCAGAGCCAACTTCTTGCTGCATCGATAGCCTCCCCATCATTCCTGTGGAGCGCATCCTTCGTTGCATCAGACAGATGGAAGCCATAAGCTGCGTGATCCAGGCTGTAGGGTGGATTAGGAAGAACATCCAATAAAGTTTTGTGAGCTCCTCTAGTGTACACAGACCTGCATAAGGCCTTGCATTTTCCTGGAGAAGGAGAAGTTCATTTGCATTTTTGTGGCAACGAATTCCCTGAGGTCGTTTTTTCAAATACCTGAAAATAGCATACACTTCTGAGCACCCTTTGCTGTCTCTGCATCACGGGGTCCCGGGTCCAATTCCCAGCCGGGTAGTGGATTTTCTGTGCCTGGGGATTGGGTGTTTGCATTGTCCTCATCATATCATCCTCATCATCATCATTCGTGACAGTGGCTCGATTAAATTGTGTAAAAATTGGACTGTGTCAAAATATGGACTTTGTACGGATGCTGATGACCACACAGTTGAGCGCCCCACAAACCAATCATCATCTGAGCATCCCATCTGATGGACGAGTGTTGGTTGGTTGGTTGTTTTGGGGAAGGAGACCAGACAGCGAGGTCATCGGTCTCATCGGATTAGGGAAGGACGGTGAAGGAAGTCAGCCGTGCCCTTTGAAAGGACTCGTCCCAGCATTTACCCGGAGCGACTGAGGAAAATCACGGAAAACCTAAATCAGGATGGCCGGACGCGGGATTGTACCGTCGTCCTCCCGAATGCGAGTCCAGTGTCTAACCACTGCGCCACCTCGCTCGGTGATGGACGAGTGAGTCAGCAGAGAGATGCTGATGGCCACGCAGTTGAGCAGCCCATCTGATGGACGAGTGTCAGCACAGCGACGGCCAGTTGACCGGCGAGGTGTTTTACTGTGATCCGTCGACCCCATCGAATGGTAGTGTCTGCGCGTTCCAACATTGCAGAAGTCACAGCTATGTGTGGCTGGCTGTTACGCGGGAGATCTAAGTTTGCAGGACCTCGTTGCAATGATGACAGAGGTCTCGCTCAACGACTCACCATGCCTTTGTCCACTGCTAGGTCTCCGCACACATTCTGAAAATGCCTATGAATATCTGCGATGCTCTGCTTTCCCCCCAAAAGACTCTCAATGACAGATCTTTGCTCAAACGTACCTCCGTTACAGATCGTAAGGAGCGTGTCAGACTCTCCATTACATTGAAAGCAATATATCCAACTTAACGATATGCTTTGAACTGCATAAGCACTCGGATATCGATAGTAACAATCTGAGGGCTAAACATGGGAGCGCGATTCTAACCATTGTTGTGAGGCGAGGTCTGTCTGCGAGAGTGGAAGTAGTAGTTAGAGTTGGGCAACACGATTCTTTTTCCCGATTCGATTCCTACGATTCAATCTCACATTGCGAATCGATTCCTACGATTCGTTCACGATTCTTTCACGATTCATTCTAGTCTGCGATGGCACGATTCTTACGGAATGCAAAAAGTTCTACATCTCACTCACAGATGGCAGGACATGTCTAAAATTGCCAATGGGGTTAGAATCGAACTGTCTCATGATAAGATACGTCAGAAATAGTTTATTTATGAGTAAACATGCAAATGGCGTTACAAGTGTGATTCTCGATTTATACGTGTAATGCCTTAATTGTTGAAAGGTCACGTTTGATTTGATTGCATCTATTGTTTTATTTCAGTATGCCAGGAAAGAGGAGTCGATTTGTGCGGAAGGTGGTGCAAAATTACGTGGTATGCCAGTTTGGTTGTGTGGCTTGAACGTACCTAACTACACACGTCTGTTTTATAGTAACAAAATCTAGCAGTGAGGCAGACGTGGTTTGGCTCATATCATCCTAAGTTTTTCTGTGCTAAGATGTCTTTCCAAGTCCACATCATCCTTGTAATTCATAACGCAGCTGACAGCCCTCCCACACAGCAAATTTAGCTTAACTTTCATTTCTTCTAAATAGAAAGCATAGGTATTTTGCTTTTAATTTGTCTGAGAACTTGCGGCTGTCACTGCTATTTACGTGAGAAGACGACATACTTCTAAACAATAGGATTCAATCGTATACAGTGACATTACTTCACTAAAATTTAATATGAATCTGAACACCATAACATTCGAAAACTCGAACTTGAAATTATTAATTAAAAAGCTTTTGTTTAAAGACGGTATTACACGGCGGTCCGCCAAGAAAGGTATTGGTTAGAGAGCCTACATTCTCTCTATATAGGCTCTGCAATATTGGTTTAGTGCGACAGCCATTTAGTGGCGGCACTGTGGAACTAACAGAATTAGCAAATTAGCAGTGAAGTAATGTCGCTGTATGTGATTGTATCCTACACTGTAGAAGTATGTTGTCTTCTCACATAAATAGTAGTGGCAGAAGCAAGTTCTCAGACAAATTAAAAGCAAAATACCTATGCTTTGTATTTCGACGAAACAAAAGTTAAGCTAAATTTGCAGTGTGTGAGGGCTGACAGTTGCTTTATTGTGAAATATAAGGTGCTGTGGAATTGGAAAGAGCACAGAAAAACGTAGGATGATACGAATCCGCGATGTGCACTATATAGGGATAGTAAATGGGAAATGCCTAGACGCTCGTTCCCGTCAGCCACCGCCAAATGTCAGCTTGGTTTTCACGAGTAATATTACGGCCCACGAACTTCGTTTGTTCGTTCCGCGCTTCCTTTGCTCACACGCATCCTCCACCTGACTGCCATCTGGCGGTCGTAATCATTCGGCACGACTCGGCATGATTCGGAAGTTGCCTTCGAAATAGCGTACTAAGAATCGATGAATCGTTGGAACTTGGAATCGTCACGACTCGGAAACACGCAATCGTTCTTACGATTCTTTTGAACGACGATTCGTCCGTATCACGATTCGATTCTTACGATTCTTTATTTAGAGTCGTTCAAATGAACGACTCATTCACGAATCGCCACTATTCTAGTAGTAGTGTCGGTCGAGAGCTCGGAGACAGAAGACGTGGCACACGCTGGTGGCAGATCTTACCACAGTCAAGGCCTGATTTCATTTATGTATCCAGGAGAGATTTAGATGGCTTAACTACGCTTGAAGATAGAAGTCAAGGTAAAATTCTCAAGTGTAGCGCAAAAGCAATTTCAGGGTTAGGCTGGTGTTTGTTAGTCCGATTCTGCAATAATCCCATGTTTGGCTTGTCAGTTAAAGAAGCCTCCTTACCCTCCAAATAATAAGAATTATTCTCCACACCTAATTGATAAATAAATGCTGTGGTTATTAAACGTTGATGTAACTTTGAAATTGAAATACTAGGTTATTCTGGCACTCAGCAAATACTCATACCTACGTCATTGTAAACGTCATTGTCTATTTTTGGTTATGATCTATGATGATTCTGCAGTTTTAAATAGACTTAATTTATGAAATCCCTTTTCACAAGTTATTTAATAGTTAACAGGACCCAAGCAAACTCCTTTTTATTAAATTCATTCTTAGTAACAATAAGCATTCCCCGCTGCTGCTGCAAGTTGCTGTAAACCACGTGGAGAAAGGCAGTCATCTAACGAGGTGAGTGCAAAACTTAGGGCCAAAACAGACACACTGACACACCACAACATGTCATGTACTCTAATACAGTAAATTCCGTTGCACAAGTCAGATTATGTGTCACTAGTAAATTCTTGTTCAAAAAACGCAGTCAGATAGCTTAAGTATTCATTGTTACAGGTTCATTTGTTCCTGTAGTTTTTCATATTCAAATACGCAGTCAGATAGCTTATCCAAATGTTAATTTTAAGTTTGTCATGTAACGATCTGTTGAGGGCTTAAATGACAGTGAAACTGACACTCATACATCATGCACACAGTGTTATGCAGGTTAGATTCCGTTTACTGATAGCTCCGGTTGCTTATCGAGTCCATTTTCACTGACGAACATAGGCAATATTGGCTGTAGCTACGTTACATATTTGTTGCACATACTTTGCAAGATGCAATTTTGAAGGCTACCTATAGCGCTGCCACCTATTAGAACGTCATGAAACAATAAGAGCTGAGCAGGAATATTCCACGATGCCCCATAACAAATATTGCATTTCGACTGAAACTGACAGAGAAAAAAAAAAAAAAAATTCTTTGCTTATTGAACGCCCCTCATACTTCACATTTCGACTACTGATATGCAGGGCTTGAAATGCTGTCCGCTTTCATATGTTTCTAACTAGATCATGTCAGCTCCCTCTCTTCCTTCCACACGAATGGCATGTATAAATCCGTAAGAACGACGATCAACTGACCCCCAAATTCTATAAGTCCCTCCAGATCCTTGAGCATCATGCACTCTGCCTCGCCTTCCGTATACGCCTCCCGTCCCCCACGTGGATCCTCTATGACCTCATTCCTTTCACCCATCTGCTCCTATTCCTCGAACATATCCGCATACTCTACACCTCCCACCGCCTTGATCCCCCTCACCCTCTGGTTGTTCCTCTCCTCTCCCGTCCCCGCCCTCTGCCGCGCCTTCACTGTTGTATCCCCCCTACCCTCTATCTCTACACCCTTTATCACCTTTCCAAAGGTGGCGTCCGTCAACTCCCCTCCCGGATGATTCCCTCTTTCCCTCCATTTATCCCTCCTATCAAATCTGATCCTCACCCTCCCCTCCTTTTCTCTGTCCTTTCCCCGGGCTCCCTCTTTCTCCACTTCCATCCTGTTTTCTCCCTGCCTAACCTCTCCCTACCTCCCTTCTCCCCCCTGCCGAGTCCTTTTGTACTCCCCTCCTCTGCCTTTCCCACTCCCTGTCGTGTCTGCCCAGCACCCCCCCCCCCCCTCTAATGGGTCCTCGTCCTCCATCGGATCCTTTCCCTCCTTCCTCCCTTTTCATTTCCCATCATCTGTCCAGGTTCCCCCCCCCCCCCCTCTACCTGCCCTCAGCTGTGGTATGTCATATTTGCCAACTTTTTCAAAAAATGGCTGTGAGCACTATTGGACTCAACATCTATGGTCATAAGTCCCCTAGAACTTAGAACTACTTAAACCTAACTAACCTAAGGACAGCACACAACATCCAGCCATCACGAGGCAGAGAAAATCCCTGACCCCGCCGGGAATCGAACCCGGGAACCCGGGCGTGGGAAGCGAGAACGCTACCGCACGACCACGAGATGCGGGCTGCCAACTTTTTAGTGCAGTATTCAAGTGAGTGTTCAGTGTTGTTTGTCTTTCCAAAGTGTTGCGAACAGAAATCATGCTGTCGCTGGGTGTGAATTTTATGTCTCTTGCAAACAGAAACCAAACTGTCGCTGTGGTTTTTAATTGTCTGTCTAAAATTTTACCTGTCTCCTTCATATGTATTTTATTAGCATCATCATCCCCTTGCTCTATGTTTAAAGTTCCACGATTTTTCCGCCATGTTACCATTTCAGTCTCCATTTTTATCGCCTGTTTTTATTATTTATTATCTTGATCTTTTTAAAACAAATTCTGTAGGCTGAAGAGCGGCATACTAAGCTGCTGCCAGCCCGCCCCCTTCGGGGGGAAATCGAAACTCAATAAAGAAAAAAAAAACGATCAACTGATGTTTATCCACGATTTTCCAGTCTTATTGCATATCATACACAAAGGTTTCAATGATACATTTGAAGATGTAGGTTTATTACAGATGTCCAAATACATACAATTTTTGGTATTTCATTCAAACTATAGTGCAAAAAGCAAAAATTCACTTCTCGCATCGTGTTAGTGAAAAATGTATAAGTACATTTTTAATCTGTTTTGACTGGATCCGGAATATTAGTAGAAATAGTGGCGATATGAAACTTTTGAGAGGATGGTAGGTGAGTGTGAGAACTTAGAAAATAAGTACTACAAGTTTTATATCGCCGACACAAGGGTTTGCGGCAGACAAATGTCACAGTTCCTTTGCACAACGAGGCGTCGTAGAAGGAAACAGTTTTCAGGCTTTGACTCTCTAATGGCGCACGCGTATACGATACCTCTAAAAATTCTGGACTATTTTCTGCAGTAAAAACGTTGTGCTGAGTTACTCACCAACATAAGCAGTAAATCGTTCAGTTCTCGACTGTCGGGCAGAACTTACCTGAAACACAAAATAGAAAGCAGCAGTTAATATCGAGCATAGGCAGCAAGTGTTCTGGCGTGCAACAGTATGTGACATCAGGAACATGAAAAGTCGACGACAACTGCTGAGAACGTAATGACATACATAACTAAGAATGTTGTGGAGGGGCTCTATTTGAATGCAAGTGGCCACTCAGAGGTTTTATACTTTTTAAACACTTCGATTCAGTATTGCTCCTAAATTACCTACAAATTTTTTATTCATGTAAGTATGCCATGTCTGCAACAATACTGACTCTTCGCAATGAATTTTGTTATTGTTGAGAAAACGAACCGGAGAAACGTTTTGTGAAATGGTGTGTCCAAAAATAAAAAATAAAACAGTTCAGAAAAAAAAATTGAGACATCTTCGAGTGGTGCTCGAAATCATGTACAGTAAATGAGACAGCAAGGTCTACATAGTCCACAAGACAAATACTATCCACAACATTTTAAAACTTTAAGATTTTAAGTTAAACGTTGCCTTTAAATTCTTATTTGGCACCATTCAAACGCGCAACACACGTTTACCTATATTTATTTAGTACTTTCAGACAAATCATTTCACAAAACATTTGACCATTCCTTTAGAATTTTTGTAGTTCAAAATTTTCTTACTGATAGTTGCATGTCACACCAATACAACTTTTTATGCGCGAAATAGCTAGGCCTTGAAGAGACGAACTTTTTGGCACTTTATATACTTCGCTAGCAGCCGCTATTGTTGAAAAATTTCAGTTTTCCGTCAAACCACTAATAAAGTTTTTCGTAATTACTCTTACTACTTTTAAGGAATTAAACAGTTTTATATAAAACTTGACCTCGCGCTAGTCAAGTTGATAGCCAATTTGTCTATATCCCGATTTTCGTTTGGTCATGAAAAGTGGGATAAAAACTCATTACGTAATTTCTAGGGAATCTTTACTTGCTCTGTTCAAATAGCACGCTGGACAGGAGTAATATCTGTTTAGCACCACGGATGTTTCTTAGGGTCGCCATTCTTCATGTCTTACATTAATGACTAAGGTGATAGTGCTGTCTGAAGTGTCAGACTTTTCACCGATGGAAACAATATTACCTATTTTTATGTAAACTACATAAATTTGTGTGCAGGTAAGAATTATATATACACTCCTGGAAATGGAAAAAAGAACACATTGACACCGGTGTGTCAGACCCACCATACTTGCTCCGGACACTGCGAGAGGGCTTTACAAGCAATGATCACACGCACGGCACAGCGGACAGACCAGGAACCGCGGTGTTGGCCGTCGAATGGCGCTAGCTGCGCAGCATTTGTGCACCGCCGCCGTCAGTGTCAGCCAGTTCGCCGTGGCACACGGAGCTCCATCGCAGTCTTTAACACTGGTAGCATGCCGCGACAGCGTGGACGTGAACCGTATGTGCAGTTGACGGACTTTGAGCGAGGGCGTATAGTGGGCATGCGGGAGGCCGGGTGGACGTACCGCCGAATTGCTCAACACGTGGGGCGTGAGGTCTCCACAGTACATCGATGTTGTCGCCAGTGGTCGGCGGAAGGTGCACGTGCCCGTCGACCTGGGACCGGACCGCAGCGACGCACGGATGCACGCCAAGACCGTAGGATCCTACGCAGTGCCGTAGGGGACCGCACCGCCACTTCCCAGCAAATTAGGGACACTGTTGCTCCTGGGGTATCGGCGAGGACCATTCGCAACCGTCTCCATGAAGCTGGGCTACGGTCCCGCACACCGTTAGGCCGTCTTCCGCTCACGCCCCAACATCGTGCAGCCCGCCTCCAGTGGTGTCGCGACAGGCGTGAATGGAGGGACGAATGGAGACGTGTCGTCTTCAGCGATGAGAGTCGCTTCTGCCTTGGTGCCAATGATGGTCGTATGCGTGTTTGGCGCCGTGCAGGTGAGCGCCACAATCAGGACTGCATACGACCGAGGCACACAGGGCCAACACCCGGCATCATGGTGTGGGGAGCGATCTCCTACACTGGCCGTACACCACTGGTGATCGTCGAGGGGACACTGAATAGTGCACGGTACATCCAAACCGTCATCGAACCCATCGTTCTACCATTCGTAGACCGGCAAGGGAACTTGCTGTTCCAACAGGACAATGCACGTCCGCATGTATCCCGTGCCACCCAACGTGCTCTAGAAGGTGTAAGTCAACTACCCTGGCCAGCGAGATCTCCGGATCTGTCCCCCATTGAGCATGTTTGGGACTGGATGAAGCGTCGTCTCACGCGGTCTGCACGTCCAGCACGAACACTGGTCCAACTGAGGCGCCAGGTGGAAATGGCATGGCAAGCCGTTCCACAGGACTACATCCAGCATCTCTACGATCGTCTCCATGGGAGAATAGCAGCCTGCATTGCTGCGAAAGGTGGATATACACTGTACTAGTGCCGACATTGTGCATGCTCTGTTGCCTGTGTCTATGTGCCTGTGGTTCTGTCAGTGTGATCATGTGATGTATCTGACCCCAGGAATGTGTCAATAAAGTTTCCCCTTCCTGGGACAATGAATTCACGGTGTTCTTATTTCAATTTCCAGGAGTGTAGTTTTCTCGTTTTAAGGAGCAACGTTTTGACATTAGTGACTGTCCACATTCAGGAAGACCTCCAAGGTTTGATGAAGATCATTTAAAGTTTAAAAGTATTAATCCACAATAATGCACGTCAGTGTAATCGAGAACTGGCAAATATGATTAAACGAGATCATTACACCACCATGGCACATTTGCATTCAGTGAGGAAGTTAAAAAATGGGGTGCATGGGTACCGCGGTGTACTGTTTCTCCTGGGGGGACTGGGATCTAAAAAGTTTAAACTAAATATTACGATAAATTTTATAAATAATCGACAAGTACGCCAAAGAAGAAGAGAGAGAACTACAATGGACATGTTATTCCATGGACTCTTGCGGTTCTATGCATGAACTATCTTTCCTTTGTCATTCGCTTATCTGTTTCGATTCGGACCTAAGAGGACATTCTTGTGTAAAGCTCATCTTGCTGTACCAGCTGATAATGTAAGTTACACTTAAAAAGAGAAAAATATAATGGTAATTTTGTCAAAAGAATTTTGTGTATGTCGTCAGTCTATTGTTAGTCTGATAACTAGAGTGCCTTAAGTAGATAGGGGCCTTAACAAAGAATTTTCATTGTTACGCCATCTTAGAAAAATCTTTAACATTTTTCTTATAGCTCAACTACGAGAGGTGCCGTCTGTTAGGACAACTAACTTTATTTCAGATCCCACGAAACCGGAGGCAGCTGCTAATAATTTAACAATTTTATTTACAGATTTTCTTTATATAACGAGGTAACATCCCAGGCAGAAAAGGTCTGGTCACAGGATTCCAGTTCCATTATAGGATTTCATTTGTAGATGCTACTCTTGTTATCTTATGTTGGGGAATCAAGACGAAACCACGATAAGTTACGTATTACAGTAGTGTTCATCGAACAGACTTGGCAAATATTCTCTGGTGCAATAAGCAAACGACTTCTCACGAACCTGGAATAATATCTCTGGTGTTGGGAAATAAGAAAAGGACAATTAATGATCGACGAATACTTCACTACCCTGAGAACTGAGCTAGTTTACTGAGTGCTTATACACGTCGGGCTAAATTAAACAACAGATTACACTGTTAATAATATCCCTGCATTAGTTACTTCTGTTTTATGCTGAGCCATTGCATTAATGTGTGTTTCTTTTTTGTGTAAGTCACGGCTCATATTTTATTTTATTACATTACACTAATAGTCACAAAACAAATAAAAATTTTTATTTCATTACATTACAGTGGGGAAGGGGGACGGGGGTTGTTCTAAGCCAAAATTACAAAAATCAGCGGGTGGCGATATGAGCATCTCTGCTTGCTCATCCACTGCGCGCCGAACCGCACAATAACCATGAGGTCAGTGTGGGGCGGCGGTGGGGTGGGTGGACTGCTGTGGCCTCTTGTGGGGTTCTGAACCACTGAGGGCTACGGCGGGACGAAGCCTCTGCGTCGTTTCTAGGTCCCCAGTTCAATACACAAGACACACGGAATGCTAACATGAAGGCAAAGAGTAAAGTGGGCGTTACTGTCGTCAGCACCAATCAAAAAATGCCACGAGTGCATGGATAAAGTCTGTTTGCGAACAAGACACACAGCACACAGTGATAACATTTGCCCTGACGTGGCAATATCTTCAGTACAGCACAGACGCGAAGATGACTGGGGTAACAAATTAAACGAACGGCTCGTACTCTGGAACGACACCAATCCTCTCATACAAAAACATTCAGAAAATAGATCTGGAACAAAGTCCACTCTGCAGCCTCTAGTATTATGTAGCATTCTGAACGTAGAGGCTGAGTACGCTTACCCATAATATTTCTACTTGATATTATTTACTTTTTTATTTTGTATTCTTTTACTTTGAGCTTGGCTAGGTAATCACGGGAGTGCTGACAAAATATCCAGATGCTGAAAGATTTGCAAAAGCGTATTGAAACATCCCCTTCGAACAATTTTATACAAGACTATGCTTAAACTGACACACAATATTTTTAGCGCAACGCAATCTGACTTTCAAAAATCCCTACAAAAATGGCCCTGACTAACATTAACCTATTCGTTTCACAAATCACTTACCTCACAAAAATCTTCGTTACTCGAACTACTGCAATACAGCGAGCGCCACTACTGCCAGCTAAATAAAAGATTCAAACTACGGAAGGCACTAACTACTGATAAGCATAGTTAGCAAATGAAAGATTTTAATAGAGAACAAACAATGTATTTACCTTAATAGTGTTGAAAAACCATAATATACATAGCAGTTGATAATATCCAGTATAACAAATTTCAAAACTCCGCCATTTCTCTCCCCACATCCACCACTGCTGGCGGCACACCTCCAACTGCGCAACGCTACGCGCTGTTCACATCCAGCTGCCGCTGCCCAACACTACAATGGCAGACAACAATGCAAACTAGCCACAGACTGCACACAGCACAGCCAGTGATTTTCATACCGAGCGCTACGTAACGTTGCCGATAAGAAAATATAAACAGCCTACTTACAGTATTGCTGACCACTAACAATGCGCCACTGACAAGCAATGGCTATTTTTTTTATTTTATTGTTGGGAGGGGTGTTCAATAAGTAATACAACCCATTTTTTTCGTGACCAACTTCGACTCAAAAAGTGCTGAATATGTTTTGGTACATAGAATACGACCGCTTCAGTCCCTATAGTTTCATACAGTTCCGAAAGGTGACGGCGCTGTACGTAGCATTCAAAATGGCGTCTGTAATAAAAGTGCGTTTCAAGCAGGCAGCTGTCCTGAGTTTCTTTTGGCAGAAAACCAGAAAATCGCTCATATTCATAACCGCTTGCAGAATGTCTGTGGAGACCTGACAGTGAACAAAAGCAGCGTGAGTCGTTGTGCGAGACGTCTGTCATCATCATCGCAACGAAGTCGCGCAGACTGGTCCAATCTCCCGCGTGCCGGCCGGCCGCACGCAGCTACGAGTCCTTCAAAGTTGGGACGTGCGGACACTCTCACTCGAGGTGATCGACGGGTCACTAACAAACAGTAAGAGTGATATGCGGCCCCTGTTACGTCTAGGTACTCACTGACAGGTGACGATGCCTCTATAGCTGACTCAGTTTTACGTTTTACCCGTGCAGCTGGGTTTTATCACTCACTCTAGTGTGGGCGCTCTCGCATGATTTCTCAGGCTACAACCACTCCAGCGACTTTTAATTGTGATCTGGATACCAAAATAGTGTCTTTTATGATAACAAGTTGTGCTGATACCTCTATCAACGCTTTCCAGCTGGAGGTTCTTCGTTTGTAGTTGAGTGGTTGACCTTTTACCTGATCCATCAACCACTGTAGTCTATTTTACTCTAGTCAACTATTTGCTCTGCTCCTTTTAAGTGTCCTCTATTTTGTGATACTGCGGTGTTCGTTTTAGCTCTGTACCCCTTGGTGTTCCCTCCCTCTGGGTGCAGAGGTCGCGCTTTTACTGTACAGGCCTTTTACAATTATGTCTGTTTGGAACTGGGAACTGATGACCTCGATGTTTAGCCCCAATCGAACCCCAAAACCAACCAACCAACCAGAATCTGTGGACGTCGATTCTGTAAGCCTAACTCATCAAATTAAAAGCACAGATCTTCCGTGCGATTCAAAACTGAAAGATAGATATCAGAGCAGAAAGAGTGTAAGTGACTTTTACAAACATTTGTTATAGAAGCGTTACCCAAACTTCTGTCTGGTCAGCTACATCCATTCATCGTGCATTCAGAGGACGTAGGCAATTCCAGCAGGACAATGCGATACCCCACACGTCCAGAACTGCTACAGAGTGTCTCCAGTAACACTCTTCTGAGTTTCAACACTTCCGCTGGCCACCAGACTCCTCACACATGAACATTATTGAGTATATCTGGGAGGCCTTGCAACGTGCTGCTCAGAAGAGATCTCCACCTCTCGTATTCTTACGAATTTATGGACAGCCCTGCATGATTCATTGTGTAAATTCCGTCCAGCACTGCTTCAGACATTAGTCGAGTCCATGCTACGTTATTCTGCGTGCTCGCGGGGGCTCTACACGATATGAGGCCCATGTGACAGTTACTTTGGCTCTTCAGTGTATGTTGTTGTTGTGGTCTTCAGTCCTGAGACTGGTTTGATGCAGCTCTCCATGCTACTCTATCCTGTGCAAGTTTCTTCATCTCCCAGTACCTACTGCAACCTACATCCTTCTGAATCTGCTTAGTGTATTCATCTCTTGGTCTCCCCCCTACGATTTTTACCCTCCACGCTGCCCTCCAATACTAAATTGGTGATCCCTTGATGCCTCAGAACATGTCCTACCAACCGATCTCTTCTTCTGGTGAAGTTGTGCCACAAACTTCTCTTCTCCCCAATCCTATTCACTACCTCCTCATTAGTTATGTGATGTACCCATCTAATCTTCAGCATTCTTCTGTAGCACCACATTTCGAAACCTTCTATTCTCTTCTTGTCCAAACTATTTACCGTCCATGTTTCACTTCCATACATGGCTACACTCCATACAAATACTTTCAGAAATGACTTCCTGACACTTAAATCTATACTCGATGTTAACAAATTTCTCTTCTTCAGAAACACTTTCCTTGCCATTGCCAGTCTACATTTTATATCCTCTCTACTTCGACCATCATCGGTTACTTTACTCCCTAAATAGCAAAACTCCTTTACTACTTTAAGTGTCTCATTTCCTAATCTAATTCCCTCAGCATCACCCGACTTAATTTGACTACATTCCATTATCCTCGTTTTGCTTTTGTTGATGTTTATCTTATATCCTCCTTTCAAGACACTGTCCATTCCGTTCAACTGCTCTTCCAAGTCCGTTGCTGTCTCTGACAGAATTACAATGTCATCGGCGAACCTCAAAGTTTTTATTTCTTCTCCATGGATTTTAATACCTACTCCGAATTTTTCTTTTGTTTCCTTTACTGCTTGCTCAATATACAGATTGAATAACATCGGGGAGAGGCTACAACCCTGTCTTACTCCTTTCCCAACCACTGCTTCCCTTTCATGCCCCTCGACTCTTATAACTGCCATCTGGTTTCTGTACAAATTGTAAATAGCCTTTCGCTCCCTGTATTTTACCCCTTCCACCTTTAGAATTTGAAAGAGAGTATTCCAGTCAACATTGTCAAAAGCCTTCTCTAAGTCTACAAATGCTAGAAACGTAGGTTTGCCTTTCCTTAATCTTTCTTCTAAGATAAGTCGTAAGGTCAGTATTGCCTCACGTGTTCCCATTTTTCTACGGAATCCAAACTGATGTTCCCCGAGGTCGGCTTCTACTAGTTTTTCCATTCGTCTGTAAAGAATTCGTGTTAGTATTTTGCAGCTGTGGCTTATTAAACTGGTAGTTCGGTAATTTTCACATCTGTCAACACCCGCTTTCTTTGGGATTGGAATTATTATATTCTTCCTGAAGTCTGAGGGTACCTCGCCTGTTTCATACATCTTGCTCACCAGATGGTAGAGTTTTGTCAGGACTGGCTCTCCCAAGGCAGTCAGTGTATATAGGCTACATATTTTTTTTTCCTAAAAATTGTTGCATGTATGTAAGTTGTGGTTGTTTTTGTTATTGTAGTCTTCAGCAAATAGACTGATTTGACGCAGCTTTCCTATCGTGTCCTGTGCAAGCCTCTTCATCTCCGAATATCTACTGCGATATCCAGTTCAACCTGCTTATTGCATTCCTCTCTTGGTCTCTCTCTAGACTTCTTGAGCTAACGTCTGAGGGTCATTGAGGAAATTTCGGGGGTGGCGCTCATCTGCTTCGGGTTCGGAAACCACCGCCCCCTGGAGCAGGCTTGGCAGGGGGGGCGGCTGGCTGACTCAACTGGAGGGGGTGGAGGGTTTGCACAAAGCGATAGCTGGAGCAGACGCGCTTCAGTGTGTCACAGTAGGCTCTCGGCTAGCAACTCGGCACCAGATAGACGGGGCAAAAGAGGCGACAACAGGGCCATCAAAACCGGAACTGTAAGTACGTCATCTCTCTTTTCTGGGGTGGTTATTCTAAATGCAAACGGTGTATGCTCCGGAATGAGATTTTCACTCTGCAGCGGAGTGTGCGCTGATGTGAAACTTCTTGGAAGATTAAAACTGTGTTCGTAGGAGAGCCTCTGTAAAGTTTGGAAACTAGGAGACGAGGTACTGGCAGAAGTAAAGCTGTGAGGACGGGGCGTGAGTCGTGCTTGGGTTGCTCAGATGGTAGAGCACTCGGCCGCGAAAAGCAAAGGTCCCGAGTTCGAGTCTCGGTCCGGCACACAGTTTTAATCTTCCTGGAAGGTGTATGCTCTGGTTCAGAAATAATAATTCGTTGCGTTTGTGTTTGCGTCTGAAAGGTAATCGACTGTAGCAGCGTACAAGATGTAAAAAAAAAAAAAATAGTACGACTATAGTTTCATGTTAAATTCGATACTCCAGCGTAGTGCAGTGCCTGTCAATTGCTAAGGAAGAGGGATATTGTTGGACAGCAAAAATCGAGGCCAATGATGGACGACATGAAACGCAGTACGTAGGCAATAGAGGCGGAGTGATGTATTCATGGCGACAAATGGTACAGATTTTACAACCTGATAAAGCAGGATGACAGACATAAATAACGTGTTTGTTTGACACTGTTCAGTCTCGCAACATAGAGGACCATATCGGCCTCTCACAAGGCAAACTCCCACTCACATCCCCCCTCAGATTTAGCGGCAAGATGGCTCGCAAAAACCGAACACAGTTCAAGCGTGAAAACAGGAAATAGGTGTACTGAGCTGTGGGAAAAAGAAGAAAAATAGTAACAGTGAATGGTCCAGAATCAACATGTGCAACATCGAGCGACGTTTAATGAACGTGGCGTCGTGGTCGTGCGGTCATGTTGATGGACTGCCCGGGTTAAAATCTCCCTCATGCACCATTTTTTTTTTGTGAAATTATGAACTGTCCGACTGGTTATTGATGTGTGTTCGCTGCATTCAAATTTGTTCATGTGGTTCAAATGGCTCTGAGCACTATGGGACTTAACTTTGGAGGTCATCAGTCCCCTAGAACTTAGAGCTACTTAAACCTAACTAACCTAAAGACACCACACACATCCATACCCGAGGCAGGATTCGAACCTGCGACCGTAGCGGTCGCGCGGTTCCAGACTGTAGCGCCTAGAACCACTCGGCCACTCCGGCCGGCCTTCAAATTTGTGTTTGTGTCGTTGTGTAACGTCCGTTTGCAACAGCGAGGTGTAAGGAAGGAACCTCCAGATGTACGTACCTCTTATTTGTTCTACGCAAGTACCACATGTTATGACACTTGGGTGCAGTTTTGTAAGTTTTGACCCTTTATTTCCTTTCTTGTAATACGAGATGCGACAATAAAGTAATGAGAGTGATGTGAAAAAAAATGATGCTCACCGTTTTAGTCAAGTTTAGTGTTGTCTGGTTGAAAGTAGTTCCCTTCTGAAACTTCCTGGCAGATTAAAACTGTGTGCCCGACCGAGACTCGAACTCGGGACCTTTGCCTTTCGCGGGCAAGTGCTCTACCAACTGAGCTACCGAAGCACGACTTACGCCCGGTACTCACAGCTTTACTTCTGCCAGTATCTCGTCTCCTACCTTCCAAACTTTACAGAAGCTCTCCTGCGAACCTTGCAGAACTAGCACTCCTGAAAGAAAGGATATAGCGGAGACATGGCTTAGCCACAGCCTGGGGGATGTTTCCAGAATGAGATTTTCACTCTGCAGCGGAGTGTGCGCTGATATGAAACTTCCTGGCAGATTAAAACTGTGTGCCCGACCGAGACTCGAACTCGGGACCTTTGCCTTTCGAGGGCAAGTGCTCTACCACTTGCCCGCGAAAGGCAAAGGTCCCGAGTTCGAGTCTCGGTCGGGCACACAGTTTTAATCTGCCAGGAAGTTTCATATCAGCGCACACTCCGCTGCAGAGTGAAAATCTCATTCTAGTTCCCTTCTGATTGCACACACTTTTTCCAGCTTTTCTGCCACCGACAGTAACATTTCTTGTACTCATCTTCTGTAATATCCACCAAGATCCTCGTCACAGCTTTCTTGAGATCTTGTGTTGTTTGAAAATGGCGTCCCTTGACCGCCGTTTTGACTCTTGCAAATAGAAAAAAGTCGCATGGAGTGATATCTGGTGAATAAGGTGGCTGAAGTAGTACTGAAATTTTTTTGGTGGATAAAAACTTCTGTACTGACAGAGCAGTATGGGATGGCGCATTATCGTGCTGCAGAATGCAATTATCAACAATGTTACTATTAGACGAAGCGTTTCTCGATTGATGTTCAGTTCTTTTGCAATCATTTTCACGGATAATCTTCGATCAGATCGTACAAGTTCACGCATCCTGGCAAAGTTGATACCAGTTCGTGAGGTTGAGCTGTTGACATAAGCTCCTCTCCAAAATCCTGAGCTGTTGACATAAGCTCCTCTCCAAAATCCTTCTGAAGCTTACCGTAGGTTGTCGTCGAGTTTTCACCCACTTTAACACAAAAAGAAATGGCATACCGTTGCGCAGTATTATGCTGTTCCATTTCCTGACGAGAGACAGAAACAAGTGTTAACTTATTACAGCACAACTCACGACCGAGCAGTTGCATCGATGTGCCACTTGGACTCGAAGCAGCTTATAGACCAATATCAAAGATATTGTGCCAACGCAAGCCTGCAGGGTTGCCACATCTTGCAAAGAAAATCAGTCTCATTACTTTGTCTCACCCCGTATAGTTTGCAGCAATTCATTCGTTATTTTTGTTTCTGTGGGAGGTCTATGAGACACCTCGCCTGCTCTCACTATTCATCGCGACCGTAATACATTCTTACTACATTATTCATTTTTTTTAACCAATGTATAGTATAACAATTGCCAAGACTCCAGAAGGAGAACAGACACATCAGCGACGGGACAGAAAACTCATAATTTTGTGGAATAAAAAAAAGAAAGCACGAAAAAGATTTGAACATGGACCTCCCGCTTTGCAGCCCCACACCATTATACCACACAACCACGACGCCACGTTTATTCAGCGTCGCTCGATGTTACGTATGTTGAACTTGGACCATTCACTGTTTCTATTTTCCTTTTTTTTTTTTTTTTTTTTACAGTTCAGTACGCCTTCTACTTGTTTTCCTGCTTCATCTGCGTTCAATTTTTGACGGTATATCCACTGGGCCATTTTACCACTAAATCTGAGAGCTGTGTGATTGACAGTTTCCCTTGTCAGTATGGAATATGCCGTCCTCAGCCACTGATGCACATTTGCAACTGTAACTCATAATTTCCACCGAACTGTTCGGGATATTGTTTCACCATCCCCCAAGGCGGTTTTCAGCATTTGCACGGTCCGGAAAGGGGGTTCTCATTAAGAAACATGTATGCCAAGCAGGGCCGTTCAAGGTACCGTTGTATGGTTCAAATAGCCCTGAGCACTATGGGACTTAACATCTGAGGTCATCAGTCCCCTAGAATTTAGAACTACTTAAACCTAACTAACCTAAGGACATCACACACATCCATGCCCGAGGCAGGATTCGAACCTGCGACAGTAGCGGTCGCGCGGTTCCAGACTGAAGCGGCTAGAAACGCTCCGCCACACCGGCCCCGTTACATGGGGCTCCAAAAACCGTACTTCGTAAACCGGTTTCCCAATTCCGCTTAGGATGGCCATGTAAACATTGCAAAATCGATTCTTGAAATCTACTTCTGTTTACCGGTTTTACAATTCCGCAATCGATTTTCGCTCTCATGTAAACGCATCCGGTTTTGACACGTGCGTGGGCTATCAATTTTTGTCTTGTTTTTAAAAATTTTCGGTTAGTACGGACAGAGTGGCTTATTGTACAGTGAAGGATAAGTAGGAATATCAGATTGAAGCTGTTTATATCTCGTCTAATTGAAGCGTAATAGCGACTGTACTGATTAAATCATATCACGTATCAGCTGTTTCCCAGACGCCATATTCTGCTGAACCAGCAAATCCACCTCAGTCCTTAACAGGTAACCACGACAGCGGAAAACGGTTTCTGAAATTCCATTTTCGTCTTCCGGAAGATGTGTCACATGTAAACGCAGTGACTGCTCCCTTGTCAGTGGCAGCCAACGGGCGCTGTGCAAAGCTTACTTATTCTCTTTCTGTGGAAGGCAGCATTTGAAATTATTTAGCCTTAAGTAAGTAAATACTCTGATGAGCAACTGGGGTACGCATACTGAAGGAACAGTGAAAGGACACATAATTCTGATGAAACGTGTTGAACGATTAATTAAGACCCTTATTACAGTAGTCTTAAAGCCAAAAAGATTTTAAAATTTCAGAAAACATTGACAGTAACTAAAAAAGGAGAAAATGAATGTAAATACGCACTAAATACCAAAGTTAATGGATGGCAGCAAACTGGAGACAAAACTAGAAAACTGAATAACAGAGGCAATATACGAAATTAATCCAACGCAGTTTTCTATTGCGACTCTATACATTTATTTACTTTTCTCTGCGTACGAGCTTCGATGTTTGGAATGATTGATTCAGCACAGCTCAGTTCAAAACACATTTAAGATGATAATTTTATATGGAGCATCTCAGTCGTATTTTACTCAGTTTCATTAGGGAAAACAAAGATGCTCAGAATTGGTCGTTAACTCGAGCAGACTAAGCATTCACGATGCATGACGATAAAAGTTTGGGTAACGCTTCTATAACAAATGTTTGTAAAAGTCACTTACACTCTTTCTGCTCTGATATCTATCTTTCAGTTTTGAATCGCACGGAAGATCTATGCTTTTCATTTGATGAGTTAGGCTTACAGAATCGACGTCCACAGATTCTGGTTGGTTGGTTGGTTTTGGGGTTCGACTGGGGCTAAACATCGAGGTCATCAGTCCCCAGTTCCAAACAGACATAATTGTAAAAGGCCTATACAGTAAAAGTGTAACCTCTGCACCCACAGGGAGGGAACACCAAGGGGCACAGTGGTTGATGGATCAGGTAAAAGGTCAACCACTCAACTACAAACGAAGAACCTCCAGCTGGAAAGCGTTGATAGAGGTATCAGCACAACTTGTTATCATAAAAGACACTATTTTGGTATCCAGATCACAATTAAAAGTCGCTGGAGTGGTTGTAGCCTGAGAAATCATGCGAGAGCGCCCACACTAGAGTGAGTGATAAAACCCAGCTGCACGGGTAAAACGTAAAACTGAGTCAGCTATAGAGGCATCGTCACCGAGAATTAAAGGAAGTGCAGCTGGTAAATTAAAGGACTGCCGCAAGGGGGCTAAAAGGGGGCAGTCCATCAGAAGATGGACCACTGTCAGCCCTGCGCCACAGCCACACTTGGGCGGGTTCTCACGACGAAGGAGATAGCTGTGGGTCAACGGCGTATGTCCAGTTCGGAGACGGCAGAGAACAACTGAGTCCCTACGTGTGCTCTTCAAGGATGAGTTCCATACGGCCGTGGGCGACTTTACCATGCGGAGCTTATTTGGCGTGTTCAAGACAGACCATTCAGAGCTGCAGACATCGCGGACCTTGCGATGTGGGGCTGACCGGAGGTCTCTTTCCACGAGACCGAGCTCCAAAGGTGGCGAAGTGGTGGCCTGCTTGGCCAACCGATCGACACGTTCGTTTCCTGGAATGGCGATGTTGGCCGGAGTCCACACAAACGTCGCTGAACGACCACCACACTCGGCGAGAGCAGAAACACCATCTTGAATACCGCGCACCAAAGGGTCTCGAGAAAAACACTCACACATTCTGGAGAAGCAAAACTTGCTAAACCTGTTTCCAAGCGCGAAATATCATTGAATCTGGTTTTAAAAATTCAGTATGCAATTTTCTTAGAAGATCTTTATACGCTCCAAAATCTGCAGCATTGGCAACGTTTGCTAATGCTGACAGCTTGGGAAAGTAAGAGACGTTTGTAGCCGCCGGCTGCCTTTCCCAGAGCGACAGATTCATCTTGAATTCCTGTATTTCGTCACAGAAATGGATGATGAGGTTATCCTTCCCGGGAAGTGATACACACAAGATGGCCTGTTGCATCAGTTAAAAAGGCTAAATCACAGACCCGTCTATCATCCGACAGTTCAGGAACACTTTGCTCCTTCATTTCCATGAATAATGATATTTCTTGGCGCAGTACCAGAAGCGCTGCCCGAACTTTAGCACGGCTGAGCTAGCGAACCTCACAGCGATGACGGAAATCTCCATAATCGCCCAGAAACGCTTTGAACCATCGCAGATGGAATATTTTTGCTCAAATAGAAATAGTGATTTTCACAACTAAGGTCAATACATTATTCAGTTTTACGCTTTTGTGCCACAAATGATGTTGTTGAATCAGATAATGTGCAGGGATAACCAGTAGAAAACTATTCTTCGTTTTTCGCTGGATACGCCCTACTTAAGACAGTGCTTTCGCCAGTCATAGCTGGAGCACCGTCCGTCGCTAGGGAAATCAATAATTCCCACGGCAGACCAAACTTCTCCAAGCGCGTCGAGCATGTCTTGACCTGTTCTTGTGTCCTTCGATGGGATGAGATCCTATACCTCCCTGCGAACTTCAAGCATTTTGTTCGCTGTCCTAATGAAAATTACCAGCTGTAACGTGTCTGACAAGTCAAGAAAGCCATCCGTAGACGAAGAAAATAGAACACAGTCTTTAACATTCATTGTCAACTGAGCATCCAAATCTTCCGTTAATTCTTCAATTCGGCACGTTATGGTTGCTTGAGAAGGTCACTCGGACTGTATCTGTGGAACCATTTGTGGGCACAGCTCTTCTACTGCTATTACAAGACATTCTGTAATAAATTCACGGTCAGCCAATGGTTTCAAGTGCACAGCTATGTGATGAGAGATTCTGTAGCTAATTCTCACAGAAGAGTTTCTCCCTGGGTGACCAACGTCTTGAAAAAGTATTGAATATTTTTATCAAGTAATATCAGTAGCACGAGCTCACAAAAGAGACATGGCATTTGTTGAAAAGAAGGAATTTTGTATTACTCCTTCCAGTGCCCACCATTTTACAAGCAAATCTTATTATTAAGTGGTAACTTACTTCGCTTGAAAAGCTGGCTTTCAGTTGAAGGGTTATTGCCTCTCGTTGATCGTCGATATATTTGTCGCAGGCTGCCGCGTGATTTACTGCACAATGACGTCTCAAATTGAATTTATATATAAGGTTTAATAAACATTTTACACGACCATCGTATTCAGTAAAAAAGGTACAGATCCTGCCACTCAGCACTAAAACAAGGCGGTGTCGAGGGCCTGCTGTGAGAACTGCTTGCTGATTGTTATTTGTTCACTTATTTGACCTTCCGAGTAGCAAAGGGATATAGCCATCAATGTACATAGAATTGAAAAAAGGATAAATAAATGCATATTTACGAGCAGAGGAAGTTCAAACCGTCACACCGTTTCCATTTAATTTTTGCAACCATTAGATTAAAAGGTATTTAAAACTGTGTTGAGTTACAGTTCGCAACATTCCTGAAATATCTTCAGAACGAAGGCAGAAAAAGGGAATGTGTGCGCCATTAAAACCTAAAGATTGTGCCCAGTACAGTTAAGGAATTTGACAGTCACATTATAAAGGCTAATGCCTTTGGTAAATAAAAGAGAAGTAGCTGATTGACGTAGGTGGTATCCCCTTCGACCATAGATACTAGTAGACTGGCCTTGCTGTGCAGAAGCTATAGGGCTGGTGTGGCTCCAACATAAACCACGTGACTGTTGGCAAAACGTGGCGGGTCTGCCATCCTGTGTTTGTATCGTATTTTACCCACATTTCTCAATTGACTGCCAAACGCTTCCAACAAATATTACTTTTTTATTTGCGAAAAATTATGTGAGAACTACATTTGAGCTGGATTTGTTCATAGTACTATTTATAAAATCTAAAAAATATATCGAAGGCCCCTCTGGTGGGCAGTGGGACTAAATTACTATAAACTATCAGTTAAAGTAAAATGTCGTTAAAATTCTTTTAAACAGTAAGAGTGGGCTCGTGTCAAAACTTTAAATATTGGATTCGCCGCGTTTTGAGCTCTAGTGACTTATAAAAGAAAATGGGATATGGGAATTATGTCAATTATAGGTCCCAAAATTGTCGACTTTAGGAGCAGGTCCATTTTAGAGTATCAATTTTAGGTGCACTTCAAAGGCTCAGTTCCTTCTATTTTTACAAAACTTTAAACTATCAGTTTAAAAAAATGATATTTTAGATGAAAGGTGAGACTCTGAAGTTTCAGAAAATAATTTTGGAGCCTACATTTCTTTAATAGTATTAGAAGGTAGAAAAAATACTCTTCATGTGTCGACTATAGGTGCTCTTACCTTATTATAATCTCACTTGTATATACAAAAAGGCGCCTATGTGGAGATGGCTTAAAGTTTTTCCGTTTCAGGGCCTGTATCCAAAGCTGTCTTCGGTTTTCATCCTTAGAGAACCTATGACTAGGAACGAGAAGCACTTATACTTACTTCTGTAGCCAAATTATCACAGACACTTTCCAAAACGTAATATGAGTCTGACTTTACAGGCATCACTTTCAACACTTTAATTTACGTGATACTCTATTTCAAGTGTAAAAAACATGTAAAAGTCACTTCAGCAGATTTCAATAAACACATCTGCATTATCATAGAAACACACTTTAAATGTAATGCCATTTCCCCCGACAAAACGCTGAGTACAGCCATAAGCGCAACACGAAACAACCATGTTTTGCCAACATTCACGTGACTTTAGCCCAGAGATGTTGGAGCCACGAAAATGACGTCAGGGCCAGTCTATTATATTTATGGTCGAAGGGTATCCCATACTCTACAGAAAGTCCAACTGCTCGCAGTAAAATTTGGGACACATAAACAAGATGTGGCTGACATCAGCTTCCGACTCAGGATCACACTCATGTGCCGGTGCTTGCTGCTTCTGCCACGTCTAGCCGCGCTGATGCGTGCTTGAAGTGGTACGCATTTGACAGGCTCGGCTGAATCGCCGCGAAATGGTTCGCGCAGAGACGCTTGTATCGGCAGCGAATGCAAGGTCTGTAACGATCAGCCTAGGAGTGAGAGTTCGTTTCCGCCACTAGTGGCTCGTATCGATACTTTTGCGGTGTGGCGGACAGCCTACAACGAACGGCACGCTTTCGTATACCACTTCCGCCTTCAGCTGCCTTTTTTAATCGCGAGATGACGCTTTTGGACACAACCACCACTGTGGGCACAGTAGTGACACTTTGGCCGGCTTCATGCCGTCCAGCTGGTCGACCACGACCCTAAGAATTCAAATAATATCTTGCAGACATTTTTCCGCACCAAAAGGAATAACGCGCTAATCGGTTCCACAACCAGCTTCGTCACATACCGTACTGAATGAACTGTCGACAGCATACAGTGTTCGTGCCAAGGTATCGCAGCAGTCAACACGCCTCGCCCTTTGTGTTTCCTTTTACTAGCTTATACGTATATATACCGAGTGAAGCGGGCGCAATGGTTGGCACACTCAACTCGCATTCGGGAAGACGACGCGCTACCGTGCGTACATCCATCCCGATTTAGGTTTTCCGTGATTTCCCTAAATCGTTCCAAGCAACTACTGGGATGTTTCCTTTGAAGGGGGACGGCCGATTTGCTTCTCTATCCTTGAATCAATCTGAGCTTTTGCTCCGCTTCTGATGACCTCGACGTCGACGGGACGTTAAACCTTAATCTTCCTTCTTCTCTGTCCTTTCCTTTTACTATCACTGGTTGAGTATGCCGTAGCAATTGTCGGTTCCTTAGCAACTGTCAGTTGCTCCTTAGCAATTGTCACGCAGTGTACATCAACCATGGGGAACTCAAAAGAGCACAAGATACTACTATACTACATGAAACCCTTCCGTATATCTTGTTCTTACTGTGGTAATTATCCCGGAAACGGGTTTGATGCAGCTCTCCATGTAATCTATTCTGTGGTTGTCTCTCCATCTACGAATAACCCAGCAACCTGCACCTATTTGAACCTGCTTACTGTATTCCTCTCTTTGTCTCCCTCTACATTTCTTACCTCCAACACTTCAATACCGAATTGGTGATTGCTTGATGTCTCAGAATCTGTTCATCAACAGACGCAGTCAACCCATCCAATCTCCAGCATTCTACTGTAACACCGTAATTAAAAACTTTTTATTCTTTCGTTGTCTAAACTGCTTGTCGTCTATGTTCCACACAAAGCTACACTCTAGACAAACAGCTTCTGCAAAGAGTTCCTAATAAACTCGTATTCGATATTTTCAGAAAGACTTTTCTTTCCGAGGCCACTATATGTTTTATATCCTCTTTACTTCGGCCATCATCAGTTATTTTGCTGCCCAAATAAATACGTGCATCTATTCCACATCACCTAAGCCACTGCATCAATGTCAATCACATGTAGTACACATATCGCTTACTATCTGGAAAGCAGTACCGTTGGGCTAGAATGCTCCCACCGCCATAAGGGTGGCGGTGCAGGTGATAATGTAGTGACATAAAAACATAATTCAAGAGTGTATGGAGCAGTATCAACCATATTTTTATGTGTATGAGTAATTATTTAAATTATCTGTACAAAAATATACCACGACGACTCCTAAGGGGTTGGCTTGAGAAGGCACGAAATAAAATAAATATCTGAAAACCACCGATATTAGTATCGAATCCATAGTTTTCTGGTTTGCTAAACTCATTGGTGATGATTCAAATGGTATTTCAGTCAAAGAGGTGGAAGGGACGTGGGTGGAAAGACAGTTACATAACAGCCTATTTCTGTAACGCGTGAAGCAACTTATACCGAACTGTGCACACGTATCACGTGTTGCACGGAAAAAAATACTATGGCCATAAGATGCTCCCAGCGGCCCTATGACGTGGGATGGGAGATAAAAGTTTGTGACAAAAGCATAACTGAAGGATGCCTGGAGCAATTTCAACAAAAATTTGTAAATCCGTGACTTATTATTTGTATGAAAATACAAGGTGAGTGACTAACTATTGCCACCAAGAATAACTACGAAAGTATGATAGTAGCTGAAAAGTTTGTGGGACAAATGTTGCCTGGGACAACGGGGGCCATAATATGACGTTGGTTTTTTGTTGCTAGGTGGGGTCGCGTCAAGGATATGAAGGTCAGCTTTGTCTTTTTAAATGAGATGCTGTAGTTTGGTACTTAGTTTCTGATAGCGGTTATCGAGACGAATCCAATGATAGGTAACAGTAAGGTCTTTGAAGGTCAACGAAGGTCAAAAAAGTGGCATGAACGTCCATTTACAGCTGGTGTTCGAAGTGATGATCATTGGTATCGATACAGTGCTGCAGTCTTCTTATCATGGATTGAGTGGTATTCGTTATCACATCAGCAGATTCAGAAGGATGTAGGTTGCAGTAAATACTGGGAGATGAAAAAGCTTGCACAGGATAGAATAGCATGGAGGATGCATGAAAGCAGTCTCCAGACTGAAGCCCATCATCATCATCATCATCATCATCATAACCAACACTAACACCACCACCACCACAACAACAACGACAACAAATACAGGGCTAATACAAATGATTGAAGCGATTTCATAAATTCACTGTAGCTCCATTCATTGACATATGGTCACGACACACAACAGATACGTAGAAAAACTCAAAGTTTTGTTCGGCTGAAGCCGCACTTCAGGTTTCTGCCGCCAGAGCGCTCGAGAGCGCAGTGAGACAAAAAGGCGACAGGAGCCGAGAAAGCGTATGTCATGCTTGAAATGCACTCACATCAGTCAGTCATAACAGTGCAACGACACTTCAGGACGAAGTTCAACAAAGATCCACCAACTGCTAACTCCATTCGGCGATGGTATGCGCAGTTTAAAGCTTCTGGATGCCTCTGTAAGGGGAAATCAACGGGTCGGCCTGCAGTGAGCGAGGAAACGGTTGAACGCGTGCGAGCAAGTTTCACGCGTAGCCCGCGGAAGTCGACGAATAAAGCAAGCAGGGAGCTAAACGTACCACAGCCGACGGTTTGGAAAATCTTACGGAAAAGGCTAAGGCAGAAGCCTGACCGTTTACAATTGCTACAAGCCCTGACACCTGATGACAAAGTCAAACGCTTTGAATTTTCGGCGCGGTTGCAACAGCTCATGGAAGAGGATGCGTTCAGTGCGAAACTTGTTTTCAGTGATGAAGCAACATTTTTTCTTAATGGTGAAGTGAACAGACACAATGTGCGAATCTGGGCGGTAGAGAATCCTCACGCATTCGTGCAGCAAATTCGCAATTCACCAAAAGTTAACGTATTTTGTGCAATCTCACGGCCCCTTTTTCTTCTGCGAAAAAAACGTAACAGGACACGTGTATCTGGACATGCTGGAAAATTGGCTCATGCCACAACTGAAGACCAACAGCGCCGACTTCATCTTTCAACAGGATGGTGATCCACCGCACTTCCATCACGATGTTGGGCATTTCTTAAACAGGAGATTGGAAAACAGATGGATTGGTCGTGGTGGAGATCATGATCAGCAATTCGTGTCATGGCCTCCACGCTCTCCCGACTTAACCCCATGCGATTTATTTCTGTGGGGTTATGTGAAAGATTCAGTGTTTAAACCTCCTCTACCAAGAAACGTGCCAGAACTGCGAGCTCGCATCAACGATGCTTTCGAACTCATTGACGGGGACATGCTGCGCCGAGTGTGGGAGGAACTTGATTATCGGCTTGATGTCTGCCGGATCACTAAAGGGGCACATATCGAACATTTGTGAATGCCTAAAAAAACTTTTTGAGTTTTTGTATGTGTGTGCAAAGCATTGTGAAAATATCTCAAATAATAAAGTTATTGTACAGCTGTGAAATCGCTTCAATCATTTGTAATAACCCTGTACTAATACATCTTTGGCATCGTTGACCAACAGAAACCACTCATCGGCCAATATGTGCTGCAGATTAGCCACTTGTTGCTGCACTATCACCAACCTGCGGTTGGCCACGCTCCTCATAGCCGCCATCAGTTTGGTGAGTTTCAAAGTAAAGACATACAGCATAGGAGGTATTCTTCTGCCTGTTCTTGGAAGAACAGTTTCATATTTAAGGTTGAAAAGCTCAAAGCACTGTGGGACTTTTAACATCTGAGGTCACCAGTCCCGCCGGCCGGTGTGGCCGAGCGGTTCCAGGCGCTTGAGTCTGGAACCGCGCGACCGCTACGGTCGCAGGTTCGAATCCTGCCTCGGGCATGGATGTGTGTGATGTCCTTAGGTTAGTTAGGTTTAAGTAGTTCTAAGTTCTAGGGGACTGATGACCTCAGATGTTAAGTCCCATAGTGCTCAGAGCCATTTGAACCGTTTTTCATCAGTCCCCTAGTCTTTGAACTACTTAAACTTAACTAACTTAAGGACAGCACACACATCCATGCCTGAGGCAGGATTCGAACCTGCGACCGCAGCAGCAGCGCGGCTCCGGACTGAAGCGCCTAGAACTGCTCGGCCACAGCGGCCTGCCGTTGAAAAGCAAACAAACTTTGTTTTTCTTCGTCTTATATTTGTTGATTATGCTTATCCATTACGGATATTTTAGAACCGTGACTGTATATTGAATGTAAATAAGATATACTAAACTGCAACCCGAAGGCTCAGAGCTTGCAGCCTAAGGGTGTCATACCAACCACCACACGTTTTTCACGTTCCACTATCTATGTAATGAAGGAATGCAGAGTGGCCGAAACTTCGCTATCCAATCTCTGTCTCTGCACATCTCTACTACGCTTCGATGCGTCATTAATCGACGTTTAGTGTTACTGTTTTGATAATGTTTTACATAGTTGTTTTGTTTCTACCATTGGCTATTTTATCCACATTTAGAATAAGTTTGCAAATATCCCGCCAGAGTGCACTAGACTACCGTAACTACAGGCTCTCTAACCGTAACAACAGTACTGCCATCTAGCGAGAGTTTCATAAGTGATTAGAGGACAAAGCGCGCGAAATTTGTCCCGTGACTTTACTTTCCTTGCTTGCTGATGCTGACTGCTGTTGTTGATATCGTGTAATATTACCAAGTTTCTTTTTCGGAGTGTATTTTGCAAGGTTTTAGTGAGTTTTACTTGCTTGTGAATAGCTGCGACATACCGCGAGTGTGAAACCAGCGCAATATGAATTCAGTGCGCAATTCTATAGGTAAAAACTTGGAACACGGCCATAGGATGCAAGTGAAAGAACTTGGTGCACCCAGACCCGATCTAACGATCAATCAAGAACAGAAACAGTGCAAATCTAGGCAAGGATACAAACGCAGTTTTAATAGAGCAATGTACGATGCAGCTGAGTGGTTGTGAAGTGAAAAATGCATTTTTCTGTTTCACCTGTCTTCGTACAAATAGTACTGATAGTGCCTGGACTGAAACTGGTATCACTGACTTAAAGAATTTTCACGCAAAGGTGAAAAAACATAATTCCAGCGAAAAACATTTAACTTCGAGCTTTAGAGGTAAACTACAATAAACGCCTTAAATTTAGAACTGAAAACACCAAAAATATTAAGCAGCTGCAAAGTTAACACTCATCGCATTAAAGACCTCTCCGAAACGTGTCTTTTCATATGATTTGCTGCAAAGTGTCAGAAAATGTAATGATGACGTATAAAAACACTAACCAAAGATTTTAACTCAAAGTTAGCTTCTAATGATATTTAATAAATACCTGATTATAGAAGACACAGTACGTAAAATTATGGGTAGAGAGTGATCTGCCCACACCCCTCCCCCTGAATTCTTTGTTGTTTATGTCAGACTAATCTGTAATGTAACCAGAGGTCTATATTGGCTCCGATTGATAAATGCCGCAGCCTTCCCCAGTATAGAAACCACGAGCCGCGCCTGGACATGAGTATCTTTAATCAGTTTAAGTATTGGGAAACACTGCCATTGAAATGGTATTCAAACCTCTATCTTATTTATTCAGATTATTATTTGTTTTATCAGGGAGTATCTATTTCTGTAAACTAAACAGAGCACTGATACGACATGTGGTCACTGCATTAGAAGTAGTTTGAATAATGGAAGCCAGTTACTTATAACGACACACAAATGTTATAAAATTGATAGTTGCACTTGGTTACAACAGTAATTATAATCTGGAAAGCAAAGCTGGCTCAACAGTTTGTATGGCGGACTAGAAACCAATCTATTAGTGACTAAGATCAAGGCTGACTAGTATTGTTACAACACAGTATTAAACCGCTTTAGCTGCAAATACATATTATTACAAATTTGCGTATTAATTATTCCTTAAGCTCACTAGAAGTAACTGCTATGACTGATTACACTGTTATGCAGGTAGCTTTGATAGTGTTCTGATATTTGAATAAGAAAGACATTTAAGTAAAGTACTTTATATGATTTGATCCATTATAAATGGTTCTGAAAACCTGCGACTGTGAAAACAATAGATTTGTTTATAAATAACTCATCTGCTACCAGTCACAATTTTCTTTATTTTATTTTTCGCACGACGTGTTTCGAGAAATGATTCGCATCTTCAAGTGCGGTTTTTGTGTTTGTTATGTCATTCCTATGCGATGTTGTCGATGTGTGAAATTCTGCTTCATTTTGTTGACTTTACTGCAATATATAAGACTCTGCACAAATGGACCATAAGGAAACTGTAAGTACAAAGTCTTCTAATTTTCGCTATTAACTTCACAAAAAGATTGACAACCAACTAAAAACCGCGTGTATTCTTTTATATTGCAGTAAAGTCAACAAAACGATTCAGGATCTCACACATCGACATCACCTATGAATGACACAAAAAACGCACTTGAAAATGGGAATCATTTCCCGAAACGCGTCGTGCGAAAAATAAAATAAAGAAATTCGTGACTGGTAGCAAATGAGTTATTTATAAACAAACCTAAAGCACTTTAGATATTTTCTTGACAATTACACCTTAGTGAAGCTTTAACAATCCCTCTGTGAAAAATACATGGAGTAGTTAGGAAACAAAACTCACTAAATGCTAAACAAAACTACTGCTCCACAAAAGTTATTTAATGTTCATAGAAATCAGCTACTTTCCAGTTCAATAAAAAACTGGCAAATATCGCAGCACTTGGAACAGGAGCAGTCTAGGTAAATTAGTAAGGATAAAATGTGGGCGCCCAAGACAAAATTTGCCAACGGCCTTGCCGCAGTCGTAAGACCGGTACTCGTTAGATCACGGAAGTTAAGCGCTGTCGGGCTGGGCTAGCACTTGGGTGGGTGACCATCCGGTCTGCCGAGCGCTGTTCCCAAGCGGGGTGCACTCAGCCCTTGTGAGCCAAACTGAGGAGCTACTGGACTGAGGAGTAGCGGCTCCAGTCTCGGAAACTACACTCCTGGAAATGGAAAAAAGAACACATTGACACCGGTGTGTCAGACCCACCATACTTGCTCCGGACACTGCGAGAGGGCTGTACAAGCAATGATCACACGCACGGCACAGCGGACACACCAGGAACCGCGGTGTTGGCCGTCGAATGGCGCTAGCTGCGCAGCATTTGTGCACCGCCGCCGTCAGTGTCAGCCAGTTTGCCGTGGCATACGGAGCTCCATCGCAGTCTTTAACACTGGTAGCATGCCGCGACAGCGTGGACGTGAACCGTATGTGCAGTTGACGGACTTTGAGCGAGGGCGTATAGTGGGCATGCGGGAGGCCGGGTGGACGTACCGCCGAATTGCTCAACACGTGGGGCGTGAGGTCTCCACAGTACATCGATGTTGTCGCCAGTGGTCGGCGGAAGGTGCACGTGCCCGTCGACCTGGGACCGGACCGCAGCGACGCACGGATGCACGCCAAGACCGTAGGATCCTACGCAGTGCCGTAGGGGACCGCACCGCCACTTCCCAGCAAATTAGGGACACTGTTGCTCCTGGGGTATCGGCGAGGACCATTCGCAACCGTCTCCATGAAGCTGGGCTACGGTCCCGCACACCGTTAGGCCGTCTTCCGCTCACGCCCCAACATCGTGCAGCCCGCCTCCAGTGGTGTCGCGACAGGCGTGAATGGAGGGACGAATGGAGACGTGTCGTCTTCGGCGATGAGAGTCGCTTCTGCCTTGGTGCCAATGATGGTCGTATGCGTGTTTGGCGCCGTGCAGGTGAGCGCCACAATCAGGACTGCATACGACCGAGGCACACAGGGCCAACACCCGGCATCATGGTGTGGGGAGCGATCTCCTACACTGGCCGTACACCACTGGTGATCGTCGAGGGGACACTGAATAGTGCACGGTACATCCAAACCGTCATCGAACCCATCGTTCTACCATTCCTAGACCGGCAAGGGAACTTGCTGTTCCAACAGGACAATGCACGTCCGCATGTATCCCGTGCCACCCAACGTGCTCTAGAAGGTGTAAGTCAACTACCCTGGCCAGCAAGATCTCCGGATCTGTCCCCCATTGAGCATGTTTGGGACTGGATGAAGCGTCGTCTCACGCGGTCTGCACGTCCAGCACGAACGCTGGTCCAACTGAGGCGCCAGGTGGAAATGGCATGGCAAGCCGTTCCACAGGACTACATCCAGCATCTCTACGATCGTCTCCATGGGAGAATAGCAGCCTGCATTGCTGCGAAAGGTGGATATACACTGTACTAGTGCCGACATTGTGCATGCTCTGTTGCCTGTGTCTATGTGCCTGTGGTTCTGTCAGTGTGATCATGTGATGTATCTGACCCCAGGAATGTGTCAATAAAGTTTCCCCTTCCTGGGACAATGAATTCACGGTGTTCTTATTTCAATTTCCAGGAGTGTAACATACGGCGGTGTGCTGACAACATGCCCCTCCATATCCGCATCCAGTGACGCCTGTGGTCTGAGGACGACACGGCGGCCGGTCGGTGCCGTTGGGCCTTCATGGCCTGTTCGGGAGGAGTTTAGTTTACACAAAATTTACCGAACACAAACTAATTATTGCATAATCAACCACACAATGATCCATTCAGTTACACAGTACTCAACTGATTGCTTGAGACGAAGTTAGTGGCTGTGGCGATTTCCTGCTCAAAAAAGACAGCAGAAATTGTTGTATAACAGGCTCTAAAAATTCTGTTCTTAGCGGGCTTTTCATAGTAGACAGGTAACCAATGTATCTTAAGAGTAATGTGGCAAATTTATTCCACATCCGAGGCTATATTAAATAACCTTCCTTCCCTCCTTGTCGCATCTCGTGGTCGTGCGGTAGCGTTCTCGCTTCCCACGCCCGGGTTCCCGGGTTCGATTCCCGGCGGGGTCAGGGATTTTCTCTGCCTCGTGATGGCTGGGTGTTGTGTGCTGTCCTTAGGTTAGTTAGGTTTAAGTAGTTCTAAGTTCTAGGGGACTTATGACCACAGCAGTTGAGTCCCATAGTGCTCAGAGCCATTTGAACCTTCCCTCCTTGTCCCTTTCAGCATACAAGATGCGAACACTTTTCCTGCAAGCCACAAAATAACTCTTGGCACAGGGGAACCTTGCAATTCGACTGCCAAATCCACCTTTTCTATTACCGACATGCGGTTGTCGTTGCAGAGGGACTTCCCTCTATGTTTTACATGATTAGAATCCTAAGTTCCCTACGCAAGAACCAGTACTGCGAGTAAAGTTTTAACATTTCTATTCTTTTAGAGAACACTACTCTTAAATTTACAACCCATATTCATTATTGTGACATAAATAACGAATAAAATATTTACATAGATCTTAGATTAAAGGTCTTGGTGATGCAGAAGTCACATTAAGTAAAAGCAGACAAAGAAGTTGGATAAGCTAAGTATAGGTAATACCAATGTTGGTGTTACAAGCTACATTATACACTCCTGGAAATTGAAATAAGAACACCGTGAATTCATTGTCCCAGGAGGGGGAAACTTTATTGACACATTCCTGGGGTCAGATACATCACATGATCACACTGACAGAACCACAGGCACATAGACACAGGCAACAGAGCATGCACAATGTCGGCACTAGTACAGTGTATATCCACCTTTCGCAGCAATGCAGGCTGCTATTCTCCCATGGAGACGATCGTAGAGATGCTGGATGTAGTCCTGTGGAACGGCTTGCCATGCCATTTCCACCTGGCGCCTCAGTTGGACCAGCGTTCGTGCTGGACGTGCAGACTGCGTGAGACGACGCTTCATCCAGTCCCAAACATGCTCAATGGGGGACAGATCCGGAGATCTTGCTGGCCAGGGTAGTTGACTTACACCTTCTAGAGCACGTTGGGTGGCACGGTATACATGCGGACGTGCATTGTCCTGTTGGAACAGCAAGTTCCCTTGCCGGTCTAGGAATGGTAGAACGATGGGTTCGATGACGGTTTGGATGTACCGTGCACTATTCAGTGTCCCCTCGACGATCACCAGTGGTGTACGGCCAGTGTAGGAGATCGCTCCCCACACCATAATGCCGGGTGTTGGCCCTGTGTGCCTCGGTCGTATGCAGTCCTGATTGTGGCGCTCACCTGCACGGCGCCAAACACGCATACGACCATCATTGGCACCAAGGCAGAAGCGACTCTCATCGCTGAAGACGACACGTCTCCATTCGTCCCTCCATTCACGCCTGTCGCGACACCACTGGAGGCGGGCTGCACGATGTTGGGGCGTGAGCGGAAGACGGCCTAACGGTGTGCGGGACCGTAGCCCAGCTTCATGGAGACGGTTGCGAATGGTCCTCGCCGATACCCCAGGAGCAACAGTGTCCCTAATTTGCTGGGAAGTGGCGGTGCGGTCCCCTACGGCACTGCGTAGGATCCTACGGTCTTGGCGTGCATCCGTGCGTCGCTGCGGTCCGGTCCCAGGTCGACGGGCACGTGCACCTTCCGCCGACCACTGGCGACAACATCGATGTACTGTGGAGACCTCACGCCCCACGTGTTGAGCAATTCGGCGGTACGTCCACCCGGCCTCCCGCATGCCCACTATACGCCCTCGCTCAAAGTCCGTCAACTGCACATACGTTTCACGTCCACGCTGTCGCGGCATGCTACCAGTGTTAAAGACTGCGATGGAGCTCCGTATGCCACGGCAAACTGGCTGACACTGACGGCTGCGGTGCACAAATGCTGCGCAGCTAGCGCCATTCGACGGCCAACACCCCGGTTCCTGGTGTGTCCGCTGTGCCGTGCGTGTGATCATTGCTTGTACAGCCTTCTCGCAGTGTCCGGAGCAAGTATGGTGGGTCTGACACACCGGTGTCAATGTGTTCTTTTTTCCATTTCCAGGAGTGTATATTATACTAAAACTGACATGTGATTACATTTTCACGCAATTTGGGTGCATAGATCCTGAGAAATCAGTACCCAGAATAACCAACTCTGGCCGTAATAACGGCCTTGATACGCCTGGGCATTGAGTCAAAACAGAACTTGGATAGCGTGTACAAGTACAGCTGCCATTCAGCTTCAACACGATACCACAGTTCATCAAGAACAGTGACTGGCGTATTGTGACGAGCCAGTTTCTCGGCCACCATTGACCAGACGTTTTCAATTGGTGAGAGATCTGGAGAATGTGCTGGCCAGGCAGCAGTCGAACATTTTCTGTATCCATAAAGGCCCGTACAGGACCTGCAACATGCGGTCGTGCATTATCCTGCTGAAATGCAGGGTTTCGCAGGGATCGAATGAAGGGTAGAGCCACGGGTCATAACACATCGGAAATGTAACGTGCACTGTTCAAAGTGCCGTCGATGCGAACAAGAGGTGATCGAGACGTGTAACAATGGCACCCCATACCATCACGCCGGGTGATACGCCAGTATGGCGATGACGAATACACGCTTCCAATGTGCGTTCACCGCGATGTCGCCAAACACGGATGCGACCATCATGATGTTCTAAAAAGCACCTGGATTCATCCGAAAAAATGACGTTCTTCCATTCGTGTACCCAGGTTCGTCGTTGAGTACACCATCGCAGGCGTTCCTGTGTGTGATGCAGCTCAAGGGTAACCGCAGCCATGGTCCCCGAGCTGATAGTCCATGTTGCTGCAAACGTCGTCGAACTGTTCGTGCAGATGGTTGTTGTCTTGCTAAACGTCCTCATCTGTTGACTCAGGGATCGAGACGTGGCTGCACGATCCGTTACAGCCATGCGGATAAGATGCCTGTCATCTCGACTGCTAGTGATACGAGGCCGTAGGGATCCAGCACGGCGTTCCGTATTACCCTTCTGAACCCTCCCATTCCATATTCTGCAAACAGCCATTGGATATCGACCAACGCGAGCAGCAATGTCGCGATACGATAAACCGGAATCGCGATAGGCTACAATCCGACCCTATCAAAGTCGGAAACGTGATGGTACGCATTTCTCCTCCTTACACGAGGCATCACAACAACGTTTCACCAGGCAACGCCGGTCAACTGCTGTTTGTGTGTGAGTGTGGGAGAAATCTGTTGGAAACTTTGCTCATGTCAGCACGTTGTAGGTGTCGACACCGTCACCAACCTTGTGTGAATGCTCTGAAAAGCTAATCATTTGCATATCACAGCATCTTCTTCCCGTCGGTTAAATTTCGCGTCTGAGGCACGTTATCTTCGTGGTGTAGCAATTCTAATGGCCAGTAGTGTATAATTAAATCTCGTGTGGCTACGACCTCCAGTCGCTTGTTGCGAGTCTTTTTAGCTTAGCTGACACCACTTTGGCAACTTGCGTGTCAATGAGGATGATATGATGATGAAGACAACTCAACACTTAGTCCCCAGGTGGGCAAAAATCTCCTACTCAGCCGGGAATCGAATAGGAGCCACTTGTATGGCACCCTGTCATGCTGGCTACTCAGTCATGGAGCTGGACACTTACATATGAAAACTATGTACACAACTAATACGTATGTGCACCGTCGCGCCTCGCATAGAAACCTGTGTGTCTCTCCATGTCTTTCTTCACACCTTATGGAGTATCTCAGGAGTTATGCTTTGAAAGCCTCCTCAACAATTTGTCCCAATTCTCAGTTACTCTTATACGGACACTGACTAGATCTTTATGCAGAATGAGTCGTCTGGCACGGCAAGGACCGAACTTCGTGGTGATCATCTCAGTGTGGCTGCAGATGCTGGTGTACCACGCCTCGAAGTTGTTCATCAAGGAACTTACGCACCAGAATAGCAAAGTTTTCCGATGCTCTGTCTAGCTGTAGCCACATTTGATACTTGACTACCCTGTCTTCGAACTAAGGTATTCAGCAACCTTCGCAAAGACACCATTAAAACATTTATTTATCCAACTATGCAAATTAAAGAGGGATACTGGGGGGGGGGGGAGGTTCTTTAACATGAGTAGAAATCAGGCAACACAGTGAGTTCATCGCGCCGGATCACGCACTGCGATTTGGTGAGAGCTGGCCCACGCTCAGTTACTTACAGAAATGTCAAACACAAAGTTATTTTATTCGAAACATAGTCACAGATTCCAGAGCCTAGCGTTCTCCAAGAACAGTGTCGAAAACCACCTAAAACCTACATTCGTATTGGCCAGTGTATGTTCCTTTCATGATAGCGCTGTGCATAAAATATCGCAATAGAAAGGCACAATCTGCAATGCCGCTCATCGCATTTTACAGGTTCTCGTTAGTATCTTGACTGAAGCGAAATCATTGGATTTCATGTATTTGCAAAGTACTGTGTAGAGACAATATTCTGATGCGATAGTTATCATAGCTCCACAATGAGGCGTCTGGAGAGACTATAAAAATGTCGTCTTGAAAAACGGCGACATCGACTGGGAGATTATTAGATAGGACAGGGGGAACACTGTAGTAAAATTCAATTGTGTACATATTTCAGAAAGTCTGCAGAAGATTCCTGATGCTACTCTGTGATTCAGGTGAATCCTTATCAATCCTCACCTCCTCAAAACCTGTCCTCATTACTGACATTCGACTCTGATGATAGCTTTGGAAGAGATGTTACTACCTGGAAGACACGATGTGCAGTGCTTTCTCTTACTTTGGTGGTCTAAGATAGTGCATCCTAAATACTGTTGTACATCATTACTGTGAACATTAAATTTCAAACATATCTCACTGGAACAAATCTAGAGTTCAATCTCTCTCCAGAATCTTTCCCTGCTTCACAGGTAAGCGACTATGATTACATGAACCTTGTTTTTTAACTACTAAATTGAATAATAAATAAATCTGTCAAGTAATACTGAAAACTTACGCAAGTTTTGTTCCGAATGTGGCCATGTTGCGACTACGTTGCTCCAGTAACCCAAAATCCAAGTAACAAAACAAACTATTATTGTAATTAATACTGCCAACCAACAGTACAGCTCACACCATCCAAAACGCCAACAGTCTCGGAGACGCAGTGACTTAGGGTTTCGAGGGGATTCCAGCGGCACAAGAGGTATCACTGTTCTCTTACAATTTTTAATGGATCATGGAACCAAGAGTGTTCGAAAAACAGTTCGATTTGCAATTAACAGAGAACTCATTGCACCTCTCGAGTGTCTCTGTGCAGAGACAGTAATATGCAGCGTTTGCATAGCGGCGTGCAAGACAGAGCAATACTGCAACATGTTATTCAGATCTGCGCAGATTAGAAGTGTTGTGTACATAGTTCCGCATAGTCAGCGCGTACACAACTTTCCCACTAGAGCGCGCCCCGCTAAGCACAACAGCGCAGACGCAGCACTCGTCTGTTTCCGCACTATGAGATGGCGCTGCCTTAGAGACGGACAAAATTCTGCTTCCGCCGATCTGCGTATTAATATGTAACACAGCCAATGAGATTGCTGCTAACGTAGAACCTTTTCTCCTCGCGGATCACACTCACGCAGTGATACCTGAACACGCGAGGTATTATAACGAATGTACAGACCTCCGATTAGTCAGTCTGCATTAGTCTGTACCAGTCTGCATTTGTCTGTATCAGTCTATAGTCAAGTTTCAGTCTGTGCCCAATAAGATTACCATATTCCTGTACATAGCCATGAAGATAAATGTATAAACACTTTGTCAAGTATCAGAGATATGTGAGAATAAGATTAACGTACCAAGACCAAAGGAACTTCAGATTGTCAATTTTGGTCCCCGTCAATCTGCTGTTCTAAGCGTGTAAGTGACATTTCTATCGTCTGACCTAACGGCAGAAGATAAACACGCCACGATAAGACCATGAGACATATTGCTGACACTCACCTACTTCGTTAGAGCGACAAGTCAAATAATCTGATGGTGTGTGTATCGAAGGTCTTACAGTACGCACACCACAAGAGGTAAGGACTAAATATTTTGATTTTTTTAAATTTATTCAATCAGGGCCAACTTATGTCATTCAGAGACAGTGATCAGTTTTGCAAAACCAATTACAGTAGGTCTGTTGTCAAAGTTCATTATTCAGGCAGTTTATACTGTTCAAAATTCTTACAGCCAGATTGCTAACTTTTACAGTATTAAAGACTTACCTCTTTGTTACGAAGATTATTTATTATTACAGTACAGCTTTGCTTTTACATTACGACAAAAAAAACTGTTCAAATGGCTCTGAGCACTATGGGACTTAACACCTAAGGTCATCGGTCCCCTAGAACTTAGAACTACTTAAACCTAACAAACCTAAGGACATCACACACATCCATGTCCGAGACAAAATTCAAACCTGCGACCGTAGCTGTCGTGCAGTTCCAGACTGTAGCGCCTAGAACCGCTCGGCCACTCCGGCCGGCGTGCCTGAAGAAGACTGGTGTAATTACAACATAAGAAATGAAACCTATTCACAGAAGCACTGACAACCAGAGCCTGTTAAGAATGCACCTAAGTCCACCTTCAGCTTCTTGTAAACTCTGATTCAGTGAGGAAGTCTCTTCATGCCTACAGCTTGCTGGTAACAGTGAGCTGCTACTGCCAGATGGTGGTTGGCCCGACCAAGCGAACGAGCATCATCTCACCGGCTTCGTCCTCCTGAGGACTAGCAGGGGAACTGGACAGCGATACAACAGAGTCTGCTGTACGTAATAGATCATACATTTTGACTCCCAAGTGTACACCGACATTTATCACTAACAAAACTTTGTGATCATTTTCATTGCATACAGTGTGACAAATTTGTTATTGCTGCATTCTTATTACTATTTGTCGGACTACCTGTAAACAATCAGCAACAGCACTTCTCACTAAAGGGACTGCTTATATACCTTTATTAGCACTGAACCTTTCAAAAGCATTTACAACGAAAGTTTAGAAACTAAAAGAGTCTATGTATAAGGGAATAACAACTAGGCTACAGATACTTGTTTCTGTCCATTTTCTGAGCAAAGGTACTGTAAACTGTGATGAAATCTACACTAACGGGAAAAAATCGCAACACCAAAATATAATTAAAATAGAGTAATGAAATTCAGGAATACGTTAGTCAAGGTAACATATTTAAGTGATTAACACTTTAAGATCACACGCTAGTGTAACCGCGAGAAAAGACATTAAAAATGTGGAATGTTGGTATATTAATTACCGGTGTAACTGCCAGAATGTTGAATGAAAGCATATCAGTTGGATATCAGTTTGTGGTGTGGGGTTCCATGCCTGTTGCCCTTGGTCGGTCAGTTAAACGGACGGTTAATGCTGTTGGTGAATGTCGCTGAAGTAGTCAAATGGTTCAAATGGCTCTAAGCACTATGGGACTTAACATGTGAGGTCATCAGTCGCCTAGAACTTAGAACTACTTAAACCCAACTAACCTAAGGACATCACCCACATCCATGCCTGAGACAGGATTCCAACCTGCGACCGTAGCAGCAGCGCGGTTCCGGACTGAAGCGCCTAGAACCGCTCGGCCACAGCGGCCGGCTCTGAAGCAGTCGTCTGTTGATGTCCAATATGTGCACAATTGGAGATCTGGTGATCGAGCATCCCAAGGCAATATGTCGATACTTTCTAGAGCATATTAGATACAAAAGCCGTCTGTGGGCAAGCGTTATTCTGTTAGAAGACACCCCCTTGGAATGCTGTTCAAGAATGGCAACACAACAAGTCGGATTACCAGATCGAAGTACAAACCTGCAGTCAGGGTCAATGGTATAGCCCTTCTGGTGTCATAAAATCGCATCTGAGGCCATAATTCCTGGTCTAGATCCAGCGTGGCTCGCATGCAGACAGGTTCGTTGCAGGCCTTAGACTTGCTCCTCATAAACAAAACAAGGCCATCACCGGCAGCGAGGCAGAACCAGCTTTCATTAGAAAACACAGCAGACCTCCACCCTGCTCTACAATGATTTCTTGCACAGCACCACTGAAGTCGCAAATGGTGGCGGTTTAGGGTCGGTGGAATGTATGTTACAGGGCATCTGGCTCGGAGCAGTCCTTGAAGTAACCAACTTAAGGCAGTAAGTTGTGTCACTGTGGTGCCAACTGCTCATATATATATATATATATATATATATATATATATATATATATATATATATAGGCCAAGGTACCACGCCTAACACAATGGCCGTTAGAGATGAGCAAACTGAAACACGTCACTGTTTCGAAACAAATGAAACAGTACAATGTAATGTTTCGATACGCTGTTTCGAAACAGTTTGTGATTTGTAATCTACTAAACCTACACATTTTATCATCTTGAATGTCTACTGTATAAGTATGTCCCTATAAACACAAATGAGGTGCGAAAGCGCTAATCATATCGCAGAAAGTATGAAACTATCACTTGGGCGTCTTGGCAGTTTCGTATTTCCTGCAGCAAATGCGCTGCTTTCGTGTCGTGTGACTTTCATACTTTTCAATTGGCTGTGGACAGCCATAGCTGAAGACAGAAGAGCCACCACGAACGGAACTGGAGGTGGGAGCAAACTGCAGAAACAACGGATATGCTACTGGGATTCCCACATTCCGTTAGTATGGGTAATATACCCAGCCTGCTAATTTCCATGCACACAAAGGGAATCATTGAGGATAATAGGCACAGTGACTATAGACTCACAAATAACGCCAAATAATTCGAATAAATAACAAAATATAACAGAAAAAATTGTCTTTCAAGGTGTTTCGAACCGTTACTATAAATTCACCATGCTTCCTAGACCTTCCCGTTCACCATTACACTATCAATGATATGTCAAACAGATTGCTTGCAATTATACCTACATCAAATTTATGTGTACCGATGTCTAATAACTGTCACCCTACGCCTTTTTTTATTCAAAATGTTGTATTCTTACTTGCGTTTCTTAATATGATTACTGTAAATGAACAGAGAAGCGAATGTTATCAAAAAGTGTAATTTAACTGAATGTTTTTCACATATTTATGATTTTGAATGTGAATAGTATGCATTGTTTTATTGTTTGGTTAGTGTTTATAAATCAGATGTTACGCCATTTCGGAATATGACAGTCAGCTAGAAACGAGGCTTTATTTTCGGATATCTTAAGCTTCATGCTATTGCATGTCAAAAAGATTTCTACACTCTTGAAAATGTTTCATGAAGTGGTATGTTAAATGTTTTTCAGTACCTGTGCCGAGCCCGAATCTCGTCCGACACGGAATGAAACATCACTGTTTCGATACAATTAGTCCGTTCCCAGCACAGGTGGACTGAAACAGCCGTATTTTGAAACAACGATACAGTTTCTGTGTCTGGCTCGACATCGAATCTGGTCCGGTTATCCGAGACAGGGGCGGAATGAAACACTACTGTTTCGAAACAGTGAACCACAGCCGTTTCGAAACACTGAAACAGTTCCACGTATCGATACACTTCATCGAAACATAGAAACAGTGGCCGTCCGTCTCCGTAGTGCCAGATGACTGGGGCCTTCTTGCGACGGTATATTCTTGTGACCACCACTGCCAGCATTCCTGTATAGCGGCTACGTTCCTGCGAAGTTCTTCTGCGATATCAAAGAAGTAACATTCGGCTTCTCGTAGCCCTCTTACACGCCCTCGTTCAGACTCAGTGAGGTGTTGATAATGTCGTCTTTGTCGCCGTAAAGGCATTCTTAAGCAAGATCAATTCCCCGCGTCCAGTCTCAAAGGTATTTTTCGTATTTCTCTATCTTTATCGTGTTGGCTTCCTCTGTTATTTCCAAACGTATGACATGAAGAAATCCACAGCAACAGCAATAGTAAAATAGGTATTGTCGGGAACAAGCCCTATAAAAAGAGTTTATTTTCTTTCGCGCTATGATCAGTTGAGGTACACCCACGATATACTATAAAACACTGAAAATCAGTGGGTCTTTATCAACTCACCACAGCACAGTAGAAAAGAAACTCTTTGTGGTGTGCGTACTGTAAGACCTTCGGTACACACACCATCAGATTATTTGACTTGTCGCTCTAACGAAGTAGGCGAGTGTCAGCAATATGTCTCATGGTCTTATCGTGGCATGTTTATCTTCTGCCGTTAGGTCAGACGATAGAAATGCCACTTGCACGCTTACAGTAGCAGATTGACGGGGACCAACTTTAAACAGAACTTGATTAATTTTCACACATATTTATTAAAATAATAAAAAGCATAGACATTATGCAACTTGATTCTCGATGCTGTTTACAATTGACAATCTGAAGTTCCTTTGGTCTTGGTAAGTTAATCTTATTCTCACATATCTCTGATACTTGACAAAGTGTCTGTTCATTTATCTTCATGGCTATGTACAGGAATATGGTAATCTTATTAGGGGCAGACTGAAACTTGACTATAGACTGGTACAGACTAATGCACACTAATGCAGACTGACTAATCGGAGGTCTGTGCACTCGTTATAGTACCTCGCGCGTTCAGGTATCACTGCGCGAGTGTGATCCGCGAGGAGAAAAGGTTCTACGTTAGCAGCCATCTCATTGGCTGCGTTACATATTAATACGCGGATCGGCGGATGCAGAATTTCGTCCGTCTCTATGACAGCGCCATCTCGTAGTGCGGAGACGGACGAGCGCTGCGCCTGCGCTGTTGTGCTTAGCGGGGCGCGCTCTAGTGGGAAAGTCGTGTACGCGCTGACTACGCGGAACTATGTACACAACACTCTTACACATGAATATCGCTCTATGGCACATTTTGACAGTTCGTAGAATCCCTTGGAGTAATGTTGTATATGGCAGTCGGCATCGCTAGCTGTAATAATTGACCTATTTACCGTCCGAGGGCAGCACTAGGCAGGAAGAAAGGAGACGCAAATTCCGCGCCTATGCGCGGACAGTGCTGTGTATTATCCCCAGATGCCGGACTGTAGCAAGGTGACACCACAAATGGTGTAAAACGTGCAAATAAAGCACAGAAAAGGAAAATTAACTTCGGTAATTGGCAGGATATTAAGAGGAAAAGACTTCTTGGTGCTGAATTGGAAAAGGAAATGTAATTCTTGCGAAATAGCCTCCAATGCAGGTGAGTGGAATAACGCTGTATCGGTTTTGTACAAAGGTGTACGTCTATAGAGTAGCATATGTGTCTTGAACAGCGGCGTATGTGACCTGGAGAGTACATGGCTCTAACGACTTATGTTATGTGCAGCTTCTGGAAATATTACAGTAAAAATTTGTAACATGAATAAAATTAACTACAGTTCTACATCTACATCTATACTCCGCGAGCCACCTTACGGTGTGTGGCGGAGGGTACTTATTGTACCACTATCTGATCCCCCCTTCCCTGTTCCATTCACGAATTGTGCGTGGGAAGAACGACTGCTTGTAAGTCTCCGTATTTGCTCTAATTTCTCGGATCTTTTCGTTGTGATCATTACGCGAGATATATGTGGGCGGTAGTAATATGTTGCCCATCTCTTCCCGGAATGTGCTCTCTCGTAATTTCGATAATAAACCTCTCCGTATTGCGTAACGCCTTTCTTGAAGTGTCCGCCACTGGAGCTTGTTCAGCATCTCCGTAACGCTCTCGCGCTGACTAAATGTCCCCATGACGAATCGCGCTGCTTTTCGCTGGATCATGTCTATCTCTTCTATTAATCCAACCTGGTAAGGGTCCCATACTGATGAGCAATACTCAAGAATCGGACGAACAAGCGTTTTGTAAGCTACTTCTTTCGTCGATGAGTCACATTTTCTTAGAATTCTTCCTATGAATCTCAACCTGGCGCCTGCTTTTCCCACTATTTGTTTTATGTGATCATTCCATTTCAGATCGCTCCGGATAGTAACTCCTAAGTATTTTACGGTCGTTACCGCTTCCAATGATTTACCACCTATGGCATAATCGTACTGGAATGGATTTCTGCCCCTATGTATGCGCATTATATTACATTTATCTACGTTTAGGGAAAGCTGCCAGCTGTCGCACCATGCATTAATCCTCTGCAGGTCTTCCTGGAGTACGTACGAGTCTTCTGATGTTGCTACTTTCTTGTAGACAACCGTGTCATCTGCAAATAGCCTCACGGAGCTACCGATGTTGTCAACTAAGTCATTTATGTATATTGTAAACAATAAAGGTCCTATCACGCTTCCTTGCGGTACTCCCGAAATTACCTCTACATCTGCAGATTTTGAACCGTTAAGAATGACATGTTGAGTTCTTTCTTCTAGGAAATCCTGAATCCAATCACAAACCTGGTCCGATATTCCGTAAGCTCGTATTTTTTTCATTAAACGTAAGTACGGAACCGTATCAAATGCCTTCCTGAAGTCCAGGAATACGGCATCAATCTGCTCGCCAGTGTCTACGGCACTGTGAATTTCTTGGGCAAATAGGGCGAGCTGAGTTTCACATGATCTCTGTTTGCGGAATCCATGTTGGTTATGATGAAGGAGATTTGTATTATCTAAGAACGTCATAATACGAGAACACAAAACATGTTCCATTATTCTACAACAGATTGACGTAAGCGAAATAGGCCTATAATTATTCTGTTGCTATCATCAACGAGAAAATATAATACGTACTCTGAGCGCTGCTAAATTATTAAAAGAGAACCTGAAATATGATAATTCAGTTGAATATTAGGTAGTAATATTGACTGCACCATTCAGGATCATGTACGCAATACAGAAGTGTGTTTAAAAAAGGATGTAAGGATATAAACCTGGAAATTGAGTTAAAGCTGTACGAGGAATATCATGCCTCGTCGCACAATGGACAGTCTGTTTACTTGATAAACTCCATGGAAATAGGCGGCCCACCAGGAGAAAGGAAATTAGGACAGAGGATACTTCACAGAAAGAAACTACTTTCAAATACGGAGTCCAGTCAAAAGAAGAGCATCGAAAAACGAGTTTACCGAAGCAGATGAGCCATTACAGCAGGAATAAATATTCCAAATAATGTCTGTACCCAGACCTCAACCTCTACAGAATGTATCGATTGTTTATGATCGCAGCATCAGAGGAAATAGAAAAGGACAACACAGAACTTGAGAGTCAGTTGCGTCCTGCAAAAGCAGACCAAGCATAAAAAGTGCTAAAACGGTACAGAAGTGGCTAAAGGGGACAATAAATTACATGTTATATGTGTTGACCTGCAACGGGTTTTACTTTGTCCTACATTGATGCATTCCACGGTATTGTGCCAGAGACAATTGCCGTCGTATAATTTCACCGTTCATGGCGTTGGTACTGGAAACAACACAGAAAATTTGTGGGATGAATCCACTGCAAGGAAAGATCCAACCAAAAAAGTTTGCTGTCTGCTGAAATCTGTGACGCTGGAAGAAGGTATTGATTGCAAACTGATTGTCAAGCAACTTTGTCACGAAACTGGAGAGTTTTAGCGCTTTATTTCTGTCTGGTCAGCTGCAAGTACGAGGGTTGAATGAAAAGTAATGCCTCCACCTTCGTTAATTGGGTTTGTATGGGAATATTTTACTAAATCAAATGTAGAAATAATCCTTAGAATGTGATCTTTAATTACCAATATTCACTTTTTCACATAATCAGCAGCCAGATGGATACATTTCTGCCAGCCAGCGATGACCAAGTTTTCTGAAGCCGTCGCGGAAGAAGTTGGCACTCTGTTTCCGCAACCACAGTCTCACAGTTCTCTCAACGTCTTCATCAGAAGCATAGTGATGTCCCCGCAGATCGTCTTTCATTATCGGGAACAGATGGGAATCACACGGTGCTACATCTGGACTGTATGGAGGAAGCCGTACGCTGGCGAGATTCCGTCTCTGAAGTACTGCTGTGGTGGCACGTGAAGTGTGCCTTTTGGCACTGCCATGCTGCAGGAAAACATTTCCCGTTTCCTTTCGGACCCTTTTTAGCCGTCGTTTCAGAGTTCGCACCGCTGTGATGTAACGCTCTGAATTTATTGTCGTTCCACGATCAAGGAAATCAACATGGATAACACCGTCTGCGTCCCAGAACACTGTGGCTATGATTTTTGCAGCTGAGTGCAGCGTTTCGAGCTTCTTTTCCTTGGGCGGGTCTTTGTGTCGATATTCCATAGACTGACGTTCGTCTCTGGGTCATAGCGGTGTACCCACGTTTCGTCTCCTGTCACAATCGAATGGAGAAAGGTGTCACCTTCATTCTCGTAACGCGAGAGGAGTTCAGGGCAAATTTCAAGTCTGTGGACTTTCGTTTTAGGAGTCAGCGTGCGAGGTACCCATCGTGCACAGATCTTCCGATATCCAAGCAAAGCAATAATGTGACCCACACGTTCTTGTCAAATGCCGACTGTGCTTGCAATTTCTCTCTGAGTGTTACGACGATCGTCCTGAATCAATCTGTCAACATTTTGCTTGTGAAATTCGGTGTTTGCTGTCACAGGACGTCCAACTCTTTGTTTGTCACGCTGGTCAGATGTTCTCGCCTCAACATCTTTAGACGTACTCTCCCAACGACGCACACTACTCACATCAACACAGTCACCATAAACTGCTTTCATTCTCATATGAATCTCCTTTGGGGTGACATCTTCTGCTGTCAAGAATTCAATGTCTGCACGTTGTTTAAATCGCATTGGCCGACTGTCTGCGCAGGGTTCCATACTTTACATTCCAGTAACACAACCGTTCAATGCTAAGGCTTCCCGCCAACTGGAGCTGTAGAGAACTGCCAACTGTTGAAGTGTGACAAAGGTGGAGGCATTACTTTTCAGTCAACCCTCGTACTTTACAGAAATACAACAAAAGCTTTTATGTTCGAGGCATAGTTTCTTACCTTGTCACAGGAACTTCGCAATGGTCGAGAAAAGGAAGAAAATGTAAAAAGTTATGGTTCCTTTGTTGTGGAAAAATGTCATTGCATAGGCCTTTGTCGAGCCTTCAAAACTGACCTTTCAGGAGATGTGGAAGGCTTCAGGGACACAGGATACACTGAGTTGGTTTTCACAACGCCACCTGCTTTGAAAATTACTGGTGTTCTCTGGTTGAAGCTATGTAGCGCCGATCCTCGAGGCATAACCGTACGTCGTAATCACAGCGTGATTCATCCATGGAAAGGACATTATACTGTGAAATATGGTTGTGAACACGAAATAAAAAAAAATCCGTTGCTTTCTGGTTTTCGGTTGCTCTCCAATGGAGCACTGAAACTTGGTAAGGAGAAGAAAAGCGATCTATTGGACATGAATAAATATATAGAGCCAAAATACAATCTTTTTTACGAAAACCTGCAGTCTGACAATTGAGTTTAATGTACCAGATTTGTGTCTTAACTTGACAGTAAACTCATGTTCTATTACCTTTTTAAGACCAAAGTAATCAGTTTACAATAAATATTAATTTGTAACTTGTTATAATTTTCTTACTTACAACTTTTGGATTCTAGGCAATTTTATCACTGCAGCAAAGTAATACTCACTCACTTTTTTTTTAAAAAAAAAGACTATGCTTAGCGCAATTTTGAAAAGGTACAACCAGCTATTTTCAATTGTATGCACAAACAATACATATCTGCTCTCACATTATTATTTTGCAATAATTCTCTGGAATTAACAGTTTTTGTCGATTTCCTAAAAACTGCGAAATGTGCAAAGACAGCATCATTCGTTCACACGCTTCTATTAGTAGAAGCTTTCCGAATACATTTTCGATACTTCATAAAAATCTAGTGCGAAAAAGCGAAATATCGCTTCTTCCATTCTGTTCATTTCGTAACCTATTTTGTCTGGAACTGGAAGAATAGGAGTAGAGAAATGGAGCTTTAAAACGTTAACATGAAAACATGGGAGAGTAAAATGCTAAGAGGTAGGAAGTGAAGGTATAGTGTGCAACTGAAAAGGTGTATTGTGTGGGAAAGAAGACGAGGTCAATAAATGTCGTGTGACTAGGACCTCCCTTCGGGTAGGCCGTTCGCCGGGTGCAAGTCTTTCGATTTGACGCCACTTCGGCGACTTGCTCGTCAATGGGAATGAAGTGATGATGATTAGGACAACACAACACCCAATCCCTGAGCGGAGAAAATCTCCGACCCCTCCGGAAATCGAACCCGGGCCCTTAGGATTGACAGTCCGTCGCGCGGACCACTCAGTTACTGGGGGCGGACAGAAGGCGAGGCAAGAGACGTATTTTAAAGAATAATGTTCAAATTTTTGTAACAAGATGTGGAATGAGAGTAAAAGGATATAGGGCGGAAGTAAAAGGAGCTGAGGCTTGTGTGGATGTGGAAGGTGAGTGTGAGAAGTTGGAACATAAGTGTTGTGGCGTTGCAAGACAGCCACGCCACTCGGAAGTAGCCGAAATGCACGCGTACACACACGCCGGCTGGCGTGAGGTCTGAAACAGGATACTTAATGAATGCTATAAAGAAAAGTACGTAGCTCCTCGAATACTTAACTTTATTCCATCATTGTGGTACATCGCTCTTGAGAATGCAATGGAGAGTCTTTAAATACAAGCACTGTAAGGCTAATGGCGCCTTGCTAGGTCGTAGCCATGGACTTAGCTGAAGGCTATTCTAACTGTCTCTCGGCAAATGAGAGAAAGGCTTCGTCAGTGTAGTCGCAAGCAAAGTCGTCGTACAACTGGGGCGAGTGCTAGTCAGTCTCTCTAGACCTGCCGTGTGGTGGCGCTCGGTCTGCAATTACTGACAGTGGCGACACGCGGGTCCGACATGTACTAATGGACCGCGGCCGATTTAAAGCTACCACCCAGCAAGTGTGGTGTCTGGCGGTGACACCACAATAAGTATTCAGGCTGTTCAGCCTGGACGTTAAGACTTCACTAGTAAGAATAAAAAATATGTTAAATATATTTCGTACGATAACAGATTTTTCGTTTTGGCCGCTTCCTGCATGAGCAGAGCTTTAGCGAACGCTAACTTCTGCGTCTAGCTTCTTCCTAGAGTGTAAAGAGATCGGCAGTGAGCATGAGCAACTTCTTATTCATACGGAAGTAAGATGGCTTTCTCCAGGTAGGGCCTTGTCAAGATTTTTTGAACTTAGAGACGAGGTTCGTGTCTTCCTTCTTGACACAAAGTACGCGGAGTTTCTCACTAACTTCTCTTGGCTTTGCTCAGTTGCGTTCTTAGCTGATGTGTTTGAACACCTGAATGTGTTAAACTTCAGTTTACAAGGAAAAAGTGTAGATATGTTCAAAGTTGATTAGTGCTACGGTCAAAAAGTATAAGATCTGGGCGTAAAGGATAGAAAATGAGCCACTAGCTAACTTTTCCACTTTAAGACAATTCTTAGAGTCATCATAGGAGAGTTTGCCTGACCAGATCAAGATCAATGCAGCCGAGCATCTACGCAGCCTAGCCACCACTTTTAGAGAGTATTTCCCTGAACCTGACGACAGATGGATTCGAAATCCCTTCAGCTGTGAAGAAATAGACAAAATCCAAGGCGTCACTGAAGATGAGCAAGATCAACTTGTGGATCTGTCCAGATGTGGTACGTTGATAAACATTTTCATCGGTGATAAAATTACAGACTTCAGGATATAGGCACGCAAGGACTACAAGAAACTTGGAGGTAAGGGAATGAAAAATATCCTTCCATGTGCAGCCACATATCGGCGTGAGCAAGCATTTTCTTCCATGTGTTTCATGAAAAACAAATATAGGAATCGGATCGACATGCGGTCGGATTTCAGAGTGGAAGTTTCAAGTTTGGAAACTAATATTTCAGAAATAATGGACTCAAAGGTCAGATTGAACTCATCTCATTAAGAACTGAAAATAAAAACTATTTGTATACTGATGGTGTACTCTGTTGTAACTGTATTTTTTCAAATAAATAATACCTTGTATGAAATTAGTGTTTTCTTATTTTTCACACATGTCTACTCAATGCAATCTCAAGTGTAGTACACTTGAAAGACCAATACACTCAGTTTTAATTTTTTCCTGACATTTTCAGTTCATACTCAATTTTTATATTTTTTAAGGAATTTGTTATACTAAACATACTGATTTGAAGAAAAGATTTTGAGCAATAATCAGAAATTTAACAAAAGCAATTATGGCTAAATTGGAAAATAATTTTTCGATAATGAATATGTCAATGTTTTTTCTAAGTACCAAAAATAGAAAACGTATAACAAGACTCTTAATTTGGCTTTTTTAGTTACCTAATACTGTGATATGGCAAGGTGCCAATCATGGTCGATGAGGGGGTCCTCGAGAAAATTTTGTTGGGAACCTCTGCTCTACACGTTTTGGGCTGTACCGTGCAATAGAAACATGGTGCTGAGTTACTCACCGATAATATCAGTACACTGTTCGTCTCTCGACTGTAGGGCGGGACTTACCTGAAACACAAAACAGAAAGCAGCAGTTAACATCGATCATAGGTAATACGTGGTCTGGCTTGCAAGAGTATGTGACTACAATGGAGTCAAAAGTCAACGAAAATATTAACAAAGGTATTAGTTATAACGTGGGACTGTTCGTCTGCCTCTCTGTCGGTGCAGCACATAACTAAGAATTTTCTAGAGGGGCAAGCGACCGCTCGGAGCTTTTAAATTTCCGAAACGCTTCGATTCAGTGCGACACCGATATTTCCTCAAAAGTACGGGGTAATGTGGCATATCTAGTCAGGTCAGCTATACACTGAGGACCACAACACATCACGCTGTGCACAAATGATATCTGTTAGTCCCACGGACGTTTGTTAAGGCCACTGCTCTTCACTTGTTAATTAATGCCTCATCGGAAAGCGCTGTCCCAGACTTTCCATCGGTGATGCGATTCTGGAAGATTTTTCCTGGCCTTTTATCTTTCTTTTAGTTTAATCCACCCTTTCAGACTCTCTGGCTTCAATTGTGGATATTAACTTTTACTGTGTCTTAGCTGCAACAGAAATATTTTTTTCCAATGGAAACCTGAGGTGAACATGTTGAATATTTTCATCATGCGCAAGTACTGTCGGGTACCAGTATCAAAATATCAGCAAGTCAATGTGTACGTGCGCAGCAGCTTGTGACCATCAGAATACCTCGATGTGGTTGGTTCGCTATATATTCCGCTGTATAGCTGAATACTGTTATTGGTATTTTGCATGGTAATTACTGAATGATCATTTTGCTGTTTATTACAATAGAGAAAATTTCGTAATTAGTTCTTTTGGTCCATAAAATAAAGTCAAGTGAACAAAGTATGTTTTGAAAATGGGTACATAATTTTGTATAAATTATGCATATAAAATTATTAAAAAATCGTCTAAGAGCATTAGTATATTAATAAACTGTTTTCTTTTCCTCCAGAAAAAATCCGTGTCTCGAAGTGTTAATGTTATCTATGCTGCCTAAAATATTTAAACATTTGTATATGTAAGTGTCATACGTGTTTATTTTCTATCGCATGGGTGCTGTACTTAGAGAGATGAATTTTTGTGTAAAATCAGAGGACAGTGAGTGGAACGGTAAATGGCGTCAGTTCATCTGCACATCGGATGTATGAAACTGAGGTTATGGACGATTCGAGAACTAACAGTTAGAAAAAAGGTGTACAAAGATGGAGTAAAGAACGTGTTGTACCAACTGATTATGATTGCTGAGGTTCTGCAAACAATTTATGAACGGAGAGAAGGTGATGTTTCAACTATAAATGACGGAACAATGTGTTTTTTTTTTACTGAATTACAGAGAGGAATGATTTGTTAGTAAACAATACTTAGTACAGTACATCTATTTATTTTGTGTGTCTTCCTTTTTAATAAACGATGGCGTTGCTGCAGTGATATAAACAGAGTAGCGAGCGATCAACTGTGTGCGATAATCAGCGATTCGCAATAAATTGAAAATATTTCTTTCATATTAATTTTTTTAAAAAATCTTTCTTGTTGCCGCTGCCTATATTTTCGGAGTGATAAAGCATACGAGTCATTCACTTCTGTTTCCGTACTCATCTGGCCTAACATTGCACAATGTGGTCAATGATTTATACATTTCGATGCACTCTAGTGATAATGTCGTTTCGTCTTGTTTTGAAATAAGTTTCCACACAATAGCAACAACAAAGTCAACCTAACTCAACCTAACCTAACCTAACCTCCTTGGCCTGTGTAGCACGCGAGAGACGCTGAAGAATGTTGTCCGTACTGTAGACAGACGAAATTTCCGGGCAGCGGAATACACACGGACGGAACAAGAGTCGCAACACCAACTAAAACGGGGATGTGGGAAGTAAACAGGAGTTGGTAGGCGTATTTCTACATCCGAAATATGATGTCTATTCCCATTTCGCGCCTGTCGCAAGAAAGTTGTTGTGTTGGCAAAAGAGCCAACACCGTGTTACGAGAGGAGGCCGAAATGCACTCGTTTTAGATCACGTAGGCTAGCGTGAGGAGGGAAAAACTATACTGACGTGAGGTCTGGAACATGACAACGAATGAGAATTCAGAAAGAGGATGTAATTAGTTTGATATTTAACTTTATTCCATTAATGATGAACGTCGCTCTTGACAGTACATGATTCACAATATTGTCTGTTCAGAATTCATTCTAATTACTGAATATGGCGCCTTGCTAGGTCGTAGCAAATGACGTAGCTGAAGGCTATGCTAAACTGTCGTCTCGGCAAATGAGAGCATATGCAGACAGTGAACCATCGCTAGCAAAGTCGGCTGTACAACTGGGGCGAGTGCTAGGGAGTCCCTCTAGACTTGCCCTGCCGTGTGGCGGCGCTCGGTCTGCAATTCACTGATAGTGTCGACACGCGGGTCCGACGTATAGTAACGGACCGCGGCCAATTTACAGGCTACCACCTAGCAAGTGTGGTGTTTGGCGGTGAGACCACAAGAGTGGCGCAAATAGCAAATTATGTTTGCTTTAAATAAGCTCCGTAGCGGTCGTGAGGGTTAGTTTCCTTTGAGACTGGATGTGGTGAGTTGATGTTAGTCACCGAATGTCAAAGTTCTAAACTGTTGACAAGATCTATATCAACTAGGAGCTCCCACGTGCTGCTGCACGAAAAGACTTACCCACGTATTACGCAGCACAAACACTTCAATGGGCCCCCGTAGATGTGATTGGACTTACAAGTCTGGCTATGTGCCCGCATCTCGTGGTCGTGCGGTAGCGTTCTCGCTTCCCACGCCCGGATTCCCGGGTTCGATTCCCGGCGGCGTCAGGGATTTTCTCTGCCTCGTGATGGCTGGGTGTTGTGTGCTGTCCTTAGGTTAGTTAGGTTTAAGTAGTTCTAACATCTCTGCTATTCGCAATAAAGTGCCTGGCAGAGGATTCGATGAACCACCTTCCAGCTGTCTCTCCGCCGTTCCACTCTCGAACGGCACTCGGGAAAAACGAGCACTTTAATTTTTCTGTGCGAGCCCTGATTTCTCTTATTTTATCGTGATGATCATGTCTCCCCATGTAGGTGGGTGCCAACAGAATGTTTTCACAATCGGAGGAGAGAACTGGTGAGTCAAATTTCATGAGAAGATTCCGTCGCAACGAAAAACGCCTTTGTCTTAATGATTTCCACTCCAACTCATGTATCATGTCTGTGACACTATCTCCTCTATTTCGCGATAATACAAAACGAGCTGCTCTTCTTTGTACTTTCTCGATGTCATCCGTCAGTCCCACCTGATGCAGATCCCACACAGCACAGCAATACTCTAGAATAGCAAATGCCGAAATGCGGACGGCGGCAAACGCACTGGAAAAGGATGGCGAAAGTTTCCCTACACAGAGCTTTATTGGAAGTCCAAAGACAACACCATCTGTGGAGCATAGTGTGAAACTAGCCCTCCACGTGCTCCTGTCAAGCTGAGCAACACCATGAAGACGGCAGCCGTTATGTTCACACAGAGGAAACCAATTGTGAACGACAGACCCCAAATAGCTGGTCCATTTATTTCATGGTCGCCGGGAGTGAAGTACCTCGGTGTGTACCTTCACAAAAAATTGCTCTTTACGCATCATATTGACGACAAGAAGACGGCAACCCTGAAGATGGTTAGGTCATTGATTCCATTCCTGAAGAGTAAGGATCTCAAGCCTAAGACTAAACTGCAATTGTATACGACCTGATTCCTTTCCCCCATCTGCTCCTATTCCTCGAACACATCCGCATACTCTACATTTCCTGCTGCCTTGATCCCCCTCATCCCCTGGTTCCTCCTCTCCTCTCCAATCCCCGCCCTCTGCCGCGCCTTCACTGTTGTGTCTCCCCTGCCCTCCTTCTCTACACCCTTTCCCAAATTGGCTTCCGTCAACTCCCCCTCCCGGATGACGTCCTCTCTCCCTCCATTTATCCCTCCCATCAGCTCTGATCCTCATCTCCCCCTCCTCTCCTCTGTCCTTTCCCCGGGCTCCCTCTTCCTCCCCCCCTTCCAATATGTTTTTTCTGCGCCTAACCTCTCTCTGCCTCCCTTCTCCCACTCCTCCGAGTTCTTTTGCATTCCCCCTCCTCTGCCTTTACCCATTCCCTCTCGCATCTACCCAGTCTCCCCCCCCCCCCTCTCTTATGGGTCTTCGTCCTCTGTCGGCTCCTTCCGCCTCCCCTCCACCCCCCACGTCGTTTTTTCTCTCCTTCCCCCCTTTTCTTTCCCATCATCTGTCCAGGTTCCTCCCCGTCTGCCCGCGGCTGTGGTATGTGATATTTGTGCCAACTTCTTAGTGCAGTATTAAAGTGAGTGTTCAGTGTTCTGCGTCTTTCCAAAGTGTTGCGAACAGAAATCATGCTGTCACCGGGAGTGATTTTTATATCTCTTGCGAACAGAAAACAGACTGTCGCCGTGTTTTTTAATTGTCTGTCTAATATTTTACCTGTCTGCTTCCTGTGTATTTTATTAGCATCATCAACCCTTTGTTTCATGTTTTAAGTTCCACAGTTTTCCGCCATTTTACCGATTTTATCGCCTGCTTTTATTATTTATTATCTTCGTTTTTTTAAATCAAATTCTGTAGTCTGAAGAGCGGCGTACTAAGCTGCTGCCAGCTGGGAGAATCGAAACTCAAACCGAGCGAGGTGGCGCAGTGGTTAGACACTGGACTCTCATTCGGGAGGACGACGGTTCAATCCCGTCTCCGGCCATCCTGATTTAGGTTTTCCGTAATTTCCCTAAATCGCTTCAGGCAAATGCCGGGATGGTTCCTTTGAAAGGGCACGGCCGATTTCCTTCCCCATCCTTCCCTCACCCGAGCTTGCGCTCCGTCTCTAATGACCTCGTTGTCGACGGGACGTTAAACACTAATCTCCTCCTCCTCCTCCTCCTCCTCGAAACTCAATAATAATAAAAAAAAAACACACACACAATGTTATATGGCTTCAACTCGTGGGGAACTACGTGCGTCTCCAACACACTCCAAGCGCTGTAAAACATTTGCTTCCGATGGATCACAGGAGCTCCATGGTGGACAAGAAACGTCGACATCCGCACCGCACTCCACGAGACCACTACACAAGAGAAGGTCCGTGACAAGGCCCTACGAGTTTTTGACAAAATCGATGCCCTTATGGACGAATTTCGATAGTTAAAATCGGTAGGAACAGCAAACCCTGCAAGATGGCACAAGTATGGACTACTGAAGTCAATAACGTTTCACCCCCATAGGTGATCTGTAGTAACACGAGGAAAGAGCCACACATAACAGCCTAGACACATCTCACCCTCCACAGGAGACAGATATCACCGCAAGGTTCGGTCTTGGGTCCTCTGCTGTTCTTAATATATATTAATGACTTGCCATTCTAAATTCACGAAGATGCAAAGCCGGTACTTTTTGCCGATGATCTATCACACCCAACAGACAAAAATTAGCTGAAGAAATTGTAAACAATGTTTTTCAGAAAATCATTAAGTGGTTCTCTGCAAATGGGCTCTCATTAAACTTTGACAAAACACAGTATATACAGTTCCACACAGTAAATGGAATGACACCATTAATACATATAGACTTCGATGAGAAATCGGTAGCTAAGGTAGAATATTCAAAATTTCTAGGTGTATGCACTGATGAGGGGTTGAACTGGAAAAAAACACACTGAAGACCTGCTGAAACGTTTGAGTTCAGCTACTCATCATATTAGGGTCATTGCAAATTTTGGCGATATACATCTGAGTAAATTAACTTACCACGCCTATTTTCATTCTCTGCTTTCGCATGGTATCATATTCTGGGGTAACTCATCAATGAGTAAAAGAGTGTTCATTGCACAAAAGCGTATAATCAGAATAATTGCTGGAGCTGATCCAAGATCATCCTGCAGACATTTACAGCGGTAGGGATCTTCACTGTAGTCTCACAATATATATATTCACTTATGAAATTTGTTATTACCAATCCGAACGAATTCAAAAGTAATAGCAGTGTACATGGCTATAACACTAGGAGAAAGGATGATCTTCACTACTGAAGGTTAAATCTAACTTTGGCTCAGAAAGGGGTAAATTATGCTGCCACAAAAGTCTTTGGTCACTTACCTAATAGCATCGAAAGTCTGACAGATAGCCATATAGCATTTAAAAGGAAATTAAAAGAATTTCTGAATGGCTACTCCTTCTACTTATTAGATGAAGTTTTGGATATAGTAACTTGGTAATTTCTCCACCCCCAACCCCCACCCACAAAAATTAAAAATATTAAGTGTGATGCAATATTTTGTGTAATGTAATATATTGTATGGACACCTTTTATTAACCTGACACGTTCCACATTACTACGAAGTGTCGTATTCATGATCTATGGAACAAGTACTAATCTAATCTAATCTAGTCCAAAGGCAGCAGGCTAAAGCACCCATTGAGTGCACAAGTCTAACTGAATGTGTAATAAATAAAGTGTTTTACTTTTATCCTTACATCAAGGATGATCTCTTCATCACACACTACACACACATAAAAAAAAGGTCAAGCTGATTTCAGCTTTCAACACGGATACGACCCGATCTTAGCCACCACCCGCAAGTCCTCGATCGCGTGTTTGTGACTGAATGAAGTGTCTCTTCCCTTTACAATAGGCCGTCGTGTTACAACAGCAAGTAACGAACTTTAAATAACCTTGTTGTGACATAGGTTATTATGATGACAAGTACAGGGAGCAAAAGGCAAATTTCAAGCTATACATGGGACCATTTAAGGAACTTTTGAAAATGAAGTTGGTAATGAAAGGAAAATGTAATTTTACAAAACAATGAATTTACCCACATTGTTCATGGCAATGAAGCCTGGGAGTCGACTCGAAAGTACACTTCGCAGAAATGACACTTTTAAGGAGTGTTGGGATATCTATGGGGATGGATAAAAAATGGTTCAGATGGCTCTGAGCACTATGGGACTTAACTTCTACGGTCATCAGTCCCCTAGAACTTAGAACTACTTAAACCTAACTAACCTAAGGACATCACACACATCCATGCCCGAGGCAGGATTCGAACCTGCGACCGAAGCGGTCGCGCGGTTCCAGACTGTAGCGCCTAGGAACGCTCGTCCACCCTGGCCGGCTGGACGATATATAGTTTAGACAAGAAGAGAGTAGAAGCTTTCGAAATGTGGTGCTACAGAAGAATGCTGAAGATTAGATGTGTAGAAAATGCGGAGATATTGAATAGAATTAGTGAGAAGAGAAATTTGTGGCACACCTTGACTAAAAGTAGGGATCGATTGGTAGGACATGTTCTGAGGCATCAAGGGATCACCTATTAAGTATTGGAGGGCAGCGTCGAGGGTAAAAATCGTAGAGCGAGACCAAGAGATGAATACACTAAGCAGATTCAGAAGGATGTAGGCTGCAGTAGGTACTGGGAGATGAAAAAGCTTGCACAGGATAGAGTAGCATGGAAAGCTGCATCAAACCAGTCTCTGGACTGAAGACCACAACAACAACAAAAACAACAACATATTTAGAGGCGTGAAAAACTAGTGTCTGCTTAAAATGAAGAGCAAATTACCCAGCCTGTATTCATACAGTGTTCCGTAATGAGACCACTTAGCGTCTTCATCTACATCTGCAACTACGTGGATACTCCGCAAATCACAAGCGCCTGGCAGAGGGCTCATCGAACCACCGTCACAATAATTCTCTATTTTTCCACTCTCGAACAGTGCACGGAAAACGAACACCTGTACATTTCCGTGCGAGTTCTGATTTCCCTTATTTTATTATGATGATTGTGTCTTCCTATGAAGGTCAGGGACAATAAATTTGGAGAAGAAAGTTGATGATGACATTTCGTGAGAAGATCCCGCCGCAATGACAAACGCTTTTGTTTTACAGATGTGCACCCCAAGTCCTGTGTCATGTACGTGACACTCCTTCCCCTGTTTCTCTATAATACCAATCCTGATGCTCTTGGTTGAATTTTCACGTTGTACTCCTATCTGGTAAGGACCGTAGATAGTGCAGCAGTACTAAAAAAAAGGACGGACAATCGTAGTGTAGGCAGTCTCCTTAGTAGGTCTCATGAATCTTCTAAGGGTTCTACCAACAGATAGCATTCTTTGGTTTCCCTTCCCACACAACATTTTCTGTGTGTTTTTTGCAATTCAAGTCGTTCGTAATTGTAATTCCTAGTATGTAGTTGAATATACGGATTTTAGATTTGATTGACTTATCGTGTAACTGAAGTTTAACGGATTCCTTTTAGCACTTATATGAATGACCTCACTCTTTTCGTTATTTAATGTCAACAAACTTGAAACATACACTACTGGCCATTAAAATTCCTACACCAAGAAGAAATGCAGAATATAAACGGGTATTCATTGGACAAATATATTATACTAGAACTGACATGTGATTACATCTTCACGCAAATTTGGGTGCATAGATCCTGAGAAATCAGTACCCAGAACAACCATCTCTGGTCGTAATAACGGCCTTGATACACCTGGGCATTGTGTCAAACAGAGCTTGGATGGTGTGTACAGATACAGCTGCCCAGCTTCAACACGATACCACAGTTCATCAAGAGAAGTGACTGGCGTAATGTGACGAGCCAGTTGCTCGGCCACCATTGACCAGACGTTTTCAAACGGTGAGAGATCTGGAGAATGTTCTGGCCAGGGCAGCAGTCGAACACTTTCTGTATCCAGAAAGGCCCGTACAGGACCTGCAACATGCGGTCGTGCATTATCCTGCTGAAATGCAGGGTTTCGCAGGGATCTGAAATGTAACGTCCATTGTTCAGAGTGCCGTCAATGCGAACAAGAGGTAAACGAGACATGTAACCAATGGCACCCCATACCATCACGCCGGATGATACGCCAGTATGGCGATGACGAATACACGTTTCCAATGTGCGTTCACCCCGATGTCGCCAAACACGGATGCGACCATCATGATGCTGTAAAGAGAACCTGGATTCATCCGAAAAAATAACGTTTTGCCACTCGTGCATCCAGGTTCGGTGTCGAGTACACCATCGCAGGCGCTCCTGTCTGTGATGCAGCGTCAAGGGTAACCGCAGCCATGGTCTCCGAGCTGATAGTCCATACTGCTGCAAACGTCATCGAACTGTTCGTGCAGATGGTTGTTGTCTTGCAAACCTCCCCATCTGTTGACTCAGGGATCGAGACGTGGCTGCACGATCCGTTACAGCCATGCGGATAAGATGCCTGTCATCTCGACTGCTAGTGATACGAGGCCGTTGGGATCCAGCACGGCGTTCCGTATTACCCTCATTGGATCTCGACCAACGCGAGCAGCAATGTCGCCATACGATAAACCGCAATCGCGATAGGCTAGAATCCGACCTTTATCAAAGTCGGAAACGTGATGGTACGCATTTCTCCTCCTTACACGAGGCATCACAACAACGTTTCACCAGGCAACGCCAGTCAACTGCTGTTTGTGTATGAGAAATCGGTTGGAAACTTTCCTCATGTCAGCACGTTGTAGGTGTCACCACCGGCGCCAACCTTTGCATATCACAGCATTTTCTTCCTGCCGGTTATATTTCCCGTCTGTAGCACGTCATCTTCGTGGTGTAGCATTTTTAATGGGCAGTAGTGTAATATGTAACATGTTCTAAATTTTTACCGCTTTCTTGCTTAGTGTCAAATATGTAAAGCATTATGTCATTTATAATGTAATGAGACGTCTGAAGTTGATGCATACATGGAAGTTTGTTTCTTTACGACTCGGGGGTTTGCTGGCTATATCTAAACCCCACACAACCAGAGCACGACTATTCGTCAAGGTTTCCAACGCCTCAGGCTCGCCCGCGGTTAGAGGCGCCATGTCACGGAGTGCGTGGTCCCTCCCGCCGAAGGTTTGAGTCCTTCCTTGGGCATGTCTGTGTGTGTTGTTATCAGCATAAGTTAGTTTAAGTAGTGTGTAAGTCTAGGGACCAATGACCTCAGCGGTTTGGTCCCTTAGGAATTCACACACTTTGTCTCATGCTCGAGCAGGTCACACACTTGCTCCAGAGACATACGGGCGTATAAATCCAACGCACAGTCCCACACAGCAGCTTCAGGAACTTCCGGGAGCGGCGGTTATCTGCTTCTGGTGGAGGACGTTGCGAAATCACAGCTGCTTACGGTAGGGTCGGCTGCACGGCGGTTGGTGGACACAGCTGGAGAGGTGGGGGTTTGCAAAAAGCGATAGCAGGACAAGGGACCGCCTGTGTGACGGCGGCCTCCGTGGCGGCAAGGCGACTCACATGAGGACCCCGGCAGACCACCCCATCTGATACCGTGAGTACGTGATCCGTGTTTTCTGGCGTGCTGCTCATTCGGTCCACAGAGGGTGTGCGCTCTCATTCAGAAACAACAGTCCTTGCGTTTGTACCATCGCCTGGACGGGAAACGATTCTTGCAATAAACAGGACACAGAAAAGCACAACCGCAGTTTCAGGCTAACTTCCATGTAATATGGACTCGGGTCGGAAACCGCTTTGTTTTCATGTCATAGCTCATTTTCTATAAATTATTTATTTGTGTGGCCACTTTGTCCGTAACTGCTTTACAGTGCAAAGAAGGGCAGCTCGTTTCGTGTTATCGCGCAGTATGGGTGAGAATGCCACTGATATGTTACGCGAGTTAGGGTGGCAGTCACTGAAACAAAGGTGATTTTCTTTGCGGCGAGATATATTTACGAAATTTCAATCGCCGACTCTCTCTTCTGAATGCGAAAATGTTTTGTTGACAGCCACCTACGTAGAGAGAAATGATCATCATAATAAAATAAGAAAAATCAGAGCTCGAACAGAAAGATTTAGGAGTTCCTTTTTCCCACACACTATTAGAGAGTGGAATGGTAGAGAAGTAGTGTGAAAATGGTTCGATGAACCCTCTGCCAGGCACTTAAGTGTGAATTGCATAATAACGATGTAGTTGTGGACAGTTCCTCAGGGTAATTTTTTTCCGTCGTTATAACTACAAGAATGTGCGTGGTTTTTTTTTTTTCACCAGACGCCTTTCGCTTTGTTCAGGTAAAATATCATCAGTCGTCTGTACTTAAAGATATTTACAATTTTATTTATCTTTAAGAGTTGGGGGAAAAAGATCAGGAAACAATTCATTAATAATTTGTTCCTTTTTTTTCTTATGGTCATTTCTGTTTGGTTTCTCGCCTATATCATGAAATGCCGCTTGCTAGCACGTCTTTGGTGCATTTCTTCGTTAGACACTGAAAATTTTAGTCTAATTTTTCGTTGCACTGCAGAAGTAAGCATTTCTTACGTTTTACTCAGCACAGTTTTTCGTAAACCTCTATTTACTTTTTATTTTTGTACTTCTAAGTGTGTATTGTGTTTTATAGTGCTGCCAACATAACACTTTCTCTAGCTTGTCTTTAACCTATACTTTCTTTTACTTTACTGTAATGAAGAAATAGTTATGGAGTGGTCAGTTTTTTTTTTAAATAGGTGTAGGAGGGAGAAGTATAGATGAGTGGATGTATGTCCATAGTAGTGTGATGGAGAATGAGGAAAGCCGGCCGGAGTGGCTGTGCGGTTCTAAGCGCTACAGTCTGGAACCACGTGACAGCTACGGTCGCAGGTTAGAATCCTGGCTCGGGCATGGATGTGTGTGATGTCCTTAGGTTAGTTAGGTTTAAGCAGTTCTAAGTTCTAGGGGACTGATGACCACAGCAGTTAAGTCCCATAGTGCTCAGAGCCATTTGAACCATTTTTTGAGAATGAGGAAAAGCTGAGAAGCGGGGAGTGAGTTGGAGCAAGACGTCAGGGGCAAGAAGTGGCTGTGTGTGTGTGTGTGGGGGGGGGAGGTCGCTTAGATGTAAGAGGGTGAAGGATGCTCAAGGCTCTTTTCTTTTTCATGTGATGTTTCCACTCCTTGCTCCTCACGCACTCCTCCAATTCACTCCTTGCTTCTCGCCTTTTCCTCCAATTCACTCTCCATCACACTAGTTTGGAGCATTGAGCCACTGTTAACTTCGTGTTAATGCTTTGTGAATGTAGAAATTTTCTTGGAAAGGGAGGAGATGTATGTCTTTACTAGTTCTTATGACGTTCATATTTTATATCGCTCTGCGTAGCACCTAAATAATGGGAAACACAAGAGAACACAACTAACCGGCATATCACAAGAAACCCTTCCGCATATCCTATTGTTGTTTTTGTTGTAGTTTTTCACTGTAGCCAACATATTCGTTGCGGAAGAACAACTTTGTTGATATTTAAAACATTTTTAATACATCGTTTATTTTTCAGGGTAAGATTCACATTTAAAAAAATACATTATAAGTTTCGATCTCCCTGCATCATTTGCAAATTTGTGAAGTTGTCTATTGCGCGTTCTGACACAGAGACGATGGGTTGCTGCCGCACATACATAGATAGAAAGGTGGTCAACAAAGATCGAAACCAGTGATAAATTTAAAAATTGTACAACTGGAAATGAAAAATAAACGATATTAGATTTACACGCATGTCTGAAAGAACAGGCACTACTGTCTACACAAAGCTGTACGAAATCCTTGGAAATTAATTCGCTGACTGCAAAAATTCCTTGAGAGCAGATGTATTGGATATAGATTTACTATCCACTAGTGAGGCATGAATATTGCCGGCCGGAGTGGCCGAGCGGTTAAAGGCGCTACAGTCTGGAACCGCACGACCGCTACGGTCGCAGGTTCGAATCCTGCCTCGGGCATGGATGTGTGTGATGTCCTTAGGTTAGTTAGGTTTAAGTAGTTCTAAGTTCTAGGGGACTTATGACCACAGCAGTTGAGTCCCATAGTGCTCAGAGCCATTTGAACCATTGAGCATGAATATTCTTGCCAGACACAAATTTTCATACGTCTATATCGGATACAGCTGGTGTGAAGGAATTTGCACTCATTCAATTAATTTAGGATATATTAGCGTTGCCGTTGTCCGAAGAAAGTTTTGATGCAGATTTCCGCGCTAGTCCGCCTTTTGCAAACCTGTTCATCTCTGTGGAAGTATCGCAACGAGCATTGATTTGAACCTGCTTGCTTTATTCATGTCTTGGTCTCCTTCTACAATTTTTACCACTAACGGTTCGCTCCATTACCAAACTGACGATTTGTTCTTGCCTCACGATGTGTCCTACCAAGCGATCCCTTCTTTTAGCCAAGTTTTGCCGTACACAGGGTAATATAGCTGCTCCTACTGGTACGTTTAATGCAACCCGCATAGCCTTCCAAAGCCGTGTGTGAGATTTTCATATTCTCTCATTTACTGTCTGCAAACTACACTCCTGGAAATGGAAAAAAGAACACATTGACACCGGTGTGTCAGACCCACCATACTTGCTCCGGACACTGCGAGAGGGCTGTACAAGCAATGATCACACGCACGGCACAGCAGACACACCAGGAACTGCGGTGTTGGCCGTCGAATGGCGCTAGCTGCGCAGCATTTGTGCACCGCCGCCGTCAGTGTCAGCCAGTTTGCCGTGGCATACGGAGCTCCATCGCAGTCCTTAACACTGGTAGCATGCCGCGACAGCGTGGACGTGAACCGTATGTGCAGTTGACGGACTTTGAGCGAGGGCGTATAGTGGGCATGCGGGAGGCCGGGTGGACGTACCGCCGAATTGCTCAACACGTGGGGCGTGAGGTCTCCACAGTACATCGATGTTGTCACCAGTGGTCGCGGAAGGTGCACGTGCCCGTCGACCTGGGACCGGACCGCAGCGACGCACGGATGCACGCCAAGACCGTAGGATCCTACGCAGTGCCGTAGGGGACCGCACCGCCACTTCCCAGCAAATTAGGGACACTGTTGCTCCCGGGGTATCGGCGAGGACCATTCGCAACTGTCTCCATGAAGCTGGGCTACGGTCCCGCACACCGTTAGGCCGTCTTCCGCTCACGCCCCAACATCGTGCAGCCCGCCTCCAGTGGTGTCGCGACAGGCGTGAATGGAGGGACGAATGGAGACGTGTCGTCTTCAGCGATGAGAGTCGCTTCTGCCTTGGTGCCAATGATGGTCGTATGCGTGTTTGGCGCCGTGCAGGTGAGCGCCACAATCAGGACTGCATACGACCGAGGCACACAGGGCTAACACCCGGCATCATGATGTGGGGAGCGATCTCCTACACTGGCCGTACACCACTGGTGATCGTCGAGGGGACACTGAATAGTGCACGGTACATCCAAACCGTCATCGAACCCATCGTTCTACCATTCCTAGACCGGCAAGGGAACTTGCTGTTCCAACAGGACAATGCACGTCCGCATGTATCCCGTGCCACCCAACGTGCTCTAGAAGGTGTAAGTCAACTACCCTGGCCAGCAAGATCTCCGGATCTGTCCCCCATTGAGCATGTTTGGGACTGGATGAAGCGTCGTCTCACGCGGTCTGCACGTCCAGCACGAACGCTGGTCCAACTGAGGCGCCAGGTGGAAATGGCATGGCAAGCCGTTCCACAGGACTACATCCAGCATCTCTACGATCGTCTCCATGGGAGAATAGCAGCCTGCATTGCTGCGAAAGGTGGATATACACTGTACTAGTGCCGACATTGTGCATGCTCTGTTGCCTGTGTCTATGTGCCTGTGGTTCTGTCAGTGTGATCATGTGATGTATCTGACCCCAGGAATGTGTCAATAAAGTTTCCCCTTCCTGGGACAATGAATTCACGGTGTTCTTATTTCAATTTCCAGGAGTGTATTAGTCCTACAGAAGAGAAGAAACAGGCCTTTTTGTAGGAAATTCTATGTATTTGAATTTTATACTGCCATACATTATTGCCGGAGGGCACAGTTCTCGTTGGAAGGTAAGTTTAGTACGTTTTTCTTGACTAATTTGAAAACTACGATCTCAAGCGAAAACTTTTTCTGTAGGACTAACAGTCTGATGTAGTGAGCTAGAGAATATGAACATCTTGCATGTGGTATTTTAAGGCATTGTGGGTTGCATAAAATCCATGGTTAGGGGCAGCTTAATCACCCTTTACATATTTTCTCCCATTTCTATTTCACTTAATCTTTAGCATTCTTCTACATCACTACATTTAAAAAGCTTCTTTCTCTTTTCGTCTCTATTGTATAAGGCTGCACTCCAGGCAAACACTTTCAGAAAAGACTTACTAATACTTATATTATATCGATGTTAACAAATATCTCTTTTTCGGAAATGCTCCATTTTATGCCATCTTTATTCCCCCCACCGTCAGTTATTTTACGCGCCACATAGCAAATCTTGTTTTCTGCTTTTCGTATGTCATTCCCGAATCTCTCAGCATCACCTGATTTAATTTGACTACTTTGCTTTACCTGACGTCATCCCATTACCCTTGTTTTCGTTTGGTTGATGTTCATCTTATAACCCCTTTTTAGCACACTCTCCATTCCGTTTAACTGCTCTTCCAAGTTTGTAACTGTGTCTGACGCGATAACATTCGGAAATCTCGAATTTTTCATTTATTATCTGTGTACTTTCATTCCCCATCCAATATTATCCTTGATTTCCTTCGCACCTCGCTCAGTGACACATGCAGAAGAAGGAAAAAGCACAAATTTGGAAAGGGAAGTTTAGTAAGAAGATATTACAATTGTTAGGCGATTTATCTGGTAATAAATGTGCAACCAGTCGCTTTTTTACGACTTATTCATCATTAACATGTTTTCGAGCCACTGCAGAGATAAATTGCCAATTTAAATCACAGTCGCAATTCGTCATACATAATGGATGTACTAAAATTGTTAGGTTTGCCCACACATTATAATCCTGTCAGAAACGACAAATGACTTCGAAGTGCAGTTGAACGGAATGCTAGTTTCTTAGAAAGAGGTTACAAGAAGAACACTAGCAACGGTTAAACAAAGATACTATATCGCACCGGTAAACCACGGACAAGCACCGGTATTAGCTCGAGAAGTATAATTTATGTACGAAAAATGTCGGACCCAAAATTCTCTTTCGAACAGTTCCAAAATACTGTTTATCTTCTCTCTCTTTTCTGCTAAAGCAAACTGGTATGGATTGGATCCTTACCAGTTTGTTTTAGCATAAGAAAGAGGAAAGATTGAAAAAAAGAGACACACGACGTTTCATGTGTTTACTTGGTCACAGTGTAAGTGTGACAAAATGCTTTACAAATTGGGTGGTACAGATGTTGAATTCCATCTCAAACGAAGAAGGTTCGGAGGCTGTTCCGTGTCTGAGTAATCTGTTACACACTGAGGAAACAAAAGTCACGGGATACCGACATCCACATGTACAGACGGCGGCAGTACAGCTTAGTCAAGATATAAAAGGACAGTGTATTGGCGGAGCCGTCATGTACACTACTGGCCATTAAAATTGCTACACTACGAAGATGACGTGCTAAAGATGCGAAATTTAACCGACAGGAAGAAGACGCTGTGATATGCAAATGATTAACTTTTCACAGCATTCACACAAGGTTGGCGCCGGTGGCGACACCTACAACGTGCTGACATGAGGAAGTTTCCAACCGATTTCTCATACACAAACACCAGTTGAGCAGCGTTGACCGGTGAAAAGTTGTGACGCCTCGGGTAAGGGGGAGAAATGCGTACCATCACGTTTCCGGCTGTGATAAAGGTCGGATTGTAGCCTATTGCGATTGCGGTTTATCGTATCGTGACATTGCTGCACGCGTTGGTCGAGATCCAATGACTGTTAGCAAAATATGGAATCTGTGAGTTCAGGAGGGTAATACGGAACGCAGTGCTGGTTCCCAACGGTCTCGTATCACTAGCAGTCCAGATGACAGGCATCTTATCTGCATGGCTGTAATGGATCGTGCAGCCACGTCCCGATATCTGAGTCAACAGATGAGAACGTTTGCAAGACGACAACCATCTGCACGAACAGTTCGACGACGTTTGCAGCAGCATGGACTATCAGCTCGGACTCCATGCCTCCGGTTACCCTTGACGCTGCATCACAGACAGAAGCGCCTGCGATGGTGTACTCGACACCGAACCTGGATGCACGAATGGCAAAACGTCATTTTTTCGGATGAATCCAGGTTTTGTTTACAGCATCATGATGGTCGCATCCGTGTTTGGCGACATCGCGGTGAACGCACATTGGAAGCGTGTATTCGTCATCGCCATACTGGCGTATCACCCAGCGTGATGGTATGGGGTGCCATTGGCTACACGTCTCGGTCACCTCTTGTTCGCATTGACGGCACTTTGAACAGTGGACGTTATATTTCAGATGTGTTACGACCCGTGGCTCTACCCTTCATTGGATCCCTGCGAAACCCTACATTTCAGCAGGATAATGCACGACCGCAAGTTGCAGGTCCTGTACGGGCCTTTCTGAATACAGAAAATGTTCGACTGCTGCCCTGGCCAGCACATTCTCCAAATCTCTCACCAATTGAAAACGTCTGGTCAATGGTGGCCGAGCAACTGGCTCGTCACAATACGCCAGTCACTACTCTTGATGAACTGTGGTATCGTGTTGAAGCTAAATGGGCAGCTGTGCCTGTACACGCCATCCAAGCTCTGTTTGACTCAATGCCCAGGCACATTAAGGCCGTTATTACGGCCAGAGGTGGTTATTCGGGGTACTGATTTCTCAGGATCTATGCACCCAAATTGCGTGAAAATGTAATCACATGCCAGTTCTAGTATAATATATTTGTCCAATGAATACGCGTTTATCATCTGGTGTAGCAATTTTAATGGCAATTAGTGTACTTTTATTATTTATACAGAAATATTGTGGGGGTAATACTCGCCTGTTACCGCTAAGGATAGGATTAAGGTTGGTAAGCCGCGGCGTGTAAAAATATTCGAAAACGCCTGATATTAGCATCGAATTAACATCGAATTCACAGTTTTCATGGTCTCTAAGCTCAGTGATGATGTGCCGACGACGTTTCATCCCCAGGGGTGGAGTGTATGGGGGATGCAAAGACAGCTTAGTAACAGCATATTCCTGTAACGTCTGTTGTGATTTCTACCAAACCTGCTAGCGGGAGAAACTATGAATGTAACACACCTACTGCTACCCTATGGATGGGGCAGGGGATGTAAAGTGGTGACATACAAATGTAACTCATGAAATTCTGGAGCAATTTGAAGCAAAGCTGGTATACATGATTAATTATTTGGACAAGAATAATATGGGAGAAAGATACCAATACCATCGCTGGGGGTGAGGTCAGAAGCGATGAATATGAAAATTGTCGAAAACGACCTGTTGGCATTTTCTTATCGTATTTTATTAACTTTGAAGACTTTAAAAGTACGAATCGCAATCTATTTCTAACTCGCGTTGTTCGTTTCGTCAACAAGTCGCGATAATGAGCAATGTAGGGAGTCAGCAATTTTATCAGCATGGTTCAGAGGTCAAAGATCATAACACACGACTAGATACCATAGAGTGAATATCTCTGGAGTGAGCATTGCGTTCTGCGCATGTTGTCAACATTAAACCAGGATTGTCACGTGTTTTCGGGACTTCGCGGTGAGTGAAAGGAGGGATACTAACTTTTCATGGGTACTATGTTTAAAAATTTCTAGACGCATTATAATTAAGGCTTCATTCTGTAGACCTATTTTTCTACGATTTTATGACTACATAATAGATATTACGGCTCGTACAAAAGCTTACAAACAATCGCTTCCTCTCGTAATTTTGCCAGTGCAACAGGAAAGGGAATGGTTAGTTGTTTCAGCAAATAATATCCTCCATGCATTTATCAGTGACTTGTCGATTATGAATATAGATTTGAAAGACGGGAGACAGATAAATTCAATAGAGCGGGAGTCTGTAATTGTCTTCGTATAATATGTGTGTCCAAACCTTTTTGTTTACTACAAAGTTACAGTAGGAGACCATGTTAAGTGTGTCTAGGACATGGAGAATTATTATATGTGATTTATATTTTAGTTTCCCGAAGGATGAACAACGAGAATAGATGTGGTTCCAGAAAATAAGGAGGAGTAATTTTGTCCCAACAAAATATTCCGAAGTATGTTCAAAACACTTTGAAGAGGAATGTTTAGACAGAGTAAAATTTGGACGTGTGTGGCTGAAGGTAGATGCTATACCAACTATTTTTAATTTTCCACAGCACATACTACCAAATTCTGCATTCAGCTTAAATACATTTTCTGCACAAATCAAATAAAAAACACAATAGTGTAGCTAATCAAAGTACACATTCATCTTCTTTGGTGTATTTTGCCTTCAATTTATTTTCTTCACCATTTTATTAAGAAGCGTAAAATATTAGTAAACATGTCCCCAAACTCTTTCATTTGTGTCACTTTCCACTTCCCTTAATGGTGTTATATGGGTCGACTGTTACATGACCAACTATATTTGCTTTACAGTGCATTTATTCTCCGATCGCCTTTTTTCCCCCTTCTTACTCAGTCTACTATTTATTTGATAAACTGGGAGCAAGTACGTAAAATGCGTTAAATAAACACTTCAAAGTATCACCAGTAAGAAACATTGTGCTCTAAGTCGCAAAAACGAGAAAATAAATACGCAGAAATAGCAGGAAAAAAGGACGAATTAGCAGGGATATAATCGCTAACGTGTGGCAAAGTCGGTGTTTTAAGGACACTTGCAAAAGTACTAGCGTACTGTCACGTCGTTTTGCAAGGCTATCACTGTAAAAATGTACGTCAGGCTCTGTAATGCTATAAAGTGCCGTTGTTCTTGTTGTGGTCTTTAGTCCTGAGACTGGTTTGATGCAGCTCTCCATGCTACTTGTAACATTATGTGATTGTCTTATCATTTTAAATCATTCACTAATCGAGCAGTCGCTCGGCAACAGCTACAGTTAGCAAATAATGTTGCGAGAATGTAAAAGGTGAACGACCTGTGACGTAACTTGTTTATTGTCGAAGCGCCGTCAGAGATGCAGTGAGTTATTGACTTTGAAAACCGCGGCGCGAAAAACGGACAGAAGAAGAACACTTTTATTCCATTTTTTTTTTTTTTTTTGAGGTACGAGATATTCTCGATGAACAGTTACTCATTCTTCTCTTGTCTCTTGTGTCGGACGCAGATGTCTTGCCGCCGTATTACTATCGTTAAAAATAATATTGTTTTTGTGAAAAGTGAATGTGTAGTACTAAAAGTGCCTAGCAGTAGATTTATTGTGCGACGTGTATGTGAAAACGTCAAAGGAATTGTTTTCATTAAGAGAAGTGCCAGTCAAAACGGCATCCATGTTAAATCCGTCATTGCAGTGTAAGTTTGTCTATTACTTGCCATAAATTCAGAGTTAAATGGAAATGGTGTATGGACTATTCATTTACTATAGAATCTATGTCTCACTTCTTCATGAAATTATTTAATTTTCTATATGTTTCTGCCAAATAGAGAGTTCACAGTCACGAATTCTTTCGTCGAGTTCGGACGGAAGTTGCATGCGGCGAAATACTTTCTCCGCGCCATATTCTACTGGTAAATGCATGATAAACTACGGTCCCTTAGGAAATTCATGTTGAGCTATCCAAAAATAATTATATTTTGAATAGGCATTTACTCTCCTATGCAATGCAACTTCCGACTGATCAGACGACGAACGGGGACATTTATAACTGTATGTTTATGTATACACATTATGTAAACATATCGTTATATACTCTATCCTGTGCAAGCTTCTTCATCTTCCAGTACTTACTGCAACCTACATCCTTCTGAATCTGCTTAGTCTATTCATTTCTAGGTCTCCCTCTACGATTTTTACCCTCCACGCTGCCCTCCAATGCTAAATTGGTGATCCCTTGATGCCTCAGAACATGCCCTACCAACCGGCCCCTTCTTCTTGTCAAGTTGTGCCACAAACTCCTCTACTCCCCTATTCTATTCAATACCTCCTTATTAGTTACGTGATCTACCCATCTAATCTTTAGCATTCTTCTGTAGCACCACATTTCCAAAGCTTCTATTTTCTTCCTGCCCAAACTATTTATCGTCCATGTTTCACTTCCATACATAGCTACACTCCATACAAATACTTTCAGAAATGACTTCCTGACACTTAAATCTATACTCGATGTTAACAAGTTCCTCTTCTTCAGAAACGCTTTCCTTGCCATTGCCAGTCTACATTTTATATCCACTCTACTTCGACCATCATCAGTTATTTTGCTCCCCAAATAGCAAAACTCATTTACTACTTTAAGCGTCTCTCATTTCCTAATCTAATTCCCTCAGCATCACCCGACTGAATTCGACTACATTCCATCATCCTCGTTTTGCTTTTGTTGATGTTCATCTTATATCCTCCTTTCAAGACACTGCCCATTCCGTTCAACTGCTCTTTCCAAGTCCTTTGCTGTCTCTGACAGAATTACAATTTCATCGGCGAACCTCAAAGTTTTTATTTCTTCTCCATGAATTTTAATACCTACTCCGAATTTTTCTTTTGTTTCCTTTACTGCTTGCTCAATATACAGATTGAATAACATCGGGGAGAGGCTAAAACCCTGTCTCACTCCCTTCCCAACCACTGCTTCCCTTTCATGCCCCTCGACTCTTATAACTGCCATCTGGTTTCTGTACAAACTGTAAATAGCCTTTCGCTCCCTGTATTTTACCCCTGCCACCTTCAGAATTTGAAAGATAGTATTCCAATTAACATTGTCAAAAGCTTTCTCTAAGTCTACAAATACCGTGGTCCAGGTCGAAAAAAATCCATTTTCAGTTTTCATCATATTTCGATAGATTAACGTTTTATTTAAGTATTCTGAAAAGGATTTCGTTGAAAAAATGTTTTTTCGATAATTTAAAGAACATTTTCGTACTACATGTATTTATGTGCCACGCCTGCTTTTCTGTCACCCACTTTTCTGCATATATTTTTGTATCCGCTACATTGCACGTTAGGGACTTTTTTTTTACTCTCGAGTGCGTTGGCTATCCTAGGAATGCAACGGTCGGTATTCTTTTGTTTCTGCTGTTTGTAAACAACACGCTTTCAAACACACGGTTAGTTTTGTTCAAGTGTGATAGCGAGTAGTTGTTATAGAAAACTTGCAGGTACACTATGGGCAGACAGTTAGGACAAATAAAAAAAATCTGGAGGCAATGAAGAGAGATGTTTGGGCTATATTCTTCCATAAGTCCTTTACTGATAAGCCATGTCATGCATTGTGTCCCTCAGGAGAAATTTCGTGGTGCAAATACAATAGGGCTCAGGCAACTGGAGAATCTTCTTGTCACCAGCATTCTCTTCCAGCTGCTGTTATTACAGCAATTAAACCTATTTTCAGAGACTTGGCTCATCCTGACCTTCTAAGGAAATGTGTGCATGGGCAGACACAGAACCCAAATGAATGCTTCAACAGCATAATTTGGAACCGCCTTCCTAAAACTGTATTTGTAGGCATGCATACAATTTAACTATGAGTTCATGATGCTGTTATTACATTCAGTTGTGGTAATACTGGAAAGTGTTGGGTACTGAAAAAACTGGGATTTAATTCTGGTGAAAATATGACCACTGGACTGCAACACTGCGATAAAATGAGGATAGGCGATGCAGACAGGTTTGCATCTAATATAGCCAAGAAACCAAGACAAACATTCAGGGAGGTGAAAAAGAAGCTGGAAGACCTGCTAGAGGCCAAAGAAGGGCCATGATATGCAGCATGACAGTTTTAATAAACTTTAAGTAACAAACTTCAAAAGTTTTTCTTTAAACTAAAATTTTCAGCACATATGCCCCATTATATCAGAAACTATCATAGGTAATTGAATGAAATTTTTAGAGACTAGGCGTAACATAAAAAGCCACCTCTGTTACTACATTCATTAATATTGCCCCATTAGGAAGTTCACAAAATATTTTCTGCAGAAAAGACTAATTTTTTGTTAATAAATTTAAAAATATATTTCTTGAAAACTGTAAAAATGGATAAAGTACACTCCTGGAAATTGAAATAAGAACACCATGAATTCATTGTCCCAGGAAGGGGAAACTTTACTGACACATTCCTGGGGTCAGATACATCACATGATCACACTGACAGAACCACAGGCACATAGACACAGGCAACAGAGCATGCACGATGTCGGCACTAGTACAGTGTATATCCACCTTTCGCAGCAATGCAGGCTGCTATTCTCCCATGGAGACGATCGTAGAGCTGCTGGATGTAGTCCTGTGGAACGGCTTCCCATGCCATTTCCACCTGGCGCCTCAGTTGGACCAGCGTTCGTGCTGGACGTGCAGACCGCGTGAGACGACGCTTCATCCAGTCCCAAACATGCTCAATGGGGGACAGATCCGGAGATCTTGCTGGCCAGGGTAGTTGACTTACACCTTCTAGAGCACGTTGGGTGGCACGGGATACATGCGGACGTGCATTGTCCTGTTGGAACAGCAAGTTCCCTTGCCGGTCTAGGAATGGTAGAACGATGGGTTCGATGACGGTTTGGATGTACCGTGCACTATTCAGTGTCCCCTCGACGATCACCAGTGGTGTACGGCCAGTGTAGGAGATCGCTCCCCACACCATGATGCCGGGTGTTGGCCCTGTGTGCCTCGGTCGTATGCAGTCCTGATTGTAGCGCTCACCTGCACGGCGCCAAACACGCATACGACCATCATTGGCACCAGGGCAGAAGCGACTCTCATCGCTGAAGACGACACGTCTCCATTCGTCCCTCCATTCACGCCTGTCGCGACACCACTGGAGGCGGGCTGCACGATGTTGGGGCGTGAGCGGAAGACGGCCTAACGGTGTGCGGGACCGTAGCCCAGCTTCATGGAGACGGTTGCGAATGGTCCTCGCCGATACCCCAGGAGCAACAGTGTCCCTAATTTGCTGGGAAGTGGCGGTGCGGTCCCCTACGGCACTGCGTAGGATCCTACGGTCTCGGCGTGCATCCGTGCGTCGCTGCGGTCCGGTCCCAGGTCGACGGGCACGTGCACCTTCCGCCGACCACTGGCGACAACATCGATGTACTGTGGAGACCTCACGCCCCACGTGTTGAGCAATTCGGCGGTACGTCCACCCGGCCTCCCGCATGCCCACTATACGCCCTCGCTCAAAGTCCGTCAACTGCACATACGGTTCACGTCCACGCTGTCGCGGCATGCTACCAGTGTTAAAGACTGCGATGGAGCTCCGTATGCCACGGCAAACTGGCTGACACTGACGGCGGTGCACAAATGCTGCGCAGCCAGCGCCATTCGACGGCCAACACCGCGGTTCCTGGTGTGTCCGCTGTGCCGTGCGTGTGATCATTGCTTGTACAGCCCTCTCGCAGTGTCCGGAGCAAGTATGGTGGGTCTGACACACCGGTGTCAATGTGTTCTTTTTTCCATTTCCAGGAGTGTAGATTTTAGTACAGTTGACTCTGTTACTATCATGTAACATACAGTAAAATAAGGTCCTGCATCGAATAGTTTTTTTTTGAAATGGGTCAAATACTTGCCTAAATTAACATGGGTTAGATTGGCAGGGTGTGGTCCACTTAAGGCACTTTTTGAGTTGGGTGTTTTTAAGAAACTGTTTTGTGTTTATTTGAGTTTTTCAATATTTTCAGTATATTATTATTTTATAGCCTTTCAGATTTTCTTTTTCTTCGATGATGTACTAATTCAGCTCTTGGTGATCAACAGACACAACTCATCGGCCAGCATGTGGTGCAGGGTATCCACTTGCTGCTGCATCACGAATCTGCGGCTGGCCACGCTCATCATTGCTGTCCTCAGTTTGGTGAGTTCCAAGGCAAAGAAACATTTTTTTTATTATTGTACGTATGGCTGGGCCCCCCGTCGGGCAGGCCGTTCGCCGGCTGCCGGTCTTTCAATTTGGCGCCACTTCGGCGACCTGCAGTCGATGAGGATGAAAGGATGATGATAAGGACAGCACAACACCCAGTCCCTGGGCGAAGAAAATTTCCCGACCCAGCCGGGAATCGAACCCGGGCCCAGAGGATTGACAATCCGTCACGCTGACTATTTTTTTTATTCACCAAAAACAGCAACAAAAATGGCTACAATGAAATGACATAAATAATGTGACATAATTGCAGTCATAAATTACAGCATTCAAAAAATAAGTCTTTAGCAGTAGCACAATTTAGCACATTCACTGTCACCTTCAACTGGTGGCAGATCAGCATGCACATTTTCTTCTTCTGCAGCCGGTTCCTCATCATCATTTCCCAAACTCAAATTAATCATTCAGTAAATCCTTGATGTGTGTTCCTTCCAGGGTAAATTACATGGACAGGAGAGAAGTCTCGAACAGCGACATCGCAAAATATTTCACTGCCTTGTTATTTTTGTCAGTTCCAGCCTTCTAAACGCATCTATAGGGAGTTCAAGATCTTCCTTCAGCTACCGGGCGCGGACAAACGGGCGATCAAAAACTGTACAAACTAGCACTGATCGATGAGAGCTTTCGAAACAAAACTTACCTCCGGAAATGCATGGTTTCCATGCTAGAGCCCATTTACTCAATCATGTCTTTTTTTCCCTTTATTGATTTTCAATTCCCCCCCGAAGGGGGCGGGCTGGCAGCAGCTTAGTACGCTGCTCTACAGCCTACAGACTTTTTTTAAAAAAAAAGGAAGAAGAAAGAAACAAGGAAAAACAGGCGATCAAATGGTGACTTAAAGTGTTAAAATGGCGTAACTCAATCACGCGTTGTTACAATTCGCCGGGACCTTGCAGCCAGAGTTACAGTAGGCACGGCTTCCTCCTTGAGGCTGGTTCTGTGCCTCATACGTCATTCACTAGCGTCCTCACTTCCCATTGTAACTGGTAATGTTGTGTCCGATTCACTTCTCTTGCCGACTCACCTTGTAATGGATGTGATACAGCGCTGTGCACAATGGTCCCGTATTCAAATTGAGAGCTTGCCGACAAGGTGTTTATTTATAGTGAAGGGTCTTGTGTGTAATATTGAAACAGTAACAAATAATGTAGTTCATGAAATAAGTTCATGGCTTGTGGAAAATAATTTGATGCTAAATCACAGTAAGACTCAGTTTTTACAGTTTCTAACTCACAATTCAACAAGAACCGATATTTTGATCAGACAGAATGGGCATATTATAAGCGAGACGGAACAGTTCAAATTCCTAGGCGTTCGAATAGATAGTAAGCTGTTGTGGAAAGCCCATGTCCAGGATCTTGTTCAGAAGCTAAATGCTGCTTTATTTACCATTAGAACAGTATCTGAAATAAGTGACAGTTCAACACGAAAAGTAGTCTACTTCGGATATTTTCATACGCTTATGTCGTATGGTATTATTTTTTGGGGTAATTCTTCTGATTCAAAAAGGGTATTTTTGGCTCAAAAACGGGCTGTTCGAGCTATATGTGGTGCAAGTTCGAGAACCTCTTGTCGACTCCTATTCAAAAATCTGGGAATTCTGACATTGCCCTCACAGTATATATTTTCTTTAATGTCGTTTGTTGTTAGCAATATTAGCCTATTCCCAAGAGTTAGCAGCTTTCACTCAGTTAATACTAGGCAGAAATCAAATCTGCATGTAGAATGCACTTCCTTGACTCTTGTGCAGAAAGGAGTGCAGTATTCTGCTGCATCCATTTTCAATAAGCTACCACAAGAACTCAAAAATCTTAGCAGTACCCCAAACACTTATAAGTCTAAACTGAAGAGTTTCCTCATGGCTCACTCCTTCTATTCTGTCGAGGAGCTCCTGGAAGAGCTAAAAAATTAAGCAAATTCCAGTGTTACATGGTTGATTGTCTTCATTTAAACTTACGACTTGTCATCTGAATATGTTTTTTTTTATATTTCATTTTATCTGTTTCTAATATCGTGTTATAATTTCACGTATTGACTCGTTCCATGACCATGGAGACTTCTCCTCAATTTGGTCCCACGGAACAATAAATAAATAAAAAATAAATAAATGGAAAGACAAATGGCAACAGTCGTCGGGCAGCAAGGTTGTATAGTGAGACCTAGCCTCGATGACAACAACCACAACATTTAATGTTCGCTACGGTGTTTCGCAGTTTGCGTGAGACAGGGTCGTTGCAGGAAGCAGGAACTCGTAAAGGACGAACCTGAAATGTTCGGACATTAGACTTGGAGAAAAATGTGATTAACACTGTGGAAGGCGACCGCCGTGTCAGTACCAGGCAGTACAGGGTAACCCAGAGGACCGTGTGCAACATTTACGACAGTTGTTACTACCTTTATCACTTACAGCGAATTCAGGGCTTACTATATTTTCCACATCGGGAGCAGTTTCGTCACTGGTTTCCTCACAAGGCAACCAAGACACCGGGATCTGTGTCATCCATCCTATTCGCCGATGAGGCCACCTTTACGTGGAGTGGTCTCTTCAGCTTTCATAACAGGAGTAATCCGCTACGGTTTTTGAACATACAGGGTGATTCAAAAAGAATACCACAACTTTAGGAATTTAAAACTCTGCAACGACAAAAGACAGAGCTAAGCACTATCTGTCGGCGAATTAACGGAGCTATAAAGTTTCATTTAGTTGTACATTTGTTCGCTTGAGGCCCTGTTGACTAGGCGTCAGCGTCAGTTGATGCTAAGATGGCGACCGCTCAACAGAAAGCTTTTTGTGTTATTGAGTACGGCAGAAGTGAATCGACGACAGTTGTTCAGCGTGCATATCGAACGAAGTATGGTGTTAAACCTCCTGATAGGTGGTGTATTAAACGTTGGTATAAACAGTTTACAGAGAATGGGTGTGTGTGCGAAGGGAAAAGTTCTGGACGGCCGAGAACGAGTGATGAAAATGTAGCACGCATCCAGCAAGCATTTGTTCGCAGCCCAGGAAAATCGACTCGCAGAGCTAGCAGAGAGCTGCAAATTCCACAATCAACTGTATGGAGAGTCCTACGAAAAAGGTCAGTTATGAAACCTGAACGTCAACTACCCGAGGCGATGGATCGGCCGCCAGGCAGCCCGTGACAGAGCACTTCATCACTGCCCTCCAAGAAGCCCTGATATTACCCCCTGCGATTTTTTCTTATGGGGATATGTTAAGGATATGGTGTTTCGGCCACCTCTCCCAGATACCATTGATGATTTGAAACGAGAAATAACAGCAGCTATCCAAACTGTTACGCCTGATATGCTACAGAGAGTGTGGAACGAGTTGGAGTATCGGGTTGATATTGCTAGAGTGTCTGCAGGGGGCCATATTGAACATCTCTGAACTTGTTCTTGAGTGAAAAAAAACTTTTTAAATACTCTTTGTAATGATGTATAACAGAAGGTTATATTATGTTTCTTTCATTAAATACACATTTTTGAAATTGTGGTATTCTTTTTGAATCACCCTGTATATTGTATTCGAACATTATTCTGGAGTATTGATGTGCGGTGTGGGATCCGCATCAGGTAGGACTGACGGATGACATCGAAAAAGTACAAAGAAGGGCAGCTCGTTTTGTATTATCGCGAAATAGCGGAGATAGTGTCACAGACATGATACGTGAATTGGAGTGGCAATCATTAAAACAAAGGCGTTTTTCGTTGCGACGGGATCTTCTCCTCCAATTACGAAGACATCCTGTTGGCACCCACCTACAATAGGGAGAAATTATCATCACGATAAAATAAGAGAAATTAGGGCTCGCACGGAAAAATTTAAGTGATCGTTTTCCCCGCGTGCCGTTCGAGAGTGGAACGGTAGAGAGAGAAGTTGAAGGAGGTTCATTGAACCCTCTGCCAGGCACTTTATTGTGAATAGTAGAGTAATCACGTAGATGTAGATGTCATCTGTGGGACGCAGTGTGCGATTTGCAGGGGGGGGGGGGGATGGAGAGGATCTCCCCCCCCCCCCCCCACTGCATCAGACCATCCCCTCTTCTGGCTGTAGTTTATGCATCCCAACCTGGGATGTTTATTTCCCACGCACTGGAGTGAAACTTTACATATAATTTAAATTTGTGGAACCGAACACTGAAAGTTTTTAATACAATCTTACTATTAATACTATTAATACACTCCTGGAAATGGAAAAAAGAACACATTGACACCAGTGTGTCAGACCCACCATACTTGCTCCGGACACTGCAAGAGGGCTGTACAAGCAATGATCACACGCACGGCACAGCGGACACACCAGGAACCGCGGTGTTGGCCGTCGAATGGCGCTAGCTGCGCAGCATTTGTGCACCGCCGCCGTCAGTGTCAGCCAGTTTGCCGTGGCATACGGAGCTCCATCGCAGTCTTTAACACTGGTAGCATGCCGCGACAGCGTGGACGTGTACCGTATGTGCAGTTGACGGACTTTGAGCGAGGGCGTATAGTGGGCATGCGGGAGGCCGGGTGGACGTACCGCCGAATTGCTCAACACGTGGGGCGTGAGGTCTCCACAGTACATCGATGTTGTCGCCAGTGGTCGGCGGAAGGTGCACGTGCCCGTCGACCTGGGACCGGACCGCAGCGACGCACGGATGCACGCCAAGACCGTAGGATCCTACGCAGTGCCGTAGGGGACCGCACCGCCACTTCCCAGCAAATTAGGGACACTGTTGCTCCTGGGGTATCGGCGAGGACCATTCGCAACCGTCTGCATGAAGCTGGGCTACGGTCCCGCACACCGTTAGGCCGTCTTCCGCTCACGCCCCAACATCGTGCAGCCCGCCTCCAGTGGTGTCGCGACAGGCGTGAATGGAGGGACGAATGGAGACGTGTCGTCTTCAGCGATGAGAGTCGCTTCTGCCTTGGTGCCAATGATGGTCGTATGCGTGTTTGGCGCCGTGCAGGTGAGCGCCACAATCAGGACTGCATACGACCGAGGCACACAGGGCCAACACCCGGCATCATGGTGTGGGGAGCGATCTCCTACACTGGCCGTACACCACTGGTGATCGTCGAGGGGACACTGAATAGTACACGGTACATCCAAACCGTCATCGAACCCATCGTTCTACCATTCCTAGACCGGCAAGGGAACTTGCTGTTCCAACAGGACAATGCACGTCCGCATGTATCCCGTGCCACCCAACGTGCTCTACAAGGTGTAAGTCAACTACCCTGGCCAGCAAGATCTCCGGATCTGTCCCCCATTGAGCATGTTTGGGACTGGATGAAGCGTCGTCTCACGCGGTCTGCACGTCCAGCACGAACGCTGGTCCAACTGAGGCGCCAGGTGGAAATGGCATGGCAAGCCGTTCCACAGGACTACATCTAGCATCTCTACGATCGTCTCCATGGGAGAATAGCAGCCTGCATTTCTGCGAAAGGTGGATATACACTGTACTAGTGCCGACATTGTGCATGCTCTGTTGCCTGTGTCTATGTGCCTGTGGTTCTGTCAGTGTGATCATGTGATGTATCTGACCCCAGGAATGTGTCAATAAAGTTTCCCCTTCCTGGGACAATGAATTCACGGTGTTCTTATTTCAATTTCCAGGAGTGTATATCCATTTTTCATCACCTGTCACTGTTCGATGAAGAAACGATTTTCTTTTGTATCTGGCGAGCAGCATTTCACAAGTGATCTTTCCATTTGCTTACTGTCTTTCCTTCAGTTCATGCGGAACCCATTTTCCCACTTTCTGCACCTTTCCCATAGCTTTCAACCGAAGAGAAACGGCTTTCTGCGTCGCATTCAATTGTTACGCGATTTCCTGTTGAGTTTGAGTATAATCTTCATCCAATAAGGCCTGCAATTCCTTAACATTTTCGGTGGTCTCCCAATCTCGTCGTTTCTCACGTCAAAAGCACCACTTTCGAATTTTTTTTAACCAGTCGAAACACTGTGTTTCCCCAAGAGCATGTTAGCCGAACGCCTAGACAACCATTCGATGCCATTCTGCAGCAGTTTTCGTGAAATGATAACAGAAAACCAATGCTGTCCGCAAATCGTAGTTCGTTGGCAGAAAACTGGACATATTTACGGGTTTGAAACAGGTACCGATATATAGTACTTGGCTTGCTGCTTGTTGACATTCGTCAGCCGTTACAGCAAGCAGATGGCGATGCAGATACGGTCTCAAGGGCCCTACCCCGACCGCTAGCACTATCTATACGGAAATTCCAATTTCATACTTCTGCACCTGGCATTTACAGAAATCCGCTTGCTAGTTAAATGAACACTATGCAACTGAACACTCCAGAAAGCCGTAGCCTAGTCCAGAAGAAAAGCAAAATCACAAGAAATTCTGCTCGTTACATACAATGAGACAGAGATAATCTAACACACCGAATAATTTTGCTATCGCTCCTTGGGACTAACGCGCAGTTCTAAAAAAAAATTTGCATTTTTTCTCTCTTTCCGTTAGTCACCTGAATTATCTATCTGATCTCTAACGATTTTCTGTTGTACATGTTTCACTCCGGACAGATACTTTCATAAAGTACTTTTCAGCACTTAGCCTTACATCAGACGTCTACATCTCTTTTTCAGAAAAATTTTTCTCCTTATTGCCGGCCTGCGTTTCGTATTCCGTTTACTTCTCCCATTGTCGCTTTTGTTGCTTACTGAGTAGCACACCGCTCAAAAAGTACTCGTGTGTGTTACACATAAGTGATCACAGTTTCTTCGTCACCTCGGTGTAAATAATAACACTGGCTAGAACTGAACTCCTCAGAGTAGTTCGTGGTCCCTGGATAACCATAAATTCGAACATAAATTTCTTAGTCAACACGGGCAAGCGGAACGAAACAAAACCGCACACACATGTTTAATAAACAGAGAGATGAGTCACTGTCATATTGCCACATACCGCTGCTCACAAGCCAGGGAGCCATATTGCGTGCACGAACGGCATGTGATCCACCAGACTACACGGGATTCTCATGCGACCAGCGATTAGCGACCGATCGCTGCAATTTTCCCACACACGTGCCGTCTACGAACCGATCGGTCGCCCACGCTATGGGGCCCTTGAAGCTCACCCAGAAAAGCAATTAGTATAGCCAGCACGATATTAGACTTTTGTTGTTGTGGTCTTCAGTCCTGAGACTGGTTTGATGCAATCTCCATGCTACTCTATCCTGTGCAAGCTTCTTCATATCCCAGTATTTACTGCAGCCTACATCCTTCTGAATCTGCTTAGTGTATTCATCTCTTGGACTCCCTCTACGATTTTTACCCTCCACGCTGCCCTCCAGTACTAAATTGGTGATCATTGATGCCTCACAACATGTCCTACCAACCGATCCCTTCTTCTAGTCAAGTTGTGCCACAAACTCCTCTTCTCCCCAATTCTATTCAATATATCCTCATTAGTTATGTGATCTACCCATCTAATTTTCAGCATTCTTCTGTAGCACCACATTTCGAAAGCTTCTATTCTCTTCTTGTCCAAACTAGTTATCGTCCATGTTTCACTTCCATACATGGCTACACTCCATACAAATACTTTCAGAAAGGACTTCCTGACACTTAAATCTATACCCGATGTTAACAAATTTCTCTTCTTCAGAAACGCTTTCCCTGCCATTGCCAGTCTACATTTTATATCCTCTCTACTTCGACCATCATCAGTTATTTTGCTCCCCAAATAGCAAAACTCCTTTACTACTTTAAGTGTCTCATTTCCTAATCTAATACCCTCAACATCACCCGACTTAATTGGACTACATTCCATTATCCTCGTTTTGCTTTTGTTGATGTCATCTTATACCCTCCTTTCAAGACACGGTCCATTCCGTTCAGCTGCTCTTCCAGGTCCTTTGCTGTCTCTGACAGAATTACAATGTCATCGGTAAACCTCAAAATTTTTATTTCTTCTCCATGGATTTTAATACCTACTCAGAATTTTTCTTTTGTTTCCTTTACTGCTTGCTCAGTATACAGATTGAATAACATCGGGGAGAGGCTACAACCCTGTCTCACTCCCTTCCCAACCACTGCTTCCCTTTCATGCCCCTCGACTCTGATAACTGCCATCTGGTTTCTGTACAAATTGTAAATAGCTTTTCGCTTCCTGCATTTTACCCCCACCTTCAGAATTTTGACGAGAGTATTCCAGTCAACATTGTCAAAAGCTTTCTCTAAGTCTACAAATGCTACAAACGTAGGTTTGCCTTTCCTTAATCTAGCTCCTAAGATAAGTCGTAGGGTCAGTATTGCCTCACGTGTTGCGATATTTCTACAGAATCCAAACTGATCTTCCCCGAGGTCGGCTTCTACTAGTTTTTCCATCCGTCTGTATAGAATTCGCGTTAGTATTTTGCAGCCGTGACTTATTAAACTGATAGTTCGGTAATATCAGACTATAGAATGATAAAAGGAGGAAACGAAATCAACACATACGGTGAATGAAATCCCATTAGTTCGTGTGAACTTTATAATGTTAGTGCCTGGTTTACTCAACACCCATACAGTTACATTACTAATCACAAATAAATGAAGAGAGATGAGCCGAGTGTTTGCTGCTTTTCAAGCTCATGTGATAGCGACGTGGTGATCACGTTGTAACTCACCGTTTCGGCGACCAGGATGCGAGGCTCATATCCTACAACCTCATAATGTTGCATGCATTTAGATCAGGTGTAAAGCGACTTTCTGGCCACGCTGTATGGTGAATGCAGAACTTGTTCCTGGAAAATGTTATGACACTACGTGTCGTTGCTCCACACTGTATGTGGAGTATGCACATGACGTAAATGCTGACAAGAAACATCAGCTGAGTTGCAGTCTTATGTTTCAGATGGGCAACGTTGGGGTACTTGCCTACACGTCGTGGAGCATCAATATGAGCGGGCCGGCCTTGCAGCAGCTGCTCAAAGAAGGCGGTTCGACGGAAAAGGACTTGGAGCTAGTGAGCAGCTACAGAGGTACGAACATGATTGTTACTTTGCTTTTTGCAGACGATACTATTGTTGTAATAAATCCCATCAGAAAGAAAGGAACAGAGGATGTGGTTAGTAATGTTTTTAAACAATTATTAAGTCGTTCCCTCATAATCTTCTCTTCATAAATTTTAGAAGAACACGATCTATTCAATTCTGTACAAAAAAATACACCATCATACTGAGAAAGGCCAAAGAAACTGGTACACTTGCCTAACATAGTGCAGGGCCCCCGCGAGCACGCAGAAGCGCCGCAACACGGCGTGGCATGGACTCGACTAATGTCTGAAGTAGTGCTGGAGGGAACTGACACCGTGAATCCTGAAGGGCTGTCCATAACTCTGTAAAGTAAGAGGGGGTGCAGATCTCTTCCGAACAACGTCTTGCAAGACATCCCAGAAATGCTCAATAATGTTAATGTCTGGGAGATTGATGGCCAGTGGATGTGTTTAAACTCAGAAGAGTGTTTCTGGAGCCATTCTGTAGCAATTCTGGGCGTGTCGGGCGTAACATTGTCCTGCTGGAATTGCCCAAGTCCGTCAGAATGCACACTGGACGTGAATGGATGCAGGTGATCAGATAGGATGCTTACGTGCCTGTCAACTGTCAGATTCGTTTACAGACTTATCAGGGGTCGCACATCACTTCAACTGCACACGCCGCACACCATTACAGAGCCTCCACCAACTTGAATAGTCTCCTGCTGACATGCAGGGTCCATGGATTCATGAGGTTTTCTCCGTAACCCTACACATCCATCCACTCGGTCCAATTTGAAACGAGGCTCATAAGACCAGGAAACACGTTTCCAGTCATCAATAGCCCAATGTTGGTGCTGACGGTCCCAGGTGAGCCGTAAAGCTCTGAGTCGTGCAGTCATAAAGCGTACACGAGCGGGTCTTCGTCTCCCGAAAGCCCATATAGATGATTTTTCGTTGAATGGTTCGCACAGTTGACTCTTGTTGATGGCCCAGCATTGAAATCTGCAGCAGTTTGCGGAAGCGTTGAATTTCTGACACACTGAACGATTCTCTTCAGCCGTCGTTGGTCCGGTTCTTGCAATATCTTGCCGGCCGGAGTGGCCGTGCGGTTCTAGGCGCTACAGTCTGGAACCGCGTGACCGCTTCGGTCGCAGGTTCGAATCCTGCCCCGGGTATGGATGTGTGTGATGTCTTTAGGTTGGTTAGGTTTAAGTAGTTCTAAGTTCTAGGGGACTGATGACCACAGCAGTTAAGTCCCATAGTGCTCAGAACCATTTGAACCATTTTTTTGCAATATCTTCTTCCGGGCGCAGCGATGTCGGCGATTCGATGTTTTACCGGATGCCTGATATTCTCGGTACACTCGTGAAATTGTCATACGGGAAAATCCCCACTTCATGGCTACCTCGGAATTTCTGTGTCCCATCGCTCGTGCGCCGACTATAGCAGCACGTTCTAACTCACTCAGATCTTGATAACTTGCCATTGTAGCAGCAGTAACTGATCTAACAACTGTGCGAGACACTTGTTGTTTTATACACTCGTTGCTGACCGCAGCTGCCTGTTTACATATTTGTGTATTTGAATACGCATGCCTATACCAGTTTCTCTGGTGCTTCAGTGTATAGCAAAACGGTTAGGTTGCACAGATACTTGCACTTTGATATCATCGAGAGACTACGGTGCCACACCAATTTTGGTAACACAGACGCTCAGCTACGATCTACTCTCTTCTGCAAGAAGGAAGTCAGTACCAAGATTAAGTTATCTGTGCACCGTTCAATCTTTCGACCAACTTTGTTGTATGGGAGCGAAAGCTGGGTGGATTCAGGTTACCTTGTCAACAAGGTTGAGGTTACGGATATGAAAGTAGCTAGGATGATTGCAGGTACTAGTAGATGGGAATAATGGCAGGAGGGTGTCCACAATGAGGAAATCAAGGAAAAACTGGGAATGAACTCTATAGATGTAGCAGTCAGGGCGAACAGGCTTAGATGGTGGGGTCATGTTACACGCATGGGAGAAGCAAGGTTACCCAAGAGACTCATGGATTCAGCAGTAGAGGGTAGGAGGAGTCGGGGCAGACCGAGGAGAAGGTACCTGGATTCGGTTAAGAATGATTTTGAAGTAATAGGTTTAACACCAGAAGAGGCGCCAAAGTTAGCACTGAATAGGGGATCATGGAGGAACTGTATAAGGGGGGCTATGCTCCAGACTGAACGCTGAGAGGCATAATCAGTCTTAAATGATGATGATGATGATGATGATGATGATGATGAGACGTTAGCAAGGTCCCGCTGCCTGTCGCACTGGCGTGTTGGAGGCACCCCTGAAGACCACATCACCCATCTCAGCACAGCAGCGCCCTCACAACGGAGGTCAATATAGAGCTCAGCACGGAATCACTCCGCCCAGTTTGTGACCTCATCTGGAGGTGTGAGCATCACAGTGCAGGACCAGCGAGTTGTCAAAGTTCCTGATGTACTGCAGTAAATGTCGAATATTGTACCGCAAGCAAATTGTTAATTCCTGCATCAAGTGATGCTTTGTTAAATTGTGGTAAATTGTGCAGTACTCCTGTGGCAAAGAAGTACTCAAAGTTAAATAAACGTTTTATTCATTAATGTTGTACACAGCTTGTGGTCTCGCAGTAGCATTCTCATTTCCCGAGCACGGGGTTCCAGGTTCGATTCCCTGTGGGCTCAAGGATTTTCACCTGCCCCGAGATGACTGGGTTCTGTTGTGTCATCATTCATCCCCATTACGAATGGAGGAAGGCAACGGCAAACCACCTCCATAAGAATTACCTAGTATGGTGGTGCGGGTCTCCCGCATCGTTCCCCTTGTAAGTAGGCTGTTTAGGTTTTCTTATTGGTAACGCCACGTAGCGCTCTGTATGAAAATCACTGGCTGTGCTGTGTGCAGTCTGTGGCTAGTTTGCATTGTTGTCTGCCATTGTATTGTTGGGCAGCTGGATGTTAACAGCGCATAGCGTTGGGCAGTTGGAGGTGAGCCGCCAGCAGTGGTGGATGTGGGGAGAGAGATGGCGGAGTTTTGAAATTACATATATTATGACTTGTGATGATATTAAGGTAAATACATTGTTTGTTCTCTATTAAAATCTTTCATTTGCTAACTATCCCTATCAGTAGTTAGTGCCTTCCGTAGTTTGAATCTTTTATTTAGCTGGCAGTAGTGGCGCTCGCTGTATTGCAGTAGTTCGAGTAATGAAGATTTTTGTGAGGTAAGTGATTTTTGAAAGGTATAGTTTAATGTTACTCAGGGCCATTCTCTTGCAGGGATCTTTGATAGTCAGATTGCGTTGCGCTAAAAATATTGTGTGTCAGTTTAAGCACAGTCATGTACAATTGTTCTAAGGGGACGTTACACCCTACACTCTGTCAAGAAGCATGGGACTTCATTTTCATTTCCATTCATTAATGTAATAAAGTGAACTAATATTTAATGAGTTACAGTTCCTATGTGCCACCTCGCCGAGCAATCAAAGCAGCCACACTTTTGACCGGATGTAAGTAGTTCCATCTGGTCACAATCATCCAGTGTCGTCAAAAAAGTTTGAACTACGACGAACGAAGTGGAAGGCCAGCTCTTTGTGAAGAACCGCGAATCGCTCGAAGGCCCGCGCATCACAATCGAGGCGACAGTGGAATGAGTGAAAATGAGTCACGGATCAGTCTTCAACAACGTGCACGATATTCTGAGCTACCCGTCGGCTTCCGCGACTGGTCACACTCAACCTCTGGTGTTCCACTTCTTTTCACAGCAGGATCCCTCCCATTGTCAACTGTGGCATCTCTTACAGCAGAGCGGTCCGTTTTGTTGCCATTCGTGGTAAGCTACCCCTGGGCTTATTTTTCAGCAAGATAATGACCGCCCGCAAGCAGCAGGAGTTTCTACTGCAGGTCGTTGTGCTTGCCAAATCATGCAGTGGCCAACAGAGTTTCTGGAGCTCATCCCAGTTGACAACGTTTGGAGCATTGTGGGCAGCACCCTCCAACTACACTCCTGGAAACTGAAATAAGAACACCGTGAATTCATTGTCCCAGGAAGGGGAAACTTTATTGACACATTCCTGGGGTCAGATACATCACATGATCACACTGACAGAACCACAGGCACATAGACACAGGCAACAGAGCATGCACAATGTCGGCACTAGTACAGTGTATATCCACCTTTCGTAGCAATGCAGGCTGCTATTCTCCCATGGAGACGATCGTAGAGATGCTGGATGTAGTCCTGTGGAACGGCTTGCCATGCCATTTCCACCTGGCGCCTCAGTTGGACCAGCGTTCGTGCTGGACGTGCAGACCGACGCTTCATCCAGTCCCAAACATGCTCAATGGGGGACAGATCCGGAGATCTTGCTGGCCAGGGTAGTTGACGTACACCTTCTAGAGCACGTTGGGTGGCACGGGATACATGCGGACGTGCATTGTCCTGTTGGAACAGCAAGTCGCCTTGCCGGTCTAGGAATGGTAGAACGATGGGTTCGATGACGGTTTGGATGTACCGTGCACTATTCAGTGTCCCCTCGACGATCACCAGTGGTGTACGGCCAGTGTAGGAGATCGCTCCCCACACCATGATGCCGGGTGTTGGCCCTGTGTGCCTCGGTCGTATGCAGTCCTGATTGTGGCGCTCACCTGCACGGCGCCAAACACGCATACGACCATCATTGGCACCAAGGCAGAAGCGACTCTCATCGCTGAAGACGACACGTCTCCATTCGTCCCTCCATTCACGCCTGTCGCGACACCACTGGAGGCGGGCTGCACGATGTTGGGGCGTGAGTGGAAGACGGCCTAACGGTGTGCGGGACCGTAGCCCAGCTTCATGGAGACGGTTGCGAATGGTCCTCGCCGATACCCCAGGAGCAACAGTGTCCCTAATTTGCTGGGAAGTGGCGGTGCGGTCCCCTACGGCACTGCGTAGGATCCTACGGTCTTGGCGTGCATCCGTGCGTCGCTGCGGTCCGGTCCCAGGTCGACGGGCACGTGCACCTTCCGCCGACCACTGGCGACAACATCGATGTACTGTGGAGACCTCACGCCCCACGTGTTGAGCAATTCGGCGGTACGTCCACCCGGCCTCCCGCATGCCCACTATACGCCCTCGCTCAAAGTCCGTCAACTGCACATACGGTTCACGTCCACGCTGTCGCGGCATGCTACCAGTGTTAAAGACTGCGATGGAGCTCCGTATGCCACGGCAAACTGGCTGACACTGACGGCGGGGGTGCACAAATGCTGCGCAGCTAGCGCCATTCGACGGCCAACACCGCGGTTCCTGGTGTGTCCGCTGTGCCGTGCGTGTGATCATTGCTTGTTCAGCCCTCTCGCAGTGTCCGGAGCAAGTATGGTGGGTCTGACACACCGGTGTCAATGTGTTCTTTTTTCCATTTCCAGGAGTGTAGCTCAGGATTCTGACGATCTGAGGCGGCGCCAATTGTACAGAATCTGGAACGATATCCTTCAGGAAGATATCCAACAACACTATCAATCAGTGCGAAGCCGAATAACTGCTTCCATAAGGACCAGAGGCGGACCATCGCGTTATTGCCTTGCTCAATTCGTGAAGTTCTTTCTCTTAAATAAATCAGTCAATTTTTCTGAAATTGTAAACAACTGTTTTTCTGTACACGGACATATTTCTTTTTTGTCTTAAGGGTTTTTTTTTTTTTGCCCTTTTAGTTGTTAAGGTGGCAATCAGCTACAACTGTACGCTTTATTTCGTAAATGCATTTGCTACTGTAGACGCTGTTATTAAAGGCAGACCCAGTCGGTTCAGAGTATGTTATGTTGTTGCAGTCGGTATGGCGATTATATCGGTTATCTTGGTGCTGTCCATCGCTGCCATTCTCCTAGACGTCGTGCTGTTCTTTGGAGCTTTTAGAGTAAGTAAAAGTCAATTACTTTTGAATACATTGTGGGAGCAACCAGTGATCAGTGTTATTACTAATATTTACTATCAAAAACAGTCTTGATCACAAATTATTTATTCAGGTGACCGGTTTCGACCACAACTGTGGTCATCTTCAGACCAATGAGCAAGAACCTCCTTCTGGTGGTAGATCACTCACTAGTAGTGAGTGTCCATCCGGACACGCAACAATTCTCAACTTGTCACTTCCTAGAAGCGTTCTCTGTCAATTCATCGTAATTATTCACAGCGAGTCCTGTATGCACAAACACAAACACACACACACACACACACACACACACACACACACACACACACACACATCTTCTAATTTAACGCATGTATCAGACTACGGTTAATCGGCAGAATACTGTGTGTGTGTGAGACCCATATCGGATATGATAAACAGGGGGCACTGAACTTATACATAGAAGGTAGCACGAATGGTCACGCGCTTGTCTAAGTTATGGGACAGCATCAGGTACTAGCTGAAAAACCTGAATTGGTAGACGGTATCCCTCAATATCCCACGAAAGCCCACTTACGAAGTTCAAGATTCATCACACATTGCCTTCTGCGGTTATTTCATGCAGTGTTGCTTGTCTGTTAGCACTGACAACTCTTAAGCAAGTGCCACTGCTCTCGGTCGTTAAGTGAAGGCCGTTGACCGCGGCGGTGTCCGTGGTGATAAGCAACGCCTGAAATCTGGTATTCTAGGCACAATATTGACACTGTGGATGTCGGAATATCGAATTCCATAACGATTTCCGAAATGGAATGTCCCACGCATAGCTCCAACGACTATGCCGCGTCCAGAGTTTGTTAATACCCGTCGTGCGGCCTTAATCAGTTGGATACCTTTTCACATGGCTCACCTGAGGACAAATGAAAGCTCCGCCAACGCACTACCCCTTTATATCTTGTGTACGATATGCTGTCGCCAACTACATATGTGTGTATCATTATCTCATGACTTCTCTCATCTCAGTGTAGTAGATGTAGGATCAAGAACGTGTGAAAATGTGTTTACTTAGAAAATTGAAGTATGTAGCGGAAATTTGTCGATATTTCCGATATATATTGGCAGTGTAATAACAATGTACACTCCTGGAAATTGAAGTAAGAACACCGTGAATTCATTGTCCCAGGAAGGGGAAACTTTATTGACACATTCTTGGGGTCAGATACATCACATGATCACACTGACAGAACCACAGGCACATAGACACAGGCAACAGAGCATGCACAATGTCGGCACTAGTACAGTGTATATCCACCTTTCGCAGCAATGCAGGCTGCTATTCTCCCATGGAGACGATCGTAGAGATGCTGGATGTAGTCCTGTGGAACGGCTTGCCATGCCATTTCCACCTGGCGCCTCAGTTGGACCAGCGTTCGTGCTGGACGTGCAGACCGCGTGAGACGACGCTTCATCCAGTCCCAAACATGCTCAATGGGGGACAGATCCGGAGATCTTGCTGGCCAGGGTAGTTGACTTATGCCTTCTAGAGCACGTTGGGTGGCACGGGATACATGCGGACGTGCATTGTCCTGTTGGAACAGCAAGTTCCCTTGCCGGTCTAGGAATGCTAGAACGATGGGTTCGATGACGGTTTGGATGTACCGTGCACTATTCAGTGTCCCCTCGACGATCACCAGTGGTGTACGGCCAGTGTAGGAGATCGCTCCCCACACCATGATGCCGGGTGTTGGCCCTGTGTGCCTCGGTCGTATGCAGTCCTGATTGTGGCGCTCACCTGCACGGCGCCAAACGCACATACGACCATCATTGGCACCAAGGCAGAAGCGACTCTCATCGCTGAAGACGACACGTCTCCATTCGTCCCTCCATTCACGCCTGTCGCGACACCACTGGAGGCGGGCTGCACGATGTTGGGGCGTGAGCGGAAGACGGCCTAACGGTGTGCGGGACCGTAGCCCAGCTTCATGGTGACGGTTGCGAATGGTCCTCGCCGATACCCCAGGAGCAACAGTGTCCCTAATTTGCTGGGAAGTGGCGGTGCGGTCCCCTACGGCACTGCGTAGGATCCTACGGTCTTGGCGTGCATCCGTGCGTCGCTGCGGTCCGGTCCCAGGTCGACGGGCACGTGCACCTTCCGCCGACCACTGGCGACAACATCGATGTACTGCGGAGACCTCACGCCACACGTGTTGAGCAATTTGGCGGTACGTCCACCCGGCCTCCCGCATGTCCACTATACGCCCTCGCTCAAAGTCCGTCAACTGCACATACGGTTCACGTCCACGCTGGAGCTCCGTATACCACGGCAAACTGGCTGACACTGACGGCGGGGGTGCACAAATGCTGCGCAGCTAGCGCCATTCGACGGCCAACACCGCGGTTCCTGGTGTGTCCGCTGTGCCGTGCGTGTGATCATTGCTTGTACAGCCCTCTCGCAGTGTCCAGAGGAAGTATGGTGGGTCTGACACACCGGTGTCAATGTGTTCTTTTTTCCATTTCCAGGAGTGTATGTACCAATTAAACTGTCTGTACTGTATGTCCATATTTACCATATATCTATACATCGTTCGTATTTACGCAGCGCCGACGGGGCTGGTGCAGTGTTGGACACACGGACACGCGGTAGTGTCTGGAGCTTACCTGGTCTACTTCTGGTTTGTGCTCGTGGGCAACTTCGCCGCTGGCTTCATCCTATCTGGCTTCATGTTTTTGGGCTCAACCATCATCGCCGTAGGTAAGAGATCTGTAATAGGTCTGAGTTTCTTATACCACTAACGTATTATCAGGAAAGGGATCCACTTCTGCATCTCCGATACGACTCAATTTGTTATACCAGTAACACTTCGCAGTGTCCTGGTCAATGCGCAACCCACACACAGTCTGCAAATATATCATTACGAGCAGTCATGCCCACAATTCTTTCAGAGCCTATGGAGGTTCCAAGGCCAATGAGTAAGACTGCCAACATGCAGCCCTACCAAAAGACAGAAGTCCAATGAAGGGAGTGTAATTCCATAATGACACCTGAGGCGTGCGAAAAGTTGGAAGATAAGTCTTTTAGATGCTGGCTATAACTGATACTTTGCAGCTCTAAACAATACTCTGAGGGGTTAATCTCACCTACTGCCTGAAGCACTGGTTCGAGGTCAAGTGCATCACGTTATTCAGTCTGTGTGATCATGAGCCTCCAGTGGCCGACCAGTGGTTGGGCCACCAGATCGAAGCTGTACATACTACAGGAACAAGAGCTATCGGAGTGGATCACAACTGCTGCCTGGGAGACTTAATCCTGTTGAACTTTATTGTTAAGACGCTGAACAAGACCCATCAGGCTCAATGTCAACTTCTAGCTGTAACATCAGTTCAGTGGCTATTGCACTGCATCATTCATCTCAACTGCTCCAGAGACACACACACAGATCAGCTGAATCACGTTATTCAGTCTGTGTGATTGGTCACTGTGAGTACCTCCGTGTCCATCTCAACTGCGGGCTGGGGCATCAGTTGCATTGTCATTACCTGAGTACATCTAACTGTTGGCTGGGCAGCCAGGCCTGCTTTAGCTATTTTGTGTGCTTAGATTAGATTAATTATTCATTCCATAGACCCATAAAAGAGGGAATCCTCCTGGGTGTGGAACATGTCAGATAAACACATTACAAAAATGTAATTATAAAAACTTGAGTTTCATTACTTTTAACGATCCTCAGTCAATAAACATTAAAATTATGCACATGAATTAAATTTAGATTTCTAATATTTACAGGTTTAATACTTACATCTGCTTTCATTAAATACATCATTCAGAAATTTTCTAGTTTCTTGGCTATTACAACCAAGTATTGTCAAAAATTAAAGTAAATTATTCATTCCAGTGAATCTCAGTGAAGAACAGTTAGATTATGTACAAGATTTAAAAATAAACTTCCACTATTTACAGACTTAAGACTTACATCTGCTTTCCATACATCCATCATTCATACAGTAGGTAGTTACTTGGCTGTTACAACCAAGTATTGTCAAAAATTAAAGTATAATAAATTTTCATTAAAATGGTCTACTGCACTTGTTGAGAAACTCATTGATGGAATAGAAGGAGTTGGCAACCAAAAATTCTTTTAAAATATGTTTAAATTGTGCCTTGTCTGAAACTAAACTCTTAACAGTTGCTGGTAACTTAATGAAAATATGTGTTGCTGAATACTGGACTCCTTTCTGGGCAAGAGTAAGTGATTTTAAATCTTTATGTATATTGTTCTTATTCCTAGTATTGATGCTGTGTACTAAGCAGTTAGGTGGAAAAAGAGATGTATTATTTACAACCACCTTCATTAAGGAATAAATATACTGAGAAGCTGTGGTTAATATGCCCAGTTCTTTGAATAGGTTTCGACATGATGTTCTTGGATTTACACTACTCATTACTCTTATTATACGCTTCTGTACTCTAAAGTTTTTTCTCTGTTTGTGGAATTACCTGAAAATATGATACCTTATGACATGATGGAGTGAAAATAAGCAAAATATGCTAGTTTTTTTATATTTATATCTCCTATGTCTGACATCATTCGCATTGCAAACACAGACTTGTTTAGGCGCTTTAGCAGTTCGTTAGTATGTTGCTCCCAATTGAATTTATTATCAAGTTGCAATCCCAAGAATTTTACACTCTCAACCTCTCCTATATTTTACACACACCAGGAGGAAATCTCTTGGAAGTTCTGAACTGCATATAGTGGGTCTATTCAAAATTTAATGACAGTGAATTGGCTATGAACTACTTATTAATGTAAGTAAAATTTTGATTAGCTGCCCTTTCAAAATTTATATTTGATTTACTATTTATTGCAATGTTTGTATCATCTGCAAATAAGACAAACTTGGCATCAGTAATGTAACAGATGACAGGTCATTAATATACACAAGAAACAGCAGTGGACCTAGTATGGAACCTTGGGGAACACCACATGTAATTTCTTCCCAGTCAGATGATGTCTGATTGCCTACTGCTGAAGTATTATATAATGACACCCTTTGTTTTCTATTAGTAAGATATGACTGAAACTACTTTGTGAGTGTGACACATCACTGTCCACCCTAACTGCTGCTTGAGAGACTGCATCCACATCTGCTGAGTTGTTCAAAATCATGTAACGCCCATTTAAATGTTAATTGAAATGTCAGATCAATGTCCACCATCATTTGCTGTTCTGCTCAGTGCCCATCTCAACAGCTGAATGGGGAGACAGTACCACTTCTTCTACACTGTGTTATCAAGAATGTGTGAATGCGCACTGCAGTGTTACGGTATTTTTTCTCAGCTTCGCAGTTCCATTTGGACAGTCTGGACACAGTATTACTTAATAAAACAAACGGCAAAATTAAAGGCTGTTTTGTGTAACACAGTTAACAGTCAGAGCGACGCAGGTAGCAGAGCGCTTTTTCGAGCTACTGACGCTGTTGTCTTCTGTTGCAGTGGTGACGGTGTACTTCTGGATAGTAGTGCGTAGCTTCGACCTCAAGCTGCAACGGACCAACTTGAGAACAGTGTCTGGCAGTTGCCGTCCACCCAGCACCAAGAGTTACGAACCGCCACCAATGCGCCCGAGTACTTTGTCCGATACCGACAGGCCGTTACCGGGAAGGAACACTTTATTCGCCCCCACCCTATACCAGCAATCCCTAGACCGGACCCACCTCTGCCACTGCTCCAGGTTTCAGACTTTCCGCTACTTTGAGTCGATCACCATATCACATCCGACTTACGCAGCACAGCTGGAATAAATCAAGTTTGTGGCTGACAGATGGTAAGCCGATAAACGCCATGTGCTCTAGCATTCGATATTCGCGTGAGCAATGAGGATGAAATAAAACTGTGGACTTGCAGATTAAGGAGGAGATGGGAATAGTGGTGGTGACAGCTGGATCGGCAGCTGTAGTAAATGCATCTGCCAACAGTACGTCTGAGAAGTCCCCATACGTCTACATCAAAATAGTACAATGTATATTGTACTTGCATATAATAACTATCTATCCAATAGGCCTGTCATGCATTACACAGAGATCTAGGCGTCTCCCTGTCCTTCTCAAAACCTCATGGAGCATCTCACGGGTTATGCTTCGCAAGAATTCCTCGACAGTTTTGGGTGATTTTTCATTAGTCTTCCGCAGATATTGAGCCCCGTGGGACACGCATATACCCCATAATGAGATGTGTGGTCTGGTAAAGTTTGAGCTTCGTGGTTGCCACCTCCGTATGGCTGGAGATGTTGCTGGGCCACGCTAAATAAGCCACCTCGAAGTTGTTCTTCAAGGAATCCATACACCGGAACAGCGAAGTGTGCTGCTGATGTAAACACAGATAGCCAGTGATAGCTTTGTCTTCGAGCTGAGGTGCTGACATCATTTTGGCCGTGCGGTTGTAGGCGCTACAGTCTGGAACCGAGCGACCGTTACGGTCGCAGGTTCGAATCCTGCCTCGGGCATGGGTTTGTGTGATGTCCTTAGATTAGTTAGGTTTAATTAGTTCTAAGTTCTAGGCGACTGATGACCTCAGACGTTAAGTCGCATAGTGCTCAGCGCCATTTGAACCTTTTTTTTTTGACATCATTTGGAAGGATACCAACAAATTATTTCCCAAATTCTACGAATTAAAGAGTGATTTGCGGGCTTGCTCAATTGCCGTAGACATCAAGCATTACAGCGAGCATGTGGCGCCAGAGAAATAGATACGACTGGCTGGCAGCTGACCACTACTATTCCACCCAGGTAAACGTCAGTCACAGAGCTGCTTTAATCGAAGCACAGTCAAGATTTCCCAGGAAACTTTGAAACCTCTCTCCCATAACACTCTCACAGGTCCAAGCAGGTAACGAGCTCAGCCACAGCACCGAAACTGTCGCTGCAACAAATCGTGACACGTTTTGCAATTTCCTGAAATGTCAGTGCATCGTGTCCTGTCGAAATATTCCGTTCATGCTAGCGATACGCTTTTTCAACATCGGAGAGTTATTAAACGAAAAGATTCTACTTTCCAGAGATCAAATCTGAATGCATGTTCAAGAAATCATTGAGTGGGAATGTTACAGTAAATAGACGAGATCATTTGCGTACAAATTGGGAACGAATGCGTACTCTAATCTTTTCCACTCTGTATAGCGATGGTACAGTTTTTCGTTAGTATCTCGACTGAAAAGCAGAACATCAGGGCTACGGAATTCGCAAAGAAATGCATGACAGAATATTCTGGTGCGATATTTACCGACACGGAACTACAATAGGACGTCTGAAGGGATTGTAAAAATTTCATCTTGAAATAGGACAGGATCAATTCGGCGATTATTACTTAGGGCAGGGGAACGCCGACCTGAAATCCAAATCGATACACATTTCATGAAGTCTGCAGAAGATTCCTAATGTTATCCTATGATTCACGTGAATCCTTACAAACCCGTACTCCCTCAAATACTATCCTTATTTATGACATTCCACCTTGAAGATAACTTGGGAACAGAAGATGTTACAACCTGGAAGGCAGATGTGGAGTCCTTTTCCCTTCCTATGTTGTCTAACGTACTGCATTGCTAAGAATATTTAATTTTAAAGATACATCAGAACAACATATAATGTCTCGTTGAAGTGGAATATCTGTGCAAAATTTTTCACTGATTCATAGATAAGAAACTATGACTGTAGTTTGTAGATTTTAAAGCTAGTGAATTTTATATGAAATAAACTGGAAAATAATGTGCCAATGTCATCCAAGTATTGTAGTACAACTGGCCTTATTGCGGCTACGTCATCCCACAAACCCACAGTCCAAACAAAGTATGGTTTTAGATTTAGTAATTGGTACAGGTAACGAAATGTATGGTTCAACCACGAACACCAACAGAGGGCTCTCTGGAGAAACAGTGACATGAGGTTTAACACTCGATTCCAGACGCAACATAGATGTCGCAGCTTTCGAGTTCGCATACACGTAAGTTCATTTCATTGGCAACTTCACATTTATAAGGTGAGTACCACTTGTATCTATCTTTTAAAAAGATTATTTCTTTACGATTACGTTAAATGAATGTCAAAATCTTACACGAATTGATTGGGCAATGCAACTCCCAATACCAATAGATAAATACAGTCGCTGCAAAATACACTCCTGGAAATTGAAATAAGAACACCGTGAATTCATTGTCCCAGGAAGGGGAAACTTTATTGACACATTCCTGGGGTCAGATACATCACATGATCACACTGACAGAAGCACAGGCACATAGACACAGGCAACAGAGCATGCACAATGTCGGCACTAGTACAGTGTATATCCACCTTTCGCAGCAATGCAGGCTGCTATTCTCCCATGGAGACGATCGTAGAGATGCTGGATGTAGTCCTGTGGAACGGCTTGCCATGCCATTTCCACCTGGCGCCTCAGTTGGACCAGCGTTCGTGCTGGACGTGCAGACCGCGTGAGACGACGCTTCATCCAGTCCCAAACATGCTCAATGGGGGACAGATCCGGAGATCTTGCTGGCCAGGGTAGTTGACTTATGCCTTCTAGAGCACGTTGGGTGACACGGGATACATGCGGACGTGCATTGTCCTGTTGGAACAGCAAGTTCCCTTGCCGGTCTAGGAATGGTAGAACGATGGGTTCGATGACGGTTTGGATGTACCGTGCACTATTCAGTGTCCCCTCGACGATCACCAGTGGTGTACGGCCAGTGTAGGAGATCGCTCCCCACACCATGATGCCGGGTGTTGGCCCTGTGTGCCTCGGTCGTATGCAGTCCTGATTGTGGCGCTCACCTGCACGGCGCCAAACACGCATACGACCATCATTGGCACCAAGGCAGAAGCGACTCTCATCGCTGAAGACGACACGTCTCCATTCGTCCCTCCATTCACGCCTGTCGCGACACCACTGGAGGCGGGCTGCACGATGTTGGGGCGTGAGCGGAAGACGGCCTAACGGTGTGCGGGACCGTAGCCCAGCTTCATGGAGACGGTTGCGAATGGTCCTCGCCGATACCCCAGGAGCAACAGTGTCCCTAATTTGCTGGGAAGTGGCGGTGCGGTCCCCTACGGCACTGCGTAGGATCCTACGGTCTTGGCGTGCATCCGTGCGTCGCTGCGGTCCGGTCCCAGGTCGACGGGCACGTGCACCTTCCGCCGACCACTGGCGACAACATCGATGTACTGTGGAGACCTCACGCCCCACGTGTTGAGCAATTCGGCGGTACGTCCACCCGGCCTCCCGCATGCCCACTATACGCCCTCGCTCAAAGTCCGTCAACTGCACATACGGTTCACGTCCACGCTGTCGCGGCATGCTACCAGTGTTAAAGACTGCGATGGAGCTCCGTATGCCACGGCAAACTGGCTGACACTGACGGCGGCGGTGCACAAATGCTGCGCAGCTAGCGCCATTCGACGGCCAACACCGCGGTTCCTGGTGTGTCCGCTGTGCCGTGCGTGTGATCATTGCGTGTACAGCCCTCTCGCAGTGTCCGGAGCAAGTATGGTGGGTCTGACACACCGGTGTCAATGTGTTCTTTTTTCCATTTCCAGGAGTGTATTATCAAAATATACGTATGTATGTACACTATGTGATCAAAAGAATCCGGACAGCCTCAGAAACAGTCGTTTTTTTCATATTACGCGCATTGTGTTGCCACCTACTGCCATTATACCCATTAGACATCGTGAGAGAGAGCAGAATGGGGTGCGCCGCGGAACTCGTGGACTTCGAACTTGGTCAGGTGATTGGGAGTCACTTGTGTCATACGTCTCTACGCGAGGTTTCCACACTCCTAAACATCTCCAGGTCCACTGTTTACGATGTGATAGTGAAGTGGAAACGTATGGGGACGCGTACAGCACAAAAGCGTACAGGTCAACCTTGTCTGCTGACTGACAGAGACCACCGACAGTTATAGAGGGTCGTAATGTGTAATAAGCAGACATCTATCCAGATCATCACACAGGAATTCCAAAATGCATCAGGATTCACTGCAAGTACTACGATAATTAGGCGGAAGGTGAGAAAACTTGGATGTCGTCGTCGATCGGCTGTTCATAAGCCACAAATCACGCCGGTAAATGTCAAACGACGCCTCGCTTGGCGTAAGCAGCGTAAACATTGAACAGTGGAAAAATCTTGTGTGGAGTGACGTATCACGGTATACAGTGTGGCGATCCGATGGCAGGGCGTGGTTATGGCGAATGCCCGGTGAACGTCATCTGCCAGGGTGTGTAATGCCAACAGTAAAACTCGGGGGCGGTGGTGTGGTCGTGTTTTTCATGGAGGGGGCTTGAACCTTTTGTTGTTTTGCTTGGCACTGTCGCAGCACAGACCTACATTGATGTTTGAAGCACCTTCTTGCTTCCCACTGTTGAAGTGCAATTCAGTGATGGCGATAGTGGTTGACATGTGCTCTAGTGCCAATGTTCTAGATAATTACATAAATATTAAACACCATTGATAGTGTACCGGGTAATACTAAACAACCATAAAACAAATCGCTAAAGGAGCCACAAATGAATGAAAAGATGATTGGTGTTTTAGGGCGCACAACTTGAATGAAAACATAGTGCTGCACGTAATCAGAGCCCTCTGTTAGCGCCGACGCCAGAATTCCGCACAAGCGGGAAGTGGTTGGAGGAACGTGACCGCCAGAGGAGCCCTCGGACCCCTGCCGTACTCGGTTGCAATAAAAGAATGACAAAATTCCGTAACAGCGGATGATCCACATTATCTGATTAATGTAGTCTATGAAATGAATAGAGAAGGAACGAGAACATACTAGAGTCATGCGTAAAATGCGTGAAAACGAAGTAAATATCTGATGCACTCAATACTAGGTGAACTTCTCAAGAGGCGTGGAGTGCTCTTTGTCCCCCATCTGCCTTTGGCTCGGGAGTGCCATATTTGTGCCGCTATTTTCGTGCAGTGTTTTACGGTGTGTTTTTCCAGTGAGTGTTCCATGTTGTGTCTTTTGGGAAGTGTAGCGAACAGCCATCATACTGTCGCTGGGTGTGATTTTTTCTCTCTTGCGAACAGAAACCAGATTGTCGCCATGTTTTTTCATTGTGTGTCTACTACGTTACTTGTCTGATTCCTGTGTATTCTATCAACATTGCCAACCCCTTTTGCTTTCTGTTTTATGTTTCCGCATTTTACGCCATTTTACACTTTAAGTCACCATTTTATCGCCTGTTTTTCCTTGTTTCTTTTTTCTCCCTTTTCTTTAAAAAAAAGTCTGTAGGCTGTAGAGCAGCGTAGTAAGCTGCTGCCAGCCCGACCCCTTCGGGGGGAATTGAAAATAAATTTAAAAAAAAAGTGCTCTTTGTTTCACCTCGGCACAATGGCATCTACCAGCAGGACAATGCAACGTGTCACACAGCTGCGACAACCTCGGTCGGGCTGTTCGCGCCGTGTATCCTCAACCGAGAAACCCAGCGTAGCTGACCACAACACTGGAGTCGGCACGGTTCGACATCCCTGTCGGTACCTTCGAGAACCTCGCTAACACTCCTCCCGGACGTATCGCACTTCAAAAGTTTCTTATTCGGGCATTCGACAGTTGGTCGCATTAGTGCGACTCGACAACGTATATCCAGCGACGCTCTGCTCTGTTTTCTGGGGGCCAGAGTAATACAGCCGAAGCCCTTACATGGTGACTAACCGACGGAAGAAGTCACTGGGATTCACCTGACTCCTAACCTGTAAGAATCAGCATGGGTTTCGAAAAAGACGGTCGTGTTAAACCCAGCTCGCGCTATTCGTCGAGACTCAGACGGCCATAGACGCGGGTTCACAGGTAGATGCCGTGTTTCTTGACTTCCGCAAGGCGTTTGATACAGTTCCCCACAGTCGTTTAATGAACAAAGTAAGAGCGTATCGACTATCAGACTAATTGTGTGATTGGATTGAAGAGTTCCTAGATAACAGAACGCAGCATGTCATTCTCAATGGAGAGAAGTCTTCCGAAGTAAGAATGGTTTCACGTCTGCCGCAGGGGAGTGTCGTAGGACCGTTACTATTCACACTATACATAAATGAGCTACAGTGAATTTACGAAATCGCTTCAATCATTTGTAATATCCCTGTACATAAATGACCTTGTGGATAACATCGGAAGTTCACTGAGGCTTTTTGCGGATGATGCTGTAGTATATCGAGAGGTTGTAACAACGGAAAATTGTATTGAAATGCAGGAGGATCTGCAACGAATTGACGCATGGTGCAGGGAATGGCAATTGAATCTCAATGTAGACAAGTGTAATGTGCTGTGAATACACATAAAGAAAGATCCTTTATCATTTAGCTACAATATAGCAGGTCAGCAACTGGAAGCAGTTAATTCCATAAATTATCTGGGAGTACGCATTAGGAGTGATTTAAAATGGAATGATCATAAAAACTTATCGTCGGTAAAGCAGATGCCAGACTGAGATTCATTGGAAGAATCCTAAGGAAATGCAGTCCGAAAACAAAGGAAGTAGGTTACAGTACACTTCTTCGTCCACTGCTTGAATACTGCTCACCGGTGTGGGATCCGTACCAGATAGGGTTGACAGAAGAGATAGATAAGATCCAGCGGAGAGCAGCGCGCTTCGTTACAGGATCATTTAGTAATCGCGAAAGCGTTACGGAGATGAGAGATAAACTCCAGTGGAAGACTCTGCAGGAGAGACGTTCAGTAGCTCGGTACGGGCTTTTGCTGAAGTTTCGATAACATACCTTCACCGAAGAGTCAAGCAGTATATTGCTCCCTCCTACGGATATCTCGCGAAGAGACCATGAGGATAAAATCAGAGGCATACCGGCAATCCTCCTTTCTACGAACAATACGAGACTGGAATAGAAGGGAGAACCGATAGAGGTACTCAAAGTATCCTCCGCCACACACCGTCAGGTGGCTTGCGGAGTATGGATGTAGATGTAGATGCCGCACCTCCACAGATGTCTCGTGTTGGGCAGGCTTTTTAAGTAGCTGTGGGCATCGCGTTGTCCACTGGGCGGCGGCCTTTCTTTCAAAATGTCGTCCAAGAGGTCGAAAGCCGATCCACGAGTGATTCATAAATTCCTCACTATCGTCTAGATAGTGATTCGCCGGTCTTCGTGCACCAGGCCCTCCACTTCCGAGTCCCAGTTCTTCACAGAGAGAGAGGATCCACCACTTCGTTCTCGCTCTTTCAGAATTGTTTGACCAAATAGAGGCGTCTGGAGTATCTAATCATATGTGATGCAATGCTGCGGTGTCCACCAACGCGTCGTTAACATTGAATATATAAAGCAAAACATCAAATGATATTTCACTTTATCAGCTGACTTTCCTCACGCCCCCCCCCCCTCTTCACGGTGTTTTGGGGCGGCACTTGTACCAGTACTGGCAAACTCTTCATCTCAGCTCGTAAAAAAAAATCTATTTTTTTCTGGGTGATAATTCAAACTTTACGACTGCGCCTCGCTGGCGAGGTCCACTGGACCTGACGGGATACCAATTCGATTCTACACAGAGTACGCGAAAGAACTTGCCCCCCTTCTAACAGCCGTGTACCGCAAGTCTCTAGAGGAACGGAAGGTTCCAAATGATTGGAAAAGAGCACAGGTAGTCCCAGTCTTCAACAAGGGTCGTCGAGCAGATGCGCAAAACTATAGACCTATATCTCTGACGTCGATCTGTTGTAGAATTTTAGAACCTGTTTTTTGCTCGCGTACCATGTCGTTTCTGTAAACCCAGAATCTACTCTGTAGAAATCAACATGGATTGCGGAACAGCGATTGTGTGAGACCCAACTCGCTTTATTTGTTCATGAGGCCCAGAAAATATTAGATACAGGCTCCCAGGTAGATGCTATTTTCTTTGACTTCCGGAAGGCGTTCGATACAGATCCGGACTGTCGCATGATAAACAAAGTAAGAGCCTACGGAATGTCAGACCAGCTGTGTGGCTCGATTGAAGAGTTTTTAGCAAACAGAACACAGCATGTTGTTTTCAATGGAGAGACGTCTACAGACGTTAAAGCAACCTCCGGCGTGCCACAGGGGAGTGTTATGGGATCATTGCTTTTCACAATATATATAAATGACCTACTAAATAGTGTCGGAAGTTCCATGCGGCTTTTCGCGGATGATGCTGTAGTATGCAGAGAAGTTGCAGCATTAGAAAATTGCAGCGAAATGCAGGACCTGCAGCGTACTTGGTGCAGGGAGTGGCAACTGACCCTTAACATAGACAAATGTAATGTATTGCGAATATATAGAAAGAAGTATCCTTTATTGTATGATTATATGATAGCGGAACAAACACTGGTAGCAATTACTTCTGTAAAATATCTGGGAGTATGCGTGCGGAACGATTTAAAGTGGAATGATCATATAAAATTAATTGTTAGTAAGGCGGGTACCAGGTTGAGATTCATTGGGAGAGTCCTTAGAAAATGTAGTCCATCAACAAAGGAGGTGGCTTACAAAACACTCGTTCGACCTATACTTGAGTATTGCTCATCAGTGTGGGATCCGTACCAGATCGGGTTGACGGAGGAGATAGAGAAGATCCAAAGAAGAGCGGCGCGATTCGTCACATGGTTATTTGGTAAGCGTGACAGCGTTACGGAGACGTTTAGCAGACTCAAGTGGCAGACTCTGCAAAAGAGGCGCTCTGCATCGCGGTGTATCTTGCTGGCCAGGTTTCGAGAGGGTGGGTTTCTGGATGAGGTATCGAATATATTGCTTCCCCCTACTTATAACTCCCGAGGAGACCACGAGTGTAAAATTAGAGAGACTGGACCGCGCACGGGGGCTTTCCGGCAGTCGTTCTTCCCGCGAACCGTACGCGACTGGAACAGGAAAGGGAGGTAATGACAGTGCCACGTAGGGTGCCCTCCGCCACACACCGTTGGGTGGCTTGCGGAGTATAACTGTAGATGTAGATAGAGAGCGAGGGTAGTAGCTGCGGCGGTACAGGCACAGCAGCAGACAGACAGGCGGTCTGACGTGCTCTGTCAGCTGATCACACGGCTCGACCGCCACGTGCGGGTTATCATCTGTTCCCCCTCCACCCCCTCAATTTAGCTCTCCCCTCCCCCTAACCACCGCCCCCCCCCCCACCTCACGGTGCAGGAGACAGTGCTAGGAGCGGGACCAGACAGTCGCCTTCTGACCTCTGGGGCAGCGCTAGGGCCTCAACAAGCACCAGACAGAACACTGTCTCCCACCCCTCACCTGGTAAGTGCCAGTCTATATTTTCTACCTCTCTTTCTAGGTCATCAGTCTTCCAACTGGTGCTATACGGTCGTCCACCAATTCCTCGCCTGCCGGAGTGGCCGAGTGGTTCTAGGCGCTTCAGTCTGGACCCGCGCGACCTGTACAGTCGCAGGTTCGAATCCTGCCACGGGAAGATTATTTAGGTTTATGTAGTTCTAAGTTCTAGGGGACTGTTGACCTCAGATGTTAAGTCCCATACTCCTCAGAGCCATTTGAACCATTTTTGAACCAATTCCTCTCTTGTGCTTACCTCTTCATCTCAGAACAACACTTGCACCCAACGACTTCAGTTACTTGTTGGATGCAGTGCGCTCTCTATCTTCTCCTACAGCTTCTACCTTCAGTAGAATGGTAGTTACTGCCTGATGTCTTAACACACGGCCCATCATCCTGTCACTTCTTATTTACTAAGCCGTACGTTTTGAGAAGTTATTTTGTTTAGACAACCAGTTCCGGCACCTCATTAATGCCATCTTCAGGCCCCTATGCAGTCCATGTATAGACAATCGGATATATCGAAACTTACGTAACTGGAGCTATCAGTATGTGGATTCCGTGAATTCGTTTTTGGAGTATTTAGTTCGACCTTGCCGCAGAGGCTACACCGGTTCCCGTGAGATCACCGAAGTTAAGCGCCGTCGGGCGTGGTCGGCAGTTGGATGGGTGACCATCCAGGCCGCCATGCGCTGTTGCCATTTTTCGCGGTGCACTCAGCCTCGTGATGCCAACTGAGGAGCTACTCGACCGAATAGTAGCGGCTTGGGTCAAGAAAACCATCATAACGACCGGGAGAGCGGTGTGCTGACCACACGCCCCTCCAATCAGCATCCTCCACTGAGGATGACACGGCGGTCCGATGGTCCCGATGGGCCACTTACGGCCTGTAGACGGAGTGGTGAGTATTTAGTCCGAAGATTCGACAGCATTTTTTGCGAGTTCTTGTCAAGTGTTCCAGGTAAACACCCCAAGAACGAATTCACGGAATCCTGATATTGATGGCTCCAGTTATGCGAGTACAGACATATCTGATCATCTATACATGGAGTCCCTGGGTGTTTGAAGATGTCAGTAATGTGATGCCGAAACTGGTTGTTTAAATGAAACAATTCCTCAAAACATACGGCTGTTTGGTAATTTCCTTGGTAAAGATTTGACTGGCTGCTGTCCCAGTGCCTACATCCACAATGGATCAACAGGGATGTCCCTTCTTCTTGCCAGTGGTTTCCATCTCTTGTCTTGTTCGTCGATTCTTTCAGGAACCTCCCCAGTTCCTATTTCACCTATGTAACTGGAATACCGCGATTGTTGACTAATCTCGCACCACTGTGCAAGTGCTTGAGGTGGAGGCAGCTCGTAATATATTCCCTGAATATTTAATCTTAATTACATGTACAGTTGATTTCGAACCCACTGATGCAAGGCCGACCATACCAAGGGCGGCCGCCCTCGCCACGCTCTTATCCCTCAGGGAAAGAAAAAAGTATACTGCAGTTAGGTGTTCTTGTTTCAAAACATTAATTTAAAAACTGGTACTGTGCAGGTTTTCAACGAGTCGGAATTGTAACTTTTTTCTGGCTTCTCCCAAAATATTAAAAATGCGCCATGCCCCCACATACACCTAGCCTTTAAAACTACCGCGTGGACGCCCTTCCACTGATGATTATCATGCACGCATACTGCCAAACAAAAGCAAATCTGTGCTTCATAATACTCAATTAAATCAAAGCTGGCTAATTGGAAGGGAAATTATGTTTGAATACGATCTATACAGGAAAAATATTCTCTTCAAAGCTTTTCTCTAAGGATCCAAACCTCGAAAAGACATTTGGTATTAATTTAACTTCTAGCAAATGATTTTCCCCTGGACGTTCTTTGGGCTCTATAAAATACAACCAGATGAAGCCAAATTATAGCACGGAACGGTAAGTATAAATTGCCATTCGTATATCTGGACAACGCTTGTGGCTGTTTCTATTGCATTCACCAAACACTCTTCGTGTCAAAGGCATAAATGTGGCAGGGAGAGAACCCCCTGCCACCGAAAATAGCTGCTCTCACCGAGGCAGCTTGTTGCAGCAACTTCACAGCCTCGTCACAAGTACAACTGAGGCCTAGCCTTATCTCAGTTGCACAAGACTGCTAGGTAGCTGGACGCTCTTCCAGGCGTGAGTGTGCTCCGTATCTTCTGGGGAACAGAGCACTTTCGATGAAATCTCTTATTAATACCTCGTCGAAAAGCAGGCACTAATTCAAGCAATGTCTGAGACCACATCCGCCAGTACTTCAATTAACACCCCATCAAGACAGCAAGAATTTTTAGAACTGAAAGAGAAATCGGGCCAGAAGTTTTCATGCATCTGAACTGGGAAAACCAAGAAGGAACACACGTTAACAGAACACGCCAGACCCACATTTCACTTCCTAATGTCACTACGAATTTTGCCCCTAGTGGAGGTAGACCTACATTTTTGCTATTGTTATTGTAACCTTGAGCCTGAAGACTGGTTTCTATGGTGTGCAAGCGGCATTATCTCAGAATAACTGCTGCAATCCACATCCTTCTGAATCTGCATACCATATTCGTCTTTTCGTCTCCCTCTACGATTTCCACCCCCCCCCCCCTCCGCCCCCTACTTCCCTCCATCCCTCCAGTACTAAATTTGTAATCCCTTAATGTCTCAGAATGTGTCCTACCAACTGACCCCTTCTTCTAGTCACGTTGTGCCACAATTTCTTTTCTCACCACTTCTATTCAGTACTTCCTCATTAGTTAAGCGATCTATCCATTCAGTATTCTTCTGCAGCACGACATTTGAAAAGGTCCTATTCTGTTCTCGTCTAAACTGTTTATCTTCCAGGTTTCAATTCCATAAATGGCTACACTCCAGATAAATACCTAGAGAAATACTTCCTAAGACTTAAATCTATATTCGATATTAACAAATTCTTGTTCTTCTGATACGCTTTCGTCGCCCTTGCCAGTCTACATTTTATATCCCCTCTACTTTGACCATCATCAGTTATTTTGCTGCCCAGATCTAATTCCCTCAGAATCGTCTGACTTAAGTAGACGACATGCCATTATCCTTGTTTTGCTTTTCTTTATATTCCTCTTATGTCGCCCTTTCAAGTCAATGTCGATTCAATTCAGCTTCCTCTCTCTGACAGAATTCCGATGTCATCGTCAAACCTCAGTTTTTATTTATTCTCCATGAACGTTAATTGCTACTCCACATTTTTCCCTGGATTCTTTTACTGCTTGTTCAACATACGGATCGAATAACATCGGGGAGACACTAAAACCCTGTCTCATTCGATTCTCAACCACTGTTTTCCTCTCAAGCACGTCGCCTAATGTATTTGCAGTTTGGTTTCTGTACAAGTTGTAAATAGCTTTTCTTTCCCTGTATTTTACCCCTACTGGCTTCAGAATTTCGAAGAAAGTATTCCAGTCAATATTGTCAAAAGCTTTCTCTAAGTCTATAAATGCTATAAACGTAGGTTTGCCTTTCCTTAACATATCTCCTAAGAGAAATCATGGAGTGATTATTGCCTCGTGTGTTCGAATATTTCTCTGGAACCCAAAAACTGTTCTTTCCCGAAGTTGGCTTCTGCCAGTTTTTCCATTCTTCTGTAAAGAGTTCTTGTTGGTATTTAAAAAAAAATGGTTCAAATGGCTCTGAGTACTATGGGACTTAACATCTGAGGTCATCAGTCCCCTAGAACTTAGAAGTACTTAAACCTAACCTAAGGACATCACACACATCCATGCCTGAGGCAGGATTCGAACCTGCGACCGTAGCGGTCACGCGGTTCCAAACTGAAGCGCCTAGAACCGCACGGCCACACCGGCCGGCCATGGGTAACAGAAGAAAAATTTCACCTGGTGGATGAAAGAAGGAAATAGAAAAACATTGAGGAAAATTCAGGAATACAGAAACACAAGTCACTGAGGAATGAAATAAACAGGAAGTGCAGTGAAGCTAAGACGAAATGGCTACATGAAAAATGCGAAGAAATCGAAAAAAAAAAATTGTCGGAAAAACTAACTCGGCACATAAGAAAGTCAAAACAAGCTTCGGTGAATTTAAAAGCAAGGGTGGTAACATTAATTCCACTGTTACATGCAGAAGAGAGAGTCGATCGGTGGAAAAGAACACTGAAGGCCTCTATGAGAGGAAGGATTTGTCTGATCTGATAGAAGAAGAAACAGGAGTCAACTGAAAAGAGAGAGAGGTCCAGTATTAGAAGAACATAAGATTATATAAGGCAGAAGGGATAGATAACATCCCATCAGAATTTCTAAAATCATTGGGGGGGGGGGGGGGGGGGGAATGGCAACAAAACTACTATTCAAATTGGTGTGTAGAATGCATGAGTCTGGCGACATACAATCTCACTTTCGGAAAAATATTATCCACACAATTCCGAAGATGGCAAGAGCTGACAAGTGCGAGAAATATCGCACAATCAGCTTAATGGCTCATGCAAGAAAGTTACTTCCAAGAATAATATACAGAAGAATGGAAAAGAAAATTGAGGACGTGTTAGATAACGATCAGTTTGGCTTTAGGAAAGGTAAGGGCACCAGAGAGGCAATACGGACGTTGCGGTTGATATTGGAAGCAAGGCTAACGAAAACTCAAGACATGTTCATAGGCTTTGTCGATCTGGAAAAAAAAACGTTCGACAATGTAAAATAATGCAAGATATTCGAAACAATGAGAAAAGTGGGGTAAGCTACACTCCTGGAAATGGAAAAAAGAACACATTGACACCGGTGTGTCAGACCCACCATACTTGCTCCGGACACTGCGAGAGGGCTGTACAAGCAATGATCACACGCACGGCACAGCGGACACACCAGGAACCGCGGTGTTGGCCGTCGAATGGCGCTAGCTGCGCAGCATTTGTGCACCGCCACCGTCAGTGTCAGCCAGTTTGCCGTGGCATACGGAGCTCCATCGCAGTCTTTAACACTGGTAGCATGCCGCGACAGCGTGGACGTGAACCGTATGTGCAGTTGACGGACTTTGAGCGAGGGCGTATACTGGGCATGCGGGAGGCCGGGTGGACGTACCGGCGAATTGCTCAACACGTGGGGCGTGAGGTCTCCACTGTCGCCAGTGGTCGGCGGAATGTGCACGTGCCCGTCGACCTGGGACCGGTCCGCAGCGACGCACGGAAGCACGCCAAGACCGTAGGATCCTACGCAGTGCCGTAGGGGACCGCACCGCCACTTCCCAGCAAATTAGGGACACTGTTGCTCCTGGGGTATCGGCGAGGACCATTCGCAACCGTCTCCATGAAGCTGGGCTACGGTCCCGCACACCGTTAGGCCGTCTTCCGCTCACGCCCCAACATCGTGCAGCCCGCCTCCAGTGGTGTCGCGACAGGCGTGAATGGAGGGACGAATGGAGACGTGTCGTCTTCAGCGATGAGAGTCGCTACTGCCTTGGTGCCAATGATGGTCGTATGCGTGTTTGGCGCCGTGCAGGTGAGCGCCACAATCAGGACTGCATACGACCGAGGCACACAGGGCCAACACCCGGCATCATGGTGTGGGGAGCGATCTCCTACACTGGCCGTACACCACTGGTGATCGTCGAGGGGACACTGAATAGTGCACGGTACATCCAAACCGTCATCGAACCCATCGTTCTACCATTCCTAGACCGGCAAGGGAACTTGCTGTTGTAACAGGACAATGCACGTCCGCATGTATCCCGTGCCACCCAACGTGCTCTAGAAGGTGTAAGTCAACTACCCTGGCCAGCAAGATCTCCGGATCTGTCCCCCATTGAGCATATTTGGGACTGGACGAAGCGTCGTCTCACGCGGTCTGCACGTCCAGCACGAACGCTGGTCCAACTGAGGCGCCAGGTGGAAATGGCATGGCAAGCCGTTCCACAGGACTACATCCAGCATCTCTACGATCGTCTCCATGGGAGAATAGCAGCCTGCATTGCTGCGAAAGGTGGATATACACTGTACTAGTGCCGACATTGTGCATGCTCTGTTGCCTGTGTCTATGTGCCTGTGGTTCTGTCACTGTGATCATGTGATGTATCTGACCCCAGGAATGTGTCAATAAAGTTTCCCCTTCCTGGGACAATGAATTCACGGTGTTCTTATTTCAATTTCCAGGAGTGTATATGCAGAGACGTGTAATGTATAATATGTACTAGAAGTTGTGCATGTGTAGAAGTTGTGCACAGAATCGGTGAGGAAAGGAATGTGTGGAAAACACTGACAAGGAAAAAGGACAGGATGATAGGACATCTGCTAAGACATGAGGGAATGACCTACATGGTATTAGAGGGTGCTGTAGAGGGCAAGAATTGTAGAGGGAAACAGCGATTAGAATACATCTCGCAGATAATTGACGACATAGGCTGCAAGTGCTGCTCTGAGATGAAGAGGTTGGCACAGGAGAGGAATTCGTGGCGGGCCGCATCAAACCAGTCTTGAAGACTGACGACAAAGAAAGAGAGACCAGTGTTCATGCCAGGGGAACAGAGTGTTCCTGCGTGCGGCAACACAGAGATCAGATCTGCCGAGGGAAGGGAACAGCTAAAAGGTGTAGGTAGTCGGTCTGCAGCCTTGGCAGCAGCATCGTTAGCTTCATTCCCCGACACTCTGACCTGATCTGGCACCCACGTGAACACCACGTTGGCTCAATCATTAGCCAACGAGTGAACATCCTAAAAAAATGGCACATCCTCACTCACCAGTCATTACAAAAGGGGGACTCTGATAGTGAGCTGAAGTGGCATGCAATGACGTGCCCGTGTCTGTCATCCAAACTCAGTTCGACTCGATGCTCAGCTGGCTTGGAACCGTATAAGGTGGCATATCCTTGTACTAAATACTGTACCTGTGCAAGCACTAATCGCCTGCAAATTTAGTTACATATTCTTCCTATTACACTGAAGAGCCAAAGAAACCGGTACACTGGCCTAATATCGTGGAGGGCCCCCGCGAGCACGCAGAAGTGCCGCAACACGACGTGGCATGGATTCGACTGATGTCTGAAGTAGTACTGGAGGGAACTGACACCATGAATCCTGCGGGACTATACATAAATCCTTAAGAGGGCATGGGGATGGAGGTCTCTACCGAATAACACGTTGCAAGGCATGCCAGATATGCTCAATAGCAGGCTACTGTCTGGAGCCGCGCGATCGCTATGGCCGCAGGTTCGAATCCTGCCTCGGGCACGGATGTGTGTGATGTCCTTAGGTTAGTTAGGTTTAAGTAGTTCTAAGTTCTAGGGGACTGATGACCTCAGCAGTTAAGTCCCATAGTGCTCAGAGCCATTTGAACCATATGCTCAATAATGTCCATGTCTGGTGAGTCTGGTGGCCAGGAAAAGTGTTTAAACTCAAAACAGTGTTCCTGGAGCCACTCTGTAGCAATTCTGAACGTGTGGGGCGTCGCACTGCCCTGCTCAAACTGCTCAAGTCCGTCAGAATGCACGATGGACATGAATGAATGCACGTGATCAGACAGGATGCTTGTGTACGTGTCACCTGTCAGAGTCGTATCTAGACGTGTCAGAGGTCCCATATCACTCCGACTGCACACGCCCTACACCACTACAGAGCCTCCACCAGCTTGAACAGTCCCCTGATGACATGACAGGGTCCATGGATTCATGCGGCTGTCTCCATACACGTACACGTCCATGCGCTCGATATCATTTCAAACGAGACTCGTCCGACCAGGCAACACGTTTGCAGTCATCGACATACCAATGTCGGTGTTGAAGGGTCCAGGCGAGGCGTAAAGCTTTGTGTCGTGCAGTCATCAAGCGTTCATTGGTGGACCTTTGGCACCGAAAGCCCAAATCGTTGGTGTTACGTTGAATGGTTCGCATGCTGTTGATGGCCCAGCAGTGAAATCTGCAGCAATTTGCGGAAGGGTTGCACTTCAGTCGTCGTAGGTCTCGTTCTTGAAGAATCTATCTTCGGCTGCAGCATGTCAGGGATCTGATGTTTTACCGGATACCTGATATTCACGGTACAGTCGCGAAATGGTCGTATGGGAAAATCCCGTCTTCATCGTCACCTCGGAGATGCTGTGTCCCATCGCTCGGGCGTCGACTATAACACCACATTCACACTCACTTAAATCTTGATAACCTGCCATTGTAACAGCAGTGACAGATCTAACAATTGCACCAGGATCTTGTTATATAGGCGTTGCCGACCGCAGCTCCGTATTCTACCTGTTTACATACATCTATATTTGAATACGCATGACTATACCACTTTCTTTAGCGCTTCAGAGTACAGTTTTTCGAGCAATAAGTAAAATTTTTCTATTTGCTATCCTACCTGTTGCTGCAACTTTAACCGTACACATTGTGTAAGCCAGGGGTGCTGAACCCTTCGATCGCGATCGATCAGTATATCGCCATGGCTTTATGAATCGATCAGTCGAAACCGGTGTCCGAAATACGTCAACAATTTGCATGACGCCAGTAATGATCAGTTAGATACTCAGAGTGCTGTTCGTATGGACAAGAGAGGAAGATTCCTCACAACTGTACGATTTGAGCTTGTTGCTACAGCTGGCATTTGTCACTGATATGACACAAGCTAAATAAGGTAAACAAAAGAATTCACGAAAAAAAGCGAACTATCGACCTTCTATGAAGTCCTTCGTCCAAGAACTTGAGCTTCGGCTAGCATAGTTACAGAAATTAAGTGTGAAACACTTCCCTCAAATTCAGCCAGAACTGTCGGATCGGCAAACATAATTGGACCTAGAGGCTGTAAAAGAAGTGTGTAACCAACCTGACAGCGCTGACGCCTGAGTCTGGAAGCCGATTCTCAGATTTCATGGGAATGGAATCTGTCCTGGCTTTCATAGCTCAACCTTTCCAAGAAGTGGATGTGGAACATAATTCAGGTACATTTAGTACTTTCTATCCTTATCGTGAGCTTAAACTTGAAGAGGAAATAATTTGAGTGTAAAACGACATCTCCTCAAAGTCACAATGCAATGAAGATCAACATTTGGAAATTAGTAACTGTAACAACCTACTCTAACATTGTAAAAGTGGCATCGTATGTTTTATCGTTTTTTGGATCTAATTATCCATGTGCGGGATTGTTTTCAACGATGAAAATAGTGAAACATAATTGTAGAAATAAACTAAGTGATCCTCATCTTTCAGCCTAAGGTTGCCAGTGACAAATCATTCTTTTGTGCTTAAACCTTTACGCACTTTTAAGTCATTGGATCTTTAAATGGACAAACTGTTCCTCAAGTTTTGAAAGGTTGAGCTCCCTGGTATAGACTGAATACACCAGATTGAATGCAGTGGATAGACTAAACAGCTTGAATGCATTGCAGAGACTGAAAAGACTTAATAGACTGAACAAATAGATAGAGTGGAGCAACTCGACTGAATAGACTAAATAGATTGAATAGACTAAATAGACTGAATAGATTATATAGATGGAATAGATTATACACATTGAATAGACTGGATAGATTGAATAGACTGGATACATTGAATACCTAAATAGATTGAATGGACTGAATCGATTTAATAGATTGAAAAAACGTAACAGAGTGAAAACATCGTGTAGTGTACATGGTTCAACTACAAATTCCCCACTGCTCTACAATTGATACTGGTTTGCAAATTATAGGTGTAGAAAATGGTGTATTTATTTTATTTTATTTAGACATCAAGTTCTATAGGACCAAATTAAAGAGCAAATCTCCAAGGTCATGGAACGTGTCAGTACATGAAATTACAACATAAAAGTAATAACAGATAAAAATAAATGTTTATGAACCTGAAAAATGTCAGTCCATAAGTTTAAATAAACGCAGTCAGCAATACAACAAGAATCAGCTAAATTTATCAAGGACCTCCTCGACATAATAGAAGGAGTAACCCATGAGGAAACTCTTCAGATGCGATTTTAAAGCGAGTGGATTACTGCTAAGATTTTTGAATTCGAGTGGAGCAGTATAATGCACAGCTTTCTGCACAAAGAGTTAAGAAAGTCCGATGCAAATGCAGGTTTGATTTCTGCCGAGTATTAACTGAGTGAAAGCTGCTTCTTTTAGAATGGGAAGAGTTACCCCAAAATATAATACCATACGACATAAGCGAATGAAAATAAGCAAAGTAGACTAATTTTCGTGTCGAATGATCACTTACTTCCGATACCGTTCAAATAGTAAAATTGGCAACATTAAGTCTCTCAAGAAGATCCTGAACGTGGGCTTTCTATGACAGTTCACTATCTATCTGACCTAGAAATTTAACTGTTCAGTTTCACTAATCATATGCCCATTCTGTGAAATTAAAACGTCAGGTTTTGTTGAATTGTGTGTTAGAAACTGTAAAAACTGAGTCTTACTCTGATATAACATTAGTTTATTTTCTACAAGCCACTATTTGAAACCGATCCAGTGTTGGACACAACATCCTTTACTCCCAAGCTAGTGTCATCAGCAAAACAGAAATATTTTAAAGTTACCTGTAATACTAGAGGGCATATCATTTATACAAATGCCGGCCGATGTGGCCGTGCGGTTCTGAGCGCTTCAGTTTGGAACCGCGTGACCGCTACGGTCGGAGTTTCGAATCCTGCCTCGGGCACGTATGTGTGTGATGTCCTTAGGTTAGTTAGGTTTAAGTAGTTCTAAGTTCTAGGGGACTGATGACCTCAGAAGTTAAGTCCCATAGTGCTCAGAGCCATTTATACACTCCTGGAAATTGAAATAAGAACACCGTGAATTCATTGTCCCAGGAAGGGGAAACTTTATTGACACACTCCTGGGGTCAGATACATCACATGATCACACTGACAGAACCACAGGCACATAGACACAGGCAACAGAGCATGCACAATGTCGGCACTAGGACAGTGTATATCCACCTTTCGCAGCAATGCAGGCTGCTATTCTCCCATGGAGACGATCGTAGAGATGCTGGATGTAGTCCTGTGGAACGGCTTGCCATGCCATTTCCACCTGGCGCCTCAGTTGGACCAGCGTTCGTGCTGGACGTGCAGACCGCGTGAGACGACGCTTCATCCAGTCCCAAACATGCTCAATGGGGGACAGATCCGGAGATCTTGCTGGCCAGCGTAGTTGACTTACACCTTCTAGAGCACGTTGGGTGGCACGGGATACATGCGGACGTGCATTGTCCTGTTGGAACAGCAAGTTCCCTTGCCGGTCTAGGAATGGTAGAACGATGGGTTCGATGACGGTTTGGATGTACCGTGCACTATTCAGTGTCCCCTCGACGATCACCAGTGGTGTACGGCCAGTGTAGGAGATCGCTCCCCACACCATGATGCCGGGTGTTGGCCCTGTGTGCCTCGGTCGTATGCAGTCCTGATTGTGGCGCTCACCTGCACGGCGCCAAACACGCATACGACCATCATTGGCACCAAGGCAGAAGCGACTCTCATCGCTGAAGACGACACGTCTCCATTCGTCCCTCCATTCACGCCTGTCGTGACACCACTGGAGGCGGGCTGCACGATGTTGGGGCGTGAGCGGAAGACGGCCTAACGGTGTGCGGGACCGTAGCCCAGCTTCATGGTGACGGTTGCGAATGGTCCTCGCCGATACCCCAGGAGCAACAGTGTCCCTAATTTGCTGGGAAGTGGCGGTGCGGTCCCCTACGGCACTGCGTAGGATCCTACGGTCTTGGCGTGCATCCGTGCGTCGCTGCGGTCCGGTCCCAGGTCGACGGGCACGTGCACCTTCCGCCGACCACTGGCGACAACATCGATGTACTGTGGAGACCTCACGCCCCACGTGTTGAGCAATTCGGCGGTACGTCCACCCGGCCTCCCGCATGCCCACTATACACCCTGTCCGTCAACTGCACATACGGTTCACGTCCACGCTGTCGCGGCATGCTACCAGTGTTAAAGACTGCGATGGAGCTCCGTATGCCACGGCAAACTGGCTGACACTGACGGCGGCGGTGCACAAATGCTGCGCAGCTAGCGCCATTCGACGGCCAACACCGCGGTTCCTGGTGTGTCCGCTGTGCCGTGCGTGTGATCATTGCTTGTACAGCCCTCTCGCAGTGTCTGGAGCAAGTATGGTGGGTCTGACACACCGGTGTCAATGTGTTCTTTTTTCCATTTCCAGGAGTGTATAAATAAGAAACAGAAGTGGCCCCAACACGGATCCCTGGGGCACCCCCACTTGAGTATACCCCACTCAGACCCCAGTCATTCTCAACATTGTGCATAATGACCTTTTGCTGTCTGTAAATGTGATAGCCAGTGCATTGGTTCAGAAGGGTATGCTTGTGCAGGTGCAGGTGCCGCGCTGGTAGTGGTGCAGTGGTGGCCACCATGGTGGTGATGCTCAAGCAATGCTGCTGCGGCTGCACACCTCGGACTGGCGCCCTCATCATCGCCGTGGTGTTCGCGGTGAGTACTGGCAGCTGGTGTGGCTAATCACCAAAGAAGAGACCAAAATGGAGGTAGCGTTGTAGCTCTACAGTGCAGTTCACAGTATGATACATGTGACTCAGGGACATGTGGTATTTTATATTGTATCGTTTTCTAGGAACGCTTTCAGCTCATCATTGGTCTCTCTTCTGATAGTCCAGCCGAGAATATTCCTGCTGTTAGTTTCAGAACACGAGTGTGTATCTATTCTCTGAGACGCCACAGTAGGCAACTAAAGCTATACTGAGGAGATGAATGCTCATATTGGTCACTTGCCAATATAAACTATCCGATCAAAAGTATTCAGACACCTACCAGTGAAAATTCATATGAGCTGTGTTCATCCTCCACCTTTATGAGACTCAAACTAGGCTCAGGACACTTCCAGTGATGTGTCCCTGAACGTCTGTGGAGTAATAGCAGCCCGTTCTTCCTCAAGAGCCAAAGCTGAGAAGATGGTCATGTTGGACGCTGGAATCTGGAACAAAGTCGAAGTCCTAGCTCATCCCAAAGGTGTCCCATTGGGTTCAGGTCGTGACTCCAGGCAGACTGGCCGACCAACAAGTAACAACCATTGTGCACAGCTGCTCTAGCGTTTTATTAAGCACTATAAGGTGATGACACCCTAACCACGAAAATCAACTCTATATCGTACCACCACCATCTTTGTGCTTCACTGTGGCTCTTCACATAAAGGGAGGTAACGTTCTCTAGGCATTCGCAAAGCCCCAACCCTTCATCGGAATGCGATGTCATCATTCAGTCTCCAAATCATTCGTTTCCAGTCATCCACTGTCCAGTGGGGTCGCTCTTGGAACCACCTGAAGCGTCACTTAGCACTGACTAAAGAAACAGTGTGGCTTAGAGAATCTCATCGATCACTGCAAACCACTCTTGTTCACTCCTTATGCACAGTCATTGTGCTAGATGGACTGTTGGTAGTACTTTGGAAGTCACGAACTCTTGGTTCTACTGATTTCATGCGATTTATTGCAAGAAACCTCCACAATGCTCGACAGTTCCTGCCTATCAATGCATGAGGTCTGCCCAATTTCTGTTTAGCTGTGGTTGCTCCTTCTCGTTCCCACCTCACAGTCGACATGGACAGTTTTAGAAGGGTTGAAATGTCCTTGATGGATTTGTTACTCAGGTGACATCTAATGACTAGTCCACCTTCGAGGTCAATGATCTCTTCTGACCGACACTTTCTGCTATTACTTCTTCTCTGCTGACAACAATGTGCTCCTGGCTCGTTTTATAATTGTGGGTCTGCCTCTCGTGACATCTGATCATCAACCCCAAATTACGTAGGGCTGTCGAGATGCTGCTGATTGGATGGTGTAAATGTAGAGTCTTCTACTGCAAGGGAGAGGATGTTGTTAAGGGTGGCCGGAATCCGCTTTCTACAACAAAAATGCATGAATGCATTAACAAGGTTCTTTATTTATATGAAAGATTACTCAACTGGAATAGAGTCCATGTTCTGTGGTACAAGCTCCTCAGTAATGGTCCTCTTGCAGACAATATCGGTAATGCTGCTATGACAAACTTTAGTCTCATTATAGTCACTAATCTGTTGGCTATGAACTGTCATAGCTTGTGATGTGAACTGAACCCGCTCTGTGAATGGACTGACTGATGCCAGACTGGAAGAGTGAGTCAGTGGGGCCCTCTAGTCAGCGGCGGCGGTCTAAATAACTTCTGTCAAGAGGGCGTTGGCGGCGTGTTGCTTGTCCGTGTGTCTCTGACCTCTCTCGTGATAGGTGCACTTGAACCAATGCTTACTCATCAATCTTCCCTTCATCTTTGCTGACCAGTGTGCTGGTGACAGCTTATGGCAGCACAGTAAGTACAACCCCAGGAGACACACACGAATACTGTGTACACCATCTGCAGCTTTGGTGATGGCCTCAGTTTGGTGTGAAGGAGCAGCCAGAAGTTCCTTCAAATATGCCATACCACGATGGAGCCTCTCATTGATACTCAGCTCCTGTAGAGCTATTAATCTGCGACCATGTTTATTAATAGATTTCACTTGCTGAAACTAACAGTCCTAGACATTTTCTGAGAGGACAGGACTGAATGGTTAAATGGGCCAGTTGAGTGGAGATAGGGTGCCAGATTGTTCACCAAAGCAGGAACTATGTGTGCAGCCCTGTGTACATGGCTGTTGCCTTCTTGGAAGAGGGAAGTGTCTGTAGCACAGTCATTATGAAGTCACATCCTGGTTCAAGTTTGTGGTCACTTGATTGAGTGGGTCGTGTCATGGTTCCAGAACCATCCTGGATCATAGAGCTATCCCTGGTGTGAACTGCACCCTCCACCCACTGATGGTTAAATGCATCATTGAGCAATCAGTGCACATGACAATTTGGATCGTTCTAGAACACACAAAATCGCGACTTATTGCACACCTTCAGGTCACTATTGTCCGGCTTCAGTTTCTTTTGGCCTTCTCAAAGACATGTCGCTTTGTATGCCACTATTAGTAGTGGGCGTTTGCGAAGAATCAGATTCCAAATGTCCATTGCATGCAGTTCCCTTTGCAATATTCACTCGGAAATTAGCTGAAATGCACCTCAATTGACTGAAAACAGCGATTCACATCGCACATGCATCACCGAAAGATGATGAAAAACTCCTTTCTGGTTTGAGTCCAATAGTCACTAACAGTTATCAATTAGGATCTCTTTATAGCGGTTGTTCTTACGCCATGTTACATGGCTGCGAAGGTTACATTATTTCTTGTTAATGCATTGGACAGTCCGTTTTGATATACCATCAAATCTGGAAATTTCATCTGCAGTGCGTTCATGGTCACTTCTAAACATGATAGCTCCTCTCTGCCTTTCTGCAAAATCTCCACGTTGACCTCTGTTACTGCACTGATTCCATACGACCGACTGGCACACACACACACACACACACACACACACACAGAATTTCGCTGACATAGATTAAATAGACAGTGAGTGGTCATATGACCATCTGCACCTTCTATAAACCATCAACATCGCTCCAAAGCGACCACTGTGCTCTTTTGTGTATGTGACTAATATAATGTTTGGTGAGCTTACTTCCGCAACACCATCAGGCATAGGAATACAGTATTAAGCACTTTCCTTCCAAAACGTCCATAGACACATTCTGTACCAGAGGTGAAATTATCCCACCCAAACGGTTCACAACACTTTTTATAAAATAAAAACTAAGTGGAGGTTAACACAAGCACATGTAGAATATTATTCGTGCCTGTGGACGAACCCCCTGTAGGAGCTGCTTTGTGTTTTTGGTGCAGATCGTGTCCGCGCTGTTGGTGGTGATGTTCTCACTGGGTGCAGTGGTCAGCTCAGAGCAGCACTCCCAGCTGGCGCAGGAACAACGCGAGAGGGACAGGGAGGCTCTGGAGCACCAGATCACCATCACCACCACCACCACCACTACTATACACCCTGCAGATGACGTCGACGACTACGGTGAGGCGCAGCAACTGTCACTGGCCTCCAGGATCACCGTCCTGATGTGTAAGTTCATTTTGGGGCACTAACATGTCTGTGCTACTACGGATTCTCTACAGTTCAGATATCAGCAACTACCAGCTTGTAATACCACTGTGTGTGACACACACACTCGTCTGTCTTTTGGTCATGTTGTTGTTGTGGTCTTCAGCGCTACGATTGGTTTGATACAGGTCTTTACGCTAGTCTCTCTTCTTCAACTGCCTTGATATCTGCTTAACGTCTACAACCTACCCATGCTGCCATCAGTACCTTGGGATCACGCGTCATCTGGCTCGCTAGCGGCAGTGTACACTAGAGATGGGGGATGCGCTCTTGAACTAATTCATAGAGTTGAATCTTTCAAAGGAGTGAACAATCAGCGATTCAGAAAAAAAGAACGGTAGCTCCAAACGTTTCCCACGGCAGAGAGAGAGAGAGAGAGAGAGAGAGACGGAGCATATCAGCAGCGCCTCTGCTGGTCACAGCACAGTGCACGCCACACAACACAGCCGTCGACGGCCTCTGCCCTGCTTCTGCCTTGGCTGCCTGCATCATGCAGTGCCCCAATGGATTTTGTGTTTCACATATGCCGTGCCGTCTCTGTGCGTCCTCTGCCACGTGCAGTGAGTGTCTGGCGCAGCTTAACTTAGCAACGCACTCTGTCAGCGATCGTTTCAGTCACACATCCTGCCCTCTGGGCAGTTGATGCGAGCAACAGGACAGAGAGCCACCTAGCGGATAACATAGGGACTACTTGCAACAACCTGCTCGCAAGGGAACGGACGATTTGTCTCGGAACGGGTGAGTTCACTGCTCCCCCTGCCCTCGGAACTCGCCCGCTCGACGCTCACCCCACCGTCTCGACTCTAGCCAGAGCGTTGAGCAAAGCAACTCAGGTGTCACTCTGGTCTCTGCCGTCTCAGCTCACGCAGTAATACAGCTCGCGGCTCGACCTGCTCGACTCAGCGCCTCTGCATCGGAGTTGTCCCTACTGGATATTGTTCTTCGTAGTAATACCGCTACGTATATTACACTATTATGTTATGTATACATCATTTGTTTTTATTTTATTTTTATTTGTTTAAACTGATCAGATTAGGTTCCTGACGACTCCTCTTACTATAGGATTTTTATTATGGACACTCGAATTTACGCTTTAATTACGAGCGAACTGATAAACGTATCGCAAAATGTGATACACCAATATTTTCCTTGTTTTATTCTGCGTAAGGCTATATGCAGCACTTTCGTTTTACAGTCAAATTTATATTTTTTTTCTTATTCTGGTACGGATTTTGCGATTTTAGGCGTCTTCGGAAGGAAACGTTCACTTTAAAAATATATGGCTTGCGATGTATTTGTATGAGGTTAATGAAATTTTAACACATTGTAGCCAAATATATTGTTAATGTAAATCTCAAGTTACAACATTTTCCGATCACCCAAAAAACCACGATAGTGCAAAATAAATCAATAATCAAAAACTTTGTCATATCGTGGAAATATCAATAAACAATGCAAAATTCTTACTCATTATCTGTGTTACTTCAAAATAGGATCAAATAAGATCAAAATACAGGTATAGTACTGGAATAAACCAAGTTTAAAGGGCAATGTGCCTTCCATTTATTTTCTATTGTAAATGAGTGGTGAGTCATGAAAAAGAGCTAATTCATTTCAGAGAGTGAACAGTTCTGATCCGATCTCTGAAAAGAACAGTTTTGCCCATCTCTAGTGTACACACAGTAAGCGGAACCTCTGCTGGTCATGTTCCAGACTGGAAGTGCCTGACCGTGCTCATCACGCTGGCCGAGGCGCTGGATTTCCTGCTGAGCGTGTTGCTCATGTTCGCCGCAGACAAGGTAAGGCGCCCGCATGTATCTGCCAGCACAGCTCATTCCGGTTCGACGCCTAGCCTGACAGAGAGCCAGTTACTGACTATCCCTTATGGAGTAGCCATTTTATGGACAGTGTGATACAACGTCATAAGCAATTATCGAAGCGAAGTAGACCGTGACACATAGCAACAAACTTGAACCTAACAAAAACTTGGATCATGTGAATTTTACTTTTTTCTCACACTTTGGACGTATTTACGACAATATTACAGTATTATTCGGTGATTCCATTGATACCATACAATACTTCGGAAATTTTGTTTTGCTGTTCCAGTAGAAACTCCATATTTCTAATGTTGAAACCTGTTCGATTCATCATCCCACGTTTTGCAACCATGAATTGAGAGTCTATAGCAAATGAAGACCATAATAGGGTAGTAAGTTCCATATCGATTAACTCATTTGAATAATTCCAAAATTGTATCACATATGAACAGATGAAGCTGTTTCGTGATTTTAAATTCAATTAAATTCCTGTTTGGAAAGTAACGTTTATTCCGCAGACGCTGGAGGGAAAAAGTTCACGATTTACACAAGCAACTGTAATGTATTATTAATATTACTGAAATATAAGTAGGAATATTAAATCATACATATTTTAGAAATATTATAGACTTGCTAATTCTGTGAGCAGTTTTAGATCAGCGCAAAAATTCCTTTACGATGAAACACAAATTGTAAGTCATTTTAAATTTTGTAAAACTTTCACTAACTTTATATTGATAAGATGACAGGCTTTTGAGGCTATAACAGTTAACCCAGCTATGGTTTCCCCACATTAATGTGCATTTAAACTAATTTAACACATATAAGAAAACATCTTTTAAGTTAAAACTAATATAAATGAAAATAGAACTTGGCTTCTGGGAGCTTATTTCAATTATTAAATAGATTTTAATACATTGCGATATTATATCCCTGAAACTGGTGGGAAGAGGGATTAATTTTAAAACATTTTCGGCATACATCAAGAGTAACTTCAGTGAGCTGATGTTGTCGTGGGTTACATACACTTGCAGTACGATCAATCTTTTTTTTTTTTTTTTTTAAGGCCAACCGAGTGCAGGTTGGAAACAGTGCATTAACACACCGTATCATTCATGAACGACTTCTGTCAGTTGTTCACAACATAGAAACTGTACTAAGAGGACATGTTTTGATTTATCACTGTTTATATTTCGACACGAAAGTCGCCGAAGTAGCGTCAACTCGAATGACTTGCACCAGACGAACTGTCTAACCAACGGGATGCCCTAGCCACACGGCCTTTCCATTTCCACTGCTTATATTGCACACAGCTGAAAAACCTGGCTACACGGGCGAAATTTGGGACCAAAAACGTGGAACTGACTGCAGGCAACAGATTCATCGCATAACGTTGAAGAAATCCACATGCAGGTTGCGCGGAGTGCTTGTGATATACTAAATGGGGTCTAAATCTTTTCCTTATTGACCCCAGACATACGTAATTATTGAATCGTTTTGATTTTAGCCCTCACAAAATTTAATTCCCTCCCACTCCAGATGTACGTACCGTCGTTTCAGAGAGAGAGAGTGTGTGTGTGTGTGTGTGTGTCGGCTTGTCCACAGAACTCTGCCCGCCACGTTCGGCTGTGGCTGCTGGGTTTCTGCGCGGTCTGCAGCTGCCGCACGCTGATGCTGTTCATCCTCAACGGTGTCATCTTCTACGCCCAACCCGTATCGCTGGCCGTCTTCGTCTTGGGCGTCGTCACAATCTTAACAGGTATTTTTTTATTTTTTGGTCATCAGTCTTCTGACTGATCTTCTGTCACCCGCCACGACTTCCTCCCCTGTCCAAAACTCACTATCTCGCAGTACCACCTACACCGAAGTCCTGAACTATATGTTCAACATATTGCGATCTCCGTCTTCCCCTACAGCGTTTGCCCTCTACAGCTCCGTCTGGTACCATATAAGTTAGTCCCTTACATCTTAACACACGACCATCCCATTCCTACTTCTTTTTAATCATCTCCATGTTTTCCTTCCCCGTCCCACATTATGGGAAACCCCTAATTACTTGCCAGTGATCTGATTTTACATCCATCTATAGCATCAAATCTCAGACACTTCGATTCTCTTAATGAAATGCTCTACCTTCTCTTCTTGTTTAGTTGTCAGTCCATAGTTCACTTTCATGCAATGTTGGTCGTGGAAGTGCACATTTTCAGAAATTTAAATCCCAACGCTTTTGTTAGACTTTACCGTGACTGTTATTAATATCGAATGAGACAATAAGTTTACTGTAACCCGTCGTTATTTACTTATCTGCACAACGCGTTCCACAGGTTTAAACTTCCACCATCACACGGGGTTGTGTGGGTCAATAAGGCACTCCAAATATACAAACACCAAAGAAAACAAACTGAGTCCACTCTAAATGACAACATTACAACAATATCATCTCTCGCTCTCTCTCTCTCTCTTTCTCTCTCTAAACCACACACACACACAAATTGCTTCCATCCTCAGGCTCATACTTCCCAAGATTGACATTTAGTTATTTGCATGTTTTCCAATGGATTCTAAAGAAACAACTGATTGTCCTGACTCTCGAAACCCAACAGATCCACCCACACACCAACAGCTTTTACCCCTTGTCAGTTTGAAAGAATATATATCTGTTTACATTACCAAGAAGATATCTATCTACATAAATTATTTCACATCATAATCAACCATTTACTTTAACATTTACTTAAATATAGCATGTAACAGAAGTGATATTAACAAGCCACAGCTGTGCCATAACCAAAAACTATGCTCTCCTTATGTCACTCCTTTCAGGCTCTATTTCTGAATTCAAATCCCCCCCCCCCAAACCACACATACCACCACATGCTACGAATGCAATATACTAGTGTAAGGGGCGATAAAAATGTTTATATTGGATGGCGCTGCTGCAGCATATATGAAACGTAGCACGACCCCGATGCGGGTATATAAGCACCGACATGCAGGCAAGGCATATCGTAGTACTGTATCTTTCTGACATGCGTATGGTAAATGCGGAAACGTGAACTATGTCGACGTTTTACCAAATGGATCCAAACAAGACCAACGTGCTGCTATTCGTTTCTTGGCTGCAGAAGGACAAACACTGGTAGACGTCCATCGGGGAATGAAGAATGTGTATGGGACAGGGTATCTGTCGAAAACCAGTGTTGAGGAATGGTGCAACATACTGTAAATGCCGTAATGCAGAAGCTACGCAGAGGCAAATGGAACTCACATGAGCACCCCCCCCCCCCCCCCCCTATGGTCCTGATATCTATTCATGGGATTATCACGCTTTCAGTTTCTTAAAAAACGTCTTTAAGGCTCGATGATTGCTGTTGGACGAGGATGTGCAGCAGTCACTTACAGACTACTTCACACAATAGAACCTGGCGTTTTAACAAAACGGGTATATTCAACTTGGCAATGGCCTTGCTGCAGTGGATACACCAGTTCCTGACAGATCACAGAAGTTAAGCGCTGTTGGGTGTGGCCGGCACTTGGATGGGTGACCATCTGGGCCACCATGAGCTGTTGCAATTTTTCAGGGTGCACTCAGTCTCAAGATGCCAGCTGAGCAGCTACTCGACCGAATACTAGGGGCTCTGGTCAAAGTAAACCATCATAACGACTGGGAGAGCGGTGTGCTGACCACACGACCCTCCTATCCGCATCTTCAGTGAGGATGACACGGCGGTCGGATGGTCCCAATGGGCCACTTGTGGCCTGAAGACGAAGTGCTTTATATTCAACCTGCTGCATCAGTGGGATGACTGCCTCAATGATCACGGCGATTTTGCCTGATTGGCGTACCAGTTCTGGATTCTACGGCCTGCGAATGGATGGTTCAAATGGTTCAAATGGTTCTGAGCACTATGGGACTTAACTTCTAAGGTCATCAGTCCCCTAGAACTTAGAACTACTTAAACCTAACTAACCAAGGACATCACACACATCCATGCCCGAGGCAGGATTCGAACCTGCAACTGTAGCAGTCGCGCGGTTCCAGACTGTAGCACCTTTAATCGCTTGGCCACTCCGGCCGGCCCTCCGAATGGAAAGTACAGTATTGTTTGTATATACGTTTTTCCACTTATCTCGACATAATGATCATACTTTTTGTTTCTAACATGTGATCCAGATTACTTAAATGTGAACAAGATATTAAGTAATTTAAAGTTGACAAAAAAGAATCTGTGTCATGAGGAGATATTTACACATACATTTCTGTCCATCTACACAGCCAAAAATCTTTTTGGGATTTCCTCTGAAGCAGTTTTTTGTTTAGCTTTACATTCTTTGCACTTAATAGATTGAAGACGCCATCTTTGGTTCGTTCAGTGTTAATAAACTGTGATGGTGCATGTGATGTAACACGACAAGGAAAGTAGCCTGTGATCACTCGAGGTATATTTTTACACTACTGGCCATTAAAATTGCTACACCAAGAAGAAATGCAGATGATAAACGGGTATTCATTGGACAAATATATTATACTAGAACTGACATGTGATTATATTTTCACGCCATTTGGGTGCATAGATCCTGAGAAATCAGTACCCAGAACAACCACCTCTGGCCGTAATAACGGCCTTGATACGCCCTGGCATTGAGACAAACAGAGCTTGGATGGTGTGTACAGGTATAGCTGCCCATGCTGCTTCAACACGATACCACAGTTCATCGAGAGCAGTGGCTGGCGTATTGTGACGAGCCAGTTGCTCGGACACCATTGACCAGACGTTTTCAGTTGGTGAGAGATGTGGAGAATGTGCTGGCCAGGGCAGCAGTCGAACATTTCCTGTATCCAGAAAGGTCCGTACAGGACCTGCAACATGCGGTCGTGCATTATCCTACTGAAATGTAGGGTTTCGCAGGGATCGAATGAAGGGTAGAGCCACGGGTCGTAACACACCTGAAATGTAACGTCCACTGTTCAAAGTACCGTCAATGCGAACAAGAAGTGACCGAGACGTGTAACCAATGGCACCCCATACCATCACTCCGGGTGATACGCCAGTATGGCGACGACGAATACACGCTTCCAATGTGCGTTCACCGCGATGTCGCCAAACACGGATGCGACCATCATGACGCTGTAAACAGAACCTGGATTCATCCGAAAAAATGACGTTTTGCCATTCGTGCACCCAGGTTCGTCGTCGAGTACACCATCGCAGGCGCTCCTGTCTGTGATGCAGCGTCAAGGGTAACCGCAGCCATGGTCTCTGAGTTGATAGTCCAGTGGACACAGGGATCGAGACGTGGCTGCACGATCCGTTACAGCCATGCAGATAAGATGGCTGTCATCTCGATTGCTAGTGATACGAGGCCGTTGTGATCCCGCACGGCGTTCCGTATTACCCTCCTGAACCCGCCGATTCCATATTCTACTAACAGTCATTGGATCTCGACCAACGCGTGCAGCAACGTCGCGATACAACAAACCGCAATCACGATAGGCTACAATCCGACCTTTATCAAAGTCGGAAACGTGCTTCGTGACAGCGGACGTCACCATATTGCAAACGTGATGGTACGTACTTCTCCTCCTAACACGAAGCATCACAACAACGTTTCACCAGACAACGACGGTCGACTGCTTTTTGTGTATGAGAAATCGGTTGGAAACTTTCCTCATTTCAGCACGTTGTAGGTGTCGCTACCGGCGCCAACCTTGTGTGAATGCTCTGAAAAGCTAATCATTTGCATATCACAGCATCAATTTCTTGTCGGTTAAATTTCGCGTCTGTAGCACGTCATCTTCGTGGTGTAGCAATTTTAATGGCCAGTAGTGTATTTACTTTTATTTTACTTCCACATTGATATTTTCGTTCAGACTTGAATTCAGACCTCTCCATAAAACTATAAACCATGTAGTGAAATGTTTTTTTTCTATACAAGGCTCTCCCATTGGTCACTCCCAATTCGTGTCACAATACATACATATCAGATTAATGCACCTGATGATAAAGACTGAAAACTCCGAAATGCGTGGTGGATATAAATTAATGGTTAGTGGTAACAGTTAAGTTTCATTTGACTGTCAGAAGTTTATACCTCAGGCACATGTTCGATCCTAGTAGAGTTCTTTTGACAAGAGATACCCAGTCATCGTCTACTACCCGGCCCACAATTCTGATGATAAGTTTATTTCCAATTTCATTTCTATTCTTCATTAATACTATCATGTTTCTTGGTGTATTCTGTTCATAACGAGTATTCACTAGACTGCCTTTCCCTCGTCGTTTTACACCTGCCAATCACCTCTCTATGCCTTCCGCCTGCCTCATGCATCGCCTCCTCATCTCCTCTCCCTGTCCACCCTCTCCTCCCCTTGATTTCTCCATCCATCTAAACTGGACCCCAGCCATTCTCATCGGCATGTGTCGGCCCAATAATACGGTTCAATAAAATAGGCAAATGCTAGTCCCACAACTTATCTGTCATGCAGGACACTCGATACATATGGGCTTGAAAATGATCTGTTTGTGGCTCTTGTACAGGTTGCCATGTGAATCAGATTGATAAAGCAGGCTGATACTACAACAAAACACACCTGTCACTGCACGCAGCCTGAATGTTGGGGCCTGGAAAACCTGATGTGCAGTCCATCCTGCAAAGCAGATCGGTTTGGCAGGCCAATACTGTTCCCACACAACATGCATGTCATGCAGGGCAGCCTACATGCCAGGGGCTGTAAAAGCCACATTTTTGCCACCTATCTCTGCTCATATTGGAGCTAGGAGGCTTTAAACCCATCAGTGCTCGTACTTTTGATGCAATTTCTGATGATATTTGGTTGAAATTGAGCCCCAGATTTTGGAGGAGGTCCAGATTTGCACACATACACTCTGCTTTTTACATATAACAGGTGAGGCGCTATGTTATGGTCTTGCAGTGAGGGACAGCGACCGCAGAGCAAGTGTAGTAACCTGCTAGTCTCGAGAAAAATTTAATTATGTTGGCAATCATTGTTTAAAACAAATAAAAAAGCTTTCTTTTAATGTATTATTGCCTTACAGAGGGGCATAAGGGGATCCCACCACATTTTAACAAATCCCACCAAGGGGAGAGGGGGAATCTAAATTTTAAAAAAACAAACCTCATGTAATTAATGAACATTTGGACATCACCCTGCTTATTTTTCATATACTCTGTACTCTGTCACTGTTCAGTTACACATTTGCTGCCCAGAGTACAGCACGTAACAGAAAGTGTGTGGTGTGTGTTGCAGCGGGCAGCGCCTACAGCTTGCTGGTGGTGTTCAGCTACCATCGCCAGCTGGTGGGCACGGCTATAGCCAGAAGGATCTCCCAGCAGGAGGACTGACCAGCAACTCCCATGGGCACATCACACACTGGGCTCCACAGTTGTCAGCAGTCTCATGAGAAGACATACATCTTTGCGCAAATGCAAACTCTGTATGTATAAACTTTTAATAAAAGTACTGAAGATGATTCTAGTCAACAGGCGAGTGTTACGTTTGATATTATCTCAGTGATGCCTGATGATCCATGTGATTCATTGTCGCCAAATATAAAACACTATTTTGAAAGTGTCTGTGCATGGAAATTAACATTCAGTAACCTATAAACGAAAGGAATGTAACCTATCTGTTTCTGCTGCAAGCTCAAGTTCACTCCTTTTCCCAAATTAGTTTCAGCTTATCTGTGCTATCATCATTGGTGGGATGTTCCTGTATCCATTTATTTATATGGAAGTCCAGACATCGTCAGATGAGGGACATAATGCTTTGCGTCATTTATCACAAATTTTAATGCTTTTCATGGCAATGTAACGTAACTACAATTACATTATATAATGGCTCTGAGCACTATGGGACTTAACATCTATGGTCATCAGTCCCCTAGAACTACTTAAACCTAACTAACCTATGGACATCACACAATTACATTATAACATGTTTCTGTAGACTAGCAGTTCTCGTCTTATTTATGGAAACAAAACTGCCCATGCATTTATGGAAAAATCCCTTAAAATTCTTAAAAACATAAATTTTTATAAAAGTAATGAAACATTAAAAATACTAAAATTCCTTCCGTACTTACCCTGTAGTTATACGCCTGCACAGCGGTCAGGTGTTACTACTTTAATATCTTAATTTATACGCCAAAAATGATGCTCTGACGCCGGCCGGAGTGGCCGAGCGGTTCTGGGCGCTACAGTCTGGAACCGCGCAACCGCTACCGTCGCAGGTTCGAATCCTGCCTCGGGCATGGATGTGTGTGATGTCTTTAGGTTAGTTAGGTTTAAGTGGTTCTAAGTTCTAGGGGACTTATGACCACAGCAGTTGAGTCCCATAGTGCTCAGAGCCATTTGAACCATTTTTGATGCTCTGACTAGCCATATGACACTGACAAGTAAGGGTTAGTAAAAATAGTGTAGTGGTTAACACAGTTTTTACGTGCGAATTACAGTGTGGAAATGGTAGCCTTTTACTATTTTTATTAATACTTTAAAAATATTAGTTTTCAAATTGTTTGGAGCTTGTCACATGAACTCCAATTAGTTTTTAGTAGATTTGTGGATGAAAAATTTATAGCTCATTATCCTTCATTTGGTTGTGGGAAAGGTTTTCGTGGGTGTTTCTCCCTTCCTACAGAGGACTGTCACGCCGTGCAAACAGTGAACTTTTTTTATCAATGACACGTGACCCTGTTATACACTAGGTTCAAATCATGCAAGTTTACATTCGTACTACATACATGGTAGCAGTCTGTGTGTGAAGAAGCTGCCGTTTTAACCATAATGCAAACGTCAAAGACTTTCGTCATAAAATTGTAAAGACAGTGAAATATACTGCAAATCACACGAAATCTATCGCTAGTACTCACCAATACGAAAAGGCAGTGAAAACTCCAAAGTCAGAAGCGAACTTACCTGCAATACAAAAAAACTGCAGTTAATTTTTATGTTAAAGAGGTGGAAGTAGGGATAATTTCCAAACAGAGATGATAGTATAAAGTTCCTGTGGTACGACTCTCTCTCTCTCTCTCTCTCTAATGTTCCCACTATCCCCCCTTTTCCCCCCTCTGCTCTCTTTCTTAATAAATCATTAAGCACACTCGATCATTGGTGTTCCTTGCACAACTGTATTCCTGCTTGCAAGGAAAGATAGTATCGACTATGAAGATTACTGTCACTGCCACCTTTCCATAGCACAAACTATAGATACACGATACCATAAGACGACACGATTTTCTATAGGACCGGTTTGAGGTCGCGTGGGGCCACAGTTCACAAGTTTACTCATTTTTTGACGTATTATTTTAATTCCATATGAAAAAGAGTTTCAATATGAACATCTGTGTAGATAAACAAGGGAAACTGAGTACAGTCGAAATGAATCTGGTAATGCAGAAAAAATTAGATGAGGAAACGAGACACTAAAAATTATAGTTGAGTTTTGGTATTTGATAACTCTGAGCAGAAAGATACCTGATGATAGCAGAAGTAGGGAGGCTATAAGACGCAGACTGGCAATAGCACGAAAACATTTACGAAAATCTGAAATATGTAAACATAAGATATAAATTGTTAGGACGGCATTTCTGGAGGTATTAGTTTTGAGTGTTTTTCTACAGAACTGAAAAGTGGACTATAAGCGGTTCTGACAAGAAGAGAATAGAATTTTTTGAAATGTGGTGCAGCTGAATAATGCTGGATATTAGATGGGAAGATCTCGTAGCTAATGGGGAGGTACTGAGTTGCTATGGGGAAAAAAGAAATTCATTGTAAAACGTACATAAAAAATAGATATATTGAGAGCGTACATACTACGACATCAAGAAAAAGACAATTTATCAAAAGAGGAATATGTGTGGTCTTAAAATTGTAGAGGAATACGAAAGAATGAACACAGTAAGTAGCTTCAAACGGATGTAGGTTGCAGTAATTATCCGGCCGGTGTGGCCGAGTGGTTCTAGGCGCTTCAGTTTGGAACCGCGCGACCGCTACGGTTGCAGGTTCGAATCCTGCCTCGGGCATGGATGTGTGTGATGTCCTTAAGTTACTTAGTTTTAAGTAGTTCTAAGTTCTAAGGGACTGATGACCTCCGATGTTAAGTCCCATAGTGCACAGAGCCATTTGAAGCATTTTTGCAGTAATTATTTCAAGATGAACAGGAATGACCAGTGTGCGGAACTGCACCAGAACACAGTTAAGCAGCAGCAGCAACAGCAACAACAACAAGTGAACGCAAGCAAAACACACATAGGGACCGATGACCGTAGCAGTCTGGTCCCTTTAATCCCACAAACCAACCAACCAAAACACACATACACATACACACACACACACACACACACACACACACACACACACACATACACACTCAAGAAAACACACCTCACACACACATAACCACTACCTCCAGCTGCTCCAGAGTGGGCGGAGGTAGTTCTAATGTGTTCATGGTGTGTGTGTGTGTGTGTGTGTGTGCGTGTGTTTTGCGTGCTGAAGAAGTCCTTGACCGAAAGTTCAAGTATGTAGCAGCTTTCCGTCGTGCCTACCTGCAGCTCAGTGTGTTATTTCTGTGGTGAGTAGCAATCTACTCTTTTCATACCTTTTGATATTCCAGCTTAGACTGTCCAATGTTTAAAACTTTCTCCTACTTATTTAAGCCTCATAAATGCTACGCAACTTGGTTTTGAAACCATTCTCTGAGAAAATATCAAAATTATCTCAAAAGTACCCTCCACATTTGACTTGCCATCTCCATTCACATATGAAGGAAAAATCACAGTTTAACCAATGAAACGTTTCTTCATCGCAAACGTGAAACAAAAGTTTCTGAACCGCCGAAGTGACAAAGGTATTTTTACTCTGTCTTCACTAGGTGGTAGGAGTACATTAAACAATATTTCACATTTTTATCAATGTTAGAGAAGAATTGGAACTTTCTTGTCGTTTCACTCGTCAGTTTGTGCAGACTGTCTCGAAATTGATTTTTTTATTTTATTTTATGTTAAAACGTACAATGCATCGTATTACAAACTTACAAAGTGTAGGACTGTGGATTCTACATGAATTTCGTAACATGCTCCACATTTCTGTGTCACAGTAAAACAGAGCGACAAGTCGTTAGGTGCGATGACAATCAACAAACTAGTTTTGGGCGAGCTTTGTTGACACTAGAAAGCAATTAACATCTGTCGACATTACTGAGGCGCAAGTATGTAGAAACAAGCAGCTGACCATACCACAAGAGAAAATTTAGATAGAACTCTGGGACCAATATGTAATACGTAAAAGTTGTTGAACAAAGTACAAATATACACTCAAAATATATGCAATTTTATGTCACTGACCATTAGTTCCAGTGATATAAAAATACTGGAGAATCAGTCACACAATACCTTAAAAAGTGTCAATATACTTCCGATTGTCTGGATTATTGCGAAACCAAAATTTTATGGATAGTCGAAAAACACGGGTAATTCAAAATACATATATTGCTAATATATGCACACGATTTTCCTCAGTTGCTGCTTCAATTATGTTCGTCACTTGGATAAGGATGGCTATGGTTCAAATGGCTCTGAGCACTATGGGACTCAACTGCTGTGGTCATCAGTCCCCTAGAACTTAGAACTAATTAAACCTAACTAACCTAAGGACATCACACACACCCAAGCCCGAGGCAGGATTCGAACCTGCGACCGTAGCAGTCCCGCGGTTCCGGACTGCAGCGCCAGCCGCGGTGGTCGTGCGGTTCTAGGCGCTCCAGTCCGGAGCCACGCTGCTGCTACGGTCGCAGGTTCGAATCCTGCCTCGGGCATGGATGTGTGTGATGTCCTTAGGTTAGTTAGGTTTAATTAGTTCTAAGTTCTAGGGGACTGATGACCACAGCAGTTGAGTCCCATAGTGCTCAGAGCGATTTGAACCATTTTTTGCAGCGCCAGAACCGCTAGACCACCGCGGCCGGCTTGAATAAGGAAGATGACGTTTTTTGCAAAAGAATGTTTATCACGTGGATAAGTAAAATTTTGCTTTTGGTACAGAATAATTATTTCCTTTTTAACTAAACATGTTATGTGTAGTATGATGTATAAATGGGACCTGCTCCTATTATCAGTAGTAGTTGTAGTTGTAGTAGTAGTAGTAGTAGTAGTCATTCATCCATAGATCTCTTTTACAAGGATATTGGACTCGTCCTGGTGTTGCAATTTAAGAACAACAAAAATAAAGTAACTCATATATATACAGGCATTTACATACCCAGAGGTCTGGTTTAACAAGGATAGGGCAGCAAGTTGTCCGTGGCCTTGCAGTGGTCTTGTAACAAAAGATGCTTCCCCTGGATTACTCCTTTCCATTGCGGCACTTGCTTAACCAGCACACTGAAACCCCACTTAAAATTAACCAAGTTCAGACGTGTACACTATACTTGCTGCTTCACTTCACTGCTGCCCTCCTTACTTCCGAACTGGCAGAAACTGGACGACTTCAGGCTGATGATGTCTTCCGTGTAACTACTCTAATAATAGTAATAATAATAAAACTGTGCACAGCACTTACGTAATTATTGCTGTGTCGTGCTGTCAATTAATTCATTTATCTGTTTCTAAGCGAGTAATGAAGCAATTTCTGCACTCCTGCAGGTACTGTCTGCAACTTGGAGAAGGCATTTTCTTGAGATACTTTGCATTTGTTGCGTATATGGCCCACTTTTATCATCAGCCATGTACGGGACAAAGCACAGCGTATGTCTGCAGTGGTTGTACTGTGTGAGGAACCTATAACCTCCACCGCATTGACGATACAAGTTGAGAAGAAGTAATTATTGGTTAACTTATATAATCTACACTCCTGGAAATTGAAATAAGAACACCGTGAATTCATTGTCACAGGAAGGGGAAACTTTATTGACACATTCCTGGGGTCAGATACATCACATGATCACACTGACAGAACCACAGGCACATAGACACAGGCAACAGAGCATGCACAATGTCGGCACTAGTACAGTGTATATCCACCTTTCGCAGCAATGCAGGCTGCTATTCTCCCATGGAGACGATCGTAGAGATGCTGGATGTAGTCCTGTGGAACGGCTTGCCATGCCATTTCCACCTGGCGCCTCAGTTGGACCAGCGTTCGTGCTGGACGTGCAGACCGCGTGAGACGACGCTTCATCCAGTCCCAAACATGCTCAATGGGGGACAGATCCCGAGATCTTGCTGGCCAGGGTAGTTGACTTACACCTTCTAGAGCACGTTGGGTGGCACGGGATACATGCGGACGTGCATTGTCCTGTTGGAACAGCAAGTTTCCTTGCCGGTCTAGGAATGGTAGAACGATGGGTTCGATGACGGTTTGGATGTACCGTGCACTATTCAGTGTCCCCTCGACGATCACCAGTGGTGTACGGCCAGTGTAGGAGATCGCTCCCCACACCATGATGCCGGGTGTTGGCCCTGTGTGCCTCGGTCGTATGCAGTCCTGATTGTGGCGCTCACCTGCACGGCGCCAAACACGCATACGCTGTCGCGGCATGCTACCAGTGTTAAAGACTGCGATGGAGCTCCGTATGCCACGGCAAACTGGCTGACACTGACGGCGGCGGTGCACAAATGCTGCGCAGCTAGCGCCATTCGACGGCCAACACCGCGGTTCCTGGTGTGTCCGCTGTGCCGTGCGTGTGATCATTGCTTGTACAGCCCTCTCGCAGTGTCCGGAGCAAGTATGATGGGTCTGACACACCGGTGTCAATGTGTTCTTTTTTCCATTTCCAGGAGTGTATATTAGAGTGTTACAAGACTGTGATAGCAGTAACGATTTTTTGAATATAATTTAGTTTCGTGACAAACAGAATCGAATCGTTCAGTTTTTACAGCTCAGAAAATTTCTTTTTATCCTTAGCGGGTAATTACCCCTGGTTGGAAACCACTGTAATAGAGTTACCATACTGTCAACCACCTCTCCATAACAACGTCTTCAACATGTGCAGTGACACCTCAGATATGTGACGTCGGTAGGCACCAGATAATCTAAAATACAGTGTATAAAGGAGGATATTCACCAGTATACAGCCCTGATGAGGGCCGCAGCAAGTCGGTCGAAACGTCGGAAGTTTAATTGTATTAGTAGTTTACAGTGACCCGGTTCGATACCTGAAATTGTTTTGCCCAAAATGACAACGGCTATGGAAGACTACAGACCTATACCAAAGATGTAGGATGTTAATAACATTTGTTTTACTTGAAAAGCGTTGAGAGTTTTCGCATAAAAAATTCAGAGGCGTTACTTTCCAGGATACCCTCGTACAAGCGCGTTGTGTAGTAAATTGAAACAAAATTTGTACTTGTAATTATGCATGCAGTGTGTTTCTGAAAGTCATGTGTAGGAGTGGTAGATTACGTCACAGGGAAGAAATTTCGTTAGAAACAAAATGTTCGCTGACGTTTCCCGGCGACGGTAGGCGCCATTTAGTATTCGCTGGCCCTCAGACGGCGCGATCTCGCCGAACTAGCAGCGTCTACTATCCTGGTACACTGATGGAGTAATTTTCAACAAGAAAACCTTGAGAATATGTGTCTCTTAGCGGATGAAGATGGTTGAGAAGCGAATGAAGAATTTTAATTTCGCTAGGCCTAGGCATTTCATACGAAGCAAATGACTGAATTGTAGGCAACACACAAGGCATACGCACGCCGCAGTGTGCCTACGGCTGCAGCCTCTCGGGGGCATAACCAATACGAATTAATATCTAGCGTCTTCAGGAAGCGTCAGCGAACTTTTTGTCCCTAATATACCAGGTGATGAAAAAGTCAGTATAAATTTGAAAATCACGCAATAATGTAGATAGAAAGGTACAAATTGACACACATGCTTGGAATGACATGGGGTTTTATTAGAACCAAAAAAATACAAATGTTAAAAAATGTCCGACAGATGGCGCTTCATCTGATCAGAAGAGCAATAATTAGCATAACAAAGTAAGACAAAGCAAAGATGATGTTCTTTACAGGAAATGCTCAATATGTCCACCATCATTCCTCAACAATAGCTGTAGTCGTGGAATAATGTTGTGAACAGCACTGTAAAGCATGTCCGGAGTTATGGTGAGGCATTGGCGTCGGATGTTGTCTTTCAGCATCCCTAGAGATGTTGGTCGATCACGATACACTTGCGACTTCAGGTAACCCCAAAGACAATAATCGTACGGACTGAGGTCTGGGGACCTGGGAATTTCTCTGCCTCGTGATGACTGGGTGTTGTGTGATGTCCTTAGGTTAGTTAGGTTTAAGTAGTTCTAAGTTCTAGGGGACTGATGACCATAGATGTTAGGTCCCATACTGCTCAGAGCCATTTGGACCTGGGAGGCCAAGCATGACGAAAGTCATCTGTCGGACATTTTGTGAACTTTTTTTTTTGTTCTAATAAAACCCCATGTCATTCCAAGCAAGTGCCTCAATTTTTACCTCTCTATCTACATTATTTCGTGGTTTATTAAGGGGCTCCGGAATGCCCTATACTTGCAATGTTAAAATAACGCTTATAAATTACATCTTTCCTCACAAAGTATTTGAGGTAGGAAGTTGAACTTTTTACAGATTATTTATTGGAATATGGGCTACAACTTAACACAGGGATTTTACAAAATTTTAGTTCAGTTATTAAAGATGATTTTTTTTCAATTGTAACGAAAATTCACAACATTTTTTTGCAATTTTTTTTTTATATATTCAAAAATATACAGTTTTTTGGAAAAAGGCTGTGTTAAATTATGCAGAAGGTACTGTGTAACATTTACTGAAAGTTTGAAACAAATATGTTTGGAAGATCCTTAGAAAACATGTAATTAGTTTGAGAAAATAAAAGTTTTGGGAATCGAGCGACAAAGATTGGATTAACTTTTTAGTGCCATCCAGGTCCATACGATGGATTATCTTCATCCTCTGCAAACTCCTCCTCCAGCTTCCTCTTGTTCCTCCTCCTGTTTTCTCTTGCTTGTATTTCTAGACTCTTTACAGCCCTGTGTGCAGCCCGAAGGCGATCCTTGTCTAAAGCAAGCATCGCTCGTACCATGTTAGAACCTATCTTCATTCCCATATTTCTAAATACCTTGCACCTTACAATGTTGCCATCATTGAAAGTCACAACAGTAACTTTACTTTGACTCATTATTATACTTCAACAAAACAGAGACTCAAGAAACAGAATTAATTACGAATATTTTCGAGATAACGACAGAGTAAATAAACATGAAACAATCGACAACCACACCAGCGATATATATTGAACCATCACAGGTTAGCCACACACATACTTTATCTCACATCACTAAAATGTACCTGATGAACACGGACGTTAATAATAACACCATTTGACAGCAGTTTAACAGCGCCACAGTGGGTCACGCCCATGTAGAACACATTTTAAAAAAAATTTAAAAATAGTTGTAGTCTTCGGAATTGAATAAATTATACATCTATTAAAAGGTAATAGTCTGCAGATTCAGAAAACGCAAAAAAGTAAAAATTGAACTTTTCATGATTTTGAGCCTTTCCGGAGCCCCTTAAGTTTTCAAATTTATACTGACTTTTTGATCACCCGGTATGTTCGCCAAAAGTGATCTATCATCCCCGGCCGTTTCATTCAAAGAGTTTGAAACACACAGCAATAAAAAAAGTTAGAGACTCTGGAAGTTTTGTGAGTTAGGATCTCTGCTGTGCTCGCAGTCTCTCCTGTAACGTCACCCGTCGCAGTTTGGAGAGCCTTTTCGTGACATCGATTCCGCGACGCGATTACACTGGTATTCGCGTTGAGCTGCGAGAGCTGGCGTATTCTCAGTTGCCATAGCGTGGCGCTGGCCTGTTGCCACAGACAGCAGCCTCTCTGGCTGTGTGGCGCCCGCCAATTGAGCTCATCAGGGTGGAGTGGCCAGTGAAGCCGACTGGAGACAGACACAGTGACTCACGTTCTCTCAACTTTAGCACACAACCTGTCCACTTCGTCTCTGCGTGTAATACAACTGGAAAACTTCCACACACTGCGGGGCGGCGGGTTAAATAATCTTCTTCGCCGTCGTTTACAAGAGCCTGAAAACTAAATTTGTGGCCAGCTAGAAAACGGTGGAGTAGATACTAACCATAATTTCTTTTGCAAGTCCACTTTATTCTTGTCCTCACAGAAACAAAATGTTCCTACTATGTTTAATCAGCGGGATTAGGAATCTGACTATAAACAAAAGTTACGAGTTCTGACTGATTAATATTGTAGTGTTGGCAGAAGAGCCAACACTGTGTTGCAAGAGGAGGCCGAAATGCACGCGTCAACTCACGCAGGTGGCGCTAGGTCTGGAACAGGATACGTAATGAATGCTATAAAGAAAAGTACGTAGCTGCTGGAATACTTAACTTTAATCCATCATTTGTATACAGCAATCTTGATGACACAAGTGAGACTCTCTCTAGAAATGGTTAATGGCGCCTTGCTAGGTCGTAGCCATGGACTTAGCTGAAGGCTATTCTAACTATCTCTCGGCAAATGAGAGAAAGGCTTCGTCAGTGTAGTCGCTAGCAAAGTCGTCCGTACAACTGGGGCGAGTGCTAGTAAGTCTCTCTAGACCTGCCGTGTGGTGGCGCTCGGTCTGCAATTACTGACAGTGGCGACACGCGGGTCCGACATGTACCAATGGTCCGCGGCCGATTTAAAGCTACCACCTAGCAAGTGTGGTGTCTGGCGGTGACACCACAAATATACTCAGTAAAAGTTCACACACACGAAACATAATACACTGTAGCGTCAAAGAAACTGGTATAGTCGTGCGTATTCAAATACAGAGGTACGTAAACAGGCAGAATACTGTGCTGAGGTCGGCAACGCCCGTATAAGACAACAAGTGTCTGGCGCAGTTGTTCGATCGGCTACTGCTGCTACAACGGAAAAATTATCAAGATTTAAGTGAGTCTGAACGCGGTGTTATAGGCAGCGTTCGAGCGATGGGACACATAATCTCTGAGGTAGTGATGAAGTAGGGATTTTCCTGTACGACCATTTCACGAGCTTACCTTGAATATCAGGAATATGATAAAAAATCAAATTTCCGACATCACTGTGGCCGGAAAAAGATCCTTCAAGAACGGGACCAACGACGAGTCAGGAGAATCGTTCAACGTCACAGAAGTGCAACCCTTTCGCAAATAACTGCAGCTTTCAATGCTGGGCCAACAACAAGTTCAAAAATAGTTCAAATGGCTCTGAGCACTATGGGACTTGACATCTGAGGTCATTACTCCCCTACAACTTAGAACTACTTACATCTAACTAACCTAAGGACATCACACACATCCATGCCCAAAGCAGGATTCGAACCTGCGACCATAGCAGCAGCGCGGTTCCGGATGAAGCACCTAGAACCGCTCGGCTACAACGGCCGGCAAACAAAGAGAAGTCGTAGGGTCCTAGATTCCTTCAGACTTTCGTTTGTGCTTCTTTCCCTACCAATGCTATCAACACTACCCCTAATCCTATCATTAACTATTTCTTTCATGCAGTGCATCAAAACTTAGTAACATAGTTTTGGTACAACGCAACTGTAGTCCACACGAAAAATATTTCCCTGTCTAAGGTACAGCAAGAATGAAATTACAATCAAATGAACACTCTTAGCTGCTTACAGGCGTTGACATACGTCAATGGGGACAGATGAAAATGTGTGCCCCGACCGGGACTCGAACCCGGGATCTTCTGCTTACATGGCAGACGCTCTATCCATGTGAGCATCCTAACGAGCTGCATGGTCACCGATGGTATCTGTTCTTTCGGACATGTCTGAAAGAACAGATACCATCTTAGTACGAGGGCAGTTCAATAAGTAATGCAACACATTTTTTTTCTGAAACAGTGGTTGTTTTATTCAGCATTGAAATACACCAGGTTATTCCCCAATCTTTTAGCTACACAACACTATTTTTCAACGTAATCTCCATTCAATGCTACGGCCTTGCGCCACCTTGAAATGAGGGCCTGTATGCCTGCACGGTACCATTCCACTGGTCGACGTCGGAGCCAACGTCGTACTGCATCAATAACTTCTTCATCATCCGCGTAGTGCCTCCCACGGATTGCGTCCTTCATTGGGCCAAACATATGGAAATCCGACGGTGCGAGATCGGGGCTGTAGGGTGCATGAGGAAGAACAGTCCACTGAAGTTTTGTGAGCTCCTCTCGGGTGCGAAGACTTGTGTGAGATCTTGCGTTGTCATGAAGAAGGAGAAGTTCGTTCAGATTTTTGTGCCTACGAACACGCTGAAGTCGTTTCTTCAATTTCTGAAGAGTAGCACAATACACTTCAGAGTTGATCGTTTGACCATGGGGAAGGAGATCGAACAGAATAACCCCTTCAGCGTCCCAGAAGACTGTAACCGTGACTTTACCGGCTGAGGGTATGGCTTTAAACATTTTCTTGGTAGGGGAGTGGGTGTGGCGCCACTCCATTGATTGCCGTTTTGTTTTTAGGTTCGAAGTGATGAACCCATGTTTCATCGCCTGTAACAATCTTTGACAAGAAATTGTCACCCTCAGCCACATGACGAGCAAGAAATTCCGCACAGATGGTTCTCCTTTGCTCTTCAAGGTGTTCGGTTAGACAACGAGGGACCCAGCGGGAACAAACCTTTGAATATGCCAACTGGTGAACAATTGTGACAGCACTACCAACAGAGATGTCAAGTTGAGCACTGAGTTGTTTGATGGTGATCCGTCGATCATCTCGAACGAGTGTGTTCGCACGCTCCGCCATTGCAGGAGTCACAGCTGTGCACGGCCGGCCCGCACGCGGGAGATCAGACAGTCCTGCTTGACCTTGCGGCGATGATGACACACGCTTTGCCCAACGACTCACCGTGCTTTTGTCCACTGCCACATCACCGTAGACATTCTGCAAGCGCCTATGAATATCTGAGATGCTCTGGTTTTCCGCCAAAAGAAACTCGATCACTGCCCGTTGTTTGCAACGCACATCCGTTACAGACGCCATTATAACAGCTCCGTACAGCGCTGCCACCTGTCGGAAGTCAATGAAACTATACGAGACGAAGCGGGAATGTTTGAAAATATTCCACAAGAAATTTCCGGTTTTTTCAACCAAAATTGGCCGAGAAAAAAAATGTGTTGCATTACTTATTGAACTGCCCTCGTATATACTGCAAGAATCCGGACGGAAGTAAACAGACCATAATCGAAACTCGAAGTGTTCCTGGCTGGTCAGTGAGTTTTGTACATCCAAAATTGCTGTTGTAGACGAGTTGCAGAGCTGTAATAATGTCGGTGGAGCACCGCTGTGTGGCGTGAATCAATGATAAAGGAGATTATGTTGAAAAATAAAAGTTTATTGCGAAAATCAGTTCTCATTCACAGTACCAAGGTCCGAAGTTTTGAGAGCACCCCAGTGTGTATCCGCTGCACTGGTGAGCGACCAGGGCCCCCGCCTGCCTTTAGAAGGCACGTCCCTGTGACGGGGTCAAGTGGCGGGAGGCGGTAATGAGGGGTGTCTGGCGGTGGCACGCCTCCTGTAATGAGGGCGGAAGCGATCGACAGGCAGCGTGAGGCACCGTCCAGGTCCGCGTCATTAGCGCTGACGACGCCTGCCCCGTTTAATGGCCGGCCTCCGTGGCGCTCTATCTAGACGGTCCAGTCAACAGCGACCACCAACCACGAAACTTTCTGGCAGATTAAAACTGTGTGCCGGACCGAGACTCGAACTCGGAAGGCAGGAGACGAGGTACTGGCAGAAGTGAAGCTGTGAGGACGGGGCGTGAGTTGCGCTCGGGTAGCTCAGATGACGCCGGCACGGTAGCTCAGCGTGTTCGGTCAGAGGGTTAGCTGCCCTCTGTAATAAAACTGAGTTAACCGATCAAAGACGAACTTAAACGGATGTATTACGACGTCCGCCCCGAGCACATACAACGAACGAAAACGAACAAAATTGAGAATTAAAAAAAAAAAAAGAAAAAAAAAGATGGTAGAGCACTTGCCCGCAAAGGCAAAGGTCACGAGTTCGAGTCTCAGTCTGGTACACAATTTTAATGTGCCAGGAAGTTTCATATCAGAGTACACTCCGCTGCAGAGCGGAAATCTCATTCTGACCACCAACCACGTTCGACGTCAGCCTGCGGTAACCAGTCACAGATGGCAGCACTAGCAGTGAAGGGAGGGAGGACCCCGAAAACAGTGCAATCGTTGTCGCAATGCGGAAACGGAGCGATTTATCCGACCCGCAAAAGGACATGATCATTGGTTTTCGGGCTATGGGTGGAAGCATTTCCGAAACGGCTTCTTTCATAAACTAAGTGTACCATCCATGGCAAAATGGTGCTATCCGAAAACGGCGATGGGGATACTGAGGTGTGGGTGGAAGCATTTCCGAAATGGCTACTTTTATAAACTAAGTGTACCGTGCAAGGCAAAATGGTGCTATCCGAAAACGGCGATGGTGTTACTGAGGTGTACAACGCGCTATAGATAATAGGGGTGAACGACGGCTGAGGGCTAGCAGACGGGTCAAATGTAAATGTCGTGTGACTAGGGCCTCCCGTCGGGTAGACCGGTCGCCTGGTGCAAGTCTTTCGAATTGACGCCACTTTGGCGACTTGCATGCCGATGGGGATGAAATGATGATGATAAGGACAACACACCCAATCCCTAAGCGGAGAAAATCTCCGACCCAGCCTGGAATCGAACCCGGGCTGTTAGGTATGACATTCTGTCGCGCTGACCACTCAGCTACCAGGGGCGGACAGTAGACGGGTAAGTGTTGAGCAATTGACCGCCTAGGTGAATCAAGGGGCCACCAACCAAATGATGATGATAAGGACAACACAACACCTAGTCCCTGAGCGGAGAAAATCTCCGACCCAGCCGGGAATCGAACCCGGGCACTTAGGTATGACAGTCCGTCGCGCTGACCACTCAGCTACCAGGGGCGGACAGTAGACGGGTAACTGCTGAGCAACTGACCGCCTAGGTGAATCAAGGGGCCACCAACCAAATGATGATGATAAGGACAACACAACACCCAGTCCCTGAGCGGAGAAAATCTCCGACCCAGCCCGGAATCGAACCCGGGCTGTTAGGTATGACATTCCGTCGCGCTGACCACTCAGCTACCAGGGGCGGACAGTAGACGGGTAACTGTTGAGCAATTGACCGCCTAGGTGAATCAAGGGGCCACCAACCAAATGATGATGATAAGGACAACACAACACCCAGACCCTGAGCGGAGAAAATCTCCGACCCAGCCGGGAATCGAACCCGGGCCCTTAGGTATGACATTCCGTCGCGCTGACCACCCAGCTACCAAGGGGCGGACAGTAGACGGGTAACTGTTGAGCAATTGACCGCCTAGGTGAATCAAGGGGCCACCAACCAAATGATGATGATAAGGACAACACAACACCCAGACCCTGAGCGGAGAAAATCTCCGACCCAGCCGGGAATCGAACCCGGGCCCTTAGGTATGACATTCCGTCGCGCTGACCACCCAGCTACCAAGGGGCGGACAGTAGACGGGTAACTGTTGAGCAATTGACCGCCTAGGTGAATCAAGGGGCCACCAACCAAATGATGATGATAAGGACAACACAACACCCAGACCCTCAGCGGAGAAAATCTCCGACCCAGCCGGGAATCGAACCCGGGCCCTTAGGTATGACATTCCGTCGCGCTGACCACTCAGCTACCAGGGGCGGACAGTAGACGGGTAACTGTTGAGCAATTGACCGCCTAGGTGAATCAAGGGGCCACCAACCAAATGATGATGATAAGGACAACACAACACCCAGACCCTGAGCGGAGAAAATCTCCGACCCAGCCGGGAATCGAACCCGGGCCCTTAGGTATGACATTCCGTCGCGCTGACCACCCAGCTACCAAGGGGCGGACAGTAGACGGGTAACTGTTGAGCAATTGACCGCCTAGGTGAATCAAGGGGCCACCAACCAAATGATGATGATAAGGACAACACAACACCCAGACCCTGAGCGGAGAAAATCTCCGACCCAGCCGGGAATCGAACCCGGGCCCTTGGGTATGACATTCCGTCGCGCTGACCACCCAGCTACCAAGGGGCGGACAGTAGACGGGTAACTGTTGAGCAATTGACCGCCTAGGTGAATCAAGGGGCCACCAACCAAATGATGATGATAAGGACAACACAACACCCAGACCCTGAGCGGAGAAAATCTCCGACCCAGCCGGGAATCGAACCCGGGCCCTTGGGTATGACATTCCGTCGCGCTGACCACCCAGCTACCAAGGGGCGGACAGTAGACGGGTAACTGTTGAGCAATTGACCGCCTAGGTGAATCAAGGGGCCACCAACCAAATGATGATGATAAGGACAACACAACACCCAGACCCTGAGCGGAGAAAATCTCCGACCCAGCCGGGAATCGAACCCGGGCCCTTAGGTATGACATTCCGTCGCGCTGACAACCCAGCTACCAAGGGGCGGACAGTAGACGGGTAACTGTTGAGCAATTGACCGCCTAGGTGAATCAAGGGGCCACCAACCAAATGATGATGATTAGGACAACACAACACCCAGACCCTGAGCGGAGAAAATCTCCAACCCAGCCGGGAATCGAACCCGGGCCCTTGGGTATGACATTCCGTCGCGCTGACCACCCAGCTACCAAGGGGCGGACAGTAGACGGGTAACTGTTGAGCAATTGACCGCCTAGGTGAATCAAGGGGCCACCAACCAAATGATGATGATAAGGACAACACAACACCCAGACCCTGAGCGGAGAAAATCTCCGACCCAGCCGGGAATCGAACCCGGGCCCTTGGGTATGACATTCCGTCGCGCTGACCACCCAGCTACCAAGGGGCGGACAGCAGACGGGTAACTGTTGAGCAATTGACCGCCTAGGTGAATCAAGGGGCCACCAACCAAATGATGATGATAAGGACAACACAACACCCAGACCCTGAGCGGAGAAAATCTCCGACCCAGCCGGGAATCGAACCCGGGCCCTTAGGTATGACATTCCGTCGCGCTGACCACTCAGCTACCAGGGGCGGACAGTAGACGGGTAACTGTTGAGCAATTGACCGCCTAGGTGAATCAAGGGGCCACCAACCAAATGATGATGATAAGGACAACACAACACCCAGTCCCTGAGCGGAAAATATCTCCGACCCAGCCCAGAATCGAACCCGGGCCCTTAGGTATGACATTCCGTCGCGCTGACCACTCAGCTACCAGGGGCGGACAGTAGACAGGTAACTGTTGAGCAATTGAACGCCTAGGTGAATCAAGGGGCCACCAACCAAATGATGATGATAAGGACAACACAACACCCAGACCCTGAGCGGAGAAAATCTCCGACCCAGCCGGGAATCGAACCCGGGCTGTTATGTATGACATTCCGTCGCGCTGACAACTCAGCTACCAGGGGCGGACAGTAGACGGGTAACTGTTGAGCAATTGACCGCCTAGGTGAATCAAGGGGCCACCAACCAAATGATGATGATAAGGACAACACAACACCCAGTCCCTGATCGGAGAAAATCTCCGACCCAGCCCGGAATCAAACCCGGGCTGTTAGGTATGACATTCCGTCGCGCTGACCACTCAACTGCCAGGGGCGGACAGTAGACGGGTAACTGTTGAGCAATTGACCGCCTGGGTGAATCAAGGGGCCACCAACCAAATGATGATGATAAGGACAACACAACACCCAGTCCCTGAGCAGAGAAAATCTCCGACCCAGTCGGGAATCGAACCCGGGCCCTTAGGTATGACATTCCGTCGCGCTGACCACCCAGCTACCAGGGGCGGACAGTAGACGGGTAACTGTTGAGCAATTGACCGCCTAGGTGAATCAAGGGGCCACCAACCAAATGATGATGATAAGGACAACACAACACCCAGTCCCTGAGCAGAGAAAATCTCCGACCCAGCCCGGAATCAAACCCGGGCTGTTAGGTATGACATTCCGTCGCGCTGACCACTCAACTGCCAGGGGCGGACAGTAGACGGGTAACTGTTGAGCAATTGACCGCCTGGGTGAATCAAGGGGCCACCAACCAAATGATGATGATAAGGACAACACAACACCCAGTCCCTGAGCGGAGAAAATCTCCGACCCAGCCGGGAATCGAACCCGGGCCCTTAGGTATGACATTCCGTCGCGCTGACCACTCAGCTACCAAGGGACGGACAGTAGACGGGTAACTGTTGAGCAATTGACCGCAGAGGTGAATCAAGGGGCCACCAACCAAATGATGATGATAAGGACAACACAACACCCAGTCCCTGAGTGGAGAAAATCTCCGAGCCAGCCCGGAATCGAACCCGGGCCCTTAGGTATGACATTCCGTCGCGCTGACCACTCAGCTACCAGGGGCGGACAGTAGACGGGTAACTGTTGAGCAATTGACCGCCTAGGTGAATCAAGGGGCCACCAACCAAATGATGATGATAAGGACAACACAACACCCAGTCCCTGAGCGGAGAAAATCTCCGACCCAGCCGGGAATCGAACCCGGGCCCTTAGGTATGACATTCCGTCGCGCTGACCACTCAGCTACCAGGGGCGGACAGTAGACGGGTAACTGTTGAGCAATTGACCGCCTAGGTGAATCAAGGGGCCACCAACCAAATGATGATGATAAGGACAACACAACACCCAGTCCCTGAGCGGAGAAAGTCTCCGACCCAGCCGGGAATCGAACCCGGGCCCTTAGGTATGACATTCCGTCGCGCTGACCACTCAGCTACCAGGGGCGGACAGTAGACGGGTAACTGTTGAGCAATTGACCGCCTAGGTGAATCAAGGGGCAACCAACCAAACGATGATGATAAGGCCAACACAACACCCAGTCCCTGAGTGGAGAAAATCTCCGACCCAGCCAGCAAACGAACCCGGGCCCTTAGGTATGACATTCCGTCGCGCTGACCACTCAGCTACCATGGGCGGACAGTAGACGGGTAACTGTTGAGCAATTGACCGCCTACGTGAATGAAGGGGCCACCAACCAAATGATGATGACAAGGCCAACACAACACCCAGTCCCTGAGCGGAGAAAATCTCCGACCCAGCCCGGAATCGAACCCGGGCCCTTAGGTATGACATTCCGTCGCGCTGACCACTCAGCTACCAGGGGCGGACAGTAGACGGGTAACTGTTGAGCAATTGACCGCCTAGGTGAATCAAGGGGCAACCAACCAAACGATGATGATAAGGCCAACACAACACCCAGTCCCTGAGTGGAGAAAATCTCCGACCCAGCCAGCAAACGAACCCGGGCCCTTAGGTATGACATTCCGTCGCGCTGACCACTCAGCTACCATGGGCGGACAGTAGACGGGTAACTGTTGAGCAATTGACCGCCTACGTGAATCAAGGGGCCACCAACCAAATGATGATGACAAGGCCAACACAACACCCAGTCCCTGAGCGGAGAAAATCTCCGACCCAGCCGGGAATCGAACCCGGGCCCTTAGGTATGACATTCCGTCGCGCTGACCACTCAGCTACCAGGGGCGGACAGTAGACGGGTAACTGTTGAGCAATTGACCGCCCAGGTGAATCAAGGGGCCACCAACGGTGTCTCCTCAACGACCGTTCAGCGAACCTTGCTGCATATGAGCCTCCGCAGCAGGCTCCGATGTTGAAACACTTGGGCCAGAAAGAAAGTAATGCCTCCTGTTTTTTCTGCTTCACTAAGTTTAAAATGTAGGGAAGTTATGAATTTTCTGCACTTCCTTAAAACTCCTACAGACCCTCCCCTCACAAGTAGAGCATCAGACATCAGAAGATGGCAGCAGTGTGTAAGTTTAAGGGGAGGTATACTACCTTTTGTTTAAAAAAAATCGATTTTTTAATTGCATTTTTGGATAGGCAAAAGTGTTTAGAACCCACCTCTGAAACGGTTTTTCCGAATACGGGAATGAAATGTTTGTTATTCACGGTTGAACAAAAAAAATGCACCTGCCTGAAATCGGCCTTTTTCAGGCACCAGTTTTTTTTCGGGAATTTCGACTTTGTAGCCGGGAAAAACTATTCTGTGTGCTTGCCCAAGGATCAAGTGATCAACTGATCAAGGAGCCTACGACGTACTACGGCTTGGCAATCCGACGGCGTTCCAATTCGGTGAAACAGACGAAGAAGGCAATTTGGGCAAGGTACACTCCTGGAAATTGAAATAAGAACACCGTGAATTCATTGTCCCAGGAAGAGGAAACTTTATTGACACATTCCTGGGGTCAGATACATCACATGATCACACTGACAGAACCACAGCCACATAGACACAGGCAACAGAGCATGCACAATGTCGGCACTAGTACAGTGTATATCCTCCTTTTGCAGCAATGCAGGCTGCTATTCTCCCATGGAGACGATCGTAGAGATGCTGGATGTAGTCCTGTGGAACGGCTTGCCATGCCATTTCCACCTGGCGCCTCAGTTGGACCAGCGTTCGTGCTGGACGTGCAGACCGCGTGAGACGACGCTTCATCCAGTCCCAAACATGCTCAATGGGGGACAGATCCGGAGATCTTGCTGGCCAGGGTAGTTGACTTACACCTTCTAGAGCACGTTGGGTGGCACGGGATACATGCGGACGTGCATTGTCCTGTTGGAACAGCAAGTTCCCTTGCCGGTCTAGGAATGGTAGAACGATGGGTTCGATGACGGTTTGGATGTACCGTGCACTATTCAGTGTCCCCTCGACGATCACCAGTGGTGTACGGCCAGTGTAGGATATCGCTCCCCACACCATGATGCCGGGTGTTGGCCCTGTGTGCCTCGGTCGTATGCAGTCCTGATTGTGGCGCTCACCTGCACGGCGCCAAACACGCATACGACCATCATTGGCACCAAGGCAGAAGCGACTCTCATCACTGAAGACGACACGTCTCCATTCGTCCCTCCATTCACGCCTGTCGCGACACCACTCGAGGCGGACTGCACGATGTTGGGGCGTGAGCGGAAGACGGCCTAACGGTGTGCGGGACCGTAGCCCAGCTTCATGGAGACGGTTGCGGATGGTCCTCGCCGATACCCCAGGAGCAACAGTGTCCCTAATTTGCTGGGAAGTGGCGGTGCGGTCCCCTACGGCACTGCGTAGGATCCTACGGTCTTGGCGTGCATCCGTGCGTCGCTGCTGTGCGGTCCCAGGTCGACGGGCACGTGCACCTTCCGCCGACCACTGGCGACAACATCGATGTACTGTGGAGACCTCACGCCCCACGTGTTGAGCAATTCGGCGGTACGTCCACCCGGCCTCCCGCATGCCCACTATACGCCCTCGCTCAAAGTCCGTCAACTGCACATACGGTTCACGTCCACGCTGTCGCGGCATGCTACCAGTGTGAAAGACTGCGATGGAGCTCCGTATGCCACGGCAAACTGGCTGACACTGACGGCGGCGGTGCACAAATGCTGCGCAGCTAGCGCCATTCGACGGCCAACACCGCGGTTCCTGGTGTGTTCGCTGTGCCGTGCGTGTGATCATTGCTTGTACAGCCTCTCGCAGTGTCCGGAGCAAGTATGGTGGGTCTGACACACCGGTGTCAATGTGTTCTTTTTTCCATTTCCAGGAGTGTATTTCAACAAGTGTTCGACGGATGGCCACCCACAACACCACAATTTTCCTGCTGGGGAAACTAGTTGGTGCAAGTGGCGCATTGCAGAGGCTACCGGACATCTGGACGAATATCAACACCACCACCCGCTCTCCAAAGAAGTCCAAAAAGTGATTCATCCGATCTACGAGGTCCTTTCGGAGGACGAGTTATTGTACCGGGAGGAAACACACAAAACTGAAATGAAAGTTTGAACGCGTGTGTTTGGAAGTTAGCCCCCAAGCATTTGCATACTTGTGCGTAGACAGTGGAGACTGCGACTTTCCTGGCAGTGAGCAGCTTCAACGAAGGGTACTCAGCAATTATGAAGACCACGACAACGGTGGACGTCGCCCTGGGACTCAATTCAACGCAGTTCGCCAAGCATTCGGACGACCACCGGATTCGAGCGGCCGAAAACCGCTGGTCACCGGCCGTACGAGCGGCTCTGGAGCAGCGCAGGATGGCCCAGATCGAGCAGAACGCCCTCTGTGAGGAAGAGGAAGGACTAGTTTATGGACCCGGAATAGCAGATTGAACGTAAGTTGTATAATATTGCATTTATATGTAGTCAAAACTTCAAACGCGTTTTTCTCGAAATGACTTTTTTTTTAAGCGCGTGGTGTGGTAACTTCAAATCTACTGTACCGATTGGCATGATTCTTTGTTTCAGACAAAGCTAACTAAATTGTCTAGAAGTTGTACCACTTTTATTCCGATCCATCACCTATAAATATTTCTACTTGGCCGACGAAGTCGAAAAATCGATGAAAAGATCCAATTTTTTTCAGATGGCCGCCATTTTGTTTCCTATGGTCCAAATAACTTAAGCGAGGTACAATTCCTAAAGAATCTTATATACTTCGCTTACGTCAACTCAATTTTGATTTTAGATGAGCCGGCTGACCTGTGACATACCGCACGTGGAGGTCTACATCGAAATTTTGTTTCGTTCCGACGGCACTTCCGCCTTTGCTCTTCGACATTTCCGGTCGGACAAATTCCAGTTTGTAGAGGAAATATCAATAAACATTTTGACCAAATTTGACATTGATATCTATAACACAACGCGAGAAAAAAATTCTCAAAGAACATGCTTTTTTTCGGGCCAAAGATAGAAAAACCTCCCCTCAAAAAAGTGGCCGACACTGACATACTTTTATGAGAGCGTTCTGCAATCAAAACCCTAACTGCAGAAGACGAAATGTCAAATCGCTTTCCCGAAAGGCTGAAGAAGGCGTACAATGATGCCACGAGGGACGTTAGCACTGTAAGACGACGGGTTCGTCGCTGCAGATGAGAAAAACAGCAAACAACTGACTTGCTCAATTTGTGAAGCTCTTTCTGTTGAACAAATCATCCAGTTTCTCTGAAACCGTAATCATTTGTTTGTCTGTACATGTACATCACATTTACCCTTTTCTGTAGCACAGTGTACTATCTCGACGGAATACGGTCACTATGAAGAAGTATTCGGTAAAATTCATGTAACTGCGACAGTAGAGACAATACTAATATTCATGAGATCTCATTAAACTCGTACATTATTTCCAGAATAAAATTCTGCATATGAAGGAACTGAGTACAAGACGGATGTAACATTCGCTGGCTCCACACCAAAGACGCCGTTTTTTTAAACCGGAAGTATAAACCGATTTCCTTGTGGTTTCTTTGAGGGACGGTCGATCGAAAGCGTTGGGCGTCACCTGTTGGTCAACGATGGGGTGTCTTTTCCTGTAATGAGCTTTTTTCTTTTTCAAATGCCTCTCTGAGAAGCTGTTTAAGTGCATTACGCATGATTCACTCCCGGCTAATTCTTATCTATAAAGGTTCATCTCAGATTCTTAAATCTGCCAATAATTTGATTTGTTAATAACAGTTGTTTTTTCGGAATGCCCTCTTGTTATGTCATGAGCTTGTGGGAGATGAATAAAACATCATAGCTGCGATTAAAGAGTATGAAGTACTTTAGGCTAAAAATTAATTCTGAATCATTGATTTGCGTTGCGTACAGATTTTATGTGTGGAATCAGGGCGGGTGAGAGAAGATATACGACGATACATGGGTACGCCGGGCGGAGTGGCCGTGCGGTTGTAGGCGCTGCAGTCTGGAACCGAGCGTCCGCTACGGTCGCAGGTTCGAATCCTGCCTCGGGCATGGATGTTTGTGATGTCCTTAGGTTAGTTAGGTTTAATTAGTTCTAAGTTCTAGGCGACTGATGACCTCAGAAGTTGAGTCGCATAGTGCTCAGAGCCATTTGATAGCCGGCCGGAGTGGCCGAGCGGTTCTAGGCGCTCCAGTCTGGAACCGCGCGACCACTACGGTCGCAGGTTCGAATCCTGCCTCGGGCATGGATGTGTGTGATGTCTTTAGGTTAGTTAGGTTTAAGAGGTTCTAAGTTCTTGGGGACTGATGACCACAGCAGTTAAGTCCCATAGTGCTCAGAGCCATTTGAACCATTTTGAAGCCATTTGATACATGGTTACAGGAAGAGTTTGCTCTGATACTTGCGAATCGATATTTAGGAGCTTTGAAAAAAAATTACCATTGTGGTAGTCTTATGACGGTTTGAACAACGTTTTCCTATTGATGAGTTACACTTCGTAATGTTTGTGTGGCCAACATTGTACTCAGGTAAAGTTTCCTTAACAAGCGTGATCTGAGTTACACATATTACCGATGATGTTAGGTTCAGTATTGTACACAGATACTGTTTAGTGAGCATAATCTGAGTTCACTTAGTTACAATGCTCTTGTCTCCAAGATTGTAAAGAGGTTCTAACTGTTTAGCAAATACGATGTGAGGACTGTTTCCAGCGTAACGGTAACCAGCAAGTTGTAATTACGTTTTTCTTTAGTGTAATCATAACCACGGAAGATCTTAATAAAAAATGCAGAATGCTGTATCTTCTACGGCGAACGCTGTCCGATCTTACCATTTATAGGAAGATAGCGATTTTCGTTAAAGCCAAGTCTTTGAATGAATTGCAGCTGTTTCACACACAGGGATAAACCTGAAAACCGGAGAATCTTTCTAAAGGTGTGATGCTGACTGAAGCTGGTAAAACACTCCAGTGATTTCACTGCTGGAGCACCAATCGTACAACCCTGAGCTAGCACCAAGTGATTTTCACCTTTCTGACTGCAGTAAGGGAACCAGGAAGCGAAAATCCGCCGAAATGAAATTTTTATTGTAAGCTATACTGCAGTCCTTCCAGAACAGGAATATGTATGGTTTTTTTTAAATTTTTGGTGCATATTTATAGGAAAGAGAGATCATTTCCTAAACAACGATACTCCCCCTTTTTTCAGTTCAGCTGTGTTTACCCCGGCTGCAGCAGACTGTATCTGTCTTTATCTACTCTTTGACCACTGCTTTTCAAGTTGTTCATCTCGGTGTTAAGCCAGTGTAGGTAACAGTTGAACATGACTTCATCGTTCTGTTTACGTTTTACTTTTCGTAGTGACCGGAGGAGACGCGTTCATAGTTACATTTTGTCTGTATAGTTGGTACGAATGGGCAGAGTAATAGGAAGAAATACTAATTATTTAGAAGAAAAGAGAAAAATCTGTATTGACCATTTTATTCCACAGCTACAGATGGGGACCCCCGTCGTTCTGTCTGTCCACAGGGCCCCAAGTCAAGGTGAAACCGAGGTAGGCACTGATTATGTATATAGACATAATCATCCCCTCCCAATGTCAATAGCAGACCTTACAAAATCTTTCTATGAAGAGCTTGCAAAAATTTCCCTGCTAAATACATCCACAGGAGAGCTAAAAATCCCAAGGAACGTTCCAATAACTGTGTGTGGGAACGTACTTAAAATAGTACGAGGGCAGTTCAATAAGTAATGCAACACATTTTTCTTCTCGGCCAATTTTGGTTGAAAAAGACCGGAAATTTCTTGTGGAATATTTTCAAACATTCCCGCTTCGTCTCGTATAGTTTCATTGACTTCCGACAGGTGGCAGCGCTGTACGGAGCTGTTAAAATGGCGTCTGTAACGGATGTGCGTTGCAAACAACGGGCAGTGATCGAGTTTCTTTTGGCGGAAAACCAGGGCATCTCAGATATTCATAGGCGCTTGCAGAATGTCTACGGTGATCTGGCAGTGGACAAAAGCACGGTGAGTCGTTGGGCAAAGCGTGTGTCATCATCGCCGCAAGGTCAAGCAAGACTGTCTGATCTCCCGCGTGCGGGCCGGCCGTGCACAGCTGTGACTCCTGCAATGGCGGAGCGTGCGAACACACTCGTTCGAGATGATCGACGGATCACCATCAAACAACTCAGTGCTCAACTTGACATCTCTGTTGGTAGTGCTGTCACAATTGTTCACCAGTTGGGATATTCAAAGGTTTGTTCCCGCTGGGTCCCTCGTTGTCTAACCGAACACCATAAAGAGCAAAGGAGAACCATCTGTGCGGAATTGCTTGCTCGTCATGTGGCTGAGGGTGACAATTTCTTGTCAAAGATTGTTACAGGCGATGAAACATGGGTTCATCACTTCGAACATGAAACAAAACGGCAATCAATGGAGTGGCGCCACACCCACTCCCCTACCAAGAAAAAGTTGAAAGCCATACCCTCAGCAGTTAAAGTCACGGTTACAGTCTTCTGGGACGCTGAAGGGGTTATTCTGTTCGATGTCCTTCCCCATGGTCAAACGATCAACTCTGAAGTGTATTGTGCTACTCTTCAGAAATTGAAGAAACGACTTCAGCGTGTTCGTAGGCACAAAAATCTGAACGAACTTCTCCTTCTTCATGACAACGCAAGACCTCACACAAGTCTTCGCACCCGAGAGGAGATCACAAAACTTCAGTGGACTGTTCTTCCTCATGCACCCTACAGCCCCGATCTCGCACCGTCGGATTTCCATATGTTTGGCCCAATGAAGGATGCAATCCGTGGGAGGCACTACGCGGATGATGAAGAAGTTATTGATGCAGTACGACGTTGGCTCCGACATCGACCAGTGGAATGGTACCGTGCAGGCATACGGGCCCTCATTTCAAGGTGGCGTAATGCCGTAGCATTGAATGGAGATTACGTTGAAAAATAGTGTTGTGTAGCTAAAAGATTAGGGAATAACCTGGTGTATTTCAATGCTGAATAAAACAACCCCTGTTTCAGAAAAAAATGTGTTGCATTACTTATTGAACTGCCCTCGTATTTATTTACCTCAAAACCCTAAAAGCTGTTGTCACGAAAGCAGCGTTGCGTTTCAGTGATGGATCAGCCAGTAGGATGATGTGGGCGTGGAACGTGGGGTAAACAAGAAGAATGCGCTTCTGTTAACTGACCAGCGAAGGGTACAGTAGGCTGAGGAAAGTGCCCCACAAATGGCGAAAAAATAGTCCAGAATTCAAAAGATGGCTTCCAGACATAAGCTGGAGGATACAGAAACCCGAAACAATGACAGCTATGCTGGGCACGTTTTAACTTTGAATGTGGATTGTGAAGATTGTATGAAACCCGTCAAATACACTTCTCTATATGTCCATCTTATTAGAGATGGTTGCGGGTCTCGGCTGTTCGATATAGAAATTCGGGAGGACGACGGTTCAATCCCGTCTCCAGCCATCCTGATTTAGGTTTTCCATGATTTCCCTAAATCGTTTCAGGCAAATGCCGGGATGGTTCCTTTGAAAGGGCACGGCCGATTTCCTTCCCAATCCTTCCCTAACCCGAGCTTGCGCTCCGTCTCTAATGGCCTCGTTGTCGACGGGACGTTAAACACTAACCACCACCACCACCACCATCGATACAGAATGTCAAATTAAAACACCATCCAGCCGTCTAATTTCCAACCTTAGTTTATTTGGCAACCAGTTCAGTCAACAGACTATGTTGAAATGGTAGGTATAGCAAAAATCTACTAATACCAGTATTGCTGGCTCCCGTTTTGATCACAACCCAGGTAGAATCTCCCTACACATCGGTCAGGAGCCTGAAAATGGCAGAGTACAACGCTGAAACTGATTCCCAAATAAAATAAAGTTGGAAACTAGACGGCTGAATGTGTTTAATTTGACATCCTTAAATGCATTTTTCCCCTAACTAAGAAATTTTTAGCTTTAGGTACAATTTCCTCAGAAACAAATGATTGAAGCGATTTCACAGCTCTACAATAACTATATTATTTGAGATATTTTCACAATGCTTTGCACACATATACAAAAACTCAAAAAGTTGTTTTAGGCATTCACAAATGTTCGATATGTGCCCCTTTAGTGATTCGGCAGACATCAAGCCGATAATCAAGTTCCTCCCTCCTCCCACACTCGGCGCAGCATGTCCCCATCAATGAGTTTGAAAGAATCGTTGATGCGAGCTCGCTGTTCTGGCACGTTTCTTGGTAGAGGAGGTTTAAACACTGAATCTTTCACATAACCCCACAGAAAGAAATCGCATGGGGTTAAGTCGGGAGAGCGTGGAGGCCATGACATGAATTGCTGATCATGACCTCCACCACGACCGATCCATCGATTTTCCAATCTCCTGTTTAAGAAATGCCGAACATCATGATGGAAGTGCGGTGGAGCACCATCCTGTTGAAAGATGAAGTCGGCGCTGTCGGTCTCCAGTTGTGGCATGAGCCAATTTTCTACGGCCTACGCGTGAAACTTGCCCGCACGCGTTCAACCGTTTCTTCGCTCACTGCAGGCCGACCCGTCGATTTCCCCTTACAGAGGCATCCAGAAGCTTTAAATTGCGCATACCATCGCCGAATGGAGTTAGCAGTTGGTGGATCTTTGTTGAACTTCGTCCTGAAGTGTCGTTGCACTGTTATGACTGACTGATGTGAGTGCATTTCAAGCACGACATACGCTTTCTCGGCCCCTGTCACCATTTTGTCTCACTGCGCTCTCGAGCGCTCTGACGGCAGAAACCTGAAGTGCGGCTTCAGCCGAACAAAACTTTAAGAGTTTTTCTACGTATCTGTAGTGTTTCGTGACCATATGTCAATGAATGGAGCTACAGTGAATTTATGAAATCGCTTCAATCATTTGTAATAGTCCTGTATTGGCGTTACCGACCGCAGCTCCGTATTCTGCTTGTTTACGTATCACTGTATTTGAAGACGCTTGCCTGTACCAGTTTCTTTGGCGCTTCGGTGTTTGTTATCCACAGTTTTTATTTTCAGTAAAAAATTCCTTTTCAACAATTTGCTTCACTTTCTGATTCACTGTCGTATAAGAAATTCTGAAATCAGCGCGGAAAACAGACACGAGATGCTCAGATGATGTCACCTATTAAGATCTGCTGCACCCATCCCCTCCAGCCTGCCACTGGCGATAAATTTTTGCCGGCGGCTTGGCTCAAGGTCTACCGGCCACGAGGAGTGGGAGAACCGCAAGAAAAGACGCCCAGTTAGAAAACAGTGTGACGTCAGCGGCTGCTCTGAGCTCACGCGGGAAGCGCACGAGGACAGCAGGCGCCGCCGCTAGTCTGCTATAATAGCTGTACGACTTCTCTCGGTGGGCCACAGAAAACGGCCGTGACGTGCCCATTCTAATAAAAGTGCCATGTAGTACATTGCTTAGCGCCATTAAAAGATCTCTCTATCGAGCCTCCGAAATTGTCTCACACTGCGACGGGTAAGATTGAAATTACCTTCGTCTGTAATGATACAAGAGCGTGAGGCCGTTCGATGTCACACTTTGGCTCGGGGATGCTTCAGATAGCAAGGTGTCCACATAAAGTATGTGATCAAAAATATCCGGACACCAGGCTGAAAATGACTTACAGATTCGTGGCGCCTTCCTCGGTAATGCTGCAATTCAGTATGGTGTTGGCCCACCCTTAGCCTTGATGACAGCTTCCACTCTCACAGGCATATGTTCAGTCTGGTGCTGGAAGGTTTCTTGGGGAATGGCAGCCCATTCTTCACGGAGCGCTGCACTGAGGAGAGGTATCGATGTCGGTCGGTGAGGCCTGGCACGAAGTTGGCGTTCCAAAACATCCCGAAGGCGTTCTATAAGGTTCAGGTGAGGACTCTGTGCAGGCCAGTCGATTACAGGGATGTTATTGTCGCGTAACTACTCCACCAGAGGCCGTGCATTATGAACAGGTGTTCGATCGTGTTGAAAGATGCAATCACCATCGCCGAATTGCTCTTCAACAGTGGGAAGCAAGAAGGTGCTTCAAACATCAATGCAGGCCTGTGCTGTGATAGTGCCACGCAAAACAACTAGGGGCGCAAGCCCCCTCCATGAAAAACACGAACACACCATAACACCACCGCCTCCGAAATTCACATTACACACGCTGGCAGATGACGTTCACAGGGCATTCGCCATACCCACACCCTGTCATCGGATCGCCGCATTGTGTACTGTGATTCGTCACTCCACGCAACGTTTTTCCACTGTGCTGTCGTCCAATGTTTACGCTGCTTACACCAAGCGAGGCGTCGTTGGGCATTTACCGGCGTGATGTGTGTCTTACGAGCAGCCCCTCGATCATGAAATCCATGTTTCCTCACCTCCCGCCTAACTGTCGTAGTACTAGCAGTGGATCCTGATGCAGTCTGGAATTCCTGAGTGATGGTATGGATAGATGTCTGCCTGCTACACATTACGACACTCTTCAACTGTCGCCGGTCAGCAGACGAGTTGAGCCTGTACGCTTTTGTGCTGTTCGTGTCCCTTCGCGTTTCCACTTGACTATCACATCAGAAAGAGTGGACCTAGGGACGACCGGCCGAAGTGGCCGAGCGGTTCTAGTCGCTACAGTCTGGAACCGCGCGACCCCTACGGTCGCAGGTTCGAATCCTCCCTCGGGCATGGATGTGTGTGATGTCCTTAGGTTAGTTAGGTTTAAGTAGTTCTAAGTTCTAGGGGACTAATGACCTCAAAAGTTACGTCCCATAGTGCTCAGAGCCATTTGAACCTAGGGATGTTTAGGAGTATGGAAATCTCGCGTAGAGATGTACGACGCAAGTGACATCCAATCACCTGATCGCGTTCGAAGTCCGTGAGTTCCTTGTAGCACCCTATTCTGCTCTCCCACGATCTCTAATGACTACTGAGGTCGCTGATATGGAGTACCGGGCAGTAGGTGGCAGCACAATGCACCTAATATGAAAAACATATGATTTAGGGGGTGTCCGGATACTTTTGATCACATAGTGTATGTGGAAAAAAGAGGCCACAGCTGAGAAGTTCGTAGGAGGTCTTACGTGGGGTAATGATGGCACATTGGCACCAAATTTCATCACAGTTCTCCCCAATGCCACTGTCGACGTGTCACATGATGACAAGGTCGTCACAGCCCCTATTACCAACATTTCACCCCTTCTTTTGAAGCCTCTGAGATGCAGGTCACAACCATGACGACCACGTTGAAATCAAATGGTTCAAATGTCTCTGAGGACTATGGGACATAACATCTAAGGTAATCAGTCCCCTAGAACTTAGAAGTCTTTAAACCTAACTAACCTAAGGACATCACACATATCCATGCCCGAGGCAGACTGAAGCGACTTGAACCGCTCGGCCACACCGGCCGGCCGTTGAAATCACTCGGATTTATGGCGGATGGGAGAGGAAAACATTTCAAACACACCGCTGCACAGAATCGCACGAAAAGGCCTCAAGGTGTGGCATAAAGGCCGTCAATGAATCCACCCCTTTCTTGGGGCGTTGATTGCCGACGACAGTTGGCAGCGTGATGAGTGACGCGACGACCTTGACAATTTTTCAAACTGCTGACGCCATACTGCATTTTCTATGAATGACAAAAACATCGTCATAGTAAGAGTCCACGACCAAGGGTAGCCACACGGTCTGGGTCGCCTTGCCACGGTTCATGCGGCTCCCTCCTCCTCCCCCCCCCCCCCCCCCCCGCCGCCGGAGGTTCGAGCGAGTCATACCTCGGGCATGGGTGTGTGTGTGAGTTGTCTGTGTTGTCCTTGTTGTTGTTGTTGTGATCTTCAGTCCTGAGGCTGGTTTGATGCAGCTCTCCATGCTACTCTATCCTGTGCAAGCTTCTTCATCTCCCAGTACCTACTGCAGCCTACATCCTTCTGAATCTGCTTAGTGTATTCATTCCTCTACGATTTTTACCCTCCACGCTGCCCTCCACTACTAAATTGGTAATCCCTTGATGCCTTAGAACATGCCCTACCAACCGGTCCCTTCTTCTTGTCAAGTTGTGCCACAAACTCCTCTTCTCCCCAATTCTATTCAATACCTCCTCATTAGTTATATGATCTACCCATCATATCTTCAGCATTCTTCTGTAGCTCCACATTTCTAAAGCTTCTGTTCTCGTCTTGTCCAAACTAGTTATCGTCCATGTTTCACATCCATACATGGCTACACTGCATACAAATACTTTCAGAAACGACTTCCTGACACTTAAATCTATACTCGATGTTAACAAATTTCTCTTCTTCAGAAACGCTTTCCTTGCCATTGCCAGTACATTTTATATCCTCTCTACTTCGACCATCATCAGTTATTTTGCTCCCCAAATAGCAAACCTCCTTTACTACTTTAAGTGTCTCATTTCCTAATCTAATTCCCTCAGCATCACCCGATTTAATTCGACTACATTCCATGATCTCGTTTTGCTTTTGTTGATGTTCATCTTATATCCTCCTTTCAAGACACTGTCCATTCCGTTCAACTGCTTTTCCAAGTCCTTTCCTGTCTCCGACAGAATTTCAATGTCATCGGCGAACGTCAAAGTTTTTATTTCTTCTCCATGGATTTTAATACCTACTCCGAATTTTTCTTTTGTTTACTGCTTGTTCAATATACAGATTGAATAACATCGGGGACAGGCTACAACCCTGTTTCACTCCCTTCCCAACCACTGCTTTCCTTTCATGCCCCTCGACTCTTATAACTGCCATCTGGTGTTGTTGTTGTTGTTGTGGTCTTCAGTCCTGAGACTGGTTTGATGCAGCTCTCCATGCTAATCTATCCTGTGCAAGCTCCTTCTTCTCACAGTACCTACTGCAACCTACATCCTTCTGAATCTGCTTAGTGTATTCATCTCTTGGTATCCCTCTACGATTTTTACCCTCCACGCTGCCCTCAAATGCTAAATTTGTGATCCCTTGATGCCTCAGGACTTGTCCTACCAGCCGATCCCTTCTTCTAGTCAAGTTGTGCCACAAACTCCTCTTCTCCCCAATCCTTTAGAATTTGAAAGAGAGTATTCCAATCAACATTGTCAAAAGCTTCCTCTAAGTCTACAAATGCTAGAAACGCAGGTTTGCCTTTCCTTAATCTATTTTATAAGATAAGGCGTAAGGACAGTATTGCCTCGCGTGTTCCAATATTTCTACGGAATCCAAGCTGATCTTCCCCGAGAGCGACATCTGCCAGTTTTTCCATTCGTCTGTAAAGAATTCGCGTTAGTATTTTGCAGCTGTGTGTTGTCCTTAAATTAAGTAGAACGTAAGCTTAAGGACCCATGACCGCAGCAGTTTTTTCCCACAGGAACTTCACAAAAATTTTACAAATGTAGCCACACAAAGTTGTTTTAAGAGTTCCAAATTTTGATTTTTCTATTTTAAAGTCTCATTATCATGGTCATCTAAAAATTATGAAAGCTTCAACCCCAATTTTAGGGCCATAAAGATTAATACTGGATTTGGTAATTTAAAGTACGCTAGTTAGATTATCAGAACGCTTTAAACTGAGTTTCACTTCATTTTACGCAGTAGAACTAGCTTTATAACAACTTTTTATTTAGCTAGATTCAGCCTCTTTGGGCTGAATACGATGATCAGAGAAATTTTTGGACCAGTTTAACTATCGATTTCCTTTTGCGTTAGTCCTCGGCAATAGCAGGGTACTCAGTCGGCGGATCCGTAGAAATAACGCCAATTAATTTCGTTAATAGAGGATTTGGAGGATATTTAGTAGCGCAGTATGATGCAAAGAATAACTAGATTTTCTACATATAGTTAAAAAAACAAAATTACAGGGATAAAAACCCATTTTACATGAGGACATTAAATTCTAATGTATAGGAAATTGTTATGAATATGGGAATCCTTGTTACAGCGGTGATTTTCACTTCATTGCGCCACTAAATTGCGTTACTCGGTTTCATTTCGTAAAATAACGAACAGAGCCGGCAGTTACTCGCGCTTCTGATCACTTCTGCTGTCTGCTAGAGCTGACACCATTTACTCATTTAGCAAAAACGGAAAGAGATATTAAGCAAAACTGCGTACATTACATTCTGAAACAGATGCGCTGCAAAAGGCGGAAAATTTTATGAAATCATTAAAAATGAAATTTAGGAGCAAATAACAACTATTTTACTGTAAATGTAGCTCTTCAGTGAATCAAAGAAAATAAATTATTAATATATCCGAGAAGACATCAGAGTATTATTGTATGCGCATATTAGAAAGAGAATAATTTTTTTTTAATTGTCTGTCCCGTTTGTTCTTGATCCAATATTTTAGCAATATTATGAATGAAAAAACACACGACATTGTTGTAAAATTATTTCATTTTTGTTATTCTACCAACACGTTCTCGAATATTACGCCTTCATCAGGTACAAAGATAAAGTTCAGTGTGTGTTGAATTTCTGAACTATAGTCTCTATAGGGTATTTCAGTTCGTTCCCGAAGATAACCACTCTTAGATGTAGGACTAAAATCAGGTTACAGAAATTTTCCGATACGAAAATTAAGCTGAACTATGTGCCGGGAATTTCGGTGACATGTTCTAAGCATCTGGCTGAACAAGACCTCAACAGGTCCAATACTGCGAGCAGATAAAACAACTGAGAGTGAACAAATGAGTGAAACAACTCTAGATATACGAAATAACATTTTTTAACTGGAAAGTGAAACTACCGAAATAAAGAAAAATGGAAATTAGTGACACTTGTCTAGTTGCCCAAGCTTAATACTGAATGATCAGGTACGGCACCATTACATGCCACTTTTAATTGCAGATACTGATAGTAATTCCATCGACAAAACTTTGTAAATTATCGCTCCTACTCATAAGCCCAAATTTTGAATTATTTCAGCTACATCAGTAGCTCCTAAAAGAATTTACTTTATATAATTATTCTTGTTTCCTTCCCTATTTAGTCTCAATTGTAATTTCTTACTTGTTATTAATATTGGAGCTACGAAGGACAAGATTATCTTTCCTCATTCAACTCCTTGGAATATGTAACCAAACTCCACTACATTGTATTCAACTTACTTTTCCTCCCAGAAAAATTGTTGTAATATGTTGTGTAGTTCATTATTTAATGTGTTGAATATTTTACCTACGTTCAGTAATTTTACATCACATTTTACTCAAATAATTCCTCTGGCTTTAGTCCTGAATCCAACATTAACAACTGTCATTTTGGGAAACCAGCTGATATTTTCTGTACTTGCACTAGTTTGAAATCTTTGCGCACACGAAAATTTTACATGCACACATATTTATCTGTGTACCTATCAGTGGCGTAGCAGTTTAGTTTGTAAAATTGCAGATATTGCAGAATATTACACCAGTGTCATGTGTTCTTCATTCATAAGAACAAATTTTCTTTCGACAGCCAGTGATTGAATTTCTTTGTTTGTTTATTTACATTATTGGTTTCGAGACATTCAATGTCATTATCAAATGTTACGTGGATCACTCAGTGGGATGACCTGGAATTAGACAAAGCGCACATGAAAGTGCATTTTCTGTACGTTCCAACCATCTATAAGAATCCATGTATTAAACTGAACTACAGCGCTATAAACACTTTTGCTCACTATTTAGAACTAACTACAGGTTGGAGATAATACACCATGTTGTAGGTACGGCAATAAAATGGCAGCCAATTAGCGAGAAGCAGTCCAAAGTTCGTATATTTCATGCTCAGCTATTATCCGCTGCACTAAAGAGCGCAGTTATTGGTTAAATTAGTTCGGTGCAGTTTGTTTCAGCCGAACAGTCGAAGATTGGAAAACTTTAAATCTCTATCCACGGCTGGTAACCTCAGACCCAATTTTCCTGCGATATTTACGGGCAAAGCTTGATTACTTGAATAAATTACGCAGTAAGTACCGTGCTACTATTAATTTGCTGATAAGGTCAGCTGCCCTCACAAACAGCACTGCACTGAGGTAGTGGATACGTGGTGCTGCGTTTTTAATACAAAATTACGGACCACATTTTGTACTGGTTGCTGGTGTTCTGAGAGCACGAACGAACTTTTATTTCGTGTGTTCTATTGGACACATTGCAAGTGATTCGTGGCTAAAAAAAATCACAATATGTGGAAAACCCAAAAGGGTTTAATGCTATTGTCGTGTTAGTAGGACTGTAGCCCAGTGGTAACAATTATTTGGAAGGTATTGTGAACGAAGCATTAGTACATGGAAGCGAAATTTTGCTTCCGGAACTACAAACAAAATTTGGGATAATCGTGGATTATGTAAACGGTTATGCATTTATTTACTTGCATCAAAAGTTTCCCAGGACCAGTTTCGAAAAACTGAAAACCAGTGTGTTTATCGGTTCACCTTGAGATAAGTTTTTAAACAGTTGGAATTTGTGCCATGCGACAAGAAGCAAATGGGTTGGCAAATCCATAAGAATATTTCGAACGGTTTTCTGAGAGCTAATTGCAGTAAATATCAGTTTAAAGCGATATTGACTGTTTATCGATGGTGACTATTTCAAAAATACGAAAATGTTTTTCAGAGACCACTACCAGTCACTAATTTTTCACTAATTTACTTTATTTATTTAATAATGAAAAAAATGGTTCAAATGGCTCTGAGCACTATGGGACTCAACATCTTAGGTCATAAGTCCCCTAGAACTTAGAACTACTTAAACCTAACTAACCTAAGGACATCACACACACCCATGCCCGAGGCAGGATTCGAACCTGCGACCGTAGCAGTCCCGCGGTTCCGGACTGCAGCGCCAGAACCGCTAGACCACCGCGGCCGGCCATTACATAATGAAACTTGTTCCAAGTTAAAAACCTAATCTTCAGACTAGAGTGTCAGTACAAGGCAAAATTAACAAAAGTGTTTGTTTACAGTCTTGGCAAGTGCTGTGGCTATCTTCATTGGTATCAAATGGTTGTCTCAACTAACCGCAATCCTTGAACCCACTGGTAGTGGAAAAATGGTGCGGAACTCCCGAAGGAAATACTTAAGAGCGCTTATGGTAAAAACTATAACGTCTATAACAAAAACTGAATGTCCATACACACTAAAAGCAGGGACTGTAAGAGAGCTATCAATCTCGAGGGCTTGTCTGCTATCGAAACGCTTACACTCCACAGAGAACGTGATCTGGAAGATATCGTAAAAGAACAACGCAAAATTCAAACAAAGATATTCGAACACCAAGGAACAGAAGATGGATACGAACTACAATCCCGAAAAACAACCAAAAAATTATCGAAACTCGCCACAGATATAAGATAAAGAAGGTCGAAATTTTATGGGCATACTCACAGAATTCTAATAACTATACTGCGACACACACAGAACAACTCAGAACCGTGCCCGGGGACCAGAAGTTAAAAAACGACTTACAAAGGCTCACACAAGTCATTTTTAACAGAAACTCATACAGACAAAACATTAGCAAATGGTAAGTACTGCAACAGAATGAAGTCAGCACTAGACGAGGGGCAAAATGGACTGAAGAAACTAAAAGAATCTACGGAGAAAACATGTGAGCTCCTTGGAAACAAGAAAAGCTTCGTTTGTAATGTGTGGCTCTACAGAAAGATGAGGTATGCACACTGGATAGCTATTGCAAAGGTGCAGAACTGAATCGGGAAAATAGACAATTACTGCTCAGGCTGGTTAAATGAAGGTTGACAAGACACATATTGAGGCATCAGAGACTACATAATTTCGTAATGAAGTAGATTGTGGGGGATAAAAATTATAGAGAGGGACCAATGTTCAACTCTGTACGCAGGTTCAGGTGGAGGTAGGTGACAGTAGCTATGCAGAGATGAAGAGGCTACCACAGGAAGGAAGATGTATGAAACAATTTTCGTAAGAAAGACTAAAACAACAGCAGCGCAAATCTACAAAATTTGCGATACTTAAGAAAATAAACGTGGTGTTAGTTCCCCTCGTGGTATGCGGCCCAACAGGCTTTCCTGTGTTGCGGAGCTGCATAACACACAGGCGTCCCATGTGGACCCAGTATTACACGTCTGTCCAGTGCATTTTTTCTACAATTTAATTTTAAATAAACACTTTAGTTCAATATTTAACAATTTATCTACTTTCGTCCTTGCACGTTATCAATCTACAGGCAATAACAATTGTTATGCTTACAGTGTGTTATATTCAACATATTGAGTGTTAGGATTCGCACATGTCATTCATTCTCCACACTGCCTGAAGCAAATCTGAAACACACGCTTTAATAACTTGAGAAACGTAAGAAAGTCGCTATGGTGTACGCGCCCTTTGTGATACATTGATGAGCCAAAACATTATGAGCACTGCCCATCGAGAGACTGAATGCCTCATGGTGAACCGGCCGGAGTGGCCGTGCGGTTCTAGGCGCTACAGTCTGGAACCGAGCGACCGCTACAATCACAGGTTCGAATCCTGCCTCGGGCATAGATGTATGTGATGTCCTTAGGTTAGTTAGGTTTAATTAGTTCTAAGTTCTAGGCGATTGATGACCTCAGAAGTTAAGTCGCATAGTGCTCAGAGCCATTTGAACCTCCTGGTGATGTTGCGAGCATGTGACGCAGTAAGAAAAGAATGGAAGCGGAAGAGAAGAATGAGCAGCCATTATAACGAAGAAACGGGCTGAAAACGCGGAAATCCACTGATATAAGCGGTTTTGGCAAAGGGTACTCTCTGAAACGGCGATGCAGATCGGCTGTTGGCGTACTACTGTCATGAGCACCTGTGGAAAGTCATTAATGGATGGTGAAGTAATGAGTAGGCCGTATGGTGCTGGACGACCACGTCTCGTCACAAGACGAATTCCCCGCTGTGTAATCCAGGACAGGCAGCGATCTGTGGCAGATTTGACGACAGAGCACAATGTTAAGTAAAATGTAAATGTCGTGTCACTAGGGCCTCCCGTCGGGTAGACCGTTCGCCGGGTGCAAGTCTGTCGATTTGACGCCACTTCGGCGACTTGCGCGTCGATGGGGATGAAATAACGATGATGATGATTAGGACAACACAACACCCAGTCCCTGAGCGGAGAAAATCTCCCACCCAGCCGGGAATCGAACCCGGGCCCTTAGGATTGACATTCTTTTGGGTCATTGGTGCACATGGCCCAACATACTTGACTGTGATGGGCTACATAACACACTGGCGTCACTGTGCGCCAACGCCGCGATGTTAGAATATCGGATACGATTGGCATTCACTGATGGATGTAAGAGTATAACAGCACAAAGAAATTACATCAACGGAATGCATGGGGTAGCGCAAATTGCTGATAATTATACAACAAACGAATAAATTTTCAAACCGATAACAGCAAGTAATTTCAACATCAGTACTTGAAGAAGTCATGAAATACGAGTTTCTAGAAGTCAATCTTTTCTAAGAAGAATCCGAAACTTTTATGACCTATTTTCTCTAGAAGATGCTGGTTGTGAGCAGTGGGCTCATGTGGAAACTTGTAGGCAGGTAGCACTCAGAAACTCACCAAACATCACCACGAATTGAGACGTAGCCTCCAACAACAGCTGATTCGAATTTTGCGCTGCAGTCAGAGGATCTGGCTAGTGACAGAATCACAGAGTTCTTACATTACTCTTTAACATTAACCTACTGTGAGTAAAGTCTTCATTGTTTATTGCAGGTGACACCTACATACTTTATTTTGCTCCACAGAGATATTATAGCATGATTGTCTGACATATCTCATCGTATCAATGAAATCATCATGATCATCATCATCGTCGTCATCTTTAAGGTTCAGGACTCCGGGCTGTTCCTTTTCTAAGACAATCTCTCCTCCCACCTGGTAAAGTGCATTCCCACATTCCGTCGACGTTTTGGCTTATACTCCAGCAAGATCTGTGGTCTATTGGCAACTTCTTGGTTTGATTCCCACAACTATTGATTCATAATTCTAAATAATCCTAAAATAAAGTTAAAAAATTATGACTGCGAGGTTCCTTAAATTCGAAATAAAAAAAAAATTGAATCAGCTGACAAATTTTTTATTTAATAACCTCGATTACAGAAGGGAGCGAAGGTTTCGTGCAACTTGTATGGAAACTAGACTGCAGACACTAAGGTCTAAGGACATGAAGGGGAAGCAGTGATTCTTCAGCCTGTACATTGACCCACCAGTAATAGAAAAAAAAGGAAAAATCTGGAAAGGATATTCAAGACCGGAGGAAGAAATAAAAACTATGGGATTTGCCAGTGAGATTGCAATAAGAGAATAGGGGCGTTATAAATGTGGTGGTACAGAAAATACTGAAGGTCAGACGGGTAGATGGAGTAATAAATGAGGAGGTAGTGTATCGAATTGGGGGAAAAAGAAATTTATGGCACCAATTGACTAAAAGAAGAAGTCGTTAGAAATGCGACTTCCTGAGGCATCTAGAAGTGGTAGAGGGAGTCCAAGGCGCGACTGCATAAATTAGTTTCAAACGGGAGTGGCTTACAGTAGTAATTCGCAGATGAAGAGGCTGGGACAGGATAGAATAGCCCGGAAAAGTGCGTCAAACTAATCTTCACACTGAAGACCACAATAAATGTAAATTAAAAGTTGTTTTATGAGACATATTCAAAATGAAAGCTCTAAAATTAGCTGCAGTGACGTAATATATTTAATACTTTACACGAAAAGTAAAAAGAATGAGTTTCTGCTATTGGCTTTATCTACGAGACAGCTTGCGCTAGTTGGCATTAAGGTATTTTGTATTTTCTTGTTTGAAGTCTTGAGTTCACATTTTGTAAACATTCTGCAACTGAATGGGAACAATAATCAAGTAAGCATGACGTTAGTCTTTTACTAAAAGATGATAATTATCAAATAATTTTTATCTTATGTGGAGAACTACTGTAAATTTAATCGCACTGTCAGTGATGAAACTTTCATAAGCAACTTATTGACGGGAGATGGTCCATTCCGTTTTGCCTTATACCATGTTTATGGATACTGAAATTTTTATTTATGTATTCTACAGACAGAAAAAACATGACTGACGTATGGGCAAGGCAGGAAATATGGGTTTAAGATTTTACGCCTGTCCATTTCGTAAACAGTGTGGTTTGCGAGCGATTTGCACCAGACAACTGCCACTCAAGTACGAAGCGATCGTGTATACCACGTTGAGGCACACGTACCGTATGCACAAGTCACATCGTTTCTGAGCATTGCTCAACACGTTGAACTCGGCACGCTCAACGTTGGCGTCCGAAGCCACAATCCATGTGCCGACGAGTTAGATTGCGTTCACAGTGCCACCGACAGCTGTCATCAGACGCCGTCACCAAAAGTTGCCCGATAACATCGGCCGACAGCTTGGTCACGGGTGCCTCCGATCTCATTCGTCAGTTTTTGACGAGGTCGAGGAGGTTTGGTTAGGTCAGAATGTACACTCCTGGAAATGGAAAAAAGAACACATTGACACCGGTGTGTCAGACCCAACATACTTGCTCCGGACACTGCGAGAGGGCTGTACAAGCAATGATCACACGCACGGCACAGCGGACACACCAGGAACCGCGGTGTTGGCTGTCAGCCAGTTTGCCGTGGCATACGGAGCTCCATCGCAGTCTTTAACACTGGTAGCATGCCGCGACAGCGTGGACGTGATCCGTATGTGCAGTTGACGGACTTTGAGCGAGGGCGTATAGTGGGCATGCGGGAGGCCGGGTGGACGTACCGCCGAATTGCTCAACACGTGGGGCGTGAGGTCTCCACAGTACATCGATGTTGTCGCCAGTGGACGGCGGAAGGTGCACGTGCCCGTCGACCTGGGACCGGACCGCAGCGACGCACGGATGCACGCCAAGACCGTAGGATCCTACGCAGTGCCGTAGGGGACCGCACCGCCACTTCCCAGCAAATTAGGGACACTGTTGCTCCTGGGGTATCGGCGAGGACCATTCGCAACCGTCTCCATGAAGCTGGGCTACGGTCCCGCACACCATTAGGCCGTCTTCCGCTCACGCCCCAACATCGTGCAGCCCGCCTCCAGTGGTGTCGCGACAGGCGTGAATGGAGGGACGAATGGAGACGTGTCGTCTTCAGCGATGAGAGTCGCTTCTGCCTTGGTGCCAATGATGGTCGTATGCGTGTTTGGCGCCGTGCAGGTGAGCGCCACAATCAGGACTGCATACGACCGAGGCACACAGGGCCAACACCCGGCATCATGGTGTGGGGAGCGATCTCCTACACTGGCCGTACACCACTGGTGATCGTCGAGGGGACACTGAATAGTGCACGGTACATCCAAACCGTCATCGAACCCATCGTTCTACCATTCCTAGACCGGCAAGGGAACTTGCTGTTCCAACAGGACAATGCACGTCCGCATGTATCCCGTGCCACCCAACGTGCTCTAGAAGGTGTAAGTCAACTACCCTGGCCAGCAAGATCTCCGGATCTGTCCCCCATTGAGCATGTTTGGGACTGGATGAAGCGTCGTCTCACGCGGTCTGCACGTCCAGCACGAACGCTGGTCCAACTGAGGCGCCAGGTGGAAATGGCATGGCAAGCCGTTCCACAGGACTACATCCAGCATCTCTACGATCGTCTCCATGGGAGAATAGCAGCCTGCATTGCTGCGAAAGGTGGATATACACTGTACTAGTGCCGACATTGTACATGCTCTGTTGCCTGTGTCTATGTGCCTTTGGTTCTGTCAGTGTGATCATGTGATGTATCTGACCCCAGGAATGTGTCAATAAAATTTCCCCTTCCTGGGACAATGAATTCATGGTATTCTTAATTCAATTTCCAGGAGTGTATCTTATGCATGTAGTAGGTTTTGTTTTAATCCCCAAGGACGGAATGGATACCAAGATGCCTCTGTGCTTCGAAACGACTGCTGCAGCGTGGCTTTCCCTGTTAGAAGATACATGAAAACGAGCCGTATCTGTCTCGAAACGAACGTGGCGAATACTGTACACTCTGCCCTCAGTTACTGCAAGTACCAGACAAATTTACGAATATATCACATGAAGGGGAAAACACCATGCCACAGAAGTTAAAACCACTTTAACTTCGTGATACCACTTTTCTTCTCTCACCAACGATTAACGTCAGAAGAAACTAAAAGGCCACAATCGATGTTCTACAGATTTATACGCGTGTACTACGAAAATACGATGTTTCACTGACACACTGCACTAATGATCTTTCCAAAACACGTTGTTCAGAGTGTGGTTTACTATGCTAAAGTGGCAGGATGTGCCACTTTAGTCTGTAGAATTTTTCCTAATGAGGTTGTGAGCACATAATGGTTCATTTACGTGGTGAAACTACATGATTCTGTTATATGATGCATGGATAAAATTTGTGCTTAAGGAAACAAGTATGTATTGTCTGATCAATGACAGGTAGATTTGTGGTTTCACAGCAGCTCACTTTATTCTAAAAGTGGTGCAAATTAATGCAATACTGGCAGGATATTCAGATAATCAGATTCTAGTACACTTCACTGCTTTCTAAACACTTACCTTGTGTATTTGAGAAAGGAAGTAACAATATTCCTGGGGGCAGTATTATTTCAGTTTGAGTGTTGCTTTAATAAAGAAACTCAACAATACTAGTGTCTCTTAGTGCACTTACACAGCTTCAAAATTCGGAATTTGGAAATTTGTGCTAAGGTCTTAAGGGACCAAGCTGCCGAGGTCATCGGTCCCAAAGCTTACACACTACTTAATCTAACTTAAACTAACTTACGCTAAGGACAACACACATACACCCGTGCCCGAGGGAGGACTCGAACCTCCGACGGGAGGAGTCAAAATTCGGTATAGAAAAAACTGAAAATTTCGTAGTATAGGTACGTAGGGTGCAAGAGTGAAAAAAATTAGGTTTTGAATTAGTATTTAGAGCATCCTAAATAACATCCAACATATCACACGAAAACATTGAAACTATACTTTTCAGAAGGTGGTATAATAGGCCTAATTACCAGAAAGATGTAATTGACTGATGTCAAATATCAAAGTGTCAATTCTGGTTATACTTGAACCAGAACTGCATCTTAAATCTGAGAACTGGATTATTTAACAGGCCTCGAATCATACCTCCACAATTAGGATCCTAAACGAATTTTTTTATGAATTTCTTTAACGTTGTGCAGGGATATGTCAATTATCCTTCAATGATTCTCTTTCAGTATACGTCTGAAAGATAAACAGAGATTAGTGTAAGACACTCTGAACATCTAAGAAACTGGAAAGTGGAAACAAACACGTGCACCATACTTGCAAACCACTCCACGTAACAGAATCACCACGCCACTGCCATAAAAACAGCACAAGTAAGCAGTAATAATAATTTATAGATAGCTGAAGTCCACCTATCACAACCCAAAAAGACCCAATACAGTAACTTTAAGCAAAAGGTAAGCTATCCTTGTCACTTGAACAAATTGTTTTTCCAGGTTACAGCCCACACCTAAAATTTCTGATGAAGATTTTGCCCACTTGCGGTTTCCAATAAACCTGCGATTTCAGTCCATAGATTCCAAACTGCATATCGACCTTTTTTTTTAATTCTCAGTATGCCATAAACTCCGCCTTCACTTAAACTTGTCAGTTTCTCACAGTTCATGTTTCGTGTCGTGTCGGCCATTATGACCGAAAAAAAAAAAAAAAATTGATTTGGACTTCACCGGTTGTCGTCCGAAATACATACGTTTGGACGATGAGGTCGGCTACATTCTGACCACATACGTTGTGACATATTGATTCTAATCGGTCGGCCGTCTTCGGCCGATGTCAGTCGTCGGCGAAATCCACCGATGTTGGTGCCACTGTGACCGCAACCGTAAAGCCGTCGGACCGTACATCCGAAAGTTGAGCGTACCGAGTTCCTGACGTCATAGCGTGGAACAGCACGTTCGGGAGTGTTTCCGAACGTGCAGAGCAGTATCTGGCATGTCTGATATTCTCAGCGTGCGTCTGGGCGTTGACCAATCAGATGGCACAACGCCACCTACGTCACACGCACGTCATTTCCCTCAAACACAGAGCTGTGAGGCGCCATATTGGCATTCAGTTCAAGCCTATACGTATATATGCCGTTTCTGAGCACCAGCAAATTGAGAATGACTGGAAAACCCCTTGTTAACTGTATGATTTGTTGCAATAAAATAATGAGAAGCCATATTCGTGGCAAAAGAATTATTGTTGCGTATTATGAGAGGATGTCATTTGGAGGTAGCGGCACACAATCCATTGTTCTCGGTACAATTTGTTGTAATTAAATTTCAGATAGTAACATAGCTACGATTAAAGCATTTAGCATGTGGTAACGGGTTAGATTTGGTCATTCATGAACTGTTATCACTTTAACAAAATAAATAAATAAGAATACAGTGTAGTGAGCAGCATCAACGATCCACGACCAGCTGGGTGGTAAAACTATGGTTCGTGTCTCGTGAAGTTTCAAAATATTTTTTTTCCCCAACATTCGCTTATTTAATAGGTTCTGATGCTTTATTATTAGTTTACTGTAAGTATATACAACATACTTGATGTTATGTAAATATAAGTTGACGTTTTTATGAGTGAGTTTGTTCGATTAGCTTAATCTAGAGGACAGCTTGCGCTACTTGTATAAAGATATTTTGTTCCTTTTTCCTTTGAGTTTTGCCGGCCGGAGTGTCCGAGCGGTTCTAGGCGCTACAGTCTGGAACCGTGCGACCGCTACGGTCGCAGGTTCGAATCCTGCCTCGGGCATGGATGTGTGTGATGTCCTTAGGTTAGTTAGGTTTAAGTAGTTCTAAGTTCTAGGGGACTGATGACCTCAGATGTTAAGTACCATAGTGCTCAGAGTCATTTTTGAACCTTTGAGTTTCGTAATTCACGTCTTTTAAAGATTCTGCTACTGGGTAGGAACAGTGATCAAGTAAGAATGACCTTAGGGTTTTACCAAAGTGTGGGAAAGATAATCGTTATTTTATCTTATGTGGAGAACTATTGCAAATTTGTGTCAGACTGTTTGTAATGGCACTTTTATAAGCCTATGTCCTTGTTGATTGTGCATTGTACTTTCCTTTTTGTCTTAGATTAGATTAGATTAGTACTTGTGCCATAGATAATGAATACGACACTTCGTAATGATGTGGAACGTGTCAGGTTAATAAAAGGTGACTATACAAGATATTACATTAGACAAAAGATTACATGACACTCAATTTTTTTTTTTTTTTTTAAGTTGGGAAATTACCCACTTACTATATCCAAAAATTCATGGCTATCTGTCAGACTTTTGATGCTATTAGGAGCCGGCCGCGGTGGTCTAGCGGTTCTGGCGCTGCAGTCCGGAACCGCGGAACTGCTACGGTCGCAGGTTCGAATCCTGCCTCGGGCATGGGTGTGTGTGATGTCCTTAGGTTAGTTAGGTTTAAGTAGTTCTAAGTTCTAGGGGACTTATGACCTAAGATGTTGAGTCCCATAGTGCTCAGAGCCATTTGAACCATGCTATTAGGTAAGTGACCAAAGACTTTTGTGGCAGCATAATTTACCCCCTTCTGAGCCAAAGTTAGATTTAACCTTGAGTAGTGAAGATCATCCTTTCTCCATAGGACATGTACATTGCTATTGAAGTTTTTGTGTATATTACATACAGAAAAACGCGACTAGGATATGGAAAATCGAGGAAATGTGCGTTTTAATACGGCTAACATGGGAATTTTACGCGCGCCCGAGTAAACAGTGTGATTTACGAACAGTAACTTCCCACAACTGCCGCTGGAGTGCTTCGCGATCGCGTATACCACGTTGGGGCCCACGTACCGTATGCACAAGTCGCATCGTTCCTGAGCGTTCAACAGCACGTTGAACTCGGCTGTTCAACGTTGACGTTCGACAGCACGGTCCGTGTGTCGACGGCTTAAGGATGTCCTCGGCAGAAACGGTTTCGTTGACGGCTGGTGCTGCCACCAGCGCCTCGCCCGGCCGCTCTGGTAACTACTACGGAGTGGAGCTAGTGCCTTCGCGGCGCGCACGTTGGCAGGCCTGCCTCACCTCATAGCCAGCGTGGAACTGTGTCCAGTGAGGGGGAAAAGGGGGAGGGGGAGAGAGAGAGAGGATGACCGACACTGCGGTCGACCTGGCCCGCAGCCAGTCTTGTCTGTGTAGTGTCGCGAGGAACGCACATTCCAGCGCGTTGCGGGAACCCACCGACTGTAGCAACAAGTAGCGGAAAGAACGCGCAAGAGACAACAGGTGGGTGACGTCATCACCACTCGCTACCGTGATTGGTTCTGGCAGTCAGCTGACCTCGTTACGAGGCTGCCGTTATCATTATGTTAGAGCTCCTACAGCCCGCACGCTTTTACTTGCTTCTCTCGCTTCCATAACGTGATTAAAGTGCAGTTTTTTGTGCGCTGGTAGTCAAATTTAACTCTACACTCTGCAATCCACTGCGAAATGCATAACAGAGAGTATCAGTTATTAGAGATACTTTCCGTTCCAAGCGCGTACGGAGCGAGGGAAGAATGATTCCATAAGGCAGGATTTCCCAGGCTTTCTGTCACTGCGTACTAGTTGACAATGTTAAAAATTTATGCGTACCAGTACAGCTTGCTCACTTTTTAACGAAGCCTGAGGTGGGGGTTCTTCCCTTTGCAATTCTAAAACTAGTTTGGTATAAGGCTTCTGTAACGTTAGTCTCAAACAACATCAAAACTGCTTTCTGCAACGAGTTTCAAATTCTGTCCTGGGATATGCGCTGGTGCTTGCAAACAACATTTAAGCTCTCATACACAGTGATATTCTGTTGCCTCTGGTGAAAAGTTTCCGAATAGTATAAATTTTTAGCCGACATCTTGCTAGGTTATGTGAGCATGAGCTACCGGTGTAGAAGTTTCATTCTATTCTGTGGCGCTTGTTTTTATTGCGGCACAAGAACTATTTATAAACGGAAAAAAGACGTCTTGAAGGTGAGTTTTTTAACAAATGTGTTGTCGAATTCTTGCCTGGGACGTTGCAAATGAACGTATCTTTTCTAAGAATAGGAAAACTGGCTTTGGGTACTGTTCGGACAACAAGAAAGAAGAAGAATAAAACAGAAACTGCTCTGCTAGTGAAATGCGACAAAATAGTTTTGGTCATTGGCCACATTATGGCGCAAAATGGGAGATGTAGACTTTTGCCTCGGGGATGGTCGATTGTAAAATTCAGAAAATGTGGTACTGTTCTGTGTTTTGTAGCGAAAAGGAATTGTTTTAAGACATTTCACATGCAACAGTGCAAAATGCAGCCATTTTTTCATCCGCAGGAACAACACTATAGTACTTACATTGCAGTACCCATGCGCCTCTTGTGGGCAATGATACTTGCATAGTGTATTTTGAAACAATGTATACAAAAGTCCTCACATGACGATAGTTATATACATCTAATTTAAGTAACTTAACACTTTTTCTTCACAATAGTTCTGCGTGTGCAAAATAAAGGGTTGAAGGCTTCATGTTTTGATTTTAAAGCGTTTCTAAGCATACAACGCACTGGAGAATTCGATTATCACTGGTTTCTGTGTTGGCATTTACCATAAAGCAAAACTGTCAGTAGCTTTCATCATAACTGTGATTAGGTGTTGATTTATGTTTCTTAACTGCATCCTTGGAGGTAGGAGTAGCTTCCTGGCTTAAAAAGTGCTATGTCATTAACTTAAAACACAACCAGATATAAGTGACACAGTCAAGTTAAACTTCACATCACAATTGTAATAGTCAAGAATCAGCTTGCTGTAATACGCACAGTCCGTTCAGACGCAAGCTTTCTTCGTATCACGATGCCATTAATTTTATGGTACAGCCACGAAAGCGGCAATAACAACAATTAACCTTTCACTATTTAATGAGTACAGCAACGCCACAGGTTGGTGCAAGGCGTAAGGTGGCAGTACCTGCAAAGAGGAACGAAAATTTTAGAATAACCGACGACAACACCCTATCAAAATTTCGTCAAGGTCAAAACAAGATGACTCATTCCCGGCCAAGGCAGCGACGACTAACGCAGGGATGGTACAATCAGGCCTTTCCGTTAGGGACGGAAAAAACCTGCCGGTTAAAACCGATTCCAGAATTTTAGGTCTGAATAACTGGTATTTTTCGGTATTTGCTTGGTCTCGGTTGTAATTGGCGTTTTCATTTTTTACTAAAAGCTGGATAAAAAACCGAAATCTCAATTTAGCAGCAGTGTAAAAATTTAGTTTTTAAATAAACCTTTTTTTAATGAACGAGAAATTTTTATTCGTAAAATCAGCATTGTGTTGAAATATTGCGTCGTTGTAGAAAATGGGATAAGCTATCAATACCTATTTTAATAACAATGCCGACATAAACGAGTAATAAACAGATGGCATAAGAACTGGTACAGCATTGCTGAGACGACAGTGTGCCTTTTACCATGTGACATGGCTTGTTGGATAGTATGCCTGTATCTGATGTATTCAAGACTTTCCCAGCTGGTCTACATGGCAGTGGCCAGACATCAGTTTTCTTACAGAATGGCCCCGTCCCTGGTCTGGAAATACTTTACAAAGAGTGGAATCAATGAAGTGCTATGCTCCATTTGCTTTAAAAGATTAAAAACCAGAGGAGACACAGCAAACTTGTGACACAATATAAGGAGAAAACCTGAAAACTTAATAATTCGTTCATAGTTTACAATAAAAATAGAAGACAGGTGACCTGCTACCTGCGCCTATATATTAACCTGCCTTTATCTGCTTGTAGCCCTTGAAAACGGACAAATTAACATGGAAAATATACAGGGTGTTTCAGAAGTGATGGTCAATATTCAGAGAAATGGCAGGAATGCTTATTCGAAACAAAAAAGTCAAGTAAACATGAGCTCCGCATACATTAAGAGCTATAAGGAATTCTTGATCTTCGATACTGTGAAACAAATGTCTTCTATTGCAAGCTCTTTGCTTTCCATATTTTGCGAAGTGGAAGTATGGACCAAAACAAGACAAAAATGTCCAATAACGATGTGCTTTAAAATGCATACCTTAAAAGTTATTAGAAGAGTTGTGTTTCAAAGTAGCAAAGTTGAACAAGTGATCACAGTTCTTAAGGTATGCATTTTAAAGCACGGGTTAAATGCACGTTTTTTTCTTGTTTTGGGCCATACTTCCACTTCCCAAAATATGGAAAGCAAAGAGCTTGCAATAGAAGAGATTTGTTTCGCCCGAAGGTGAAGAATTCCTCATAGCTCTTAAGGTGTGAGTTTTAGAGTCCATGTTTACTTGACTTTTTTGTTTCGAATGATCATTCCTGTCGTACCCCTGAATATTGACCATCACTTCTGAAACACCCTGTAGTTCAACTATAGATTCACCCATTAGCACTGATTGTTCATTGTTTCCAAATAGTGTTACATGATTTTGAGCATTGTTTTAAAAAATTTTGAATCAATAGCAGAATACTGGTGGTTTTTTTTTCTGGTGATCAACCAGTTACCACTTTCCGAGAAGACCAGCGAACTGTGCGCGGGCTGATTTTCTTTTATTTCCCTATTTAATTCAATATTTACATTCTATGTGTCTTGAAACTGACAGAGTCAAAATTTTTCAGCCTTCGTTCGATTTCTACATAAATTACTGGAAATAATAGGAATAAAAAAAAACGAAAATCGGTTATTTCAGAAACCGGTTATTGTGAGTAGTTTCAACAGTCCGATTACAACAGTTGAAAAACGATATAATAGAGAACCGGTTGTTTCACCGTAACCGTCATCCCTGCTTCCTATGTCCTGCATACAGTCCGAACAAAACATTCTGCTGTAAATACATTACCTTTAACATTTTCACAGACGCTACTTTTATCAGTCAGCCTTCCCAGTGTCTTGTTACTTTGAAAATAAAGTGACGAGAAAGAATAATTTTTCTTATACGAGGTGCATTCAAGTTCTAAGGCCTCCGATTCTTTTTCTAATTAACTACTCACCCGAAATCGATGAAACTGGCGTTACTTCTCGACGTAATCGCGCTGCAGACGTACACTTTTTTCACAACGCTGACGCCATGATTCCGTGGCAGCGGCGAAGGCTTCTTTAGGAGTCTGTTTTGACCACTGGAAAATCGCTGAGGCAATAGCAGCACGGCTGGTGAATGTGCGGCCACGGAGAGTGTCTTTCATTGTTGGAAAAAGCCAAAAGTCACTAGGAGCCAGGTCAGGTGAGTAGGGAGCATGAGGAATCACTTCAAAGTTGTTATCACGAAGAAACTGTTGCGTAACGTTAGCTCGATGTGTGGGTGCGTTGTCTTGGTGAAACAGCACACGCGCAGCCCTTCCCGGACGTTTTTGTTGCAGTGCAGGAAGGAATTTGTTCTTCAAAACATTTTCTTAGGATGCACTTGTTACCGTAGTGCCCTTTGGAACGCAATGGGTAAGGATTACGCCCTCGCTGTCCCAGAACATGGACACCATCATTTTTTCAGCACTGGCGGTTTATTGTCACACGATGTTCTGCCTTCATTAAACTGTCGCACCCACGAACGCACTTTCGATACATCCATAACTCCATCACCACATGTCTCCTTCAACTGTCGATGAATTTCAATTGGTTTCACAGCACGCAAATTCAGAAAACGAATGATTGCACGCTGTTCAAGTAAGGAAAAACGTCGCAATTTGAAGTATTTAAAACAGTTCTCATTCTCGCCGCTGGCGGTAAAATTCCATCTGCTGTACGGTGCTGCCATCTCTGGGACGTATTGACAATGAACGCAGCCTCATTTGAAAAAAAAATGAGCATGTTTCTATCTCTTTCCAGTCCGGAGAAAAAAAAATCGGAGGCCTTAGAACTTGAATGCACCTCTTATCTGTATCTGTCTTACTCGCTTATACGTGTACAACCGGAAAAGTCCTTTGTGTAGAAGGGGCACGTGTACCACCGACTGGAAACCCCTGCCATAAGGCATCCGAATGTGCTTTGTTAGTGTAATCTTATCTTGGCAGTTCCTACTGGAGTGATATGTGTGGGCTTGTGGTATATTCCTGAGTCCTGAAACACAACTCCTCCTCGAAAGTGTGCAAGTAGGCTTGCATGAGATTGCTGAAGTAAATCTTCAAGTGTTTGACAGCCCTTCTGTGAGAAAAACAGACCTGTGACAATTCGTGTCTCCTTCATTTGTATACGTTCTATAAAAGCTGTTAGCTGGATTTGGTATGGGTCTCTTCGTACGACTGCCATTTCAACACAATATCAGGGTGTCTACGTGGACAAGAAAAAAAAATTCCCGGATTTCCCGGTTAAAAACACAATTTCTCCCGGATGAAATTGCGTATAAAGCGGGTGAAAATACATCCGGGTTAAGTAACAGTATACTTTCCCTCGGAGCTATAAAACGTATCAGTCCTTTGAATCGTAAAGGCCTTATACCGGCGGAGGACGTCCCACCACTTTAGGAAACGAAATCCTGGAAAAACAATGCGTTTGGAAAGTTGTTTGATGCGAGACAATTATTTTCGTATTGCGAAAGTGTTCACACAAATTCCACAAATTACAACACGGTAGCTTCCGAAACTCTAAAATAGAGATTGCGTTGAGCGATGCACTTTTGTCAGCCAGTCATAGCTCATGTCACGTGACCTCGCTAGCGAATGACGGCAGTTATTCAGAGCACGAGGCCTACGAGAAAGACAGGCCGCGGCGCGTACGTTACGAAGGTAGGCCGAGCTCGCTCAATTCAGCAAAGTGCGTTTCTACACCGGTTAACTCGTAAGCAGATGTGTATGTACGAACGAGAATTGCATCGTCTATTGGCATCCACTGTTATTAGTCCTACAATGATAGGAAGTCCGTAGGCCTACTAACAGGCTCTAATCTGGCAATTAAAATCGTGTCAAAATGATTATCAGTTGCGTAGAAAAGTCGAAGTGTTCTGGCATGAAGAGACTTGTGACATTGCTCAGTAAAATATTATGCAAATTTTTTTAAGGTCAATTACACTTTTTGGCATCGATTGCATTATTTTTTATCTATGAAAGAACAACATTAAATATGAAAACTAACCTGAAGCTCGGTCTTTTTTTTAGCGTGTGTTACATGTTAAGTCATACCAAATACAAATGTGCCGGTAAAATTTTAAATAGTGGCATAAATGACTTATCTTCTGGGCCCGACAGTTTTCAAATGGCTGATCCCCAAAGTGTTACGTTTTGAATGAGAGTTATAACGCCCTGTGATTTAAGAAATTCACTGCACATTCTCACACGTAACATAAATCATCTTGCATGGAAATTTACTTTGAAAGTAACGCATCTCAAGCCACTATTCGTAATATTTTCTGGTGATCTGTTACAAATTTAAACAATTGTGACGTCACGCACATCGAATGCACGTTAGTTGTTACGGACGTTCGACCTAAAGCCTTTGACACTTTTCGGTGTCGGCAAACTGGTCTGTGCATTGTGTAAATTACCCATTTTCTATCCAACTAAACTTTTATTTTGGTGTTATTCTCTGATTTACGTTTCATTGCTGCAGTATTATTCAGCAGTAGTGGACTAAAGTTCTTTGTCAGCGTATCTGATCTTACACGTCAAATCTACAAAACTAACTGAAATCTAAAACAATGAAAAATCCCGGAATTCTAAAAAATTCCCGGGTTTTTCCCGGAGTAGTCCCGGATGAAAAAATTCCCGGGTTTTTTCCGGATCTCCCGAATGTCCCGGGCCGTATACACCCTGAATATAGAATTCATTTGATCTCAAGTCAAATGACATATTGCTACAAAGAACAAAAAAATTTACGTTGACTGAAGTCGCCTGCCTTTTGAAGGACGCAACTGAAAGGGTGACACAAGAAGACTGACAGACAGTAGTGAAATATGTGATGTAGGAAGCATGGAATACTGAAGGTACATTAAAGACTTTACATCTATCACTATACCCATTGTTTCACTGACCAGCTCTCAACTAAGCTGTGTTTTTGCATTATGTGAGTAGTGTATAGTATAAAGGGCATTTAAAAGAACCTCTTATCCATATTAAATCTTACGTTTGTCAATTTATTTCGATCAATTCCTCTTTCCTGTTGTGAGAATAAGGAACACTTTTTAGCCAGCTGACATCACATGCTTATGGTTACACACCGTTTTAAATGCCGGCCGCTGTGGCCGAGCGGTTCTAGGCGCTTCAGTGCGGAACCGCGCTGCTGCTACGGTCGCAGGTTCGAATCCTGCCTCAGGCACGGATGTGTGTGATGTCCTTGGGTTAGTTTGGTTTAAGTAGATCTACATCTAGGGGACTGATGACCTCAGATGTTAAGTCCCATAGTGCTTAGAGCCATTTGTAAACCGTTTTAAATATATTTCATTTCATGTAGACAGCAAATGCCACATCTTTGGAACTTAAATGTCAGGTGCTAACTAGCTTAAAACAGAGTTTGGAGCCATTGCTAGAGTTGGCCACGCGAGTGTTTCGTAAGGACTCTTATTTCTAGACTGATTACATTTTCCTAGTATTCTACCAACGCCCCGAAATTTGCCATTTCCTTTACCAATGACTGAGTCTGTGTGATCATTCCATTTTATATCCCTACACACTGTTACACTCAGGTTTTGGTATGACTGCCCAAATTAAAAAAAAAAAAGAAAATACCGTTCAAATGTGTGTGAAATCTTATGAGACTTAACTGCTAAGGTCATCAGTCCCTAAGCTTACACACTACTTAACCTAAATTATCCTAAGGACAAACACACACACCCATGCCCGAGGGAGGAATCGAACCTCCGCCGGGACCAGCCGCCCAGTCCATGACTGCAGCGCCACAGACCGCTCGGCTAATCCCGCGCGGCGCCTAATTCTAATAATGATACACTTCTCTTGGTATCATTTCTGAAGTGCATTATTTTAACTTTCTGGTCATTAAAGGCAAGATCCCATTCTTTACACTACTATGAAATTTTATCAAGATCCAACTGTACTTCATTACAGATAACAGCATCATCTGCAGAAAATATATTAATATTGTCAGCTTGCTCATTAATGTATAAAACATGAAGCACAGTAAACTGAATAATTTTCTCCATGGCGCGTTTCCAGGGCTTTAGCCCCGAGCTTTGACTGCACAGTCTTTTCACTTTACTGATACGTAGATAATGCTGTATTCTCTACGATCTTTTTTATTTTTTTGTTGCATTATATTGCATAAAAACCACCGACAACTGTTACTGTATATGACAACTTATTGTGCGCATTAATTAAATTGACATTACGCGTCAATTGTAAGAGTGTCAAGCAAACCAGTTTTCTTCCACTAATATTGTTTATTACTAAACAGTTTTCCATCGAATATTCTGCCAGTGGCGTGATAATCAGAAAATGTTAGGCCGTAAACAAATATATGTGAAACAAAGGGCTGTTTGTTTGTCTTTAACCATTACATATGAAAAGTTTCTATCTGCAAACGACGGAAGGATCAGTTAAGATGACGAGTTATTTACTTAAAACGCACCGCAGAAACGTTGTCCATCTCTCAGAAGGCAAGGAAATGCTGTTAGACAGTCAGAAGTTTACTTCGTAGGTTAACACAGACGAAGCACTTATTTCTGTAGTATATTGTCGGTAGTTAATCAGTTCATCTATGGTGACATACAACGTAGAGAACCTATCTAACACTTTTAAGAAATACAGCGAGTAAAGTGTGATGGCTATAATGTCAGTGATCTCTAAATGCAGCTACTAATGTAGTTCATATGAATAAAGTGTTACCCATTGGACAAGATTTTGAATTTTTCTTACGTGCTTTATTAAATTACTGGTTATTCTACAGTGTATTTGAGAAACTCTTGGTAAGATTGCTGTAGTATACGTAGTGATGTGACATAGCTTCTCAATACCACCGGCTATCTGTTACAAAGGGATGTGTAAAACGTCTGGTGAAATCTAACTGCATACCATAGAGAGTCCGTCACGTAAGACTTAACACCCCTTTCATATTGTGATCGCTTCCAGATATCGAAAAGAAGTTTTTGGCAAATGATAAAGTGACTTAACTCTCGTATCGATAGTGCTAATGAAGCAAGTATGATTCTTTAAATACACTCCTGGAAATTGAAATAAGAACACCGTGAATTCATTGTCCCAGGAAGGGGAAACTTTATTGACACATTCCTGGGGTCAGATACATCACATGATCACACTGACAGAACCACAGGCACATAGACACAGGCAACAGAGCATGCACAATGTCGGCACTAGTACAGTGTATATCCACCTTTCGCACCAATGCAGGCTGCTATTCTCCCATGCAGACGATCGTAGAGATGCTGGATGTAGTCCTGTGGAACGGCTTGCCATGCCATTTCCACCTGGCGCCTCAGTTGGACCAGCGTTCGTGCTGGACGTGCAGACCGCGTGAGACGACGCTTCATCCAGTCCCAAACATGCTCCATGGGGGACAGATCCGGAGATCTTGCTGGCCAGGGTAGTTGACTTACACCTTCTAGAGCACGTTGGGTGGCACGGGATACATGCGGACGTGCATTGTCCTGTCGGAACAGCAAGTTCCCTTGCCGGTCTAGGAATGGTAGAACGATGGGTTCGATGACGGTTTGGATGTACCGTGCACTATTCAGTGTCCCCTCGACGATCACCAGTGGTGTACGGCCAGTGTAGGAGATCGCTCCCCACACCATGATGCCGGGTGTTGGCCCTGTGTGCCTCGGTAGTATGCAGTCCTGATTGTGGCGCTCACCTGCACGGCGCCAAACACGCATACGACCATCATTGGCACCAAGGCAGAAGCGACTCTCATCGCTGAAGACGACACGTCTCCATTCGTCCCTCCATTGACGCCTGTCGCGACACCACTGGAGGCGGGCTGCACGATGTTGGGGCGTGAGCGGAAGACGGCCTAACGGTGCGCGGGACCGTAGCCCAGCTTCATGGAGACGGTTGCGAATGGTTCTCGCCGATACCCCAGGAGCAACAGTGTCCCTAATTTGCTGGGAAGTGGCGGTGCGGTCCCCTGCGGCACTGCGTAGGATCCTACGGTCTTGGCGTGCATCCGTGCGTCGCTGCGGTCCGGTCCCAGGTCGACGGGCACGTGCACCTTCCGCCGACCACTGGCGACAACATCGATGTACTGTGGAGACCTCACGCCCCACGTGTTGAGCAATTCGGCGGTACGTCCACCCGGCCTCCCGCATGCCCACTATACGCCCTCGCTCAAAGTCCGTCAACTGCACATACGGTTCACGTCCACGCTGTCGCGGCATGCTACCAGTGTTAAAGACTGCTATGGAGCTCCGTATGCCACGGCAAACTGGCTGACACTGACGGCGGCGGTGCACAAATGCTGCGCAGCTAGCGCCATTCGACGGCCAACACCGCGGTTCCTGGTGTGTCCGCTGTGCTGTGCGTGTGATCATTGCTTGTACAGCCCTCTCGCAGTGTCCGGAGCAAGTATGGTGGGTCTGACACACCCGTGTCAATGTGTTCTTTTTTCCATTTCCAGGAGTGTAGAATGATGCATCTTTTTAACGGCATCCGCAAGCGCATGAAAATCGACTACAGGGATATAATGCTTGGGAATGTTGACGTTGAAACTGTTTGCGTAACAATCCGAGAAATATTCTAAAACCTGAAAGCAAGCCTGTCACTACAGCAAGTATTCGGAGGACCTTATTTCGAAAGTCTTATAGATTTTTGCTGTTTTAGTCTGCATCGCTTGGGAGGCGACACATCATTTGTCCAACGTGTGCTCTTTACCGACGGAGACCGTTTAGGAACTACTATAATGTAAATTTACGGGACATATTCTACTGGGAAGCTGGAAGTCCACGCTGACTTCGTCGGGTTCAGCAACAACAACAACAACAACAACCACCTTAAAAGCGTAAACCTATGCTGCGGCATCGTAGAAAATACCAGTACCGGACCTTTCTTCATCCCATTGATGTTAAATGGAAATACGAAGAGTCCAACAGTCTATCTGTTCTTCTGGAAGAGGTGTCGCTGAATAAACGACAGAGTATGTGGTTCGAACACGACCGCTCCACAGCTCACTCTTCCTCCCTCGCAACGCAAATACTGAGTGAAAAGTTTCCTGACCGTTCTGTAGGACGTAATGCTGCAATATAATAGCTCACCAGTCTCTTGATTTGACTGCTGTAGAGTGCTTTCAATGGGGAGCACTGAAAGATGTAGTTCATAATGAGCCGCTACGAAGCCGAACGATATACGCCATCGAAACGTCGCATTACGTAACGGCGTATCATCCGATGTAAGTTCATCTAACCATCGAACGGTGATGGCAGACGTGTCTTGAAGTCGACGGTAAACAATTTGATCGCATGCTTAAGTAAAGTGTCAAACGAAGTTTAGTTAAGGAAACTACAATGATGAGCCAGAGAAACTGGTACACCTGCCTAACATCGTGTAGGGCCCCCGGCAGCACGCAGAAGTGTCGCAACGTGACGTGGCATGGACACGACTAATGTCTGAAGTAGTGCTGGAGGGAACTGACACCAGGAATCCTGCAGGGCTGCCCATAGATCTGTTCGAATGCAAGGAGGTGGAGATCTCTTCTGAACAGCACGTTGCAAGGCATCTGAGAAACGCTCAATAATGTTCATGCCTGGGGAGTTTGGTGTACAGCGGAAGTGTTTAAACTCGGAAGAGTGTTCCTGGAGCCACTCTGCAGCAATTCTAGACGTGTGCGGTGTCGCATTGTCCTGCCAGAATTGTCTTAAGTCCGTCGGAATGCTCAATGGACGTGAATGGATGCAGGTCATCAGAATGCTTCCATACATGTCACCTGTCAGAGTCATGTCAATAGGTATCTGCGATCCCAGATCACTCCAACTGCACACGCCCCACACCATTACAGAGCCTCCACCAGCTTCAACAGTCCCCTGCTGACGTGCAGGGTCCATGGATTCATGAGGTTGCCTCCATACCCGCTCACGTCCATCTGCTCGATACAATTTGAAACGAGACTCGACCGATCACGCAACATGTTTCCAGTCATCAACAGTCCAATGTCGAAGTTGACGGGCCAAGACGAGCCGTAAGGCTTTGTGTCGTGCAGTCATCAAGGGTACACGAGTAGACCTTCGTCCCCGAAAGGCCATATCGATTATGTTTCGTTTAATGGTTCGCACACTGACACTTGTTGATGGCCCAGCATTGAAATCAGCAGCAATTTGTGGAAGGTCGAACTTCTGTTACAATGAACGATTCTCTTCATAGTTGGTCCCGTTCTTGCAAGGATCTTCTCCCAGCCGCAGCGATGTCGGAGATTTGATATTTTACCGGATTCGTGATATTCACTGTACACTAGCGAAATGGTCGTACGGGAATCCCCACTTCATCGCTACCTGGAAGAAGCTGTGTCCCATCGTTCGTGCGCCGACTACAACACCACGTTCAAACTCACTTAAATCTAGATAACCTGTCAATGTAGAAGCAGTAAACGATCTAACAACTGCGACAGGCACTTGTCGCCTTACAATATGTGATCAAAAATATCCGGACGCATGGCTGAAAAAGACTTCCAAGTTCGTGGCTCCCTCCATTGGTACTGCTGGAATTCAGTAAGGTGTTAGCCCATCCTTAGCCTTGATGACAGCTTCCACCCTCGCAGGTATACGTTCAATAAGGTGCTGGAAGGTTTCTTGGGGAATGGCAGCCCGTTCTTCACGGAGTGCTGCACTGAGGAGACGTATCGATGTCGGTCGGTTGAGGCCTGGCACGAAGTCAGCCTTCCAAAACATCCCAGAGGTGTTCTGTAGGATTCAGGTCAGGACTCTGTGCAGGCCAGTCCATTACAGTGATGTTATTGTCGTGTAACCACTCCACCGCAGGCCGTGCATTATGAACAGATGCTCGATCGTGTTGAAAGATGCAATCGCCATCCCCGAACTGCTCTTCAACAGTGGTAAGCAATAAGGTACTTAAAACATCAATGTAGGCCTGTGTTGTGATAGTGTCGCGCAAAACAAGGAGGAGTGCAAGCCACCTCCTTGAAAAACACGACCACACCATAACACCACCGCCTCCGAATTTTACTGTCTGCACTTCACCCTCTGGCAGATGACGTTCACCGGGCATTCGCCATACCCACACCCTACCATCGGATCGCCACTTTGTGTACCGTGATTCGTCACTCCACACAACCTTTTTCCATCGTCAATCGTCTGATGCTTACGCTCCTTACACCAAGCGAGGCCTCGTTTGGCATTTACCGGCGTGATGTGTGGCTTTGCCCAACCACTCGACCATGAAATCCGAGTTTTCCCACCTCCCGCCTAACTGTCATAGGATTTGCAGTGGATCCTGATGCATTTTGGAATTCCTGTGTGATGGTCTGGAGATGTCTGCCTATTACACATTACGACCCTCTTCAACTGTCGGTGGTCTCTGTCAGTCAACAGACGAGTTCGGCCTGTACGCTTTTGTGCTGTATTTGTCCCTTCACGTTTGCCCTTCACTATCACATAGGAAACAGTGGACATATGGATGTTTAGGAGAGTGGAAATCTCGCATACAGACGTATGACTCAAGTGACATCCAGTCACCCGCCCAGTTCCAAGACCGTGAGTTCCGCGGAGGGCCCCATCCTGCTGTCTCACGATGTCTAATGTCTACTGAGGGCGCTGATATGGAGTACCCGGCAGTAGGTACCAGCACAATGCACCTAATAAGAAAAACATATGTTTTTGGGGGTGTCCGGCTACTTTTGATCACATAGTATATATAGGCGTTGCTGACCGCAGCGGCGTTTTGTCCCTGTTTACACATCTCCGTATTTGAATACGCATTCCTATACCATTTTCACTGGCGCGTCTGTGAATTTACTTTGAGTGTGACATGTCGTAAGTCATACTTATTTAAAGAGTATTCTGTCTTATTACAGTATGCTCAAATGTATGTGAATTCTTATGGGACCAAACTGCTGATGTTATGGGTCCCTAGCCGGCCGGGGTGGTCGAGCGGTTCTAGGCGCTACAGTCTGGAGCCCCGCGACCGCTATGGTCGCAGGTTCGAATCCTGCCTCGGGCATGGATGTGTGTGATGTCCTTACGTTAGTTAGGTTTAAGTAGTTCTAAGTTCTAGGGGACTGATGACCTCAGAAGTGAAGTCCCATAGTGCTCAGAGCCATTTGAACCGTTTTTTCATGGGTCTCTAGACGTACACACTACTTAAACTAACTTTAACCTCCAGCGTGAACGGCCGCGTATTCCGTGATATGGCGCGTCTTATTACAGTTCCGAGTAGTATATATAGATACATTTATGCGACAGCGCGCGGATTACGTTAAGAAGCATTTCGGCTCTGCAGCCCAAAGACAGATCAGTTATCATTTTTTTTTTCGAATCTAAGAAAGTTAATACAGTTATTTCCTTGTTCCCTTGAGTAGGACTGTTTAAGAAGTATGAATGACAGATATTTCTATTTCGGCTTTCAGAAGTAAGCAGCAACGGGAAGGGTTTAAACTGGAAACTGCCTGATAGAACTGTGGTCACAGAATGAGATTTTCACTCTGCAGCGGAATGTGCACTATTATGAACTGCGGTTGCTTCAGCAAAAGCCTGGAGAGGTGCACAGATTCTAAATAGTTGTCCTCAGGTGCGTCTGACGCGCCAGAAGCTTGCATATACCACAGTTCCAAACACGAAAATCATTTCTGGCCCTGTACCAATGTCGTATAGGAAATGACGTTTTACCCCATTAGCGTAGGTCTGCCTTACTGCATACAGTGATCAGCCAAAACAGTATGCCCACTGCGACGTTACATGCCGCCTATTGGCTTTGCGGGCACGTGAAGCCGTAACAAATGTACGTAAGCGGAGCAGACACAGGTGGGGGATAACCCCAGCGAAGATATGTGCTGTAAATGGGGAAATCCACCGAGATAAGCGACGTTGACAAAGGGCAGGTTATTATTACGCTGAGTCTGTGAACGAGTATCTAAATGGTTCAAATGGCTCTGAGCACTTTGGGACTTAACATCTGAGGTCATCAGTCCCCTAGGACTTAGAACTACTTAAACCTAACTAACCTGAGGACATCACACACATCCATGCCCGAGGCAGGATTCGAACCTGCGACCGTAGCCGTCGCGCGGTTCCGGACTGAAGCGCCTAGAACCGCTCGTCCACCGCGGCCGTCAACGAGTATCTCGAAACAGGCGAAGCTGGTCGAATGTTGACGTGCTACTGTCGTGAGCATCTACTGAAAGACGTAGGACAGTGAAAATACACGAGGCGCTAAATGGTCGAACGTCGACGACTCTTCATACAACGTGGGGTTCGGAGCTCGTCTATTCTGTAAAGCAGAAGAGATGGTGATCTGTGGCATTTCTACTGAAAGAGTACAATGCTTTGCACGCACAATTTGGACCTCACCGGTTATCGTACATCGTTGGACATAGAGCTCCGCAGCAGACCACCCCTACGTGTTCACATGTTGACCCAACGACATCGCCAATTACGATTGCAGTGGGCACGGGACCATCCGGATTCGACCGCCGATCAATGGAAACGTATCGGCTCTTCGGGTGAATCGTATTTTAGCCACACCGGGTCGATGGCCATCTGCACAAACTCCGTCATCGAGGTGAACGGCGGCTCGAAACGTGTAGCGCGCTACGGACGCAAACTGGTGGGAGCAGAATTAAGCTGTGGGAGACATTCTCCTGCGCTTGCATGGGACCCGAGGCAGTAATCGAAGACACGCTGACAGCTGCGAACCACCTTCACGCTTGATGTCTTCCCCGACGGTGTTGTCGTCTTTCAGCAGTATAATTGTCCGTATTTGTATGGAGTGTAGCCATGTATGCAAGTGAAACATGGACGGTAAATAGTTTAGACAAGAAGAGAATAGAAGCTTTCGAAATGTGGTGCTAGACGAGAACGCTGAAGATTAGATGGGTTGATCACATAACTAATGAGGAGGTATTGAATAGAATTGGGGAGGAGTAGTGGCACAACTTGACTAGAAGAAGAGGGATAACAAATTTAGTACTGGAAGGCAGCTTGGAGGGTAAAAATCGTAGAGGGAGACAAAGAGATGAATACACTAAGCAGATTCAGAAGGATGTAGGCTGCAGTAGGTACTGGGAGATGAAGAATAGAGTAGCATCGAGAGCTGCATCAGACCAGTCTCAGGACTGAAGACCACAACAACAACAACAACAACAACAACAACAACAACAATTGTCCGTATCTCGGAGCCAGAACCATTCAACAGTGGTTTGATGAAAATTATAGTGAACGCACGTTGCTGTCTCAGCGACCAAATTCTCCTCATGTAAATCCTATGGAATCCATCGGGGTCGCTGTCGGGCGCCATCACAGCGTTCGCAAATCAACGTCCCGTTGTCTGTACGAATTACATGACCTGTGTTGAGGTATCTAATGCCGCATACCTCCAAAAACCTTCCAGCAAACTATGGAATCCCTGATACGGAGAATCAGTGATGTATTTCGTTCCAAAGACGGACAAACAAGGTCTGAAGCTGGTAGTCGTAATGTTTTGGTGTATCAGTGTATAACGTTACTTATAATCCGTCTTGATTGCAAAAATTTTTTTTTATTCATATGACCGGTTTCGGATCATCCAGAACGATCTTCAGATCTGATATTTCAGTTACAGGAGTAACCCGTCCAAATTCAGTAACTTTGACATGCTGAGTCACATGAGAAAGTTGCTGGATTTGGACGGGTTACTCCTGTAACTGTAATATCAGATCTGAAGATGGGTCTGGATGAACCGAAACCGGTCATATGAATAAAAAAAAATTGCAATCAAGACGGATTATAAGTAACATTGTACAATCACTGATTGCTGCTATCCCATCAGACATTATGTCTGTTTTTGCAAAATTAGTGTATAAGGACGGAGCCACGCATGAGAGCTCTGCTTGGCGGTGTTTAAGCCGCAATAGCTGAGCTGACTCTAGCCATATTGGATTCCAATTTTACTACATTTCTTGGATTCTTTCGCAAAGGGCTTCAGCCTTATCATTAACAAGCATTATACACTCCTGGAAATGGAAAAAAGAACACATTGACACCGGTGTGTCAGACCCACCATACTTGCTCCGGACACTGCGAGAGGGCTGTACAAGCAATGATCACACGCACGGCACAGCGGACACACCAGGAACCGCGGTGTTGGCCGTCGAATGGCGCTAGCTGCGCAGCATTTGTGCACCGCCGCCGTCAGTGTCAGCCAGTTTGCCGTCGCATACGGAGCTCCATCGCAGTCTTTAACACTGGTAGCATGCCGCGACAGCGTGGACGTGAACCGTATGTGCAGTTGACGGACTTTGAGCGAGGGCGTATAGTGGGCATGCGGGAGGCCGGGTGGACGTACCGCCGACTTGCTCAACACGTGGGGCGTGAGGTCTCCACAGTACATCGATGTTGTCGCCAGTGGTCGGCGGAAGGTGTACGTGCCCGTCGACCTGGGACCGGACCGCAGCGACGCACGGATGCACGCCAAGACCGTAGGATCCTACGCAGTGCCGTAGGGGACCGCACCGCCACTTCCCAGCAAATTAGGGACACTGTTGCTCCTGGGGTATAGGCGAGGACCATTCGCAACCGTCTCCATGAAGCTGGGCTACGGTCCCGCACACCGTTAGGCCGTCTTCCGCTCACGCCCCAACATCGTGCAGCCAGCCTCCAGTGGTGTCGCGACAGGCGTGAATGGAGGGACGAATGGAGACGTGTCGTCTTCAGCGATGAGAGTCGCTTCTGCCTTGGTGCCAATGATGGTCGTATGCGTGTTTGGCGCCGTGCAGGTGAGCGCCACAATCAGGACTGCATACGACCGAGGCAGACAGGGCCAACACCCGGCATCATGGTGTGGGGAGCGATCTCCTACACTGGCCGTACACCACTGGTGATCGTCGAGGGGACACTGAATAGTGCACGGTACATCCAAACCGTCATCGAACCCATCGTTCTACAATTCCTAGACCGGCAAGGGAACTTGCTGTTCCAACAGGTCAATGCACGTCCGCATGTATCCCGTGCCACCCAACGTGCTCTAGAAGGTGTAAGTCAACTACCCTGGCCAGCAAGATCTCCGGATCTGTCCCCCATTGAGCATGTTTGGGACTGGATGAAGCGTCGTCTCACGCGGTCTGCACGTCCAGCACGAACGCTGGTCCAACTGAGGCGCCAGGTGGAAATGGCATGGCAAGCCGTTCCACAGGACTACATCCAGCATCTCTACGATCGTCTCCATGGGAGAATAGCAGCCTGCATTGCTGCGAAAGGTGGATATACACTGTACTAGTGCCGACATTGTGCATGCTCTGTTGCCTGTGTCTATGTGCCTGTGGTTCTGTCAGTGTGATCATGTGATGTATCTGACCCCAGGAATGTGTCAATAAAGTTTCCCCTTCCTGGGACAATGAATTCACGGTGTTCTTATTTCAATTTCCAGGAGTGATGATGATGATGTTTGGTTTGTGGGGCGCTCAACTGCGTGGTTATCAGCGCCCGTACAATTATCCAATCTTTGCTCAGTCCAATTTCGCCATTTTCCTGGATGATGATGAAATGATGAGGACAACACAAACACCCAGTCATCTCGAGGCAGGTGAAAATCCCTGACCCCGCCGGGAATCGAACCCGGGACCCCGTGCTCGGGAAGCGAGAACGCTACCGCGAGACCACGAGCGGCGGACAATTTCCAGGAGTGTATCACTGTACTCGTTTTGTCTAGCGCTTTCTGAAGCCATCAGAAAATCGTACTTGCTTCAACATATCGATCGACACGAGACTTAAAGACTATCACATGCCGAAGTACATGACCCTTACCGTACAGTAATTTGCGGAAGAGCTCGTTACGATAGCTGGAACCGCTCAGGAAATAAAGGGGGTGTTACACCCAGTGACGCCTGTGGGCTGAGGATGAAACGGCGGCCGGTCGGTACCGTTGGGCCTTCCAAGGCGTTGTCGGACGGAGTTAAGTTTTTTGTAGTTAAGTCTTAGGTGACTTACCCTGTATAATTAATATCTTTGCTTGATAGCACAAACGAAATCAGTGGATAGGGAAATACTTTTGTCTGTGTTTGGCGTACATCTTCTCCTGTAATGGGCTGCAAGAAGATCACAAATAACACTATTGTAACTTATGTTCACCTCCAATCGTCAGTAATAGTAACTGCTCGCCTAATATTTGTAGTTACGCTGCGCAACAAAAACGCAATGTAAGTCGCAGACAGGGCACTTTTTCGGCGTTATCCACATGCCAGTAAACAAGACTTTTCGCCGGAAGACGAGAGAATGAGGCCCTCAGAATCGGGGTGGGGTTCATATCGATGCAGGTTTCGGTAGTTAGAAATGGAGAGGCTTGCACAGGACGTGACAGCGTGGAGGGCTTCATCAAATCAGCATACGTTCGCCAGGCATCCCTTTGGCCACGGGTGTCCACCTTTGAGCATACCTGGGCCACACTGGAAGAAGACGATAATTTTTGGGAAGAAAAGGACCAGTGAAAGAAGAGCGTTGAGTGTGAGAGTTTCATATCGAAAACATTGAATTTATCGTAACTTTACTTAAAAAGGAATTTTACGAATTTTTTAACCAATCGTGAGACGCTTACTCCTTGCGCCGCATTGAAACTTGCCTTTGGACTGCATGCGGCCCTCCGACAGCGGGTTGGACACCCCTGGTTTAGGCATTACTGCTCCACCTGCTTAGGGGCTCGCCAACTTACTGAAATATCCTGTCAGACATACAGGCTGGTACATGCAACGCGGCGACGCCTTATAGGCATAGTGCTGGAAAGTGGGACGAGGCCTTCGTCACGTGACACCACTCGCAGGGAATTCACCCAGCATCGCTTATAGATAAACCACTCCAGCAAAGTCGCGGCATCTGTAGCTGATATCGCAATCGCATTTATTATTGAAAAAGAAGCAACGTCCTTCTTGTAAGTGTCCACATTACGCTTCCTAATAGCAGGGCGGATATCGGAATTATTTTGTAAACTTGCATACGTTATCTGCAACTTGTACAGAAACCAATCTTTAAAATTTTGAAAATGGATGCAGTCAGCAACTGTAGAGTTATGGATAAAACGGGAATCATACATCCAACCAATTGCACGTCAAAAGTTTATTCAGACCTTTACTAGGTTTCGATAGAGATAAACCTGTCTTCCTCGAGAGATGTAATAACACTTGTTACGAACTGTGTAAAAAGAGAAATGAACTCACAAGGCTTAGTCAGCAGTTAAATGATGCATATAAATGTTATCGCATAGCCATAAGGCTTAGTCAACAGTAAAAACGATCCATGTAAAATGTAAGGCAGATGTGCATCATACACACAGACAACTAACAGGACAGAAGGCACAAACCAGCAGGTTACTTATGCCCAGGTGGCTCTCACGTTAGAGGCACCTGACATGTTAATAAAATTGCTATAAAATAACATTACAAAGACAGTAACATAACAAAGATTATAAAAAAGTAAGAAACATAAACCTATGCAAATGGTGAAAAGAACTACGACGGACGTTAAAGTAAGACAAGACGGACTGCGTCTTTGAGAAATATAGCATCTAGAAACAGCGTCGGAAACCCGATACAGCTGCTATGTCAGTTCAGGGGCGTTATTTTTAATTATCAATCACAGCCTAAAAACAGAATCTTTTTCGATGGTTTTCCGCTTAAATTGACGTATCAGCTGTATCGAGTTTTCCGCGCTGCTTCGAGACATTATTTTACTCAAAGACGCAATCTGTCATTATCTTACTTTAATGTGCGTCATAGTTTTGTTCACCATTTGCGTAGGCTTATATGTTTCTTATAATTTTTGTTATGCTGCTTCTTTTTGCAATGTTATTTCAAATGAATTTTTTAATACGTCACTCGTCTTTCGTGGTTGGCACCGTTTCTTACGGGAGCGTCACCTGACCGTAAGTTTTCTGCTGGTTTGTCCCTTCTGTCCTGTTAGCGGTTTGTTCGTGCTTATTATGTACGTCTGCCTTACATTTTACAGGGATAATTTTTGCTATTAACTAAGCTTTATGCTTATCACATATGATTTATAGGGATCATTTCGCTGTTGACTAAGTCTTATAATTTTGTTTATCTTTGTACACGATATGTGACGCGTAAATTTATTTTATATTTCCACTGTATATAATTTTCGATGTTTCTTTTTGCTGCACATGTGACTTACTTGTATTCGTCGCAGTCTGTTCCATTTTTAGGTGTTATTACTTCTTACAAGGAAGTTATAAACCTATCTGTCAAAACCTAGGCAAAGGTGGAATAAAGTTTTGACGTGGATCTCGTTAACTGTATCATTCCAACTGTATCCATAAAACAGTTTGCATCGGTAAGAATCGACGGTCACGAAAGGAAAGCACTAGGTGAGAAGGGAGTGAGAGAGAGTTCTAGCCTGTGCCAGGTATTATTAAATATGTAAATTGAACAAGCAGCAAAGGAAACTGTGGTGTCACCGCCAGACACCACACTTGCTAGGTGGTAGCTTTAAATCGGCCGCGGTCCATTAGTACATGTCGGACCCGCGTGTCGCCACTGTCAGTAATTGCAGACCGAGCGCCACCACACGGCAGGTCTAGAGAGACGTATTAGGACTCGTCCCCAGTTGTACGACGACTTAGCTAGCGACTACACTGACGAAGCCTTTCTCTCATTTGCCGAGAGAGAGTTAGAATAGCCTTCAGCTAAGTCCATGGCTACGAACTAGCAAGGCGCCATTAACCATTTCTAGAGAGAGTCTCACTTGTATCATCAAGAATGCTGTATACAAATGATGGATTAAAGTTAAGTATTCCAGCAGCTACGTACTTTTCTTTATAGCATACATTACGTATCCTGTTTTAGACCTCACGCCAGTCTGCGTTAGATTATAGCGTGCATTTCGGCCTCCTCTAACTACAAGGTGTTGGCACATCTGCCAACACATCAGAAACCAAGGGAAAAACTGAAAACCGTAGTTCAGGAAGAAGAAAAATAAAATTTTGCGGTTTGCCAATGACGCTGTAACAACACGCCGAAGGAGTTGAACGGAATATACTGTGTCTTGCAAAGAGTTTATCTCCAGAAGTAAAAGAGCAGTAGTGGAGAAGATGACAGAGTTGGATTAGGATGTGAGACACAAAGTAGTAGGTGAGTTTTGCTATTTCGGCAGCAAAATAACTGGTGATGGCTGAAACAGAGAGGAACAGCAGCTTGCCAATAGTAAGAAAAGCGTTTCTGAAATTGAGAAATTTGTTAAGGTCGAATATAAATTTAACTGTTATGAAGTCTTTTCTGAAGGTATTCGTGAGGAGCATATTTTGTACGGAAGTGAAACGTGGACCACAGGAAAATATTGAGTATTTGCTGGGTTGGTCAAATGACTAATGAGGTGGTACTGAATTTGGCACGACGTGACTAAAAGAAGGGATCGGTTTATACGGCACGTTCTGAAGCATAAAGGAATCGTCAGTTTCGAAATAGAAGGAAGTATGGAGTGCTGTAGACAGAGTCCAAAACATGGCTACGGTAAACACTTCAAAATAGTTAGGCACAGATGAAAAGGTTTGCCCAGTATAGATGTCCCTGGATACCTGCATAAAACTAGTCCTTTGGACAGGAAACCACAAACAACAACAACAACACGCTTGATAGTGTTGCAGTGTACCCTTTTTCAAGGATAGTTTATGCTACTGACTGGAGAGCCACGTGCTACACTGCCGCTTTCCACTGTGCACGCCGCCATTGACACGTTCTGCAGTTGGACTCTAGCCCCTACCCCACAACAAACAAGTGATAAACACCCATTTTCAACCAATTTATCAACCACCGCTGTCGCGAAGATCTGCTACATAAAGTGAACTGGCATCTACATCTGCATTCATACCCAGCAAACCTCCGTGTACCGTAAGTACTCATTCCCTTTCCTGTTCCACTCACAAATGGAACGAGGGGACAACTACTGTCTACATCCGTCTGTATGAGCCATAATTTCGCTTGTCTTCGCTGTGTTTACATGAAATGCGCAGTAGAGTCATTCCGCAATCAGCCACAAATGCCGGTTCTCTAAATTTTCTCAATAGTTTTTCGCGAAACACGTCACCTTTCCTCCTAGAATTCCCATTTGGGTTCCCGAAGTATCTCAGTAAACTCGGGAGGGAGCGTTATGGACTGGTGAATTTTTTTCGTGGCACTCCCTGGTTAATTTCGTCATTTTCGAAGGCACAGTGGATCAACATAAGGGGTCATCTAAACTTGAGGACATTCAGTTTGTTTTTCTTCGGCACGATGGTGTCTACCAGCAGGACAATGCAATGTGTCGCACTGTTCGCAGTGTTCGTACATGGATCCTGGGCACCAAATTCCCCGGATTTGAACCCAATTGAGAATCTGTGCGCTACGGTCGCAGGTTCGATTCCTGCCTCGGGCCTGGATGTGTGTGATGTCCTTAGGTTAGTTAGGTTTAAGTAGTTCTAAGTTCTAGGGGACTGATGACCTGAGAAGTTAATTCCCATAGTGCTCAGAGCCATTTTTTTTTTTTTTAGAATCTGTGGGCCCACGTAGCTTGGCAGTAAACGTCTTGGACCCTCAACCGAGAAACCAAGTGTAGCTGGCCATTGCATTGAAGTCGGCGTGGCCCCACATCCCTGTTGGTGCCTTCCAGAAATTCATTGACTATCCTGCTGCACATCTCTCAGTGGTGGTTACTCAAGCTTTTGATAAGTGATCACATTTATGAGACTGGACAGTCTATCAGCAACATTCACTTCAGACCTATCCGGAGCTCACGCAACCCGTGTCAACAACAGAAATCAACAAACCGATAGACGAAAGTTTTCTGTTCTGCTACCGCTGAAGTGAAAAGGACGCCAACTTCCTTTGGCGGTTCGCTAAAATACCGACAGCCAGCGAAATACGAACGAATATTAGCGACTGCGAACCGAACGCGAGCGAATGCAGTTCGCTCGCGCTAGTGTACCGTTTACATCACAGAAAATTAGCGTTCGTTGAGGCTCGTTCGCTCGTGTTCGGCCCAATGTGAAGTGGGTTCCACGAGTACACCTCTATTGTGACGACGGCCCTCTCGGCCTTAAGCCGTCGGCACACGACCGTGTAGCCGAGCATTGAGCGTGCCGAGTTTCTGACGTCATAGCGTGGAACAGCACGTTCGTAAGTCTTTCCGTACGTGCAGAGGAAGATCTAGCATGTCAGATATTCTGAGCGTGCGTGTGAGCATTGACCAATGAGATGGCACAACGCCACCTACGTCACACGCACGCCGTCCACCTTCACTACAGAGTTGTGAGGCGCCATATTGGCATACATTTCTAGCCTATACGTATACATGCCGTTTCTGGGCACCAGCAAACTGAGAATCACTGGAAAACCCGTTATTAACTGTGTGATTCGTTCCAATAAAATAACGAGAAACATCATATTCGTGGCAAAATAATTATTGTAACTTGTGTATTATGAGAGTAGGCTGTTTGAAGGCAGCGACACACTGAAGATCCACCCAAAACGCATTGTTATTGGTACAATTTGCTGTAATTAAATTTCAATTAGTAAGATATCTACGATTAAGGTTTCCAGCAAATACTAATGCGTTATGATTGAATATTAATAGAGAGTTGTTGGTTTAGCGAAGTCAGTAGCGTGACTGATCCACACGAAGTTTGGGTAGTGGTTCACGACTGGACACTTCCGAATTTTTTTCCTAACATTAACGTTTTTATTAGGTTCTGATACTTTATTATTAGTTTAATATAAGTATATACTATAATATTTGATGTTATGTAAATATAAGTTCACCTATTGAGGGGTGACTGTTCGACTCGCTTAATCTACGGGACAGCTTGCACTACTTGTATAAATACGTATATTTTGTTCATTTTTCTTTTACACTTCGTAATTCACATGTTGCAAAAATTCTGCTACTGCATAGGAACAGTAATCAAGTAAGGCTGACCTTGGGGTGTTACTAAAATGTGGGAATGATGAAAAAATGTTTAGCTTATGTGGAGAAGTATTGCAAATTTGTATCGCACTGTTTGTAATGGAACTTTTATAAGCCTGTGTCCTTATTGATTGGAGGTGGTACTTTCCTTTTCGTGGACGATGGAGGAAATGTGCGTTTTAATAGAGCTAACGTGGGAATTTTACGCGCTCCCTTCCATGAACAGTGTGGTTTACGAACTAGAAACATCCCGCAACTGCCGCTAGAGTGCATTGTGATCGCGTATACCACGTGGGCGCTCACGTACCGTGTGCACAAATCGCATCATTTCTGAGTGTTCAGCAGCACGTTGAACTTGGCACGCTCAACGTACACGTTCGACAGCACGGCCCGTGTCCCGACGGCCTAAAGCTCTGTTAAAACGCACATTTCGTCCATTGTACATATGCTAGTCACGTTATTCTATAAGTAACACACACAAAATAAACACTTCAATATCCGTGTACATATTTTAAGAGGAAAAGGAAAGTACCATGTCCAATCAGTAAGCACACAGGCATATAAAAGTTCCATTACAAACAGTGCGATGCAAATTTGCAATAGTTCTCCACATAACATAAACATTATTTTATCATTCCCACATTTTAGTAAAACTCCAAGACCATTCTTACTTGATCACCGTTCCTACCCAGTAGCAGAATCTTTGCATCATATGAATTACGAAACGTAAAAGAAAAAGGAGCAATATTGCTTTATACAAGTAGCGCAAGTTGTCCTGTAGATTAAGCCAATCGAACAGATTCACTCAAAATATTTACATAACATCAAATATTACAGTATATACAGGGTGTTTCAAAAATGACCGGTATATTTGAAACGGCAATAAAAACTAAACGAGCAGCGATAGAAATACACCGTTTGTTGCAATATGCTTGGGACAACAGTACATTTTCAGGCGGACAAACTTTCGAAATTACAGTAGTTACAATTTTCAACAACAGATGGCGCTGCAAGTGATGTGAACGATATAGAAGACAACGCAGTCTGTGGGTGCGCCATTCTGTACGTCGTCTTTCTGCTGTAAGCGTGTGCTGTTCACAACGTGCAAGTGTGCTGTAGACAACATGGTTTATTCCTTAGAACAGAGGATTTTTCTGGTGTTGGAATTCCACCGCCTAGAACACAGTGTTGTTGCAACAAGACGAAGTTTTCTACGGAGGTTTAATGTAACCAAAGGACCGAAAAGCGATACAATAACGGATCTGTTTGAAAAATTTCAACGGACTGGGAACGTGACGGATGAACATGCTGGAAAGGTAGGGCGACCGTGTACGTCAACCACAGAGGGCAACGCGCAGCTAGTGCAGCAGGTGATCCAACAGCGGCCTCGGGTTTCTGTTCGCCGTGTTGCAGCTGCGGTCCAAATGACGCCAACGTCCACGTATCGTCTCATGCGCCAGAGTTTACACCTCTATCCATACAAAATTCAAACCCGTCAGCGCCGCTACCATTGCTGCACGAGAGACATTCGCTAACGATATAGTGCACAGGATTGATGACGGCGATATGCATGTGGGCAGCATTTGGTTTACTGACGAAGCTTATTTTTACTTGGACGGCTTCGTCAATAAACAGAACTGGCGCATATGGGGAACCGAAAAGCCCCATGTTGCAGTCCCATCGTCCCTGCATCCTCAAAAAGTACTGGTCTGGGCCGCCATTTCTTCCAAAGGAATCATTGGCCCATTTTTCAGATGCGAAACGATTACTGCATCACGCTATCTGGACATTCTTCGTGAATTTGTGGCGGTACAAACTGCCTTAGACGACACTGCGAACACCTCGTGGTTTATGCAAGATGGTGCCCGGCCACATCGCACGGCCGACGTCTTTAATTTCCTGAATGAATATTTCGATGATCGTGTGATTGCTTTGGGCTATCCGAAACATACAGGAGGCGGCGTGGATTGGCCTCCCTATTCGCCAGACATGAACCCCTGTGACTTCTTTCTGTGGGGACACGTGAAAGACCAGGTGTAGCGCCAGAATCCAGAAACAATTGAACAGCTGAAGCAGTACATCTCATCTGCATGTGAAGCCATTCCGCCAGACACGTTGTCAAAGGTTTCGGGTAATTTCATTCAGAGACTACGCCATATTATTGCTACGCATGGTGGATATGTGGAAAATATCGTACTATAGAGTTTCGCAGACCGCAGCGCCATCTGTTGTTGACAATTGTAACTACTGTAATTTCGAAAGTTTGTGTGCCTGAAAATGTACTGTTGTCCCAAGCATATTGCAACAAACGGTGTATTTCTATCGCTGCTCGTTTAGTTTTTATTGCCGTTTCAAATATACCGGTCATTTTTGAAACACCCTGTACTTATATTAAATTAATAATAAAGCATCAGAACCTATTAAAAACGCGAATGTTAGAAAAAAATTTGAACGTGGCGAGACGCGAACCTTCGAACTATCACGCGTTTTGACGCCAATGTGTGACGCTAGTCACTACGCTTTTAACTCATTTTTTTCTATTTTCCTTAACTTTGTTCTTGGCGGCCGTCCGATGACACTCGTTCAGGTTGTTCGTTGATCGGTTCACCCAGTTTTTTTTATTTTTTATTTTTTGTTACAGAGGGTAGCTAAACTCTCTGACCGAACACGCTGAGCTACCGTGCCGGCATCTCCGTCATAGGCAAAACTGACTTAAACGTTATACACTACACCAGCTGCACAGTACGCTAACCCAACAACGAATCTTCTTTAGCCAATCCTAGCCTGTTGCCAGTTGCTAAAAGCTTTAATCGTAGCTACGTTACTAATTGAAATTAAATTATAACTAATTGTACCAAGAACAATGCGTTTTTGGTGAATCCTCAGTGTGTCGCTGCCTTCAGAGGGCATGTTCTCATAATACGCAAGTTACATTAATTCTTTTGCCACGAATATGACGTTTCTCATTATTTTATTGCAACGAATCACACAGTTAACAACGGGTTTTCGAGTTATTCTCAATTTGCTGGTGCTAAGAAACGGCATGTATACGTATAGGCTTGAGATGAATGCCAATATGGGGGCTCACAACTCTGTGCTGAAGGGAGATGGCGTGAATGTGACGTAGGTGGCGTTGTGCCATCTGATTGGTCAACGCTCTCACACGCACGCTCAGAATATCTGACATGCTAGATACTGCTCCGCACGTTCGGAAAGACTCCCCAACGTGCTATTCCACGCCATGACGTCAGAAACCCGGCACGCTTAACGCTCAACGTTCGGATGCACGGTCCGTGTGCCGAAGGCTTAACGCAGAGGGAAGCAAATTCGTAAGTAGCGGTGGCTGACGTCATGCGCTTGTGTCGCCAGCTCCGTGTCGGCCTGTTTGTGTGACGTCAGCTGTGCGTGACAGTACAGGATTTGCCTCGCGTGTGGCTCACGGGTCTTGTGTATTGACGAGGCTGTTACTTCGCGTGCTGGGCTAACTCTAGCGGCGCGTCACCGCCTCGTGGGCAAGCCGCCACCCCCCCCCCTCCCCCTCTCCGCACAAGGGCTGCCAACTGCTCCCTCTGACGTCCCCTCCGTCAACTCGAAAACTACTCTGGAATGAATGGAAGGTTAACTGCCGGCGGGCATGCTCCTGATTGGAACACAGCGCAGCAGCGCCTACAGTGGTACCTACTGCCACACTACCGTCTAGTAAGTCTGAAATACTTCGCTGGCGATCAATAGCAGGAAACATAAGAATACGAAAAGCGGCCGAGAGCGAGCAGTTATTGTCCTACATCTACATCTACGTCATTGTTATTCACAATAAACTGCCTGACAGTGGGTTCAATGAACCACCCTCAAACTCTCTCCCTACCGCTCCACTCTCGGACGGCGCGCGAGGAAAACGATCACTTAAATTTTTCTGTGCGAGCCCTGATTTCTCTCATTTTAACATCAACAAAAGCAAAACGAGGATAATGGAATGTAGTCGAATGAAGTCGGGTGATGCTGAGGGAATTATATTAGGAAATGAGACACTTAAAGTAGTAAAGGAGTTTTGCTATTTGGGGAGCAAAATAAGTGATGATGGTCGAAGTAGAGAGGATATAAGATGTAGACTGGCAATGGCAAGGAAAGCGTTTCTGAAGAAGAGAAATTTGTTAACATCGAGTATAGATTTAAGTGTCAGGAAGTCGTTTGTGAAAGTATTTGTATGGAGTGTAGCCATGTATGGAAGTGAAACATGGACGATAACTAGTTTGGACAAGAAGAGAATAAGAAGCTTTCGAAATAGGGTGCTACAGAAGAATGCTGAAGATTAGATGGGTAGATCACATAACTAATGAGGAGGTGTTGAATAGGATTGGGGAGGAGAGGGATTTGTGGCACAACTCGACTAGAAGAAGGGATCGGTTAGTAGGACATGTTCTGAGGCATCAAGGGATCACCAATTTAATATTGGAAGGCAGCGTGGAGGGTAAAAATCGTAGAGGGAGACCAAGAGATGAATACATTAAGCAGATTCAGAAGGATGTAGGTTGCAATAGGTACTGGGAGATGATGAAGCTTGCACAGGATAGAGTAGCATGGAGAGCTGCATCAAACCAGTCTCAGGACTGAAGACCACAACAACAACATCGTGATAATCATATCTCCCTACGTAGGTGGGTGCCAACAGAAGGTTTTCGCAATCGGAGGAAAAAACTGGTGATTGAGATTTCATGAGAAAATCCCGTCGCAACTAAAAACATCTTTGCTTTAATGATTGCCACTCCAATTCACGTATCGTGTCTGTGGCACTATCTCCCCTATTTCGCGATAGTACAAAACGAGCCGCCCTTGTTTGAACTTTTTCGATGTCATCCGTCAGCCACACCTGATGCGGATCCCACACCGCACAGCAGTACTCCAGAATAGGGCGGACAAGCGTAGAGTAAGCAGTCTCTTTGGTAGACCTGTTGCACCTGCTAAGTGATCTGCCAATGAATCGCAGTCTTTGGTTTGCTCTACCCACATCGTTCCAATTTAGGTTATTTGTAATTGTAATCCCTAAGTATTTAGTTGAATTCAGGTTTGTGTGACTTACCGAGTAATCCAAATTTAGCGGATATCTTTTAGTATTTATGTGAGTAACTACACACTTTTCTTTATTCAGGGTCGATTGCCACTTTTCGCACCATACGAATATCTTGTCAAAATCATTTTGCAACTCGTTCTGGTCATCTGATGACATTACAAGACGGTCATCCGCAATCAAATAGGGCTACTCAGATTGTCTCCTGTGTCGTTAATATAGATCAGGAACAATAGAGGGCCTATAACACATCCTTGAGGAACTCCGGATATTACTTCCGTTTTGCTCGATGACTTTCAGTCTATTATTACGAATTGTGACCTTTCTGACAGAAAACCACGAATACAGTCGCACAAATGAGGCGCTATTCCATAGGCACACAGTTTGGTTAGAAGACGCTTGTGAGGAACGGTGTCGAAAGCCTGGAAATCTAAAAATATGGAATCAATTTGACACCTCCTGTCGATAGCACTTATTACTTCATGAGTATAAAGAGCTAGTGATATTTCACAAGAACGATGTCTTCTGAATCCGTGCTGATTATGTGTCAATAAATCGTTTCCGCCGGCCGGAGTGGCCGTGCGGTTCTAGGCGCTACAGTCTGGAGCCGAGCGACCGCTCCGATCGCAGGTTCGAATCCTGCCTCGGGCATGGATGTGTGTGATGTCCTTAGGTTAGTTAGGTTTAAGTAGTTCTAAGTTCTAGGGGACTGATGACCTCAGATGTTAAGTCGCATAGTGCTCAGAGCCATTTGAACCAAATCGTTTTCTTCGACGAAATTCATAATGTTCGAACACAGCATATGTTCCAAACCCCTACTGCAAATCGACGTTAGTGATATGGGCCTCTAATTCAGCGGATTACTCCTATTTCCGTTCACTTTCCGTATTCATACACTTGTTTTGGGGCGTTTCTTAGCAGTGTATTTTATACCCTAATCGTCTAATTACATTCGTATATACAGGGTGATTCACGAAGATATGCAAACATCTTAGTATGTTATTCTACAAGTAAAACTAAAGAAAAAAGTTCATATAAACATAGGTCCGCAAATGTTTGGTTAATGGCTAATAAAAGAAAAAAAATGGTTCAAATGGCTCTGAGCACTATGGGACTCAACATCTTAGGTCATAAGTCCCCTAGAACTTAAAACTATTTAAACCTAACTAACCTAAGGATATCACACACACCCATGCCCGAGGCAGGATTCGAACCTGCGACCGTAGCAGTCCCGCGGTTCCGGACTGCAGCGCCAGAACACTAATAAAAGATTTTGCCTGAAATTCAGCAACTTCGCTAATATGAAGCCATCGCAAAACTGCACGAGGTTAAAGTAAAGGACTATTTCCACTTATTTTGCTGTTGTCGGTCTGGTGAATCTAATAAAACATGTCCCAGACGTGTCTGATACCTGTCCTACTCTCGTGGACGCATGCAAAAATTTCAGTACATACCCTGGCTGCCTTCACCAAGGAGTCTTGTCGCAAAGGCTGGTACATACGTGAAGAAGCTTACCTGCAAGAGAAAAAAAATCGTTAAATATGCAAATCAGTCTTTTTACAGTTACAGGATAAATACTTCAAATTCCGTTGTAACATACAGTACCAAGATTTCTAGAACTGTCTATTCCCAAATTACAAACATAAGAGATTAGGCAACTTTACACTGTAACTCAGGATTTAGTTCCCAATCCCGAACAATGTGTCGTTACAATCAATTTAAAACTTGAACTGCTAACGTTTCAAGAGAATATTTAGAGTCGAACACACTTAAAATGACGATCACTTTAAGATTTGAACACATCACGACACATTCCGAAGAGCAAGCTGCCTTCTTTAGAATACCAAAATCAACAGAAGTTGCACACTGGTTCATAAAAACTAAATGATCAGACTAAGTTGTCATGCCAGTTTCCTTGTCGGAAAACATCTCCGAAGTAAACATACAATACGTCGCTGTAGCATCCTTGGCCCTTTGTGTGTGTGTGTGTGTGTGTGTGTGTGTGTGTGTGTGTGTGTGAGGGGGGGGGGGGAGGGGGGGGTGAAAACTGGAGAGGAAGAAGAATGTGCATTCACGATATTCCACAAGCGCGCAATTTGATTATAAGCTGCTTGTGAGGTACGGTGTCAAAAGCCTTCTGGATAACACTCAGCAATTCGTGTGAGTAAAGTGTTTCACAAAAAAGAAGTTTTCCAAATCCGCGTTGACTGTGTGTCAACGGACCGTTCTCTTCGAGGTAATTCATAATGTTCGAACACAATGTATGTTCCAAAATCCTGCTGCATGTCGACGTTAACGATGTGGAACTCTAATTTAGTATTTAGTGGATTTCTCCTATTGCCTTCCTTGAATATTGGTGTGACCTGTGCGACTTACCCGTCCTTGTATATGGATATTTCGTCGATTGAGTAGTTGTACATGGTTATCAAGTATGGAGCTATTGCATCAGCATGCTCTGAAAGGAACCAAATTGGTATACAGTCTGGCCCAGGGGATTTGCTTTTATGAAGTGATTTAAGTTGTTTCACTACTCCTAGGATATCTGCTTCTGAGTTACTTATGTTGGCAGCTCTTCATGATTCGAATTATGGAATATTTACTTCGTCTTCTTTGCTGAAGGAATTTCAGAAGGCTGTGTTTAGTATGTCTGTTTTAGCAACACTGTCATCGATAGTATTTCCACTACTATCGCGTATTTGGTCCCGGCGGAGGTTCCAGTCCTCCCTCGGGCATGGGTGTGTGTGTTTGTCCTTAGGATAATTTAGGTTAAGTAGTGTGTAAGCTTAGGGACTGATGACCTTAGCAGGTAAGTCCCGTAAGATTTCACACCAAAAAAAAAAAAAAAAAAAAAAAAAACACTATAGCGTAGAAAAGGCATTGATTGTGTCTTGCCGCTGGAATGCTTTACATACGACCAGAATCTCTTTGGATTTTCTGCGGTATGTTCACTACGGTGACGGTGACAAAAAAGGAAGAAGACTATTTCATCTTTTTTATTTGTAAACCGATTTAAAGTTTTTGTTCGACAATTCTTGTAATGACGCGTGTTCTGAACTTGGAAGCTGTCTCTTCCTCGACATGTCAGTTTCAATGTGATCACCTTTTAAGGTGATTATGTGTACAGAGGGAAATCTTGACTTAAAATTACTAATTTACAGGCGCTACCTCGCATTACATCAAGCAATTGTAAATTACTGCACTAAGAGTTCACATTACAAGTAGAAATGTTTCATTTAAGTGTAAAACATTAGTATCTGTACAGTAATACAAATGTACTATTTGTAACTATGGCAATTTTGAGGTGTTTTCGCCACAAGTCAGATCACAAGTAAAGGCCAGCAAACAATAAATGTTGACACATGATGTGTTACTCCCCAAAATTTTGTCATATGGCTAGAAACGGGCGTTTTTATTTCGACAATTTCTAGATAAGTTATAAGAAACGTCAACTTTGTCGGATTGAAACGAGTGCTAGAAGGTATTTCTCAACTGTAGAGAGGAAGCTTGATGCGGCTGACAGCAGTGTTAATGTGACGAGCGACGGCTAAGCCTAATGACAGCTGTGGTTTCACGGAGAACTGATGTGAAGGTCGCCCGACTGCATTCAGGTTTCCCGCTTTCCTTCGAAACCCTCTTAATCAGTGACTAAGTCCTATAGCTGAGTCATACCTATGCGGGAATTTTACGTACTCTGCATGAATGACGTCTCAAGTTGATCGGTACTCCCCTGCGTTAACGTCCGGCATAAACACAGTAAGTATATAAACCAGTAACACTCCAGTATTACTAAAAAATGGGACCCTCCAAGCAGCTAATGGAGTAAATAACGACATGTTATTGCCTGGCTGCTACAAAAATACAAATTGGACATTTTTTTTCTTCTAGAGGTTGCGTTCACAGTTTCCGAGCAATTATATTCTGTAACAACATCCGCATCTCCGTCAGCTGTGACCATGGTGTCGATTCAGCAATGAATGGTAATTACGAGCATAGAAAAAAATAAAAATAATGGGTTTCGTTAAAAAAATTCAAGGAGTTAGGAGATCTAGCTGCAAAGTTCGAGTACATAATAAGCTCACAAGGAAAAATAATAATAACTGTGATATTAGATGAGCAAAATATTGTCTCTGAACTTCGATTCTAAATGAAGGTATCGAAGTTTTCGTTCGGGTTTTGTGTGCCACCATGTGTGCATTTATTTAATAAATTGTAATCAATCGCACCATAAGTGGACTAACATCCCTTTATGCACTACAGATGTCTTTTCTGATGGCAGGAAATAATAAAATAACGCAAGCAAGTGTAATCTCCCCACGGAAATTTACCCTCTACCACGCAATAATTAATAATGGTCAACCAAATCATCCACATTTATTCACTTTTGGAAAGTATCTGATCGGATTTCTAGTAATATATGCGCCGACAGCTCGTCGACGCCAAGGTATTTTTCTAGTAAGATTATTCTTTGGAATAACAGAGATACGTAGATGTATTCTCCATGGTTATTATAGAGGGAGAAGGAGTACAGCTTCGGAAGTATCTGTTGGAAGATTGTCGGGTTGCTAAAAGAGACATATTTGCTCTTCTTCTCCCTAAAGCGAGCTATGAAAGTTTGTGCCACTAGCGGGTTATTGGTGGATAGAGAAAAACGGTAAACGAAAATTAAGTAAGACTTGGAATCAACAGAAAACGGAACATGTAATGGAGATGGATTGAATATACTATTTTCCTCAGAAATAAGGTTTGTGACCCTTTTATTCTAGAGTGAATGACGAATGAGTTCTCTGTCTGAATCATTGATGATTGCCTTGGCCCTGTAATTAGTGGGGAAGTTTCAGCTGTGACGAAGAGAGCCTGCAGTCTCCGAGTTTTGATAAAATCGTCCAAAAAGGCTTCGTCCACATCTGAAATTCTAAATCTGTCGTAAAAATGAACGAATTGTTCAAACGATCGATTTTTTCCAACTGAATGCAGCGCTTAACAATAATAACAAATGTAAAGATCTTTTCCAGCAAACCAGCCGCTGAATATTAAGACGAAGGGCTCCACCAGAGATTCTATTGGGCTGATTCCACGTAAATGAAATAATATATTTAAAACTGTACACAGATAAAGGACAGAGAGAGAGAGAGAGAGAGAGAGAGAGAGAGAGAGAGAGAGCGAATGAAATTCGAGAAAATACTCAGAATCCTCCATTAGCATAATTGTTTGCCTGTCTTATCACGGATCAGCCTCAAGATAAAACAGGAGGCCCTAACTGTATTGTACCGATTTGTGTGTGAGAGTGAAGGGGTAATAAAGGCGACAGTTACACCTCTGTACAGACAAAACATTACACCAAGTTAGCGGCAAGCTGCATTCACATACTTTCATCAATTACAGTAGAATTCATTATACAAGGACGGAGTCGTGTAGAAAATGGGACGTGCTACTGCGCATTCGCTGAAACAAAATAGCTTTTACTTAATTTGTAGCACGATTTAACTCTGAAAATTGGAAACAATGTTTCAGACATGCTACAGAACAATCTAGTGGCACAAAACTAACATTTTTGGTGAATTTTACATACGTCTCTCTTTGAGAAGCCGCAACAATGTTCACTGTGCAGACACTCCATGGCACTCTAGACATCGACGCACTGCCCGTGGGGATTCTCGTCTTGCTGCAAACATGCTCATACCCTGAAACTTTCTATTAGATTAAACCTATGTGGTAGATCAGGACTCGAACCCAGGATCGCTTCCTTTCACAGGTAAGTGCTCAAACAACTGAGCTAGCTAAGCATGACCCGTACTCACTGTTTCACCTTCGCCAGTACGTCGCGTACCTACCAAAGCTCTCGTGCACAACTTGCGACAGTAGCACTCCTCAAAGAAAGGTCCTGGGTTTGAGTCCCGGTCTGGCACACAGTTTAAATCTTCCGGGAAGTCTCATGTCAGCGCACACTTCGCTGCAGAGTCAAAATTCATACTGCAAAGCACATTGCGTAACTCAAGAGTACGTGCATGACTGTACCAGCCTGTATGCCCGAGCAAACATCTCACCTCTTGGGCGCTAGTCTAATGTAGCTGCTGAGATCCTGTATGGCGTCTGGTACGGCCTTCCTGAACACTTCATACCACTTTCCTCTACATCTACATCTAAATCCATACTCCGCAAGCCACCTGACGGTGTGTGGCGGAGGGTACCTTGACTACCTCTATCGGTTCTCCCATCTATTCCAGTCTCGTATTGTTCGTGGAAAGAAGGATTGTCGGTATGCCTCTGTGTGGGCTCTAATGTCTCTGATTTTATCCTCACTGTCTCTTCGCGAGATATACGTAGGAGGGAGCAATATACTGCTTGACTCCTCGGTGAAGGTATGTTCTCGAAACTTCAACAAAAGCCCGTACCGAGCTACTGAGCGTCTCTCCTGCAAAGTCTTCCACTGGAGATTATCTATCATCTCCGTAACGCTTTCGCGATTACTAAATGATCCTGTAACGAAGCGCGCTGCTCTCCGTTGGATCTTCTCTATCTCTTCTATCAACCCTATCTGGTACGGATCACACACTGGTGAGCAGTATTCAAGCAGTGGGCGAACAAGCGTACTGTAACCTACTTCCTTTGTTTTCGGATTGTATTTCCTTAGGATTCTTCCAATGAATCTGTCTGGCATCTGCTTTACCGACGATCAACTTTATATGATCATTCAATTTTAAATCACTCCTAATGCGTACTCCCAGATAATTTATGGAATTAACTGCTTCCACTTGCTGACCTCCTATATTGTAGCTAAATGATAAAGGATCTATCTTTCTATGTATTCGCAGCACATTACACTTGTCTACATTGAGATTCAATTGCCATTCCCTGCACCATGCGTCAATTCGCTGCAGATCCTCCTGCATTTCAGTACAATTTTCCATTTGTTACAACCTCTCGATATACCACAGCATCATCCGCAAAAAGCCTCAGTGAACATCCGATGTCATCCACAAGGTCATTTATGTATATTGTGAATAGCAACGGTCCTACGACTCTCCCCTGCGGCACACCTGAATTCACTCTTACTTCGGAAGACTTCTCTCCATTGAGAATGACATGCTGCGTTCTGTTATCTAGGAACTCTTCAATCCAATCACACAATTGGTCTGATAGTCCATATGCTCTTACTTTGTTCATTAAACGACTGTGGGGAACTGTATCGAACACTTTGACGTTTGTTGCAAGTTGTCTTCATGGTGCTGTAGTTTTGACGGATAGCATTGTAGATGTAAAATGATCTGTGAATGATTAAACCACTGACTGATTTTTTTTCTTTTTTGGCAGGGTGTGAGAGGGCGGAAGCATGTGCTGCAGAGTGGGCAAATGCTGCTTCTGCATCGACCTGCGAGTCGGCATCATCACCATCGCCTGTATTTGGCTGGTGAGTAGCTGGTACCAGGACACTGCTATTGGTGAAGCTTACTGACTTCACCACTGATACTCTCACACTCCCGCACTGCAAAGTGGCCACAGCAACATTTTCCATACCGAGAGGGGAACTTGCGTGTAACAGTTCCCAATCACGAAGGAAGAAACGCAGGGACACAGTCAACATTAAAAAAAAAACCTACATTTACAGATTAGGTAGAGTTTGAAAAATACTTTTGACATTGGTGACTGACAATCACTATTTGTAATTCGTCAACAGGCAGGTTAACTCCAACAAGAGAAACCAGGCTAAAGAAAAATAGAGGGAAGCAAAAGCTTGAGTACTGGAATCAAGGACATAGACTGGAGTGAGACAGCGCTGTAGCCCATTCCTCATATTGCCCACTCTGAACATTGAGGAAGCAGTAGGGGAAACGAAAGAAAAATTTGGAAGAAGTTTAAGGTTCGGAGAGAAAGAAACAAAAGTTTAAGCTTTGCAGCTGATGGCGCAGTTCGATCAGAGACAGTAAACTACATTGAAGATAAGTGGATTGAATAGTGGTTCGAAAAGAGGTTAGAAGGAGAACATGAACAACAGTAAAACAAGGGTAATTAAGTATGGTCGAATTATGTTAAGTGATGCTGACAGTATTAGATTAGCAAATAAGAAGATTAGAGTACTAGATTTTTAGAATCTAGGCAAGAAAACCACTGATTAAGGCAGAAGTAGAGATATAAAATTCAGACTAGCAATACTAAGAAAATCTTTCCTCTACGAGAGGATCGAATATTAATTTAGATGAGAGAAAATTTGTTCTCAGAAAATTTGTCCAAAATGTATGTGAAATGAGGACTATAAACATATTGACAAGAATGGGCTACAACCTTCTGAAATATGGCAGTGCAGAAGACTACTGAAGACTGAATAGGTAAATAAGGGTAGTTAATAGAGAAGTACAGCATGGAACTGGCGAGAAAACAAATTTATGGGACAACCTGACTAAAAGAGGGAATCGGTTTCTAGGATGCATCATGCAGCAGTAAGGATGGATAGTTCGGTAATGGAGGAACGTGTCAGGGGTAAAAAAAATGAGGGAAACAAAAGCCTGAGTACTGGAATCAAGATCAAATGGGTGTTCAAATGACTGTAGGTTGCAGTAGTTATGCAGGGATTCAGAGGCTTGTACAGGACAAATTAGTATGGAGAACTGCATCATGACAGTTTTCTGGCTGAAGACGACAACATCTTTGGACTGCTGCTCTGAAGGTGTCAGTGTCATTTAACAGAAAGCTACAAACTGTGAAACAAACACACAGAACTTAACCTTACTCATCATCCCCGATGTTATTCAGTCTGTATATTGAGCAAGCAGTAAAGGAAACAAAAGAAAAAAAAATGGAGTGGGAATTAAAATCCATGGAGAAGAAATAAAAGCTTAGACGTTTGCCGGCGACAATGTAATTCTGTCAGACAGCTATTGTGTTTCTGCTGGCTAACGTTCTCCAACAGCGCTGGTAATTTATCATTCAGAAGATTGTGATACATAGCTTCTGTTAACCTGCTCAAGTCTATCATCAACAGTTCCTGCCCACACATGATAATGAAGTGATACGGTCGCAGGTTCGAATCCTGCCTCGGGCATGGATGTGTGTGATGTCCTTAGGTTAGTTAGGTTTAATTAGTTCTAAGTTCTAGGCGACTGATAACCTCAGAAGTTAAGTCGCATAGTGCTCAGATACATTTGATACTGATGCTTCACCTCCGTGACTGGTCAACAAGGGGCATCTACCTACATGAGCATAGTGTAAGAGGGCTTGCTGAAACGGTGGCGCTTTTTAAGTTTTGGATGAAATTTGATTGGGGCCAAGTCGGGATTGTGAGGAGGAGAATCGATGACAGTAAACCAAAGGCGGAAGATTGCAGCATATGTCACAATGCCCATGTGTGGTCTGGCGTTGTCACACCGAAGGAGAGGGTGGTTCATGTGTGGACGAAATCTTCGACGTCAAAATCTGACTACACCTCGCTGTTTATCACGCACCAGAACAGTTACTTTACACACCGCTATGTTACACCGTACAATCCACAGCAGAGGGCTGCAAATATGTAGACACAAATAATTAATATGTAGAATGTTAACAATATTTGCTCTATAAAACGCTTTAAGCATTTTCATATAACACATTCAGAGGCACTGTTTTTCAGCACGCCCTCATAGTAACTTACTTTTGCCATCTCTTGTGACAGCATACATCACTGTATACTACGCGTTAATAGTTACAACTAAAACAGAGCATATCTCAAGAAGTATTGGTTTCCTACAATATGTGGTAGTTTATGTAAGCAACCTGTATTATGTGGATTGTTTATAGATTCTCTGCTCTGTTGAATACTATTTATGTGGTATGTAGCACATGTACAGTACTCAGAACATGAAGCAAAGATTCCAATGGATGGAGCGTCCTGTAAATCTTTCCTGTCACTTTGCGGCAGCTTTCGGTAATTACGTAAATTGCAGTGAACACATAGTGTGTTGTGGGGCGATCACTCTGTTGTATAAATATTTTGTTTCTGCGACAATGATTTTATATCAGCTGGTATGCCTCATGTATCGTTATATCCAAATTATTTATGCATGTTAAGCTACATTCAGGTATGTGGTGCTGTACTAATAGTAATACATATAGTGAAACTTATGTAAGCCCTCTCTCAAACCTGTCATGTTATATCTTCACAGATCCGATGATGGCACCTTTAGTGTGTTGAAACCGGCCATCTAGTAAACAGTGTTTAAGCGATCTCGGCTTTTGAATTATTTATACAATTACGTAAATGACTTTTGTTACTGCTAAAGAAACATGACTGAGGCAAACATAACGTGCTGCTGATACGACAGAAACAAGATGGACGTGCGACTGTGTGGTAAATGAGGAAGATCTCATTGTTGCCATTCTGCAGATATCAACAACGCGTACAACACCTGCAGAACACCAGAGCCAACATAGTAGCACTCTCTCTGGAATGCTTATTAATAGTGACTAAACCCCTGCTGTGTACGAACAGCCCATGGAAGGCAACCACGACACTGACCTGGTAGGGCCATTGGGTCAGCAGACTGATCTCCCAGCCTCCCAGCCTTTGTCAGTTCTCATGATCTGAAGCTGCTACTACTTAGTGAAATAGCTCTTCAATTGGCATTACAAAACTGGATGCACTTTGGTAGATCAACAGTGTACGTTGGCCCAGATGGGTCATCCATCCAAGTGCCAACCACATCTGGCAGCCCTTAACTTTGGTGATGGGAACCAGTGTATCCACCGCAGCATGTCCATTGTCAACCAAAACTATAATAATCATTATTTCGATCATTTGTAATGCAAAAGTATACAAAAATCGTGATACTGAGGCTGTCCTTAAAATTTTAGCCACAAACTAATATTATATTAGATATTTACAGATACAGTCAAGGCTATCTAGTGGTTCAGGATTTTAACTGCAAAGCCAACATTACTTCAGATATCCATGTTCTTGCAGATCTCTAACTATAGTGTGTTTCTTAATGTGACCTCGACTTCTGTGCTTACAGTTACTGAACTGTGTGTGTGTGTGTGTGTGTGTGTGTGTGTGTGTGTGTGTGTGTGTGACAGACAGAGAGAGAGAGACTATCAGATGATGCTGTGTTGTCCTTTTCCAGCTTGGAGATGCCCTCTTGCTAGTGTGGACATCACATCTGGCATACGTCTTGAATGCAGCTATGGAGGAGCTGCGATCGGAGGATTTCGTGGATGAAGATCCTGAGCCCAACGGAAGAGTTGTGGCTGCCATGATCGTAGCAGGTGGGACCCCATACAAGCATGCATGTGCAAGCACACTTAGTGAGGTTGCTCTCCTGCATCTATAACGTGATATCACCTCCCCCCCCCCCCCAAACATGGGATGGTAATCTGGTGTTGTCATTTACTCTCACACAGGTCACTGATACATTCAATTCTACGCCAAAATTGCAACTACTTTGTTCATAGCAATGACACGCCGGGATTCGCATAATGTACTACCGGATATGCACTTCGGTGTCGTTATGCACACTGCCGGCTGCCAAAATTTCAACGCCAGCAAAAACAGAGAAACATAATTTCAGTTATTTTGTGTATACACCGCAGTAGAAAACATAAACAGTTAAATTTTTGGACGATTTGGGGTTTTAGAGGGCGCGGAATTTAACACACAGAAATGCCACTTCCAGTAGCAACAATGGTGCAAAGCTGTGTGGGTATCAACTGAGTTTCGGTGACAAGAAGAAATACGTCATTCCATACTGTGTCAGGTCTGTGCGAGAGCTCATCAACCGTAGCAGCTAGAGAGCGGTGGCATGCCAGTGTCTCAGCTAATCTTGATGTTTTCAGTAGAGATGGGCAAACTGAAACACGTAACTGTTTCGAAACAAATGAAACAGTACAATGTAATGTTTCCGTACGCTGTTTCGAAACAGTGAAACAGTTTGTGTTTTGTAATCTAATAAACGTACACATTTAATCATCTTGAATGTCTACTGTATAAGTATGTCCATATAAACACAAATGAGGTGCGAGAGCGCTAATCATTTCGCAGAAAGTATGAAACTATCACCTGGGCGTCTTGGCAGTTTCGTATTTCCTGCAGCAAATGCGCTGCTTTCGTGTTGCGTGACTTTCATACTTTTCAATTGGCTGAGGACACCCATAGCTGAAAACAGAAGAACCACCACGAACGGAACTGGAGGTAGGAGCAAACTGCAGGAACAACGGATATGCTACTGGGATTCCCACATTCCGTTAGTATGGGTAATATACCCATCCTGCTAATTTCCATGCACACAAAGGGAATCATTGTGGATAATAGGCACAGTGACTATAGACTCACAAATAACGCCAAATAATTCGAATAAATAACAAAATATAACAGAAAAAAATTGTCTTTCAAGGTGTTTCGAACCTTTACTATAAAACCATGCTTCCCAGCCCTTGCCGTTCACCATTACACTATCAGTGATATGTCAGATTGCTTGCAATTATACCTAGATCAAATTTATGTATATGTCTAATAACTGTCACTCTAAGCCTTTTTTTATTCAAAATGTTGTAGGCTTACTTGCGTTTCTTAATACGATTACTGTACATGAAAAGAGAAGCGTATGTTATAAAAAAAGTGTAATTTAATCGAATGATTTTCACATATTTATTATTTTGAATGGGAATAGTATGCGTTGTTTCATTGTTTGGTTAGTGTTTATAAAGCAGATGTTACGCCATTTCGGAATATGACAGTCAGCTAGAAACGAAGCTTTATTTTCGGATATCTTAAGCTTCATTCTATTGCTTGTCAAAAAGATTTCGACACTCTTGAAAGTGTTTCATGAAGTGTTGTGTTTTAGTATCTGTGCCGAGCCCGAATCTCGTACGACACAGAGCGGAATGAAACATCACTGTTTCGATACAATTAGTCCGTTCCAAGCGCAGGTGGACTGAAACAGCCTTATTTTGAAACAACGATACAGTTTCTGTGTCTGGCTCGAGATCGAATCTGGTCCGATTACCCGAGACAGGGGCGGAATGAAACACCACTGTTTCGAAACAGTGAACCACAGCCGTTCCGAAACACTGAAACAGTTCCATGTATCGATACACTGTATCGAAACATAGAAACAGTGGCCAAGTCCAGTTTTCAGTGGTTGAGAGATCAGCAAAATGTGCTGGCGAGAGCAACAGTCGAACGTCCTCTGTATCGAGGTAGGTCAGGACAGTATGGGCAACATCTGGCCATGTATTATCTTGTTGAAAGATAATATTTGGACTTCGTAACGATAGGGGACAGCCACCAGCTTTACTAAGTACAGCTGTAGTCCACATGACTGACTATGCACGTCAGAGTTAATCGTGTTGTGTATGCAGGTCATCCCATATTGTCTCACCAAATGCTGGGGTTGTACAGTGGTGGTGATGAATGCAATTTGGACGTATTCCTTCTTCTTGAAGTATCCACACACGGATATGACCACCGTGCTTTACCGTACCCACAACTGAGACTCTTCTGGAAAGAAGACTCCAGCGGCGAGTGTTGTTGTTGGGCGCACCCGCAGACATCCATTAATAGACTGGCAATACTGCATACCAGGGGCAGCCAAGAATTCAGCTCGTCGGCCGTACACTGGTACGAGTAGCGGGAAACTGGGAATGTGTCGCATTTAAATTACAAAGCAGTCGGACTGCGTGCGACTTTGTTGTGTATTTCGCATTTCTTAACAATACAGATCACACACAAAAAAACAAATTTTCAGTATTATTTACTTTTGATCTGCTGAAGACGTAATTGTTATCAAGTACAGGCTGTTGGCTTATGGACGACACGAACAATTTTTGCAGATGTTCGCAATAAGGTTTCCACATAATCGTGTCTTATTTAGTGTCGTAATTGCCGGCCGCGGTGGTCTAGCGGTTCTGGCGCTGCAGTCCGGAACCGCGGGACTGCTACGGTCGCAGGTTCGAATCCTGCCTCGGGCATGGGTGTGTGTGATGTCCTTAGGTCAGTTAGGTTTTAAGTAGTTCAAAGTTCTAGGGGACTTATGACCTAAGATGTTGAGTCCCATAGTGCTCAGAGCCATTTGAACCATTTTTTTGAGTGTCGTAATTCAATTATGTCTTTTGCACACATACGTTGATCGAAATGTTACAGCGCTTTTGTAACCTCTTTATGAAAAACTGGAAACTCTACCTGAGGAAAACTATGCAGACATCCTGGACAATTTCAGCGTAAAACGATTTTTCTTTGAAACTGGAATTACACTGAAGGTCAGTCACTTACATCTGCACGTGCACAGGGACGCTTTCAACTGAAATGGCAAACGGTCAAGAAAACATATGTGAGATTGAGGTGACGGAAATGCTAATCATTTCTGCAGGACATACTAATGTACATGTACTGCGAATATGAAGTCCTAGCCGGCCGCGGTGGCCGTGCGGTTCGAGGCGCTGCAGTCCGGAACCGCGGGACTGCTACGGTCGCAGGTTCGACTCCTGCCTCGGGCATGGATGTGTGTGATGTCCTTAGGTTAGTTAGGTTTAAGTAGTTCTAAGTTCTAGGGGACTGATGACCTAAGATGTTAAGTCCCATAGTGCTCAGAGCCATTTGAACCATGTATGAAGTCCTATCTTTAGTCGTTTACTGTGTTCTGTTTTTTTTTCGGACATTATTGTAATAATAATAATAATAAAACAGTAATAATAATAGTAATAACTGTAATAATAAGGCAAAGTTTATTTCGATGTGAAGGACACTTATTTCGGTGCGTGTATCGACAACTCCGCTGCTGCTGCTCGCGCACAATTTTCGCCGAGACTGCAATGCAGTGACCCGCGATTCCGACCCACGGTTTCGACTATCGTATCGAGCGGTCGCACCAGACGCGTGGGGCTCAGTCAGGGGGAGCTAGTCCCATGGGAAAGCAGTTACACTACCGTTATTGTTGTTGTTGTTGTTGTCCCGTCCGAAGGCTGATTTAGTGCCGGATCCCCACTCTAGTCTATCCTGGGAAAACCTCGTCATCTCTGATTAATTACTGCAACCTCCTTACTTTAGTGATCCCTTGGTCTTCCTCTCTCCCTCTACAATTTCCTGCCCCCCTTCCCTCATAAACTTCCCTCCATCACTAGAATTTGTCCTATCAAATACTCCCTTCTTTTAGCCAAGTTGTGCAACCAAATTTTTCTTTTTTTCCTCAATGCAATTTATTGCCTCAGTTGTGCAACCAAATTTTTCTTTTTTCCTCAACGGGATTTACTGCCTCCTCATTAGTTACTCCATTGACCCACCTAATATTCAGCAGTCTCCCGTAGCACTGCACTTCAAAACCACATACTCTCTTTCTGTATGAACTGTTTGTCAAACACATTCCAATTCTGGACAAGGTTGTACCCCTGAGAAATGCTTCAGAAGAAACTTACTAAGAGTTAAATTTATTTTTTGCTTTCTCATTTCCAGAAACAGTATCGCCAGTCTGCATTTTACCCTCTCTACTTCAGCCATTGTCAGTTATTTCGCAGCTCAAAAATCAAACCTTGTCTAACTTTTTACTGTCTCATTTCCGAGTCTATTTCGTTCAGAATCGCCCGATTTCATGAGAATCCTTGTCATTGTCCTTGCTTTAATTTACTTCTTACTTATCTTATAAACTATTTTTAAGGCGCTATCTATTCCACCCTATTCCACTTTTTCGTCTCTGACAGAATTGCTAAGAGGGGCATTCAACAAGTAACGCAACACATTTTTCTTCTCAGCCTATTTCGGTTGAAAAATCCGGAAGCTGTTACGGGACATCGAGGAACATTCGCGCTTCAGCCTCTATAGTTTCATGAAGTTTGAATAGGTGGCGGCATTATACATAGCTTTCAAAACAGTCGTCTACGGAGATCTTACAGTGAACAAAAGCACGTTGAGTCGTTGGGAAAGGCGTCTACCACAATCACAACAACGTTGTGACACTCTCATTCGAGGTGATCGATGGATCAAATCAAACACTTCGTCTTTGTTGGTAATGCTGATGCACTTGACCATCAGTTGGGGGTACTCAAAGGTGTGTTTCCGCTGGATTCCTTGCCACCTAACTCAAGACCATGAAGAGTACGGTATCTGTTTGGCCCCTGGAAAGATGCACTCCACAGGAGGCAGTATTTGGATGATGGGGATGTCATTGGTGCGGCAAGCCGTTGGCTCCAACAACGCCGATCAGTAGAGTGGAACCGTGCAGGCATGGGCATACAGGCCCACCCAGTAAGGTGGTGATGATGATGATGATGTTTGGTTTGTGGGGCGCTCAACTGCGTGGTTATCAGCGCCCGTACAATTACCCAATCTTTGCTCAGTCCAATTTCGCCACTTTCCTGGATGATGATGAAATGATGAGGACAACACAAACACCCAGTCATCTCGAGGCAGGTGAAAATCCCTGACCCCGCCGGGAATCGAACCCGGGACTCCGTGCTCGGGTAGCGAGAACGCTACCGCGAGACCACGAGCGGCGGACCCAGTAAGGTGGTGTAAGGCCGTCGCACTGAATAGGGATTATATTCAAAATAGGATTTTGTAGCCAAAAGCGTGGATAATACACTACTGGCAATTAAAATTGCTACTCCACGAAGATGACGTGCTACAGACGCGAAATTTAGACGACAGGAAGAAGATGCTGTGATATGCAAATGATTAGCTTATCAGAGCATTCATACAAGGTTGGTGCCGGTGGCGACACCTACAACGCGCTGACATGAGGAAAGTTTCCAACCGATTTCTCATACACAAACAGCAGTTGACCGGCGTTGTCTGGTGAAACCTTATTGTGATGCCTCGTGTAAGGAGGAGAAATGCGTACCATCACGTTTCCGACTTTGATAAAGGTCGGATTGTAGCCTATCGCGATTGCGGTTTATCGTATAGCGACATTGCTGCTCGCGTTGGCCGAGATCCAATGACTGTTAGCAGAATATGGTATCGCTGGGTTCAGGAGGGTAATACGGAACGCCGTGCTGGATCCCAATGGCCTCGTATCACTAGCAGTCGAGGTGACAGGCATCTTATCCGCATGGCAGTAACGGATCGTGCAACCACGTCTCGATCCCTGAGTCAACAGATGGGGACGTTTGCGAGACAACAACCATCTGCACGAACAGTTGGACGACGTTTGCAGCAGCATGGACTATCAGCTCGGAGACCACGGCTGCGGTTACCCTTGACGCTGCGTCACAGACAGGAGCGCCTGCGATGGTGTACTCAACGACGAACCTGGGTGCACGAACGGCAAAACGTCATTTTTTCGGATGAATCCAGCTTCTGCGTACAGCGTCATGATGGTCGCATCCGTGTTTGGCGAGATCGCGGTGAACGAACATTGGAAGTGAGTATTCGTCATCGCCATACTGGCGTATCACCCGGAGTGATGGTGTGGGGTGCCATTGGTTACACGTCTCGGTCACCTCTTGTTCGCATTGACGGCACTTCGAACAGTGGACGTTACATTTCAGATTTGTTACGACCCGTGGCTCTACTCTTCATTCGATCCCTGCAAAACACTACATTTCAGGAGGATAATGCACGACCGCATGTTGCAGGTCCCGTACAGGCCTTTCTTGATAGAGAAAATGATCGACTGCTGCCCTGGCCAGCACATTTTCCATATCTCTCACCAATTGAAAACGTCTGGTCAACGGTGGCCGAGCAACTGGCTCGTCACTACTCTTGATGAACTGTGGTATCGTGTTGAAGCTGCATGGGCAGCTGTACCTACACACGCCATCCAAGCTCTGTTTGACTCAATGGCCAGGCGTATAAAGGCCGTTATTACGGCCAGAGGTGGTTGTTCTGGGTACTGATTTTTCAGGATCTCTGCACCCAAACTGCGTGAAAATGTAATCAGATGTCAGTTCCAGTATAATATATTTGTCCAATGAATACCCGTTTATCGTCTGCATTTCTTCTTGGTGTAGCAATTTTAATGGCCAATAGCGAACTATAGTTTATTACAGTACTGAATAAAACTAACCTGCTTTCAGAAAAAATGCATTGCATTACTTATTGAACGACCCTTCTGTTTTATTTACGGACCTCCAAATTTTTATTTCCTCTCTCTTCCTGAATTTCTCCTCGCTTTCTTTTACTGCTTGCTCGGTGAATAGAATGAATATCATGGGAGTTAGGCTCAGTTCTGTAATAGAGTTGCGTTAATAACAATTTTAACAACTCTCTTTATTTTCTCTCCTCTACCTTTTGAATTTCAAATAACTAATCCGTGCTTCACGACAGAAAAATTGCAGCCTATACTGCAGCGAAGCGATTGAGAAGGCGCGAAACACCAGCTAGCTAGCCCACTCGTTAAGGCACTTGCCTCACGTTGCGAAGGACTGGATGTTCAGATCCACACTAAATCGTACAAATGAAGGTATTCATCCCTTAATCATGCCAGGCGAACGCTGAAATTGTTTCTTTCGAACATGTCACGTTCTGTTTCCTTGCCCTTCCTTCTCTAATCCGAGATATGCTTTCCTCCTACTTCGCTCGCCGGTGCAACTTCGCCGGCCGCGGTGGCACAGCGGTTCTAGGGGCTTCAGTCCGGATCAACGAGACTGCTACTGTCGGAGGTTCGAATCCTGCCTCGGGCATGGATGTGTGTGATGTCCTTAGGTTAGTTAGGTTTAAGTAGTTCTAAGTTCTAGGGGACTGATGACCTCAGATGTTGAGTCCCATAGTGCTCAGAGCCATTTGAACCATTTTTTCCCTTTAAGATTACTGCGCACAACGTGCCTGCTACTGATTCATTGTTAGTGTTCCTCATTCCAATATGTCATTCACGTCGCTGTCGTAATACGAAGCTATCTGCTACCTAAATCCACATCTATGTCGCACAAGGCATCTTACGGTGTACAGCGGAGGTTAATTCTGGTACCACTACCGGTGGAGTGAAGCAACTTAATAAAAGCAGCTATTCCAGTCTAGGATGTAAACCAGTTTCGGAGTATGCTGATGCAGTCGGTCCATTTGTAGCAGTCATAATTACACAACCGCCTACTAGGCGAAAGATCTGCACCAAGACTGGACAGGTGCACAGGTCACACCAGTATAGAAGAAAGGAAATAGAAGTAATCTACTGAATTATAGACCTGTGTCATTGGCATCAGTTTGTCGTGGGATTTTGGACCATATGAGGTGCTCCAACATTATGGAGTTCTCGAAGAAAGCAATCTGTTAATACATAATCAGCAAGAAATTAGAAAACGTCGTTCTTGTGAAATGCAACTGGTTCTCTATTCGCCCAAAGTAAGGGGTACTATCGAACAGGAGATCTAAAGTTGATTCCCTCTTCAAAGATTTTCCCAAGGCTTTTGACACCATCCCTCACAAGTGGCTTGTAATCAAATTGCGTGTCTACGGCGTATCGCCTCAGTTGTGAGACTCGATTTGTGAGTTGCTGTCAGAAAGGTCACAGTTCATAGTATATGACTGGAAATCATCTACTGAAACCGAAATAATATTTAGGTTTTCTCAGCAAGCGTTATAGACTCTTTGGTGTTCTGGATCTACATACACGATTTAAGAGACAATCTGAGAAACCTAGCCGGCCGTGGTGGCCGAGCGGTTCTAGGCGCTTCAGTCCGGAACCACGCGACTGCTACGGTCGCAGGTTCGAATCCTGCCTCGGGCATGGATGTGTGTGATGTCCTTACGTTAGTTAGATTTAAGTAGTTCTAAGTTCTAGGGGACTGATGACCTCAGAGCCATTTGAGAAACCTAATCAGACTGTTCATAGATGATGCTGTTGTTTACCCTCTAGTAAAGTCAGATCCAAACAAACTGCGCAGTTTAGACAAAATACCTCCATGGTGTGAAAAACAATTGATCCTAAGCAACAGGAAGTATTAAGTCCTTGATGTCGGCACTAAAAAAATCAGTTACCCTTCTGTTGCACGATGAATCACCCAAATTTAAACTGTTGTACGAGGCGTGTTTTTTTAAAGTAAGATCCGTTTTGTTGTAGGCACTAGTAGTTCTCGCGCATACCGGAACGAGCGTGTACGTCGTATACCGGCATGCCTCGGGAACAACTGTGCCCAGTTTCAGCTCTGTAGCCAACCTCTACGGTTCTGCTTTCAAAAATGTTTACGACTATCAGCTCACCCGCCGTGTGTGAGGTTCGCTCAGTGATACGGTTTTTGTCAGCAAGGAATCTGTCTGCTGCAGAAACTCATCGACAGATTTGCGAAGTTTACGGTGATACCGTTATGACTGAAAGAAAAGTGCATAAGTGGGTACGAGAGTTCAAAGATGACCGTGACAATGTCCATGATGAGGGCCGCTCCGGTCGCCCTTCGTTGATTACAGACGAAGCAAGGATTCGTGAGAACAGGCGCTAAACAATAACGGGTCTCTAACGAATTTCGAGATCAGTGTTTCTGGACACCAAAAGTTTAGGAAACTGTGCTCCCGCTGGGTCCCGAAACTCCTAACAGAGGAACACAAAAACCAAAGATTTGAGTGTGCGATGAAGTTCTTGACTCGTTATCACGAAGGAGGTGCCGGCTTCTTGAGTCAGATCGTAAACGGAGACGAAAAATGGGTTTCGCATATCACGCCTGAATCGAAGCAACAGAGCATGGAATGGGGAGACACACACACACTCGCATGTAAAGGTGAAGGCCTAACAGATTCTGTCCCAGTGCAAAATCATGGCGTCGGTGTTTTGGGATAGGCATGGTGTTTTGTTGGTAGACTTCATGCAGCGAGGAACCACTATCAATGCAGAAGCATACTGCCAAACCCTGAGAAAGCTAAGCAGGGCGATTCAAAATAAAAGACACGGCATGCTGTCAAAGGGAATTGTCCTTCTCCATAACAATGCAAGACCTCGCACTGCAGGTGAGACCCACGATTTATTGGACAGTTTTGGCTGGGAAGTTTTACACCACCCACCCTATAGTCCTGATCTTGCGCCGAGCGTTCACCACCCACCCTATAGTCCTGATCTTGCGCCGAGCGTTTACCAGCTGTTCCTCCTGAACTCTTGGTTATTGGAGCAGGCGCAAGTTTCTGTGAAGAGAGTATTTTAAAATTGGTTGAGAGGCATGATACGTGTTTCAACAACTTGGCAACTATGTCGAAACCAGAGTGAAGTATGTACTTTCTGGAAAATAAATTTACTTTTTTTAAATAACCTTTCATTGTGTACTTATGTTCAGACAGACCTTACTTAAAAAACACACCTTGTAGATTCCAGTATATTTGTAGAGATTACAGTTGTAAGTAGGCTGTTTATGTTTTCTTATTGGCAACGTTACGTAGCGCTCTGTATGAAAATCACTGGCTGTGCTGTGTGCAGTCTGTGCTTGGTTTGCATTGTTGTCTGCCATTGTAGTGTTGGGCAGCTGGATGTGAACAGCGCGTAGCGTTGCGCAGTTGGAGGTGAGCCGCCAGCAGTGGTGGATGTGGGGAGAGAGAGATGGCGGAGTTTTGAAATTTGTAGTACTGGATATTATGAATTGCTATGTATATTATGATTTTTCAACACTATTAAGGTAAATACATTGTTTGTTCTCTATTAAAATCTTTGATTTGCTAACTATGCCTATCAGTAGTTAGTGCCTTCCATAGTTTGAATCTTTTATTTAGCTGGCAGTAGTGGCGCTCGCTGTATTGCAGTAGTTCGAGTAACGAAGATTTTTGGTGAGGTAAGTGATTTGTGAAAGGTACAGGTTAATGTTAGTCAGGGCCATTCCTTTGTAGGGATTTTTGAAAGTCAGATTGCGTTGCGCTAAAAATATTGTGTGTCAGTTTAAGCACAGTCTTGTATAAATTGTTCTAAGGGGAGATGGCGGAGTTTTGAAATTTGTAAGACTGGATGTCAATTATGAATATTAAGGTAAATACATTGTTTGTTCTCTATCAAAATCTTTCATTTGCTAACTATGCCTATCAGTAGTTAGTGCCTTCCGTAGTTTGAATTTTTTGTTTAGCTGGCACTAGTGGCGCTCGCTGTACTGCAGTAGTTCGAGTAATGAAGATTTTTGGTGAGGTAAGTGATTTGTGAAACGTATAGACTAATGTTAGTCAGGGCCATTCTTTTGTAGGGATTTTTGAAAGTCAGATTGCGTTGCGCTAAAAATATTGTGTCAGTTTAAGCACAGTCGTGTATAATTGTTCTAAGGGGATGTTTCATATGGCGACCCTGCCAGGATTCGAACCTGGAATCGACGTTTCACAGTTACGAACAACTTAAGACATTATAGTCTCCTTTGTCTGTAAAAGTTATTTATTTTTGCTACTGTAATTTAGGGGCCAACGGCTTTCCGCAGTGGTAACACCAGTTCCTGTCAGGTCACCGAAGTTAAAGAGTCCTGGGCTTGGATAGTATTTGCACTGGTCACAATCCGAGTCTGCTGAGTGGTGTTGGCAAGCAGAGTACACTCATCCCCTGTGAGCACAATGTAGGAGCTACTTGACTGAGAGGTAGGGGTACCGGTCACGAAAACTGACAATAGCCTGACCACATGGCCCTCTGTATCAGCATCTGGTGATGCCTAAGGGTGAGAATGACACGGCGGCCGGTCGGCAACCTTGAGCCTTCACAGACTGTTAGTGACAGTGTTTGTTTTTTATTGCAATTTCGGCTGTGTGGCAATTATCAAGTGGATGACTGTACTTTGGCACATGTCAAAATCTTAAAATCTCCTGTCATGTATAAATATGTTATGCCATTTAACACTAACACTTTTAACATGGTCAACGCCAGCCCAGTAGTTTGTACTCTGCATACAAGCCTTGTCTGATGTTCTAGTCAGCCAGTGTAGCCAACGTGTTTTGCAACCCTCTGCTTTTTCTGTGGAGGACTATGTTGGACATGAGTGTTTTTTCTGATTCCAGGTGCCTTCTGGATGGCGGTCATAGGTGCTGTTCTCTCCAGTCTGGCTGTTCTCCTCGACATTATGTTGCTGGCAGGCGCCATTAACGTGAGTACACTAATCACTGCACACCGCTCGTATGGGGCTTCACGTTTCTGCGTGAAGGCTTCAAATTCCGTCCAGCTGTCTGCATTCAACATTTCCACTGATTAATGCAGATGGTATGTAATCGATCCTTCCATGCCACTGGATACTGAGGGCTTCATCTGTAAACTATTATTTTGGACTCTGCATGTTGCTTTCATACCAATTTTTTCCACAGATATGCTTGTTGTTAGCTTTGTTTGCAATCCAATCTAGAGTCTATTGTGACCTCACCTCCTCAGGTAAATAGGCACAAATATTTGAATAAAATACACCTGAAAATATATCTTAATGTTGCAACACAGCGATATTTGATGTTTACAAAAAGGTACGGCCAAACTTTCGGGAAGCATTCCTCACACACAAATGAAGAAAATATGTTACGTGGACATGTGTCCGGAAACGCTTACTTTCCATGTTAGAGCTCATTTTAGTTTCGTCAGTATGTACTGTACTTCCTCGATTCACCGCCAGTTGGCCCAATTGAACCTAATGTTGACTTCGGTGCTTGTGTTGACATGCGACTCATTGCTCTACAGTACTAGCATCAAGCACATCAGTACGTAGCATCAACAGGTTAGTGTTCATCACGAACGTGGTTTTGCAGTCAGTGCAATGTTTACAAATGCGAAGTTGGGAGATGCCCATTTGACTTCCATTTATGGGGGCATTTGAAAGCTCTTGTCTACGCAACCCCAGTACCAAATGTAGAGACTCTTCGTGCTCGTATTGTGGATGGCTGTGATACAGCATTCTCCAGGGCTGCATCAGCGCATCAGGGATTCCATGCGACGGAGGGTGTATGCATGTATCCTCGCTAACGGAGGACATTTTGAACATTTCCTGTAACAAAGTCTTTGGCGTCACGCTGGTGCGTTCTGTTGCTGTGTGTTTCCATGCCGGCGGGAGTGGCCGTGCGGTTCTAGGCGCTACAGTCTGGAACCGAGCGACCGCTATGGTCGCAGGTTCGAATCCTGCCTCGGGCATGGATGTGTGTGATGTCCTTAGGTTTAATTAGTTCTAAGTTCTAGGTGACTGATGACCTCAGAAGTTAAGTCGCATAGTGCTCAGAGCCATTTGAACCATTTTTTTGTGTTTCCATTCCATGATTAATGTGATTTGAAGAGAAGTAATAAAATGAGCTCTAACATGGAAAGTAAGCGTTTCCGGACTCATGTCCACATAACATATTTTCTTTCTTTGTGTGTGAGGAATGTTTCCTGAAAGTTTGGCCGTACCTTTTTGTAACACCCTGTATACACTGCCCAACATAAAAAAGTGAAGCACTGACATACATGTCATGAGTGTGTGAGAATTGTCCTGTTGAAAAACGGCACCATGCTTTTAGCACCTAAGAGATAACATATGAGAATGTGGGATGTCCATGATGTACCATTGTGTCATCGTAGTTCCCTCAGTCACTAACACTGTGACCTGAAGTTATACCCGATGGTTTTCCACAGCATGGTGCCGGCAGTAACACCTCTGTATCTCTCAGAGACATTGGAAGAATGGAACCTCTCACCAGATCACCAGCATACTCACTGACAATGGTCATCTCAGGTGGTACAGAACCACGATTCATCGCTGAACACAATGTGATGCCATTCAACAGCAGTCAATGCTTCCCAGTCTTGCGACCACTCCAGTCACGGTTGTTTATGTCGTGGTGTTAATGGCAGCCTACACATGGGACAGTGGTTCCCTACTCTGGCATCTGCTAGTCTCTAGTCAGTCATGTGGGATGGAACAGCCAACTGCAGAGAGTCCATTACTTGTTATTGAATGGGAGGCACAGATGTGAACGGGTCACGATATTTTGGTGCATAGCACAGTGACCCTCCCTTGTGATGGTCAGACACTGTCGACCAGAACTTAAATGACAAGTAAGCCTGCCCTCACATTTCCATGCAGTCCAACAATAGCTAGGCCACCTGCACATCTGAATGCCTCAGAAATCTGGTCACTGCACGATTTGATCAGCTAGCCAAATGGGGACCCATAATGAGGCTCCATTCCAAACTCTGGCAGATGCTGATAACGCTAATAATTCCGTATCACATGAGTACAAGACGCCTCTTTGTGCTGCACAGTGATCATTCAGCACCTGACACTGTTCACTCAGTTTATATACGCTACCAGGCCTGGCGACAACACTAATGCATTCTGGTGACCTTTCTACTTGTCACAGGGAATTGCAACATACCTGTCAATGGTGTGTAAGCTCATGAAGCTACGTTGACATTCAATCACATCTTCTACGTGCTTCACTTTTTTTGTCAGGCAGTGTAGGAAGGTTGGCAAGGGAAACAACACTGTACTTATACAGCCGACCACCAGACAGTTCTCCATAGATTTATTGGAAAATTTGACACCTGTTATATATCTATAGCTGAAGGTACAAATTTTCGTCCATATGCGACGTACTTAACATGTTTCTCATTCTCTGCACTCCTTTGCATGTCCTACACCTTCTACCACGTTCCTCCTTTGTCATTTGTCTATAAAACTTGAATATAATTTTGCAATAGGATTAGGCTTCACTTTTCATTCACCTCGTTCTCTACCTCTCTTCCATCAGCTAACTTCTACAGGATACACCCCTTCCCTCCCACATGCTGCTCACAAAGTAGTTGTGCAACACAGATTATGTGCCCCCTGCAGGCTCGGCGCAAGCTGCTCCACGGCTGGATGGTGGCCTACGCGGTGCTGTACGGCATCTCGCTGGTCATCGGCGGGCTGAGTGTCGCAGTAGTGTTCCTCTACAACAGCTCCTACTATGGCCTCTCTATCACTGCCGGCATCCTGCTGCACGTAGGTGAGTAATATGACATCTGCCAGTGGTACAGTGGACCAGCCTACCAACAACACAGGGTTTCTTCCAGTGTATGTCAGTCAAAGTTCATGAAGGCAACATACTGAAGACACCTAACCATCTACATCTGCATCCATTCTCTGCAAACGACTGTGAAGTGCTTCCTAGATGGTTCTTACAATTGTACCATTAATGAGGCATTTTCATGTCCCATTCGCATGTGGAGAGCAGAAAGAGGGAGTGGTTAAATCGCTCTGCGTGTACTGTAATCAGTGTAATCTGTCCACTCAATCCGTACAGGAGTGATACGTAGTGGGTTGTAGTATATTCCTGATTCATCACTTAAAGTTAGTTCTTGAAAATCACAGAATAGGCCATCACATAATAGTTTACATCAACATTCAAGCGTTCACCAGTTCAGTTCACTCAGCATCTATGTAGTACTCTCAAATCAGTAATAAAAACCTGTGACCATTTGCGCTGCCCTTCTTTGTCCTCATTCAGTATACCAAGTTATTCTAAATTGTACAGTTCCTTAACACATGTGCATACCAAAAATCAAGGGCAAAGACATCGTAATCTCCTTCATTGATTTCAAAAAAGCATATGATTTGATTGATAGAGAATCTATATTCCTGATTCATCACTTAAAGTTAGTTCTTGAAAATCACAGAATAGGCCATCACATAATAGTTTACATCAACATTCAAGCGTTCACCAGTTCAGTTCACTCAGCATCTATGTAGTACTCTCAAATCAGTAATAAAAACCTGTGACCATTTGCGCTGCCCTTCTTTGTCCTCATTCAGTATACCAAGTTATTCTAAATTGTACAGTTCCTTAACACATGTGCATACCAAAAATCAAGGGCAAAGACATCATCGTAATCTCCTTCATTGATTTCAAAAAAGCATATGGTTTGATTGATAGAGAATCTCTATTATCAATCCTGGAAGAAATGGGCTTGGAAAAGAAAACAACTAATATTATAACGGTGACCCTTACAAATACATTTCCGAAAGTTAAATTTTTGGACGAATTATCAGAACCCTTTGAAATAAAAACAGGAGTGTGACAGAGGGGTGGGCTATCACCGTTGCTGTTCAATTGTGTGCTTGAGAAAGTAGTCAGAGAATGGGACATAAATATTAAGAGTGGTATAAGACTGGGTTGCAAAAAGAAGAACCTTAAAGTAAATTGAATTGCTTTTGCTGATGATATGGCCCTGTTTGCTAAAACAATGTAAGAAGCACGGGAGTGAATCCTTGAACTAAAGAAACAAGCAGCTAAAATAGGTCTTCACATCTCCTTTGAAAAATCTAAGATATTTACAAACGTCAAGCACTCATGTAAATACCTCAAAGTTCAAGAACAAGAGATTGAAATATTAGAATAATTCAAATATGTGGAGAATGGATTAGTTGGAGTGCTGGGGAAAGCAAAGCTATGGAATCCAGAAAAAATAAACTTGAATTGACCTTCCAACTAACAAAAAATACATACAACAAAAAGCCCTTTCATGGGGATCCAAAATTATGCATTACAAGACAGTGATTAAGTCAGAAGCACTGTATGCAGCAGAAACACTACACAAGAATTTGAAAGGCCAAATGGAGAAACTTGAGCTACAGGAAAAAAAAATTTAAAGAAAAATCGTAGGACCAAAATTTCAAGACAATAACATTATATACATCAAAAATGAAACACTCTACAAGAAAATTGAAAGACTTTCAGATACTATGAGAAAAAGGAGAATAAATTTTTGTGGTCATCTTCTCAAAATGAATTCCAACAGATTAACTAAACAAATCTTTGACTTTTTCCGTAACCGCAAAACAAACCCCAACTGGTTTAAAGAAACTGAGAAAGACCTAGTAGAATTAAAGATTTCATAAAATTCACTTATTTGTCGAACAGCTAAATTAATTAATAAAGGTGAAAACATAAGGTTCCATGACAAATCTACACAAAAGTCCACATCCTTCATCTTGGAAGAAGAGAGGAAAAGAAGATCAGAAAGAATGAAGGAATACTGGCCCCCAAGAAAACAACAATTCACAAAGAAATGATTGGTCCAGTGTACCCCAAAGAGGGTGAAATGAAAGAAGAAGAAGACATGAGCAGTATTCTAAGATGGGTCGTACTATTGTTTTGTGAACAATTTTTTTTTTTTTTTTTTTGTAATGTGGTTGTTTTTCCTTGGTATTCTACCAAAGAACCAAAGTCTGACATCTGCTTTGTCTATGACTCAGCTTAGAGATCGTTCCATTTCATACCCCTACAACTTTTCACACCGTGGCATTCATATGCATTAACCAATTCCAACTGGGACTCACTGATATTGTAGTAACAGGGCGTTAAGGTTTTTTTTATTTTATGAAGTGTGCCATTTTCTGCTTCTGAGGATTTAAAGCAAATTGTCAGTGTTTATGCCACTATGAAATCTTATTGAGAAGTGACTGAATATTTCACTTCTTTCAGACAGTACTTCATTATACATAACTGCATCATCTGTGGATGATTTGAAGTTGCTATTATTATTGTTTTCAAGGTAATTACCATTGTCATGAACAGTATGGGTCACGACTCACTTCCCTGGGAACACTGGAAGCTACCTCTTCATCTACTGATAACTCTCCTTCCAGGATACAGTGCCAATCAAGAAGTTCTCACTCAAATCACAAACTCTGCTTGACTTACCATATAACTGTACTTCAATAGTTATTGTATGTGTGGTGGTAAATCAAATGCTTTCTGGGAGTCAAGAAATACAGCATCTACCTGATTCCCTTGATCAATGGATTTTGAAATAGGGCTTTCCAGATTTCATGCAAGAAAAGTGAGAGTCAGTTTTTGCGTGGTAGATGTTTTCAGAATGCCTGCTGGGTGGCATAGAGTAGAACAGTGGCGTGAAATTCTAAGTATAACGCTGTTAAATGCACCACAGGAACAAAAGAAAAACCAGTGTGTAATACTACACTCTACTATGCTGAGAGGCACAGGAAATCATTGTTTCAGCAAATCTGTTATGTTGAGAACTGCTGTAGTGGAATGTTACACAGTATAGTTATGGTTAAAACAGTAATGTCAACTGTCATATCTCCCCCATTGTCCACCTATGCATGGACTATTAACACATCACATTTATTTAACCTTTTTTTTATCTTTTTGGTAATGGCCAGGTGTTACAAGTAATTATGCCATTATAGCTTGACAGCTAGGTCGATTAAAAAAAAAATAGCTATTCTGAAAAAAAAAGAAAAACTTTATCAGCTACACACCCAGAAATAAAAATCACAATCAACTCTCACCTGCAGGAGTTTTATCCATCAATGAAAGTGATCACGATATCCTGGTGGCCTGGTTTATGGCCTGTTTTACATCTCTCATCAAATATATGTATTGACATTTCAAATTTTTACATCTCTCATCAAATATATGTATTGACATTTCAAAAAGTTTCTGTTGTCTATGCCAGATCTGGTTCACACAAGTCAAAGGGGAATGCACACATGGTCTCTCTTAGTGTCGCACCTTAGCAGCAAATTGCACTGCTGCAGTCATTTGATCAGTTCAAAGGCACATCTTATCACATAATGTCAACATCATGTTCCTGCACAAGAAATTTGTCAAAAATAGATGAGACACACACACACACACACACACACACACACACACACACACACACACACGAATGCAACTCACACACGCATTACTGCACACGGCTACAGTTACATTAGACTACAGTCGTGTATATGTGTGTGTGTTTTTGTCTTTTTTTTTACTAAGGCCTTACGTGTGGAAAGCTTTGACTCAGCATCTCTGCTATATGGTAACAACTTTCCCTTTCATAATAATGTTACATTCCAACCTGGACTTTCCATTGTTTGACTGTAGAAGATCAATAGCACCCAAAAACTATGTATGTCCCCTGCTAGATATCATATCATGTCACCTTGGAGGATTTCCACCTTTCAAAGACATGGCATTGACATTAACCTTTGTGGCCCAGAAATGCTGCTATCATTGGTTTCTCATTGAAGCATTAATTTAGATGTGGATGTTGAGCTATTTGTTAAGGGAGTGAAATGGATTACCAAGGTGTGTGAAGTGTTTCTGCTGAACAGGTGTTCATTATTATGTCTTTCATTAAAAGTTCAGTATCTTTTTTCATATTCTGAAGGCAGAAAAACATATAAGTAAATCTCTGCTGGTATATAAAGTTAGTCAGTGAATTAATAATGTGGCTCAGAATCTGAATTTCTTTCTTTATTTCAGAATAAGAGCTGGTATTTCTAATGGGAAGGGAGAGAGTTTCATGGGTGTTTCTTTTGATTGTCAGGTGACTGAATATACTTAGTGAAGTAATATAAAAACATATCATCATATTCCATCTGTTCCATAAACACCGTGCTGATCGTATCTACATAATTCAGTTGAAAGAAGTGGGTACCACAATAAATACGTCTTTCACTGTTGTTGAAGTATTTTTTAATGTATTACACAAACATATGCAGTGCAGTTACATACACAGTTTCGGTTAAATATGGCTACTGAAACAGCAGTGAGCTGCAGGGTAGGAAAATTAGTCTTTTGGGTGCAGAGGCCATTTGTAAAGAAATCAGTGTGACTCATGACAGTCAAAGGCATAGTTGTTGTTCTTTGGTTTGTGTAAAGTGAGACTCACTGCAATTGAAAGCACTACTATTATATCACATAGAGTAGTGTGATAAATGTTAAATATTGTCACACCTGTATTCTAATGGGATGGTAGCAAGAATACAGAGTAGCTACTCACATGTATGATTGTTTCCGATACTTTGAATGATAAAACACAATGCAATGGCCTAGATGGCGTTTCATATCGGAGGCAAAGGTAATGTCAGGAGTGCCCCAGAGAGATGTGACAGTACCACTCTTGTTCTGTATATAAATAAATCATCTGCCATATAAAACTGGCAGTAATCTTGGGCTGTTTGCTGATGACAGTGTTGTTTATGGTAAAATGACCACTGGTGTCTGGGGATTAACGATTAGTTGCACAGAATTTATTTTCCCTTGCTTTAAATGCTGACAAATGTAGGTGATGTGAATGTATGGGAGACACTTTATTGTGCTGTTTGAATCCAGTATAAGTGATATGTGGCTTACCACAATCAGATTAAATAAACAACTAACAGAAACATTACAAAATGACATTAAACAAAGTGAACACATTAGGTCAATTGTAGGAAGAACAATTGCATTGTTATGGTTTATTGAGAGAGCACTGAGTTAATGTAGTGAACCTATAAAGCAGACAGAGCGCAGAGAGCTTCTGAGGCACCAGGTAAGATTAAACGGAGATGCGGTAAAAATTCAGAGGTGTGTTGCAAGATTTGTTGCTGGTCTGTTTGAGCGATATGAGAGTAACATTTGCTTTAGATGCTATACACTATACAGTAGGTTGCAGAATGGTATGTACACACTGATGTACTTTTCCATTACCAGAGGCAGTTTAATGTCCAAGCAATATAAGTAGACACATTGAGCACCAAGAAGAGAATGTAAATTTTCTATCCAGGGTGTAATAAGAGCTGACTCAGGTGGGGAAAGAAAAAGATAATAGAAGCAAAATGTTTCAGTAAATGTGTGTCCAAAAACAAACAGTTTACAGCATAATTGTGAATGGGTGATTGTGAGCTGTAACTGTCTTCCATATGAAGTTTATATAACTGAAATATAAACGTTTTGGTTAAGTCCCCATCTAATTGTGCTCAAATTTCACCCAGTGCCTAAATAACAGGATATAGAATGAGATACAGAATACATGTTTATAATTTACTGTACATACATGTCTGTTAAAGGAGGTGTTACATGTGTTGTTTTCACATTTGGAGGCAACACTGCACTCATTACTGCATTTTGAAGACACATGGATCATCTCATGGACCTTATTTATTTAATCGTATGGTGATTTTATACAATATTCATATGATATAATACAAGATTAAACCTTAATGTCCGTGTTTTTCAACCAGTTAATTAAGCTGGGTGTGAGAGTGAAGAAGTCATCAGGAATTCCAGGGTATGAATGAAGTGGACAGCGTTGGACTAAATGTTCAATTGTCTGCTCTTCTTGATTACATTCACACATTGGTGAACTGATCCAGCCCCATTTGTACCTGAAGTACCTACAACAACCATGTCCAGTCCTTAACTTGTTGAGGCGGCACCAAAGGTTCCGTGGTAAGTCAAAACCCTTCAGCTTCTTTCTGGGATCAAGGTGATGGGCTCTTGTTCCCAATGTTTTTGTTGACCAGTCATGCTTCCAGCTTTCATTTAGATCAAAACCATCCACGATGAGTTATCCTGCAGTAACACTTGCTGGTCTTCTTGATCGCAATCGTTGCTGTGCAGTGGCAGAGACCATAGACCTTGACATGACTGTACAATTGCTGCTGCACTTTTTTTAACCATACCACAAGGAGTGCTGTAGACTTCATGTATGAGATGCCTGGAGTTGCAAAAATCCAGAGGATTGAGGTCAGGTGATATTGGATGCCTGATGCTAAAGGACAAGGTACTGGTCCTGCTTACCTATCATTCTAGACCATACTGGCAAATTAGATTTCAAATGTCTTTTTTGGAAACCCATGTTTACCACAATGTCTCTGTTGCCATTATCCCATAGTTTCACATGTGCCAGTTTTCGCTATTAACATTGTGATCTGCCCCATATAAAAAATAACAAAAAATTTACTTAAAGAAAGCCCACGATCACTAGACTTACAATTATCAAAGGTCTATCGAGAGCCCAAAGAAAGACAACTTGTGTCTGAAAGAGTGGAGGAAGTGTGCCAAATGATACGTGACTTGTGGGGGAAAATGTTTGAACTGGCCCTGTCTCCTACACGGATCTATGCAGACAGCAGCTCTGGAGAATGCAACTGATACAGTCTTCCTACTTCCATGCTGTTGCAGGGCTGATGGTGTACTTCTGGATTGTGGTGCGCAGCTACTACCTGGAACTGGGCCAGCAGTATGGCGAGAGCGGACCACGCACCACAGCTGGCAAGGTCTACCGCACGGTGCCCACAGGGGACGTTCTTCCTGCCCATGGGACCTACTGCTATGCGGATGGCATGGCCATGGCACCTACTGCACCACCACGCTACACTAGTGCTCCATAGGAACCACTATGTCACTCTTGTAAGGGGATCACATCTCTAGGCGACATGCGCTGATCACAAGGCTAAGAGGACCTAACGTCTGTACTGTCGTTGTGACAGTCACTTGAAGGGCTGGCCTTCACTGTTTGATGATATCGTGTCGTTACCATCCAAGAAAAGGCTGTCAAAGGAGCAGCTTTAAATCTGTCTTCACAGTGGTGTAATACTATTCTTAAATATCTTCAAGCACCTTCGATCCTTTCTTGATCTTCCGCATAAGAGTATTTTATATTATATTGAAACTACAGGTCCAAAACTGTACATAGTGAGTAGAACAATATTATTCCACTACATCAACATTTATACTGTGCAAGCTACCACATGATCGCTGATAGTGGATAATTTGTGTACTGCTTTTATTTCCCCCTTGGCACAACCTGATTGTTCAAGTGGTGAGCACAAAATAAAGCAGTAAGTAGACATTTATTTGATTTTATCATCATTTTATGAGACTCGTGTGGGAAGAATATGTATCTTGCTTCTGGAATATGTTATTGTTGTTGATATTGTTGTTGTTTCTTCAGTCTGAAATTTTGAAGACTGGTATAATGCAACCTACATCCATTTTAACCTGATTCCTCTACAATTTTTGCCCTCCACACGTCCTTCCATTACGATATTTATTGTTTCTTGATGCTTTAGTATATGTCCTATCAACTGACCCTTTTTCTTAGTTAAGTTGCTAATGTACATCATGAGACTTGGGTTGTCACAAAATGGTTTCATGGTGACTAAATGGTGCAATAACGGAATGTGCAGCTCTTTTTCAAATCTCCTCTCTCCCCCCCATTAATCTTACTTCTTAAGCGACCACGAGTAACAAGGAACATTCAAAAACTTGTCAGAAGGGGGTATTATACAAGCTTCCTCTTTGGTATATAAATTACATACTCTGAGCATTCTGCCAGTGACAGTCCGTCTCATGAGTCAGGTTTATATGTTTTATAAGGTCTTTCAGTTTTAGATCACTCTGGGTGCATCCCAGTAAATATTTTATGGTTGTGACTGTGTTTTCATTGATTCATTGCCGATGGTGCATTCTGACAATCTTGAGTCTTTCCACTTGTTTGTAATAAGTTACAGTAATTTATGTTGGGAAGCACCCATTAATTCAAGCAAGTAATTTGTATTCAGTTTGGTTATAAACCTGCTCCAGTATTCCACATCTGCTTACTGGCTAGTATCCAACACCTACCAGAATTCAAGGATGAAGGTTTCAACAAATATACCAATACTTTCTGTCTTTTGGAAACGGTGGCTGAAAAGAGCAAGTGGAATTTCACAGGGTCCTTGTTGATTCACGTAGAGAAAGATTTTGGTTGCAAAAAGGTGTCTGTTCTCAGTTAATATGAAGACTGACCTACATTTAAGTGAGATGGAAGGGAGATAGCGAAGCATTGGAACAGGGTGAAATTGCCATTTTTGAGATTCTCTGGAGTGCTTTGTACAGGGTGTGTGTTCATGTGTCAATGATTTACCTGTACACAGAGATGTTACAACCACGGTCATCTTTGTCAGGAGCTAAATGATAGTGGCGTAGATGGGTTCGCTAACTGGACATCCAGCAGGTTCCAAGCACTTCCACTACCAGGTTACAGACACAAGTTTCTCATATCTTGACTGATTTTGTCTCCAGTGGCTTTTATCTGCTCAGGCAGTATTTTTCTCATACACAAACCCACTCTTTCAGATTCATCATAATCGAGCAATGTATGTAATATTGCACCACAAACAGCAGATAGAGTACCTGCCTTAAATTTTTATGTTCCTTTTCAGATGATTCATTATCCTCATTTTGTGTTAACTGGCCTCTATGACACATTTGATCATTTGTACAACCCTTCTGCATCAGTAATGCTAGAGTGAAAAAGTCTCAGTGTAAATGCACTTTTCTTTTATTACCTTTACTCACATAAAATGGAGGTGAGTCTAGGTAACCTCTTTTGACTACAGCCTTCAAACAATGCTCCATGCTTAACAACACTGTTATACCAACAGCATTTTCGATGAGCCACAACAAGGGGCACAAAGACACTGAAATTCATTCTACACTCTAAAATTCTGATCTCACTATAAATGGATGTAGACAAATTTTGCTTTAGTTCCTTAAACAGATACTGCCCACATTATTTTTCTCATCATTGTCCAACTGAGCTACAGCTCTATCCTAACACCTCGCAATATATTCATTTACATCTACATTTATACTCTGCAGCCCACTACAATGTGCATGACAGAGGGGGTGTCTCACTGTTGTTAGTCCCCATTGAAGCCAATGAGACTTTTTAAATTATCTTCCTTCATTTTAGCTAGTAACTGCATGCCTGAAAACGTATTTCTTCCTGCACAAGTTCACACACTTCAGTTTATATGTGAAACTCATTTGTTACACCTTTGTTGATGGCTTTACATTGTGTAAAGTTCCTGCTGGTTTTTGTTGTGATAAGCTCTTAACATGATATTCCTGTTGCTGTAATTTTTTAGCAACAGTCTTCATCTGCCATCTTCAAGCTATCTTTGGTGTGTGCTTGAGGGTAGTTTGTGTACCACTGTTACTTTCTCCCTTTCCTAATCCAGTTATAAAAAGTTCATGGGAAGAACGATTGTTGGTATGCTGGCATGTGGGCTCGAATCTCTCTACTTTTGCCTCCATTGTCTTTTCATGAGATACATATAAGAAGAATCAATATTTTGGCTGGCTCTTTCAGGAACGTACACTCTCAGTATTGACAATAAAGCAGACTGTGGTGCACAACGCCTATCTTGGATCATCTGCCACTGCAGTTAGCTGAGCATCTCCATGATGCTTCTGCACTTTCTAAAGCAACCTCTGATGAAACACGCTGGTCTTTGTTGGTTCTCCACAATTTCATGTGTTGAATCTATCTGGTAAGCATACCAGACTTGTGGATACTCAAATAAAGGTTGAACTTGAATTTTGTGAATTACCTGTTTTGTAGCTGGACTATACTTTGGGAGGATTCTTCTAATGAATCTCAGGAGGAGAGTTTAATATCTTAGAGGATTTGTTTTATTTTAGTGTAATAATAATAATAATAATAATGACAATCACATTTGAAATTACTCATGCACAGTGTATGTTCCTCACTACAATGTTCACACAAATGGTGCCGAGGAATATTGTGTGCTTCATTATAGAAATGATGACAATGTATAGGTCAATGAAAGGAGCTGTTAAGAGAAACCTTCATAAACATGAAGTACTGAACTGACATTACACAATATGTTAATACCTTTCTGATGTGTCGTATAGCCTTTAAGAAAATTTTTCTAATAATATTCATTCAGCTCCATTTTGTTGAGAGTTTGTTCTTATACATAATCGTAACATACATTTTCCTGTCTAAAGTACAAAAAACAACTGAAGAAACCATAGGTATGTGTTGTCAGTACTTACACAACTTATAATCATCTGGTTTGCTGTAAGCACTTATATTTCTGGGAGCCATGAACTAAAAACTTTTTGTCTGGTGAATAATGTGCATTGTTGATGTACCATTACAAAATATCAGTTTTAAACTGAGGAAGGTGCTGTGATTAATAATTGTAAAGATGACAGTATTTTATTAATAAAAGTTAATGATAAATTATGGACCTCCTGAGCCTTTTTATTATACTACGTTACATCTGCTGCCTGTGTACTGGCTGGAAGCAGCTGGGAGAACATGTTATGATGGGAAAATTTAAGGTACAGCAACAAGAGAAATATTTAGTAATTCCTTTTTGAATGTAGACAAATGCTGACAGGCATAAATATTACTGAACCATTAGTTTAATACATTATGGTTGCAAACACTAATAAGTATTATTTACAGACAAATGGAAAAATTGGTACATCTCTGCTTTGGGGAAGAGCAGTTTCAGTTCTGGAGAAGTACAGGAACAGTCTAGGCAATACTGACCATTTGACTTATCTCAGGAGACACGGTAAAGGAAGAAAAACCTTTGTTTACAGAATTTCTGGATATAGAAAAATGTTTGACTGTTGTCTGGAATACACGTTTTGAGAGGAGGTCACTCAGATGTTGATGTCAAAACATTCCTATAAAGGTTGACAGTCTCTAGGTAAAATTTGTGGCCAGTAAATTCCAAGGATTTTTACAAATGCACTCCAGTAAAAAGTGAGATAATATCGGGTAATATCTGCATGGTATTCGCAACTCCATGGGTTTTATTGGCCGCTTTAATGACTTTAAGCTGAAGGATTCCGACATCCTTGTGAGGAACACAGAGGAATATCAGGAGGATGCTGCCTATCTGTTTGTTCTGTTTTGTGATGCAGTATTTGGAAAGACAGTATGGATTCTTCAGAAACACCGAGTGAAGACTGTTTTCCGCCCATTGCTCGTTGGTGTCAAGCATGGCCTCGGACTATGGAAATCTGTGATCTATAACGACATGTACGTCAGACAGGTGTGTACTGTCAAAATCGCTACCGTGATGGCACATCGGACTACGGCTGCCTAATACGTCAGCAGTCACAGAACACTGCCTCTTGGAGTTACACGGAACAGATTACTACCATACTGAAAAGTGACACTGGTGACTATCTTCAGAGACTGTGTCATCGGAGAATCTGTTGAGATCCGAGTAAAGGAACAACTGATTAATTGTGGTGGTTGCTACATCTTAAGTAAGGTCTGGGAATCTGTATATAGTTCGTTTAAGAAGAGAAAGGAGATACCTCACAAGTGAGTGACGCAAATGGACCAACAGCAGAGAGGCTGCCAGCATTTAAAATGGAATGATCTATAATGTTGATTGTCGGTAAAGCAGATGCCAGACTGAGATTCATTGGAAGAATCCTAAGGAAATGCAATCCGAAAACAAAGGAAGTAGGTTACAGTACGCTTGTTCGCCCACTGCTTGAATACTGCTCAGCAGTGTGGGATCCGTACCAGATAGGGTTGATACAAGACATAGAGAAGATCCAACGGAGAGCAGTGCGCTTCGTTACAGGATCATTTAGTAATCGCGAAAGCGTTACGGAGATGATAGATAAACTCCAGTGGAAGACTCTGCAGGAGAGACGCTCAGTAGCTCGGTACGGGCTTTTGTCAAAGTTTCGAGAACATACCTTCACCGAAGAGTCAAGCAGTATATTGCTCCCTCCTACGTATATCTCGCGAAGAGACCATGAGGATAAAATCAGAGAGATTAGAGCCCACACAGAGGCATACCGACAATCCTTCTTTCCACGAACAATACGAGACTGGAATAGAAGGGAGAACCGGTAGAGGTACTGAAGGTACCCTCCGCCACACACCGTCAGGTGGCTTGCGGAGTATGGATGTAGATGTAGATGTAGATGTAGATGTGTTTTGGGTTAAGCAGGGTGTTTTGCTTGTGAAATGAAATGTTGGTATCAAAGTAACACAATGAATTTTTAGACATATTGTAATACCTCAACTAAACTGCATTGAGCAATCTAAAACAAAAGTGTGGCTGACTTGGTAAAGGGATTTGCTTTGTGACATTGTTGGTCCACATACCACCTAACAAATACTAGACAGTATTACATGACTTGGCTAGCAACAACAAGACTACCCTCCAAGCAGCCCTGATGTAAAGTTAGCTGTGGGCTGTCACCAGGAGTTTATCCAACGGGGGTAAGATTCTGTAACTGCCATTCTTTATATAACTGATTATATTAACCTGGCCGTGTGTTGCTCCATGAACTAGATGTAACAGGAAGTACACAAGTATTACTTTATCTCAAGTGATTGATGGTTATACACATAGCATTTTTAAAGTAGATTACTTTGATACCCTTATGGTAAGTATATTTCATTAATATAATGCAAGTTTATCTTTTGATATTATGAATATAAACACAGATTCCACCTTTCTGATTCAGTCAGCTGAAAAACCAGGGTATTCAATGAGTCAAGAAACAATACTAGACAATATTCATAAAAAATATTAGTATTCACATGTAAATGACATTAATCTGATACTCAAAATTAAAAATCTGAAAATCTGAAAGACGAGGAAATGCTGTTGAATATCAATAAGAATAACCAGCACTAATCGCTACATCAATATGACTCAGACTGGAAGAAATGGAAACTGGATCTAAATAACAGTATGCTTATTCAATTTTGATGCAACCTAAAACAGTTTGCCAATGTAACTACACATCAAACATTGTTAAAGGATTTGTTGCCCTATTTTCATGCTGTCTTTTGTTTCCAGTGTTAACCTTCGTAATTTAAATTGAACAAAATGTCTGTTTAAGGATCAATCTTTTGGGTAGACAAGCAGAATGCAGAAAATCTCCCAAAACCACACCAAATAGACCACTAGACTCAATTTCAAAGATCCTAGAGCTGAACCAAGGCTGTCCTCTTCTGCCCTCCTCCCCCTCCCCCCAGCTTGTCACTTTGCTGTGTAGCCATGACAAATAGAATGCAGAATTCTTAATTCTATGACAGCATGTTGAGCTGACTGAACCCCAACTTTGAGAAGGTCCAAATTCCTACACAAAAAATACATATATTTTTCTTTTTGACTGCTGCATGTGACTCCACAAACACATAAATTGCACATTCAGAGTGTAATTCAACAGCTATCCACTGTAAAACCAGATGGAGAATCAGCAAGGCATTGAGGGTCTTCTTTGTCCAACAGAAAAGGTGAGCTACTCCTGTGTTTATGTTGTGCAGCAAAGGGAGGCAACATCTTTGTGGGAATTGAAGACAGGTGACAGAAACATATTCTGCTGCCCTGATTTGTGTCGGTGGTCTAAGCGTCAGGGTGTTGGATCAATCTATTTCTTTGAATAGTTGTGATGTCCTCCATAAGTCCTATTGGGTAAGGATCCCACACCATGCAGCAGTACCCCAGATGAGGGCAGACAAGTGTAGAGCAGGCAATCTCTTTACTAGATTTGTTGCATCCCCTAAGGCTCTTCCAATAAAAAACAGTTATTGGTTCACATTCCCTACAACATTTTCTATGTGATGGTCCCAATTTTTTAAAAAGTTTTTTGTAATTGCAACCCGTAGGTATTTCATTGAAACTAAAACCTTTAAATTTTGGTTATTTATCGTGTAACTGTTTTTAAAGGAAGTTTTTTCAGTACTCATGTGGAATAGTTCAAATTTTTTGTTGGGTAGGGTCAACTGCCAATTTTTGCATCACTCAGGTATCTTGTCTAAATCAGAATGCAATTCGTTTTACTCCTATAAGGACCCTACTTTTCAGTGAATGACAGCATGATCTGTGAAGAATCCAAGAGGGCACAGTAGATTGTACATATCCTACTGGAGATGAAAGGGAAGGGGCAGTAGCTGATAAAGGACAGAATCATGGTTGTGGCCTATGCCTCATGTTATGCAGTCTGTGGATTGAGCAAGCACAGTAGGAAACAAAGGTGAAATTTGGAAAGCAATTTAAATGTAAGGGAAAATAAGTAAAAAGTTTGAAGTTTGCCAATTCGAAATTGTAGTTCCAGAAGGGAAAGCAAAGTAACTTCAAGAACAACTGAATACAATGGGTAGCTTCTTGAACAACAACAAAAGTAGAACAAGGATACTTGAGTGTAGTTGATTTAAATCAGGCACTGCTGAAAATACGAGACTAAAAGTAGTAGACGAGTTTTTGTATTTTGACAACAAAATAACAAACGATAGCCGAAGTAGAGAGGATAACAGGAAGAAAAGCATTTCATGGAAAGTGTAATTATCTAACGTCGTCGTGGTAGGTTCCTATGAGACCAAACTGCTGAGATCATCGGTCCATCTGACATAAGTTTAAATGTTAAGAAGTGTTTACGGAAAGTATTCGAGTTTAGCCTTGTATCTATATTTGAGTCTACACAGACCTCCGTAAGCCACCGTGGCGGAGGGTACCCTGTACCACTAAGTCATTTCCACATGAAAATGAAACGTTGACGATAAGCTGTTCTGACAAGAGGAGCATAGAAGCCTTTGATTAGTGTTGGTTCAGGGGAATGCTGGATATGTAGATCGAATGACACATGAGGTGTTACTGAATCTAACCGCGGAAAAAAAAAAATACTATCGGAAAACCTGAGTAAAAGAAGTGATAGATTGATAGGACACATTCTGAGATGTCAAAGAATGGAAAGTTTTTGACTGGGAGTGTGGAGGTGGGAGGGAGTAGTAAAAATTATAGAGGGACAGCAAGTAATAAATTCAGGAGAGAAAAGAACAAAAGAGAGAAAAATCAGTCCTGGAGTGACACGGAGGTTTTCTCTTTCGCGCATTCTTTTCAACATTTATATCGATAACGTCCTTGAAAACCGCAAATCAGATAATTGAATTATATGGACACACTAATCTAAGTGCTTTACTATTCACAGATGAAATGGTAATAATACATCAAAATGAAGACGACCTCCAGATACTAGTACACTAGCTGAATTAAATACAATCTAAAAAATTCATTACAAGAGATGAAAGTTATGTCCTTCATAGTAAGTACCCAGTACTGCGGGAAATGGTAGTTAACAACAAAGTAAGTGAACAAGTGTCATATTTCAAACATTTGGGCTGTGACACGAGTTGGCTTTGATTATGATGCTGACGAAAAGCTGCACAAATTTCAAGACATACACTATGTGATCAAAAGTATCCGGACACCTGCCTAAAAATGATTTACAAGTTCGAGTGGCGCCCTCCATCGGTAATGCTGGAATTCAATGTGGTGTTGGGCCACCCTTAGCCTTGATGACAGCTTCCACTCTCCCAGGCATACGTTCAATCAGGTGCTGGAAGGTTTCTTGGGGAATGGCAGCCCATTTTTCATAGACTGCTGCACTGAGGAGAGGTATCGATGTCGGTCGGTGAGGCCTGTCACGAAGTCGGCATCCCACAACATCCCAACGGTGTTCTATAGAATTCAGGTCAGGACTCTGCGCAGGCCAATCCGTTACAGGGATGTTATTGTCGTGTAACCACTCCGCCGCAGGCCGTGCGTTATGAACAGATGCTCGACCGTGTTGAAAGATTTGCCATCCCCGAATTACTCTTCAACAAAAAATGGATCAAATAGTTCTGAGCACTATGGGACTTAACATCTGAGGTCATCAGTCCCCTAGAACTTAGAACTACTTAAACCTAACTAACCTAAGGACAACACACAATCCATGCCCGATGCAGGTTTTGAACCTGTTCCATAGCCGTCGCGCGGTACCAGACTGAAGCGTCTAGAACCGTTCGGCCACAACGGCCGGCTACTCTTCAACATTGGCGAGCAAGAAGGTGCTTAAAACGTCAATGTAGGCCTGCGCTGTGATAGTGCCACGCAAAACAGCAAGGGGTGCAAGCCCCCTCCATGAAAAACATGACCACACCGTAACACCACCGCCTCCGAATTTTACTGTTGTCACTACACACGCTGGCAGATGACGTTGACCGGGCATTTGCCATACCCACACCCTGCCATCGGATCGCCACATTGTGTACGGTGATTCGTCACTCCACACAACGTTTTTCGACTGTTCAATTGTCCAATGTTTTCGCTCCTTACACCAAGCGAGACGTCGTTTGGCATTTACCGGCGTGATGTGTAGCTTATGAGCAGCCGCTCGACCACGAAATCCAAGTTTTCTCACCTCCCGCCTAACTGTCATAGTACTTTCAGTGGATCCTGATGCAGTTTGGAATTCCTGTGTGATGGTCTGGATAGATGTCTGCCTATTACACATTACGACCCTCTTCAACTGTCGGTGGTCTCTGTCAGTCAACAGACGAGTTCGGCCTGTACGCTTTTTTGCTGTACGTGTCCCTTCACGTTTCCAATTCACTGTCACATAGGAAACAGTGGACCTATGGATGTTTAGGAGTGTGGAAATCTCGCGTACAGACGTATGACACAAGTGAGACCCAATAACCTGACCACATTCGAAGTCCGCGAGTTCTGCAGAGGGCCCTATTCTGCTCTCTCACGATGTCTAAGGACTACTGACGTTGCTGATTCGAGTACCTGGCAACCAACCTATTTCACTGCTAACATAATGTTACAAAATATTTGAGAAGATGATGTATTCTAGAATAGTATTTCACTTTGGCAACGAAAATATACTCAGCAAATCACAGCTTGAGTTTCAGAAAGGTTGCTCTACTGAGAATGCCATTCATATGTTGACACACCAATTATTACAACCATTAAATAACAAAATAGCACCGATAGGTATTTTCTGTGACCTAACCAAGGCTTTTGATTGTGTGAACCATAGTACTAGATGTATTTCAAGTTTTATGGGATTGATTGTGTAGCCAACCAATGTATCATGTCAATATCTAACCAAAAGAATGCAGAATGTTGTACGTAGTAGTAATTCAACGAACAGAGTCCAGTGACATAATTCTGACTGGGCACAAATCACATATGGGTTCCCCAAGGCTCAATCTTAGGTCCACTTCTGTTTCTCATTTATGTAAATGATCAACCGTCTAATGTACAAGGTCTGCTCAATAAAGAATGATCATCATTTTAATGGTCATAATTTCTCGCGCTAAAATTTAATGTTATGATATTCTGTTAGCTTAGTGTCCAACAAACACGCCGTAGTAGTTTCATTGTTGGGACTGACTCTTGGTTACCGCCTGTGAGAGTCAGGCAAAGTCAGACATGTTCAGTATAAAAAAAAAAAATGGTTCAAATGGCTCTGAGCACTATGGGACTCAACTGCTGTGGTCATAAGTCCCCTAGAACTTAGAACTACTTAAACCTAACTAACCTAAGGAGATCACACACATCCATGCCCGAGGCAGGATTCGAACCTGCGACCGTAGCGGTCGTGCGGTTCCAGACTGTAGCGCCTTTAACCGCTCGGCCACTCTGGCCGGCTGTTCAGTATCGCCTATCCCTGCAATGGAGATATCACGCGAGGAACAATATGCGGCTTTGAAATTCTGCTTTTGTCTCAACAAATCTTCAACTGAGGCCTATACATTGTTTCAGGATCGCTATGGAGAGTCTATTCTTCCCTACAGCACAGCTCGAAGGTGGTTTAAAATGTTTGAAGAGGGGAGACAATCAATTTCAAAGGAAGGTGGACTCAGTGCTCCAGTTACTGCTCTTGTGGAAGGAAACATCAGCAATGGTGCTGTCATTGTGAGACAGGATCACTTTCTGAAATATTGAACATTTCATTGGGTGCCACCCACACATTGGTGACAGAAAAATTACATGTGGCAGGTGTGTGTGAGCGATGGGTTACAAGGATGTTGATTCCCGAACAAAAGGACATTCGCGTGCAGGTCTGCATGCAGTTAAAGTTGATGTTAGAGGGAGATCCGGAGTTTCTTTCAATGTAATCCCAGCTGTTGAAACTTGGTGCATCATTTTGATCCTGAGAGCAAACAGCAAAGCTCAGTGTGGAAATCTCCTTCATCACCAACCCCCAAAAAAGCAAAAGTGGTTGCTTCTGCTAGGAAAGTTACGGTCATCTCATTCTGTGATATTCATGGAATGGTTTATCTGCATGTAGTACCTGCACACAATCAGGAACCGGACAATACTACAAGGGTGTCCTAAAACACTGCAAGTCCACATCAGGCGCAAAAGACCACATCTCGGTGAAGCAGGCTGGACGCTGCACCACGACAACGCGCGGTTGCATACTGGCAATGCTGTTGATGAATATCTTGCAAAAATCAACGTGAAGTGCATCCCTCACCCTCCATATAGCCCGGATTTAGCTCCATGTGTCTTTTTTATACTCCCCAACGTGAAGAAACGCCTTCGTGGGAGGCATTATCAATCATCAGAAGCAGTGGTGAAGGCTATGGAGGCGATTTTGAAAGACCTCTCAAAAAATGGTTTCCCGAATGTATTTGAAGACTGGCAGAAATGCTGGGACAAGTGCATCGCATTCATGAGAGGCTACTTTGAGATAGACCATCAAAATTATGAGGATGAGTAAAGGTATGTCGTCAAAAAAAAAAATTATGATCATTCTTTATTGAACAGCCCTTGTACAACAAGCAGAATTAGTTCTTTTTGCAGATGACACCAGTATTGTAATCACTTCCAGTATACATACAGAAATGGTGAACAAAGTTCTGACTGACGGATTTTCTGCAAATGGTCTCACCCTGAATTTCACAAAGACACATCATATTCAGTTCTGCACCTCTCTAGGTGCTGCACCAGTGATAGGTGTAACACATGGTGATGAAATAATACATAGGGCAGAAACTTCAAAATTCTTAGGTGCCCATATTGATGAGAATTTAAACTGGAAAAGAAACATTTTGGAACTCCGAAAAATCTTACTTCAGCCACATTTGCACTTAGAATGACAGCAAATTTTGGGCAGAGAGAAATCAGTAATTACAATGAAATGAACACCCTTAGCTGCTTACAGGCGTTGACATACGTCAACGGGGACAGGCGAAAATGTGTGCCCCGACCGGGACTCGAACCCGGGATCTCCAGCTTACATGGCAGACGCTCTATCCATCTGAGACACCGAGGACACGGAGGATAGTATGACTGCAGGGATTTATCTCTGGCACGCCTCCCGCGAAACCCACATTCTCAACCCACATGTCCGAAAGAACAGATACCATCTTAGTATATATCAGTAAGTTGAGATATTTTGGTTATTTTCATTCAGTAATGTCATATGGGATAGTGTTCTGGGGTAACTCATCTTGAAGAAAGGTCTTCATTGCCCAAAAACGTGCTGTACCAATACTATGTGATGCTCATCCGCGATCATCTTGTAGACATCCGTTTAAGGAGTTGGTCATTGTGAATATAGATTCACAGTATATTTATTGTTGTATATTTATTGTTGTCAGAAGGACAGGCTCAGCATACAGGAAAGTCAAAACAACCTTTGGTGACATTAAAAGCAACGGTGGTAACATTAAGAGTGCAACGGGAATTCCACTGTTAAATGCAGAGGAGAGAGCAGATAGATGGAAAGAATACATTGAAAGCCTCTATGAGGGTGAAGATTTGTCTGGTGTGATAGAAGAAGAAACAGGAGTCGATTTAGAAGAGATAGGGGATCCAGTATTAGAATCGGAATTTAAAAGAGCTTTGGAGGACTTACGGTCAAATAAGGCAGAAGGGATAGATAACATTCCATCGGAATTTCTAAAATCATTGGGGCAAGTGGCAACAAAACGACTATTCACGTTGGTGTGTATAATATATGAGTCTGGCGATATAAGATCTGACTTTCGGAAAAGCATCATCCACACAATTCCGAAGACGGCAAGAACTGACAAGTGCGAGAACTATCGCACAATCAGCTTAACAGCTCATGCATCGAAGCTGCTTACAAGAATAATATACAGAAGGATGGAAAAGAAAATTGAGAATGCGCTAGGTGACGATCAGTTTGGCTTTACGAAAAGTAAAGGGACGAGAGAGGCAATTCTGACGTTACGGCTAATAATGGAAGCAAGGCTAAAGAAAAATCAAGACACTTTCATAGGATTTGTCGACCTGGAAAAAGCGTTCGGCAATATAAAATGGTGCAAGCTGTTCGAGATTCTGAAAAAAAGTAGGGGTAAGCTATAGGGAGAGACGGGTCATATACAATATGTACACCAACCAAGAGGGAATAATAAGAGTGGACGATCAAGAACGAAGTGCTCGTATTAAGAAGGGTGTAAGACAAGGCTGTAGCCTTTCGGCCCTACTCTTCAGTCTGTACATCGAGGAAGCAATGATGGAAATAAAAGAAAGGTTGAGGAGTGTAATTAAAATACAAGGTGAAAGGATATCAATGATACGATTCGCTGATGACATTGCTATCCTGAGTGAAAGTGAAGAAGAATTAAATGATCTGCTGAACAGAATGAACAGTCTAATGAGTACACAGTATGGTTTGAGAGTAAATCGGAGAAAGACGAAGGTAATGAAAAGTAGTAGAAATGAGAACAGCGAGAAACTTAACATCAGGATTGATGGTCACGAAGTCAATGAAGTTAAGGAATTCTGCTACCTAGGCAGTAAAATAACCAATGACGGACGGAGCAAGGAGGACACCAAAAGCAGACCCGCTATGGCAAAAAAGGCATTTCTGGCCAAGAGAAGTCTACTAATATCAAATACCGGCCTTAATTTGAGGAAGAAATTTCTGAGGATGTACGTCTGGAGTACAGCATTGTATGGTGGTGAAACATGGACTGTGGGAAAACCGGAACAGAAGAGAATCGAAGCATTTCAGATGTGGTGCTATAGACGAATGGTGAAAATCAGGTGGACTGATAAGGTAAGGAATGGGGAGGTTCTACGCAGAATCGGAGAGGAAAGGAATATGTTGAAAACACTGATAAGGAGAAGGGACAGGATGATAGGACATCTGCTAAGACATGAGGGAATGAATTCCATGGTACTAGAGGGAGCTGTAGAGGGCAAAAACTGTAGAGGAAGACAGAGATTGGAATACGTCAAGCAAATAATTGTGGACGTAGGTTGCAAGTGCTACTCTGAGATGAAGAGGTTAGCACAGGAAAGGAATTCGTGGCGGGCCGCATCGAACCAGTCAGTAGACTGATGACCAAAAAAAAAAAAAAAATTTATTGTTGAGGGCCACATTCCAACGACCATCTGTCCGATGAAACACAGAACGTGATTCTTCTGGAAAGATCACCTGTCGCCACTCAGTGGACGTTCAGTTGACGTACTGGAGTCCAGTGTCCAGCCTTTGACGTCGATCAACAGCAGTCAGCATGGATGCATAAACTGGGTACCTGCAGCGGAGGCCCATACGCAGCAACGTTCGCTGAACGCTAGTCGAGGAGACACTGTTGGTGGCCCCCTTGGTTCATGTGGGCGCTCAGGTACTCAACAATTTGCCTTTCTATTCGCCGGTACACATCTCCGCAGCCGTCGCTCACGCCTGTAATATGGGGCCTGTGGTGCACCATAATTGCCTAAAGCAGGTATTGAATAGCGCCGCTTTTCCATGCACAGTATACTTTCGCCACAGGGGCTCGCGAACCGTTTACAAACTCAGCCGTTCCGCGAAACTCCGTACGACGACGAAATGTGACATTTTGATAGTAGCAGCGATGTGGCCAGCAAGTAGTAACAGAAGAATGACACGAAATGAACTACACTACTGGCCATTAAAATTGCTACACCAAGAAGAAACGCAGATGATAAACGGGTATTCATTAGAAAAATATATTACACTAGAACTGACAAGTGATAACATTTTCGCGCAATTTGGGTGCATAGATCCTGAGAAATCAGTATCCAGAACAACCACCTGTGGCCGTAGTAACGGCCTTGATACGCCTGGCCACTGAGTCAAACAGAGCTTGGATGGCGTGTACAGGTACAGCTACCAACGCAACTTCAACACGATACCACAGTTCATCAAGAGTAGTGAATGGCGTATTGTGACGAGCCAGTTGCTCGCCCACCATTGACCAGAGGGTTTCAGTTGGTGAGAGATCTGGAGAATGTGCCGGCCATGGCAGCAGTCGAACATTTTCTGTATCCAGAAAGGTCCGTACAGGACCTGCAACATGCGGTCGTGCATTATCCTGCTGAAATGTAGGGTTTCGCAGGGATCGAATGAAGGGTAGAGCCACGGGTCGTAACACATCTGAAATGTAACGTCCACTGTTCAAAGTGCCGTCAATGCGAACAAGAGGCGACCGAGACGTGTAACCAATGGCAACCCATGCCATCACGCTGGTTGATACGCCAGTATGGTGATGACGAATACACGCTTTGAATGTGCGTTCACCGCGATGTCGCCAAACGCGGATGCGACCATCGTGATGCTGTAAACAGACCCTGGAGTCATCCGAAAAAATGACGTTTTGCCATTCGTGCACCCAGGTTCGTCGTCGAGTACACCATCGCAGGCGCTCCTGTCTGTGACGCAGCGTCAAGCGTAACCGCAGGCGTGGTCTCCGAGCTAATAGTCCATGCTGCAAACGTCGTCGAACTGTTCGTGCAGATGGTTGTTGTCTTGCAAACGTCTCAATCTGTTGACTCAGGGATCGAGACGTGGCTGCACGAACCGTTACAGCCATGCGGATAAGATGCCTGTCATCTCGACTGCTAACGATACGAGGCCGTTGGGATCCAGCACGGCGTTCCGTATTACCCTCCTGAACCCACAGATGCCATATTCTGCTAACAGTCATTAGATCTCGACCAACGCGAGCAACAATCTCGCATACGATCAACCGCAATGGCGATAGGCTACAAAGCGACCTTTATCAAAGTCGGAAACGTGATGGTACGCATTTATCCTCCTTACACGAGGCATCACAACAACGTTTCACCAGGATACGCCGGTCAAGTGCTGCTTGTGTGTGAGAAATCGTTTGGAAACTTTCCTCATGTCAGCTGGTTGTAGGTGTCGCCACCGGCGCCAACCTTGTGTGAATGCTTTGAAAAGCTAATCATTTTCATATCACAGCATCTTCTTCCTATCGGTTAAATTTCGCGTCTGTAGCAAGTCATCTTCGTGGTGTAGCAATTTGAATGGCCAGTAGTGTAACAATCCGCTTATTTTTAATCCTATTACTTCCATATTTCCCACTCACTAAACGTGACTGTGTGCTTTTTTCTAATGCATGGGGAAATGTGGTTAAAGCACACTCATCAAAAAAAGTTTTGCATCACCCCGGTTCCCAAAACCCCTGAAGATAGACTCTGATTGTTCAGAGATGTCACTAAACCCGTCCAAAAATGTAAACAGCCATGCATGAGTAGCGTGTATTAGACGGAGGGGGTCCGACAGCGGAACAGTTCCAGTCATTCCATCAGGAAAGAAGTACACGGCTCGTGTTGTCTGTAGTTCAACCATGCCTAGACGGTCAATACCGCGGTTCGATTGCGTTCCCATTGTTACTTTGTGTCAGTAAGGGCCCTCAGCCGGCTGGGGTGGCCGAGCGGTTCTAGGCGCTACAGTCTGGAAACGCGCGACCGCTACGGTCGCAGGTTCGCATCCTGACTCGGGCATGGATATGTGTGCTGTCCTTAGGTTTAGTTAGGTTTAAGTAGTTCTAAGTTCTAGGGGACTGATGACCTCAGAAGTTAAGTCCCATACTGCTCAGAGCTTTTTGAACCATTTGAATGGCTCTCAACAAGGGAAGAGTCCAGGAGCCTCGGAGTGAACCAAAGCGATGTTGTTCGGACATGGAGGAGATACCGAGAGACAGGAACTGTCCATGACATGCCTCGCTCAGGCCGTCCAAGGGCTACCACCTACGGATTATGGCTCGGAGGAACCCTGACACCAACGCCACCGTGTTGAATAATGCTTTTCGTTCAGCCACAGGACGTCGTGTTACGACTCAAAAGCTGCATGATGCGCAACTTCACTCCCGACGTCCATGGCGAGGTCCATATTTGCAGCCACGACATCATGCAGCGCGGTACAGATGGGCCCAACAACATGCCGATTGATCCACTCAGGATTGGCACCACGTTCTCTTCAGCGATGATGAGTGTCGCATATGCCTTCAACCAGACAATCGTCGGAGACGTGTCTGAAAGCAACTCGGACAGCCTGAACGCCTTAGACACACTGTCCAGCGAGTGCAGCAAGGTGGAGGTTCCCTGCTGTTTTGGGGTGGCAGTATGTGGGGCCGACGTACGCCGCTGGTGGGCATGGAAGGCGCCATAACGGCTGTACGATAGTGCAACCTATCGGCCGCATATTGGAAAGGTATTCGCCTTCATGGACGACAATTCGCGCCCTCATCGTGCACATCTTGTGAATGACTTCCTTCGGGATAACGACATCAAAAATGGCTCTGAGCACAATGGGACTTAACTTCTGAGGTCATCAGTCCCCTAGAACTTAGAACTACTTAAAACTAACTAACCTAAGTACATCACACACATCCATGCTCGAGGCAGGATTCGAGCCTGCGACCGTAGTGGTCGCGCGGTTCCATACTCTAGCGCCTAGAACCGCTCGGCCACTCCGGCGATAACGACATCGCTTGACTAGTGTGACCAGCATGTTCTCCAGACATGAACCGTATCGAACATGCCTGGGATAGATTGAAAAGGGCTGTTTAAGGACGACGTGACCCACCAACCACTCTACGGGATCTACGCCGAATCGCGGTTGAGACGTGGGACAATCTGGACCAACAGTGCCTTGAAGAACTTGTGGATACAATGCCACGACGAATACAGGCATGCATCAATGCAAGAGGACTTGCTACTTGGTATTAGAGGAACCAGTGTGTACAGCAATCTGGACCACCACATCTGAAGTTGTCGCTGTATGGTGGTACAACATGCAATGTGTGGTTTTCATGAGCGATAAAAGGGGCGGAAATGGTCTTGAGCTCTATTACAATTTTCTGTACATGTTCCGGAACTCTCGGAACCGAGGTGATGCAAAACTCTTTGATGTGTGTAATAACACATCTCATGTTAATGTCAACATCAAATAATTATTACAATGCAGTGTATTGACACACTGCGTCGACCAACAGTGGGATCCAATTAAGAAATCCGGATTATAGTTCCGTATTAGCTGGTCGCGGGTATTCACCTTAACCACTTTGACTATCCGAGGAGACTTCCAGGAATGCCCCAAAACTCGAGAGAAAACAGTGTCTCACCCAGCACGGGAATCACCATAATATAGTGCGAGCTCAAGAGAGAGTTGACACCAGGACAAATGAAAATTTGGGCCGCTTCTGGAAGCATGCTTGGATATCCGGAATTGTAAAGACGAACGCTCGCGCCTAGCGGAAAATCCGGGTTCGAGTCCCGGTATGGCGATCATTTTTATTTGTTCTGAAATAGTCTGAATATGATACGGAACAGTAGTCGCAATTTGCGAGTTTATTCTTAATTTAATAATTAAATCTCAGTGCATGTGATATACACAATTCACAGTAGGGACGCCGCAATAGTTTCATTTAAAATCCTGTAAAACGAGAAATAAATTGTGACATTATGCTTTTAAGTTCAAAACTAAGTGTTTATGAAACCACCCACATGCTTGCCACGTACTTTCTGACAACTTCCGCTGATTGTAGTTCGTTTCGCGAGCTTTTTTACAGATTTCATTTTTATACTTTCGAAAATAGGCATAATTTTTACATTTTTGGACATCAGCCACCATATATTCTTATACAAACCCTTTTGGTGTTTTCCTTACTCGTACACCTTGCGTGTACGTTTCATGCTTATCTGTTCTTCTTCCCAGGTACCAAAATGTGTACATCTCTTCAAGATCTTCTTTCTCGGTTTTAGTTCTCTAACATCTCCATCCGTGACGTTTCCTGTTAAGTTATCCGCGTATCTTAATCTATTGCCAGCACATGATGCATTAAACATATCACAAACCCAGTTTCTGTTCACTTTCAGGTATCATCACTGCTGCACCAGCAATGAATCGGATATTGCTAATTTTCTGTCCTTGACAAATAACAATAACAACAGTTCTTTTACTTCCGTTGTTCTCTTTTCAGTGTAGAAATAAATATCATTGGCGACCAGAGATGTAAAACTACCGTAATCTATCACATGTAAATGTAGATTACAGTAGTTTTCCTAGTAGCCTTGGTTAGTTAAAATCGTAACCACAATACCTGTACGTTAAGTGTGTTGCGTACCTCTCAGGCGTTACTTTATTTGGATCACTTTGTTCCCATATGCGATCAGTGTTTTACTCGGTTCCCTGGAGAGCAAAAACGGTGAACCGTCTAGAAGCTGACGAGGATTTATGAAGGGCTGCGTAACCTACGGAATATTTTTGTTCTACATTGTTATCCTCCTGTTTGCTTCTTAAAAATAAGCAGTATTTATAGCAAAATTGAAACTGTCAATGTTTAAATTAGGTATTTTTCAAAAGATGTTAATTTGTAACGTGAAACAAAGGGATGCTGTAGGAAAAATATAAAGCAATACATAGGTATCAGTTAGCGCTAGAAAACGCAGTTACATAAAAAAAAAGATTAAGAAAAACGCAAAGCAAAAATATATCGAACATTGTTTCAATACTTCACCGAGCTCATATAAAACAGTTTCTGTTGTTCATAAAAAAATTAAAAGAAAACGCAAAACAAAAATACCGGGTGATCAAAAAGTCAGTATAAATTTGAAAACTTAATAAACCACGCAATAATATAGATAGAGAGGTAAAAATTGACACACGTGCTTGGAATGACATGGGGTTTTATTAGAACAAAAAAAAGAAACACTCCATATTGCTAGACGAGTGAAAGATCTCTTGCACTCGTCGTTTGGTGATGCTCGTGTGCTCAGCCGCCACTTCCGTCATGCTTGGCTTCCCAGGTCCACAGACCTCAGTCCGTACGATTATTGGCTTTGGGGTTACCTGAAGTCGCAAGTGTATCGTGATCGACCGACATCTCTAGGGATGCTGAAAGACAACATCCGATGCCAATGCCTCACCATAACTCCGGACATGCTATACAGTGCTGTTCACAACATTATTCCTCGACTACAGCTGTTGTTGAGGAATAATGGTGGACATATTGAGCATTTACTGTAAAGATCATCATCTTTGTTTTGTCTTACTCTCTTATGGTAATTATTGCTCTTCTGATCAGATGAAGCGCCATCTGTGGGACATTTTTTGAACTTTTGTCTTTATTTGGTTCTAATAAAACCTCATGTCATTCCAAGTATGTGTGTCAATTTGTTCCCCTGTATCTACATTATTCCGTGATTTATTCAGTTTTCAAATTTATACTGACTTTTTGATCACCCGACATATCAAACACTGCTTCAATGCTTGTTCGAGTTAATATAAAATATGTTTGTGTTATTCATAAGCAACTTTCGTACTTATCAAAAATAACGGGATATTCTTTTGTTTGATCATGATGAAGTATGTTTTATTACGTACAGAATAACAACAATAAATGTATAGTTTTTTATGTTTACCCATGTGAACTTTACTTGCATCAAAACTAACTCGGTTCTAGGCGCTACAGTCTGGAGCCGAGCGACCTCTCGGGTCGCAGGTTCGAATCCTGCCTCGGGCATGGATGTGTGTGATGTCCTGAGGTTAGTTAGGTTTAATTAGTTCTAAGTTCTAGGCGACTGATGACCTCAGAAGTCGCATAGTGGTCAGAGCCATTTGAACCAAAACAAACTGTTTTGGTTAAATATAAGCGCAGAAGGCCGGCCGAAGTGGCCGCGCGATTAAAGGCGCAGCAGTCTGGAACCGCAAGACCGCTACGGTCGCAGGTTCGAATCCTGCCTCGGGCATGGATGTTTGTGATGTCCTTAGGTTAGTTAGGTTTAACTAGTTCTAAGTTCTAGGGGACTAATGACCTCAGCAGTTGAGTCCCATAGTGCTCAGAGCCATTTGAACCATTTTTTAAGCGCAGAAGTTGCGTAAACAACTAATTATTATTACTTATTAAGTTCAATTTGCATTTTTAAGCACATAAAATACACAACGGACTAACACTGAATGTTGTGCAAAACGAATAAACCTCAAAGGGATGTCATCGGCTCCCAGTTTCTCTCTCACAAATTTGTTTATGTTTCTTTCCCTATCAATGTTACAAGTACCATTGATAATCCTAAAATTCTGTACGTCATTTGTGAGCTGTACCGAACTACGGAACCGTAGTTTTCATAGAGCGGAACACTACTTCTGAACGATCAAAGAAACGCATTCTACTAATTTTCGTTCTTGATAAATAACGACTGTTCTTTTACTTCTCTCATTCCCTTCCCAATAAACGTCAGTGGTCACTATGTACATCGTTGCCTAATACTTTTTTTGGTTTCCTGGCCTTCACTGCTTGTACGCACCTGTGAGTAGATTCTAAATCGCTTTGATGAAAGTGGGTTTCCATCTCTCTATCTCGAGAACACCAAACAGCCTAAAAGATGGAAAAAAACTTTCTATTTCCTCCCATATTAACAAACGACTTTCCACTCTTATAGCACCAAATTAAGCTCCTAAGTATTACCTCATCTACATTTTGAAAGTGCTTATCGACTCCAAATAAACAACAGACAATCGTTTCGCAGTGTGTTTGTATAGGTCAGCCGCTTGGCATGGCTGCAGTGGCGAAGTTGCGGAACGACTTCGTGCAAATTCCGTGACTCATTGTCTTGGTCTGTAGTGGTGTACTGTCCAATGTGTGAGGAGGGGAAATGGGTGGCGGGTGTGAGGAGGGAGGAAATAAACACACCAGAGAGGCTTGGCTCGAAGCCAGTCTCGCCTGTTCAGTGTCGCAGGAAGGTTGTGTGGACGGGCCGTAGCAACGAGTAGCGGAAGGACAAGCCAGTGACAACAGGTGGGTGGCGACGTCAACGCTCTCCGCTCGACCAGTTGCTCACAACACGAGTCATTATTGACATCACCTGTCCTAATCATCATAAGGCTGGTGCGAGCCAAATGTGAGGTATCGTACACAGCAACTGCACCTCACTTTGGTACGAGGTGTTTAAAGGAACGCGTTTAGCTTTACCGGCGCCGGAAGCTAAAAGACGAGACACACAGTGCGTAACAAGTTTATTTCGTTTTACAACCTCAGGCGCAGTTTTTCTCTCGTTAGGAATGTTTATTTATTCTCCAGAGACGTTTCTCCTTGAAGATCAAAGGCATCTTCAGTGGATTCTGCAATTTCTCGCTTGTCATGGCGAAGTGTCTGCCTCCAGCTCTTAGGCTACAGAGCGCGTTTCCAGAACACTTACGAAAGGTCGGCACATAAAGCCGTAGAGATGTTTCGCTTTCGCAGTTTTCATATTTCGTTTACCATTAACTTCGCTGTTGATCTGACGGAAAATTCAGAATTATCTTACAAAATCTATAATCACACATAATTTGAGAAAGAAATTTCCGAGAATAGACGTGTGGAGTACAGACTAACTGCATTTCCCTTGTATTCTACCAATGAGCCGAAATCTGCGCCGGCCGGCGTGGCCGAGCGGTTTTAGGCGCTTCAGTCTGGAACCGCGTGACCGCTCCGGTCGCAGGTTCGAATCCTGCCTCGGGCACGGATGTGTGTGATGTCCTTAGGTTGGTTAGCTTTAAGTACTGCTAAGTTCTAGTGGACTGATGACCTCAGATGTTAAGTCCCACAGTGCTCAGAGCCATTTCAACCGAAATCTGCCACTTGCTGCAGTTATTACTGAGCCTGTGTGATCATTCCATCTCGCATCAATACAAATTGTCATATCCTGGTGTTTATTTCAACTGAACGAGTCTAACTGTGACTCACTGCTATTGCACAGTACTTTTTCGGTTTGTGCAGAATTTTACATTGCTGTACGTCATAAGCTATATGCGTTTTAGCGTCACTTTGAAATCCTGTTACGATCTGTTTGATTATTTTTTCATACAGTACTTCGCTACAGGTAACTGCATAATCTGTGGGATTAATGTTGTCTGTCAGGTCATTAACGAACATCAACAGTAAGTGGCGCAACTCGGCAGATCATTGGCCCAGAATTTACCCTCAAACAGCTTCTGCACGGAGAGCTCCTCCGTGATGTGTGGCTGTAAACCACACGCAACTGGAATTGTAAATTGCGCGCTTCTTATCAGTAAAAGAACCGAATTAACTTATGAGACGTTAAAGTGCGTAGCACATGAGCGATATTCCTGCTGTGTCTGAGGCCTGTCTTACTCTTTTGGTCACATGCAAGAGTTTTAGTACATACCCTCGCTGCCTTCACCAAGCAGTCACCTCACAAAGGCTGGTAGAAATGGGATCAGGCTTACCTGCAAAAGAAGGAAAGAAAATCATTAGAGGTCAGCCTAGTGTTAATAATAAATAAATAGATCAACTCACAGTTACAGTACACAATACCCACTTTAAGATTTCTAGAAATTTCTATTCTTGAGATTTCTACGTACGAAATTAGCGAGTTTTACACTGTAATTCACAATTTAGCTCTTTTTTCCGCTCAATTTAAAACTTATAGTGGCAACATTTCTGAAGATTAGTTGACTGAAACACAATGATAATACAGGGTGTTTATAAATGAATATCGGTGTTTTAATTACTTATAATATTTATTACATTGAACTTACAGTTATAAATGATATGTCAAATGAAAGAGCAACTCAAACAGTTGTGTTAGGCACCAGTGCGAATGTGCAGCGCGCAATGTCCCCGCTGCAATCCGCTAGACAGCGGTAGTAGTGAACAGAAAGCGTTTTTCGTTTTGCAGTTTGCAAAGACCGAATTTGTAGTTACTGTGCATCGTGCGTTCCGGCTGAAAGTCGATTGTGATCCTCCAAGTGATAATAACATTCGTAGATGGTATCATCAATATGAAGATCACAGGACGACCAAGAGTTAGTGAAGAGACTGTTGAGCGATTGAGAGAGTCGTTCACTAGTAGCCCAAAGAAATCAGTCCGGAAGGCTAGTCGTGAATTACAAGTTCCCATGTCGACTGTTTGGAAAGTTTGAGAAAACGCGTACAGCTACGTCCTTACCATTTACAGTTATTACAGGCTCTAAGGCCGGCAGACCATGGATTACGTGGCGCAAATGGCTCTGACCACTATGGGACTTAACATCTGTGGTCATCAGTCCCCTAGAACTTAGAACTACTTAAACCTAACTAACCTAAGGACATCACACACATCCATGCCCGAGGCAGGATTCGAACCTGCGACCGTAGCAGTCGCGCGGTTCCGGACTGAGCGCCTAGAACCGCGAGACCACCGCGGCCGGCCATGGATTACGTGCCAACTTCGTAAGCGAAATATTGCTTCATGACGATGAAGATTTTCTAGATCATGTTGTCTTCAGTGATGAATCGACCTTTCACCTTAGTGGACATGTTAACACTCACAATGTGCACATCTGGGGCTCAGAAAATCCTCACGAGGTGGTACAAATGCAACGAGATTTCCCTAAAGTGACTGTTTTTTGTGCCGTGTCCCAGCGGAAAGTTTACGGGCCTTTCTTTTATGGTGAACCCGTAACTGGCACTTCTTACCTTGATACGCAAGAGTAATGGCTCTTCCCTCAGTTGGATGAAGATGAGCCAGAGAACCTCATTTTCCAGCAAGATGGTGCGCCACCTCACTGGCGTAGCGAAGTACGCGATTGGTTGAACTTTTTTTTTGTGGTTTTAGGGCGCACAACTTCAATGGTCATTACCGCCCAGACTACGTTAGGAATGCACCGCCAGGCACAAGTTTAAAACAACAACTAAAAGGGAAAACACGATAAAAGACAGACTGACAGGCATAGGATTAAAAAAAAAACAGCATAATCAAAGGTCCTTAGAGAGGTTGGTCAAGTTGATAAAATGAAGAACGCGAGCAGCTGCTCGTGGGTCATCCGCTAAAATGGCATCTAGACTACATGGCAGGCCAAGATCAAGACGCAGTGTGTTAAAATCCGGGCAGGACGTTAAAATGTGGCGGACCGTCAGCAATTGCCCACATGGGCAGAACGGCGCCGGCGCAGCCGTCAGCAGATGGCGATGGCTGAACCGGCAGTGTCCAATTCGTAACCGGGCCAAAACGACCTCCTCCCGCCGAGAAGGGCAGGAGGAGGACGTCCAAGCCACGGGAAGAGGTTTCAAGGCCCGAAGCTTGTTGTCTGTAAGTGCAGCCCAATCGGCATGCCACAGCGATAAAATGCGCCGACAAATGACCCTGCTACAATCTGACGAAGGGACACAACAACAAGCTGTCCGAGATTGGAGGACCGCAGCCTTGGCCGCGGCATCTGCAGCTTCGTTCCCAGGGATACCGACATGGCCAGGAACCCACATAAAGCTAACCGGAGAACCGACGTCCAGGGGCCCAATGACAGGGCTTGCTTTGCACGGCCTCCACCTTCACCCCACCTAACGCCACGCGATTTTTTCCTTTGGGGCTTCATCAATGATCGTTCGTACGTGCCTCTGCTACCAGCATACGTCCCTGAATTAAGGAACTGGATTGAAGCAGCTGTTGCTATAATCACTGAAGCGTTAGAACCCCGATATTCATTTATAAACAACCTGTACTAATCACCTTAAAATATGATTACACAACAATTAACGAATTTTCAGAGAGCAAGTTGACATCTTTAGGCATACAGAGTCACAGGAATCGGAATACGCCATCGAATGATAACTACATGTTGGTTCATAAAAAATAGATTGTCAGACTAAATTGCGTTCATCAGAGACAGGGGTGTCAGTGTCTTAGAGAAATGTGATATGATCCTGTTACTCCCTACATACATGAATAATCTGGCGGAAAGGGTGAACAGGAATCTGTGGCTGTTTGATGATGATGTTTGATATATTGCAAGGTGTCGTCGCTAATTCTCTTAGTGTATGGGATCCGCCCCGGTCAGATTAAAGGAATACACCGAACAAATTCATAAACGGGTTGTTAGATTTGTTACTGGCAGGTGACTGTAGGACTATTCCACTGCCACTAACGAACATTTCGGCTGAGGATCACCAAGACAAGAAAAACTGGGTCTCTTACGAAGGCATGTAGAGTCGTTTATTCCTCGCTCATTTTGCGAGTGGAACGGGAAAAGAAATTACTAGTAGTTGCGCAAGGTAACCTCCACCATACACTGTACGGTGGCTTGCGGTGTTTCTGTGTATTTGTAAATTATTGATTAACTTCTCTTGCTAGTTCTGTCGCCGACCATCATCTTCGTAGTGAACATACCGTATGTTGTGCAACATCCTTGATCAAGACAACTCTCCAGAGTCGAGCATATTTTATGTTTACTATGATGTCACACGTCGACAGGAGATCTGACAACTGAAGTATATCAAGATAATTTACTCTTAATGTTTTTTAAGTAACTCGATTTGTAGCTTTTACTCGATGATTTTTTTGTTCCTGCTCATGTAGCTCTTAAGCTAGGGCGGCGCAGTAGCTTGAGAGACAGTGAGGTGATATGGACCCTGATCCAATGTGCGCGGCGGATTAACGAGCGCAGGCTCGTACAATGGCCAGTCTGAGCGTGGTTTTCAGGCGGTTTTCCCCGCTCGTTTAAGTAAATGCTGTGATGGTTCCTCAACTTCTGCCTCAGAGAATGTGTTACATAATATAGTTGAAATATAAGACAAACAACACAGTCTATAAGGTTCATAAACAGGTGGTCCACATGCCTTCCATCCGTTGTGTTGCACACACCTTGACGACTGTGGTGTCACATAGGGCAACCAGCCACGAAGTTAAATCCATACATACACTCATGCTCAAAAATTAAGGATAATGCTCATTCATGGTGAAACAACGCTCTGGTGGGCGGTTTGCGGGTTATATCACCTCGGGGTATGACCATGCGGTGCATTTGACCTGCGGTCGTCGCACGGTGGCGCCGGCAGCAGTCCACATATGCAGAGATGCGTTGGTGCATGTCAGGGTATAGTGCAGCGAGTATGTGTGCAGACGTTTTCAGACGTGCTAATGGTGACTGTGTGTTGAAATGGCCCAAAGAACACATATTGATGACGTTATGAGGGGTAGAATACTAGGGCGACTGTAAGCTGGTCAAACACAGCAGGTCGTAGCACGAGCCCTCCGTGTGCCACAAAGTATGATCTCAAGATTATGGCAACGATTAGCCTATAGACGACTGAACAGACATGGTTTACTCGCCCGGAGATCTGCACGGTGCTTTCCACTGACCCTTGGTCACACAGGAGCCCGTAAGGCCTGGTGTCAAGAACACAGAACATGTACATTGGAACAGTGGTCCCAGGTTATGTTCACGGACGAGTCCAAGTATAGTCTGCACAGTGATTCTCGCCGGGTTTTCATCTGGCGTCAACCAGGAACCAGATACCAACCCCTTAATGTCCTTGAAAGAGACCTGTATGGAGGTCGTGGTTTGATGGTGTGGGGGTAGGATTATGATTGGTGCACGTACACCCCTGCATGTCTTTGACAGAGGAACTGTAACAGGTCAGTTGTATCGGGACGTCATTTTGCACTAGCATGTCCGCCTTTCCAGGGGTGCAGTGTGCTATATAGCTAGAGAAGGCCGAATTGCACGCGTTTAACTCACGCAGGTGGCGTGAGGTCTGAAACAGGATACGTAATGAATGCTGTAAAGAAAAGTACGTAGCTGCTGGAATACTTAACTTTAATCCATCATTTGTATACGGCATTCTTGATGATACAAGTGAGACTCTCTCTAGGAATGGTTAATGGCGCCTTGCTAGGTCGTAGCCATGGACTTAGCTGAAGGCTATTTTAACTATCTCTCGGCAAATGAGAGAAAGGCTTCGTCAGTGTGGTCGCTAGCAAAGTCGTCGTACAACTGGGGACGAGTCCTAGTACGTCTCTCTAGACCTGCCGTGTGGTGGCGCTCGGTCTGCGATCACTGACAGTGGCGACACGCGGGTCCGACATGTACTAATGGACCGCGGCCGATTTAAAGCTACCACCTAGCAAGTGTGGTGTCTGGCGGTGACACCACACAGTGGGTCCCACCTTCCTCCTGATGGATGATAACTCACGGTCCCACCGAGCTGCCATCGTGGAGGAGTACCTTGAAACAGAAGATATCAGGCGAATGGAGTGGCCTGCCTGTTCTCCAGACCTAAACCTCATCGAGCACGTCTGGGACGCTCTCGGTCGACGTATCGCTGTACGTCTTCAAACCCTTATGACACTTCAGGAGCTCCGACAGGCACTGATGCAAGAATGGGAGGCTATAACCCATCAGCTGCTCGACCACCTGATCCAGGGGATGCCAACCCGTTGTGCGGCCTGTGTACGTGTGCATGGTGAGCCTATCCCATATCGATGTCGGGGTACATGCACAGGAAACAGTGGCGTTTTGTAGCACATGTGTTTAGGGACGGTTTTTTCAACTTATCACGAATACCGTGGACTTACAGTTCTGTGTCATGTGTATTCCCTATGTGCCTGTGCTGTTAGCACCAGTTTTGTGTAGTGCCACGTTGTGTGGCACCACATTCTGCAATTATCCTTCATTTATGAGCATGAGTGTATTATACGGAGGTGATAAAAAGCATGGGACTCCTTCTAATATCGTGCCGGATCTCCATTACCCAGCATAGTGCAGCAACACGGCGTAGCATCGAATAAACAATTCGTTGGAAGTCACCTGCGGAAATGTAAATACGTAAAACTGCAACCTGTCACTTTTCTGGATAGTTATTTACTATTCCCTTAAGCGATCATCGAACCTTTTCAGGTTCATTTTCAGATGGTTTTCTAGAGGTTTATAGCATAATGCTGGGTGCTGGCTCTGTGACAAAGATGGAACATGCTTTGTTCTGGGGCAACATTGGAACAGTGTAAAACAACGTACCGTATTAGTGGTGACAGTCGGTCGCAGCTCATTATGACACGGTTTAAGTGTGCATCATCCACCTCTCCGCCTATATTCAACGAATGTGGAGAAACATGCTACATGGCAGTGGTGTATGGAACGACATCACTTGGGTCAGGAATGGCATCAGATACTGTTTTAGGACGAATTCAGGTTCTCTCTGTCTGAAATTACCGCCGCATTTTGATTCGCCCCAGACTGGGGGAGCGGCATCACTGTGACTGCATTCGCACAAGACATACACGGTCAACTCAAGGCCTTATGGTGTGGGTGCTATTGAGCACAACCACAAATCACAGGTGGTGCGTGTCCAGGGCGACGGCCTTGCTGCAGTGGATACTAGAGATGGGCAAAACTGTTCTTTTCAGAGATCGGATCAGAACTGTTCACTCCCTGAAATGAATTAGCTCTTTTTCATGACTCACCACTCATTTACAATAGAAAATAAATGGAAGGCACATTGCCCTTTAAACTTGGTTTATTCCAGTACTATACCTGTATTTTGATCTTATTTGATCCTATTTTGAAGTAACACAGATAATGAGTAAGAATTTTGTATTGTTTATTGAAATTTCCACGATATGAGAAAGTTTTTGATTATTGATTTATTTTGCACTATCGTGGTTTTTTGGGTGATCGGAAAATGTTGTAACTTGAGATTTACATTAACAATATATTTGGCTATAATGTATTAAAATTTCATTAACCTCATACAAATACATCGCAAGCCATATATTTTTAAAGTGAACGTTTCCTTCCGAAGACGCCTAAAGTCGCAAAATCGGTACCAGAATAAGAAAAAAAAATATAAATTTCACTGTAAAACGAAAGTGCTGCATATAGCCGTACGCAGAATAAAACAAGGAAAATATTGGTGTATCACATTTTACGATACGTTTATCGATTCGCTCGTAATTAAAGCGTAAATTCGAGTGTCCATAATAAAAATCCTATAGTAAGAGGAGTCGTCAGGAACCTAATCTGATCAGTTTAAACAAATAAAAATAAAATAAAAACAAATGATGTATACTTAACATAATAATGTAATATACATAGCGCTATTACTACGAAGAACAATATCCAGTAGAGACGAACTCCGATGCAGAAGCACTGAGTCGAGCAGGTCGAGCCACGAGCTGTATTACTGCGTGAGCTAAGACCACAGAGATCAGAGTGACACCTGAGTTGCTTTGCTCAACGCTCTGGCTAGAGTCGAGAACGGTGGGGTGAGCATTGAGCGGGCGAGTTCCGAGGGTGGGGGGAGCGGTGAACTCACCCGCTCCGAGACAAATCGCCCGTTCCCTTGCGAGCAGGTTGTTGCAAGTAGTTCCTATGTTATCCGCTAGGTGGCTCTCTGTCCTGTTGCTCGCATCAACTGCCCAGAGGGCAGGACGTGCGACTGAAACGATCGCCGACAGAGTGCGATGTGAAGTTAAGCTGCGCCAAACACTGCACGCGGCAGACGACGCACAGAGACGGCACGACATATGTGAAACACGAAATCCAATGGGGCACTGCACAATGCAGGCAGCCAAGGTAGAAGCAGGGCAGAGGCCGGCGCTGGCTGTGTTGTGTGGCGTGCACTGTGCTGTGACCAGCAGAGGCGCTGCTGATATGCTCCGTCTCTCTCTCTCTCTCTTTCTCTCTCTCTCTCTCTCTCTGCCGTGGGAAACGTTTGGAGCTACTGTTCCTTTTTTCTGAATCACTGATTGTTCACTCCTTTGAAAGATTCAACTCTATGAATCAGTTCAAGAGCGCATCCCCCATCTCTAGTGGACACACCGGTCCCCATCTGATCACCGAAGTTAAGCGCTGTCGGGCGTGGCCGGTACTTGGATGGGTGACCATCCGGACTGTCACGCACTGTTTGCCATTGTTCGGGGTTCACTCAGCTTCGTGATGCCAATTGAGGAGCTACTCGACCGAATAGTAGCGGCTCCGGTCAAATAAAACCATCGTAACGACCGGGAGAGTGGTGTGCTGCCCACATGCCCCTCCTATCTGCGTCCTCAGCTGAGGATGACACGGCGGTCGGATGGTGCCGATGGGCCACTGGTGGCCTGAAGATGGAGCGCTGCTGCTGCTGCTGCTGCATGTCCAGGGCACCGTGACCAGTGAGACCAACGTGAATGACATCCTTCACAACACCCCAGTCGCCTATTATCAGCACGACACGACCACATGTCGCTGCACAAATACGTGCTTTCTTGATTTCACAGCATGTCAACCCCTCTCTCTCTGGCCCGCCAGATCACCAGACTCTCGCCAACTCGAAATGCTTGGGGTATGGTGAAACGACAGGTGCAGCGCTGTGACCCAATGCCAACCACCACAGGTGAACTTTGGAACCAGGTGAATACAGCATGGGTGATTATCTCACAGGACGCCATTCGTGCCTTACATACGTCGATGCCATCACGCATGGAACAAGTTCTCAGGGTTGATGGTAGACCCTGTGTCTACTGGGCAACAGAACGAGTGCTGAGCCGATGTGACTGAAATGCTAATGATTTCTGCAGAACATAGTGATGCGCATGTCCTGTCAACATGAACGTCCTATCTCTAGTCGGTCAAGGCGTTCTTTATTTTCTGAACATGAGTGTATATTTAAATTTGCCAGTTATTGGAGATTCTTAAACTACATTACAAATCAGGAAGCAAATGTTTCATCACAATTGTATACAACTTTCCGTAGCTATGTGGAAATAAAAAAATCAATAAACGTCTGTGTGGATACTTGGCTTGCTTCCAACAAACGCAGTTCCTGATTCAAGTGACTTGAAATGATTATGTTTCCTGTACTACATAGCTGAGCAAAAAACATGAGGGTGATTGGATAAGTCTGGTAAAAACGCTAGAAAAATGTTTGTTTGGAAACAACTCACATTACTTCGTTACATAGCCCGCTTTTAGGGATATACGCTTGGTACAAGCGATCCTTCGGCTTTTTCACCCCATCGGAAAAAGAGAGCCTGTCAAACTCTGCGAAATACTCGTTGATTGCAATTATCGTTTCCTCATTTGATGCAAATTTCTTCCCAGCAAGTCAAACTTTCAAGTTAGGGAACAAGAAATCACTTGCGACTAAGAGCACGAGGAACCAACTCATGCATTTTTGCCACTGTTATCGCTGATGTGTAGGATGGCACATTATCCTTGCGAAAGAGCACCTTTCTGCGTGCCGGCCTTGGTCTTATCAGCCTGCGCAAGTTTCAGACGATCCACCAATGAAGCACAATAGAGTTCAGAGTGGTTCTGCCTTTTTCCTTATTGATCTGTGAGGATTATTCCTTGGGAATCCTTCCGCCCCCGTTAGCTGAGTGGTCAGCGCGGCGGAATGCCACGCCAATGGGCGCGGGATCGATTCCCGGCTGGGGCAGGAGATTTTCTCCGCTCAGGGACTGGGTGTTGTGTTGTCCTCATCATCATTCCATCCCCATCTCCGACTCGCAAGTCGCCTAATGAGGCGTTGAATGTAATAAGTACTTGCCCTTGGAGGCCGAACGTCCCCAAATGGAGGACTCCCGGCCCACAATGCCGTACGCTCACTTCCATTCCATTTTCTTGGGAATCCCAAAAAAAAAAAACAGCTGACAAAATGGCCTTTGCCTTCTCTGATACACTTTCTGTGGTGTCAACGCCAGACACCACACTTGCTAGGTGGTAGCTTTAAATCGGCCGCGGTCCATTAGTACATGTCGGACCCGCGTGTCGCCACTGTCAGTAATTGCAGACCTAGCGCCACCACATGGCAGGTCTAGAGAGGCGGACTAGCACTCGCCCTGTTGTACGACGACTTTGCTAGCGACTACACTGACGAAGACTTTCTCTCATTTGCCGAGAGACAGTTAGAATAGCCTTCAGCTAAGTCCATGGCTACGACCTAGCAAGGCGCCATTAACCATATCTGGAGAGAGTCTAACTTGTATAGTCAAGAGCGATGTACCATAATGATGGAATAAAAGTTGAGTATTAACTTAGATACGTACTTTTCTTATTAGCATTCATTACTTATCCTGTTCCAGACTTCACGCCAGTCGGTGTGAGTTGACGCGTGCCCTTTCGGTAACCTCACCCTGTGTCTAGACTGTCTTGTCTAGACACAACACTTTCACCATCCCTTTCCACTGTTTCTGACGCCCGTTTTGACTTTGGCGTGTAATGATGGATCCAGGTTTCATCAACAGTCACAAACCGGCTCAAAAAGTCTTTCGGGCTCGGCTTAAAGAGCGCCAAATATTGCGTTGAAATCTTGTGCCAGACACTATTTTGGTCGACTGTGAGCAATCGGAGCATCCACTTCACACACACAGCTTTTTTACAGCTAGTTTTCTGTGCAGGATATTGTGCACTCGCTCAGTTGAGATGCCTAGAGTCTCAGCAATATCAGGAACTTTTATTCGGCGGCCTTACATTACCATATCATGGATTTTGTCAGTGGTTTCCTTTGTGGTGACCTCGACTGGACGGCCAGAGAGCGCTTCGTTTTCGGTACTTGTCTGATCACGTTCTCTTTCATTACTCCAAAAGTGGATGATCTTCAACGTTGGCACAGTGTCCGCGTTAACTTCAGTTCGTTTTGATCTGTTCTCCAGTCAAACCTTTCAAATGAAAATATTCAATAACAGCACGAAACTCTGTTTTCTCTATTATCAATCGCAGACGGCCCGCATCTCGTGGTCATGCGGTAGCGTCCTCGCTTCCCACGCCCGGGTTCGATTCCCGGCGGGGTCAGGGATTTTCTCTGCCTCGTGATGGCTGGGTGTTGTGTGCTGTCCTTAGGTTACTTAGGTTTAAGTAGTTCTAAGTTCTAGGGGACTTATGACCACAGCAGTTGAGTCCCATAGTGCTCAGAGCCATTTGAACCATTTGAATCGCAGACGACACAATGGCCAATTTAGATGGCTGTCAACAATGAACTGTACGCTGTACATTATTGAAATTATTTATTTGATGCTTGGAATAATAAAGCTTACGAAGCATGAAGGTGCAACAAGAAATTTACCAGATTTATCAAACCACCATTTATGGTTATCCTCTCTGGCGCTACTTGCACGGATCCGCTAAGATCCTGGATGGCGCTGACCATCTCCCTCCAGAACACTTCATAGCAATCTGACGTTCGTTCCATGCCGCCGTCTTGATGTTGAAATTTTAGTCGCCAACAGTGTAGCTACGTAAGTATCTGTGAATGAGTAAACCACTGACAGGCTTATTTTATTTTCAACAGGGAGAAAGGAGAGACAGTGTTGAAGGATGTGCTGCAGGGTTGGCAAAGTCTGCTTCTGCATCGATCTGCGCAAGGGCGTGGCAACGACTGCCTGGGTCTGGCTGGTGAGTAGTTGCTGTTACTGCTGTTGGTGATACCGACCGACGTTACAATACCCTATGTTTTCGCACTGAGTGAGCCACAACAACACTCACCACACCACGGGGCCTTAAGGGGAAACTTACCAGCAAACACCGAGGGAGAAACACGGGGAAAACAGAGATAAATTACCACGCTACATGAACAATATTTGAAACAAGGTGTGTCAAAAGGTCCAGGGCTTGGTGACCGGTAGATAGACACCATGTGAGCAAATTCTCTTTATGACCCTACGTCCTAAAGTGCTTCGTTTGCGTGCTAGCATCTCTGAAATGTGGTGAAGGATGTAAGGAGTCTGGACCACGCAAGATAGGTAACAGTAAGGGAGGCAACGTGCATTTCTGTCAGGTACCACCAGTTTAATTCACTCGCACTGGGAGCTCGGTATCACCCCCAGCAGTCTAAACGCACTTAGTGACCCTTGGCCCTCGCACTCTCTCAGCCTGATACTACTGGATTTTCACGTCTGGGGGGACGCGGAAACCATGGTGTATGAGACACAAGTGGAGTCGCCATAATATCTTGTGGCACAAATACAACTAGCAGCTGGTGTCATCCTTGATATGCCAGGAATCTCTCCAAGGCATCGGCAAGACATCATCAGCCGATACACAAAATGTATCGAAGTTGTTGATGGTCATCTTGAGTACTTTCCCTAAGTGAGTTTGTAAGTAGGCTGTTTATGTTTTCTTACTGCCAACGTTACGTAGCGCTCTGTATGAAAATCACTGGCTGTGCTGTGTGCAGTCTGTGGCTAGTTTGCATTGTTGTCTGCCATTGTAGTGTTGGGCAGCTGGATGTGAACAGCGCGTAGCGTTGCGCAGTTGGAGGTGAGCCGCCAGCAGTGGTGGATGTGAGGAGAGAGATGGCGGAGTTTTGAAATTTGCAATACTGGATATCATGAACTGCTATATACATTATGACTTTTAAACACTATTGAGGTAAATACGCTGTTTGTTCTCTATTAAAATCTTTCATTTGCTAACTATGCCTATCAGTTGTTAGTGCCTTCCGTAGTTTGAATCTTTTATTTAGCTGGCAGTAGTGGCGCTCGCTGTATTGCAGTAGTTCGAGTAATGAAGATTTTTGTGAGGTATCCTGGGCTAAGGGTCGACATATGAAACGGCCCCTTTGAAAAATTATATACGACTGTGCTTAAACTGACATACAATATTTTTAGCGCAACGCAATCTGACCTCCAAAAATCCCTACAAAAGAATGGCCCTGACTAACATTAACCTATACCTTTCACAAATCACTTACCTCACAAAAATCTTCATTACTCGAACTACTGCAATACAGCGAGCGCCACTACTGCCAGCTAAATAAAAGATTCAAACTACGGAAGGCACTAACAACTGATAGGCATAGTTAGCAAATGAAAGATTTTAATAGAGAACAAACAATGTATTTACCTCAATAGTGTTCAAAAGTCATAATGTATATAGCAGTTCATGATATCCAGTATTGCAAATTTCAAAACTTCGCCATCTCTCTCCTCACATCCACCACTGCTGGCGTCTCACCTCCAACTGCGCAACGCTACGCGCTGTTCAAATCCAGCTGCCCAACACTACAATGGCAGACAACAATGCAAAGTAGCCACAGACTGCACACAGCACAGCCAGTGATTTTCATACAGAGCGCTACGTAACGTTGCCAATAAGAAGACATAAACAGCCTACTTACAAGTTGAACTGGTGTTTACCGACAGTGACGTTGAATATCTCCTTTACTCCCTGCCCAGCCTGTATGGCCCAAAATGACTACGTTATTCTCCACGTCTCATAGATGCTAGCACGCAAACGAATCATTTTCGAAAGCAAGTTAACTAACAGAATACGCTCACATGGTACTCGTATAACATCCATCATGCCCTGTAACGTACTTTTTGACACACCCTGTATTCACAAAAAGTTTCTGACAATGGTCAACGGAAAGCATTTGTTGGAATTTTAGTTATGGAGGATACTAGAGATGGGTCGAACTCGTTCATTCCAGTGAACTACTTCATTCATTTCACTCTTTGCCGTGAAGCGTTCAAATGAAGTAGTTCATTCGTGAAGTACGGAAACTACGCTCGCTTCGCCTCGCTCGTACACTGAAGCTTCGTAATACTTCATAATTTTACCAACAGATGGCCGAACTATGCAGTAACGTGCCCGCAACGTTTTACGCTCTTACAGCGTCTGAGTTAACTTAAATAGAGCATGGTCGAAGGGGACAAAGGAAAGATAAACAGAGAAGCCTGTCACATATAAAGAAGGTATTACATATAATCTTGCTCGAAATTTTCTCATGAAGCGTCCAAAAAAGTCTTTATCTGCCAAATGAAATATTATTTGTTGTATTCATGAACTGAAAAATAGGGTTACCAACGAAATGCAGTCCAATTTTATGTTCCTTGTAAAATTTAATCCAAAATAGAATGAGTATGTTTACCACTGTCATAGTCTATATACCTACGTTAAGTAATTATTCAGAAGTTTTCCTGTAGATTTTATTTTTGTTGAGAATAATAACCCTCCAGATTCAAAACGTAAACTGTCACCTGTAGTCATTGGTACGATTTCAGGTAAAATCCCTCTTTCAGTGTTATTAACAAACCTTTTATTTTCATGTTGGCTGTGCGTGCTCACACAGCCAGCCCCTTCGTTTATATCTTTAATATTCATTTGTCTGCAAGCGCTGCCAACGGTAGGCTACCCGTAGACGCGAAGTATAACTGCACGAATAGTCAGGAGTAATGTCAGTACTGCACGTAGCAGCTGACGCTGCCTTCCCCTCACCTCCCCAACCCCTCGTAAACCTATCGTTCCCCACAAACCCCGCGCGATTCGTCGACAGGCAGCAGAGCGAGGACTGAAGTGTAGGGAGGATGAGTGACGTAGCGCCGATGTAGTGGGAGAGGGAGAGGGGAAGAGAGTGAGTGAACTAGAAAAAAGTGTGGAGTGTGCTATCTGTGAAGTGTTTGAAGTACCAGTTCATTGAAATTGAGTGGTTAGTTCACACTTCACTTAAGTGAAGCGTTCATTTGAACGACTCATTCACGAGCTCCCCATCACTAGAGGATACGTGAAACACAGAGAGTGAAACTTCAGCGGATTTTGTGCACAAAATGTTCACAATGACTACAGGCTCAATCAGGAAATTTATTCCCACTTTCAATAAGCAGGGAGTCAAAGTTTATGTACAAATTGTATATAACCCAGATTGCAATCATAAGAGTCGATGGACACCTAAGGGATGCAGTGCTAGAGAAGGGAGTGAAATGGGGTTGCAGTTTACCACCAATGCTGTTAAATTCACATAATGAACAAGCACTAAAGGAAATTTTGGAAGAGAATTGAAGGTCAGGAAGAAAACACAGGTCAAAGTCGCTCACGTCAGTGAACTTCCCCATTTCCACGCGACTGTGCAGATAACCAGGACGACGCCAAGTGGCGGTCTCGGTCTTTAGTTCTTTAGCTTTTGTGTTTGTCAGCTACACACATGTGTATGTCTCAAAGACCCTGGCGGCAATACAGCTATACTCATAGCACAATGACTTAACAACGGCGACTTTAAAAATAAAAACCACTATTCTCGGTTCTCTGTAATGGAAAACTAGACAAAAATCGTGATTTTGATACTCTCTCTTAAGTTTTAACCACAAAGTAATATTATTTTGGATTCACGTTGTTAGAGCCACGAATATCTACAGCTACATCTACATCTACATTTATACTCCGCAAGCCACCCAACGGTGTATGGCGGAGGGCACTTTACGTGCCACTGTCATTACCTCCCTTTCCTGTTCCAGTCGCGTATGGTTCGCGGGAAGAACGACTGCCGGAAAGCCTCCGTGCGCGCTCGAATCTCTCTAATTTTACATTCGTGATCTGTTCGGGAGGTATAAGTAGGGGGAAGCAATATATTCGATACCTCATCCAGAAAAGCACCCTCTCGAAACCTCGACAGCAAGCTACACCACGATGCAGAGCGCCTCTCTTGCAGAGTCTGCCACTTGAGTTTGCTAAACATCTCCGTAACGCTATCACGCTTACCAAATAACCCTGTGACGAAACGCGCCGCTCTTCTTTGGATCTTCTCTATCTCCTCTATCAACCCGACATGGTACGGATCCCACACTGATCAGCAATGCTCAAGTATAGGTCGAACGAGTGTTTTGTAAGCCAACCCCTTTGTTGATGGACTAAATTTTCTAAAGAATCTCCCAACGAATCTCAACCTGGTACCCGCCTTACCAACAATTAATTTTATATGATCATTCCACTTCAAATCGTTCTGTACGCATACTCCCAGATATTTTACAGAAGTAACTGCTACCAGTGTTTGTGCCGCTATCAAATAATCATACAATAAAGGATCCTTCTTTCCATGTATTCGCAATACATTACATTTGTCTATGTTAAGGGTCAGTTGCCACTCCCTGCACCAAGTGCCTATCCGCTGCAGATCTTCCTGCATTTCACTGTAATTTTCTAATGCTGCAACTTCTCTGTATACTACAGCATCACCCGCGAAATTTCCGGGCGGTCGCAGAGGGTGGGCTTACTGGTAGTTGGGAGCTCCAACGTCAGGCGCGTAATGGGGCCCCTTAGGGATATGGCAGCAAGGGAGGGGAAGAAGACCAAAGTGCACTCCGTGTGCATACCGGGGGGAGTCATTCCAGATGTGGAAAGGGTCCTTCCGGATGCCATGAAGGGTACAGGGTGCACCCATCTGCAGGTGGTCGCTCATGTCGGCACCAATGATGTGTGTCGCTATGGATCGGAGGAAATCCTCTCTGGCTTCCGGCGGCTATCTGATTTGGTGAAGACTGCCAGTCTCGCTAACGGGATGAAAGCAGAGCTCACCATCTGCAGCATCGTCGACAGGACTGACTGCGGACCTTTGGTACAGAGCCGAGTGGAGGGTCTGAATCAGAGGCTGAGACGGTTCTGCGACCTTGTGGGCTGCAGATTCCTCGACTTGCGCCATAGGGTGGTGGGGTTTCGGGTTCCGCTGGATAGGTCAGGAGTCCACTACACGCAACAAGCGGCTACACGGGTAGCAGGGGTTGTGTGGCGTGGGCTGGGCGGTTTTTTAGGTTAGATGGCCTCGGGCAAGTACAGAAAGGGCAACAGCCTCAACGGGTGCGGGGCAAAGTCAGAACATGCGGGGACCAAGCAGCAATCGGTATTGTAGTTGTAAACTGTCGAAGCTGCGTTGGTAAAGTACCGGAACTTCAAGCGCTGATAGAAAGCACTGAAGCTGAAATAGTTATAGGTACAGAAAGCTGGCTGAAGCCAGAGATAAATTCTGCCGAAATTTTTACAAAGGTACAGACGGTGTTTAGAAAGGATAGATTGCGTGCAACCGGTGGTGGAGTGTTCGTCGCTGTTAGTAGTAGTTTATCCTGTAGTGAAGTAGAAGTGGATAGTTCCTGTGAATTATTATGGGTGGAGGTTACACTCAACAACCGAGCTAGGTTAATAATTGGCTCCTTTTACCGACCCCCCGACTCAGCAGCATTAGTGGCAGAACAACTGAGAGAAAATTTGGAATACATTTCACATAAATTTTCTCAGCATGTTATAGTCTTAGGTGGAGATTTCAATTTACCAGATATAGACTGGGACACTCAGATGTTTAGGACGGGTGGTAGGGACAGAGCATCGAGTGACATTATACTGAGTGCACTATCCGAAAATTACCTCGAGCAATTAAACAGAGAACCGACTCGTGGAGATAACATCTTGGATCTACTGGTAACAAACAGACCCGAACTTTTCGACTCTGTAAGTGCAGAACAGGGAATCAGTGATCATAAGGCCGTTGCAGCATCCCTGAATTTGGAAGTTAATAGGAATATAAAAAAAGGGCGGAAGGTTTATCTGTTTAGCAAGAGTAATAGAAGGCAGATTTCAGACTACCTAACAGATCAAAACGAAAATTTCTGTTCCGACACTGACAATGTTGAGTGTTTATGGAAAAAGTTCAAGGCAATCGTAAAATGCGTTTTAGACAGGTACGTGCCGAGTAAAACTGTGAGGGACGGGAAAAACCCACCGTGGTACAACAACAAAGTTAGGAAACTACTGCGAAAGCAAAGAGAGCTTCACTGCAAGTTTAAACGCAGCCAAAATCTCTCAGACAAACAGAAGCTAAACGATGTCAAAGTTAGCGTAAGGAGGGCTATGCGTGAAGCGTTCGGTGAATTCGAAAGTAAAATTCTATGTACCGACTTGACAGAAAATCCTAGGAAGTTCTGGTCTTACGTTAAATCAGTAAGTGGCTCGAAACAGCATATCCAGACACTCGGGGATGATGATGGCATTGAAACAGAGGATGACACGCGTGAAGGTAACACCTTTTTCCGAAGCTGTTTCACAGAGGAAGACCGCACTGCAGGTCCTTCTCCAAATCCTCGCACGAACGAAAAAATAACTGACATCGAAATAAGTGCCCAAGGAATAGAAAAGCAACTGAAATCACTCAACAGAGGAAAGTCTACTGGACCTGACGGGATACCAATTCGATTCTACACAGAGTACGCGAAAGAACTTCCCCCCCCCCCCACCCTTCTAACAGCCGTGTACCACAAGTCTCTAGAGGAACGGAAAGTTCCAAATGATTGGAAAAGAGCACAGGTAGTCCCAGTCTTCAAGAAGGGTCGTCGAGCAGATGCGCAAAACTATAGACCTATATCTCTGACGTCGATCTGTTGTAGAATTTTAGAACATGTTTTTTGCTCGAATATCATGTCGTTTTTGGAAACTCAGAATCTACTATGTAGGAATCAACATGGATTCCGGAAACAGCGATCGTGTGAGACCCAACTCGCTTTATTTGTACATGAGACCCAGAAAATATTAGATACAGGCTCCCAGGTAGATGCTATTTTTCTTGACTTCCGGAAGGCGTTCGATACAGTTCCGCACTGTCGCCTGATAAACAAAGTAAGAGCCTACGGAATATCAGACCAGCTGTGTGGCTGGATTGAAGAGTTTTTAGCAAACAGAACGCAGCATGTTGTTATCAACGGAGAGACGTCTACAGACGTTAAAGTAACCTCTGGTGTGCCACAGGGGAGTGTTATGGGACCATTGCTTTTCACAATATATATAAATGACCTAGTAGATAGTGTCGGAAGTTCCATGCGGCTTTTCGCGGATGATGCTGTAGTATACAGAGAAGTTGCAGCATTAGAAAATTGTAGCGAAATGCAGGAAGATCTGCAGCGGATAGGCACTTGGTGCAGGGAGTGGCAACTGACCCTTAACATAGACAAATGTAATGTATTGCGAATACATAGAAAGAAGGATCCTTTATTGTATGATTATATGATAGCGGAACAAACACTGGTAGCAGTTACTTCTGTAAAATATCTGGGAGTATGCGTGCGGAACGATTTGAAGTGGAATGATCATATAAAATTAATTGTTGGTAAGGCGGGTACCAGGTTGAGATTCATTGGGAGAGTCCTTAGAAAATGTAGTCCATCAACAAAGGAGGTGGCTTACAAAACACTCGTTCGACCTATACTTGAGTATTGCTCATCAGTGTGGGATCCGTACCAGATCGGGTTGACGGAGGAGATAGAGAAGATTCAAAGAAGAGCGGCGCGTTTCGTCACAGGGTTATTTGGTAACCGTGATAGCGTTACGCAGATGTTTAACAAACTCAAGTGGCGGACTCTGCAAGAGAGGCGCTCTGCTTCGCGGTGTAGCTTGCTCGCCAGGTTTCGAGAGGGTGCGTTTCTGGATGAGGTATCGAATATATTGCTTCCCCCTACTTATACCTCCCGAGGAGATCACGAATGTAAAATTAGAGAGATTAGAGCGCGCACAGAGGCTTTCAGACAGTCGTTCTTCCCGCGAACCATACGCGACTGGAACAGGAAAGGGAGGTAATGACAGTGGCACGTGAAGTGCCCTCCGCCACACACCGTTGGGTGGCTTGCGGAGTATGAATGTAGATGTAGATGTAGAAAAGCCGCATGGAACTTCCGAAACCGATGCGCGGTGAGGCAAACTTTTTACCCGCAAAGTCATTATTACTGCAGGTATCATGTTCTCCAACAACTCTAACTGTAGTGTGTTTCTAAATATTACAGGGACTACAGAAACCTTGTAGTTACTGAAGTGTGTGTGTGTGTGTGTGTGTGTGTGTGTGTGTGTGTGTGACAAAGGCAAAGAGGGGAGAGAGAGATAGATAGATAGAGAGAGAGAGAGAGAGAGAGAGAGAGAGAGAGAGACTTTTAAATAGTGCTGTGCTCTGTTTTCCAGCTTGGGGACGCCATCTTGCTGATCGTGACGTCGATCCTGACGAGACAAGCTTGGGAAGCAATGATACGCAACAGTTGGAGGAACGAAATAGAAAGAGAGGAGAGAGATAAGAAAGCCATCATCTTAGCAGGTGAGGCCGGCCCCGCTACACTCACACATGCCCACACCCACACCCACATCCTTCTTACCGTCAGACATGTCTCCTGACTCTATAACGCGATCGAGGCATGTCACGTGCCTCTATAACGCGATATGACGCCCTAACGTCGATGACAATCTGGCCACGCCTCCCACCTCCGTCTCATGGGTCATCAGGAAGTTCCCCGCACACCATTAACACCGCCACCTTGTTCGTGCCGGCCGCCGTGGCCGAACGGTTCTAGGCGCTTCAGTCCGGAACCACGCGACTGCTACGGTCACAGGTTCGAATCCTGCCTCGGGCAAGAATGTGTGTGATGTCCTTGGGTTAGTTGGGTTTAAGGGGCTCCGGAAAGGCTCAAAATCATGAAAAGTTCAATTTTGACTTTTTTGCGTTTTCTGAATCTGCAGACTATTACCTTTTAGTAGATATATAATTTATTCAATTCCGAAGACTACAACTATTTTTAAATTTTTTTTTTGAAATGTGTTCTACATGGGCGTGACCCACTGTGGCGCTGTTAAACTGCTGTCAAATGGTGTTATTATTAACGTCCGTGTTCATCAGGTACATTTTAGTGATGTGAGATAAAGTATGTGTTGTGGCTAACCTGTGATGGTTCAATATATATCGCTGGTGTGATTGTCGATTGTTTCATGTTTATTTACTCTGTCGTTATCTCGGAAATATTCGTAATTAATTCTGTTTCTTGAGTCTCTGTTTTGTTGAAGTATAATAATGAGTAAAAGTAAAGTTATTAGAAATCCTCTGAAGGCTTTTAAGAAAAGGAGAAATGTTGGAAAGCCAAAGGTATGTGTTATTACTGTAAACAATAAAGACGATAACTAAGAAAGTATCGCCCATATGTAACGACGCAGAACGCCTTCGGGCTGCAGACAGGACTGTAAAGAGTCTAGAAATACAAGCAAGAGTAAACAGGAGGAGGAACAAGAGGAAGCTGGAGGAGGAGTTTGCAGAGGATGTAGATAATTCATCCTATGGACCTGGAATGCACTAAAAAGTTAATCCAATCTTTGTCGCTCGATTCCCAAAACTTTTATTTTCTCATACTAATTACATGTTTTCTAAGGATCTTCCAAACATATTTGTTTCAAACTTTCAGTAAATGTTACACAGTACCTTCTGCATAATTTAACACAGCCTTTTTCCAATAAACTGTATATTTTTGAATATATAAATAAAAAATTGCAAAAATGCTGTGAATTTTCATTACAATTGAAAAAAAATCATCTTTAATAACTGAACTAAAATTTTGTAAAATCCCTGTGTTAAGTTGTAGCCCATATTCCAATAAATAATCTGTAAAAAGTTCAACTTCCTACCTCAAATACTTTGTGAGGAAAGATGTAATTTATAAGCGTTATTTTAACATTGCAAGTATAGGGCGTTCCGGAGCCCCTTAAGTAGTTCCAAGTTCTAGGGGACTGATGACCTCAAGATGTTAAGTCCCATAGTGCTCAGAGCCATATGAACCATTTTTTGAACCTTGTTCATAAAGATGACACCCAATGTAATAATGTCATACAAACGCAAATCCGCATGTTTTGTGTCGTTTGTGCGTGTTCCTGGCCACTGGAACTGCAAAGGTGAATAACGTAGTGTGTGTTTGTCTAGAGCTTAGCAGCGCACAGTGTCGAGACTGTCGGCGTCTTTACAGATATTAAAAGAAATGATTGTAGATAAAAGGACTGCAAATGTTGTCACAGCGTGAGGAGTAAATCTACAAAATTACACTCTCTCACTCACCCCTCGCTCTCACACTGGCCCACACAATCACTCCACCTCGTATGACGTACGAAAACGGAGAAACGGTGAAAGTTGCAACGCCTGGATTCAGTAGCGGCTAGCTGTCGTGTGCTAAAGTGCTACGGCACACTGTAAATATCGCACTCAAGTTATGACATTTCACTTCGAATGCAAGACAGGAATTGCATTAAAATTACGCCGTTTCCCTTCCAATGTGAGCTGGTATGCAAATAAAATAGACGAGGTCATGTTTTGTAATGCTCTCTCCCCAATAACCAGACACCAGTGAAACCAGAGCTGAAATGAGAATCAGCCACACTCAGAGGGGCGACGCAGCTGTCTGTTTTCTACTGTGCGCGCTCTGATGTGACGTAATCCCTTGCAACACTACGGCTGCTACATGGCTCACAGCACCAGGTCAGTATTTTTCTTTGAAACTGAACGTAGTGTGTTGCAAAAGTGTACAGAGTATGTGAGATTTTTATTTTTTCATTTGACTCCATTTTGCGCAAGTGATCTAAGCATAGACTGGTAATTTGTGCACGCACGTCTGACTCCCGCATAAACTAATGTTTTATTTCTCCGTTTGATTTATTCTCCACAACGTTAAACTATTAATTATACAATTTAAGTATATTTAAACAGTCAAATTTGTTGTTTCAGTCCAGAGACTGGTTTGATGCAGCTCCCCTTGCTACTCTATCCTGTGCTAGCCTCTTCATCTCCCAGTACCTACAGCAACCTACATCCTTCTGAATCTGCTTAGTGTATTCATCTCTTGGTCTCCCTCTACGATTTTTACCCTCCACGCTTCCCTCCAGTACTAAATTGGTGATCCCTCGATGCCTCAGAATATGTCCCACCAACCGATCCCTTCCTCTTGTCAAGTTGTGCCACAAATTCCTCTTCTCTCCAATTCTATTCAGTACTACCTCATTAGTTACGCGATCTACCCATGTAATCTTCAGCATTCTTCTGTAGCACCACATTTCGAAAGCTTCAATTCTCTTCTTGTCCAAACTATTTGTGGTCCATGTTTCATTTCCATACATGGCTACACTCCATACAAATACTTTCAGAAAGGACTTCCTGACACTTAAATCTATACTCCATGTTAAAAAATTCTCTTCTTCAGAAACGCTTTCCTTGCCATAGCCAGTCTACATTTTATATCCTCTCCGACCGCCATCAGTTATTTTGCTCCCCAAATAACAAAACTCGTTTACCACTTGAAGTGTCTAATTTCTTAATCAAATACCTTCAGCATCACCTGAGTTAATTCGCCTACATTCCATTATCCTCCTTTTCCTCTTGTTGATGTCCATCTTATATCCTCCTTTCAAGAGACTGTCCATTCCTTTCAGCTGCTCTTCCAGGTCCTGCTGCTGTCTCTGACAGAATTACAATGTCGTTGGCAAACCTCAAAGTTTTTAATTCCTACTCCAAATTTTTCTTTTGTTTCCTTTACTGCTTGCTCAATATACAGATTGAATAACAACTGGGATAGGCTACAACCCTGTCTCTCTCTCTTCTCAACCACTGCTTCCCTCTCATGCCTCTCGACTCTTATGACTGGCATCTGGTTTCTGTAAAAATTGTAAATAGGCTTTCGCTCCCCTTATTTTACCACTGCCACGTTTAGAAGCTGAAAGAGAGTATTCCAGTCACCACTGTCAAAATCTTTGTCGTCTACGAATGCTATAAACGTAGGTTTGCCTTTCCCTAGCCTATCTTCTATCACAAGTTCGTAGGGTCAGAACTCCCTCCCGTGTTCCTACATTTCTACATAATCCAAACTGATCTTCCCCGAGGTCGGCTTCTACCATTTTTTCCGTTCGTCTGTATAGATTTCGTGTTAGTATTTGCAAACATGACTTATTAAACTGATAGTTTGGTAATTTTCACTCCTGTGAACACCTACTTTCTTTGGAACTGAAATTATTGTATTCTTCTTGGAGTCTGAGGATATTTCGCCTCGTTCATACATCTTGCTCACCAGATGGAAGAGTTGTGTTATGACTGGCTATCCCAATGCTGTCAGTAGTTCTAATGGAATGTTGTCTACTCCCGGGGCCTTGTTTCCACTTAGGTCTCTTAGTGCTCTGTCAAATTCTTCACGCGGTATCGTATCTCCCACTTCATCTTCATCTACGTCCTCTTCCGTTTCCATAATATTCCAATCAAATTTACATACATAAAATTAATGTTGTGTTCGTGTATCTTTCCCAAGTGACATTCATATGAAAAAGCGTTGCTGTAGCAAACCTGCTTTCGGCCGATGCTCATAGTGTTCGAAACTTCTAGGTTTCGAATGATTCTTTGACCATTATCATCCAAGGGAATGTACCCAACCTTCCTGAAGAACAAACATGAGATTAAATAAATAGCGGGAAAAGAACTGATATAAGAATATGGCATTTTAAACAGGTCGTGAAGATTGAAAATACCGAGCACACTTACATTAAATCATCATCACTTTCTTGGACCTGTTACCATGGATATGGCGATGTTAGTGTTGGAAGAAGGCCAGATGCCCTTACTGTCACCACCCCATACCTCCCAGGATGGAATTAGTGTACTCCACCTGTCTGCGTGTAAGCCATCAAATAGTGCGAATGTTTTCAAATGTCTGCGAGTCTTGTAACTGAGGCCAGACATGGGGATCAGCCCGATATTCCCCTAGTGGTAAGTGGAAAACCGCCTAAAACCACATCCAGGCTGGCCAGCACATCGACCTCCGTCGTTAATACGCCGGGCGGATGCGATCCGAGGCCAGCGCACCTACCTAAGTCCAGGAAGCAGTGTATAAGCGCCGACGGCTAACCTGGCGGGTCACACTTACATTATATAATAAATGTATAATATTTATTGTGAAACCCACTTGTAATTTTATAATTACGCAATACAAAGCCTTTGGATTCTCTAACTTTATAAGAAACATTCGTATAGTAACCTTCTACGGACCTCAACCCTAGTCACTGTGGCTCCATTTCGGATGCCACTATCGCACCCTAAAGGACATCTAAATTATGTTGGCAGAAGAGCCAACACCGTGTAGCTAGAGGAGGCCGAAATGCACGCGTTAAAGCTCACGCAGACTGGCGTGAGGTCTGGAACAGTTATGGGAATTTATAATAGCAAATAAAAGTACGTAGTTGATGTAATACTTAAGTTTAATCCATAACTGGAGAACATCGCTCTTGTTGATACATGATTTATAATCTCAATATAAACTGGTAATGGCGCCTTGCTAGGTCGTAGCAAATGACGTAGCTGAAGGCTATGCTAACTATCGTCTCGGCAAATGAGAGCGTAATTTGTCAGTGAACCCTTGCTAGCAACGTCGGCTGTACAACTAGGGCGAGTGCTAGGACGTCTCTCTAGACCTGCCGTGTGGCGGCGCTCGGTCTGCAATCACTGACTGTGGCGACACGCGGGTCCGACGTATACTAGCGGACCGCGGCCGATTTAAAGGCTACCACCTAGCAAGTGTGGTGTCTGGCGGTGACACCACAAAGGACATCTAAATTACGTCTAAAACTTCGATCGTCGGTTTCTGAGAAACTGCCGAGTATCAGCAGGTAAGCCGAGACACGAGTGTTTGACTCCTCCTATACTGAATGAAGTTTCTGGGAAATCAGGATATGGCACTTGCCGTGTTCGCCTCGTTAGACAATTAAGGCGTACTAGTATCGGCTATGGTCTAAATGGGACTACTTGTATTTTTTGCAATAATTCTTTGAGTTCTATTTAATTGTTCGCTTATATGAAGTGAGTCCGTGATACAGTGCGTTGAAAAATAAATTTTGTGTTAATGGCGGCAAATTAAGTTTCCCCTTATGACAACACAACGTGCGTGCCGCTGTATTACGTAAAGATGCGTAATGATCTGCATTACAAACTGTGCGCTGTAAATTCATCAAACCCCAGTAATAACTCTCAAAATCCAGTGCACCTTTAAAAATTATTTTTAAAACAACAATAAAATTATCATTATCAATATCCATATTATTACTGTTGCTTTGTCTACGCAAAACTTGTCTCTCGCTTGGTTTTTGTCTTGCAGTACCTTCCGTCAGTGTTCTTCAACCCATCGTTACTACTCTGTTTTGTTTTCCAGTCCTGACATCAATGACGTAGAAAGTGTGGTACTGAACGGCGTGCGCGTATTACTGCAAATGAACTGCAACATTTATACACGGAACTCCCTAGAATGCGATTTCACGCAGCGTTGTTTGCTTTCGCGTGTCATTTCTAATGGAGCACCTCATCGGCACGGGAGCCAGAAGTTGGTAGCAGCATAAGAGAGAGACGAAACCTTTTCTCCTATGTGCATGTCTACTTCCTTTTACCTCCCTTGACGGTTACATACAAACATATTTTTTTGTGTATATCAATGGCAAAATACCTTTAGAATTACTTGAGTTTCATTCGTCTCCTTGCATAATTAATATTAAAAATCGGCACTTCAGTTTTAGATGAGCACATATTTATATTATACGATTAATATTGCTTGTGGTCGAAATTCGACCAACTGTGTCAGTGGACCTGATCTGTGATAGCAAATGTCAAGTATCTTAAAGGTCAAATTTTAGCCGCAAAACCGATCAGTGACAAATGTTGCCTTGAAGCTACGTGTACCCTTGAAATAGTTATTTGATTTCTCTTTAACTGTTCGATCATTTGAAGGGATTCTTTCATACACTGTGTTGAAAAATAAATTTTTTGTTAATCGTGCCAAATTAACTTTTCCCTTATGACAACGCAATGTGAATGCCGTTGTATCGCTTAAAGTCACCTCGGTCGTGAAATAATTTTCATTTCAACGTCTGCACTGTATATTAATTAAACCGCAATCACAGTTCTCAAAATTATTTGGAAATATGTTCAGTTCACGTTCAACTGTATCTTTCAGAACGACAATAGAATTATCGTTTTCAACATCTGCAGTATTCCTATTACTTTCTCTACGCAAAACTTTCGTCTCTCTAGTTTTCCGTCTTGCAGTCTGACTGGTTATGTTCTTCTTTGAGTCACAGCCTAAAACAAATATAGTTTCCTTATAAATAAGGGACGTTTTAGCTATTCAAAATGAAGAAAATCAAAATCAGGAACAATTTAAACTTTTTGGTGACTGGCAAAGGAACACATATTTAGTTGCGTTTACTCTTAGACCAAAGTCAGTAAGAAAGTGACGCTAATAAATAACATTTGTTGTCCCCACGGCTTCGTTACTACGTTTAGTTTTGCAATGTTGACAACATCAATGATATAGCAGTTACGACATTGTAGCTATTCGCTGTGCGTATGTTACTGCAACATTTAAAAATGAACGTCCCTAGAATGCAACTTGACGAAACGCTGTTACTTCCGTGTGTCTTTCCTGCCATAGCACCTAATCGTTCAGTGTAGTAGAAGTTGGTAGCAATGTCAGAGACAAAGGAAAACTTTTTACATGTGAGTGTCTATATCCCTTTGCCTCTCCTAATGGCTATGTATACATGTGATTTTTGTTCCTTTCTGCACATCTATGGCATAATTTCTTTGAAATTACATAAGGTTAATTGGCCTCCTTATATAATTAATTTTACATATTCAATTTTCGATGCTCAGGTATTAATATTATAATTGTGAAATGAAACAGATTATCATTTTGAACGTCCACACTGCTATTACATTCTCTATGCAAAAATTGTATGTGTCTAGCTCTGCGTTCTTCACTCTGACTCGCTAGTATTCTCCTTCTAGGCATACCCTAAAACAAATATAGTTTCTTCACAATAAGGGAAGTCGGAAGTTGTAGTTATTGAAAATGAAGAAATTAAACATTAGTGAGTTACTTCAAATTTTCCTGTAAGGGCAGCCAATGACCAAACAGTTACTATTAAAGAAAAATAAGCGAAATATCGAAGCAATGTACAACGCTATTTACAGACTTCGTTACTACGATACGGTGATTTTCACTGCTGACAATATCATCGACCTGGCAGCTGTCGCATTGCAGCTGGCCGGTATGCATGTTTTATTGCAAATGAACCACGTAAACATGGAAGCCCCTAGAATGCGATTTCACGAAATTATGTTACTTTCGTGTGTCATTTCTACCATAGCACTTAACCAGTGCGCAGGGTAAAGGTTGGTAGCTCTTCAGTTTCGAGTGTTCAGATATTGGAGATTTCATTGCGTGATACATTAACATCAGTGTTATGAATGTACAAGCTTCCACTTCCTTTTTACCACTCTTAACAGCTATATAAACACGTTATTTTTCTTCTTTGTGTACAGCTATGGCAAACGTACCTTTCGAATTATACAGGGTGATTCAAAAAGAATACCACAACTTTAGGAATTTAAAACTCTGCAACGACAAAAGGCAGAGCTAAGCACTATCTGTCGGCGAATTAAGGGAGCTATAAAGTTTCATTTAGTTGTACATTTGTTCGCTTGAGGCGCTGTTGACTAGGCATCAGCGTCAGTTGATGCTAAGATGGCGACCGCTCAACAGAAAGCTTTTTGTGTTACTGAGTACGCCAGAAGTGAATCGACGACAATTGTTCAGCGTGCATTTCGAACGAAGTATGGTGTTAAACCTCCTGATAGGTGGTGTATTAAACAACTCAGTATGAACGTGACTCGCCTAAGGTGAACGTTTTCTGTACCATTTCAGCCAATAAAGTTTTTGGTCCCTTTTTCTTCGAAGGTGCTACTGTAACTGGACTACAGTATCTGGAGATGTTAGAGAATTGGCTGTTCCCTCAGCTCGAACAAGAAGCACAACAATTCATATTTCAGCAGGATGGAGCGCCACCACATTGGCACTTATCTGTCCGTAACTACCTGAACGTCAACTACCCGAGGCGATGGGTCGGCCGCCAGGCAGCCCGTGACAGAGCACTTCATCACTGGCCTCCAAGAAGCCCTGATCTTACCCCCTGCGATTTTTTCTTATGGGGGTATGTTAAGGATATGGTGTTTCGGCCACCTCTCCCAGCCACCATTGATGATTTGAAACGAGAAATAACAGCAGCTATCCAAACTGCTACGCCTGATATGCTACAGAGAGTGTGGAACGAGTTGGAGTATCGGGTTGATATTGCTCGAGTGTCTGGAGGGGGCCATATTGAACATCTCTGAACTTGTTTTTGAGTGAAAAAAAAACCTTTTTAAATACTCTTTGTAATGATGTATAACAGAAGGTTATATTATGTTTCTTTCATTAAATACACATTTTTAAAGTTGTGGTATTCTTTTTGAATCACCCTGTATAAGTATTACTGGTCCCCTTGTAAATTAATATTAAAAATAGGTTCTTCAGTTTTTGTGGTCACGTATTAATATCGTGACATTTGTCAGGATTTATGCAGAGAATTGTGTAAGCAAAGAGTGGTTGTGTGGTTGCAGCTTGGTTCTGGTTGGCGGCGGTGGGCATCGCGCTGTCGGGCTTGGGTGTTCTCCTCGACTTCATGCTGGTGAAAGGAGCCACTGACGTGAGTACACGCCACTGCCTACACTACTGGCTGCCATGAGGAGCGGGCTTCCAATCCCCTACCACCGTCCAGCCCTAACTTTCCCACTGACTAAGGCAAATGCTGTGTATTTGGTGCTTGGCTGACGCTGGATAATGAGGACTTGAGTTGTAAATTATCTTGTTTGGGGCCGCCTGTGCTTTTTCATGTTGATATTTCATTCAGCCTTGTCCTTTGTCTACTTTACTTGCAGTCAATTTTGAAGCTGTACATGGCTTCATCTTCAGCTGCTTCAGCACGGTTGTCGAAATGAAATAGTCAAATACATATATTTGCTGTTGTGCTGTGGTGTTCTCTAAAGTAGTAAATATGAGAATCAAAGTGTTGTACTTTCTGTATTAGAGAAACTCTAGTGGGCTGCATCAAAACAGTTTGATAAAGCGTAAAATGAAAAATGTAAGGCTCGCAAGGTAAATAATAATATTATATATATATATATATATATATAGGTAACCTTCGGATACTTTCTTAGAGATATTTTTTAAAATTTGGTATCTGTGTTACCAGCAAAGTGTCAAATTCAGGCATTATATAGACTAACTGGACAATATACTGAACGCCTATAACTTTTCGGCGAGGTATGTAACTTAATTTTTCTGTAATAGTTTTTCTAGGAAATTTATAAACTGTCCAGGAATTTTACAAAATGTTCAATGGACACAAGCAAAGTATAAAATAACAATGGAACAACAAGTTCTAATGTTTACTGAAAGCTAAATTAAACATGAAAACTATATTTCTATGAGTCTGAAAATTAGCTTCTCCTGAAGTCAACGAGTTTCAATACTTTTTTAACCACTACTAATACGTAATGAACAACTGAAGGAAAAGGTTTTAACAAAATGTTCAAATGTGTGCCAAATCTTGTGGGATTTAACTGCTAAGGTCATCAGTCCCTAAGCTTACACACTACTTAACCTAAATTATCCTAAGGACAAACACACACCCATGCCCAAGGGAGGACTCGAACCTCAGCCGGGGCCAGCCGCACAGTCCATGACTGCAGCGCCTCAGACCGCTCGGCTAATCCCGCGCGGCAACGTTTTAACAATTATTGGGAACGTGTAATAAATAGTAACTTATTATCGCGATCGTTTGTTTGAAAAACACTATTTGATGAAGAATGATTCTTAATCGTCTGTAGCTTCCTATAAAATCTCATTGCATATGCATGAACCAGAACATTTTCTCAGTCATCCTATATAGCCCTCGATTTAGCGGCGTTTACATTCCGTCTCACTCCAACTAAACTTGACTGAAACTGATACAGCAATGATGTCTGGATCTTGTACCTGACGAAATATTTAAATTGTCTTGCTTCCATACTATGCCTTAAACGTAACCGGAAGTCGATTAAATGTCTAAGCATGGTATTAAATAAGATATATTTCATACCCTGTCTACTGGATTTTGTTGTTTTATATAAACTGAGGTGACAAAGACCATGGGACAGCGATATAGAGGTATACAGATGGCAGTAGCATTGCATACACAAAGTATAAAAGCGTAGACCATTGGCGCAGCTGTCATTTGAACTCAGACGATTCATGTGAAAAGGTTTCCGATAAAATTATGGCCGGACGACGGGAATTAACTGACTCTGAGCGGAGAATGATGGTTGGAGCTAGGTGCACGGAACATACCATTTCGGAAATCGTTGGAGAAATTCAATATTCCGAGAACCAAATCTCAAGAGCGCGCCTAGAATACAAAATTTCAGGCAATACCTGTCACGACAGACAACGCAGTGGCCGAAGGCCTTCACATAACAACCGTGAGCAGAAACTTAGATTTGTCAGTGCTAGCAGACAAGCAACACTGCCTGAACGGGGGCGTATGACGAACGCATCCTTTAGTACAGTGCGGCGAAATTTGGCCTTAATGGGCAGCAAACGTGCCTTTGCTAAGGGCACAACGCCTGCGGCGCCTTTCCAGAGCTTGTGACCATATCGGTTGTATCCGAGATGATTGGAAAACCGTGGCCCCTTCAGATGAATACTGACTTCGGTCGGTAAGAGCTGGTGGTAGGTTCGAGTGTGATGCAGGCCCCACGAAGCCATGAACGCAAGTCGTTTGCAATGCACTGTGCAAGATGGAGATGGTCCACAATGGTGTTGCCTGTCTTTACTTGGAATGTCCTGGGTCCTATGGTCCAACTAAAGCGACCATTGACCTGGAAATGGTTATGTTCGGCTACTTCGAGATCAAGTGTAGCCATTCAGGGACTTCATGTTTCCAAGAAACGATGGAATTTTTAGGGATGACTATGTGCCGTGTCACCGGCCCACTATTGTTCGCGATCAGTTTGAAGAACATTGTGGATAATTTCAGCGAATGATCTGGCCACGACGGCCGCTGTGGCCGAGCGGTTGTAGGTGTTTCAGGCCGGAACCGTGCGACTGCTACGGTCGCAGGTTCGAATCCTGCCTCGGGCATGTATGTGTGTGATGTCCTTAGGTTAGTTAGATTTAAGTAGTTCTAAGTCTAGGGGACTGTAGACCTCAGATGTTGTCCCGTAGTGCTTAGAGCCATTTGAAGCATTTTTTTGATCTGGCCACCCGGATCTCTCGACATGGATCTGTTTGAACATATATGTGACATAATCGAGAAGTCAGTTTGCCTACAAAATCCTGCACCTGCAATATTTTTGCAATTATGGACGGCTATAGAGGCAGCAATGCAACGGCCTTGCCGCAGTGGATACACCGGTTGCCGTGCGATCACCGAAGTTAAGCGCTGTCGGGCGTGGTCGGCACTTGGATGGATGACCATCCAGACCGCCATGCGCTGTCGCCATTTTTCGGGGTGCACTCAGCTTCGTGATGCCAATTGAGGAGCTACTCGACCGAATAGTAGCGGCTCCGATTAAGAATGCCATCATAACGACCGGGATAGCGGTGTGCTGACCCCACGCCCCTCCTATCCGCATCCTCCATGAGGATGACACGGCGGTCGGATGGTCCAGGTAGGCCACTCGTGGCCTGAAGACGGAGTGCTTTTTTTTTATACAGGCAGCATGGCTCAGTATTTCTGCCAAGGACTTCCAACGTCTTGTCGAGTCCATGTCACGTCGAGTTCCTGCACTGTGCCGGGCAAAAAGGTATTCCATGAGTTTTCCCGCCTCACAGGCATTCCACATTATGCTGGAGTTCACAGTTTTTCGGTAGTGTGTGCACTGACAGGACTGAGCTGTGTATACCAATGAATGGGTAATACACTCCTGGAAATGGAAAAAAGAACACATTGACACTGGTGTGTCAGACCCACCATACTTGCTCCGGACACTGCGAGAGGGCTGTACAAGCAATGATCACACGCACGGCACAGCGGACACGCCAGGAACCGCGGTGTTGGCCGTCGAATGGCGCTAGCTGCGCAGCATTTGTGCACCGCCGCCGTCAGTGTCAGCCAGTTTGCCGTGGCATACGGAGCCCCATCGCAGTCTTTAACACTGGTAGCATGCCGCGACAGCGTGGACGTGAACCGTATGTGCAGTTGACGGACTTTGAGCGAGGGCGTATAGTGGGCATGCGGGAGGCCGGGTGGACGTACCGCCGAATTGCTCAACACGGGGGCGTGAGGTCTCCACAGTACATCGATGTTGTCGCCAGTGGTCGGCGGAAGGTGCACGTGCCCGTCGACCTGGGACCGGACCGCAGCGACGCAGGGATGCACGCCAAGACCGTAGGATCCTACGCAGTGCCGTAGGGGACCGCACCGCCACTTCCCAGCAAATTAGGGACACTGTTGCTCCTGGGGTATCGGCGAGGACCATTCGCAACCGTCTCCATGAAGCTGGGCTACGGTCCCGCACACCGTTAGGCCGTCTTCCGCTCACGCCCCAACATCGTGCAGCCCGCCTCCAGTGGTGTCGCGACAGGCGTGAATGGAGGGACGAATGGAGACGTGTCGTCTTCAGCGATGAGAGTCGCTTCTGCCTCGGTGCCAATGATGGTCGTATGCGTGTTTGGCGCCGTGCAGGTGAGCGCCACAATCAGGGCTGCATACGTCCGAGGCACACAGGGCCAACACCCGGCATCATGGTGTGGGGAGCGATCTCCTACACTGGCCGTACACCACTGGTGATCGTCGAGGGGACACTGAATAGTGCACGGTACATCCAAACCGTCATCGAACCCATCGTTCTACCATTCCTAGACCGGCAAGGGAACTTGCTGTTCCAACAGGACAATGCACGTCCGCATGTATCCCGTGCCACCCAACGTGCTCTAGAAGGTGTAAGTCAACTACCCTGGCCAGCAAGATCTCCGGGGCTGTCCCCCATTGAGCATGTTTGGGACTGGATGAAGCGTCGTCTCACGCGGTCTGCACGTCCAGCACGAACGCTGGTCCAACTGAGGCGCCAGGTGGAAATGGCATGGCAAGCCGTTCCACAGGACTACATCCAGCATCTCTACGATCGTCTCCATGGCAGAATAGCAGCCTGCATTGCTGCGAAAGGTGGATATACACTGTACTAGTGCCGACATTGTGCATGCTCTGTTGCCTGTGTCTATGCGCCTGTGGTTCTGTCAGTGTGATCATGTGATGTATCTGACCCCAGAAATGTGTCAATAAAGTTTCCCCTTCCTGGGACAATGAATTCACGGTGTTCTTATTTCAATTTCCAGGAGTGTAGATTCATAATAAACTAATCGCCTTAGTGAAACGTGCTCCGTAGCTCAAGATATAGAATACGCTACCAAGTGATCTGTCCACAATAAAAAGGAAAAAGGCAGAGAGACTCATTGGCTTGTGTTCTGTAGAATATAGCCTTTGAATAGGTTAGATGTGGTGCAGACATCAATAGAATGAAGGCTATCTTGTACAAATCAGCAGTTGATGTATATGTAACGTTTCCTGGTAAAACATGCTTTATAACTATGCAATTACAATTATATATACGATGTTGCAAAAAGGCACGGCCAAACTTTCAGGAAACATTCCTCACACACAAATAAAGAAAAGATGTTGTGTGGACATGTGTCCGGAAAAGCTTCATTTCCATGTTAGAGCTCATTTTAGTTTCGTCAGTGTGTACTGTACTTCCTCGATTCACCGTCAGTTGGCCCAATTGAAGGAAGGTAATGTTGACTTCGGTGCTTGTGTTGACATGCGACTCATTGCTCTACAGTACTAGCATCAAGCACATCAGTACGTAGCATCAACAGGTTAGCGTTCATCACGAATGTGGTTTTGCAGTCAGTGCAATGTTTACAAATGCATAGTTGGCAGATGCCCATTTGATGTATGGATTAGCACGGGGCAATAGCCGTGGCGCAGTACCTTTGTATGGAGACAGATTTTCAGAACGAAGGTGTCCCGACAGGAACACGTTCGAAGCAATTGATCGGCGTCTTTGGGAGCACGGAACATTCCAGCCTATGACTCACGACTGGGGAAGACCTAGAACGACGAGGACACCTGCAATGGACGAGGCAATTCTTCGTGCAGTTGACGATAACCCTAATGTCAGCGCCAGAGAAGTTGCTGCTGTACAAGGTAACGTTGACCACGTCACTGTATGGAGAGTGCTACCGGAGAACCAGTTGTTTCCGTACCATGTACAGCGTGTGCAGGCACTATCAGCAGCTGATTGGCCTCCACGGGTACACTTCTGCGAATGGTTCATCCGACAATGTGTCAATCCTCATTTCAGTGCAAATGTTCTCTTTAAGGATGAGGCTTCATTCCAACGTGATCAAATTGTAAATTTTCACAATCAGCATGTGTGGGCTGACGAGAATCCGCACGCAATTGTGCAATCACGTCATCAACATAGATTTTCTGTGAACGTTTGGGCAGGCTTTGTTGGTGATGTCTTGATTGGGCCCCATGTTCTTCCACCTACGCTCAATGGAGCACGTTATCATGATTTCATACGGGATACTCTTATCTGTGCTGCTAGCACATGTGCCTTTACAAGTACGACACAACATGTGGTTCACGCACGATGGAGCTCCTGCACATTTCAGTCGAAGTGTTCGTACGCCTCTCAACAAAAGATTCGGTGATCGATGGATTGGTAAAGGCGGACCAATTCCATGGCCTCCACGCGCTCCTGACCTCAACCCTCTTGACTTTCATTGATGGGGGCATTTGAAAGCTCTTGTCTACGCAACCCCGAGACTCTTCGTGCTCGTATTGTGGACGGCTGTGATACAATACGCCATTCACCAGGGCTGCATCAGCGCATCAGGGATTGCATGCGATGGAGGGTGGATGCATGTATCCTCGCTAACGGAGGACATTTTGAACATTTCCTGTAACAAAGTGTTTGAAGTCACGCTGGTACGTTCTGTTGCTGTGTGTTTCCATTCCATGATTAATGGGATTTGAAGAGAAGTAATAAAATGATGTCTAACATGGAAAGTAAGCGTTTCCGGACACATGTCCACATAACATATTTTCTTTCTTTGTGTGTGAGGAATGATTCCTGAAAGTTTGGCCGTACCTTTTCGTAACACCCTCTATAGACGAAATGTCCTCTGATTCTGAGGGGGGTCGTGGCGTCGTGTGGTCGCAACGTTTCGACGGATTTCCTAGTCGTCATCTTCAGGCGAAGTTCGAGTCTGCGATCCAGTGTCTGTAAAGGAGAGAACTTGAACTGAAGGTGACGTAACATGACGCCAGAACTCTTCTGATAAACCGGAAATACCTCCGCCTGTCCTCTATCACGTTGTTAAACTTTTATGTCATTGGTATATTACAGAACATAAAGAATAATGCTACAACGGAACGGGACTTTGCTTTTGATTCACCTCACTCTTCACCTCTTCCATCAGCTGCCTTACACAAATTTAACCCCCCCCCCCCATCTCCGCCCCCCTCCATCTCACCACCCACCCACGCCACTAACACAGTGATTGTGCATCGCAGGTTAAGTCTCCGCTGCGGAAACGGCGCAACTTGCTTCAAGGCTGGATGGCGGCGTACGGCGTGGTGTACGCACTCGGGGTGGTGACCGCCGTCTTGAGCGTCCCAGTCTTGTTCCTCCTCAGTCCTACTCCACACCACGCCTTCGCCACCGCCGCCGGCATCCTACTGCACGCAGGTGAGCAACGCGACCGCCAGCTAGCGACACAGCACCATTTCCATTGCACCTCAGCGGAAGATCGGTACTCACGCGTCAACACACGCTGCCAATATGTTCCAAAGCGACGCGCATAAAAACGGGTCTTTTCCGGGGCTTATTCCTCGTATTCCGTTAGTCATAGTGTGGTGTGCGTGCTGTAAGACCTTCGGTACACACACCATCAGATTATTTGACTTGTCGCCCTAACAAAGTAGGCGAGTGTCAGCAATATGTCTCGTGGTCTTATCGTGGCGCGTTTATTTTCTGCCGTTAGGTCAGACGATAGAAATGCCACTTGCATGCTTAGAGTAGCAGATTGACGGTGACCAACTTTAAACAGAACTTGATTACTTTTCACACACATTTATTAAAATAATAAAAAGCATAGAAATTACTTAACTTGATTCTGGATACTGTTTACAATTGACAATCTGAAGTTCCTTTGGTCTTGGTACGTTAATCTTATTCTCACGTATCTCTGATACTTGACAAAGTGTCATACATTTCTCTTCATGGCTATGTACAGGAATATGATAATCTTATTAGGCGCAGACTGAAACTTGACTATAGACTGGTACAGACTAATGCAGAATGACTAATCTGACGTCTGTACACTCGTTATAATACCTCGCGCGTTCAGGTATAACTGCGCGCGTGTGATCCGTGAGGAGAAAAGGTTCTACGCCAGCAGAAATCTCATTGGCTGCGTTACATATCAATACGCGGATCGGCGGAAGCAGAATTTGGTCCGTCTCTATGGCAGCGCCATCTCGTAGTGCGGAGATGGACGAGCGCTGCTCCTGCGCTGTTGTGCTTAGCGGGGCGCGCTCTAGTGGGAAAGTTGTGTACGCACTGACTACGCGGAACTATGTACACAACACATAGAAAGGTAAACCGAAGATCTGTTAGATGGCGGTCAGTTTGGCTCTAGGAAAGGTAAAGGCGCCAGAGAGTCGCATCTGACGTTGCAGTTGATAATGGAAGCAAGACTGAAGAGAAATCAAGAGGCGTTTAGCGGATTTGTCGATTTGGCAAAAATTTTTGACAATGTAAAATGGTGAAAGATGTTCGAAATTCTGAGAAAATTACGGATGAGCTACAGGGAAAGACAATTAACACACAGTATGTGCAAGAACCAAAAAGGAACACTAAGACTAGAAGACCAAGAACGACGTCTCGAATTAAAAAGAGTGTAAGGCATGGATGTAGTCCTTCACCCCTGGTGTTCAATCTAAACGACGAAGAAGCAATGATAGAAATAAAAGAGAGGTTCAAGAGTGGGATTAAAATTCAAGACGGAAAGACGTCAATGTTAAGACCCACTGATAACATTCCTGTCCTCAGTGAAAGTGAAGAAGAGTTACAGGATGTACTGAATGGAACGTACAATCTAACGAGCATATAATATGGATTTAGAGTAAACACGGAAGAGACGAAAGTAATGAGAAGTAGCAGAGATGAGAGCAACGAGAATCTTAACATCAGAACTGATGATCACGAAGTAGATGAGGTTAAGACTTTCTGAAACTTCCTGGCAGATTAAAATGTGTGCTGGACCGAGACTCGAGCTCGGGACCATTGCCTTTAAAGCTTCGGTAGCTCAGATGGTAGAGCACTTGCCCGCGGAAGGCAAAGGTACGGAGTTCGAGTCTCGGTCCGGCACACAGTTTTAATCTGCAAGGAAATTTCATATCAGCGCCCACTCCGCTGCAGAGTGAAAATCTCCTAGGTGGCAAAATAACCTACGACAGATTGAGTAACGAGAACATAAAAAACAGCCCAGAATGTGAAAGAGGGCATTTTTGGCCAAGAGAAGTCTGCTGGTGTCAAACATACGTCTTAATCTGAAGAATAAGTTTCTGAGAATGTATGATCGGGGCTCAGCATTGTATGGTAGTGAAATATGGACTGTGGAAAAACGAAGCAGAAGAGAATCGAAGTATTTGAGATGTGGTGCTACAGAAGAATGTTGAAAATTAGGTGCACTGATAAGGTAAGGTTCAAATGGTTCAAATGGCTCTGAGCACTATGGGACTTAACATCTGTGGTCATCAGTCCCCTAGAACTTAGAACTACTTAAACCTAACTAACCTAAGGACATCACACACATCCATGCCAGAATCAGGATTCGAACCTGCGACCGTAGCGGTCACGCGGTTCCAGACTGAAACGCCTAGAACCGCACGGCCACAACGGCCGGCGATGAGGTAAGGAATGAGGAAGTTCTCTATAGAACAGGGGAGGAAAGTAATATATGGAAAACACTGACAAGAAAGAGGGAGGGGATGATATCACATCTGTTAAAACATCAATGAATAACTTCGTTGGTACTAGAGGGAGCTGCAGAGGGTAACAACTGAAGGGTAAAGTACATGGTGGCAACCAGTCAAAGAATATTTTAGGGAATTGGTTTAAAAAATTTATTTCAAAGGCCCCGTCAGATCTTTCTCCCAGGGGAACTTCGGCTGTGCCTACGTCACACAAGTTGCCTGTCTTTCAGAGACGAGCCGGCCGAAGTGGCCGTGCGGTTCTAGGCGCTGCAGTCTGGAACCGCGAGACCGCTACGGTCGCAGGTTCGAATCCTGCCTCGGGCATGGAAGTGTGTGATGTGCTTAGGTTAGTTAGGTTTAACTGGTTCTCAGTTCTAGGGGACTCATGACCTCAGAAGTTGAGTCCCATAGTGTTCAGAGCCATTTGAACCATTTAGAGCCGAGGCAGTTCTGTCCAGTTGAAGCTGCTAACAAGAGACGCGTTGATCTCTCTGCTGAAACTGCTAGCCACCTCACGCCATAGGTTTTAGCTAATAGCGTGCGTGAGTCACGTATGTGGACGCCCGGCAGTTCTGCAGTGCAGAACGCAGTTGCTTTATTCTCTTTTAATCTATACCTCGAGCAGAACATACTTCTTTTATTGGGGAGGGGGGGGGGGGGAAGGGGGGGGGGGCAGAGCCTCCGACTCTGCGTTTCACGACCGGCAACCGACCCGACATCTATTAATATGAACTGCCTCCCCTTCCGATTCCCGCTTATTTAGTTTTTCGACCTCGTAGACTGGAATAAACCAGGTAATTTCCGATCGTAGGCGCGCCCTTTGTGTTCCGTACACTGAAATATGTTGTTGTTGTGGTCTTCACTCCTGAGACTGGTTTGAGGCAGCTCTCCATGCTACTCTATCCCGTGCAAGCTTCTTCATCTCCCAGTGCCTACTGCAGCCTACATCCTTCTGAATCTGCTTAGTGTATTCATCTCTTGGTCTCCCTCTACGATTTTTACCCTCCACGCTGCCCTCCCGTACTAAATTGGTGATCCTTGATGCCTCAAAACATGTCCTACCAACCGATCCCTCCTTTAGTCAAGTTGTGCCACAAACTCCTCTTCTCCCCAATTCTATTCAATACCTCCTCATTAGTTATGTGATCTACCCATCTAATCTTCAGCATTCTTCTGTAGCACCACATTTCGAAAGCTTCTATTCACTTCTTGTCTAAATTATTTATCGTCCATGTTTCACTTCCATATATGGCTACACTCCATACAAATACTTTCAGAAACGACTTTCTGACACTTAAATCTATATTCGATGTTGACAAATTTCTCTTCTTCAGAAACGCTTTCCTTGCCATTGCCAGTCTACATTTTATATCCTCTCTACTTCGACCATCATCAGTTATTTTGCTCCCCAAATAGCAGAACTCCTTTACTACTTTAAGTGTCTCATTTCCTAATCTAATTCCCTCAGCATCACTCGACTTAATTCGACATTCCATTATCCTTGTTTTCCTTTTGTTGATGTTCATATTATACCCTCCTTTCAAGACACTGTCCATTCCGTTCGACTGCTCTTCCAAGTCCTCTGCTGTTTCTGACAGAATTACAATGTCATCGGCGAACCTCGAAGTTTTTATTTCTTCTCCGTGGATTTTAATAGTTACTCCGAACTTTTCTTTTATTTCCTTTACTGCTTGCTCAATATACAGATTGAATAGCATCGGGGAGAGGCTACAACCCTGTCTCACTCCATTCCCAACAACTGCTTCCCTTTCATGTCCCTCGACTATTATAACTGCCATCTGATTTCTGTACAAATTGTAAATAGCCTTTCCCTCCCTGTATTTTAGCCCTGCCACCTTCAGAATTTGAAAGAGAGTATTACAGTCAACATCGTCAAAACCTTTCTCTAAGTCTACAAATGCTAGAAACGTAGGTCTGCCTTTCCTTAATATAGCTTCTAAGATAAGTCGCAGGGTCAGTATTGCTTCACGTGTTCCCATATTTCTACCGAATTTAAACTGATCTTCTCCGAGGTCCGCTTCTACCAGTTTTTCCATTTGTCTGTAAGGAATTCGCGTTAGTATTTTGCAGCTGTCACTTATTAAACTGATAGTTCGGTAATTTTCACATCTGTCAACACCTGCTTTCTTTGGGATTGGAATTATTATATTATTCTTGAAGTCTGAGGGAATTTCGCCTGTCTCATACATCTAGCTCACCACATGGTAGAGTTTTGTCAGGACTGGGTCTCCCAAGGCTGTCATTAGTTCTAATGGAATGTTGTCTACTCCCGGGGCCTTGTTTCAACTCAGGTCTTTCAGTGCTCTGTCAAACTCTTCACGCAGTATCGTATCTCCCATTTCATCTTCATCTACATCCTCTTCCATTTCCATGATATTGTCCTCAAGAACACCGCCCTTGTATAGACCCTCTATATACTCCTTCCACCTTTCTGCTTTCCCTTCTTTGCTTAGAACAGGGTTTCCATCTGAGCTCTTGATATTCATGCAAGTGTTTCTCTTTTCTCCAAAGGTCTCTTTAATTTTCCTGTAGGCAGTATCTATCTTACCCCTCGTGAGATAAGCCTCTTTATCCTTCTTACATTTGTCCTCTAGCCATCCATGCTTAGCCATTTTGCACTTCCTGTCGATCTCATTTTTGAGACGTTTGTATTCCTTTTTGCCTGCTTCACTTACTGCATTTTTGTATTTTCTCCTTTCATCAATTAAATTCAGTACCTCTTCTGTTACCCAAGGATTTCTATTAGCCCTCATCTTTTTACCTACTTGATCCTCTGCTGCCTTCACTATTTCATTCCTCAAAGCTACCCATTCTCCTTCTACTGTATTTCTTTCCCGCATTCCTGTCAATTGTTCCCTTATGGTCTCCCTGAAACTTTGTACAACCTCTGGTTCTTTCAGTTTATCCACGTCCCATCTCCTTAAATTCCCACCTGAAATATATTCTCTTTATTTTATCTAAGTTCCTGTTCTGTCATTTCACGGCAGCTCAATCCTGACCGTTCGACATTGTCGTCGTAAGCCGGTTGCAGTAACCTCCTTCCCCCTTCCCTGGCCATGTACAAATGGCAGAGATTGGAATACACGAAGCAAATAATTGAGGACGTAAGTTGCAAGTGCTGCTCAGATGAAAAGATTGGCCCAGGAGAGGAGTTCGTGGTGGGCCGTTTCAAACCTGTCAGAGCACTGACTTATTGGACGCCCCTCGTATAAACTAGAGATGGGCAAACTCGTTCATCCTTGGGAACTAGTTCACTGCTGATCGTTCTTTTTTGGGAACCATTCATTTTTACTCGTTCACCGTTCATTTGTGCTTGGTATATGGTTCTTATGAAAAACTGAAAACTAGTAGTGTAGGTGGCTGAAGGATGGAGGACACCAAGAGGAGGCACTTGCCTCCCCCTTGGAGTATAGAGTTTTTATTCATTACAGAATTCTTACACACTTTCAGAAGTAATTTCTGTGATTCTGCAGAACCTCTCGTTTAGCCAACTGTAGCCTTGTGTGGCTGATCGGAGGGAAATAATATAGGGTGGCGCACAGAAATCCGGCGCCAAGTACAGACTGCTCGCCAATTACGGACGATGTGTTGCCCGTTACGAGCAGATACAACAAACAGACAAACATGTAATAATTAGGCAGTGAAGAAATAACAAGCTAATGCAAACAACAATTACGAAACAATCGATGGCGATGTGTAGAGGGCTGGAGAAGAGAACATGAAAATCTCACGCCACGCGCATGGGCTATAGCTCATGTAGTCTTTGTAAACCTGTTGGTGGGTGTTTCCCAACTTAATAGACCACAAGTGTCTTGTATAAAATTCTTCGTTTAGACTTCCACTACTTAGCTATGCTACGTTGTAAACAATAATCGTTTACACCCTATAAATACTTCACGTTGTCTCTAAGTTCGTAGCCGAGTAGAGAGTTTATGGAAGCATAAAATAAAATGTAGTTTTCTCGTCATACTTGCGTGACATGCTTAGTAAAAATTAGGTTTCTATGTTGCATTATTAAAGTTAATGCAGCAATAATAATAATAATAAAGTTCGCAGTAATAAAGTTTTTGGTTTGAAAGCTCCTTCTGAACAAATGTTTTTGAGACAATAAGTAAATACGATTTTATGGCAATCTTAGTCTTTTCAAATGGAGAGGCACCGCTTTTCCTACTGAGACAAAATGACCCACAATCCACTTTTTATTTTTTCAAAGAAACCAAACTAGCAGGTAATGCAAATTGGAAACAACCGAACATAAAAATAATAAGAGCCTTCCTAAATGTAATGTTTTGTATATGAAAGATACACGAAAATCGTTTTATATGAATTTTCTTACACTAAAAATTAAGCAAATGATTGAAAGTTAGTTGCTAAATCAAGTCGATGAAACCAAAAAATATATGAGTAACAAAAAAACTTGCCTTGTTATAGGTATGTCTTCTGCTGTTCATCGATATAATGAAGTGAGCTGACATGCACTTTTGTTCCCTGAAAAGACGTACCTATTACATACAACGTAATTTTTATGTAGTTTACGTAACCATAAAATACTTTCTGATTACCGGTCGTGGACGCTGAATAGCCAGAGCAAGTACAACAACAATTTGGAACACGTGTAAAATGGGCGAGCGCAGTGAACGAAACGAACAACTGGATACTGAACTAAGTAGGAGCAGTCGGCAGTGGAACTGAGACAGGTGGTCATGCGAAGAACGACGAGTGCGGCCGAGGGAGACCGAGACTGAGACGAGCACGCGACCGAGGCTGGAACGAGAACTGCCCAAGTGACCGCCACGACAGAAGTAAACTATGAACCGATCGTTCCTCGTTCCCGGGAACTACGAGGGCAGTTCAATAAGTAATGCAACACATTTTTTTTCTCGGCCAATTTTGGTTGAAAAAACCGGAAATTTCTTGTGGAATATTTTCAAACATTCCCACTTCGTCTCGTATAGTTTCATTGACTTCCGACAGGTGGCAGCGCTGTACGGAGCTGTTAAAATGGCGTCTGTAACGGATGTGCGTTGCAAACAACGGGCAGTGATCGAGTTTCTTTTGGCGGAAAACCAGGGCATCTCAGTTATTCATAGGCGCTTGCAGAATGTCTACGGTGATCTGGTAGTGGACAAAAGCACGGTGAGTCGTTGGGCAAAGCGTGTGTCATCATCGCCGCAAGGTGAAGCAAGACTGTCTGATCTCCCGCGTGTGGGCCGGCCGTGCACAGCTGTGACTCCTGCAATGGCGGAGCGTGCGAACACACTCGCTCGAGATGATCGACGGATCACCATCAAACAACTCAGTGCTCAACTTGGCATCTCTGTTGGTAGTGCTGTCACAATTGTTCACCAGTTGGGATATTCAAAGGTTTGTTCCCGCTGGGTCCCTCGTTGTCTAACCGAACACCATAAAGAGCAAAGGAGAACCATCTGTGCGGAATTGCTTGCTCGTCATGTGGCTGAGGGTGACAATTTCTTGTCAAAGATTGTTACAGGCGATGAAACATGGGTTCATCACTTCGAACCTGAAACAAAACGGCAATCAATGGAGTGGCGCCACACCCTTTCCCCTACCAAGAAAAAGTTTAAAGCCATACCCTCAGCCGGTAAAGTCACGGTTACAGTCTTCTGGGACGCTGAAGGGGTTATTCTGTTCGATGTCCTTCCCCATGGTCAAACGATCAACTCTGAAGTGTATTGTGCTACTCTTCAGAAATTGAAGAAACGACTTCAGCGTGTTCGTAGGCACAAAAATCTGAACGAACTTCTCCTTCTTCATGACAACGCAAGACCTCACACAAGTCTTCGCACCCGAGAGGAGCTCACAAAACTTCAGTGGACTGTTCTTCCTCATGAACCCTACAGCCCCGATCGCGCACCGTCGGATTTCCATATGTTTGGCCCAATGAAGGACGCAATCCGTGGGAGGCACTACGCGGATGATGAAGAAGTTATTGATGCAGTACGACGTTGGCTCCGACATCGACCAGTGGAATGGTACCGTGCAGGCATACAGGCCCTCATTTCAAGGTGGTGTAAGGCCGTAGCATTGAATGGAGATTACGTTGAAAAATAGTGTTGTGTAGCTAAAAGATTGGGGAATAACCTGGTGTATTTGAATGCTGAATAAAACAACCCCTGTTTCAGAAAAAAAATGTGTTGCATTACTTATTGAACTGCCCTCGTATAAGTAGACCGCCGCGACCGAAGTGAACTTGAACCGATCGTTCCTTGGAATTCGTTCCTCGGTCCTTTCGTTCATCTTGGTGAACCATTCCTTTGCACCCGTTCGTTCGCGAACTACCCATCTCCGGTACAAACACACTCACGTATTCTTCTAACTAATCTGTAGATGGAAATAAGTGAATTTACTTTATTTGCTACACTTTGTGGGGTTGGAATTTAATGACCAGCAGTGCAGATGTCCCTTACACAGATCTGCACAGACAGCAGCCCTGGGGGAGGTAAACTGACGCGGTGGCTCCGTTTCCGCGGTGTTCCAGGGCTGATGGTGTACTTCTGGCTGATGGTGCACAGCTACAGCCTGGAGCTGGACCAGCAGCGCGGCGAGTGTGGAGTTCGCCCAGCTGCGGGCAACGGCTACTGCACGGTGCCCACGGGGGTGTCCACCCCTGCCCAGGGGACCTTCTGCGACGCGGGCGGCATGACTCTGACGCCGACGGCACCACCCCGCTACACCAGCGTCGCATAGGGACCACCGTGTCAGCCACGTAAGGGGACCACGTCTCTAGGCAGCGTCGGCTGGTCGCAGCCTGGAGCGGACCTGACCGCTGAACTGTCACCGCGGCAGTCGCTGGAGGCTCGGCCAGGACTGCTCGACGATGCAGTGTTGTCATCATCCACGAAAAGACTGTCAGACATGTCGCCTTAAATACATCTGCACAGTGGGTGAAATTTCTTGAAGACGCTCTACACTGTTTCGATCTTTCCCGAATGAGTATTCTACATTACAAAATTTTGTACGCGGCTGCACGTTCAGAGACCGTGAACAGTTACAATCAAAAGAAAACAGCCCTCGGTTACTAATTTTTAACGAATTAACCGGGTTGCGACACTGATAGGAATGTCTTCCTCAGAATTTAAACCAAAGAATGGTCTATAACATGGTCACAGACTTATGACTAAAAACGTATGATACAAATTATATGTACGGTTCAAAAATGGTTCAAACGGCTCTGAGCACTATGGGACTTAACATCTATGGTCATCAGTCCCCTAGAACTTAGAACTACTTAAACCTAACTAACCTAAGGACAGCACACAACACCCAGCCATCACGAGGCAGAGAAAATCCCTGACCCCGCCGGGAATCGAACCCGGGAACCCGAGCGTGGGAAGCGAGAACGCTACCGCACGACCACGAGATGCGGGCAAATTTAGGCAGTGGCGGGGATCGAACACGGGACCGAAGACGTTTTGATTATGAATCAAAGACGCTACCCCTAGACCACGGGTACCCCACTATAAGTACGGAATTATCGTGAAAGACTGGCAGTACTTATATGTCATTTATAAAATAATAAATATGCCAAAAGGGCATTAGTCACAAAGATATTTAAGATAAAAAAAACTGTGATGGCGAGCCACTATGGGCTGCTCGTTACTTGCGTGGTCCAGGTTGTAAACTTACTTATAATTTGTATCATACGTTTTTAGTCATAATTCTGTGACCATGTTATAGACCATTATTTGGTTTAAATTCTGAGGAAGACACTCCTAGCGGTGTCGAAACCGGGTTAATTCGTTAAAAATTAGTGACCGAGGGCTGTTTCCTTTTAATTACTTAGAAGGTACAGATCCGGAAATGGACGTAGTAAGTATTTATCAATCCCATGTTGGTATAATAAGACATGAAGGAACTTCACGGTAGTTACAGCATGGTTGAAATTTAATCACGTCCGCCCCCGGTAGCTGAGTGGTACGGTCAGAGAGCCGGTTGGCGTCTCTAATAAAAAACTGAGTGGAACGATCAACCACCGAACTTGAACACGATGTCTTGCGACGTCCGCAGCGATCAAAACACACCAATTAAAAAAAAATAAAAAAAGTGGTTAGCGTGACAGACTGTCAATCCTAAGGGCCCGGGTTCGATTCCCGGCTGGGTCGGAGATTTTCTCCGCTCAGGGACCGGGTGTTCTGTTGTCCTAAACCTCATCATTTCATCCCCATCGATGCGCAAGACACCGAAGTGGCGTCAAATCGAAAGACTTGCACCTGGCGAACGGTCTACCCGACGGGAGGCCCTAGTCACACGATATTTTTTTTTAATTTAATCACTGGGAGTTCAATAAATACCTTTGTTGGCTCAACGTGAGCGCAACCACTCTCTGTGATTGCGGAGAGGAGGAAGTTCACGATCATATATTTCTACAATGCCCTCGAAACACGTATCACATAAAGTTTATAAAAGACATCACATTTACGCCAGTGACTGTAACACTTACTTCATTTCACTACTGCAATGTCGGCCTTAGGCCATTATCAAGTGAAGATGTTATGGCTATTAGGCCATGTCAACCAAAAATGGGCTAACGTCTTCACTTGATAATGGCCTAAGGCCGTAATTGCAATAGTGAAATAAAGAAAGTGTTACAGCCACTGGCGTAAATATGATGTCTTTTATAAAGTTCTACGTGACTGCGGATCACAGGTATCAAAAGTTTATCACATAAACATCCTTGCAAGGAATCTTCGGGCCCTTGGTCTAATCTGATGCTCTTGGTACTTACAGTGCCAGGGAAAGACCAAAGCTCAGTTAACTGACTATTTTCCTATGTGCTACTCAGTAAAATTTGGAACGCTCAACCTCTAAATGTACGTCACTATGTACCTCCTAATGTAAGTTCTGAATACTGGTGTATCTACACATGTGGCTATAATACACAACTCTTGTTCTTGGAAACTGTTCTCCTGTTCCGTCTAGATGGCACTTACAGGCCTGCAAAAATACTGAATTCTCCATCCGCAGCTTTTTAAACAATTTTCACAAAACATACAAAGGACATTTTACGGTCTCAATGCGTACCAACGGAAATTTATCATTTTTATTATTTTACCAGTAGGATTTGCATAGAATACCACCACTGTGTTTCCTACGTTCCATTTTCGTGTTGTTTACTCGTTTTAGTATTCTCTGATTGAAAATTTCGTTTTATGTCGAATCAGTCCTTTGTTAATCCTGTGTAACTTCGTACCAGGGTACGAATTGAAATAAGTTCTACCGTGAATTGTCAAAACAAATTTAATTTCAACATTTCCTGTGATGAGATGACTGTTTGGACACGTTTCGAAAGGCAATAAATTTAAAAAAATCCCATCTGGTAAGGCTACCAAGCCGGCGAAGAATATTGAAGTACTCACGTTTCTTGTTGCCATGCTACTAAAAATGTTTTGTTGTAAGAGTAATGTGTATTATCAGAGTCCGTGCCGATGTATCAGTTTTCCAGTAAAGAAGGCGTTATATATAACAGATGTAAATATGAGAGTATTTTATTAATAAAAGTGATGGAAAATTATGCATCCTCCTGAGTATTTTTTATTATAGTACGTTAAAACATGCACCTGTACAAAGATTGGAAGCAGGTGGAAGAACCCACTATGGTGAGAAAGTTTGAGATACTCTAACAAGACAAAAATGAAAATATTCCAATTCGAAAATAGGAAAGTGCTCGCTGATGCGAAATCGAGTCAACAATTAATTTAAAAAATCATGGTTGCATAATACTTACACAAAATATATACAGCAGAATGGAAAAACTGTTAGAACTTGAATATATTCATGTTATATGGATGTTGTTTCTTGGGGGCTGAGAATGCAATGTAGATTTTTTATGACAAATACTGCACCAGTAACTTGTTAGTAATAATGAAATATTAGTAACAGGTGATTGTTGCAGTACATATTAATTCATACTACTTCGAGAAAGAGAAGAAAAACTGGAACACAGGGGGCTATACTGACCATATGGATTATCTTAGAAGGTAAGGAAATGCAAACCAACGTTTGTACTATTAGTAGATTGACAAACAAAGTGATGATTGGAATACACTGTTTGAAAATCTGAGAGCATCAGGGGACAAAATACAGGCGGGGAGAGTTTATCGACAACTTGCTGTTCTCCTCTCAAAGCACCTATCTTGCGGGGAAAGCAAAGTACGAATGGAAAATAAAAGAAATCAACCAAAATTGTAAAAAAATAAACCTAAATATCGCGAAAACCTTACGTGATACCACACTTCTAAGGTCACATTTCGATTTTACAACAATAAATGCGTAGAAACTAATTCATCACACACCAGATGCAAGATGGTTGTCGTGCAATTGAAGCTATGAATGATACGAAAATGGGTTACAGAGATACATAACGATCGTTAAGATGAAGTGAAAAGTGGGCAACCGTCTGTTATAAATGAAGACTTGACGCTGAAAGCTGATTCAAAATGTCGAGAATGTGAGCGTTTCACGATTATCTTCTCATTCTTCCAGTTTCAAGAAGTACTCTTTATAATATTCCCACCGAATTCTTAAACTACCGAAAGTTTTAGCCTACATCTACGTCTAAGTTGATTGCTCTGCAATTCACATTTAAGTGCCTGGCAAAGCGTTCATCGGACCACCTACGGAATATTTCTGTTCCATTCCACACCCGAACAGCACGCAGAAAACACGGATATTTAAATCTTTCGATTTCTCTTTATTTTATTACGATGATCATTTCTGCTTGTGGAGGCGGCTGTCAATAAAATACAGGGTTATTACAAATGATTGAAGCGATATCACAGCTCTACAATAACTTTATTATTTGAGATATTTTCACAATGCTTTGCACACACATACAAAAACTCAAAAAGTTTTTTTAGGCATTCACAAATGTTCGATATGTGCCCCTTTAGTGATTCGGCAGACATCAAGCCGATAATCAAGTTCCTCCCACACTCGGCGCAGCATGTCCCCATCAATGAGTTCGAAAGCATCGTTCATGCGAGCACGCAGTTCTGGCACGTTTCTTGGTAGAGGAGGTTTAAACACTGAATCTTTCACATAACCCCACAGAAAGAAATCGCATGGGGTTAAGTCGGGAGAGCGTGGAGGCCATGACATGAATTGCTGATCATGATCCCCACCGCGACCGATCCATCGGATTTCCAATCTCCTGTTTAAGAAATGCCGAACATCATGATGGAAGTGCGGTGGAGCACCATCCTGTTGAAAGATGAAGTCGGCGCTGTCGGTCTCCAGTTCTGGCATGAGCCAATTTTCCGCGGGCTACGCGTGAAAATTGCCCGCACGCGTTCAACCGATTCTTCGCTCGCTGCAGACGGACCCGTTGATTTCCCCTTACAGAGGCACCCAGAAGCTTTAAACTGCGCGTACCATCGGCGAATGGAGTTAGCAGTTGGTGGATCTTTGTTGAACTTCGTCCTGAAGAGTCGTTGCAATGTTATGACTGACTGATGTGAGTGCATTTCAAGCACGACATACGCTTTCTCGGCTCCTGTCGCCATTTTGTCTCACTGCGCTCTCGAGCGCTCTGGCGGCAGAAACCTGAAGTGCGGCTTCAGCCGAACAAAACTTTATGAGTTTTTCTACGTATCTGTAGTGTGTAGTGACCATATGTCAATGAATGGAGCTACAGTGAATTTATGAAATCGCTTCAATCATTTGTAATAGCCCTGTATTTTCGCATTCGGATGAGAAAGTTGGTGACTGAAACTTCGTGAAAACTTCTCGCCGCACCGAAAAATGCCAACTCAACCCGCTTATCATAACGTGACAACTGTCTTCCCTGTTTCGCGAGAATACAAAACGGACTGCCCTTCTTTGAGCTTTTTCGTTGTCCTCCGTCAGTTCCACCTGATGTGGATCCCACACCGCACAGCATATTCTAACAGGACGGACCAGCGTAATGAAGGCAGCCTCTTTAGTTGACCTGTTGCAACTCCTAAGTGGTCTGTCAATAAAACGTAGTCTTTGTTTTGCCTTGCCCACAACATTATGTATGTGATCATTCCAATTTAAATTGTTCGTAATTGGTATCCCTAAGTATTTAGTAGAATTGAGAGCCTTTAGATTTGTGTGATTTAACGTGTAACCAAATTTTAACGGTGTTTTTATAGCACCCATGTCGATGATCTCAAACTTTTTCACTATTTAGTGTCAATTGCCACTTTCCGCACCATACTGATATTTTACGGAGAACATTTTGCAAGTGCTTTTGATCTTCTGATGACTTTACAAAACGGTAATTAACAGCATCATCTGCTCAGATTGTCTCCAAACTGTATTTATAGATCAGGAACAGCAGGGACCTATAGTACTTCCTTGAGGAACGCTAGATATTAACTATGATTCGCTCCATGATTTCCCGTCAGTTACTATGAACTGTGACCTTTCCGACAGGAAATCATCAATCCAGTAGCATAAGTGATCCATTACACTATAGACACGCAACTTATTAGCAGTCGCTTGTGAGGAACGGTGTCAAAATCCTTCTGGAAGTCTAGAAATACAGAATCAGTTTAACATGACCAGTCTATAACTCATTACTTTGTGTGATAAACAGCTGG